>NC_044018.1:1200000-2400000 GCF_900496995.4 Aquila chrysaetos chrysaetos
CTTTCCTGCTTGGGCACTTCCAGGAAAAATCCATCTGTGGTGAAGCGTGAACCCAGGAGACCTTCAGCATCATCATCAGAGAGAGAGAAGTGAGGGTGAAACCTTCACAAATGGGTAATAAAACACTGGAAATAAGACATCTGTTTCCATCTACCACATCAGGTTCTGTTAGTGAGTCTGGATTGCGGTCCTCCTGCCAGCGGAAAAGATTGTTATGCTCATTCATAAGTGCATGAGAGTGACAAAACTTGTGGAGATTAACAGTGTGGGCCATTTCTCATTATGTTCATAATTACCTCCTGGAAGCATGGCGCGGAGGGGAGAGTGCTGCAGCACGGAGGGAGGAGGTGGCAGTGAAGGCAGCAGCTCTAGTGGGACGTAACAGCCACGTGAAACCCCTCAGCCAAATACTGCTCATCTTTTGTGGCAGAAGATGGCCTCACCTTCATCGCCCCCAGCTCCGCTTCTCCAATTCACTCGATTCGAGAGCAAGCAAATTACACCAGCGTTTCTAGGAGGCATCTTCAGAGCAACCCACGTTGCCCTAAAAGCACAAGTACCACAGAAAACACCTTCTACATCATGTAGTTAATTTTAAACCTCTTACTCAATATCAGAAAGTAGATAACTAAGTAAAAAAATCCAGTGGAAAGGGTGTTGGCTGAAGATATTCATTACAAGAGGCAGTAGGAGGGACCGCTTAGAGCTGCAGCGTGCGGTTAGGTTATGCTGGATGGCCACCATGAAAACACCAGCCTGAAGGACCTGATAAGGACCGTGACTTCTTTTTTCCTGATTTTATTTTATATGAAATCCCAGACATGATTTAACTGTTCCTACTGTAAAAGCACACGTGGAGGGCTCTTGGGGAGTGGTAACCCATAGTTTTACTCCCAGACTTAAAGAGACACAGCAAAGCGAGAAAGAAGAAATTAAGACAGAAGACGATATGCACATGGGTGTTTAATACGGTGCATTAAATCTGACTGCAATCCGGTGCCTGTAGTCGCTGAAAGCAGCGCAAGAAACTACTGCCCTTCGGCAGCTGGACATAAGCATCCTCTTAGGATGCTACAACTCATAAAAGTTTATCCTCTCGTAGCTGAAGAGACCTCTAGAGCTCAATGCTCTTCTGGATGGTGGAGGATCTACACTTGCCCCCCTGGTGATTTATCCACCCATTATACTCGTAAATTGGATAATGAAGATGAGCAGGAGCAATGTGGGAACCCAACAGCAACAAAGTCAACAAAACATAAGGATTGTCAAAGTATGGTGTGTTAAAAATGTTCTCTCCATCCTGAGAGCTAAAGAGGCCTGCCTGTGACTAACTGAGCAAGATGAGAAAATGCCTTTTTTAAACATTAATTCCAGTTTTTCACAATGTCTCTGCAATTTTCACATCGCTGCATGTGATTAAAATTACGCACCCACCTCTGAATCACTGATGATTGCTCTTATTTACTATGGCTTTACACCAAAGGCAAGGGGGAAGGCACTTCTTGCCATGGCAGAATCAGGCCTTAACTAGTCCTTCCGCGTACACCTCCCACAGCACCAGGATCCCGTTGAAATAAATCCAATTGCACATGCTGAAGCAATAGTCTTATGATGCTACGGAACGTTAAGTCCAAAATTAATGAAATTTTCTCTTCTTAACTCTTTTTCTCTATTTTTTTCCAGCTCTTCTCTTCCCACGCTTGGAAAAATCATATCAGCCTCCCCATTTGTCAAACCACTAAAATCCTCTGTATTAATTACAGAAAGTTGTTGTGTTTTTCTTTTCCCATTTTTTTCGTGTTGCCTGAGAGTCGGACAAAGACATCGCACTTGGGGGCTGATTTTGGCCCCTTTCATCAACAGGAATCTCTGGGACAGGCTTTGAGTGATGTTTAAATGCTAATGGCGGATGCTAATATATTGTGTAAGAGTGTGAGTGCCTATACAGAGCTGTATATTTTCCTGTGTTACGTTTCTCTTCTCTTGCCATCCAGGCTGCTGCGTAAAATCCCCAGGAGCCCGCTAGCCTGAGCGGATCCAGGCTGCGGTAACACAGCCTGAAGAAGGCAGTTCTCCTTCCAGTAACATACCTGCAATAAATGTGCCGAATAATCCACTCCAAATTTTCTTCCAGTTGCTAGAAAGACTTAATGGGTGCCTGACCCATCCCCTTTCCTTGCATCTGCAGACAGGCACAGTGATGCTTCCTGAGTCCCGCCGAGCAGGAATTTGGTGTTTTAGTGAAATCAGCAATAACTGGGGGGTCTCCTCCTGCCGGACGTGGGCAGGGAGATGGTTCTGTGCTGGAGCCACAGACATCAGGTGTCCCAGCAGATTGCATTGCATCCCGCTGGCTGCTCTCCTCGCTCCCGGGAAGATGCAGGCAGCGCCGGGCGGAGCCCGGCGAAGGGGCAAATGAAGGCGGCTGCAGGCAGCAGGCTTTGGGGACAGCAGGCTTTGGGGACAGCAGGCAGGATTTGGGGACAGCGAGCTTTGGGGCAGCGTGTCAGTATGGCAGCGGTGCTGGCAGGGCAATGCCGCAGAGGGTGGAGGGAGGAAGCAGAGAGCAATCGTGCAGCTCTGGCTGATGGGCTCCCTTCAGATGTAGAAAATACCCTTACCAGAGAGCTCTTGAGCCGGGACACGCAGCAGCTCTGTGCGAGGAGGGAGAGGATTTCATTTTCCAGTGGGTGATTTTGCTAAGAGAAATATTCCCTGCCCTTTCCTCCAGGCTGCTTTATTTACTTATCAAAGCCTGCAGCACTTAGCTCTGCAGATTCCCACACTGGGTCCACTCTCTGCCAAGGTCAGTGGTGGCTACGGTGGTCCTCTTTCCCATCGGCAGCTAAAGTCCCAAGTCCTGCAGAACAGGAGCAGCGACCAAACCAGCTTTTCCATCAGCATCAGCCTGGAGGGGAGCCCTGGCTGGGTGGCAAAGAGGCTGTAGCTGAAGGCACCACAAAAAAGGAGCAGAAAAAACCCTTTCTCCTGCAATGCAGATGTTCCTCAGACCAAGCCCAGGGCCAGCAGATGCAGGCAGTAGTGCCAGAGCCTCCTTGCTCTGAGGGACAGCAATGTGCATTTCTTCATTTCCCATTGGACTCATTTTTTTTTGGTCCTGCTCTTCCTTGTGCTGATGCTGCCCCTTTGCCCCAGTGACAAGGACTGAGCTAGAGCCTTGGAGGATGAATAACAAGGAGAGCCCTTGCTTTCAAAGAAAGCAATATAGTCAGTCTAGCAGGACTGACTTTTGGTAAATCCGTCTGGCCTTTTGCATCATTTTCCGTTTACTTTCTTATCTTTCCCTTGTATCCTCCGAGACGGATTGGAAAGCCGTGCGGATGCCGGGTCACAAGCCCACAGGGAGCCAGACAACCTTCTCATTCCTTCTTAAATGCCAGAGCTGTACTTGTTACTCAGCAGCTGTAGCAATGCAGCAGCTCTCAATGAGTAGATTTTTTAATTATTATTATTATTTTTAATTCTGACATGGGGTTTTTCCCATTTTCTTGAATTCAGTGCAATTAGCAAACCGAGATTACCTCATCTCTCCTCTCAGAGAGGAGCCAGCTGTAAGGACACGCAGTGGTTTTCTGCATGAGGTGTCCCATGCCTGTAGCAAACTCCCGGCGATGGATCCCACCCCACCAGTTTCTCCCTAGTCCCACGGTGGCTGAAGCCACATCTCACTGGGAACTAGAGAAGATGGCAGCAGAAGCCTGGCCAGCTCGACCACTGAGCAGTGGGGTCCAGCTCACGGGGATGCACGGCTTGATCTGGGAGCAGCCCATCGACTCCCCAGCGGATCCGTCCTCGAGGGAAGCAATGGCACGTGGCTTTTGGAAATGCTGAAACCTGAGGCTGCATAACCTGGTGAGACCAACACACGCCTCTGCTTCACAACCCAGCTGGGAGAGAAAGCGTCTGGGAGACCTTCTCCAGAGCTGGCACTGTAATGTCCTAGCATGAGGTGGGTGCTGAAAGCCCCTGGATTTCTATTTTCTTTCCTTTTCTTTTTCTTTCCTGCTATTTTTTTTTGTTTTATTTGAAATAACTCAGAGCTTAAATACAAATCAAGAACAGCCCCTCCAATTCCCACACCTTCCAGTGCCCCTTACAAGCAAGGATTATTTTACTAGAACATACAGATCTCTGTGTGCAATTATTTTTTTTACATTGGTTCTTTATAGGCAACTGACCCTTCCCAAAGCCTTTCCAGGACAGGTCCCTAGTTGCTGTCCTGGGGCAGGAACAGAGCCCACTACTTTCCTTACACAAGGAGCTGGGGAAAAAAAACCCCAAAGCCTAACAAAATGCAAACCTGGGGATATTTCTGGATCCCCTGCAGCAGGAGGGTCGAGGGCAGGGGGTGCAGGCAGAGGGTGCTGGGGTGGGTGCAGCGGTGAGGGCTGGCTGGGTGCAAGTGGTGGGTGCAGAACACGTTCAAGAGGGGGTGCCGAGGGGGGTGCGGGGTATCTCAGGGTCCCGGCGGGGTGCAGGGGGGGCCGGGGGGTTGCTGGACTCCCACCGTTGCCCAGTGACAGTGTTTGTGACCCATCTGGGCCAGGCAGAAACCACCAGGACAGTTCTGGGGGCAGCTGCAAGGCAGGGACCCTCCACAGCCCGGACACGGCTGGCAGCGGGTAGGGGCTGAGCACAACCAGACCCGCACCCCGGGACCCCGCACCCTGCCCTATGGACACTGCACCCTTCACGGATCCTGCACCCTGCCCCAGGAACCCTTCACGGGTCCTGGACCTTGCCCCAGGCACCCTGCACCCTTCCTATGACCGGACTGTGTTTAAGACGGGCTGTAAGAGCCGAGTACTGCAGGGACTCCATCTCCTGACTGCTCTGCTCTTGCAACCCCACGTCTGTGCGTTTCCTCGGGTTGTTTTACACGGGTCAGGGGTTGTCTTCTTTGTCGGGGGTTGTAGAGGGACAGAGCGGTGGATTTTCTCACCTCCTCATGCATATCGCACGAGGGCAGTGAATAATGCATGCAGCCTTTGAGAGAGGCAGACTTCTCAAGTGCACCCTGCTAAAACACCCGCCTGGTCCTGGAAGGACTTTGGGGGCTTTTCCTCTCCCCGGTAGACCCCAAATGTCTCTTGCCTAAGCGAATTTCAGCTCGTCCTGCCCTCTCGGGTGAGGCAGCTTCCCCAGCCCCTTCCCATCATCACATATTTCACCCCCCCCTCCTTCTCTTGTTTGCTTTCATGTCTCCTTTTGTTTCGTGTAAGCAAAGATTCCTGCTGCAGCCAGGGCTGGTCCAAACTGCTGCGGGATGCCCTTGCCCCGGGCAGCCCTTGCCCTGGGTGGGCAATGCCTGTCCCTGGCAGCTTTCCCCTGGTATAAAGCCAGGCCGGGTGCCAAGGCTGCACGTCCCGTGCACCCAGGAGGTGCACCCGCACCCACGGGCTCCTTGCTGGCGGGGTTATGCGTAAGGCTGGCATCCATCCCTCTCGCTGCTTCTCTCTGGGCTGCTGGAGTCCATTTCTCCCTTACAGGCAGAGCTATATTTGTAGGAGACATATACATATTTTATTTTTATATGTATATGTATACAAATTTTTTCTTGTGGTCTTTCGAGAGCATCATTCAGCCATCCAGTGCTCTGGCTGACAGCCCGCTCCCGGTTCACATCTCACGGCTTCAACCCCAAAGTGGGTTTGCTGCCAAATCTTTCACCTTTTCTCTTCTTCAGCTGCTCTGGCAAACAGCAAACTGCAGCCATGCTGCAGAGACGAACACCCAAATGCCCTGAGCTGCAGGGCCCGATGCTCGGGCGCTGGGCTCTGCTCTGCCTGCCCTGGGCTCCAGGCTGGGTGCCCTGGCTGCATGGGTGCTTGCACGCTTAAATTGCATCCCACGTTTTTTGGCACCTGTACCTGTTCACACAAATATTCCCAGGGTGGCAAGCAGCAGGGTACTTGCGTATCAGATGTCTGTCTTTACTGCTTTGCTTTGGATTTGTGGCCCGTTGATGCCCATAGAGGTGAACAGCATTGCAGGGCTGTGTCACCAGCTGCACGTCATCCCCTTTGTGTCTCAAAAGGCTCAGAGAAGAGAAATGCTCGTTATTTGGCTGTTAAACCAGAGCTGAGCAGAGGGAACAGGCCAACACGGCGCTCTCGTCCTGTATGTTGGTGAACGAGGGTGTTTTCAGTCAAAGGCAGGGTATTTAACTGTGCTGCGGATCAGGTGAAGCAAACTGTGGCCGGTTGATGCTGGGCTGGATCTGGCCACTGGTGGCCTGATGGCCTTATTGCATCAGTGGCCATGGCAAGCAGAATCCATATTAATGACCTTGTCTTGTGAAAAATCATTTGAGTCCTTAAATGAGCAAAACCCCTGGTACCCAATCTTTTTCAAATATGAGCCAAATTTGTGGTGTGCAAATCATCATTCCTCGTTCAAGCTACACCATGGGAACTGGGCAGGGTCAGGCAGAAAAACTCACGTATAATGGATGGGAAAGCTGGGGGGTTTTGTGCTGTGTTTGTCCCAGAACGCTAATTGGAATCTTGCTGTCTGCCAGACAAATGGACTTGTGCTTGTACCTGGGGTGTCTGCTGGGTGTTAGTGCTGGCCCTGCAGCAGGACCAGGCAGGGACTGGGCTCAGCACGGGGGGCTGCTGGGGCCACCAAGCCCAGTCCCTGCAGGGCAGGCAGCAGGACAGTGGTTTCATCCACACAGACTCGAAAAACAACTGCGGCAGCATCGCTGGGGAGGGGGGCATAGGGCACAGGACTCAGCGAGCCCCAGGGTCTCATTGACCAGGGGATGCGCTAAGTAGTTTGTCATTGATTTTCGCCTTCAGTTATCTCCTTTCTTTGGCAGCTCTGTTTTCTCTGTCCTGGCAGCAAGGGGAAAGGGTTATATTTCCTTCTTTTTCCCTTAGATATTCCTTTTCTCCTCCTGGCTTTCGCAGAATGATACAGCTCTGTGCTCAGAGCCAAGGTCTCCTGCACCAGCTGAAACACTGGTTTCAGGTTATAGGCAGAGAATCTCAGACTGCAGGAAAATTAACTCCAATATGCCTTGGGTGAGTTTACTTGGTGAAAAGACGCAGTTTCCACTGACTGCTGTGAAACGTGGCAGTGTCTCAACACATGAGGCTTTGCAGGAAACCCAATTGCTCACGGCCATTGCGAGAAGCTGGAGGGAGAATAATGACATATATCCACGCTCTGGGAACACACAGAGAGTCCTATGAGCTCTCCAGGGTGGCTGAAGGGGCAAATATAGTTTATTTTTTTACCACTCATTATTAGTGATAACTGGATTTTCAGCTCTGAGTGTGCAAAGAGCTAAGGGAACTTCCAAATAATGTCTTTATGGGGCAGATGAAGTGGTGGAAATGAGTCTGTACAGCCTTCCCCTGCTCTCAGGGCCAGCCAGTGCTGTGTCCTGATGAATTCCCTGCCCCAGCCCGGCCCTGGGTTTTGGAAAGGGGGCATCTGTGGGGCTGTTCCCTGATTGAGAGAGGTTCCTGGTTGCTTTACGGGAGGCAGCATCAGAGGGCCTCTGGGACCGTCCCAGCAGAAGACTGGTCCCCTGAGATGCTCTGCAGCGTCTCCCCATCAGCCCTGAGCCCTCCGCGAGCTGCCCGGTAGGAATGAGCTGAGTTTGGTACTACGTCCTCAGCCTGAAAGCCCGTGGTTTGTGGGAGGTAAGGACACTAGAAGACAGCTGGCCAAAACGCGTGCTGACCTTTCCTGGATGCCGGGGGTCTGCATGCTTGGAATAGAGGGGTCCCATTCATTTTCCCTCTTCCTGCAGGTTTTCTGCCAGGAGAGGGACCAGCTGCTCCCCTTTCCCACTCCTCGGGTGCATGGCCAGCCGGGGATGCGGTGAACCCTGCTCTGCTGGCAGCAGCTCCCTGCCTGGGGCACCTCTAAAATGCAAGGAAGGGTGCTTAAAAGGGAAAATGAAAATGGGATATGTCCTGGGTCATGAGGGCACCGTTCCTTCCATCACCAGGATCCCTTGAGCAGCAGTTTATCCTCGGATGCAACACTGTGCATCAAATGTGGTTTTTTGCTCAAGTGGCATTATTTAAACCCAGAGAGGTGGGTGCTGGCTCCCACAGGCATTTTGCAGGTCGAGGGAGGAGAAGGGAGCTCCTTGCTCCCAGAAAGTCCCAGCATGGCCATTGTTGACCACATTTTCCACGCAGGTATTGAAGGCACATCTCGAACACAATGTTTTCCTTCAGAAACACCCGTGGGAACGCCACCATGAGATACCCCCAGGGTCCCCAGACTGTGATGGCATGCCAAGCAGGGGGCCGGGACCCGTGCCCGTGCACCCCACTGCACACCCGTTTCAGCCTGGACGGCGGTCGATCCCAGGAGCTGAGCAGGTTTTACCAGGTGAGGACACGAGGGACCGTGGAGGGGAGCCAGGGTGGCCACAGGGTCCCGCTGGCTGCCGGGGGCTGCGGAGAGATGACCCCTCCTGTGCTGCCTGCACACGGTGAGGCTCGCTGCCCGAAATCCATGCACGGGCAGGAGGCAGGGATGCCACCTCAGCAGCCAAATTTCATTCCAGGCAGCTCGAGTGTTCGGGTGCTCACAAAACTGAAACAAGCCTTGGCTGGGGGGGGTTTAATCCCAGGCATCGCACGCGTGTGTGCATGGGGGAGTGCACCGTGCGTGTTTAACAGGCAGCCGGGGCTGCCGCTCCCGGGGGCTGCATGGGGAGCAGCCCCCCCATTGCAGCAGCCAGCTCTGCCCCTTCCAGGACCCCTGTCTCCAGGGGCTGGCATGCCGGAGGGCAGGGCACAGGGTGAGGGTCTTGAATGCAACGGGCACTGTCCGCAGAGCGGTGGGCAGACGCCTGTGGGCACAAGCACCTGAGATAACTCAAAATTTGAGAAGCAGGGGGAGCAGCTGGCTGCAGGAGCCCCCACCACGAGCACCACACTCGCCCCATGCCTCGGCCACGGCAGGGCCCATTTCTTGCTGACACCTTACGATGCATCACGAATAACTCAAGCCAAGCCGCCAAATTAATGATGCGAACACAGACGCTGCTTATTAATTTGCCTGTTAGCACAGCAGCCCGAGTGTCTGAGGCAGGGCAGCTTGGGAACAGGGCTGTGACCAATGTTTCTGCACGGTTAGAGCGGGGAGGTGATTGCCACGTGCTTTGCAATAGTAACCCCTGCAAAATGCTGGTGCAAACATGACTGGGAACACTGAACTCAGCCAAAATGCCTGGGCGTTTGCTTTTATCTGCAGCTGACCCAGCAGCACCGTGAGTTTTACCGGGACAAGAGCGGGATGCTGTATGTCCTTCCATACTTTGTGCTGCCCTCGAAGGAAAAGGAGAGATATCCTCATCCACTCGACCTGTGAGTACTGACAGCCCTGTGGACAGTCCCTAGGACATGGTGGCACCCAATTCCCAAGGTCTGGGCTAGTGGGATGAAACTGGAGAAGTATGGAGGGGTGCCAGCCCCATACCCGATCCTCCTTCTCTTTTTCACCCAAACCTTCTGTCTTCAGAAAAATGAGAGCAGAAGAAACCAGATTAACTTGAAAGGAAAGAATAAGTGGGAGGCGTGCCAGGCTTTGAGGCTTCTTTCCCAACTTAGCAGTCCCAGGGTTTTGGTTTTTTTAAAAGCAAGCATCCTCCTGACTGTGTGTTTGAAATCCTGGATGTTTATTTATTTCATAGCCCTCACAAAAACTGGAGCAGCATCCTGGGGGCCCCCTGTCCCATCTCCTCCCCTCCTCATTGCTATGGGATACCCTGCAGGGTCTGCTGCTCCCTGGGACCTTTCCCACCACCCATGGACACCCATGGCACCAACAGCCCCCACTGCCCTGCTCAACCCTCCAAGGACCAGGGGAGCTGTCAGAGGAATGTGTTGCTCTGGACCAATGCAGGTTATAGCTGGCATCCAAAATCGCCTCTTGCCTTGAGCTCTGAGCACAACACTGGCCTCCTGGGATGATTATATAGCACCTGAAATAGGCTGAAAATACACCTACAGAGCTACCAGTCCAGGACTGGGAGCTGAGCTGCGGTGGGAGGCAGCTGGAGCCAGCCGCCAGCAGAAATACGTGGGTGCCCTCTAGTGCTGTGTTCCTGTGGTCCAACAGGAGAGTAAAATCCAGAAAAAAAAACCTCCATTCATCTTCAGAGGGCTTTGGATAAAATATCTTCATATATTTTTCTTATATCTGGCTGGATCTGCCTATGCTGTAACTTGTGCCTATCACTGCTCCTATCACCGTGCACCTCGAAATTCAAGGTGCATCCTCCAGCCTCCTATATCTCTACATCCTCTAGATCCTCTCTTCTCTGCTACCTGCCCTTAGGTAGCTGTAGACAATTTTGCCTTCTCTTCTCCAAGCTGAACAACCCCAACTCTCTCAGCCTGTCCTCACAGCAGAGGTGCTCCAGCCCTCTCATCATTTTTGTGTCACCCCTCTAGACCCGCTCCAACAGGTCCATGTCCTTCTTATGTTGGAGGCCCCAGAGCTGAACGCAGGACCCCAGGTGGGGTTGGTCCACATCACGTCCTCCAGCCCATCTCGGTGGCCCTTGCTGCGGTATGTCCGTGTCTTCCTTGCACAGAGGAGCCTCAGACCAGCCACAGCACCGCAGGCACCGACCAGGGGGGCTGGATGCGGCCTCTGCCTCGCCGGCCGCTCTCCTGCTTGCACAGCCCAGGAGGTGGCTGGACCCTCCTTGCTGCGAGATGGGAAGTCATGGTCATGCTGTGAGCACAGCAGCGAAATTGGCTATGGCCAGCCCTGGAAGCCTGGGACTCTGCAAAATTTCGTGTGTGGAGCTCAGAGAAACTGCTTATATAAGAGGTTAATTGATGGCCATGGAGCACTTCGTCCTGGCTGTGTGCTGTAGCTATCTAGAGCGGCTCATGTTTTCATATCAACCCTCCGGTGCCCATCCAAAACAAACAGGAGTGGGGGAGGCTGTCCTTCACCCAGGCCAGGTCTCATGGCAAGGCAGAGAAATGTGTGGGACGAGGAGGATAGATGAAAGCGGATGGAGTAAAACAGATGCTGTCGGGGCCATGAGCGCATCCCCCTTCCAGGAGTTTAGCTGGCAGAGTCCAAGGTCAGCCCCAGCGCTGATAAGAGCTGTTGTAAGCAAAGCTGGAGGTGATGGCTGGCACCTCCTTTCCTTTGGGTTCTGCTTTTAAGCCGCAGATTTATCACCGGCCCCCGCCTTTGCAGCTGTGCCACAGCTGGCTCTGCGCCCGGTCTTGGACCTCCTCCACTCCAACCTGGACCCGAATCTGGGCTTGACCTCGGACCTACCCGCTGCTGGGTGGCTCTCGGGCTGTGTCTGACCCCGACCACTGTCTTCAGACCTGATCCTGACCCTGACTTGCTGCTAACGCACCCCTGCTCCTTGTTGCTGAGGACCTTGCTGCTCCCTGACTCGTGTCCACAGAAATTATTTGACTTTGACCTGTTCCTGGAGGGACAGGCAACGTGTCCCCAAAGGGGCACAAGCAGTGGTGGCCTCAAAAGTAATCTGTCTTTTCCCTCTATCCCTTCAAACACTTCCCCATCCCCAGGGTCCTTCCCCATGCAGCGGTCTGCATTAGTATTTGTGGCCTGGAGGTCATGGGTGTTTGCAAACAGGAGAGCATCGCTTGGCCTTGCAGCATCAGCTCTGAACATGGCACAGACAAAATATCCCAGTTCTGCCTCTGTTTTCCTTGCACTTATCAGTAAGCAATACCTGTGCCCATGCGATCCGTGGCAGCAAGACTTTGGGTGCCTGTGAGGGGCTCAGGAGCAGGCAGAGCCAGCAGGACCTCAGGAATTGGGAGCCCCGGGGTTGCATCAGCCCAGCGCAAGGTGAGATTGAACAAGTTCTCTTGTGGGGACAAAAGAAGAATTCTCTTGGGGCTGCAAGCTCCCCTGCTTCTGCAGCTCTACTGGGCTGAACGGTGCCAGGACTGTGGGTGCCCCAGTGCCCTTGGAGCACACCCCTATGGCTGAGCCCTGCCTGTACCTCCGTAACCCCTGCCTGCACCTCCGTACCTGCTGCCTGCACCTCTGTAACCATCCTTGGTGCTCTGTTGCTCCCCAGCCCACCGCTCAGTGCGAAGACCCGCTGGCATTTGCTGCGAGTGTCACTGGTGAACCTGCGGACCTACCAGACCTTCCCCTCGGGGAAGAGAGTCACCTCCCAAGAGAGAGAGACCCGAGACAGCTTTTTCGAGTACCGAGCCTAAGCAATGGCGTCCACCCTGCCCGCGGTGGAAACTGGGTTTTCCAGCTGGGAGTGGAGCCACAGGAAAATAAAGGAGAGGGAGCTGCCGGCTGTCTCGGGCTCTGTGTGCCATGGGGACCTGCCCGCGTGTGGCAGGGATGCTCTTTGTCCACGGCCTCCAAGGAGAGGGGGCAGCTGCCCACCGCGCAGCTCCTCTTGCCATTTGGGATGATCAATGGGCTGAGGTTGCGGGCAGGGAGGGGATTAGCTCCGTTTGACGGGGTCACCGTCTGGGAGTCAAAATGCCCCCCCCCCAGCTCTGTCCCTGCCCATGGACGCTGCTGCATCTGCCGGGGGTGAAGGGAACCTCTGTCCCAGTCTGGGCTCTGCTCGCGGTGGTGGGGGGTCACCCAGGACCCTCTCGCCTGGATTGGGATGACTGCTGAAGTGTTCCAATGGTGGGGAAGAGCACATAGACTTCAGCATAGTCACCAGTGACCTCAGACGGGGTGATGAGCTTGCAAACAGCATGAAATCATCCAGGTAACGAAGACAAGGCTGCAGGAGGGTCTCTGGGGAAGATGCTGCTAAATCACCCATGGGGTTCCCAGCCCAGTGGTACCACCCAGCAGCCAGACCATGGCTTTACAGCGGGCGGGTGGCTGTCAGTGGCCAAAAAAGCAAATCGGACCCCAGGAATAATTAGGAAAAGAGTGGAGAGCAGAGCAGGCAGCATTGGGAGCCTATGGGGGGTTGCCCTCCCTGCTGCCTGTGCATGGCATGGCTGTCCTGCCTCCAGGAGGAGATGATGGAGCAGGAGCAGAAGAGGGTAAGATGCTGGAGCGGGAGAAGGTTCAGGGAAGGGTATTGGAGCAGCTGGAGGTCCACATGGCGTCCGTGCAAGAAACAGCCGTGCAACATAGAGCCCATCAGCCTGGAAGAGAGAGGACAGGGGGTCCGTTGTCCACTGTCTCATCCCGCAGAAGAGCTGAACAGGACCACAGCAGGTGGCCATTGTCAGGTTCAAAGCAAACCCAATGGGGTAATTCTTCCAAACCACTGGAGTCCCCTTCCCAGGATGCTGTGCACAGCAAAATCTGACATGGTTTCAAAAAGCTACCAGAGAAACTGGTGGAAGAAAACTACTCTCAGGATGACTGGCTACAAGGACAATGAGTCTAGGGAGGATGTGCTTTGCTAGGAGGAAGGGGAGCTTAATTCCTCCATCCTCTGGGAGGGCTCATGCTCCCTGGAGAGCACGTTAGGATGGGTTAAGTCATGCCAGGGCTGGTAGGACAGTGTCCCAGTGGGGACAAGGGGCAGCACGCAGCCTTAGCCCTGCTTAATTTATTTGAGAAGATGTATTTTCTCCTGTGATTTTGGAAGTGGATGACATGGTAGGGCACGGACAGAGTCTGTCACTGATGCTGACGACCGGGGCTCTGCCCCCGTATTCCACCCATCCATGAGGGGTCTGGCACCTTTGGGCCACCAGTGAGCACCCTTGCAAGCTGTGCCAGTGTTTGAGAAATATCTGCTTACCTCTGAAGAGTGTCAGCCTGTGGCTTTTGCCCACGGGGCTGGAGAAGGGGTCCTGACCCCACTTCTGCACCATTACAGGCAGATGTCCATCTCCTACCCCACCTTGGAGCTGCTGGGAGGGAGGGCAGAGGCCGGAGGTCCAGCTCAGCCCTGGCACTGCTGCCTTGCCAGGGACAGGAGCAGCCTCGCGTCCTCGCCCCACTTCCACCCCAGCCACATCCCCGGGCTCTTCCCTACTCGGCTGGTTCATAACCAGCCTCCTGTCTGATTCCCATGCCTGACTCGAAACACGAAAGTAGCTTAGCAATGAGGGGCTCTTTGTAGCAGCTATTTTGGAAATCCAGAGATGGGTTTTTTTGTAGCTTTTTATTGACTTTTTTCCCCACTCGCTGACATCTGAAGTGAAATAACCCTTTTAAACTTATCTCCTCCTCACTCCCCAGCCAGCACATTTCATCCAGTTAGAGCAAGCTGATGGGGACTAACTACTGCAGCACTTCAAAAGCTCAGGTTTAACACACCAGGGAAAGTCCTCATGTATTCTAGTGCGTTACTAAAATCACTTTAAACTCCTGTCAGGTCATCATTCGCAGTGAGACAGAGTTGTGCATGCTTTTTAGGGCTTGTTCCTCGGCCAAGATCAACCACGCAGCATTTACGGAGTGGGAAGGATATTTGCAGTAGCCACAAAGAAGAAAGTCACTTTGAGCCAGTGGTGCAAAGGCCAAACAGCAAGAGAGATCTATTTATTTGAACTATAAGACAAAATTAATTAATGGCATCATTTCCACCAAATTTCATTTGCCTCCCTGGAAGGGCTTTGCATGTTGACTCAGACGTGGCTGCTGAGGTGTCCTGGGGAGGTTCTTGTCTGGGTGCTGTATCACATGATGGACCCCTGAATTAAACAAGAGGTTTGAGATCTTTAGTGCAGAGGGCCAGGCTGGGTGGAGATCAGCAGATCACAGGGGTCACCCCTTGCAGGTCCAGGATCTGATCCTGAGATTGCTTTTAGGCATGCGGAGGGATGCTGCAGGAGTGGGAACTGAGCATCTGCCCACCCGCCTGCATGGCAGAGGGGGGCTGTGGGTATGTCACCCCTCACCCTCCTCCTGTGAGCTCTCTGGTGGGTTTGTGGGGGCTGCTGGGGTTCATGGAGCACCCCTGCCTGCTCTCCCCGGCTCACAGCTCCCACCCAAGGTGGCCAAGCCCAGATCGTCCTTTTGCTGACGGCTCTGGACCATGGCCAACTCGGAGTCTAACATTTTAGATGCCAAGTGAAGACTTTTTTTTCCTATTCACACTCTTGTGAGACCCCTCTGCAGCTCCTCACCATCAGCCTGAGCCCCTCAGCATCACCAGCCCCCTCCCTGCAGATGCTGGAGGAGCTCCATAACCCTGTCCTTGAAGTTCCCTGGAGCTCCCCTGCACATCAAAGCCAGTGCCACAGATAAATGTCTCTTATTTTCTTTGCCCTGGCCAAGCCTTCTAAGATGAAATCATCCTTCCAGCCACCCCAGCACGTAAAGAAACCCCTGGTCTTTATTTCGTGCGCGGCACGGTCCAAGCACCAAACCCTACGAGGTGGTTCTCCGTCGTGGGGAAATCTCTCCCTCTTCTCCCCAGTCCCTGAAACGTGATGGCAGCAGACAGGCAGCCCAGGGGTTACCAAACCACGTCCTCAGGAGATGACTCGTCCGTCACCACATCCCCTCCAAAGGGCTGCCTGGCAGGGAGCTGGCAGGGGAGGTGATCTTACCGCACATACCCAACGTGGGGTCTATTTTTAGCCTGGGACATGCTTTGTCATTGCCTAGCACGTCCTCAAGTGCAGAAGTGTGGCTCGTGGAGGGCACGGTGCAGATTCGGTGCCTGGCAGGACTGACCTGCAGGCAGGGAAAAGAGGGTTGCCTGAATACACCCTGCAGGGTTTAAGCACAGGAAAGCAAATGAAAACAGATGCAAAAGAATCCCATAGTGAAGAAACCTTCCTGAGAACATCAGGGCGGTTTTCCAAGCTTTAAACCATGCTGGCAATTATTGCATCCAGTGTAACAGAGGCAAGAGACGTTTCAATCTGTTTCCTGGCTCCTTCTCCCTCCACCTCCCCAGCACTCTCGTGAAGGCACCAAGAATATCTTGGCCTTTCCAGGAGATATTTTGAACAGCCAGTTCTGGTGACCCTGTTTCAGTAGCCCTTTAATGCAAAGAGAAATGGAGATGTTTTCAGCACATGAGCACCTAAGCCCTGCCAATGGTGCAGACAATCCTTGCCACATTTCTGAATGTCTTTAATAAGAAATGTTGAAGGTAGGGGAAGGTGAGCCCCTGCTCTGGAGCTCTCACTCCCATAATATCTGCTCTCCATCAGCCCAGGAGGGTGGGTACATCTCCCCTCCCTGTTCCCAAGCAGCACAGATCCAGCAAACAGCCCCATTTTCTGGTGTTTCCCCCATTGCATGGAGTTTTGGGGCTGCTGCAGCAGATGGGCTGGCCCCTGCAGCGGGTGACGTGCCAGGGTGGCAATCTTGGCGGGCTGAGGAACAACACGATCCTGATGAAGTACATATTTGTTTTGGCCATTTCGAGCTGTACAACTCTCCCTAGGACAAGAAGCAAATTAAAACCGCCTCAAGTTTATACCCTTAAAGTGTCTCTCAGGGTTTCTGTGGCTTTCTTGTGCTCACCAGGGCTTTTATAATCAGGTCCCTTTGCTCTGCAGCCCTGGCATCTCAGAGGCAGGGTTGGAGCAAGGGCAAGACCAGGCTGCTTGGGTGGTGCTGCCGGTGGAAGGACCCCCCCCCGCCAAAATCCATGCCTTGTTTCTGAAGCAGAAGACATCTGTCTTGCAGCAGGGTGGCTGTCCTGTTGCGGCTGGGGCCAAGCTGCTGGGGATTTTTCCCTTTGCTTCTCCCTTTAGAGGGCACCAGCAGCTTGCAAACTGTGCTCTGTGCTCACTGGCAGCTTGGTCAGGCAGAAGGTGGGTTATGGGACCCCCAATCCTTTGGGCTGGCTTCCAAGCTGGCTGCTTGCACGGACACCGAATTTACCTTGCTGCATCTCCGCTCAGTTTTTGCCCCACGCTGGTGCCGTGACGTGGGGCAATAGTGCTTTGCTCGGTGCACGGACCCCGCTGCGGTGCAGGGACATGCAATGGATGTGCAGGCAAGGGACAACCGCTTCTCCTGCCTCAGTTTCCCATATCGCTTCCCTCGCTGATTCGGACTATGCAACTGGGGACTTGCCTGGGAGTGGAGGGAGCCTGAGGCACCCGGATCCCGTGGGGACCATGCCTGCTTGTATGGGACCTACACTCCGGCATCTCTTTGGTCCCGACATGGGGCAGGGGTGAGTGACAGAGGAAGGGCAAGGTAGAAATAACGGGGTGCCTCCTGCCCGGGCAGCAGAGCTGGGGCAGGGACAGGCTCCCTTCTGGCAGGGGAGAGTGCTGAAGTTTGCAAAACCGGGCTGCGTTTTCCAGCTGCTTTGACTCCCAGCCCACCAAGATGGTGTTGCTTGTCTGCAGGGCCCTCTCCAGGACCCGGGTGCCTGGGGAGAAGGGAGAAAATCCCCCGGGGGACAGGGAGCCCCGTGGGGCTGTCACTATCTGGGGCCTGGGGACTGGGACAGCTCAGCCGTGTCTGGAATTAAAACCCACCATCCAAACAAGGCTGTTGCATGTCCCTGGCACAGTGGGATGGGATTTTCCTTTGCAGTGCAGACCGATCCTGGCTGTCATGTTCTGCTGCTCCTGTGGTGCTAGAAGGGCTGGGAGAGGTAACCCCAAATGTGATGGGGTGATGGGGAGGACAGGAGGGGAGGAGTAGCAGCCAGGTTAGAAATAAAGGGTTGGAGCATCCCCTCTGCAGCAAAAGCCAAGGGCAGAATATGAAGATGGCCTTGAAATAGCCTGAGATGGCTGAAGTTTGTGGGGGAAAAATGTGTTCAAAACCCCCCCTTCACCAGCCCTTCAGGAGTGAGACCTCCCCACGCTGAGCCTCCCCTAGAAATCCCACAGGGCTAACCCCAAGCAGCTCCTTCAGGAGGTGGTGGTATGGGGGGGGTTACCTGCAGACCCCATAAGAGGCATGAGAAACCTACTGGGGGTTGTCCTGTGTGGAGGAGCTGGTGGTCTGGGGCACCCTGAGCAGGGACCCAGCACCCTGCTGTGCAAGCACCACTGGAGCCAAGCTGGAGAGCTTGGAAGTGGAGGTGCTGGGAGAAGGTCCCCCATCCCACAATGTTCTGCAGAGAGGTCAAGCAGAGCCCCATGGACCTGACCTGGGCACCAGCGAGAGTTCACTGAACCTGAGATACTGAAAAAACAAACCAAAACTTGTGGCGCTCCAGGGACCAGCATTTTCCAAAAGAATTTTACTTCGCTGGAAAAGATCCAACCATCAAAAGGATGATGTAGGGATAAAATCCAAAGTGTCAGGGAGGACTATATAAGGCGGTGCGTAGACGGTACTATGTCATCAGTCATTAAAACAGGTTAGGGAGCTCTGAGGTGCTCTACTACAGCAGAAATTTGAGGGTCACCACCTCAAAGGCTATGCTGGTGTCACTGGGAGCACTCTGTGGTTTGCAGGTCCAGGAGCTGCACCGCTGGCGGGTGGGAACCAGCACCGGAGTCAGGAGGAGGAACGTGGACATGGTCACAGCCTTGATGGGGAAGCGGTGCCCACTGACGGGGACAGTGCAAGCGTCACTGACACACCTGGTGTCCAAAGAGAGTGAAATCCTCATTAAACCTAAGGGACGTGCCAAGCACTCTGCTGCAGCCCTAGGGAAGGGGACACCAGCTCCTCCACGCTGCGGGTGGAGGGGAAGGAGCTCCTCTACCCTTTTGCACGGCAAAGAGGTCTGCAGGGTGGGAATTCCCCCCCTGGGTTGGGCCCAGGCTCTAGGATGGGTCTAGCCCACAGCAAGGACCGCTTCCTATTCATCTTCTTCAGGTGGCCCAGAGCCTGCAGGCCTCACACCCTCCTGAGCTGCCCCTTTTCTGGGTGGAAGACCCCTGCTCTGTCCTTCCTCTCTTCCTTGGGCAGCTGAGCCGCTCCACTGGCCACCCTGTGCCATTTAACACAGCTTTCCTGGGGATGTGCTTTCCAGAGCTGCATGACGCTCTCAAAAGCACAGTTGGAAGCGATGGCCTCCTTTGACATCCCCAAACTCACGGTTGGAAGTGATGCCCTCCTTAGACACCCCCAAACTCACGGTTGGAAGCAATGTCCTCCTTTGACACCCCCAAACTCACGGTTGGAAGTGATGCCCTCCTTAGACACCCCCAAACTCACGGCTGGAAGTGATGTCCTCCTCTGACACCCCCAAACTCTCGGTTGGAAGTGATGTCCTCCTTCGCTCACTCTTGCCCTCCTGGGAACCCCTAACGCAAGGTTTACCCTAGAGTCTGCACACCTCTTCAAGCAGTCATAGCCTGTTTAAAGCCCATTGTGGGTCTCTCTTTCCCTGGTGCATTACTTTGCACTCATCAATATTGAATTTCATGACTCATCTCCTGCCAAGGAAACCTGCAGCAAGAGTTCCTTCTTCACCTTGCCTGGCTGCAGGCTGGGTTTGAGTGTCACAGCCCACTTGGTGCCACTTTTCCATGTCACCTGTGGGTGCTGTTGGGCACAGAGCTGCAGAAAGCCCCGCCAGCAGCTCTTCTCCGTTGAGAAGAGGACCCATGCCCACCCCTGTTCACTTTATCTGCTGGCCTCCAAGCAGCTCTGGAGCCACAGGAGGATGCCCCAGCTCATCCATGTGGCTTTAACAGCCCCTCTGTGGGTCTTGGTCAAACCTGTCTGGGAAATCTGAGTACACCCTGAATACTAGCAGAGATTCCTGCCTTTCACACAGGCATGGGAAGAAAGCAAGGGGAGAAAGTGTAGGAAAACCCTTCATTGCCCATATTATTCCCTTCATCCCTTCAATCATATGTTTCCCAGAGACGTGGTCGATGCCCAATCCCTGGAAACATTCAAGGTCAGGTTGGACGGGGCTCTGAGCAACCTGATCTGGTTGAAGATGTCCCTGCTCATGGCAGGGGGTTTGGAAATAGATGATCTTTAAGGTCCCTTCCAACCCAAACCGTTCTATGATTCCATGATTCCATGATTCTATGACATGGTTGTTTACTGCACTCTTCCCACCCTCCAGCATGTCCCATTAATTAAGTCAGGCTCAGTGTTTTGCAAATGCAGGCTGATTTTGTCCAGACCCAGCTTAGCTCCTAGCAAGCCCTCTCCTCCTCTTCTGCCCCTGGAAAACTGCCTCTCCCGCTGACCACCGCTGCCCCTTCCCCACCTTGTCTGCTCTCAGATCCCATCTCGGATCCCTCCTGAAGGTGGGGTCCCCCCTTGCCACCAGCCCGGGCATCGGCTGGCACAGCCACCGGCACCGTTTAACCAGGTAAAGGTTAACCCAGGTAGGCGCCCGCCCTTACAGCCCCAGTTCCTGTCCTGCTGTGTTTTTCCGGCTACGGAAGCAGCAGGTGGATGTTTGCTGGATCGATCTGATGCTCTTTACCATCTTTGACAACTTCTTTAATCTTTCCGTGCTCCGGTTACCCGAGCCGGTGACATTGGCTTTTTCCCACCTTTCCGTGTTTAGACTGGAGCTTGTTTGGACTAGAGATGTGTTTTATTGTGTATTCAGCCAGCCAGCGGCACAAAGCACCCCTGGTGTTAGGCAGGGCTGTTAGATACTTGCATAAAACAGATGATCCATAATAACAAAGTGTTTGTTTTCTGACTCCCAACGTGAAAAAAAAAAAAACCTCTCTGCCCCCAGCTCTGTGCAAAATCCAGTTGTACAAAGGCAAACCAGAGCTGCTCCCTGATGGTGCTGCTGTGCTCGGTGCCCGGTTATCTGCATAAGCAATCAAGGCAGGCGAGCGTGAGCTGCCTGCTGGAGCCCTCCGTCCTGCTATTATGGGAACATGCACAGTTGTGTCTTCTTTATTGTCTGTTCGGCGGGTAATGACTGCAGAGGCAGCCTGGGGAAAGGCTTGCTTGAGCATTTTATAGCCCTCCCAAAATGCAAAGTGTTCATCTGAAATGATCCATGGCAGACGCGTGGTGAGACTCTGACTGTCTCCGGCTCGCTCTGCGCCGGGGATGCTGCAGGAATAAATAAGAAGGGGGGAAGCTCTGCTCCAGTCATCTCGCCTGGGGGACTGGTTTTGTCTCCCAAGGGGGAGATTTCTGCTGGGGAGGAGGGAGATAGCTGCGTGGCATCAGGGCCAGCACCCCAGAGTCCTGCCTGAGGGAAGGGGTCTTCTGCAGATCCAGGAGAAACCCCTCCGGACAGGAGCCTGTTGAGTGGGTGCAAGGCAATGGGACGCATCCTGCACCTCCTCACCCTCGGGGCCATGCTGGCTCTGCAAAGGGGGACCCCGCTTCTCAGGAGCCTCCCCACCCCATGGAAGGGGACCCGCAGCCGAGCGGTGAGGGCGGTGGGAGTGCTGTGCCGGCACAGAGCAGGACCCATCCCGGTGCTGCGATGCGTGCAGCGGGGACATCCTCATCAGAGCTACTTTTTGGGGCAGGAGTCACATGAATTTGTTCCAATGGCAGCTCCAGGAGGAGGTAAATCACACCCAGGAGACATCTCTTTGTCCCCACCACCTGGAAAGACACCTAAAGTTGGACTGTCGCATTGACCATGCTCCCCGCAGCGTTTGTGAGCCACCTCTCTGCCACAGCTTTCCTGGGTGATTCCCATCCCTTCTGCCTTGCTTACCAGGACAGCGAGATGTTGTCCCAAAGGGACGAAAAGCCCTTCCCACGTCCTGCTGGCAAGCAGGAGAGGGACACAGAGTCACATTACCGAACGTGAGGATGGGGCAGACCGGCACTTCGCAGGATTAAGCAACCAGCCAAGGATGGGATTGGGACAATGTGGAGGGGGAAAGCTGTGCAGAAAATGTCCCAAGAGCTAGGCTGGCTAGAATTCCCCAAAGGGGGATTTGCAAGAATCACCCAAAGCAGCAGGGCTGGGGGCTGGTGGTGCTTCCACGCATGGAAGGAGATGCTGGTGGGAACCCCCGTGCCATCCGGCAGGGACGGAGGGGTGGCAGCACATTTCGGGGAAGGCACGGTCCTCTCACGCTTGCGATGCTCCTCGCTGACATGCTGCTGGCCGCCGCGGTCGCGGAGGTAATCTTAGCAGTGCCGTTGAATGGAAAAAAGCACAAAGTCTGCCACGGCTCATCGTGTTTACATAACTCCAAATGTCAAGTGGCGAAGGCAAAAACAGCGGAGAGGGATATTAAAACACAGGCTAATTAGCACGGGCTCTCAGGCAGCGCAGGGGTGACCGCGGTGACACGGTGCGTGGGACGGCTGGCACGGGGGGAACCCGCCTGGCGCCTGTCCCGGGAGGTTTCGGCGTCGCTGACCTTGGTTTTCCCCCCCCAGCCGGTGGGGCACCGGCCGGGCATGTGGCTCTGCCTGGCACGAGCATCTCGGCCCTGAATAAACAACTTCATCTGTGCTCTCTCTCAGCCCAGCTGGGTTTTGGGAGGACGGGACGGTGATGGTGTCTGCCCCCGCTGCCAGCTCACCGCCGGGCTGTCGGGGCGAAGGGATGCGGGCACCGTAGTTGCAGAGCGCAGCCGGGTACCAAGTGCAGCGCCTGATGGGGATGCGGGAATGGGGCATCTCCCCCAAACCTCTGCAGGATGGGGGGGGGGGGGGGGATACCAGCTATGAGCTCCCACCGCAGGACCCCTGCTCAGAGCAGGTATCTCACTCAATCGATATCTGGAAAGCAAAAGACCTCCCCAAAACGCATCCTTCTGTCCCACCCCACCTCCCCCATGCCCGTGGTGATACAGCCTTCCTCCCACTTTTTCAGTTTTCTTTCAACTTTCGATGCCTCTGATATAGCTCTTCACTCTTAAAACATTTGTTCCAGGAGCTTGTAAAGTTGAGCTGTGAGATTTGTGCAGCCCGTCATGCAAAGAACTTTAATTAAACATGTGAAAGTCAAACACACTTGGTGTAATTCAGACTGACAGTGTATCTAAATATATTTAGTTCCTGGATTTTAATTAAGTCCTCCAGAGCAATTGTCTGATTCCTTAAGCACAACTCAGAATTTCTCCTTTTTACTTTTTGCTGTTCCTCAGGATAGCATGTTTCCTGCACAGATATTTGCATTTGTGTGTTTTCATATATTTTAAGTCCCAGACAGGTGGTGGACGCTCATGACGTCAGGAGGAAATCTGGATGGGTCTCAACAAGAGGCTCTCTCTGATTATAGGAATGGCGAGGTTGCTCATTTTTTGCCTTTCAAGAGAAACAATTTTTTTTTTTTTTTAAGATCATAAATATCCCAGAAATGAACCCTCAGCACTGAAAACCCCTGCAGGAAATCTACAAAGTACTTGGATGCTCCCAAGATGAGCGCGAGGGAGACATCTCAGTGGGGTTTGCTTTGGTCCATGGCTGGATTGGGATGAGGGATGGAGAAACGGAGAGGGTCTCCACCCCCCGCAAAGCAAGCTGTCCCCAGATGCTCCTCTCGTGTCTGAAAGCAAATTTGTGGTATTAAGTGAAATAGTGGTATTAAGTGAAACATATTTCTTCCCCCTTGCATGTGCCCTGCTTTTCTCTAATCAGTGTAATCCCTGTAATTACACGGTTAAGGCACTAGAAATCAGTGATGGTGATTGCTAGATCCTTGTCAGGACTTCTTGGCCTCCAGGACAGGCTTGTGCCCGGCTGTCCCAGGGCACTGCCGGGGTCTGGGCAGAGGCATCCTCTTTTCCAGTATCTCCCAGTTGCTTGCTAGGGCTGGGGCTTCATTTGGGAACCACCACGTCTTGCTTTGGGCTCGCGGTGAACATCTGTCTCCCACCCCCCTCCATGCCATCTGTCCTGTGGAGGGGAAGTAATTAAATGAGATTGTTCATTAATATGTCCTTGATGCTACAGCACCCTGGGAAATGAGAAGCTTCTTCCCTAACAGGGATGTGTAATTATACAGCAGCACTGAGAGTGGCACAATTTTATGTGTAAGGCTTCCATGGCCCCTTGAGTATAGGTGCAGTTAAGGAAACTTTGGGGCCACATTATTACCATTCTTTTATACCTCTTATTAACATCCTTTGACCTTTTCCCTCCCTCCCAGCTGGCTCCCTTTGGCTGTCCCCCTGTTATTTGGGGCAGCCCCTGTGCATCATTGCTTTTAGGGACCTGCACTTTGGCTGCAGGTGATGCAAGGGGCAAAGCACACATGAGGCCACTCAGTGGTGAGCAATTTGGGGACCCCAATATAACAGGGTTTTTTTTTGTCAAGTAAGCTCCAGCGCAGTTTTTGTCTCTCTCAGGAGTTGCCTGGGAGGGCCTGGAGGAATCTCTGCTGGAAAGAACAGAGTTGCCCTGGAGTGGGGAGCATGAAAGGCAAGCTACAGCTGAAAATGCAAGGTCAAGATTTAACCAGGATGATTGGAGCTGGCAGGGGGGGATAAAGCAAAATCCAGGAGCAGTTCTCAAACAAGTGGATGGTTTTCTCAGTTTTGCCTTTAAGAAACAGCTTTGACAGTCCCTTTCACTGCTCTGCAGCTTTCCCAGAGCTGGAAAATCTACAAAGCAAGAAAAAAACAAGGGAGGAAAAAAAAAAAAAAGGAAGCAAGAGGGAAGATGTGAAAAGACCTGAGTCTTCAGCATGATTAACTTGTATTTCAAGTCAAAAGAAGAGAGAAAATCCCAGTAAATCCTTTCTGGGTTCTGCAGATGGTTGAGAAAGCCATATGGAGGTGAGGTTAGGGCTGGCCAAGTCCCCCCGTAGGGTTGATTTGGCAGAAGACAACCTTTTGCATGAGTTTAGTGCCAATTCCCAGCTCCCCACAGATGCAAAAGCAGGACAACCTCACCGTGGCCAGGACACAGCAGCTTTGCCTCCTCTGCAGCTGCCCTGGGTCTTGAGGAACTCGTGGTAGGTCTGGCTGCAGAAACCCAACCTCCGGCATCTTCCCGAGTTGCTGCAGTCAGGAAGGGGATTTGCCCTTAAAGGGACTTTTGCAGTGTTGCATGAAAGTCCAAAAGATGTCTTTAGGAGAACAGTCAGGGAAGTTCTTTAGGACCAATGTCATGCATACCAAGCAGGACCGCATCCCCTTCCCTGGAAGTGCTGCATAGCCTTCAGCCCTGGAAATTACATATGATGCTCATATAATGATATCCAAATGGTTCACACCCTGCCCAGCCTTAGAGGAGCTTGGGCCATGGTTAAGGGATTTAAACATGGTGCCCAGGCCAGGCCGCAGGAGACATCTGAGCACGGGTGGTGGGGAGAAGATAAGATGTTGAGAGTTGAGCACGGAGGGGGGCTGTGGGTACCAGGAGCACCGCACCGGGCTGGGAACCAGATCCTAACACCTTCCTCCACCCCATGCCATACACAGGCATCCTGGGTGGTCCACGTCCTAATGGGGATCAGAAGATACACCTCCTGAGCTGATCCCTGCAGAGCTCCATCCGTGGTTCATCCTTGAGGGGCTTGACGAAGCCTTCGTGGAGGTTTCCTAAGTGGATATGAAGGCTTCATTTGAACCCCAGGGTAGCCAGTTCCCTCAGAAAGGTCATCCTGGGAAGCTCTGATCTTATTCCTACTTTCATCTTCGCTTGCTCCAAGTTTAGTCTCCAGCTCTTTCAACCTCCCGTTGCCTGCTTGATTAAAGAGCCTCCACTACCAGTCACTTCCCCCCAGGAGAGGTCATTATATGCTGTGGCAAGTTTTCTCCCTTACCTTTATTTTGATGAGTGAAAGCCTGAGCACGCTGCGGGAAGGACTTTGCAGACTGGGGATGTTCTGGCAACTCCTAACTCTGGATCTTTGTTGTCCCTTGCAGATAGGGACCTGTTGGGTACCGACATGATGCCCATGCCCCCATCCATCCCCTGACCATACACACACGAGGGGGATGCTGCAAGTTGCGAAGAGGAAAAAAAACTTGTTGCTATTTCTGCCTTAAACCCTGCGCTGCTTAATCGTCCCCAAAGTGATTCGCCACTGTTCTGCATCGGCATCTCAGCTCGGCCGTTATTCTCCCATCCGTCATTGTGTCAGGCAGAGGTAAAAGCTCTCAGGAAGGATTTAAGGTTGGCTCTGGGCACATTGAGGGGAATACTGAGCAGCACGGGGCTGGGAGCCGTTCATTAACCTTGCTGCAGGAACGTGTGCTTTCCTTCCCACTGGGCAGATAAGGCAGCAGTATTTCTGAAATCTTAACATGTGTAGTTTCTCTGTTAAGAAAATATAGACATTATTCTTAGCACATATAGACTGTTTAGATCATGTCATCTCTTTCAGGGACAAGAGATACACGTAACACGAATTTTCTAACAAGACGTTTAATCCCTAAAGCATGCCAAATGATTAAAAAGGGAAATGACAAAGGGAAAATTTAAAAAAAAAAAAAAAAAAAGGAAGACCTGGCTGCATGCTATGCGTATTTAATCCCCTTCAGATGCAATGTAGGAGACAGGTTAATACCAGATACCTGCCTTTTCTGGACTTGCTGGGCTGTCTGCACTGAAGATACTACTCTCTGTGGACAGGGGAAAACGTGTTAAACCCCCGACCCTCAGTGGGAAACTCAAAATTATTTTCAGATTGTCCTCCAAGGCTCTTGCGTGTCTCTCCGTTGGCAGGACAGATGTTTTCCCAGGCGGGAGGTGTCTCGAACAAGCTGTGCTCGCTTGCTCCTGGACTGCTGCTGGTGTTACCTCGCATGACCTGAGCGTGTGGCTTGGGCAGAGCTCGGTGGTACCCAGAGAGCCTCCACGAGCCTCCGGGTCCTCCGAGACCACCGTGGGAGATGCGCTGCTCTTCCCCCAGCGCCGGGTACCTGGTGCAACATCTCCAGCTGGACCTGGTGCCAGCGGGGGAAGAGATTTTGCGTTTAGCTCCCTGCCTTGTTCCCCCATGCTGCTGTGGTGCAGCCTAGGGTTTGAAGGGATGTGTCTAGCTCCCCAACTTCTTGCACTGCTCCTTGCATAACACAGTAAAACTCCTTGTTTTTTCCTTTTTCTCCATCTTTGACAGCCAGATTATCCCATTGGGAGGCATAAGAAAATCCAAACCAAACTCTGGCTTAATGAATTTCCCTGTTCACAGAATAACTTGGAGTTTTGACTCCTCAGTTCAGTCACTAAACCAAATTATCCCTTATTTACCCTGCTCTGTTCAGCATCAGTCTTGTTAGCATCCTCCTTTCAATTATGACAGCTTCAGAGATCAGTGGGTTTCCAAGGGCAATGGATTAGATGTGAGTAAAATAACCCATTTGTTTCCCTCATGCCTGCTGCTTGTGGGAGGTAACTAATGAACAAGGGCTGCAGATCACACTTATCCTAAATACAAATCAGTATGGGCAGTTGCACACAGCGGAGTTAAAAGGGAGCATCCATCCCAGTTGACACTGGGCCAGAGCCACAGATAAAACAACCCCATTTAAATGGGATCGCTGGGCTTCTGCTGGATTTGGGGGAGATTAACGGGCAGGCAGGTGGCTTTGTCTTGAAATAAGAAGCTCTGTGCATGGGAAATGGAGAAGTTGGAGCATTTACCCACTTAAAGACCTGGAGCCTCACGACACGCAGGGCTGAGGATGGTCACAAAATACCTCTGCAGCCTCCCCGGAGGATGCCAACACTGAGGGGGTGAAGGGAAAAGTGATGCTTGGTCCTTTTCTGTAGTTTGGGATAAGCAGGGTTAGGATAGGAAGGGGCTGGCAGCACCAAGGTCACCCTGCTGCCACCTTTGAGCCCGTGCAACTTTGCAGAGCCACGTGGCACCAAAATGCCATCCGCAGGAGAGCTCTGCAGTGGGACACTTCACCCCATGGGGATGGTGCCACCAGGCTGGCAGCATCCCTGAGCGCATCCTCCGTGGCCCTGCCTTCACCTGCTGCCTGCGCTCCAGCTCTGCCAGCTCGCTGAGCCCAACACCGAGTCCTGGGGTGAGACCATCCTCCCCGACCTTGCTCTGCTGTCCTCGCACTGATGTCCTGGGGTCCCTGCTTGCTTTGGGGTCCCGGAATTTCCACAGACATCCCAGCCTCAGACCCTGCTGTTCCTGACCTCCTGAGCATTGCTGGTGCTTCAGAGCTTCTTGGCACTGGGTTGTCTCCTCCAGCATCAACCCTTGGGCTTTTATCTGCAGGCTGGCTGCTCACTGATGCCCAGGACTTTGCTCTCCATGGCCTTTGGGACACTTCATCCCATGGGGCTTCATGGGTGGCTGGGACACCCACCACCCATCTAGGACAGGGACAATTTCCCTCCCAGCAGTACCTGCTGCCCCATGTCATTAGTTTGGTCTCCATGGTTTCCCTGCTGGGTGTTACCATGGTTACCTGATTCCTTTTTTTATTAGGAGACACAATCTCTGATAGTTCTGGTCTCTGCACCTCCTTGAGCTCTCTGGGCTCTTGCATAGGCTGGTTAGAGTGGTCGGAGTGAACTTCACCTGGGACAAGGGTGGCAGCGGGGCATCCCTGAGCCAATGCAGTGACTGGTCTGGGCAGACCTGGAGGCTGTTGGTGAAAAGCTGAATGGCTTGAAAGACTGTGTTAACCCGCTGCGTCTTGGTTAGGGAAAAAGGGAATGGAAAGCGGGTGCTGTGACCTGGATTTTTGTTCTGCAATTAGGTTGCATTGGGTTGTGCCTGGGGTAAGGAGCATCCTTACTCAACAGAAGAAAGGCTATCCTAGTCAAAAGCCTTCCCAGAGGCATGAGCTATCACCAATGTCTCCATCTCCTCGTCCAGGTGCGTCTTTGCTCTGCCCTCTCCCCTCTCATAAACAGTGAGCAAAGCAAGAAGACAGGCATGCTTTTAGCAAATCTAAACAGACTTCACCTCACTGCATCCATTTCCTCCTTGGGCAGCTGGAGGACAGACTGATGGATGGGCTCGTGCGTCTGTTGACTCATTTCCAGAAAGTGCTTGGAAAAGACGGAGGAGGAATGCTATCAGCACCTGCCTAAAAACATCCTCCGTGGCTGGGGCAGGAGTCCCCTCCAGATGTAGGTCTCAAACTGTGTCCTGGCATCTGCACGCGCTCTTGGTGCCCGGCTCCCATTGCAGCCCATGGAGATCTGACCCAGGCGGCAATCCAGCTTGCCTTGGGCTTGGGCAGCTGAATTGCTCTGGGCTCAGTCCCGAAGTCCAGACAAAGGCAGAGGTCTCCCCTAAAACCTTCTAGCCACACGTGGATGCCTCCGATACCCACGGGCATCTCTTCTTGTTATGATCCCTGCCATCCCAGCCTCACTCAAATAACGGAGCATCTGCTAAGGGAAACAGCTCCAGCCTGGTTAACGGGATGGAAAGATGCTCCTGCCAGCTTTGCCCCAAGCACCCTCCTGAAAGGCTGTGTGTGGAAAGCACTAGTAGCCTAAGTAATACATTGCAAGTGCTGTACTTGGAGGAATTAATTTCTCTGGGGAACTGGATAGATAATTATTGCCCTTTTAGTGTGTTACTGGGACATGTTGGCGCTCCCCGGCCTCGCTGGCCCTGCCTTAGCTTGCCTCCATTCTCTCAATCATCAAACACATTTGGGCAGTGAAATTTCCAAGAAAATGTAATAAACTGGCCCTTAGAGACTCCATTTCATGTCGTGTTGGAGATGAAAGCTAAGAGGAGCTGGGTCACACGAGAACTCCCTGCACTTACAGACGCTGTCTCCATTTGGAACATGACTCAGCCTGTCCTCAGCAGAGGATGATGCTAGGCAGAGCTGGATGATGGGAAAAGGCTCATCAGACCATCCTGTGCAGATGTGGGGGTCCAGATATGCACCCCACCCTGGCAGAACCACCCTCTGCCATGTGGGCTCCAGAGCAGCAGTAGCAGCAGGGACCGGGGTGATGCTCTCCAGGCACCCACGTGGGAGTCACTGGTAGGGATACCAGCAAGTTTAAGGACAAAATATTCTCAGGGGCTGGAAGAGGTGAGCAATGTCCTTTCTGCCATGCAAACCTGGTCCTGGAGTAGCATAAGAAAAATATTTGGAAGCAAGGAGAACAACTGAGCATCAGTTGTTCACACAGGTGCACAGCCTCTTCATCTCTCCACAACCCAGGAAGGAAAACACCCTCTTGCTTTTCTCCATCTCAAAAGAGGCTGGAATGAGATAATTTCATACAACTATTGCTCTCTTCTGTTTTGCTGTTCCTCCATGTGTGAAAGGAAGTGAGGTCTCTCCTAATTAAATTGTTGTTGGGCAGATGTATGAGCCACTGAGGAGTGTAAAAGAATAAAATAAAATAGATTGCAGCTTCCCTGAGATGTTTTCATTCAGGAGGATGCAACTGTGCAGGGCTCTTATTTTTTCATCCAGTTTTAGTAAAGAAACAATTAAACTCCCCTCTTTGCTGAAGCAGGACTCCAGAAGGCAGCAGAGTGAAGACATCATTTCTGCCTGTTGCACACTGAGTGTAGAAACTGTTGCTGTTTCTCGTGGAGGGGACACATGAGAAGAGAGGGAAAAGGGAGGAAATGGGATACACATTTCTTCACCAGAACAAGCATTTGCTTCAGAGTTCAGTTTGCTTGGCCAGCTTGGTCCTGCCAGGCTGGAATTACCAGTCCAGTCTGTTTGGCCAGTGCATCCTGCAGATGCTTGGGAGAGCTGGGACATCCCATCAGGGCAGGGAATCCTTTCCCTGCTCCAGCTCCCAGGGGTTTTACCTCCCAGCAAGTGATGCCTTCTTTAGCTGCTCTAGTTTCCATCTCCTTGGGGGGCTTTTGATGAAGAATGTGATGGAGCAATTGGATTGCATACTCAAAGGCCCTGTGATACCCAACACCTCATCTCATCACCCCATACCATACCATGCCACGCCATGCCGTGCCGTGCCATGCCATGCCGTGCCATCTCATCTCCAGAACATGAACTAACTCAGGCTTAAGAACACTACTTCTTGACCCCTTGCTCCAGAACCACTTTGAATGAGGGAAACAGTCTCTGTGAAACGATCTGAAGGGAGTTGTGAAACAAGCTGGAAGAACTCCTTCACCACCCAGCACCACAGACTGATGCAAGCCCTTTCTTGCTGAAAGAAGATGTTCAAGACATGAGGGAAATCCTTTTCAAGGACTCTTGCATTAAAAATGTAGGTATTATTTGTGGTGTGGGAAGATCTAAGACAACCTCTGATCGCTGAAGCTGGATGGCTCTTCTGCACTGTAATGAAGAACAGAAGAAGAGCTGATGGTGTGGGAACAAGGTCCATGTGGCCCAGTTATGTGTTCCCAGCACATCAGCAGAAGTCTGAGAACTGGGGCAGAGTGGTGTTTGGTGCTTTTACCCACGCTCCACTGAACTGTGTTTCAAGAAGCCAGTGATCAAGGGGACACTAAATAACACCCTGGTCTTACATACTTTTCCTGAGCAATCACTACTGAAATTAGAAAGGACACATTTGGTCAAGATGAGCCTTGCTGTGGGCTGAAAACAGCCATTCTTAGGTTATGAACCTTCTAATTCACAGGCTTCATTTACTCATTTGCAGCGTGTCTCTAGTCATTCTTGTCCTGTAGCTTGGACAACTTGCCTCCCCCCCCCTGGTGCTTGGCAGCACTCATGTATTGGGAACGCTCCTATCTCAGCCCCTTTATCTCTTGCAGTTGCCTTTCTTTTCCTGGAGTCAGTACTTTGGTCCTGACAAATAATCTGACAGATGGATGTCCCAGTGTCATCCGGAGTGGTTGGACTTTCAACCTGGCGAGAAGATAACAGGCTTCAAACACAAACAAGGAAGTACTTCTGCACATCGAGTCTGTCATTAAATGGTGTCAAAGACGTCAAAAACGTATATGCATTCAAAACAGGGCCAGACTGATCCATGGAAGATGGGTCCTCTGTGGTCAGTCATTGTGCATGCAATGCCTGGCTCCGGGAGTCCTTCCTCTAGCTGCCAGCAGCCAGGGGTGTCTGACCAGAGAAATGATCCATCATGGGTGTCCTGTCCCAGGCTTCTGCTGTCGGTCACGCTTGGAGGCAGTGTCCAGGGCAGGAGCATGTCCCTACAGCTGATCTTGCATTTGTGATGAGGTATCAGCCTCCCCAAAATGTCTCAAGTCACACCAACAAGACTTGCAGCCTCTGGGTCTCAAAGGGTGCTGGCAAACTGCTAGAACTGCCTCCCTCACCAAACGAGGTAGAGAATGGCTCAGATGACCCAAAATGGGTTTTTCAATAGCTCCGCAGAGGCAGGAGAGGCAGGCAGCGTAGTTCGACTTGTATAAACATGACCCCCTCTCACTGCCTGCCAGATATTTTGGTTCCTGTCCTCCCGGGGATTAATCTGTTTGTTTCCATTGTCCACAGCAGAATCAGATTGTGCAATGTCTCTTGCCTTGCGTTATTGTGATTTCAAAACTTCTCCATTTCAGATCCCTTAATCCACTTGCTACCACAAAATTCAGTTACATGTCTTAGGCAGATGTCCCTCACCATTCCTGCCGGAGTGTTTATTAAACTGCTATTGCTGCTGAGGGTGAGCATTTCATCTCTCATCCCCAGTGTCCCGGAGACAGAACAGCCTCCTTGTTGCTGTTTGAGCTCCGAGAGAGGCAGACCCCAGTGCTCTGCCCAGGGCAGCTCTGAGTTGGGACTTGGAGATGTTCACCTGGGCTCTGCCACCAGCATCCTCCCTGGCTGCTGCACTGGATGCAAGGCATCTTTATTTTAGGTATGCCTCAGTACTCTGTGTGCCCCGGCGGGTGCAGGCACGTTGCAGATGCCCTTCTTAATGGAAACCCAATCTCCGTTACCTCTGCAGCATAGCCAGGAATTTACCCAAAGGCTGCTGTGGTGAGGCCATCCTCATCAAGGTTCATGAGAGCTGCCAGAGGACCTGAAGTGACAATGCTGGAAGATTTTTCTGCCTGTTTACAGCAGACACATCTGCTTTGTGGTGATGGTGTCCCACCACGGTGTCTGGAAAGAGCTGACGCTTCCCAAGACTCTGCCTCACCCTTCCTGCTTCCCTCCTTCTTCCCAGCCCCAGCAGGACATGTCATGGCTGTTAGCCCTTGGGGCAGCAGCTGTGCTGCCGTTCTGGGAGCGGAAGGATCCCGAGAGGACATCTCCGTTGCAACCATCTGTGGACAGTGTCAACCTGTCCTCTGTGTTCAAGAGCTCTGGAATGGGGAGGCAGGGTGAAGGGATATCTTACTGCTGTCCCCATGCTGTTGTCTGCATCCAGACCAGTAACCACCAGTACCAACTACCATCTGCAGTCAGACAGCAAAGCCTCTCTCTGGGCTTGGATAACTTTGGAAAATGTTTGCTGTGTGTCAGCCCAGATGCTTTGAGCACGCTGCAGTGTGCAAATAGAAGTGGTAACAAGGTGGGCACCACGGCACTGATGAGAAGTCTCTGCAGAGGGAGGGAGCCTGCTCATCCCTCTGTGCTCACCAGGGCAAGGCAGGGATGGGGTGTCCTGAGTGGCACAGGAGGGTGAGGTTAGGTGACACGGCATGGGAGGGTGAGGTTAGGTGATGTGACACGGGACGGTGAGGTTAAGCACTGGAGGGACAGTCTCAGACAAGAGAAACTCTGGGATAGACTGGGAGGGGGTGGAGGCTCCATCCCAGGGTGGGCTGAGGACGGTTAGCACACATCTATCCGGGATGACATGTGAAGAGCTGATCCCAATTTGGGGCAGGGCTGCCCTCTCCCAGTCCCACCAGCCTCAGCCCTGCTGATTCTCCTGCCACTCCAGCATGGAGCGTACGTGCTCCAGGTGAAGGGAAGCTGTCGTGTGTCCTGCAGGCTCCACCGATACACCATGCTGCAGTTTTCCAGGGAGATCTGAGTTGGTTTTGGCTGCCTGTTTTCTGCCACTGCCGCTGAGCATCCTGCTCCAAGAGTTGTAGGTGTGGAGCTCAGGACTGAAGCTTAAACTATCCTGCCTATGTAATTGAATTAAGCTCCTTAATAAAGCCAGTTGTTATTTCCTTAATTCCCTACAGACTCTCTAATGCTATTACCTCAACACAACACTGTTTAAATAGCTTATTATCGATTGGTTTGCAAAGCAAACTTGCCATTTACTGTGGCACTGGGCACTTGGGAGACCAGCTCAAACAGAAGTGGACAACACTGCCTAGTGTGCAAGAATGCAAAGATGCAATTGAGGTTAAACCCCAAGTTAAAGGCAGCCAGAGGTGGTGGCTGGGCCCCAGCCAGGGTTTCCGTGTGGCTGATGAGGCACAGCCTGGAGCATCTACTCCAGGCCAGGATCTTCTACTCTCCAGATTGCTTATGGAAAGGTGCATGGTCAGGTTGGACTGAATCCAGGCTCTGGATCTCAGTTGTATTCGATGCCTTAGAGCAGACAGCAGCTGGATGTAGTTCTTCCCTCCACTGTATTGTGGTTGTTTTCAAGCAACAGAGGGGTACAAACACCCGAGCAGCTTTAGGGCTATGCCAAACAGCCTCTGGGTCCTGATGTTTGGCACGGTATCTCTGCAGCTCTCCCTCCTGCTCCCCTGGCAGAGCTGATGTAGTCCTGGTGTCTTTGACTGCAGGTTGACCAGGAGCTAGGAGAGGAAGGGTCTTGATACACATCCCCAAACCAAACCAGCCGCACAGCTCAGATCCGCGCTAGGTATCCTGATAATCTCTGCAACAAGACATGACACCAACAGTCCTGCATTGGTACCAGAAGTCCCGGACCTTCCTTGAAAGCTCTCATCTTTCTTCAGATGCATGTTGTTCCCAAGTAGGAACAGCCTCTTGCAGCAGTGGAACAGGTAGCTGAGCCAGCCCGAGTGCCAAGAGCCCTGCTCACCTTTGCTTTGATGCACAAGGAGTACCAAATGAGGTGGGCTGAAGGGAGTAAATCAGCCTCCACCAGGTGCCATGGAGGGGAGTGGGACTCTTTGGAGTATGGGACCTGGTGAAGGGGCTCAATCCTGGGCACAAATGCAGCATTACCACCTCTGACCCTGGAGGAAAGATAAACCTGGTACAACACCAGTCCACGTGATGCCACCTCCATGTATTCACCCATTTCTTTGCTGCAAGAAAAGAGAGAAAGAGAGAAAGAGTGAGCCACTGCAGCCAATGTGGGGGTTTAATTGCAGCTCATGATCTTAGGGTAGGAAATCCCTCCTGCCTCAGAGGCTGCTCTTTGGCTCAGACTCCAAAGCCCCTTGCTCCATGTGGGACAGCTTCTTCTGGCAGGACAGCTGACCAGGACAGGAGCTGATGGACCTTCCTCCCTCCGCCACACTACCAGGGCACTGCCCCGAACAGTCCCGGACCCTCTCGCTGCTCTCCCTGGCCCCAGAGCCCATCTGCGACCTTCTCTGCAGCATGTTTTCCAGCTCCACCATCCATCCATTCTGCACCTACCCCATAGCCATGACTGCCCACGGTCCCATCACTTGTTGGGGGACAAAGCTAACTGCGGGGAGGATGGAGTGAGGTTGGGCTGTTCTGGTGGCCCCAAAAGCCTGGGAACTGCTGGACTAATAAACCCCAATGAGCAGTGCCTGCAAGACACCTAGAGATCAGCCCAACAAGACAAAATATGTCTGTATATCTCCCTGGGTCAGTGGCCTTGGCTGCCTTTGGAGGAAGGAGGAGAAAAGGGTTCTTCTAGGAAATGATTCATCTCAGCTAAGAGAGAGAAACTCCTCCTGGAAGGGCTCATTTCTCTCCATCTGTGCAACAGGAGCACGAGGTGCTTCACCTCCAGGTAGGCACTGAGACTGTCCAACATCTCAGTGTTGGGCAACACACCTGGTGCCCCAGAGCAATTCATTTATTTATCATCTTGCCAATCTGAGCTGTATACTAGATCAAGAGAAAAGATGTTCCTTTCACTTTCATGCAATGGTTTTACTCTGAAGGACTGCTCGTCTGGGGAGCTCAGTCCCTTTGCTTTCCGGATGACTTGGCATTCACTTGGAGCATGGGCTCATGAAAAAGCTGGAGCTATGACACAGAGGTACCTCCAGCACCTTTGTATAAAAGAAATGTCCATCCCCTCTCTGGATTACAGAGCAATGCTGATTTGCGTTGCTCACCAGAGGTTAGAAGCCAGCCATACTCCGCGTGGGCATCGTGCCCCACATCGCATGTGGCATAGCTGAAGCCACAGCAGCAGAGCAGCACATCCTGGGCAAGTGCCGTGCTGGTGCTTTGTACCTTCATGAAACCCACAACAAGAGAAAACTGAATTTCAACTGCTCCCAGGGCTGTCCCTTGGTGCCCATGCTGTTTGCATAGCTTGGCGTCTTGCAGAAATTGGGAGCTCAGATTGCCCCAGGTGTCAATGTGCTGACGGTGCAGAATTGGGCTCTTACCCAGAAAGCTGGGGTGGCCACTAGCGAAGGAGGGAATCCAGGAGATGACGTTTCCGTTAGCTTGTGATTACTATCAGGAATTGTTTTTGGTCACTGACCAAGTATTAAGCAGTAATAATATAACCATGGCAATAGGATAGTAAATGTTGATGGAGGACTGACGTAAAGTTGAGTGATTTGAGTAGTCTATAAGAACTCATTATTCCCCAGGGTAAAGCAAATATAGCTCAGAAATAGCTTAGCAGTCTCCAAGGGCAGAAAGACCTTATCCGGGGGCAGTTCCTTGGAGCTGCTGTGGGCAGGAGGTGATTTGTACCAATACATGCTGCTCCCATTTTGCTCTCCCAGATGAAAAGGGTTAACGATACCATCAGGATGCACAGCAGGCGATGCTCGTCCTGGACTAACCTCTGCCTTGGTCGGGGATGGGGATGGGTGTGTTGGCCATGGTTCACCCGTGCCAGGGCCGTGCTGATGGACAACGGGCTGTAGCAAACAGCTTTGGTTTCAGCAGTAGGGAAGCAAAGTTAACGAGCATCATCTCTTACCCTCTGCCAAACTAATCCTGTTCTCCAAGCAGCAGTTTGGGGACAGTTTGTCTGTGAATGACCTGGCAGAGGCACCAACGCTTGCGTGGTCCCAACTGCAGCAACAGGTTGGGTGAACCTGAGTCCCCTTCCCTGGTCCCCAACAAAAGCAGCCGATGGCAGTGCCCTCCAGACCCAAGGGGCTGAGTTAAGGTTGTAGCAGCAACCTGAAGTCCAGCTGACCCTGGCCTTTCAATATTTATATTTCTGCTTCTTTTAATGGCTTTTGGCTCTTTCTACCTTCCTGGACTCATTTCTGCAACACGGACGTTAATTATTCTCCCCGTGCAGCCAAACAGGGAGCAGTTACACTATAAATTGACTCAAACGGATCAGACCAGGTCAGAAATACTATCTTTGCAAGGATCTTATTTATCCAAGGATTTAGATTCTGCAAGAAGAAAAATGGGATTCTTTAGAGGAAAGCAGAGTTTAAAAATAAGCCCTTTGATTGCTTCAAAGGCAAGAAAAAAATCAATTCCTCATCATTCCTGAGAGCAGCCAAGAACCTGACAGAGAGCAGAGATGCCAATTAGAGCCACGGAGAAAGGGAGCGATGTGCTTTGCCATGAGGCACAGCATGGAAAGATGAAGGACTGGAGAGTCTTTTACTTGGTGTGGAAAGTTGAGGGGAAAACAGCCAAAGAATGTTTTTTGCCCTAATTTTCTTTCATTCGAACCTGTCGACCCCATCCTCCTCCTGCCGCCAGCCATCTGTTCCCACATCCCATCTCCATCCCCCTTCTGCAGGTGGCAAAGGGATATGCAGGATACAGGAGAGACTGGAAGATGGCAGGGTCAGGGCAAAGCTCCTCGCTCCCCCCAGCCCCCAAACCTGCAACAAAAAGAGGTTTATTTGTCCCTGTCGGCTTCGGAAGTGCTTGCATTAAATAGCAGTGAATGAGGAAAATAACCTCAGCACTTGCTGAGGTCCCATCCTGCCTCCCCTAACTGCACGCAGCAGGCTGGGAGGGGAGGGACGGTGACATTTCGGGGACCCAAAACCAGAGACAGAAGACCCTCAACTGTAATGCTCAGTGGTAAGATCACTTCCCTGGTACAAGCTACTCTCCAAAGCCGTGCTGGGGAACTGAGGCACTTGGACTTTGGCTGCTTATCTTTTTCCATCCAGGGTGACCTCTGTTCCTCTCCTGCCATCTGCGAGCAACTCATAACCAGACCTAGGTTGTGTTTGTTTTCTCACTCTGCCAACAAACTGGGCTGCCACCTAAAATCTTCCTTCCCTTGCAAAACCTTACCCAGTGGCGTTATCCGTTTATCTGACTGGCCAAACCTTGCCCTTCAGGGCCTGGCTAGTGCATCGCTGTTGGAAGCTGCAGCCACCCTGCTGAGCTGGACTTGGCTGTTTAAAAGCATTAATTGCATTTTGGGGACCTGTTGCAGCAATCTCTGCTTTCCATCAAGCACCTGGCTGGTCTAATAAGCCTCTGCTCGCAAACACCCAGTCGCTCCTGGCCCTTGGCTTGCTAGCAGATGCTTAAAACCCAGCATCCTTGGCGCCAGGGATGCTCAGATGGTCTGGGCTGGTCTTTTTTGGGTTGAGGTCTCTGGAAGATGCTTTCTCCATGGACCTTCCTTGCCACATGTCCCTGCCTTCTCCGCTGCACAGGCAGCTCCGGGTAGCAGTGGAGGTGGTTGAAGGTGGTCCAAACCCTGCTCTGAGCTTCAAGAACAAGACTTTTCTACAGCAGAAACCAACCAAGGAGGACAAAAACTGTTATTGCCTTCCCGTTATTTGCCCATCATCCAGCTATGACCACTAAGATGATGAGCAGGGAGGTGGCTATCTTTTTTTTTTTAATTAATATCTCAGTTACCTTTAGGAAGGCTGCTACCTCGGATCTAGTCTGAAGGGCTGGAGAAGATTATTAGGAAGGAGGCTGGGCTGCTGGCACCAAGGGATGGCATTACCCAGCCTCCGAGGGCAGCTGAACCGCCTTGCACGGGCAGAAACAGGGCTTACTGCTCCACTCAGCTGCTCATACAGCCTGTGGCTCCGGCAAAGCCAGCGCCGGCTTTTCATGATAAATGAGGAAGCACGATCCTACTAAATAGGGTCAATAAGATAATGCGCAGCCAGGGGGACCGGCCGTGTGCAGACACAGACATACAAATTTAAGCATTACAAGGATAAATGCCGGTGCTTGCCACGGTCTTGTTTGGAAAGATCATTTTCTATCCCAGGCTGACTGAGAAAGTCGCAGAAGAAGTGAAGGGGAACATTGCTACCTGGAAGGACTGGGGAGTACATGCTTTAACTTTTGGTCAGCCCTGAACTGGTCAGGTAGTTGGACTAGATGATCACTGTAGGTCCCTTCCAAATGAAAATACTTCTATTCCATTCTTTTCTTTTCTTTTCTTTTCTTTTCTTTTCTTTTCTTTTCTTTTCTTTTCTTTTCTTTTCTTTTCTTTTCTTTTCTTTTCTTTTCTTTTCTTTTCTTTTCTTTTCTTTTCTTTTCTTTACTTTTCTTTTCCTTCTCTTCCAGTAGAGCATCATTCCTTGCACGGTGCAGAAAGCCAAGTGCTTTTCAAGGCCAAATTGCCATTATTGAGGCAATAGGATAAAGATAACCCAGGTAATGGGAAAAATAAATAATTTAGCTGGGAGAGTAACAGTAAGCGCAATGCTGAGGAACCCAAGTGCCTCTGCGGGGACCCAGATCAGGTCCTGGGGGTTTATTCGCCCTGAATCAGCCCTGGAAGCCCTCATGGAGATCCAGGCAGGGTATTTGCATGCTGAGAAGGCTGACAGGGCAGGTTCTTCCTTGACCAAAACCCATCTCCTATCCCCAAAGGACAAACAAGTACAAACCCCAACCCTGGCGGACCCCCTGGGGTGAGAGACCCGGGGCCGGCAGGGTGGGAGCACCCGTGTCCCGCAGGGGAGCGTGCCCATGCCAGGGCTGCCTGCAGAGATGTTTATTCCCAAACAGGGAACCTGCCAGCTCATCCCCGGCCAGGGGCGCACACGGCGGCCGTGGGTGTCCTGTTTCGGTGGCCGTGACCCTCTTTGTCCCCCGCAGGCAGTGAGACAAGCGGCAGCAGCTGGATAAGCCCCTGTGTACAGGGTCCGACGTGGTATTGCTTAGATGATCAAAAAAAAAAGCTTTGAGTGCACCCCCGCCCTCCAGCCTTTCCTTTTGGGGGCTGCCTGGGGAAAAATTTCTCAAGGACTGAGCAAAAAAAGTCAGGTTTTTGTAGCCACATAGCTGCTGGAGGGCTGCAGCATCCCTGTCCTCCCCCCTGGTTCCTCCTGCTCCCCTGCCTGATGGTGCAGGCAGGGGTCAGCTCATCCCGGAGCGGGGTCTGGCAGCTCTCAGCAGGATTAGCATCTTTTGGCTCTTGTGGCTATCCCTGCCGGGAGCTGGGCTACCCAGCATCGCTGCCCTAAGCCCCTCATGGCCATGGCTCTGCCCGCCCGGAGCTGGCAGCATCCCACCCGCCCCAGGGCAGCCGGTGCATCCATCGCTTCCCTCTCTAGCACAGCCTAAAGCCTGTTTTTACAGTCCTGACCTGCAGACGGGCCCCGGGGCCCCTTCTGTTCTGGTAAAGTAACTGGGACAGGATGGTCCCTCCTCGCGGGGCAGATTCCTGCAAAATGAATCACGGACACACAGCAGCAGCCAGTCCTGCCTGGGATGGTTTCCCTCTAAATATCCCCTAGTCCTTTATTTACAAAGCTCTGGCACCCAAGCCGAGCTAAAACGAGCCTGTGATTCAGGTGATCGGCCATGGGCTGTGTGTCTCCTGCAAGAGGAGAGGGGCGGCGAGGGGAGCAGCGTGTAAAGGGGGGGGTTCTCTAAGCAATCCCTGGCGAGGACCCGCTCTGCTCTCGACACATGTTACTGCAAAAATGCTGGAAGGAAAACCAAGAAGCTGGAGGGGAAACCCAGCTGCCTGAAACCCCCTGAGGTCAGACCCGGTGGATAAATCCAGCTGAACCACCCCTGGATTAGGGGCTAAAAAAAGCCTTGGGAGAACAGCATATTTGGCAGCATTAGCCAGCCGGTTGTCTGGCTGGGGGTCTGCAGCGTGGGGTGAGCTGTGGGGCTCAGCCGCCAGCGGGGCAGGATGGGGGCTGCCCTGGGATGGCTGCACCGGCTGCCCCCTCCCCACATCTCACCCTCCTTCCGATGAGGATTCAGATCCCCAGCCCCGCTCCAGCACCAAACTGCACTCGAATTGCACGTGGCTCCGAAACTCAGGCGGTACCTCCCCACAACAAGCTACACCCCGTCTGACCCTAGCCCCTTCTGCTGCTGGGGGAAACCTTCCTGGTGTCACCCCCAGCCCCTGCTCCTGCTCTCTGCCTGCACAGGGATGTAGCAAGGATGCAGCTTTTGTCCTTGGCCAGCCCCGACCTGCTCCCGGTGCGGACACAGAGGCAGAGGAGGGTGTGAGGGTGTCAGGATGAAGCCCAGAGCTCTCCACGGAGGAGGCTGGAGCTCGGTGAGCATCACAAGCACAGTCCCTGGCGTGGTCCTCACCTGGGTGAGTCACTATCCATCACCGAGGGCTGGCAGCGAGCCGCCAGCCTGCCTGCCAGCTCTTACGTGCTGTCTCCGGTGAGGATGGGAGACAGCCGCGACCTGTTTTGCCTCTCAGAGCAGGTCCCCCCCCCCCGGCAGCGCCTGTTCCCAGCCCCTTGCTGCCCTTCCTGGCTGCCCCTGCCCCGCCACGCCGGGCGGCAAGGGGTACCAGCCCCTTGGCAAGAGCATCCTTTCTGGGGTGGTCCTCTCTGTAACAAGCCTCTCATTGCAAAGGGGAAGGAGAACCGGAGCGATGATCTCAGTAGACACAAACAAGGCTGTGGCGTTGTCCCTGCTGCCAGCTCCTGCTCGGCTCTGCCCTGCTGCTGGAGGTCACGTCGGCACAGTCTGGCAGGGTTGCCAGCCCCTCTGAACCCACCCTGCCTTGCCGGGGCCGGGGGAAGCATCACCTCCTCCCCTCCAGGCCCCAGCTGAGCCTCCGACACTGTCCCCACCGAGGAGACGGGGACTCGGCCACCGGTTCGGCTGAGGATACCTTGGCCAGGCCACCGCAGTCCCTGGAGGGCTGCGTCCTCCATGCCACCAGCTCTGCCTCCCTCCCCCCCCCCCCTAAAACTCCCATCCATCACCATCCCAAGCCCGCCAGCTTCTCTTATTTAAAGCCCAAGTCTCCCTCTCTTTTCTGTGCCAGGAATCCTAATCTTCAGGACGAAGAGGCTGGGCATGCTGCGATGCATCAGCAGAGGCACCAGGTACATCGTGCTCCCAGCCCTGGCAGATGCCAGCATCAGGACAAAGCCGCGGCCAGCAATATTATTTGGCCTCTGTGCCGCAGCGGGACAGTTTAATACCTATCACGCCATGGGCTTTGGATGCTGCATTCGGTAACTGTGCCCGATGAATTATTTATTCCCTACCCAGCATTTTTATTCCCCAATCCAAACTCCCCATGGGAGCAGGGTTTGGGGAGAATGGATGCCGGCAGATGGCAAGCGTAAAAGACAAAAAAAAAAAAGCATGACATGACAGGATTTTAAATAAAAGTCACAAGTGGATCTTGCTGGTGACTTTCTCACAGTGCTGAAAACCAGAGGAAAAGACCAAAAGTCTCCAAGACGCAGGTGACCCAGCCTTGTAACCGCTGCTGCCTCCCGGTTCCTGCGCTGGGTGCCCTTCCCTGGGCATCCTTGCAGGAGTCGGAGCCTCCCGTCCTGTGTCCCCGGTGTCCCCAGGGCTTAGCCAGCCCCGATCCCAGCACGACGGTCCTTTGGTAATGGGGCAAAAGCCTATGCCTGGCCTTAAACAGGGAGACGTTGTCGGCAGGCCTGGAGGAGGCAAGACATGGGCTGTGTCTGCTCACGCATTGGCTGTGATTGCTTCTGCTCCCTGGGTGAGCTGGGGCTCCTGCAGGCAAAAACGATCCTCCGTTGTGTTATTAAGGATTGAGTCATCAGACGTGCGGACAAGGGGGTCCAAACTCGTTGTCCGGGCAACCAGGATTCTGGCATTTCCTCCGTTTCAGATGCTTTTCCTTTTTTTTTTTTTTTTCTCTTTTGCATCATCAGTGATTTCTGAATGGAGTCACTTGGGATTGCATGGGCTGGGGATGACAGCATCGACTCCCACACAGCGAAACCCTCTGACAAATGTCTGCGGGTCTGGGGATCTTCCAGTCTGCCCACTCCTTGCAGGGGAAGCCAGTTAGTCAAGCGGGGTAATTTTAGGTCAAATTTACCATTTCTGTAACGGTAAAGCTGGGCTCTCCTGACCCTCCCTGGGCCATTTAAGCTGACTGGCACAGCTATTAGTGGGCACTCGTCACTCCTCCCGCTGCTCCCATTTCCCCGCTCGAGGAGACCAGCAGTAGCCGAGGACCCTGGGCTCCCACTGGGAAGCAGCTGGGGGATTTGGGAAGGGAGGAGCAGCATGCTGCATCCTCCTACCTCTGGCATGCCAAACAGCAAAGGATGCTCTGCTGCGGTTCTCTGATATTTCCCGGCTGCAGAAAGGGCTCTGTCCCATCCCAGGACAGTAACGCGGAGTGGGGGGGTTCTGCCAGGGGCTGTCACCCACAGCCCCACACAAGCCCCAACTTATTGGGGTCTGGGGTCTTTGCAGAGGGCATAGAGAGCCCACGACTGAATATGTTGCTGGAGGGATTAAAGATGGGAATTTGATTCCTGGGGTTGCTTCTCGCCTTTTCGGATACAGGAGAAGAGCAGGAAGAGGATCCCCAGTCACCTCCCCTTGGACTTTTGGGATTGGGGTTTTTGGGCAGGGAAGGACCTGGGCCTCAGGGCTCCTTCATACCCCCATGCTCCCCTTGCTGACCGTGCCTCCCCCAAAACACGGGGCCCCGAAAGCTGCCACAGAGGATAAGCCACCTTGGATGGAGGAACCTGTCCGTGCTCCACACGTGGGCTCATCCTGACCTCCTCCCTCCCTGCAGGCAGGGCTGGGGAAGGGCTGGGGGTGCCGAGTGGTGCAGGGCTCCAACCCAAGGGACCTGTCAGGGATAAGTGCCCCAAAGAGGTCAGGGCTTTGGCTGCAAATGCTCCCGATGTCCCAGTGCTGGCAGCGCTGGATGGGGAGGACTGGCCAGGCAGGACCTTGCCAAGGTTTGGCATTGCCCACAGGGCCCCCAGCTTACACTGGTTTCTGACCCCAGGGCAGGGCTTTCAGCATCCTCACGTGCAAAGCTCTGCTCACGTCGCTGCAAAATTCAGGGTCAAGTTGCTCTCGGCTACAAGAGGCCAAATCTCAGGCTCTGGGTGCTGCTCCCCAACCAGCTGTGCACACCCAGGGGTGCAGGGCTGTGAGGAACCTCTTCCTCCTCCCAAGCCCAAACCAGTGTCCCCCGAGGACGTCTGGCTCCAAGGCAGCTCCTGTCCAGGCTCTGGCTTGCCACGTCCCTGTCACTTGCTTCCCATCCTGCGTCCCCTCCAGGCTTCTCTGATGGCTTACGGTGGGGTTGTGCCTGATGGTGGGATGTCCGCTCACATCCCGGAGGAGAAGCCACGTCATGCAGGCTTCTCGCCAGGCTCCTTGGGGGACGCAGCCCTGCGGGGCTGCCCAGGCAACAGGGCTCTCCTGCTCTCGTTGGGAAAGTCACCCTGAAAATCAATCTCCATGAGCCCGCAGGGACCAGTGCGGCCACGATGCCCCGGGGAGCCAATGCTGCAGCTGGAGATGTTGTAAATCAGGGGGAGGAGGCTTTAGCTGTCACCGCTCTGAGGCTTGGAGGGTATTTTTAGCAGCTTTGCTCTGCAGGCTTGTGGTGGCATTGCCCAGGGTGCTTGCACCACGTTCGAGCCGCCCGGGGATGGTGGGGAAGGGGGAGTGTGGGCTCCGGGCTAGACACATCCGAGCGTGCACCGTGTGCCATGCGGCAGGCTGGGACATCGGGGACTGTGTTGATGGTGGCAGGGGACACTGGAAAATGTCCAGGAGAGGACCCTGCTCCAGGAGGACCTTCTGGTGTCCTTCACACATGGTGTAACCCCAGTAAGGGTGCTGGGCTTGCAGACACCCAGGCCAGGGACCCTCATGCAGAGTCCTGAGAGCTCCGTGGGACTGAGAGCCGACGCAAGCTTTCACTGTGTGCCCTTCCTGCAGACACCCTAAAGACAAGAAATCAGGATCCTGTCTTTAACAGCAGCCCTGAGCTGATGCTTGGAAAAGATTAAAAAGCCCAGTGCAAGCGAAAGGAAACCTTAACCCCAGCCAAACCCTCTCCATCCCCTGAAAATGGCCAAACCTGCTCATGGCCCTCAGCGTGTCGCAACGCTAATGAACCCCTCTGCCAGGAGAGTCCTGCCCAGCCCTGCACCATCCCTCAGCAACAAATGTCCTGGGTATTCTGCAGCATCTCCTGCTGAGCCCGTGATCTTGATGCTGCCGTTCCCCATGTTCTTCAGGCCCGATGGAAAACCATCCATGGGGACCGTGTGCTGCTGCAGAAGGGGAGCCAGTCTCTGCAGTTTGGGATTGCTGGCTTTGCTTGTCCCCAGGTGCCTGGAAAGCATGATGGCAAGCTGGGACATGCCAAGGAGGGTGCAGAAAACCACTGGTTTTACCAGGCTAAGTGGCCGACCATCTGCAAGAGCAAGGACTGATGTCATCCTCGGCTCACAGCCGATGAGACGGGGACAAGGGCACCAGAGAGGTCCCCATTTCTGTTCCCAATGCTGTCATCGATTGTCTGCACAACTCTGGAAGAGATGGAGAGCATCAGCCTCTCCCTCTGCCGACCGCAACCCAGCTCTGAGGGCCTCGTAAATGGAAAGCATCAATATTTGATGGCTCCCAGCAGCTGTTTTGCTCTCAAGGTGAAGGAGAGCAGACCCCTGTGTCTGCCCTGCCTGTGTCTGTGCCGTGCTGGGTCGTCACGGAGGGGCCAGCGCCATGTCCCTGCATGCCAGAAGCCGGTCCCCTCTCCACAAAACGCACCACCTCAACTCATGCAGAGCTGTCGTGTACCCCATCCATCCAGGAGGGATGTGGCAGGGGGGCCATGATGGGGTGCAGGACCACCAGCCTGGCCACAAACCTCTCCTCCCTGCCCCATGGGCATGGGGCACAAGGCAAGAGCTGTCGTGTCCTGCAATGGTGACTATCCGAGGAGATGGGTCTGGGCAAACCCTGCGGTATCTGCCTCTGATGGCAAATAGTTTCACCTAAATTGGGCATGGGGCTCAGTTTCAGGAGAAGCCAAGCGCGCCGCCGCGCTGTGATGCCATTTTGGCAGAAACGTGGGCTTTTTTGTGCATTAGGTTGTTCCCCTTAAAATAGCTGTTTGGAGTTTATTCTTCAGATCCCTTTTCATCAAAACAATAAAGAAAGAAAGGGAGGGCAATTAAGCTGGAGTTAAAGTCTGCTGGTGCATCTCCAGCATTATCAGCCTGTATCAGAGGAGGGAGGCGGAGGGGCTCGGAGCTTTAATCAGCGTCTGACTGGCAAAGTCGATGTTGGGCATCATCCTGGTGGGGATGCTGATGCTCCTTCTGCCAGCCAAAGCACGGCCTGGTCCTGAGCATCCAAGGCTGGCCAGATGCAGCTTCCATCCTTCAAATGTGCTGCTTGAGCCCCAAAAGCGGTTTCTGGAGGAGTCATGGTGAGGCAGCTGGAGGATGGGGGTGCCGTGTCTGTCTTCTCATCCCTCCTAGCTCTCATCTACTGGATACACAGCAAAGGGAGCTGCCTGCAATGGGATAATCCGTGGGGCTCGGGAGCCGGCAGCGGTGCAGGCAGGGCTGCGTCAGGCAGCACACGGTGAGGCAGCTCGTGGCACAAGGCACACGGGACAGAGCCACACGGATGACAGAGGATGCGATTTTGGGGAAGAGAGGAAGAAGCCGCTCTGGCAGCTGCTGGTGCTGGGGGCAGAATCACCCACAGCTGGGGAGGGGGGCTCCTGCCCATGGGGGGGCCTTGTGGGGTCGAAGGCTGTCGGGGTGGAGGGGACAGTGCGAGGCTGGGAGGGTGGCAAGCTCTCTTGCAACCTCAGTGGGGCAAGGCTGGCCAGGAGATTAGCCAGGATATGGCTTTTCCATTTTCATTTGCAAGGTTTTCTGTGAAGCAGAAACTTGCTCTGAAAAAGATAATAATAAAGAAGTAAAACCTCTTCAAAGCATCGTATGTCTGCAGGACCCCGAAGCCGGAGAAAAGGAGCACAAAGCTCTCACAGACGCTGTTGTCACCTGGTCCCTTCCTTGTCTGCAGCCCCAAACCCCCCCAAGAACCTCTCTCCCTGCCCAGGACCCAGCACAGATGCTCACGTGGATCCGTGAGATGCATCACCTGCAAGAGCAGGTGATTTTCTCTGCAAGGCTGAACATAAAGGGAGATAAAACCTCCAGGCTCTGAGGGGAAATAGCTTGTTTTCAAGAAAGCTGGTTCCCTGGTCCCCAGACACCAAAACTCTCCCAAGAGAGACGGGCACCTCTCGCAGCAGGTGAGTCCGCGTAGGATCAAGGCGTTGCCAGGCTGCATCGCCGGCAGTGAGAAACCCACGGCAGACTTGCTTGCTCACGGGCAGGATGCTCACTACCTGCTGGGAGCCGCCTTTGTGCAGTTATCTGTGTAATTAGAGAGGAAAACACAAAGTTACCGAGTAAGTGGTGTGGGCGTGCTAAGAAAACGTGGATTAGAAAAGCCGGTAATGAAATACTCGGGGAGGGTGGGCAGGAGATTGGCCATGAACGGTCCCCCCCATCTCCCACATACTGCCTGGGAAAGCATCGTGCCACCGGTGCTATAACCCTGTTATTGCTGAGCCGGGGTCTGGCCACGGCTGTGCCGACCGGCTCTGTGCAACCCGCTCCCCTTGTGCCTCCCAACGCTCTCCCAGGGCTGACTGCGACACCTCCAACGAGTCCCTCCAAGAGGAGCTATGGACCCGCGGTCCTTTTTGCGTCAGGGAAACACCTTGACAAAGCAACTTTTTCAAGGGGAAGGAGAGATGGCGAGACCAGCAGCGGGACAGAGCCCGGCATCTCCCTCTTGAGCCTCGCCGGGCTCATCCCCCAGCAGAGATTCACCTGTATGTCCGTCTGTACCGGCTCTGCACAGGGGGGACCCCCCAAGGACCAGCTGGAAGGGTCTTGGCCAGGTGGCCGGGAAGCCCCCCCCCCAGCCAAACAGCATCCCGCTCCATCCCTGCAGCCACACCCTGATTTTGGCCGATGTGCAAAAGCTGCCCTGGTCCCCACTGAGGTCCTCACCGCCGTCTCGAGGCGAGGATGGAGCCTCAGCCCATCAGGGCTCGTTAGCGCCGGAGCAGCGCATCCCCGGCCCCTCTGGGCTCCTCTCTGCTGATCTCAGAGGGGTTCGTAACCATGGGCACCGTGCACAGCCCCGGGTAAGGAGCTGGGCTGGGACCACAGCCCTGGGAAGGGCAGAGCGAGCGGTTGCCTGCACTGGCTCTGCAGGGGACAGCTCAGGGTCTCCATCACCTCGGGGGACCATGACCCCAGGGCTGCGGGATGCTCACTGGTGCCTGTCGGGTTGGGTTGTGCGCATTGCCTGGGGAAGCAGTGGTTTTGGGAACACGCTGTTCCCTTCCTCCCCTCGCTTGTCAAAGTTTATTTTTGCTCTCCAGTGGAAATTGGATTTTCTCTGATTTCATTCCTCTGCTGTCATATCAGGCGCTTGTGGCTTTCATGCCTCTCTCCGCTCCCCAATGCTTTTCTGTTCTTGCTTCAAACAACTCTTGGTGCGACAGCTGAGAGCTCGGTTGTCTTCATGTCCTTTATTCCCCTGCCCTCACTGCCAGGGCCAGTGCAGATGCTCTGAGACCCCACACCGGTTCACCGGTGCCTTTGCTCTGATTGCTTCCAGTGGTCCAGAAAATATGACCTGCAACAGCAGTTGGGAGGGATGGGAATTGCTTTAGTGTAGAGAAGAGACAGGGCCAGGGACACCTGACCCTGGTTTTCAAATCCAAAAAATATGTCTGCAAATAGGAAGGACTATCCTGTCTCCGCCGTCCTGGTGGCCAGCAGAAAAGCCCAGGCTCAAAATGCAGCAAGGGAGGTGAAAGTTAAGGAAAATCTTTCCAGAAAGAAAAGCAAACTGCTGGTCTGGACCATCCAAGGTCAGTGAAGGGAGGTGTTCAAGAACAGGTTAACAAGGATGCATCAGGGAGTGCTCAGGACAAGCAGAATGTTTTGCCTGGGGGCAGGAGCTCTCAATTTTACATCCTTTCTTACTCCACAGACCACTTAGCCCTCTTGGAAGCAGAGCCCCAAGCCCCGTGGGCTGCTGATGTGTTGAGATCCAGCAGCAGCTCACAAGCCAACAAAAGTTCAGCTGAGCATAGACTGAGCCTTGCTCTCTGCCATCTGCCTTCCCTCCTCTTGCTCAAGGGCATGTGGCATTAGCTCTGGGCTTGGGTAGTTGCTTGGGTCACTCTTTTGCAGCCATTGCTTGGGCTACCCCCACCATCTTACACAGCCTGGTGACCACCGGTGGTGTTACACTGGGCTGCGCTACCTCTTGAACACCCAGCCTGATCTTCTCAGCATTACGTGTGGATCCACTAACCAGTTACACCAGTACCCGGCTATGGACTGAACTTGCAGACACAGCCCTCGTACAAGGGACTGTCCTCCCGACCCACCACTCACTCCACTCTCCTCAACAGCGCCTCTGAGTTGGATTTGCTTGAAGAGGTCCCACATGGATGGACCCAGTACACACATCCCGGTGCCTGGTGCTCCTCATAAATGTATTTCTTGGGAAAGTCCAACCCTGCAGGCCATGTCTTGAGCTTGGCAAGTCCTCAGCATTGTAGCCTCCACACCCAGTTTCACACACCTCCACTGAAGCTGCTCACCCTCCCACCCCATTGCAAGTCCCTGGAGAGAAGCAGAAATTCCGGGGTGCAGTGAGATAAACTCGTGCCTTGATGAGCTAAGATGAGCTGCTCTTTGGAAATGCCCTTTGAGCAGAAAGGGAGTGTGAACATCCTCTCATGGTGTTATGGACTGAAGTCAGTCACCCAAACACAGGTGGCCAGATCCCTCTGATTTACTCATGGGACCTGGGAGGGTGTCCAAGACATCCCCATGGGCTGGCTAACTTGGCAAAAGTTTCATGGGAAATCCATGGCTTTCTGGACTAGCAGATGGGACCTGAGGGCACCGTGAATGGCACTAGACACCTACCTGTGGGCATCTGGATCACAGCCTGGGATCATCAAATACCTACTTTTGGTCCGAAAATGCTCTCTTGAGTTCCCCAGCTCCTGGTTCAGACACAGGCAGGATGTTTTGGGAAACTACAACCGACTTCATCTTCAGGTGCTCAAAACCAGACAACAGAAAGAGCAAACAGACTCTTTGAAAAGCAGGTCCTCTTGAGACATCCCCAGGTGGGCACTGCCAAGCCCACACCACCTCCAGCTCACCTTGGCCTTGCTTGGAGCTACTTGGCCCACAGACCCAGAGCGAAGCTGCAGAGATGAGCACATCTCTCATCCCATTTTGCCAGGCATCGTGGTTTGCATTTTAACTCAGTGCTTTGCTCCTCTGGCCTCTGGAAAGCAACCTCCAGTTGTACCCTATCATTCACACTGCATCCTTGAATAATCCCTTTCTTCATTTTTTTCCCCTTCTTTTAAAGGAAAAAAACCCCAATGTTTATATATCCTCTTGGCAGACTGTGGCTCCCAGCCTCAGACCTCAGCAGGACAAGTCGATTATAGATTTCAATCCCATATTTCCCTGGACGTCCGTGCCTGTGACTCACCTGGGACACCTCTTGCCCTTTTGCTGCTCAGAATACAAATGCCAGAAGCGTCCTGGGTACCGCAGGAGCCTGTGCCCAGTTTTTGGCTGGAGCATGGCTTTCCCCGGGTGCTTGCAAGAGGCGAGGAGTCCCCCTCTTCCCAGCCCAACAACCGTCCCCTTCTCTCTGCTCTTTCCCAGGCTTTTTAGTGCAATCCTTGGCTGCCTGAGCAAGGATGAACTGCTGCCAACTCTGTGGACCGATGCCTAGTTCCAGGCGGTTGGAAGAGAGATGAACTGGGGCTTTGCCCTTCATACCCACGTGCAATTAAATACCCGGTGTCGGCTGATGTCAGCGCCGGATGGCATGAACCATGGTGGCCAGAAGCTGCTGCGTTCCCGGCAAGGGCTCTCACGTAGCCAGGGTGGGAGAAGGGACGTGATCTGGGTCACAGCATCCCGCAGATGAGCCATCTGGATTACTGAGCTGGACACGGGAAGGGGCTGGATCCAGCTCTGCCTGTGGCTGTGGTCCTGGGACACAGCCTCCAAAGCTGGATGCAAGGCAGCGGGTGGCCTGTCTGGTGCAGACAGAGACAGAAATGGGGCAGCCCTCAGCTAGAAAGAAGAAAACAAGGATTTTATTAGAGCAGCTCCATCCTTTAATCCTTCCCAGCAGCTGTGGGGACATGGTGGTCCCAAAGGTCAAACCATGGCCAAGGACTGGCTGATCCTGGAAGAGATGATGCTTGCTGGCTCCAGCACTGGAGATATTGGTGTCCAGAGGATTTCTCCTGTGACATTGGTTTCTCCCCTGCTTCGCTCCAAGGTCCTGCTCCCAACAGTTGCCCACACCACGTGAAGCTCCAGAGACCTAGAGATCCTATGCCCTCTGGCAGTGCGGGCATGCTCAGCTCTCAGGAAAAAGAATCCTTTAAGGAAAACCCAAAAGGGAGCCTGAGCAATGGTGGTCCCTGCTCCAGCGCTGGGGAAGACATGATTTCAGCTCAGCCCCTGGGCTGGCTGCCTCCCCAGGGGACTTCCCTGGGCACCCGTGGGGAAGGAGAAGAGGACTTCTGCCCTGTGAAACCACCACCTTGGCTGTCCTCCTTCAGGAGGGCTCTCCAGGGTCCATTGCACTCCCTCTCCTCCCAGGATTTCTCTCTTCTCTGCAGAACATCCAGCACTCGGATGCTCTTATGAGCAGAAGGTTTCATCTCTCCATCACCAGGGTCCTTCCCAGCCCTGACTGCACCCATCCCATGCACTTTCCTCCTGAAGGTCCCTTATAAAAGTCATCCAGGGCTGGGAAGGGAGCTGAAATCCCAGGTGGTTGTGACAACAGACAAAACAATTTGAGAAATAGGATTAAAATCCTCAGCTCAGCAAGCAGCACGACACATTTCACTGCTGGGTTTTAGGGGAAGAGGCTGCAGCCTCCTCCTCTGCACTTCCCCAGCGATGGTGGGTCAGGGTGGGCTTCACTCTTACCCCTGCTCTCCCCGGTATCTCCTGGGAGGTCCAAGAGATCCCGCTGGTGGGAACTCTGCTTCCCCAGAGATAACCGGGTTGGGCTTGGCTGTAAGGAGCAACCAGTGTCATCCCATTTTTATGGCAGTGCCCCATATGCCAACCCTCCTTCCTTTCTCTTCTATCCTGTCCTCTCGTTGCCCTCCACCTCGTAAGGGAGCAGTAGTGTGACCAGGATGATGCTCTTCTTCCACCTGTGGCCAGGGAGCAGCTAGAGGTGATCTCACTTGGCTCATGGGTGGTAGGAGTTTGTAGGGTCTCAGGACAGCAAAGGAGGGCTCCTCACATCTTTCCAGCCGCTGGTGACCAGCAAGTGCCACCCCGGGGATGCAAGAAGGGTCCCATGTGCCTTCACTGTCCTTCTCCTCTGCAAAACAATGTCTCCAGCTCATCTGAGCCATCCTTCCTCCACGTGCTTCCTCGCACTCTCGTTAGGCTGGGTTCATCCCTGGGCATCCCACAGCAGTCCCAGTCAGAGCCAGCACCATGGGCACTGCCGGGGTCCGGCACGGCATGGCCGTTCACCGCTTAATGTCCTCCCCATATGTAACCCAGGACTTTTCCCAAAGCGCCGAGACCTTTCCCGGAGCGCCGGGTCGGTGACAGCAGTGACTCCTCAGCCAAGCCGGGCTCCCAGCAGGTGCCGAAAGCCCGTGCACTGTGCGCTTGGCAGGGGAACGGGAGGTTGGCAGCAGCTTGCAGCTCGGCTCGACCTCAGCCAGCCAAACAGCCCTGTTGTTGTTATTGCAGCTTGCTGTGCTTTACGTAAGCCTGGCACGGCCCTGGAGAAATCTTCCTGGCATGGGGAGGCAGTGGGGAGACAGAGGGACTTGCAGGCATGAGGACAGACCCCAGGACACCCCAAGGTTGCTGTACCTGGCTGAATCCCACCTGTTTTGGGGTACTGCTGCTATGTTAGAGGTCCTGGGGAGGGACAAGTTGGTGCTCTGGGGTGCACGTGCAGCCCTTGAGTGATGCTGAGAGCACAGGGCTGAGGGGGGATGGCAGCTGCCCCCACCCCGAGCAGGCACAAGGGGTGGCAGCCCCTCTGGAGCCAAGCTCGGGGGGTACACCTACAGCAGGGTATAACCACTGCCAAACCCAGGCAATGCCTCCTGCTCACCCACCCTGGGACATGCCCGGCTCCATCCCACCCCGGGACCCGGCAGGGGACCCCCAGGGCAGCTTGCACGGGCTGGTGCAGTCTGCAGGGCAGCTTTGGATGAGCACTTGGGGCTGGGGGACAGGACACGGCACTGCTTATTTGATGAGCAGAAATGATGCCATTCTGGCTCTGCTTGTGGTGCACCGCAGAGGGGTCCCTGTGCCCACGCTAGCTGCACGCACAGGGACCACGGCGCAGGAACGTGGGGTGTCCACGGGCATGGGCAGCTGCACGCTGAGCACCAGCTTCTCCCAGATCCCGGCGGTGGGAAACAAGAAACATCCCTGAGGGACACCGGTCTGCAAGAGGGAACGCAAGCTGTGTCAATCCTCCTGCATCTTTTTCTGGCTGTGCACATGGCACGGTGAGATACCGGGCTTGGGCTTTCGGACTGAGGAATCCAGATAGGGTGTTTTGGCCCTGAAAACCGCAGTGCTGTGTTTTGGGCTGGGAAGCCTGCTTCCACGCAGCCTGCGATGCCACGAAGGCGAAAACAAGCCACCCCTACACCGGGGTTATCAGCCGCTTGCAAAGCTCTCCCTTGGCGTGTTTCTGAGTGCAGGGTTGTTGCCTTTGTGTGTCATTTAAAATCAGAACAAATGCTGGGTTTTTGTTGTTTTGACTGCGTTGCTCTATATTTACATTGCTTTTAGTTTATTAGCATTCTTGGTTCTGTCTTTTTGTGACAGGAAAAGTATGTACTTCAAATGAATCACAACATGCGTTTGGGAAAGTTTTCTGGTGGCTTCCAGTTTTCCGTCGGTTTGATCTCGTGTCTCGGCCCGTCAGAGTGTGTGCTCTTAAAAAAGCACTCACGAAAGAGAATGCCTCTGCTCGCCAGCCCTGCCAGAGCACGGGACATGAAAAAGCTTCAGATCAGCTCTGACGAGCCCTCCCTCGCCCCATTTTAAGCTGAATAACTTAGGTTTGCTTGATCTACTTAAATAATGATAGTCTTGTCGTTTCTGTAGCTGGCTAAATGCTTTACATCTATTTGAAGTCCAGCAACTTGTCTCCCTCCATCGTCTAGAGCGAGAAATCGGCATCTCGGAGGGTGGTTCGTCTCACCCTGGTTTAAACACCGTGCAGAGGATGTGCTGAATCACCGAGCTCCTTCTGACGGACGTGGGTTTGGGAGCTCTCCAAGAAGGCAATAGCCTCCTGGAGAAGGGAAGATCTAAGTAGCTGCAAGCAGGGTCCACTCTTCCTGGCACTGCTGGATCCAGAATACAACGTCTTTCCAGAGCCTCCTTGTTCCTGCAGGACCTGGGCTGGGAAGGTCCACAGTGCCCAGAGGGCTGCGGTCAGCAAAGCAGCTCCATGATTTACCAGCAGGGCTCATAAATGAATGCTGAAACGTGCAAGCTTGTGCCAGGAAAAAAGTTTTGCCCGTCAAACTATTAAAAAAAGTTTATTACATCCCCGTACTCCTCATTCATGTGGTCACCTTACCCCAGGGTGGGATCGAGCGGCCTTGACAAGACCCTCTGCCCATAAAAGCATCACTGCAGAAGCCAGACCAGCAGTGCTGGGCTGGAGCAGGGGTCCGTGGGGTGGATTTGCCCCGTAACACCCTGCAAGCAGAGCTCTGCATTTCATCCAGGCCAGCTCTGCTCTTTCTTCCCTGGGAAACAGCTTGGGGAGGGCTTGAATCCCACCTGCTTTGGCTCAGGACCTACCCAGGAGCAGGCAGGGATGGGGTCTGGCAGCATCCTGCAAATAAATTCCTAGCAGGGACCCAGGGCTCTTTTTTGGGAGAAAATTTGCTCTGTGTGAACGTGGAGGGTTTGAGGTCTGTCCTGATAGACTTGCTGCTCGTTCCTGTCTCTCTTCCCTCCATGCTTTCACCCGTGCTAGAGGAGGTCAACAATTCTCTGCTGATGGTCTCCAGCTTCCCAGAGATCCCAAGGCAGAGCCTGTTTGCATGCCAGGGTATTGCCTGCATTTCACAGGACTGGGAGCAGGACTGGCCTCCCTGGCTCCTGTTCCTGCCATGCCACTGGGAACCAGCTAATTCCCAGCATGAGACCCTGAGAAGGACCTAAACAAAACACTAGGTCTGAAGAACATCTGGGATGAAACCACTTTCCCAAGATTTCTGCAGTGACATGGGTATTTCGGTGTGTGCTTCGGGAGATCTGTAAACTCCTGATGGTGGAAGTATCCAGACAAGGATTGGGCTGTTCTGCTCCGGACAAATATTGGATCCCACCCAGTACTGCTGTCAGGAAGCTTTTCCTTTCCTGTTACTTCTAGGTGTCCATCATTAGGCTTCAGGGTTAACAGGTTCCCTCTTCAGGCAAGGCAGCCGCAGGCACCACCAGAGCGGAGGAGTCTGAGTCTCCGCTTGGCAGATGAGGGTGCCTGATTTGCAGGAGCAGCACGCCTGCAGTTTGGGGTCTGTTACCGAAACTTTGCTGCTTCCCTGAGGTAGCTGCTGGTTTGAGCTGTGTGTTATTCCCAATGCTTGGAAAGAAGAAATCCAGGCCCCAAATTACCCGGAGTGATGCTTCCCGCTGCTGGTGCCGAGTACTGCTGGCCATGGCCCAAGGGCTGGCAAGCTCTGCCGGCCTCCAGCCCTGCGGGCAGAGATCTGTGAGCTCGGCCGGGTCTCCCCGAAACCACCATGCGCTGGGTGCTCAGGTGCTGCTGCTCGCCAGGGCTTGGGGAGAAGCTGGGCTGAATGGGAAAAGCAAGGGGAAAAAAACCTCATATCCCCAGAAAAGAAAAAACAACCCTGCTCCTCTCGCTGAGCCCGGGATCAGACCTCCATGTTCCTGATGGGTGAATAACTTACAGCAAGACGATGTATTTATAGCATCTAGCTCATGAGTTTTTAATTAAAATTCCATTTTCTTTTGCTCCAGATGGCACGAACAACCGTTTTGGTGTTTTTGTTGGGTTTTTAAGGGATCACGCGGCTCTTGCCGGGCTGGGTTTGTTTTGGGGGTGCAGGGAGGGGGAATTTTGGGGAGGGGGCGGGGAGGGTCCTTGTGCCCTGCACAGCACATTGGCTGCCTTTATGGATTTGCTGGGGGGGAGGAGAAGGTGGCTCGCTCCCCCCTCACCTCTGCAGACAAGTGTCAGGTCCTCGGGGACCGCATCCATCCAGCCGCCGCGGCGGGGAGAGCAGCTCGCAGGGCAGGAACGGCTTCACGTCAGAAAAAATCAGATCAGGAAACCAAGCCATTTACCGGAGCTAAATCGAGCTGGCTGGAGAGGCTGATGATGCATTAGGGAACAGCGATGCCAAGGAGGCCGGGACGGGTGCGTGCTGCTGGCGCACGCTGCCGCCTCGGGGTGCGGGGCACCCCACCATCCCCACCGTGCTGCCCAGCTGGGATGCAGTCAGAGATTTGCACGGCCACTTTCCATCTTAATGCTGCCCCGGAGGACACTGGGGACATCCCCTTCGCCCACCCGTGCCTGCAGCACCCAATGATTCCAGGGAGCCTGGAGCAGCCTCCTGGGGTCTATCGAGCCCCTCTCCGAAACTTGCGGATGATGGGCTGCTCACAGACTTTCCCTGGGAAATAACCTGCCAAAATAATGAGCTGCTGCAGGAAAAATTCCCACTTTGTGGAGCTGGTGCTGCCGGTCTGGAGGAAAGGCAAAGCCAGGAATGCCCAAACCCAGCGGCACAGGGATGTGGTGTGAGAGGAGACCAAGTTCAGGTTCTTGCTTTGGGTGTCCTCCTCGCAGCCTGCACCACCCATCAGACCTGGGCTGCTCTGGGTCGAGAGCGACCAGGGCAGGAGGAGGGGGCTAGGCACACAGGGGGGGCAATGCCCCAGGAGCTGCGAACCCCAAAGTCAAGCCCTGGCTTTGCTCCCGCTCTCCGAGCCCTTCCAGCTGCACATGGAGACCTCAGGATCACCAGTATGGGAGAAGCACCAGCCCCTGCCCAAACCAGGTTAGGAAGCACCAAGAGGACTTTGTGTCTTGTTTCTGCTGTGCAACTGCTTTCTGCACGAACGACAGAGATGTATCGTGGAAACCTTCCAGCTCAGTGGCCCTATAAAGATATCCAAGCCCTGTATTTTGTTAGCAAACACACCCACTCATACAACATGGAGCATGGTGCAGCCGCGGCTCCTGGGACTTCCGTGCGAACCCCAGCAGCAGGAACGGGCGAAAATACAGCAGAAGCTCTGCAGATGACGGAGTGGGGCTGTACAGCCTGTACCTGTCTTGAGGAATAAAGCAGCACTCACTGGGTGAGGAGTAGGAGCCGGGATCTGATGGTCCCATCTAGCTTCAGAGCCTAATGTCCCGTGCAGGATACTCCCAGGTTATGTCGGTGGTCAAAGCGCCCAAGAAAGAAAGCAAAGGAAACCCAAGAAAGTCAGAGCTGAGGTCAGTGTTAGGCTTGGGCTGTGCAGGAGGGGCAGACCAGGACAGGCTGCAGGATCCAGCAGTCTCGGCACTCAGAGAGCAGGACCAGCCTGCTTGCAAGGGGCTGGCTCCACCGCGCCAGTCGTGCCATTGTTTCCCCAAGTTCATTTCAGCGCTGCTGATGGGAGATGTACAAAGGACCTTCCTTCTGTCCTGGGGTCTCAGAGGACCCTTTTTGGTTATTCCTCTGCCTGGAAAAACCCTCCCATCCCATCTCATCCCAATGCATCCCATGACAACACATCCCATCCCAACACATCCCACCCCATCCTATCCCATCCCATCCCACCCCAAAGGCTGTTGCTCTCCCAGCCCGCCCAGTCTCTGGTTTGCAGAGGAAGGTGGCTCGGGGGAAGTTCTCTGGACGTGCATCCAGCTGCAGGAAAGGCAGGGAGGTACCCAGGCTGCTCAGGGTGAACTGTCCCACCAGTGCCAGTCCCCACGCAGGGGACCTGGGGGTACAAGGATGCTGGTGCCGCCAGTCCCCTGCCCAGGCTCCCCTGGGAGAATGAGAATTGGGGACCTGCAGGGACAGGGTGCCCTGGGAGACCCAGGAAAAGCGGACACCACCACGATGTCCTTTCTGCTGGGCAGTTCCCAAAACAAACCTGTTTCCTTGAGTCCTGTTTGCAGAGCTCCTGTCCTGACCCCCTAGTCCATCTCCCTGGATGGGGTGGGAGCTGGTCCCAGAGGCATTGCTCTGCTTTCCTCCTGAGGCGTGAGGATGGGGAACCCGAGCGCTTTCCCCCCCCCCAGCCCCCCTAAAACATCTCTCAGAGCAGTGCTGTAAAGCAAATTTCCACACAACCCACCCAAGGGTGTTTGCAGGGATGGCTGGACCAGAGCACGGACCCTGGCCGTGGGCAGGGAGGACAGTGCTGCCTGCAGGAGCCTTGGCAGCCCTCCCCTTCCCCGCGGGACTCGGTGTCTGGCTGTCGGGGCAGAAATGCATTAGGATCCCGCGAAGACAAAATAAAAAGCCTTTGGGGAGTGACTCGGCAGCACAGCCGGAAGAAAGACAGCAGAGTTTGCTTTTTAGGAGGTCTTTTTGGTTTCTGATTTTATTTTATTTTACTTTATTTTTGGCAGCTGTGATGGCAGGAGGGAGGGAGTAAATGGCATTGCTCGAGCCCGGATGCATTTGTGGCTTTCAAGAGGTATAAGTGGCCGGAGTTTGAGAGTCTCTGTGCTGCAGAGGGCATGAGTCACAGCCAGGCAGCAGGGCTGCGGAGGGGAGGGGAGAGGGAGGCACTGCAAACCCAGCAGGGTGCTGGGATGGAGGAGCTGGGTGCTGGGGTGGAGGAGAAGGGTTTGCAGAACAGGGTGCTGGGATGGAGAAGCAGGGCGCTGCAATGGAGGAGCAGGGCTGGAAGAGGAGGATGCAGGGATGGAGCAGCATGGGTGCAGAGCTGGAGCCGCAGGACACTGGGATGGAGTAGCAGGGTTGGAGGAGCAGGGTGCTGGGGTGGAGGAGCAGGGTGCTGGGGTGGAGGAGCGGTTCTCAGAGCAATCCAAGGACCTATTGCATGAGTCCTCACCAGTCTGATGCTAGAAATGAAGATACCTGCTCACACCCTGCTTGTCCTCACTCCAGGCAGAGGGAGTCAGGCAGCGCCCGTCCCTGCTCCCCTTCCTCGGGCCCCTTTTAACACCACCCTCTTCCTCTCGGTGGTATCTGGAGTGGTTGGGGGGGGTCCAGTGACCTGCAAAAGGACCCTGCACCGCTCCCCTCTCGCCGGGATGCTCTTCTTTTCCATTTTCTCTGGAAGCAGAGAGCGCAGTCCCTTTCTGGAGCCAGACCTCACCCACCCAGGATCTCCAGTCCCGGGTCTGGCAGCAGGAACTCTGCTTCTTCAACTCCCTGCCTGCACTTGGCAGCGGGCTTGAACCCCTCCGCAGGGCGGAGAGGTGGGATGCGGTCTGCCCTGCCTGTGCCTCCTGGATGAGCTCTGGAGCAGCCCTGGGGCGCAGAGAGCCACGGCAGGCAAACTCTGCCCATCTTTTGCAAGAAGCCAGCTAGCTGGGGTCCCCAGTCTGGGGCTGAATAAGGCATCAGAGCTCAGTGCTGCTGCTTTCCCACATCCAAAGAGGTCCCAGAGCAGGAGAGAAGGTGCCGGCACCTGAGAGTGATGACCAGGGATGCTCCTGGGGCTCGTGTCAGGGGCTCGGCAGGGAGCAGCGAGCATTTTCTGGGAGTAAAGAGCCGCCGGATGCTCCCCAGAAGGAGAGGTCGCCTCTGCCTTTTCCCCAGCCCGCCTGGGGCTGCGGTGGTGGGCGATGCAGCAGCTGCGGGCGACAGCTTGTGTTGCACTTTGTTTGCTCACGCCTCGCGGCTCCGGCTGGCGAAGAGCAGAGCTTGTGCCGGGGAAGCAGCAGCACCCCGCCAGCCGCAGCACCCCGCCAGCCGCAGCACGGTGAGCAGGCACTCGCACAGCTCCTCTAAATTATCGCTCCAGCTCTAATTTCCAGATGCAAAGAGAAATCAGAGGGTGATATGGTCCCCTTGACACCCAGGTATGACCATCGCCCTCCCCGAGGCCGGCAGCGAGGTGAAGTGGGTGGCCAGAGCCTGGGAGAGCCGTTTCCCATCCCCAGGGACACGGTGACACCGGCAGGTCCCCACCACCTGCCCCCACAATGCTGAGCTGCTCTGTGCACTGGGGTCTCTTTCTTCCTGCAGAAACCCTGCCGAACCTGAAAGCAAACTTTCCCCAAAGTCATTGTGCTTTTTCTGGATGAGAAACTGCCCTGCCTTTGGCACAACCTGTTGGCTAAGCGCACGTATGCTTGAAGGAACTGCGCATCTGGGAAGCGTGCTGCTGGGGGCAAAGAAACCACAGCTCTGCCTCCTGCATGATCATTCTTTCAGCTTTTCACACACTTTGCCTCCTGGAAAAATCTTTGGGTTTTCTTCCCTTTGCTTTCACTGGGTGCAAAACAGATGCAAACCATCTTCTGGATGAGACCAGCGTGCCTGCCTCGTGGGCAAGCGTGTCCTGGCTGCTGCAGTCTGGCCAGGCTGGCTCCCCCCGTCCCTCCTCTCCTGCCCCCCCTGCCCTTTCTCACCTCCACAACTTGAAAACCAACCAGAAATATTCCCAGAGGGGGAGAAGAACGCGGCCGGGAGCCCAGGAGGGCAACCATCACCTCCTGCCATGGGGGAAGGTCCCCTGGGAAGCTGTCACTGAGAGTTAATTTAGTGCCACCACGGAGCATCCTCCCTCCCCGTGCCCTGCGTCAGAGCAGCACAGGCTGCGGCATTAAATAATTCCCGTCCCCGCCAGCCCTTTCGGCACCGCAGCTCGTCGGGGCAGGATTTGTCCCCCCGTTCCTGCATCTGGGCATCAGGGCAGAGCCGAGGGCCAGGACACGGGGGTCCCTGCAGCGATGCTGTGGTAGGACCCCCCCCTCCCCGAGGACCGGAGGGACCCCGGGGCGTCCTGCCGCGGTGACACATGTCGCTGCTTGCCGGCAGCTTGCTTGAGGTGCCAGCACATGTGCTAAGTGTAATTGTTCTTCGTTTCGGGTGTCAGCGGCTGACGAAACGTGTCCCGGGGCCCACGCACAGGCCGAGATTGTTCCCTTTTCCAGAGGGCAGGATCCATTCCCGCTTCCCGCTTTGGTGCTTGGGGCCTTTCTCCCAAAGATCTCCCACGACTTTGCGCTGCAGGTGCCTGGGATGGAGCAGGGAATGGTGCCCTGAAAACACACGCGCGTGCCGGGGCACCCCCGGGATGCTGGGATACCCCCGCAGCGGGAACAGCCCCCGGCCCGCTGGTCTGGGCAGCTCAGCCTTCGTCCCCTGCAGCCGTGCGTGGGTGTGTGTGCACGCGCGTGTGCGCGATGCACGGCAGAGTTGGGGTGCATGTGCACACACGTGAGCAGCCATGCAGATGGAGGCGTGAGGGAGCGGCTGCGGGGCCGTTGTGTGATGTGTGAGTGTGAAAGTGTGTATGGGGGGGGGCGTGTGTGTGTGTGTAAATATATGCATATGTGTGGCTGTATGTGCATGTGTGTATGTGTGCACGCATGTGTGCATATGCATATAAGTGTGTGTGCAGGTGTGGGTGAGGGGGTGTGGATGCACGGGGGGGTGTGCAAATGCATATAAGTGTATGTGCAAGTGTGAGCGAAGTGGTGCGTACGCACAGGGGCATGTGTGTGCACGTGTGTGTGTGTGCAAGTGTGGGCGACGGGGTGCATACGCACAGGGGTGTGTACGTGTGTGTGCAAACGCATATAAGTGTGTGTGCAAGTGTGGGCAAAGGGGTGCATACGCACAGGGGAGTGTATGTGTGCGTGCAAACGTGTGTGTGTGTGTGCAAGCGCGTGCAAGGGGGTGTGCGAGCGCCAGCACGCGTGTGTGGGTGCGGGCGTGGGCGGGGGGGGTGCGCGTGTGCACGCGGGCGTGAGCGTGCATATGCGTGTGCCTGCACGCGCGTGTGCAAGCGCGGGGGGGGGGAGTGTGTGTGGAGGGGGGGGGGGGGGTCGCACGCGGGTGCACGTGCGCGCACCTGGGTGTGCCCACGCCCCCCCCCCCCCTTCCCCCCCCAACCCCGAGCGCGTGTGGGAGCGCTCTCCCCGCCGCTACCGCCCCGGCTGCGCGCAAAGCTTTTTTTTAAATTTTTTTTTTTTTTTGGGGGGGGGGGGTGTGGGTACCGGTTGCCGGTGCCGGTGCGGGCGGTGACCGGGGCGGTTGGTGCTGAAGAACAGCTCCGCCCCTTTCGGCCCCCCCCCCCCCCGTCCCCCGTCCCCCCCCCCTCCCTCCTCCGCCGCCCTCCCCGCTCCTCCGCCAGCGCAGAGCCGAACCGAGCCGAACCCACCGGAGCCGGGCCCGCCGCCGCCGCCGCCGCCATGCCCCAGACGACCCCCCCCGCCGCCGCCGCCGCCGCCCCCCGCCGCCGCCGCCGCACCATGAAGCGGCAGAACGTGCGGACGCTGGCGCTCATCATGTGTACCTTCACCTACCTGCTGGTGGGAGCCGCCGTCTTCGACGCGCTGGAGTCGGAGGAAGAAACGGCGGAACGGCGGAGGCTGGAAGCCAAGAGCCAGGAGCTGAAGAGCAAGTACAACCTCAGCGCCGAGAGCTACCGCGAACTCGAGTGGGTCGTCCTCAAGCTCAAGCCCCACAAGGCCGGCGTCCAGTGGAAATTCGCCGGTTCCTTCTACTTCGCCATCACCGTCATCACTACCATAGGTACCCGCCGGTCCCCCCCGCCCCGCCGCTGCCCGGTACCCCCGGACACCATCCTCCGTCTCCCGGCCGCGGGATATCGGTCCCGGTCGTCCGCCCGTCCCGACTTTTCCCATTGTCGCGGTGTCGGGGCGACACGCTCGCCCGGCTCCCCCCCCCCCCCCCCAGCCCATCCCCGGGGTATCGGGGCGACCCGTCCGCCAAGCCCCCGCTGCCCCTGGGAAAGCCCCGCCAGCACCCTCCCCAAAACGCCCACCCCCGCAGCGGCGGGCTTACCCGCCTCCGCCACCGGGAAATCCCCGCCCGACCTCCGCCCGTCCCCCCGGTGTCGGGGACACTCTCCCGAACGGCTCCTCCGCCACCGGGAAACCCCAGCCCGGACCTTCCCGAAATCGCCCATCCCCGTAGCGTCAGGGCTACCCGGCCGGCTGCCCTGGGAAACTCCCCGCCCGGACCTCCACCCATTCCCGCGGTATCGGGGCTGCTCGCCAGCCCCGCACCCCAACGCCGGACCCCTCCCCGTCGCCCCCATCCCCGAGGCATCGGGGACCCCTCCTGCCCCGGCCCCCCCGTCCTCGGGGAACGGCGACCTGCCCATCCCCATGGTCTCTGGTCTCCTTACTCTCGAGGTACCCCCCTGCTCCCATCCCCGCAGCCTCTGGGCTCCCCACCAGCACGTCCCCCAGCCTTGGGGACCCCCCGCAAGGACCTGGGGCTCCTCACCCCCACTCCCACACCCTCTGCAGCTCGGGGGTGTCTGGGGGTGGGTGAGGGGGGGGGGGGGATCTGAGCCGGGACCCCCTTTGCAGCCCTGCAGAGAGGTTCCCGGGGGGGGAGCAGAGTCCGGCAGGGCAGTGGGGGCGGTGGATGCTCAGTGGGGGGGTCACAGTGGGGCTGTGGGACAGGCGATTTCCTCGGCTGACCCCTTCCCTGGTGGAGGAGGAGGAGGAGGAGGAGGAAGGTCCCCTGGGGACAGGGTTGCCTCAGAGCCCATCTCCTGCCTTTCCCAGGTGAGAGCCTGGTGGGACCCCCAGCCCGGGCAGGGGGGTCTGGGGGTACATCCCTGCTTGCACAGATGCTCTGGCTCTACCAAGGGGGGTGTGGGTGCTGTGCCCCAGTGCTCAGGGTGGTCTCCCTGCACTGACCCCACCCCACCCAGGGTGCCCAGGGTGCTCCCCCACTTTGGGAGAGGGGCTGCAGAAACTGGGGAGGTTGGGGGGGGGGGCTGCAGAATCTGTCTCTGGGTTCCAGACCACTGCTCTGTACGTTCACCCGGTCACATCATCAACCCGTCTGTCCTTCGGGTCCCCTCGATGCAGCTCCTGGGGTGACCCCACTGTCCCTTGGTCCCCAAACTGCCCCATCCTCAGCCCACCGCGAGGGCCCGCAGGGCTGGGGGTCAGCCGGTGCCTGGACCAGGATGGCACGGGGCTGGCCTGGCCCTGACCAGCATCTCCGTGGGTACCACGGCCCCAGGGAGATGCCGGCAGGAGCTAGCAGGGTGGGAGGGCTGGTGGGGCACCAGGTTTGAGAAACGGGTGTTGGGGTGGCTCTTGGTTCTCGAAGCCGAGGCATGGATTTTAGGGTAACTGTTGTTTTTTGGGGGCTGAGACGTGGACGTTGGGGTCACTGTTGGTTCCCAGGGCTGAGATATGGGTGTTGGAGCGGCCGCGGGCTGAGCAGAGGCAGGGGCTGGCCTCTCCGGCTGGCGGGAGCAGCTGGGAAAGGCTTTGAAAGTGAAGACAAGCAGCTTATGTTTGACGTGAGAGGGAGGAGGAGCGGGCAAGGGGGTGCGCGGGGGGCTGGGGAGAGGAGCGAGCGGGAGGCGAGCGGGAGCGAGCGGCGTCTCGCCAGCCCACACAAAGGATGCTGCAGTGACGGAGGAGGGAGACAAAGCCAAGCCGGTGTTCACGGTCCCGAGAGGCCGTGGCTCAGCACCGGGCTGCGGGCAGGCGTCGGGACCCCTGCCCTGCCTCGCCCCCCCCCCCCGGGACACCCGGCTCCCCTGCCCTGCCTGCAGCTGCCCGGAGCCCTGGGAGGGATGGTTGAGCGTGGCTGAGCCCCAATGCAGGCGTTACACCCCAGTAAAGCACCCTGCCAGCTGTGGCTGGGGGTTAAAAACCTTAAAACCTTGGTTTGGGCTTGATGTGGGAGCTCAGGGGCCCCTCTGGGGTTGGGGTGATGGCACCCGGCCCCGAAAAATGTGTGTCCAGCTGCAGCGGAGTGGGAGGGAAATGCAGAGGGAATGTCCCCAAACTGGGTTTTACTGCTCTGCAGGCATCGAGCCTTTCTCTGCCGGCAGCTTCAGCCTCCGTGATGTCCAAGGGTGTGTAGGGGGAAGGGGCACGGACAGAAATATGTAAGACAATACTGTTTTTATCAAAATCTGATGATTTCGAAGGCAGGCGCTTTAGCTGGCCTGTTGCAATGGAGCTTGGGTGCTGCTGACCGGGGCCAGCGTGCACCAGCAAAGAGAGCAAAATCATCTAAAGCCACAAGAGAGGAAAGAAAATTCCATTATTCCCATGAAGTGGGATTTTCCAGTGGGGGAAAAAAAAAGGCATTCTTCCAGGAAATTGCCTACCAACCCCTCCACTTGCAGTCGGGGACCGCAAAGAGCCAGGCTCCCCACTGCGCTCAGGAGGCAATCGGGGTGCTGGGGCTCCTGTGCCGGTTGAGATCCTGGTGCTGTGGCCGGCTTTAAAGCAGGAAGGAGGAAAAGCCGGGAGGGTGACAGGTCCCACTTGGAAAGTTTTTCTTACATTTTGGGGTTTGGGTTTTTTTTTTTTCCTTTTTCTGGGAAAACAGCCAAGAGGCAAGCTGCCCTCCCAGCACTGCTCCGAAGGTCTCCCTCCCTCCACGAAGCTGCCCTGAGCCCTGCACCCTGCTAGTGGGGTGCAGGCCCCCCCGCACCCCCCCGAGGAGCTGCCCCAGTACCCGGGGACCCCCAAAGCACCATGGAGGGGGACCGGGGACCAGGATATTTAGGTTTGTCATCACCCTCTGCCCCCCTCCCTGCAAAGCTGGGGGCAAGGGGAGCTGCAGGGCGAGCAGGGATGGAACGTGGCTGCCCTTGCAGCCGGGCAGAGCCAGCCCCGGCGTCCCCTCGCGGGATGTCAGCATCAGCCAGACATGTCCCCTGTCACCTCGGTCCCTGTCCCCACATCAAGGGGCCTCCATGCTCCAGGGCTGGCTGTAATGGCTCTCGCTGGATTGCTCCCAAAAAACACATCTCCCTGCCCCCCCCCGCCACACGCCTCGCTGTGTGCGGAGAGGCGAGCGGCCATATGGGCCGGGGCAGGTGACGAATGCCACCGCAGTGTCACCATCTGTTACAGCCCTCCTCCCTCCCCACTTGTTTATTAAGGGACCAGGGATCCTGCTCGGGCCAGAAGACCCCGGGCTGAGACCGGGTCCCCACCGACCCTCTTCTGCACGTGGTCTCCCCATCAGTCACCCCATCACCCCCATCCCCGGGCTGCCTCCTCCAGTGGCAACGTGCCTGTCCCCAGTCCATCGCATCCGTAGCATCTCTCCCGGCGGGAATCCCTTCCCTGCTCATGCCTGTGGGCTTGGCCCAGCAATAAAGGAGGAAGGACCTGGGGACACCCCGGCGCACGCACCCCCGGCCACCGCCGGTGCCAGTGGTACCGGCACAACCCTGCCGGTACTGGAACCAGTGGGAGGGGAAGGACCCCCGATTCTCTGGCCTTGGGGGATGCAGCAGAGGGAAACATCTCAGGGAAGGTGTGGGAGCCGTCACCGCTGGGGTAAGGAGGAGGTTGCAGCAGTTTTGGGGCTGCGGTGGGGCTGGTTGGGGAGGGAAGGCCAGGGATGGGGCACCCGCTCCCTCCAGCCCCTCTGGACATTTCTGTTCCCATTCTGCACTAGCCGTGCCTGCTAAAAAAGATAGCAGTGGAAATTAGTGTTGGCACTTACAAACATGCCTTTGATAGGTTTCCGAGTTAACGTGCCGGAGGGAAAAACTGTACCACTCTGTTCCAGGGCTGGGATTCCTCTCCCCTCAGCCCTGATGGGAGGTGATGCCCAGGCAGTGGGGAGAGACAGGCAGCATCTCACCCCTTTCAAGCCCTGGGAATGTGTGGGGCTTCCCCAGGAGAGCAGCCCTGTCCAGCCTGGCAGCTCCTCGGTCGCTGTGGGGATTTGAGTAACCCAGCCGTGCTGCTGAGCTGCAGGTGCTGGCAGAGAGCAGTGCTGGGAGGTCAGGACCACTTTCCTTCCCTCTCCAGTTAGACATCAGGCCATCCCCTGACACCTTTGCTTGTGGTATGCTGGGATTGCTGGTTGGGCTGTTCACTCTGAAACCTAATGAGGGCATATGCACCTCTGCCACTGATCAGGGAATAAGCACAAAGAGGGTGAATGGGGAGATGGCATGTACGTGGCTGAGACCGGAGCCATCCCTGAGCCCTTCCCAGCAGCGGTGTGTGTTTTAGGGGTGGCAGTTGCAGCCTGCTGCCCCAGCAGTCTGCTCAGCTGGGGCTCAGCACTTTTGCTGAGGAGGCAGAGCCTCTTCCCAGGGAGGCTCCAGCAAACCTGTGGCATGGAGGTATCATGCATGTCCTCTCCCACAGGATTCAGCCCAAGGACCCTCCGAACTGGGGGCTCAGCCCTGCTGGCAGGAGTGCTGCCCCTCCGCGAGCATCCCTCCCCGCCATCCCGCTCCCCCCTCCCACCCAGGCTATAAATTCCCTGTTCCTCTCCATCCCAGAGCGATAACAGCAATTAATACCGTCTCCCTCCCTGCCCCCTGCTCGGCCTCTCCCAGCTGATGCCTCATTAAACTCGCCAGCAAAGCCTGACTCAGAGCAAGGCATAAACACCACGTGCTGGGGCAGAGATGCTCCGAGGCGAGGGGGGGTTCATCGCCCAGGACCAGGCAAAAAAAAACCCAAACAATTTCTTTGGGTTTGGGGTGGTTTTTTTCCCAATTACCAAGCCCCAGGGCTGGTCGCTCAGACTCGGCACTGCCAGGTCTAATGCCAAGAGGCCGGACCCCAGCTGGAGCTGCGGGAGAGCCCCGCTCTGCCGGCGTGTGATTTATGAGCCGGCTTAAATATTTATCAGGCAGCTCTCAGGCTGAAGTGACTGCGGCGCGGGATTTATAGCAGGCACCGCCACCTTGGATAAATCACAGCCGGGAGGGTTAATTGAAGGAGCAAGAGCGGAGCGTGCTGGCGGGGCTGGGGTCTCGCCTGTCTGCCTGCAGAGAGGGGTGAAGGAGAGCGGCCCTGGGGCAGAAGGGCCCCGCCGGTGCTGCAGGTGGTGCTGAGCGCTGACGCACAGTGCGTGGCACTGCACACGGTGCTGGGTGCTAGGGCACAGTGCTTGGTGCGTGGCACGGTGCGCGGTGCATGGCACTGCACGTGGTGCTGAGCACTGGTGCGCGGTGCTGGGCACTGCGGCACGTTGCTGGTGCGTGGTGCTGGGCACTGTTGCACAGTGCTGCGTGCACGGTGCTGGATGCTGGTGCAGGGTGCTGTTGCACTGTTCTGGGCACTGGTGCACAGTGCGTGGTGCTGTTGCATAGTGCTGGGTGCTTTTGCACAGTGCTGGGCGCTGGTGCACAGTGCTGGGTGCTGGTGCACGGTTCTGGGTGGTGGTGCATGTTGCTGAGCACTGGTGCATGGTGCTGGTGCACGGTGCTGGGTGCTGTTGCACAGTGCTGCACGCTGGTGCATGGTGCTGGTGCATGGTTCTGGGTGCTGGTGCATGGTTCTGGGTGCTGGTGCATGTTGCTGAGCACTGGTGCATGGTGCTGGTGCACGGTGCTGGGTGCTGTTGCACAGTGCTGCACGCTGGTGCATGGGTCTGGTGCACGGTGCTGGTGCACTGTGCTGGGTGCTGGTGCACACCCTTCCACACCTTGCCACTACCTAAACTAAGCAGAGCGCTGGGAGGAAAGAGCCGCATCCTGCTTTTCCAACGGGAGACCCTGGGTGAAGTGTCCCGGGGAGGGCCAGGGCTGACCGACGGGGCAGCCCCCCCTCTGCCAGCCTCCGGCTCTGCCCTGCAAAGGCCTGAGCTAAAAAATGGTGGAGAAAAAACCCATTTTCTGTAAACGAGGAGCAGCACATGGCACCCACCTGCCTCCCGGGGGAAATGCGGGGGGATTTGGCCGAGGGCAGGGCGGCAAGGAAGGAAGCATCCCTGGCGTAAGGAGCTTTGCAGCGAGAGCCATCAAGGGCTCAGGGGCTTTATCTCCCCGGGGAGGAGGTGATGGGGTGACCGGACCGGCCGTAACTCCCCGGGGACAGGATTCCTGAGCTTGCACCCCATCCCCATCCCGCTGGGACTCGGCGGGGGGGGGGGGATAGCAGAGGGGTGCGTTTGTAGATGGGGTGGGGAGAGGCAGGGCAGCGTCGAGGGGTCCTTTGGGGTCTGAGTCTTGCAGGAGCCTGGGGTCTGTGTCACCTTCGGGGGGGCTCAGGGCCTCCTGAAAGCGTGGGAGGTGGCCCCTGGGTGCTGCAGGGGGTGAGGGGGGGGTCTAACTGCCTGTGCCAGGGTCCCTCTGCCCAGCAGTGTGAGTCGATGTATGCAGGGCAGACCCCCTCCCCCTAAAAAAAAAACCTCAACCAGCATGACCAGCCTCCCGTGTTGGGGTGTTCGTCAGCACCCAGCCGTGCCCATCACCGGGGTATCCCACCTTGACCACCAGCGCCAACAGTACCGCCCTCCTGCTGCAGGGCCCCTAAGGGCAGTTGGGGGGGCCTGGCTGCACCCCCCTTTTGCAGGAGGAGGGGAGGGATGGAACGGGGGGGACAGGGAGGGGGCCAGGAAGGGGCCTGGCGGAGCCCCAGGACTGAGGGAAAAATTGCCAGTTTCGGCACAAACAGGGCGCTTGGCCGGCGCCGGGATTTTCCATGACACCATCCTGACCCCCCCTCCCCGCTACGGCAGGGTCCAGTCCCCGCCTGCAGGGAGCGATGCCTGGGGGGGGACAGGCACCGGCTGCACCCCCCAAACCGTCCTGCTCTGCCCCCTCCCTGCAGTGGGATCCAGGTCGGGGGTGGCTCCAAGCCCCTTTGGGGGATGACACCCCCCAAGTGTGTAGGATAAATGTGGGGGGAAGGGGTCACGGTGACACGGGGACCAGGGGGGCGGCAGGGGCACAGACGCTGGTGCAGAGGATGGGAAGGGGTACTGGGGAGGTTACCCCACTGCTGTGTTTTTGGGGGGGCAGGGGCAGCTGAGGGTCTAGCCCCCATCCTGCTGGGGAGATGGTGTCCTGGAGGGGGCTCCAACCCTGGGGTCCCTTCCATCCTACAGAGGCACAAGCCCCCAGCCAGGCCCGCCACCCCCTCTCCAATGTGACACCCCCACCCAGGGCAGCCCCCAGTGCTGAGTGCAGGGGGGAGTTTGGAGGGTGAGAGTAGGGAGATGGGGGTGAGGGTGGACAGGGAGAGAGGGGGGCAGGAGGAGAGGTGGGTGGGCAGAGATTTTTGGTGGGTGGGTGGATGGATAGAAGGAAGGAAGGATGGGTAGATGGATAGAAGGATGGATGGGTGGGTGGATGGATGGACGGACGGATGGACAAATGGGTGGGTGGATGGAAGTTTGGATGGGTGGGAGGATGGATGGGTGGATGGATGAATGGATAGATGGAAGGACAGATGGGTGGGTGGATGCATGGCTGGATGGAAGGAAGGATGTATGAGTGGATGGATGGATGGGTGGATGGATGGATGGATGGCAGGGTGAGAGGATGGCAAGCTGGCTGCCCCTTCACCCGCCCCGGTGAAGGCACAGCGAGGACAGTCCCTGCTGTGGGTCCAGGACCCAGCTGGCACAGCAGCAGCCTGGGTGCTGTGGGTCCCAGGGCTCGCTCCATCTCTGCATTGCCCAAGTTCAGCCCAGCCCCAGGGAGCTGCTGCCCGGGTCCTGTCCCTCTGCTCCGGCCGCCTCTCACCCTGCCCTGCCCAGGAGGTGTCCCCGGGCAGGATGAGCCCCTTCCCGCTGTCCTCAACCCCTGTCCGGCGGGGGACAGAGGCGTTGCAGGGCACGCGTGTCCCCACGCAGCACAGGCAGCGCCGTGCCCCTTCGTGCCAGGGCCGTGTTTGCTCAGGGCAGGCTGGCAGCGCTGCTGCCGCTGCCACATGCTGCCTTTCCCAGCCGCTCTCTGCCTGCTTGTTTGCTCGCCCTGCGAAGACGGGGCATCTCCCAGGCAGTGCTGAGGGGCACCCCGTGTACCGGCTGCATCGCCTGGGTCTCCATCCCCAGCCTGGGGGACAGCTGGGGTCCCCAGGCTCAGCCCCGGCACTGGTTAACTGGCAGGACTGGGCACAGAACCAGGTTGTTCTTGGCTGCGGGTGCTGGAGAGAGCTTGGCACTGCGTGGGTGCCGTTTGTACCTCGGCCGAGCTTGCGTCACCCAGGGGATACATCGGGAAACAGGCGCCCGTTAAACGCTGAGCAGGATGCTGGTCCTTACTGGGAGCGATGGGGCGGGGGGATGCAGGGCTGGCTGCAGGGCTGACACGAGGAGGAGGCGAAGGCTGCTGCCCAGGGCATGCTGCACCCCAAGGGATACCCACTCACTGCCTCCATCGCTGGGGGACCCCCGAGGGTTTCTCCATGAGGGCCAGGAGAAGGGGTTGCCTGGGGCAGGGACTCGGGGGGCTCAGGGCTGAGTGCTTTGGGCGTTGGTTGCTTTTGAGTGCTAAAGTGCTTTGGGAGCCTGGGGTCGTTGCGTGTTCGCCATCGTGCCAGCCAGCTGCAAGCATGGGGTCTGCTTGGGGAGGGTGGTCTTCATGGTGGGGGGTGAAATCTCCGGAGGATGAGACTTTTCCTCCACTGAAGCATCCCTGGGGCTCTCCTGACTGTGGATCCTCCAGTGTCTACAGATGCGGTTGGGTTATTCCTTTCTCCCCAAAATGCACAGGAAGGTACTGACCTTGGTGGCTGCTGCTAAACCTGCCAGGAAGCAGGGTGAGAAGGGAGGCAGCGCTCCGCAGGCTGTGGGGTTTCATGGTTCTGTGAAACCAGGCTTGGAAGGACCAGAGTTGAGTTTGTCCCTGACTTGGAAGGACCAGAGTTGTCTTCCTTCCAGGCTGGGACAGAAACTGAGGCTGCTCCAAAGCATTGGAGACCCCCCGAGTGGTTATTGCTTTGGTAGATCCCCCATCAGCCGGGATGCCTGAACCTTCCCTCATCGCTCCTGCAGCCTCGCAGCCCGGCAATGGACAGTGAAAGCTGCAACAGGTCAGAGACCACGGTGAAGGGCTCTGGCATCCCTCTGCAGGGGCCAGGCTGTGGCAACGGCAAGAGGTGGCAGCCGCGCTGGCTAAGGAAGGGGGACAGCAGCCACGCGTCCACCCAGCAGACAGCCAGGTTATGGGGGGGGTGAGGGTGGGTGCAAGGACAGACCCACCCCGTGCCCAGCACGGACCCCGGGAGCATCCCCCACCGCTGAACCGGAGGATGAGGAGCGTGATGGCTCTGGCAGCAGGACGCAGGGCTCCCGCCTGGGCACGGAGGTGTCCTGGCGTGGGCGACGGCTTGTGGCCACCAGCCCTCGCTCACTGCCAGCGCCTGCTTTCCTGCAGCGATTTTGTGAAGCAGGGAGCTGGTTTCTTGACTGCTTCATACCCCCACTCCCTTGCACCGCCTCCCTGGAGGGCTCAGCCCCCTCCCATACCCCTTCAGCACCCAGTACCACCTCCCGGGGACCCTCTCCCTTCCTTCCCAGCCCTTTGCACCTTCCAGCCTTGTAACACCTCCGCTCTGCAATGTTCCCCCCCTCCTCCCGTCCCCAGCAGCTGCCCTGCTAATCCCCACCATCCATCGCTCCGACAGCCTGGGATTTGCTCCGGGCCAGGGGCCAGCCGAGACCTGCACCTGCTCCCCGCAGCCCCGGCCAGATCTACCCCTGCTCCTCCGCAGCCCTAAAAAGGAGACGAGCCGGCTGCGTTCCTCAGGGACATGTCATATTTTCTCCCAGGGGACACACGCTGTGCTCCTTTGCCTGCTTGCAGCACCCTGAGCGGGAGCCCAGAGCACCCTGACCGTGCTCTCCCTTGGCAGCATCCCTCCTGGGACACCCCTTTGAGGAGTACCCACCCGGCGGGGAGGTTTGGGGGGGTTGCAGGAGGGGGGCAGGAGATGGAGAGGAGCGGGGATGCTGAACCCCTTCTGCAGGGAGGGCAGGAGCATGGCGGGGAGCCTTGCTGCCTGTGCCCGGCAGCCTTGCCGAGCCGGGACGTGCCATAAAGTCAGACGTGCCAGTGCGGCAGGGCAAGCAGAGCCACCGTTGAACCTGGCAGCTGCCAGGACTTTGCCGCATCCTCGGGAGCCGAGCCCTCCTCTCCAACGCGTTTTCTTGCCGCGGTGGATGAAACCGCAGGTACGAGAGAGGTTTGGGGGTTCACCCTCTCCGCCACCTTCCCGGCGTCTCTCTCTCCCCACTGGCTGGATTTCATATCCCGATGACCTTCCCCCCATCCTCAAACGTGCTGGAGATCAGGCAGTGCCCGCTAAAGCCGGGAAAGGGGGGGGGCTGGCAGATTGACGGACGCTTGGACACGCTGCGAGAGCTCATAAACTCCCTTCCCTGGGGAAATGGGGCTAAATATAGCTACGGGAGGCTGCAGTGGTGCGGGGCAGGCAGGAGCGGGCAGAAGGATGCTCGGCGAGGCTGTCAGCAGGGACGGGGCCTGTGGACACTGCTCAAGGCTTGTGTCCTAAAACCCCGTCCTCGACCGGCTGATGCACGAGGAATGGGGAGATTTGGTCTGTTGGGAGGGTGTCCGGCAGAAGATGAAGGGCAGGGGCAGGCAGACAGGCAGGGTGAGGGCTCAGTGCCTGCCCTGAGGGTGGTGGGATGTGACCCCGGTTTGAAATGCATTGCCCAGCTCTGCTGCGGGACCCGGTGGCCACCTGGGTGGCATGGCATTGCCTCGGTGTCCCTTCTGCTGCTGGGGAGGGGACAGCAAGCAGCAGCCCCCTTTTCCATCAGCGAGGGAAGGGACAGGCGGGCACCTGGCACTGGTGAGAGCAGTGATGCTCTCGGCGATGCTCTCCGGCGATGCTCTCCGGCTCCCACGGCCGCAGCCCAAGCCGGCGGCACTGGTGGCTGGGAGAGGTCACACCAGCTCCTCAGAGGCGTCTTGGGCAGAGATCTGACAATCCTTGTTTTCGCCTCGCTCCGGCCTGGCTTAATCCTTGGCCTCCAGAGGCTGCCGGCGAGGGTGACAGTGAGGGATGTCGCCTGCCTCCGCCCAGCCAGGATTAACCAGAGCCGGGGCAGGGCGAGCTCCCCTCCACCGTTCCCACGGGCTGGGGGGCTGCTGCGGCACCGTGGCCGTGGGTGCCGGCTCGGGTTCAATTGCTGGGACAGGCCTTGGAGAAGCGGGTGCTGCGGTGGGTGTGCTTGTGCCGGCACCCCCAGCCCTGTCCCAAACACGCTCGGAGTCCGAGGGAAGCGGTTGTGAGCCCCTGCGGGGTCTGAGCGGTCGGTGAGCTGCGGCTGCAGCCCCCCCGGACCCCAGCAGTGCTCCTGCCTGCCTGCTGCCCGCTGCCCCTGCCCGCGGCCCCTGCCTGCTCCTGTGGCCCCAGCCTGCTGGCTCTGGGCATCGGAGGTGAAGCCCTCGCCCCGACGCTTGTCGATGGTGTGTGGTGCTGGCGAGGGGGAAAGGGAAGGGGAAGGGGGAAAAGGGAAAAGGAAAGGGGAAGGGAAAAAAGAAAGGGAAAGGGAAAAGGAAAGGGAAGGGGAAAGGAAAAAAGAGAAAGGAAGGGAAAGGGAAAGGAGAAAAGGGAAAAGGAAAAGCAAAAGGAAAAAAGAGAATGGGAAGGGAAAAGGAAAAAAGAGAAAGGGAAGGGAAAGGAAAAAAGAAGGGAAAGGGAAAGGGAAAAAGAGAAAGGAGTGAAAGGGAGAGGGAGAGGGAAAGGGAAACAGAAAAGGAAAGGGAGAGGGAGAGGGAGAGGGAGAGGGAGAGGGAGAGGGAGAGGGAGAGGGAGAGGGAAAGGGAGAGGGAAAGGAAAACAGAAAGGAGAAATGAAGGGAAAAGAACCTGAGAAATGAAGGGAAAGGCCCTGGCACGAAGGGGCACGGCACTGCCTGTGCTGCGTGGGGACACGCGTGTCCTGCAACGCCTCTGTCCCCCGCCGGACAGGGGTTGAGGACAGCGGGAAGGGGCTCATCCTCACCCTCCGCCAGCCCCCCAGCTCCTTTCCCCACGAGCTGAGGGCTTTCCCCCTTTGCCAGCTCCCTCCCCTTCATTTTCATTTGGAGATCCCATTATCCCCCCCAGCGTGCCCAGCCGTCCGTGGTCACTCCTTGTGCCTCGGGGTGAGGATGGCACTGGTCAGGGTTGGGGTTCACCACCACCAACTCAGTCGGGGAAGCGGTTTGAGGCGGTGCACACCTCGCACCCCCCTCAGACCACCAAGCTGATCCCACTCTGTGGCTTTGCTCCCCAGGTTACGGCCATGCAGCCCCCAGCACGGACGGGGGGAAGGTCTTCTGCATGGTCTATGCCCTGCTGGGGATCCCCCTCACCCTCGTCATGTTCCAGAGCTTGGGCGAGAGGATCAACACCTTCGTCAGGTACCTCCTCCACCGCATCAAGAAGTGCCTTGGCATGAGGCGCGCGGAGGTCTCCATGGCCAACATGGTCACCATCGGGTTCTTCTCCTGCATCAGCACCCTCTGCATCGGGGCAGCCGCCTTCTCCTACTATGAGCACTGGAGCTTCTTCCACGCCTACTACTACTGCTTCATCACCCTCACCACCATCGGCTTCGGGGACTACGTGGCCCTGCAGAAGGACGAAGCCCTCCAGAACAAGCCACAGTACGTGGCCTTCAGCTTCGTCTACATCCTGACGGGGCTGACGGTCATCGGCGCTTTCCTCAACCTGGTGGTGCTGCGGTTCATGACCATGAACGCCGAGGACGAGAAGCGGGATGCCGAGCACCGGGCGCTGCTCACCCGCAACGGGCAAGCCAGCAGCATCCACGCCGCGGACGCCGCCTCGGCCGCACCGGCGGCGGTGGGAAGTGGCGGGGGCGGCTTTCGGAATGTCTACGCCGAGGTTCTCCACTTCCAATCCATGTGCTCGTGCCTGTGGTACAAGAGCCGGGAGAAGCTGCAGTACTCCATCCCCATGATCATCCCCAGGGACCTCTCCACCTCGGACACCTGCGTGGAGCAGAGCCACTCCTCGCCCGGCCGCTGTCCGGAGACCCCTTCCAACAGATGCTTCTGCAACGCCCGCCGGTCGGCCATCAGCTCCGTCTCCACCGGTCTCCACAGCCTGGCGGCTTTCCAGGGGCTCATGAAGCGCCGCAGCTCCGTGTAGCCCCTCTCCATCCCCACCCGGACCCCTCGCCTTGGCCCCGTGGCCAAGGAACTTTCTTGGTCACGGCAGGAGGAAACTGCCCCGGGGTCTGGCTGCGGAGGGGGAGGCAGCGGGCTGGGACCCTCGGGGGAACCGGGGGCTGTGCTCCTCTGCCGGGACTCGGGAGGGATGCAGCAGCAGCGGCGAGGCTGCCCCGGTCCTCTCTGAAGCGGGAAGAAGGGAGCTGCTGGTTTTATTTTATTTTAATTTAAATTAATTTTATTTTATTTTATTTTGCAAAACCACTCCTCAAAAATGTGAAATTTGAAGAGCTGGAGAGTGTTCTAACCTGATGGGGTGGGGGATATGCCTGCACCTCCCACCGTGATACCTCTGCGCAAGCAGCTGGGGACCCCCACGGCCCCGGGCCAGCCCCACGGCATGGCCATGAGCCGGACGCGTGACCGTGTGTGCACCAGAGGCCTCGTGGGACGTGGGAGAGGAGGACGTGGGGCTCCCGGCAGCGACCGTGGGCAGCAGCGAGGTCCCGTCCCCTCCATCCTCTGCCTTCTCCGGCCACGGGGCTGCCCCGGGGAAGGCAGGTCTCCGGGCGGTGAGGGATGCCGTGGCGAAGGCGAGCACGCCTCAACGGGCAAATCAGGCTAAGAGGGGCTTAGACGGAGCTTTTTCGATCACTGCGCACATCAGCCTGCCCCTGCGGCCGAGAAAACAAGCCGTGAGTCACGTAGGCTGCTGAAAACGCCTGCCGCAACTCGGTGGGCAACCCTCCGAGAGCTTTATGGGGTTATTTTAACCTTCTTTAGATGGGCAAACCTGGGCATCCCCGGGATTTTCCTGATGGTGAGCCATCCCCTGGGAGGTAGGACGGACGGGCAGCGGCAGCACAGTCCCCTGGGACCCCCATCTCCATCCTCCCCTGTGGCAGCTCTGGGGCCGGAGCCGTTACCCTCGGGGAGCTTTTTTAGGGGACAACCTGGGGCATTATAAGACTTTTTCCACCCTTCTTCTCCTTCACACCCCGGGGTTGAACCGGTCCCCTTTCGACCCGCACCCCATCTCACCCCAACACCTTGAGCCCAGAGCAGGGGATGCTCCTGGGGCTTCCCCTCTCTGAGACCCAGGACATCCCGGGGGTCATCTCCGGCACGGCCACCCCGTCACGGCAAGAGGGGAGCAAAAACTTCTTTCCTTGCCCCCCTCCATGCACGGGGCAGCCCCCAGCCCCACGGGGAGCACCCCCCCTCACCCCCAGGACTGCGCTCCCCACTGCCAGCACCCAAAGCACAGGCTGTCCCCCCGCCAGCGGGGACACCGGGGGACACCGTGACGGGCACTGGTCCCTCTTTGAGCCCCAGGGGTGCCAGCGGGACTTTGGGGACAGCTGGGGCACCCAACCCACCTGTGTCTTTTCTCACCTTTTAACAGAAGAAAACCAATGTATTTCTAATACTTGACGACCTGTACATACTGTTAGATACCAGAGAGGATATTTATTATAAATGACACTATCATCATATCTATAGAAATCTATAAATATCTATCAGAAAGGAGTCTTGGGGGGACACTGTTGATGACTCCGGGGAATTTCTTTTTGCTCTCTGCATCTTTCTCATCCTAGGGCACCCGCGGGGAGCCACACTCCCCCCGGCAAGGTTTCTCTGGTTCTCATGCCAAAGCATATTTGTACCGCTGAGTTACTTTCCTTAGAGAGAGAAATAAAGGCTGGTTCAAACTTCGGCAGTACCTCGGCTCCTTCCCTTGGGTGCTGGGAGAGGATGAGGGACTGGGAGCAGAGGGTCCCGATCCCCTGGGACCTCCCCGCGCCGTGGCTCCGTGCCCCATCGCCTTTGCTCTGCAGTGACCGGGAAGTGTGAGAATTTCCTCAGGATAAGCCTCTGCCCCTCTCCTGACTTTTCCCACGGACGAGGGAGAGGAGAGGAGAGGCTCAGCTTTGAGCTCTGCCGGGGCTGCAGCATCCTTTGGTGGGGTCAGTGGGTGACAGGTTTTGGGCTGCTGGGTAGGGCAGAACCCCTCGGGGCTCCCCGACCTCTTCCCTCCCACCATCACCCACTACTGCATGGCTGGAGGGGGCCCTGCAGCAGCTTTTCCCATGGGACCCCCCCCAAAACCCAGCAGAGCTGTATCTCTCCTGTTCTTGCCCATAGCAGCATCTCTGCAGCCTTCACTCAGGCTGGGACCTCCCTCTGCTCCCTGCAACAGCCAAGAAGCGTCCAACGATTGCGAGCGGTTGCGATCTACCGTGTGACCCAGGAGGGACAGGGCTGAGCCCCCCTGTCTCGCGCTGCGTGGGGAAACCGAGGCACAGAGGGGAGACGCACAAAGAGGAGAGCCGGGGGCACTTCAAACGGTGTTGGGCATCTGGGTCAAAACCTCCAAGGGGATTTGGGCATCGCTGATGGCCAGGATGCACCGGGACGGGCGGGGACATGCCATCTCCATGGCTGGGGCCACCAGCAGAGCTCTGGGCTGCTCTCCTGCCTTTAAGTGGATAAAACCCTCTCCGTCCAAACCCAGGTGAGAGCCGCCACCTAATCTAATAAAGCTAAGCCTGCAAAGAGCAGATCTGTCTCGGCAGCAGCCGATGGAGAGAGCGGCTCATCCGAGCAGCAGCTTTTGCCCTGCCCGAGGGTGCACCCATGGGGATGTGGAAGCGTCGGGGGGCTGGGTGCTTCCCCGGCGTTCGGTCCCTCTGTTGAACCCTTCCCTCCTGCCCCTGGGATGCAGCTGGAGGGGTTGGAGGCATCCCTCCATCCTCCTCTTCCTCCAGTGCTTCCTATCAGGAAGACACGGTGCTGAGCCAGCTGGAGCTTTGATCTGATCCAGTACGACCATTCCTGGGGTGTAACTGGTCCCCCAAGATCCCAGCCCTCTGCATGGAGCTGCCAACCTGCCCAGCACTGCACAGGCCCCTGGCATTGGGGCAACTGGGGAGAAAGTCACTGACGGGTTGGGGTGGACCTGCTGGGAGGCTGCTGGTGACACAGGGCTGGGAGTGGTGGAGATGCCAGAGGGATATGGAGGGGATGCAGAAGTGGTCAGGGAGGAACCTCATGAAGTTCAACGAGGAGAAGTGCCAAGTCCTGCCCCTGGGGAGGAACAACCCCATGTAGCAATGGCCACCCGACTGGAAAGCACCCCGGCAGAAGGGGACACCAGGTTGACCATGAGCCAACAACTTGCTGCAAGGAAGGGTGAGGGTATTCGGAGCTTCATTAGGCAAAGTATTGTCAGCAGGTCGAGGGAATGGACCCTTCCCCTCTGCTCAGCACTGGTGAGGCCACATCTGGAGTGCTGGGCCCAGTTATGGGCTCCCCAGTCCACGAGAGACATGGATATACTGGAGGGAGTCCATGAAGATGGTGGACTGGAGCATCTCTCGTAGGAGGAAAGCCTGAGGGAGCTGGGGAGCAGAGAAGGCTCAGGGGGGGTCTCACCATGGCTATAAACACCTGATGGGGAAGAGGATGGAGCCAGGATCTTCCCAGTGGTGCCCAGTGACAGGACAAAAGGCTCGGCCACCTTCAGCGGGTCCCCCCACCCCACCATCTGCTTTGAGAAAACGGAGCATCCCCAGGGAAGCCATAGGGATCTGCAGGGACTGGTCCTCTCCGGCCAGACCAGGGCTGTGCGGGCAGGTCCCTGTCGTGGGCAGGGGATGGGGTGGGAGCTGGGACACCCCCATGGCAGGGGGCTGAGGGGTGTCCCCTGCGGAGGAACGTCCCGGCAGGTCCCAGGGGGTTTAGGAGCGCCTCGAGCCATCTGCACCCGCTGTCTCATCCCGGGTGATTGTTTTTTCCCTCTCAAAGCATTTAAATTTTCCTTGTCAGCTGTAGCCCAAATATTTACACTCCGCTGGAGAGACTTAAAATTCCTCCCTGGGATTAAGCAGCGCGGCCGCTCGCTCATGGCTGCGGGGGAAGCTCAGCCCCGGGCAGCCGGGACTCATCCTGCAGCCTCCTCCAAGCCACGAGGAAGAGGAGGAGAAGGGGTGGCGGAAAAGGGGCCAGGTAGTGGGTGGGAAGCAGGTAGAGAAAAAAGGAAAATGAGGGGTTTAATGGGGGGAAAAAAGAAAAAGAAATGAAAACTCATGCTGCTCTGGTTTCTAAAGCCATTTTCAGTAAATAGGGGTTTAATTTTAAAACAAAAAGTCTTATTAAATGTTTCTGTTTTCCCTTCCCAGCTCATTAAACCCAGCAAAAAGCTCCAGCAGACACTGCTGGGGAGTGGGAACTCTTATTTTTGTTACCCTGACCTTCTCCCTATCCCGCGCATGGCCTCAACATCTTCATTGCGCTGCACCAGGGTCCTTTGGATGCTGAGGGCATCCCGAGGCAGCTGCGGGACTTGGCACCCTGGGGACAGGGACATGCTGGGGGTCATCGCTCCCTGCCGCCAACCTGCCCCTTCACTGATCCGAACTGGGGGAGAGGTGCTGGGGAGGAACACCAGCTGGATGCGGCCATGGGATGGGGAGTGCCAGTGGCACCGGCTTGGGGACCCTGGGCTGGTGATGGGGACACTGGGGTGACCCAAGGGGCAGAGAGAAGCCACTGCAGCCGGTGGCACCTCCATGGGCAGTGAGGCATCCTCTGTGGCGTGATGTCACTCTGGGGTGATGTCACTCCCTTCCTGACCTCACCGGAGCAGCACCCAGGCTGCCTCCCCGACCCCTGCCTGCAGCCCAAAAACGGGGGTGCCCTGAGGAAGAGCCACCCCATCCCTCAGCTGGCGTCGGGGCTGGGCGCGGGTTTCTCCAGCGTCGGGGCAGCTGCTTTCAAGACGGGCGATGAAGCCGAGGTGGAGGCAGGCAGCAATGTCCCTGCCCACATTTGCCCGCGGCCCTGGGCAAAGTGTGTGTTTGAAAGTGGGGGGAACCAAACCCCCCCCGGACAGGGCGAACGTGAAGGGATGGGAACTCTCCGGCTTGTGGCCCTGAGCCTGGAGAAACAGGAGCTGAGCCCAGGAGATGGAAGAATTATGCGCACTGTTAATGAGGGGATGGGCCTCATGGCCTCATTAATTACGTGGGGCCGGGGAGCATCTCTGCTGGGGGGGGGGGTGCATGTGCACTGAGCTGCAGGGATGCCTGCGTGTGGGCAGGAGATGCCACCGTCTCCACCCTGCCAGCCCGTCCCCGCTCCTCCTGGTCTCCAGCCGCAGGGTGCTGGGTGTCCCTAATGTCCCATCTCCTCCTCCCTGGGGACCCCAGACAGCCCCACACGGGTGTCTGTGCGGGGCCGGCACCAGGTGGGCACGCGTGCGCCCGCGGCGCGGCGCGCAGGCGACTTTGGAAGTCGGTGGCTCTGCCACCGCTCGCCCGCGTGTCCTTGGCACACTCACCCATCCCAGGACTGGAGGAGGGGGCCCACGGGAGACCATCCCCACTTGTCCCACCCTCCCTGCCCAGCCCAACTGGCCCAGCCCGTAGCGTCCCCACGGGTGACACCGGCAAGTGGCACGCTGCCCGTGAGGACGCGTGGTCGGGCTTCTCCGGGCACGAGCTGCCCGCGGCGGGATGCTGCCTTCCCCGCCGTGCCCCCTGCCCGCCCGCCGCCATCTTATCGGCCGGTATTTTCCATGGGCGAAGGCTGCAGGGAGGGACGGCGGGGGGGGACGAGGGGGGGGACGGGGGGGGTGTTTGTCTTGCTGGCTGGAGCGAGGGGTGATGAGAAATGGCCACGGCCTCGGTGGCACCAAAGAAGGAGAAGTCGACGGGGCCGGGAGGAGGCGGCCGCATCCTGCTTCCTTCGCCCTTTCCCTTCGGATGCGGCCCAGCGGCTGCCAAGGGGTCCCCGCCGGGGGGATCGGGATGCGCTTGGGATGTCACCGGGGGGGTCACCGGGGGTCCCGGAGGCAGATCCACAGCCCGAACGGCAGCGGGTACCAGCGGCTGCTGGGTGTCCCGGTCCCGTGGGGTTTGGGGGAGCTGCTCTGCCCCGGCCCTGTTTTGGGAGGACCCCCCCACCCACCACCCCACAAAGACACCAGAGCCAAGGCTCCTGCCCCCCCACATCCCTCCCCATGGCCACTTTTCGGTCCCCTTCCCAGCAGCATCCCAGGGGGGTGGTGAGGGCAGCAGGCGATGCCCAGGCCTGCCCTGCCCGCCCATGCCCCCCCCCCAGCCGCGGGAAGGGTTAACCCTGACCGGCGCAGCCAGCCTTGGCTGAGGCCCTTGGAGTGGGTTTTTCTCCCCCACCACCACCCCCCCCGCGGCCTCCCACGGGTCACGGCTGCCGGGGCTGACGTCGGATGGAAAAACAATTTATCTCTGGCTGGCGGGGAGGCCCGGGGAAGGGAAGGCGAGGGGGGGGGACACGGCAGCAGAGCCCGCTGCCAGGTGTGGAGGGGCCCCCCCCCGCACCCCTCGGTCGGGGTTGGGGGGAGGTGGGTGGTGAGACTCCGGGGGGCCAGGGCTGGCACCGAATGGGGCTGAGGGGGGAACTGCACCACCCCAAAAAAAAACCCCAGTCCCGAGGGGTTGGGGGGGGGGCTGCCCTGGAGCTGCATCCATGGGTGGGGACCCTGACACCCACCCTGAGGTGCCCGGGGGGGACGGCACCCCTACCCAGCCCCGCAAAGGGGCAGCCCAGGCAGGCCCGGGAAGGTAACCCCGGCGGGGGTGGGGGGGGTCCGGCCTTCCTGCCTGGCCCGGGACGGGCGGGGGGGCCCCGAGCCTCGGGTGCGGCGGGGAGCCCAATCCTGCACCGCCGGCGCCATCTGCCGGCACCGCCGCGGCGGGGACACGGGGACACCGCGGGGGGGGGGGGGCACACCGCCCACGGGGAGGGCGGCACTGCAAACCGAGCCTGGGAGCGGAGCACCGGGGGACCGCGGCGTGGGCACCGGGGGACCCGGGGGGGGACCGGCACGGGTGGGCGGCAGGGCGGCGGCCTGGGGACCAGCGGGCCTGCCTGGGGGCGTGGTTAAGCGCGGCGGGGCGGGGTCGTGGCTAAATGTAGGCGTGGTTAGGCATTGGGGGCGGGCTCGTGGTTGCATGTGGGCGTGGTTAGGCGTTGCGGAGGCGGGGTCGTGGGTGCATGCGGGCGTGGTTAGAGGCGGCGGGGCGGGGTCGTGGGTGCATGTAGGCATGGTTAGGCGGGGCGGGGGCGGGGACGTGGGTGCATGTGGGCGTGGTTAGACGGGGCGGGGCGGTCCGGGGGCGGGGCGGGGCGGGCGGGGGGCGTGGCCGTGGCGGCGGCGGCCCCGGTGCAGGGCGGGAGGCGGTGGCGGCGGCGGCGGCGGGGCCATGGCCTGGTCCCGGTACCAGCTGGGCCTGGCCGCCCTCATGCTGCTCACCGGCTCCATCAACACCCTGGCGGCCAAGTGAGTCCTCCCGGCGGCTGGGGGGGGACCCGCACCCCCGGGGCTGGGGTCCCGTAACGGCTCCGGCCCGCCTTGGGCCCGGGGATGGGCCCACCGTCCTGGTGGGGGACCCTCTCGGGCCTCCTCCCCGCGGCACCTCCAGCCCCACGCAGGGACCGGGGGGGGGGGTCCTGGGGCTGCCCCAGGCCGGGCCACGGTCCAGGCAGAGCCCCAGGACTTGCCCAGTGCTCCCCAGTTCGGGGGGCTGCCATTGCACTGGGGGGGGGGCAGGCCTGGGCTGTGGGGTGCCCCATAGGGACTGGGGCTGCTGCTTGGGGGTCCAGCTCTTGGTGATGGGGGAGGAATGGGGGGGTGGGCTGCACGGCCCGGGGGGGCTGGGGGTCCCCAGCCCTCTTGTGCGTGCTGCTGGGGGGTGCGGGTCTCCCGCTGTGGGTGCCGTGCCTGGCCACGGGGTGCTGGGGAGGAGCCGTGCGAGTGCCCCAAAAGCCAAGTAGGGTCTGGATCGAGCCCCCTCGTAGGGGGAGCCCCCAGAGCACCCTGGGGTGCTCACAGCCCTCACAGTGAGGATGAGGATGGTGTTCCCCAGAGGTGCCCCAGCAAGGCAGACCTGCCAGGCCGGCTCGTCCCGCTGCCGCCGGACAGACGCGTGGACGTCAGCAGGGTTTTGCCGGGTGGCCAGACTTCAGCCGTCCCCGATGTTGCAGCAGGCCGAGGTCCTCGGATGGGGAAGCTGAGGCACGGGACCCTCGTGGGGCAGGGCAGAGCTGGGAGATGGCACCGAGCTTTCAGCCAGCTCACGAGACCCGTGTGTGGCCCGACAAAGCCTCTTGCGAAACACAGACCCGAGCTGGCCCGTGGCGGAGGGGCTGCGGCATGTCAGCCGGGGCTGACTCACGCTGAAATCTTGCTGGCCTGGCTGAAAAGCCCCTTGCCAATCGGCGAGGGACAGACTGGGGATTGCCCCAGCTTCCGCTCGTGCCCCTTTTCCCCAAGCTCAGCAGGTCTGCGGCTGCTCGGCATCAGCAAAAAGCCACCAGAGGGGAGCTGGGTGCCTGCCTGCCTGTGTCGGGGTGCACCCCCACCCTGGGGGTGTCCTGGGGGCAGGCAGCCAGCCAGCCACCGAGAGGCTGGGGTCCCCTCCCCATACGCATGGTCCCTGAAGAGGGGAGATCCTTGCCAAAACGGGCCGTGGGGACCTGTGCCGCAGCCTGTGTTTATCCAGCGTTGCCCTCTGTGCTGCTTGGAATACCCAAAAGGGGGAGTTCGTGCCCCAAAACTGTGACTGGGGATGTAAGCAGTGGGAGCCGCTGCCCCCCAGCCTGTGATCCATCATCTTTTATGGGTCCTGTGTCCCTTAGCCCCCAAGTCTTCAAGGTTGGTGACATAGGGAGGAGGGAAGGGTTCGGGGTGACCCCCCCACCACGCTGTCCTGGTCTCCCCGGCAGGTGACGGTGCTGCCTGGCCGGCTCTGGCCGCGCGTGCCGGCAGCAACAAACACGGGGACGCCGGATTGCGGGGCTGCGCAACACAGCGGTGTCCGTTTCCCTGCCTGTCACTCAGGGCCGGGAGCTGGGCCAGGAGCTGCCGGCAGGTTGGGGCAGCCACGGTGGTGTCTCCTTCCCTGCTGTCTCCATCCCTGTGGATGTTGTGTCCCTGGAGCTGTCACCTCGGGGGGCTGGTGACCCACACGACAGCCCTGGGCTGGCTCTCGGGGTGTGCTCCGGCTCCCCACGGCCCCCTGCTCTAACCACCGCCCTCTCCTCTGCCTCGTAGGTGGGCAGACAACTTCAGCGCAACCGGCTGCGGCGGGACGGAGGAGCATGGCTTCCAGCACCCCTTCCTGCAGGTGAGCCCCCCACCCAGGGCAGGACGGGTCTTGCCAGCAGGGCCAGCCCCCTCACCCGCCTCTCTCACAGGCCGTGGGCATGTTCCTGGGTGAATTTTCCTGCCTGGGAGTGTTTTACCTGCTGGTGTGGAGGGATCGGTGGAGGCCAGAGCCCAGCATGGCCCCGTCGCAGCCCTTCAGCCCGCTGCTCTTCTTGCCCCCTGCCCTCTGCGACATGACTGGGACCAGCATCATGTACGTGGGTAAGTGCTGGGGACGGGGATGCTGCCTCTGTCCCCCCGCTTGCCCTGTGGGGATCTGGCCGTGCCTGGGGCTGGACTCGGCTATCGGGCTGCAGCACTCCACGGTGCATTCAGTTTTTGGGGGGAATGACCCTGAAGCCGGTTAGAGGGATCTGAGCAAACCCTTCCCACCCATGCAGCGAGTTGTGGCAGCGCTCAGTAAGCCGTGTTCCTCGGGGCACAGGCTTTCCGTGGAGCAGGGACACGGGGCCATGTCTTGGCACGAGCCTCTCTGCTGCCAGCTCTAAGTAGGAGTGGGGTTGGACGGTGTTGCTGCCTCTTCCTTCCGTTAATCACTGATCTGCTCTTAATTACGGCAGCAGGCCGTTAAGCAGAGGGGTGGTGGCATTAGCCAGCTCCAGCAGCCTGTGTGTGCGACTCATGGGTCTGTCTCTCCCCATCCAGCCTTGAACATGACCAGTGCCTCCAGTTTCCAGATGCTGCGAGGATCCGTCATCATCTTCACCGGGCTCCTCTCCGTGGCCTTCCTGGGCCGCAAGCTGGAGCTGAGCCAGTGGCTGGGCATCCTGGTCACCATCGTGGGGCTGGTGGTCGTGGGGCTGGCTGACCTGCACAGCTCCCACGACCAGAAACACAAGCTCAGCGAGGTGATAACTGGTACGTGGTGGCCCATGGGGGAGGCGGGATGGCCACGGGGGTAAACAAGGTGCATGCCTGGCTCTCCGGGCATGGCTCAGCCATGCTGCCCATCCAGTGGGCAGGGAGATGGGTGCTCAGCCTCCCCTTCCTTTCTCTCCCCTTCCTTTCTCTCCCCTTCCTTTCTCTCCCCTTCCTTTCTCTCCCCTTCCTTTCTCTCCCCTTCCTTTCTCTCCCCTTCCTTTCTCTCCCCTTCCTTTCTCTCCCCTTCCTTTCTCTCCCCTTCCTTTCTCTCCCCCTTCCTTTCTCTCCCCTTCCTTCTCTCCCTTCCTTCTCTCCCCTTCCTTTCTCTCCCCTTCCTTTCTCTCCCCTTCCTTTCTCTCCCCTTCCTTTCTCTCCCCTTCCTTTCTCTCCCCTCCCACAGGCGACTTGCTCATCATCATGGCGCAGGTCATCGTCGCCATCCAGATGGTGCTGGAGGAGAAGTTTGTCTACAAGCATGACGTGCACCCGCTGCGGGCCGTCGGCACCGAAGGTCTGTTGCGACATCGTCAGGGGGGCTGAGCGCTCGAGGGGTGCTGGATCCCGCAAACCCAGCCTGGGGAGGGCTGCTTTTTGCTGGGGGGGATCACAGGCTGCAAAGGGGCTGCTGCTGGGGCCGGGGCTTGGGTCCCACAGAGCAGGGAGAATTAGCTGGGGCAGGGGGCGATAGGCAGCCCTGGGTGGTCCTTGGGGCCAGCACCCATCTGACCGTCTGACCCCCACTCGCACCCAGGTTTCTTCGGCTTCATCATCCTGGCCCTGCTGCTGGTGCCCATGTACTACATCCCGGCGGGCAGCTTCAGCGGGAACCCTCGGCGGACGCTGGAAGACGCCCTCGACGCCTTCTGCCAGGTCGGCCACCGGCCCCTCATCGCCCTGGCCCTGCTGGGTAACATCAGCAGCATCGCCTTCTTCAACTTCGCCGGCATCAGCGTCACCAAGGAGATCAGTGCCACCACCCGCATGGTGCTGGACAGCCTCCGCACCCTCGTCATTTGGGCCGTCAGCCTGGCCGTGGGCTGGGAGACCTTCCACGGCCTGGAGATCTTGGGTTTTGGGGTGCTGCTGGTGGGTGCTGCTCTTTACAACGGCCTGCACCGACCCCTGCTCGCCCGCCTGCCCCGGCACGTGGAGGAGACCAGCGGGGTGGCCGAACGGGAGGGCTTGCTACGCGGGGAGAGCACGGCCATCAACAGTGAGAGCTGAGCCCTCGCTACCGCTGCCCCGTGTCGGGCTTGACCCCGGGGTTTATTTCCCCGGACCCTCTCTCCTCCCCTCGTCGGGAGGCAATCGGCGCGGTGGTGGTGACGCCGGCCCCCGTCTTGCTGCCGTTTGCAGGAGAAACCTCTCCCTGCCTCGCTGCCGGGGCTCTGGGAGGGGATGGCGAGGCTGTGCCTGCCCTTCCCGGCGGGGAGCGGACCCCCAGCCGGCTGTCTGGGGGAGATTGAAGCCTCTGCCCCTGTTCCCAAGGGGCTCAGGTTGGTGGGGGGGTGGTGGTGAGGCTGGGGTTGGGGCTGGCCCCGCTGCTCCCCGACCTGTGTCTCCCCCCAATAAAGTGCATCTGCCCATGGCTGGCTCGCTGGGGGTCTGTGCTGGCTGTGGGGAGGGTCCTGGGGGGGATGCTGGTGTCTGGCCCCCAGGCTGGCTGAGGACTCAGCACCCAGACCCCTTTCATTTGGGGTGTGGGAAAAGGCAGTGAGCCCCGGGGTCCTTGTGGGGGGCTCCTGCCAGACCGGGTTTGGGGGGAGCTGTGTCCTTGTGTGTGTGTGTCGTCCCCCCCCCATTTTGCAATATCCGATGATCGGCCCCAGGCACACGCGGCTGCTTTTTGCGATGTTTATTTCCTCGGCGGGTCTCGTCCGAAACATGCACCGGAGAGCACAGTCAGGGTGTTTGACTCTACCTTTATTTTCTGTTTGTTCAGGGCCCACGGTGGGACCCCAGCAGCGGCGGTGGCGGGGGGGGAGGGCGGTGGCAGCGGCATTCAACCCCCCCCCCAGCACGGGGACGGGCCGGCGGAGGGGGTTTGGGGCACCGGGGCTGCGGCGGCGATGGGGAGCAACACCCAGCTACTCTCTGCCGGAGTAAAGACAGGAGGGGGTGAGCCATGGCGTGGCCCCCCCCCCCAACCCTAGCCCTGTCCACGGGGATGGCAGGGGGGGTCCCAGACTCACATGGTGTTTTGCTTGTAGTGCTGAAGCGCCTGCTCGGCCACGATCTCCATGAAGCGGGGGTCCTCCCAGGAGATGTCCCCGGGCACGGTGAGGGACAGCGGCTCCGAATCGAAGAGCTGCACCGTCACCTGCGTGTCGGGGGGGGCCGAGGGGTCTTCGAGGTTGGGAGCCTTGGAGAGGACCTGGAGAGGGGGGAGACAAAGCAGGGAAAGCCGGGTTAGCCCCCGCGCCGGCCCCTCGCCCTGGCACCCGGCCCCGCAGCCGGCTATTATGCCGAGAGGCAGCCGGTCGGGCGCACAATCGCTTCTTTCTCCCCCTGACCCACTTTCCGTGGCCGCCGGCCCTGCCCGGGGAGGGGGGGGGACGGGACCGGAGCCCTCTGACCGTGCCGCAGCGCCGGTGGGACTCACCGTGGTGACCTGGAGGAAGCCGTCGGTGCCTTGGGTGATGTTGGCCAAACGCGAGACCCAGCCGAACTGGCTGTTGAGCTGGTCCAGGAGGCTGGTGGTGTTGAGCATCTCGGCTTGGAAGGCGCGGAGGAGGTCGTCGTAACGGCGGGTGAAGCGTTCGGCCAGGCGCAGCGCGTCCTCCAGCTGCTCCCGCAGCTGGCTCTGGGCAGGGTCCGTCTGCCAGCAGTCTGCGGGGAGGGGGGGGGGAGTTTGGGGGGGCATCGGGGGGTGTCAGGGCTCACCCCCAGCCCCGCTGCATGCACCCCCTCGCACCCCACCGCATCTCCTCCCCTACGTGCATCCCTCCTGCCCTCCGCCAGCACCGTTCGCGGTCCCCGTCCCGTCCCGGCTCACCCACGGAGAGGATCTCCCGGCATTTCTCGCACTCATCCCGCATCCGCAGGCAGCCGGCCGAGTTACGCCGGATTTCCCGACACACCATGCGCTCGTCGCTGAAGTTACGAGACTCTGCGGAAAGCCCAGCCCGGCCTCAGCACCCCAAAACACCGCGGGGTGGGGGGGCGGCAGCGCCACAGACCCCCCCAACGCCGGGCAGAGCTGTGGGGCCAGCCCCGGCCAACACCCTGGGGGGCCATAGAAGTGCTTTTTCCGGGGAATTTTGACAACCTCCCCAGCTGTTTTTTCCCAAGCAAAGCACTCCCTGCCAACCTCCCTTTCGAAATATCCCTTTTCCCAGCCGCCCGAGCCCGGGCCGCGGTGGCAGACGGTGACGGCACCGGTAACCGGGCTGCAACCGGCGTTGCCTGCCCAAAACAAACACCTTCCCGGGACGGCGGCAGCTCCGGCAGCCAAGATTTGGTGCGGGGAGGGGAAAACCCAAAACCCCAGGCCAGCTCTGTAAACAGTGGAGCTTGTGATTCCTGGGCTCCCATGGGGATTCTCTGATGTGTCGTATTAGGGTTGAGCTCATCCTCTAAGTTAGTCACCCCCAATAAGAAGCGGGGGGGGGGGGTGTTGCTGGGAAGCCCTGCCGGTTCCAGCCAAACTGGGGAGCCCACGACACCCAGCCCACGGCGAGCACCCTACCTGAGGCAAAGCCACCCAGTGGGTGCTCCCAGCTGCCCTGCATTTCCTCCAGCATCCGCTGCGTCATCTCAAAGAGCGGCTGGAAGAGGCGGTGGAAGCTGTGGTGGGGATGCTGGAAGAAGGGATGCAGGTCCCGGGAAAACCTCCCGCTGCGCAGGGGCAGGCGGACGTGCTGGACGGGGGGTCGGAAAGCCTCGCGGAAGCTGCCAAATGGTGCTCGGAAGAAGGGATACATGTGGCTGTAGACCTGGGTGCTGTCCTGGAAGATGTCGTCCACCCCATCCTCCAGCAACCCAAAACGCTCTTCCAGGTCCTCGAACTGCCGCTCCTGCCGCTGGTCCCGCTCCAGCAGCGAGTCGATGCGCTCGCCGTTCACCCAGATGGAGAAGGGCGAGGAATGGTTGAGGAATTCCTCCAGCTGCCGGGCAAGGGAGCAGGATCAGGACAAAATTCCCCCCCGACCTCAGCATCCCCGGGTGCTGCGGGACCACTCACCTGCCGCCCCACCAGCCCCGAGCCGCTGCGGCACGTGCGGGAGTAGAAGCGCATGCAGGTGTGCTTGAGGCAGGGCTTGCACTCTTCCCAAAGCGCCAGCATCGTCTCGTTGCACACCTCCTGCTTCGCCGCCAGCTGCTGCTCCTTCTCCCGGGCCAGCTGCACCGCCTCCTGCAAGGCATCCGCATCCAGCCCCGAGGGCGTCCCCCCCCCCCGCTCCCGGGACACGCGGACCCCGGGGCACGGCATCCCCCAAGCGAGCCCTTCGGATGTGCTCAGCCCGGGGGCTCTGGGTACCAGGACCACCCTCCTCATCCTCACTCACCTCCTTCCTCCTCTTGGTCTCCTCCAAGGTGTGCAGGATGGCTTGGTGGTCCTTACTGGTCTTGTCCATGAGGGTCTTCATCTGCTTCACCCCGTTGATGGCGTTTTCCACCTCCGTGTCAATGTATTTGCTGCCGGCTGCCGACATCTCTGGAGGAGGGGGGAGGAAGAGCATCCCTCGGCCGGCCGCTCCCAAGGCGGCGGTGGGAGCCCCAGCAGCGCACGCAAATATTTGCGGGTGCAGAGTCCTGTTTGTTCGCCAGCGGCCCGATTCCAGTTCACAGAACCCGAGAAAAGTGACCCAAAATCTCGCCCGGGCTGGGGGTGCGTCTCCCTGCCCGTCACCCCCAATATTTGGCCGGCACTGCCCCTGAGTCCCTGGCTGCCCCCCGGGAATGGCCTTGGACCCCCCATCTGGCCATCGCCACCAGCTCTCGCTGTGCCCCCACCAGCCCTCGCCTGGCCAGCCCAGGGGGATCTCTGGGGGCAGGATCTTCCTTTGTGTCCCCCCCCTCAAAGCATCCAGCCCCAGCCCCTCACGGAATGATGCTCTGTGCCCCCTCCATCCAGCCCCCGCAGGGGTGATGCCGTGCCCCCTCCATCCAACCCGCCCCGTGGGCACAGCGCTCCCCCCACCCCACAGCCATCCCATTTGGTCCCCCAGCCTGCAGAGAACAACCCCCCCAAAAAATTGAAAAGCTGTGCCCCCCCCAACCCGGTGGGTCCTGCATCCTCTCCACCCAAGGCTGTCCTGGGCACGGTGCTGCCAAGTCCCCTGCACCCCCCCACCCCACAGCACCCACCCGGGCTGCCCCCCACCCCCCACTCACGCTTGAGCTCGCTGGGGGGGACGAGGGCCTGTCCCCCCTCCCAGGCGATCAGGAGGCCGAGCAGGGAGAGCAGCAGCAGCGCCATGGTCCCGACCTGGAGGCAGCTGCCTGCGCAGGCAGAGCGGGGGCTCAGAGCAGGATCCGGCCCCCACCCTGGACACGGGGCTCTGAGTCAGCAGCGGGGACCAGCCTACCCCCCCATCCCCCCCCCCCCCCCCCCTCCACCCTGGCTGGGCACAATTTTGGGGACACAGCGATGGTTGAGCTAATGCCATGTTACCCAGGGCTGGGTGGGGGGGCCCTGGGCGGTGGGTCCTGCTCAAAGCCCTGGCTGGGGGGGCTGGGATGCAGAACCTTCTGTGTGTGTCCCCCCCCCCGCCTGCCTGCAGGACAAACAAGCCCCAGGCCTGGGGCCAGGCAGGGCGGACGGCCAAGACGGTGACCGGGCATGGATTTTCCGCCCCCCACGCTGCGGGAGCCAGCACTGCCTTTCTTTTCCCCTGCCCCCCCTCCCCCGGAGGGATGGAGAGGGGCTGGGGGGGGCTGCAGGGGGCCGGGGGGGGTACAAAGCTGGGACAGGGCTGGGCTCCTGCCAGCTGCAGGCAGGGATGGGCAGGTATAGGCACTGCCGGCAGGAGAAGGGTGCCAAGGCACCCAGCGCTGGCACCCTCAGGTCCGCCCCCCCCCCCCCCCCCCCCCAGTGTGGGAGCTGCCAGCCCCCCCGCGGTTGTGCAATGGTGCCAGCTTCCCCCCCCCCCCAAAAAAGAAAAATGATTGTGCAATAGCCCAGCCGCAGGGTGGCTACCAACCCCCCCCAAAAAGCTTGTGTAATGGCCCAGCTGCAGCGGGGCTCCTGCCCCCCCCCCGGCAGCACTGCCCTGCTGCCCCACAGCACCCATTGCGGGCACCGCTGCAGCCCCCCTGCACTGCTGTGTCCCCCCCCGCCCAGTGCTGTCCCCCAAACAACTCCCCCCAGCCCAGCCCAGCTCCATCCTGCCCGGCCCAGGGCATTGTGGGAAACTCCCATCCGCCTGCTGCATCCCCTCCCCCAGCACGGCCCGGAGGTGTGGGGGGGCACCCCAGGGTGCAGACCCCCCACTTCTGCCCCACAGCCGTGCCCCCTCTCCTTGGCTGAGCCCCAGGCATCACCCCTGCACCCCCAAACCGGGCATGGACCCCCCATCCCTCCCACCCCACTGCACCCCAGCCAGGGCAGGGGCACCCCAGGGAGCACCCTCGGGGGGGGACCCCTGTGTCCCCTGCTTAGGGGGGGTCCTGGGGGGGGGCTTTCAGTACTGGCTGAGACTGGCAAAAGCTCATTGCAGGGAAGGGAAGGGAAGGGAAGGGAAGGGAAGGGAAGGGAAGGGAAGGGAAGGGAAGGGAAGGGAAGGGAAGGGAAGGGAAGGGAAGGGAAGGGAAGGGAAGGGAAGGGAAGGGAAGGGAAGGGAAGGGAAGGGAAGGGAAGGGAAGGGAAGGGAAGGGAAGCCGTACCTGCACCCCAGCCGCCCTGGCGAGCTCCGCCGCGGCCGCCCGCCCCCGCCCGCCCCTATTTATCCGGCCGCGGCGCTGCGGGTCCGCCCCGCTCCGGCCCCGGAGCTTTCTGGAACCGGCGGGACCGGCCCTGGCCCGGCCCGGCCCGCCCCCCCCACAACCCCCCCCCCCGGTGCTCCCCCCCCCGTCCCGTCCCGTCCCGGTGCGCTGCGCCCCGACGCCGCGGGGATGGGCGCGGTGCCGTTCGGCAGCGCATCGTACATCCCCCCCCGCCGCGGGTGGGCATCGCCCTCCGAAAACGGCGGCGGGGGGGGGGGGCTTGCACCCTCTCCGGGGCACCCAAAATCAGGGGGCTGCAATCTGAGGGGTAAAACCTCGCCCCATTACCCCCCCAAAACACCCCCCGCTCCGGGGGACCTCATTGCCCCCCCCCCGGGGGATGGGGTGCTGCGGCCGCGGGGGGGCCGGTAAGAACGGGGCATCCCCTTCCCACCCGCGGCCGCGTACCCAGCGGGGGCTGCGTGGGGACCCCCCAGCTCCTTTCGCCCCCCCCCCCCCCCCCCAGCTGCAACATCCCCCGCTGCCACAGGGGAAACTGAGGGGCTTCCCCCCCCCCCCTCCTCCTCCGCTCCAGTCCATGCCCCTCCCCCCCCGGGGCGATAAACAACTTTCCGGCTGCTGATTACGGCCCAGTGCAAAAAATGCAGCTTCAGGAACTGGGGGAACTGGTTGGAGCCCAGCAAGGGGCGGGGGCGGGGCGCAGGGTCTGTCCCGCCCCCCCCCCGGCAGAAGGAGGGAGCAGCCCACGGCCCCGCGGGACCGGAGCAGCTGCAGCGCCCGCTCGGGTCCGCGGCGGGTACGGGACACGGGGGGGGGGGGGGAGGACGACGCCCGTGGGCGGGACACGCGTGTGCACGGGAGTGCAAAATCCCCCCAGGACTGTTTGGGGACATGTCGGGGCACATGTCGGGGCATGTTCCCCCCGGGTCCGTGGGCGGGACACGCGTGTGCACGGGAGTGCTAAATCCCCCCCAGGACTGTTTGGGGACATGTTGGGGCATGTTCCCCCCGGGTCCGTGGGTGGGACACGGGGTGCGTGCTCTCCCCAGACGGTACGGGGCTGGGGTGGGGGGGGGGGGGGGGGTCTCCCCCCTCTGCCTCAGCCCCCATCTCAGGAGCCCCGGGCGGCCAGCGAGAGCCGCGGGGAAGGTGGGTGCAAGCCCGGGGAGGGGGGGGGCTGGTCCTTCATCCAGCCCCCCCCCCCCCGGCTCCCCCCCTTTCCCAGGGCTTCACAGCCCGCTGCTCTGCTCCCTGCAGCCCCACCGCACGTGCAGGGAGGGGGACATCTTCATGGAAGAGGGGACATCGCCGGGGCAGGCGCCATCCGAGCTGTGACCCCCCACCGAGAGAGCTGCGACCAACCTTTCTCTTTCCTCCCCCAGCTTCCTCTTCCTCCCCAGGCACGGAGCAGCCCTGTAACCCTTTTGCTGCCGCTCTTGCCGGTGCTGGCACGGACAGACAGACGGACGGACGGACGGACGTCCCTCGGTCCCACCGCAAGCCCCCGTGCCGCGGCGGTGGGAGGCGAAGGCGAGGGGCCAGCGGGGTGACACCCGGTTTCCTTCCCAGTTTGGGGGGCGATGGCCGCTTTCTGGAGCAGGCAGAACCAGTGGAGGGGGGTGCAGCAGCGCCCGAGGCTGCGGGACCTTGCCGTGTACGACGACGTCCCCACGTACTGGGATGATCGGCACCTCCACGCCACGCCGGAGCCGTTCGGGAGAGAGCCGAGGTGGGGGGACTCTGATGATGACCTCGAGCAGTGGAGGGAGGAATTCCCGGACCTGTGGGCGCAATACGACATGGACTGCGGGCGGGTGTCCGGCAAGGTGGAGGTGACCGGGGCACCGGTGCCCTTCCAACAGCAACGCCGATTTTCAGCAGACGTGGAAGACGTGGTGGCGAGCATCCTGCAGGACCTGCTGGATGACGGCGTGGTGGTGGAAGGCATCTCTTCCTCCAACAGCCCTTTACAGCCCATCCGAAAGGCCGACGGGAAGTCGTGGCGCCTGACGCTGAATTGCAGAGCTGTCAACAGGGCCACCCCCGTGACGGTGGCTCCGGTGATCCTGGACAGGAGCAAGCTCATCTCGACCCTCAGCCCCAAGAGCAAGTATTTCTCGGTGGTGGATCTGTCGAACCCCTCCTTCGCCATCCCCTTGGCAGCAGGCTCCATGGCCAGGTTTGCCTTCACCTTCTGGGACCAGCAGTACCTCTTCACCCGGCTGCCCCAGGGCTTCCACAGCACCACCTCCATCGTGCACCAGCGGGTGGCTCAGATGTTGTTGCAGCTGGACCAAGGAGACAAACCTTGGGTTTTGTCCTACGTCGACGACATCCTCATCGCTGGCAAAAACCAAAAGACGACCAAAGCCCGAACGAGGAGAGTCCTGAAGCTGATCCAAGAAACGGGCTTTAAAGCCAAGTTTGAGAAGGCGCAGCTCGTCCAGCCCAAGGTGCACTACCTGGGGATGACCATCGGGGCCGAGGGGCGAGAGATTCAGGACAGCAAGCTGGAGGCCATCAGCAGATTACCCTGCCCGCGGGATGTCCACAGCCTCCGCTCGCTGCTCGGCCAGTTTGGCTCCTTGCAGGATCACATCGCCGGCTACTGGGAGCTGGCCTGGCCGCTCCACCGCCTCACCACGGAGCAGACCAGCTGGGAATGGGGACCGGAGCAGGAGGAGGCGTTGAACAACCTGAAATACGCCGTCCTGGCTGCACCCGCCCTGCGCTTCCCAGATAAGTCCAAGCCCTTTGTTATCAGGTTAATGATCGGCAAAGAGGCGGTAGGGGCTGCCTTGCTGCAGGAAGATGAAAGGGGACGGCTGGTCCCGGTGGGACACAGCTCCCGCATCCTGAAGGACCGTGAGGTCTCCTACGTGCCGCAGGAGAAGGAGTGCCTGGCCGCGATCTGGGCCGTGCAGGCATTCGAGACCCTCGTAGGGCCGGCCCCCATCCTTATCCAGATGCCCCATTCCCCTTGGAAGTATCTCCTACGGGGCGACCCGTTGGGGTCCAGCGGGACGAACCCGCACCTGGTGCAGTGGACTCTGCTGCTGGTGAAGAAGGGGGTGACGGCAAGGGGAACCCAGCCGAAGAGGGGACACCCCCCCGGCAGCCTGGTCCCCACCGCTCCCCCCCTACAGCAGCTGCCCTCCCACTTCTCCAAGGCCAACGTGTGGTTCATGGCCAGCAAGAAAGTTTGCTCCATCGGCTTTGCTGCGGCCAACCTGGAAGAGCAGTGGCTGCTCGGGGTGGCCGAGGGCAGCTCGGTGTTGGGCGCGGAGCTGGTGGCTCTCAGGGAGCTCCTGCGCCATCACCAGTACCCCTCACCCCTCTGTTTGTACACCAGCTGCTGGTCCTTGGTGGAAAGGTTGCAAAGCCAGATCGAGGAGTGGGAGTGGGAGCCGTGGGCGCGCTCCAGCCAGGGTTTGTGGTCGAGCATCCTGCAGTGGGTCCACGCCAACCCAGGGATGCTGCACATCAGGTACGTGGGCTGGGACGGATGCGAGGACCCGAAGCAGTGGGAGTGGAGCCAGAAAGTGGGCAGGAGGGCCAGGGCGATGGCTGGCAGGGCCGTGGGCAGCCGGCAAATCTGGGAGCCTTCGAAGCACGAGAAGCAAGAAATAATCGCCCAGTGTCACAGCTGGTTGCACGAGGGGGTGGAGAGGACCCTGGCAAGGGTACGGCAGGTTGCGGGCTGGGAAGGTGACGGCAGGGAGGTGGCCCGCTGGGTGCAGAACTGCCTGAAATGTGCCGCAGGCAGGGACGGAGCGGACAGAGTGCTGGCCCAGCGGGCAGAGGGGCCGTGGTCGCAGCTCCAGCTGGGCTACATCAGTGGTCTCCCCGAGACCAAGGAGGGGCACCGCTCCCTCTTGGTGGTGGAGGATGAGTTTTCGGGGTGGGTGGAAGCCTTCCCGTTGCAGGAGGCGACCGCGGAGGAGATGGCCGAGGTGCTCTACGGGGAGCTTTTTACACGGTACGGGACGCCTCGTGCCATCTGTTTGCCGAACGTGCCGCGCATCCTCCGACATGCCGTCGTGAAGGCGGCATCCGACATGGAGATCCCGTGGGACATCCTGCAGTCCGGCCAGGCGGCGTCAGCCACGGCAACCCTGCAGCGGCTGGCCCGGGGGGCCGGCAAGGAGTGGGTGAAGATGCTCCCCTTGATCCTGACGGGGATCAGATCCATACAGGCACGGAAAGCGGTGCTGAGCCCTTACCAAATTATTTTTGGCTTCCCGTTGGAGATGCGGAGGGGATGTGAGGAGGACATCTGTCCCCAGGGCAATATCCTCCCGCAGCTCCGCCGGCTGCAGGAGGACAGGGTCCTCTACAGGCACCGGACCCAAGTCGTGCTGCTGAGGGGCTGCTTGGAGGGGGATGCTCCATAGCCGTAGCCCATGAGATTGCTGTCTCTGTGGGTTGTGTATCGTGGTGTGGGGAGAAAATGGGTGTACTGGGCTTACTGGGGGGCTTTTAGGCAGGACTGGGGGAGCTTTTAGGCAGGACTAGGGAGCTTTTAGGCAGGACTGAGGAATGCGCAACCTCTTCTTGCTAACGGTGTTCGAGGATGGGGAGGGAAGACTTGCTGGGTATACCGGTTTTGACTGGGATGGAGTTGGTTTTCTTCATAGCATCCAGCACGGTGCTGAGCTCTCCGGCTGTGGCACCAACAGTGCTGGGAGCACTGGGATGGTGTTGCCACCCCCAGTCCAGGGGGGCTTGGGGGAGCTGGGCCAGTTTTTGCTTGGGACCGTGGGAGATGGTGAGTGATGGCGTCACTTGCTTTGGTTTTTGTATTTTCTTTCCCTCTTTTTCCACTTCTCCTTCATTTATTAAACAATCTTTACCTTGACCCACAGGTTTTCTTGTTTTTCCTCTTCCTTTCTGTACTGGGTTTGGCCGGGATAGAGTTAAATTCTTCATAGCAGCTTGCGGTTTGTATTTGGGCTGAGAAGTGTTGATAAGAGAGGCATGCTTTAGTTATCACAATGCTTGCACAGTGTCAAGGCCTTTTCTGCTTCTCACATTCCTCTGCCTACGGGGGGGGTTCACCCACAACACCAGTGAATCACTTCTCAAGGCTCAGCAGCCTTTGGGAGCGGTGGAGGAGGAGAGAGGAGCCACCGGTGTCCAACACCTGAGTCTCAACCCCCATTAGTGACCTTCAGATGATCTCTTGATGCTCCTCATGGTCTTCAAAGGGTTGTGGGTCCATAGCGTTCTCCATCTCTCCTGATGGCTCCCAGGTTGTAGCTCTCCAAGCCCCTCTGCTACTTAAAATCATAGAAATCATAGAATCAGTTAGGTTGGAAAAGACCCTTAAGATCATCAAGTCCAACCGGTAAACCAAATGATGAAGGTGGTGGAGGGCGACCACGAGCGCTGTGGGTGCACAGACCCCGGGAACCCCAAGCTCTGGTCCATAAGCTGGTTGAAGCCAGAGGAGCAGCAAGGTGGGAGGCTCTCGGCTGTTTAATGGGAGCTGGTGTGGGGCAGCCACCCCGATGTGCTGTGGGCTCACTTGGGGACCCCCAAACGACGAGCTGCACTCGATGGCAGGATCCAGGGCACGGCAGGTAGCCCAGGGGCTAGTAGCCGAGGGACTTGTGGCAGGGACCCATCTGCCACCCCAGCAGAAGTATATTTACTGCTTCTGTGGCGAGACGGCAGCCCAAACGCTGAGTCAGCACGGATGCAAGAGAGCAACCCCGCCGCTGATTTAGCACCAGCATTTAGCCGGCTGGTAAATCCCGTAGCAAGGCGGCGGTTAAAATAGCTGCAGCCAAAGGAAGGCGGCATGGACTGAGTTGGACATCTCTGGATCGGCTCCACCGGCCATGAGTCATCAGGGACGGCCTGAATGGGCTGAGGAAGAGCAGCAAACTGCAGCTGCCGAGGATGAGGATGGTGGGAAGAAGACCTCGGCTGTCAGCGAGCATCCTCCGGCAGCCACCTCGTGAACCCCAAAAAGATGCCATGGGCTGGGCCGTCAGAGGACACAATCGCTGCAAGAGCATCACTTGTGGGGCTCTGGTGATTAAAAAATTATCATGATAAGCGCTGGCGTGTTCTCTGGTACAACGTGGTGGGGAAAGTCTGGGGAAGCAGCAGAGAGACCCCAAAAATGCTCCTAGAAATGGCCAGGGGGGCGAGGAGGAGGCTCCAGGACCTGAAAACACAAGATGGCAATGTCCAGGAGCCACGTCTGAGTGAGGAGGGGGGAGGCAGGTGCTGGTATGGGGAATATTATAGAAAATCGACTAATATAACCCAGACGAGAAGGGCAGGCCGGGGCTGGAGCAAGCAGGGGGCTGCTGCAGGAGTGGCAGAGGTTTGGCCAGCTGAAGACCCCCCCCCCGTGATGTCCCAGAGGTGGCCGGGGGAACCTTGGAGGAGGAGGGAGGCCGTGTGGGGAGGAAGGCTGCCTGGGAGCCCGGCTGGGTCTCAGCAGAGGGCAGCAGCAGCCCGACACAAAAGCCTTGGTGGGGAGGGGGGTCTCAGCAAGGAACCCCCAAACATCCCTGACCCCCACGGGACCCCCATCCCATGTCTCTGAACAGGGACCACCGCTCCAAAACAGAAGTCAGGAGCCAAACCACAGCACCCTGGGTCCCAGCCAGGACCCCAGACCCCAAACCACAGCACCCTGTGTCTCCGACCCAGAGCCAGGGGCCCAGAGCAGGACCCCAGACCCCAAACTACAGCACCCCCTATCCCTGACCCAGATCCAGGGGCCATACCCCGGACCCCAGACCCAGCACCACATCTCCCCGTGTCCCTGCCCCAGATCCAAGGGCCATACCCAGGACCCCAAACCCATCTCCTCACGTCCTTGACCCAGATCCAGGGGCCCAAAGCAGGACCCCAGACCCATGTCCCCGTATCCCTGCCCCAGATCCAGGGGCCATACCCCAGGCCCCAGACCCATCACCCCATATCCCTGACCCAGATACAGGTACCCAAACCCCCAATCCTGATCCCAGCCCCCCCCATCTCCCGAAGCAAAACTCCCGAGCCCCGCTGCCCTTGGACAAGAACCCCCTCCCCAGACCAGCACCCCTTCCCCAGACCCCAGGCCCCCCCCCCAAATACGGCTGAGCGAGGCCGGCACGGCACAGCACAGCACGGCACGACTTCGGTCGGACATTTGTTAGTCATTAGGGCTGGAGGGAAGGAGGGCGGGCGCGGGACCAGCCTTTCTTCTCCAGCACATATCCCAGCGCCTCGCCTTTCGGTGGCCGGCGTCCAGCCCAACTGGGCTCTGCCGTCACCCGTCACCCGTTTCCCCATCCCGCGTGGGCAGAGGCCATGGGCGAGCGGTCAGCCATGGGGATGCTCCGCCACCGAGATTGCTTCTGAAGGCTCCCCAGGAAGTTTTTTGGGAGCGGGGGGCCGGCGGTGGGGAGCAGCCCCGGCCATGCTGGCCGCTCGCTGACGGTCGCCGGGAAAAGACGTGCCGGGGTGGATGCGGGAACCGGGGCGGTGAGGCCTGGGTCGGTGCAGGATTGCACCCACCGCCCCCCAGCTCGGGGGCTATGAGAGGTGAGTGGGGGGCAGCCCTGGGGGGGGGGGTGTTGGAACCGTGGGGAGAGGAGCGGGGCTGGTGGCACGGGGGACAGGAGGGGACGGCTGTGCCGGAGCCGGTAGCGGAGCTGGGGGGGCAGCCGGCATCGGGGTGGATGCACCCCCCCGAATCCCACCGCATCCCTGCTCCCCATGGGCAGCATCTCCCCATGGCTGGGGGCTGAGCCGGCTTTGGCCACAGCTGGGGAACCCCACACCGCTGTGGGGAGCAAAAGGGGCTGGGGGGGGGCAAGGTTCCAGGGCTCCCAGACCAGCGGCAGCGCTTCCCCCCCGCCTTGCTCAGAGCCCATCACTTGTTGACTCCATGGGGCAGAAAAGCAAAATTTGAGGCAGCCAAAAAGCAAAGGGCCACGCCAGGGAGGACAGAGGGAATCGCTGCTGTCCCCAACCGAGCGAACTCCCCCCACCACTCGCAGCCCCTCTCCTGCCCCCCCGCCTGCTTTTGCATGGGGGAGGCCGGGCTTTATAAAGCAGGGGATGTTGGTGCCACGGTCACTCCGGCCGTGCCTGCAGCCCCCCTGCGGCACCCCCGGCTGGAAACCCTCCTTCTGCCGGCGAGGAGGTGGGGGAGGCCCCGGGCAGGGGGTGGCTGGGCTGGTGGGGGGCTGCGGGGGGCTCTCGGGCATGGTACAGCTTTGGGGAGCCACGGAAAGAGGCACCGTCCCCTGCCCCAGGCTCCTTCGGGGTCGGGTACCGGTGCTGAGCGCATGCCCCGTGCCGGAGCCATCGGTGAGATCCAGCCCGTGGCGTTTCCCACCCTGTGGGAGCACCCCAACTCGCCCCCCCACCGCGATGGGGGTCCAGGCTGGGTGCCGGCTGAGGTGGCATGTGGGTTTTTCTTCGCTGCCATGGTTTTTGCGAGAAGGGGCTGGGAAGCCGCAAAGCCCCTCAGGGCTGGGATCCGGGAGCCGTCAGCTTCTCCATCATCCACTTTTTTTTGGCCAAATTCAACCAAATTTCCCCAAGTTTACGGTCTCGGAGCGCAAAGGTCGCAGCCAAGTCCCGCAGAAGCAGGAGGTGGAGCGGGGACGTGTCCCAACGGGCTGGTGCCACCGGGCTTTGCCCAGCTGAGGGTGGCAGTGATGGGTCCCATGTGGCTTCTCAGCTTTTCCCCGGGGACGCCGGGTTACGGCGGGGCTCGGCGTTCGTCCCCGGGGACCACCGGCATCCTCGGGGCTGGGAGCAGGAGAGTGCAGGCAGCAGGCAGGGCCCTGGCAGCGCAGGCAGCTCAGGTCCCTCCCGTGTTGGCTTTCAGAAGACGAGCCAGCGGGAGGAGAGGAAGAGGAGATGCCGACCTTCAGCTACCGACCGAGCGGTAAGGATGTCCCCCGGGGTGGGCAGGGGGGTGCGGCAGGGCCTGATCCTTCCCCTCTCTGCACTCAGGCAGGGCACGGACCAGCTGCAGCCGGTGCCAGAAGAACCTCTCCCTCCAGACGGCTGTCAAAGTCCTCTACGTCTTCTCCATCCTCCTCATCGTGGCCGTGACTGTGCTGGCTGCCTTGGGTGAGCACGGGCAGGGTTGGGAGGTCCGGCTCCTGCCTTCCCTCCTGCCTTCCCTCCTGCCATCCTCGGGGCAGCCCCTCGGGGATACCGGGGCTCCCCCAAAGCACCTTCAGCACCCAGCCCCGGAGAGGAGCATCCAGCTCCCTCTGACCTGCACGTGGGATGCTGTGCTTGATGCCACCTCACTAGGGGATGGCTTTACCCCCATGGGGACCTCAGGAACCACCCCGGAGCCCAGCGGTTGCCACCCCATCACCTCCACAGGCAAGAAACAGCCTCCAAGGCTCAGTGGAGGGACGGTGGGCTCCCCGGGGCTGGACCCCCAGAGATGCTTTGTAGACCTTAGCCAAGCCCCGAACCTGAAAGCCCCTTGGGACACCCAACCTACGGAGCCAGCACCCACCAGCCACCCAGCCTGACTCTTCGAGCCCTGGCCACCCTCCTCGCCAGGGAATGATCCCGGAGGAAAGGTGTGGAGGACGATCACATCCCGGCGCCTGCCCACCTCCCCTGACCTCCCCACCTTTCCTCCACAGTGTTCAAGAAAGTCGACTCCATCTCCAACGACATCAGCTCAGCCCAGACTTATTACGAGAAGAAGATCATATCCATCCAGGAGGACCTCCAGGGGTTGGGTGAGTGGCTCGCACCTGGACCTGGACGTCTTCCCCAGGCTTCAGCTCCACATGTCCCTCCAGCTGAGCAGACCTCAGCTGCTCAGTGCTGCCAGCCAGGGGCTGAAGCATCTCCACTTTTCAGGTTCTGGGGCTCCCTCAGAACCAAACCCCCACTTATCTCCCAGGATTTTGGGGAGGGATGACCGCACGACCCTGAGGGTAGGGTTGGCGGTGTTCGGCTTTTTGGAGAACTTGCTGCACAGAGGCGGCTGGAGCAGGATGAGGGGGGGAGCTGGTGCAGGCTGGTGGCATCAGCCTTGTCCCAGCTGTGGCTCCGTGGTGCACATCTCCAGGGTCTGCAAGGACAGACCATGGTGAGGATCCTTCCTCCTCTCTGGTCCTCAGCGGGAGGGTCTCCAGGCCCAGCGAGGGATGGGTTGGGGTAACAGACCCCTCTGCCCTTCATTCAGACGAGAAGACCTCGGGGAACTGCTCCCTCTGCCACGAGACAGGACAGCTGAGCCAGGAGATCACCAAGCTGCAGGGAGAGCTGGAGGAGATCCAGAAGATGCTGTTGGTTCAAGAAATCCTGCTCGACCGGACCTCCCAGACCCACAACCAGCTGTCATCCACCAGCAACAAGATCACCAGTGAGGTGGACAACTGCTCCTTCTCCATCCGGCAGGTCAACGAAAGCTTGGGGCAGTTCCTGGCCCAGGTTGGGGGCTGGCAGGTGGTCACCTCCCAGCTGGACAACTCTCTCAAGGGCTTGGCCCAGGAGCGCTACGATGTCCGAGCAGCCATGCAGCAGATGAACTTCACCCTGGGACAAACCTCCGACTGGATCCAGGTCATCCAGAGGAAGACGGACGAGGAGACGCTGACGCTGCAGAAGATCGTCACCGAGTGGCAGAACTACACCCGCCTCTTCGGCGGGCTGCGGGCCACCTCCTCCAAGACCAGCGAGCTGGTGAAGAGCATCCAAGGCAGCATTGGCGCAGCAGCTCGGCAGGTCGGCCAGAATTCGGAGAGCATGCACGACCTGGTGCTGCAGGTGATGGGGCTGCAGCTGCAGCTGGACAACATCTCCTCCTTCCTGGACGACCACGAGGAGAACATGAATGACTTGCGCTACCACAACAGGTACACGCAGAACCGCACCGCCGAGCGCTTCGAGACCCTGGAAGGTCGCATGACGTCCCACGAGATTGAGATCAGCACCATCTTCGCCAACATCAACGCCACCGACAGCCACGTCCACAGCATGCTGCGCTACCTGGATGATGTGCGGCTCTCCTGTACCTTGGGCTTCCACACCCATGCTGAGGAGCTCTACTACCTGAACAAATCCCTCAGCCTGGTCCAGGGCACCACGGACCTGTTGCGGGAGCGTTACAGCCTGCTCAGCGCCCGCCTGGACTTTGACATCCGCAACTTGTCCATGGTCATGGAGGAGATGAAGGTGGTGGACGTCCGGCATGGGGAGATGCTGAAAAACATCACCATCTTACGAGGTGAGGTGCATCCTGGTAGGTTACAGTCTAAGCCCTGCCCGGGCATGGGTTGGGGCCAGGAGTGTTGGGCAGGCAATTTTGGGGGGCTGTTTCTTCTGTGGCTGAGCATGGTGGGATCTGGGCTCTTTGGGAGCATCCTGCACCCAAGGCAGGCGGTGGAGGACCCAAACCACCATTGCTGAGGCCAAGGTAGCACTGAGATGTGCACAAAGACACCCAGACACTTGCCCACGGATGCAGGGGTGTCCTGGGGATGGAGCCGCGTGGATTCGGCTTGCAGAGCTCTCCCTGCCTGGGGGGGGACGGGGACAGCGGGGAGGTGACCCGTGTCCTTCTAGCACAGCTGGCACGCACACCGGTGCCAGTGACCACTCTTGCTGGTCCCGGTGGAGAGGGTATGGCTGCCCCTGGACGAGGGTGCCCAAAGCTTCTCCCAGTGGTTTGGGTGGCCTGGGGACATCTCCATCCACCCAGGGGAGCAGCGGGGCTGTCCCGGCTCCACCACCGGCTCCATGGAGCCCACGGGCACCCCGGCAGCTTCCCGCTCCGCCACAGACCACCCAGCCCGGGTACCATATGGCAACCGCGTCTGCATCGTTACAGGGCTGCCCTAATTAATCAGCCGGGCCTTTTCCTGGATCTGGTTTTAGGGGGAACCCCAAGGTGGCACCGTGCCCCCCCCCCCTGCCCCGGGATGCCAATTGTCCTTGGAGCCCACAGTGAGGGCTGCAGGGTGGGATGAGCCAGGCTTGGCTGATCCCGGTATTAGCCAGGGCTGGGGCATCTCCCTCTCTCCCCGCTTTGGGGTGCTACCCCCCCATACTTCCTATTCACCCCCTCCTCTCCCCCCCCAGGTGTGCCGGGCCTCCCGGGCCCCCGCGGCCTCAAGGGCGACGTGGGCGTCAAGGGCCCCCCGGGAAGCGAAGGAGAGAAGGGCGACGTGGGCAGCCTGGGTTCGCCGGGACCCCAGGGACCCCCCGGCCCCCCGGGACCCCCCGGCCCCCAGGGTGAAAGGGGTCCCCTGGGCTTGAAAGGCTTCCCCGGCCTCAAGGGCACCAAGGGCAGCTTTGGGCAATCCGGCTCCCGGGGACAGGGGGGACCCAAGGGAGACCCCGGCCCCCCCCGGGCCGGCTGGGGTGCCGGGGCCAGTGGGACCCCCCGGACCGCAGGGCAAACCGGGACTCCCCGGGACCCCCGGGGCTGTCGGCCAGGCTGGCCCGACGGGGCCTAAGGGTGACCCCGGTTTGCGAGGACCCCCGGGGCTGCCGGGCCCCCCCGGCCCCCCAGGACAGTAACCCAGCCTGCTGCCACCCAGGGCACCAGGATGGGGGGTCCCCACCGCCACCCCCCCCCTGGACCCCCAGAGCATCCCCACAGGGGTTTGAGGCAGAGCCTCGCAAGATGGGGGGGGGGGGGCGCAAAGGGGTCCCGGTCCCCCCCGGTGCGGGGGTCCGGGGCTGGTCCCCGGCTCTCAGGGATGCTGCCGGCTCCGGGCTCTGGGGTGGGGGGGGTCCCCGTGGGACGGGGTACAGCTGGTTTGTGCCCTTTCCCCCTGTCCGTCTGTCCCCCCCCAACCCCGTGCTGTGTGTCCCCAGTGTATTCCCGGCACAATAAAGCTGTATGGGGACAGGTGACTCCTGCACTGGGGACACTGGGGTGGGGGGACGGGGGTGTGCTGGGGGGGGGGCACCCACAGCCAAACCGCTGCTGGTGGTGGGGTGCAAGTGGTGGGGGGGAAGCGTGTTGCACCCGTGTGTGCTTGAGTGAGCATGCATGGGCATATGTGTGCAGGAGTGAGCGTGCATGGGCATGAGTGTGCACGCATATACGTGTGTGCATGAGTGAACATGTGCACATGTGTGCATGACTGCGTGCATGCACATACGTGTGCATGAGTGAGTACACATGTGCAGGTGTGTGCAGGACTGTGTGCATGTGTGTGAGTGAGCACGTGTGGGCGTGAGTGAGCCTGTGCACGTGTGCATGACTGCGTGCACGCACATGTGTTTGGATGAGTGAGAATGTGCATGAGTGAGTGTGCACGTGCACGTGTGTGCATGAGCGTGTGCATGGGCACATGTGTGCATGAGTGAGGGTGCGTGTACACCTGTGGGCATGTGCACACACGTACAGGCACGCATGCAGAGGATGTCCATAGATGTGCGCACACGTGTGCAAGCGTGCATGTGTGCCATGTCAGACACGGTCTCTGACGGGGACCCCACTCCCCTGCCGTACCCCCCGGCAGAGCCACTTCCCGGCTTCCCCCCCCTTCAGGCCCCCCCTATGGGCCCCCCCATGCCCTTGGCAGTGAGAAACGGGGCTCTGGGCTCTCCCCCAAACTGGACCACCCACCTCCTCCCCCCCTCCACTGCCCTGGGGATGCCCTGCCCTGGGCTGACCCTGCCTGGGAGGGTGCGGGGGTCGCAGCCAGGACCCCCACCACCACGGGGAAGATGAATTGCCACTCTGCTCTGTGCCTCAGTTTCCCAAACCGGGCTGCCCAGTGAGACAGGCCACCAGGGTTGAAGGGAACGGTGTCACCTTCTCCGTGAGCCAAACCCAGGGTCCCTGAGACCTGGCTGTGGGGGGACACCACCGGAGCGGGGGGGGGGGGGTGACTGGAGGCCCCAGGTACCCAAGCCGGGGCCGCAGTGCCAAGAGCATCATGGTGCTGGGGACAACAGCCAGGCCAGCCCCACCGTCCCCGTCCCCTCCATCTGCCGGGTGCCCCAGCTCAGGGACCCCCGTGCCCTGCCCTGCCCGGGGCACAGGATCCGGCCGGCCAGGCGGTTTATTGCTGTTGGCAAAGCGTTTTCCTGTTTTCATCGCAGAAACAGCCCGGGGCTGGTTATTAACACGGGCCAACACGGCCCCGGCTCTGGTTTGTAGCTGCTATAGCTGGAAAGGCAGCACGGTGTGGGGGGGGGGGGCTCTGAGCAGGGAGCAGTGGGGGGAGCAGAGACCTGACAACTTGTTACACAAATGGGGCACAAGCTGATGGGCCCCCAAGCAATGGCTGGGCAGGGCTGGGTTCATCCTGCTGGGGCTCTGGGGGGGGCCAGGACAAAGCCCTGAACCCCCCCAGTGAGGGTCTGCTGGGGGGGGGGGGGCAAGGATGGGACGGGGGCACCCTGCAAAGGGGAAGCACACCACGGGCACACGGCTGGACTGGGGGGGGGGCTGCTCGGGGGGGCCACCTCTGCTGCAGCACCCAGCACATACGCGAGATCTTAACGAACTGGCTGCATCTGCCCCCCCCCCCGCCGCCGGCACGCAGCCGGGCGCCGGAGCCTTGGCCATGCCCACCGCCGCTCCGTGCCTCAGTTTCCCCCAACTAGGTAGGACCTGGCCATGCTATAACCCCCACCCCGACCTCCTCACCCCTTCCCAAACTCCTGCGTCTGCGGAAAAGTTGGAGAACATCTGGCCAGGGAGCAGCCTTAGCATAATATTGGGCAGCAGCTGTGCCAGTGTTTGTGGATGGGCGGCCGCCTCCTCCGCTGGGCCTGCAAAAAAATGTGCAAAGGCAGGGTTTTCCCCCCCCCAGAACAGGCCAGAGCTGCGCTTTCCGGGCGGTGGTGAGGGTGGGTGATAGGATTTCAGAGCTGGGAGCAAAAGGATTAATAAATAAACGAGGAGCGAAGGCGGGGAAGGGCCGGGTGGGAAGTGCTGACGGCAGCCGGGACCGCTCGCCTTCGAGGGGGTTATTCTTGGCGGCTGCCAGTCGGTGGGGCGGGCACGGAGGGGAGCGGGGAATCTCTCGCCATCCCTGCCCTTCCCGACGACGGGCTTGTCCTAAACGGCGTCGTGGAAGGACGGCGCAGATCCGGCGCTTTCCACCCTGGGCATCCAGGCACAGGGTGCTGCGGCGACGCGCCGGGGACGTCGCCCCATCGACGGCCGCCGCGGCCAAGCACAACAGTTCGCAGCTGCAGGGCTGCGGCCGCGGCCGCCGGCGGCTCAGGTCGCCGGTCCCCGGCCAACACCCACGTCCCATGAAAGGGCCCATTGATGGCGGAGAGCAGGGAGGTCCCGGAGACGGGGTCCCCCCAGCTCCTCGCCCCCCCCCATTCTGCCCCGTGGGGGCCTCCGGACTCCTGGCTTCTACCCTGCCTCAGGGGGGGGCAGGGGGGAAGAAAACCAGCCGCTGCACCGTGCCTCAGTTTCCCCATCAGCCCTGGGGTGGTCTACCCACCACCCCAGACCCTGAGCCAGCTCGCACGCCAGGTCCCTGAAGAGGTGGGACACTGGGGAGAGTGTGGGGTGGCATCAGCTGGAGCCACCCCAGGCTCAGGTCGGCCTGAGCCGAGACAGGACACGAGCAGCCCACCATCCTCTTCCTCCCAGCAAGGAACTGGGGGCTGACAAGGGGCTGGACCCCCTCGCCCTCCCCAGTCCCAACACCACACCCTCAGGACCCAGAGGGAAGATGCACATCAAATAAGTTTAAATGCATTATTGGGACTTGCCCGTGTAGCAGGGTAGGTTTTTTTCTCCTGCAATAATTCAGTAATTCTCTGATGAGACTTAAGGTCTCTTCAGTTGGTTAAGGAGCGCTTCCCTGTTGCCTATTCCCCCCACAAAATCCACTCCTGCACCAGGAGACATCCTCGCTTCGCACCAGGGAGGAGCAAGGCCAGAGGCAGAGGGGCTTTTCCCGCACCTCCTGCCCAGCCGAGGCTGCAGGCGAGTTTGCAGCATCCAGAGATGCACCCCAAAACCAGACTTTCGTAGACTTTTGCTGTCCCCCCTCAGCACGGCTGTGCTCTGTGTGGCTTTCTGCTGCCCGAGGAGACACCGCACAGACCCTCACAGCTCTGCTCCTTCTCAGAGGCATGAGCACACCAGGTAACTCCCACCTAGCAGCACATTTTATCAGCATGGTATGAATTTAATCGTGACATATATACAGGTGCTGCAAGGATTATCGCGACCATTTTGTACAGACTTATCCACAAAACCTTACAGAGGGCTCAGGCAAGAGCTCTGGCCTGGACAGGCGCAGACGCTGCGCAAAACTCAACTCTTCTTCACAAACTTCTCTCTCCAGAGAAGGTTTCCAAGGAACAGCCCAGGAATCAAGCGTAATTTAAAAGAAAATACACCGTGGGGCTATTCTCATTCTGTGCTAAAGGCACATATCACAGCCAGTGGTCATGCGCATGTAGGCTGCAACAACAGCCAAGCTCAGTCTTCATCATCTGTAGCTCTGTATTAAATGAGGAGCCACCAGATTTACTGCCAGCAAGGGCTGGGGAGGCCTGCAAAGCAGCTGTGAGCTTGTCCAAATTTACACCCTCCAACTGTAGAGGGATCCCCCAGCTTTGCTGACCATCGCCAGCATGAAGAGAAGAGTTACGCAGTTGGCAGCGCCACGTTCGTGTACAAACCGAGTTAATAGCAACTGCTTCCGAGTCACTCCGCTGCCAGGACAGCGGTGAGACAGCACAAATTTGTTTTCCTTTCGTTAAATCTCGTCGGATTAAAAGCTACACCAACCCCTTCCCTAGAATAAATATCATTGTCTTTGTAGAACTGAAACATCAATTCTGCTTCCTTCCACCCACGTCCCTGAAAAAAGAGATGTATGTGCAGACATATAGATCTTCTCCCTTTAGAAGTTGTCCATGGCACAGAGCTGGTTAGGCTGCCGGGAGAACCAACCAGGTTCTGAAGAAATGGAGTCAGAGTTCACTTTTTGGGGTTTTTTTTTGGCATTCTTAGCGATGGTGACATATTAAGACATCCCAAACCACCTCATGATTGAGAAAGGAGAGAGACTTTATTTACATAAAGTCATCTGAATCGTTGCCATCCTGTGGGAAGAAAGACAAATCAGGATCATTGTGCACATTAAAACGGAAAATGGTGAAATGGTGCATTCAGCAGGATTTCAGAATTGCCATTTATTCTGGTTTCCTGCCATTTCGGTACAAACACCACGAAATCAGACCAAACCGATGCCCAACAACAGCTCTGGAGCAGGAATAGCCCTGTGTGAGGCTCTGCATTGTGAAACAGCAGTTGCTATTTGCTGTCCCTGCGATGTATCACTTCCCTGAAACTGCAGCCCATCTGCTGCAATCTGGGAGGAACCAGAGACCAGGCTCTCACCAGCAGCTTTGTGGACCATCTCCATATCACAACCTGAGCTTCTTTCCGACTCAGGAGAAGGAAAGAAGTCTGGCACCACGTGGGTGTCAGGTGCAGAGAGGAGGAGACCCCCTGCACAGCATTTCCACCACGCCTCTCCCTGGCAAGTGTCACTAGTCGGGCACAGCCTGCTTGTTCATGTCAGGAGACGCTTATACTTCAACCCAGTTCAAGTTTCAAAGGGGATCTGCATGCCAACCAGGAGGAAAATCAAGGATTCTTGAAAACCACACACTCCTCTAATCAGTTAGTCAGGAACTGGGATACAAAAGGTGGATTTTAAACTGAGGGTCACTCAGAGGAGCTCCAAGATCCATTCACCCAAGGTCCCACCAAGGAGGAAGCTGCAGATGTGCCAGACCTCAGGCAAAGCACAGGTGCATCCAGTGCACACCAGGGCCCCTTCTGAACTTCAGCCCCCAGCCCTCCTGTGATCCACCTCCTCATTTCCCTCCTGCTGGCCTGCGTTCTTCTCCATTCTGGCTCCTTTTCCACCGTCACACTGCAGCCATGTCATACTGCTTCAGTCCCAGGCCGACACCTGCTTGCTCTTCAAGCTTCCCCTTCTGCCCCTCAGCACCTATATTCATCCCTCCCCAAACTGTTGTCCTTACACCTCCAGTTTACTTCTTGTTAAAAATGTGCATTTTCCCCCTCCCTTGAAGTAACAAGGTGGCATATGCAGGTCATGGTTGCCATTAGGGAGACCTCCTCTGCTCACGAGCCAGGTTATGCCTGAACAGCTCACAAGGAGAGTCAAGCCTGGTGCCCCACTTCAGACTCCATCTGTTCTTTCACTTGGGTGGGAAAGGGACTGGGAGGACTTTGCACGCACTTCCAGCAGCACAGACTCCTCCTGGCTGACATACAAGCAATAGGGCCCTCTCAGAAAGTGGAGGAAAGTGGCAGTGTCCTTCACCGAGAAGGGGTGACAGAGATGTGCTCTGTCATGCAGGAGTCACCAAAACCAGACTGCAATGCGGGAGCTGTACCATCACGATCCCGCATTGAATTTCAGCTGTCTGAAAGGTTTCTGTGGGCAGTCTTACCTGATTGGAGGACATGTTCTCAGCCTTCATTAAGGATGAGTAGCTCCTGGAAGAGAAATTACATTATCTTGCACAATACATTTTCAAAACCCACCAAGAGAGAGGCGTTTTGATAAAACAGGACCAAGTAACAGAAAAACAAATTTTCTTCCTTTCTGAACTCAGGCAGGCTGGACCTGTATTTGTTTATCTCATACTCTTTGGCTAATTAAAACAACCAGACAAAGCCCAGGCACTATGCAGACTCCTCCACATTTTTGTTCTGGAACTACCAGCTACATCATCCCAGGAGGTAGAAAATCCTTTACTTTGGGGGACGGCCAAGAGGCAGCTCTGGGGCGAGGTTAAATAAGCAGGCAGGCCCCTTACTCTGTAGCACAGACGTGCCTGCTGGTGACTTCTCCCCAGTTTAGTTTGCTTCTCTAAGCTCTCCTTTCTGACCTCTACATGTGTTGAATCACTCACAAAATCCCAGAGTTTTTCAAATTCTGGTTTCACTGTCATTTATAGATAAACAAAACTTACTAAAGCTTAAAAGCAAGCTTTTGGGGCAAGCCAGCGGATACGTCCAGTGCTGTACAGGGCCGTCAGTACTAAGGAACAAGCTCACACATGCTGTGGTATGGACAGAAAGGTCAATATGACATTTCAAAACACCATCCCTCATTCTGTGTTTAAAGGAGCGTGCGACTGAGGATTCACACATGTTTTAGTTAACATCAGTGATGCAAGAGGAAGCTGAAGAACTCTAGCAAAGGCTCAGTGCTTTCCAAGGCTCATGCAAAGCTGGAAGCAATTGCTCCCATCCCAATGACAGAGAGAACCAAGCTGCTTGCCCAATTTCACCCAAGTTAGGGACAGGTTTCAAAAGACTCAGTCCTTTCTTTTAACAATGGTTTAACATCCAGGTTTATTTTAGGAGAAATGGGGAAAACGCATTTATTCTAAAGACAAAGGAAATCACTGGGCCATGCAGACGTCTATGCCAGAGCAGGTCAGCTGAACACTGAGTAACGCCAAGCCAACTATTAAACAGAAACTGCTGACCCATGACTCCCTCCCAGCACCAATGAAAACTGCAATACTTAGAAGTTGGCACCACAATTTATTACTTACCTAAGTTCTTCCAGCTCTTTCTTCTTCTTCATCTCTTCCTTTTCCTTCCGCTTCATCTCTTGGATCTGGGCTTTTTTCTCATTTCTCTCCTCTCTGTCCCTGGCTTCCTTCTCAGCCGCCAGGTCTGGGAAGCGCTCCACTTTTGTCTTCTCTAGCCGGTTCAGGATCTCGTTCACCTTCTTCTCCACTGTCAGCATTTTCACCTTTGGAGTGCAAAAAACTGTGATCCTTATAAAAAAATACTTTTATTCTGGCACGTTCTCAACGGAAAGAAAACACCCTATTTCCACTTTACACATGGCTGAATCCCACAAAAACAGATGCTAAGGAAAATCACTGCCACCAAGGCCTATTCAGCAGGTTGTGTAACAGCAAAAAGAGGCCTACTCCCAACACTCAGAAGCACATAGCTAATAAGCATGAGCATTGCTAAGTACATAACCATTAATAATTTTGTTTCTTGGCACATACCTCAACAAAGAAGCCAACAGACAAGAACCAGTCTCTGCCAATTCCTGAAGAGGTGGCATGAAGTCTCTGCAGACCCATTTCAGAAAGAGAAGCTCACGCGCTGCTTGTTGACTGCGGGGGTTTTAGCATTTCTTGCCCTGGTACAGACCTGTTCTAGTCAAACAACTGCACCCCTGGAGAGCCTTCTCTCCCAGCAGCCAAGCTACATAACTACAATTTAAGCATAACATTATCTGTGGACACTAGGTCAGGCTCGGGAATAGCTTAGTACACTGGCTTGACCCTACACCAAAGCTAAGCAGCTTGGCCTTTTAACAGGTTTAACAAATTCAGAGGCAGCACCAGGGTGAGACAGCTCTCGGAGCAGAGACAGTAGAGCGAGCACAGCGTCAGACACCCCCAGGACCCCACACAGCCCTCCTTTGCCCAGCAAGTTCAAGTCCTGAGCCCTTCCAGACGTGTGGTTACAGTACTGTCTGTGAGCTGATCTAAAGTGACTGCTCATATGCAGGCTCTTCAGCTGTGGTAAGAGATGATTTCAGTGGAGTTAAATTCAAACGGATAGCACAGACTAACACATGATACCATTCGACATCAGCAAAGACTCGTCAGCTACACCGTGCTGCAGTTTGGAAACACACACTGCACAGGCTACACTCTGCTACAGGCCGACACTCAACCACGGATTTTCAGGTGACGTTCAGGCAAGTCCAAACACGCTCCTGGGATCTCTCTTAGGCTTCAAGAGTGGATGATTCCCTGGCTTTAGGGCAAACGCTGAAGACAATCTACCCAGCTCCTAACACGGAAACGTTACAGTCTGCCACCAGGTCACCGTCACTGGCTTGCAGCAAACACTTACATCCTTCTGCCTGTGAAAGCCAATCTGCCCCACATCCATGTCTGCAGTCTTCTTCAGGTTAGTCCACGGCGTGTATACCACGTTGACGTTGTTCATCTTGCAACCTAGGAAGCAAGGGAGAAGGGAAACATTTCAGTTCTCTCCCTGCTGAAAGAGGTCTTAAAGCCTTCCGTGAACATGGAAACACTGGCAGTTATTCTTGTCACAAACATTACTAGCTAGGCAAGAAAGACGAAAACAGAGAAGCCCTTCCAGTGTTACAGTGAAACGGAAGAACACCACGACATCATTTTCTGCAGTAACATGAGCGCTGCAGCAGTGTTAACGAACTCCAGATGGAGACCGTCTTTGCCAGAAGAGTGATTACTATGGAAGGGGGCCCCAAGGTGGTGTTAGAGAAGAGACTGCAAGGCCTCCTTGGCTCAGACAGTAATATGGAGGCACAAACAGGAATTTCTGAGATATAAAATTCCTCCTTACAAAAGTATAACAGGCAGCCCCAGCAGCTGCAAGCGACATCTGCTTCCCGTAAGACCCGCTGGCACAGGCTTAACAGAGAGCACCACAGCAGAAATGTCACAAGTGTTTGATCCAAAAAACCACACGCTCGTGTGGACCAGAAACACTCGCCGCAAACACCTCACACCGATTTCCCGGGAATCGGTATTACCTTGAATGCTATTCGCCTTCACTAGATGGGCACAGTCTATCAAAACTTCTTTAGGAATGTCATCCACCGTCTGCCCCTGTGACAGAGCAAGGCAATGTGAGCGGCTTGCGGCAGGGGGCTGTAGGGACTGATGAGTACACAAAAGCCAGGAAGCAGGGCATGATCATCTACAAACACAGCCAAGACCTCTACGCTCCACATTTTACAAGACTGGAGTCTTCTGTGGCATTTGTGAGGAGAGGCTTGAAGCACTACGAGCGACTTGCAACCTGTTTTTCTCAAAGGTATCCTCATTTAGTGGGTGATGGTTCCTAGACATACGCTTGGTGTCAAGCCAGAAATCAATTGTTCTGTTGGGCCACGTTAAACTTCCCGCTCCTCCCCATGTTATTTGGTTAATGGAGGCTGTAAATTCAGTCTCCCCACACTGGTGGTTACCTGCACCCTGAGGAAGCCCTGCAGACTGTAGCAGTTCACGTAAGCAAAGATGGTCTCTTGCGCAGGAATCACTGCAGAATGGGCGCGTGCAGTTCTTATGCGAGTGAATATTAATGTTTTTAAATATACGTGTCACAGGATTACCTTGTGTAACCGAAGGTACACATGCGCGGAAGAGAGCTTATCCACATGAAACCTACAGAATAAAAAAAGCACATTTAACAGAGCATAAGAGATGGTGATCTGTTCTGAAAGATTTACTTCCTAACAAGTGACAAAATAGCCACTCCATGGATGACTAAAGTATAGAAATGTTCATGTTTAAAAGCAGGCAAGGGAGTCAGAGCCTATCCTTCAAGAAACATCAGTCCTCTCAATGGGAGACTGAAAAAATAAAAACCCATTCCCCCTCCCTTTTTTTCTTTTAAATGTTATACTACATGCAGGCAACACTCACAGGATGAGCCTGCGTATGTGGTGTTTTGGTCTGTCTATTTATTCTTAAGAGGAACAGCAAACTCGTGAAGCAGTGCCTGCTGCAGAGTTCACCACTTACATGACTAGTCTCAACATCATAGAGTAAAAAATCCCCCAAATTTCTCACTGGTCAGTACTAATGGAGCAGCCCGGTGCTCTGCCTCCAACAGCGGGAACAGTCGATGCTGCCTGGGAAGTTTACCGTACCTAGTGGTTTCAGTGGGTACAAGTCCCAATGGCAGGTGAACACCAGTTCTGCATTCACTTCACTCACTGTCTCCAAGATTTCATAAGCCTCAATCACCCTGCCTCCCTACCAGACTGAAGAGAGGTCTCCACTCAAGTCCATCCTTACAGCACTGCTGTTCATCTCCTCAATGGCTCCAGCTGGCCTTCTCTAGACCTCTTCTAACTTGACTGTGTTTTTACCATAATCACCTATTTTTTAAGCCTCTGTCCTGATCAACACTCACTCCAACCCTGCAGACTTCCAAGGACAGAGGGGGGGAACTGATCTCATGTCACCTCCCAACCTTTCTTTCCACCACTTCCTTTTTAATATAACTGGACTTTTTCCTTCCTGCTGCAAGACAGAAAACACTCCAGCACCAACACATGAACTCTCACTTGTACCTCCTGAGCCTCCTACTCCAACTCCACTGGACCCCTCTTAAAGAGAAGTCTAAAAAGTGCCAGACACCATTAGAACAATTCCCAGGAGGCCTCCGCAAGAGGACCTAGGATATTTTGTTGAGATGGCACCAGGATACAAAAAAACCAACATGGATGTCAGTGTGAGCTACAAGATACAAAAGAGGTGGGGAAAGATGACTTTCATGGTTCAGGCAATTTGAGGATGAATCTCAAGGTCATTCCTAAATAACAGTGTAGACATACCTTAAATTATGTAGTGATAGGACAAACATGAGACAGAAAATGAATGTGATACTGCTACAACAGTGTGTTATTCAGCTGAAGTACAATCTCTTCTGCTAGAAAAGAAAAAATATTCCCTTGCCAGTTAGCTGACTGCTGACAAAACATCCTCTACAGAGCATGTTAGATACTACCTATTCAAGCTTCAGTCCTACCAAGACATCTCAGCTCATCCTGGCAGAGGCCGCCTTGAAGAGTGAGAAGGAGCACAATCCACATGGTGCTTCTTGTTAGAAACTGTTAGCAAAGGAGAGGGCGGCAACTGTGATACAGCTGGTCTGCGCAACAGTGCCTGGAAGCAAGCTAACTCCTTCCTAAACATCTCTCAAACCTTATCAGTTTGGAAACTTTATGGACTAATCCAGCCAGCAAAGATGCTGTGAATTGCTGCTAACAGGTTTGGGAACTCCCCTGCCCTTGTTTTCTCTTCCGATGAGACCCTGTGAGCCAAAACCAACCCACACATGACAGAGCGCTTCGTTTTGCCTGTCTGGCCTAAGCTCTAGCAGGTCTGCTTAAAGCAGACACCGCTTTCACCCGGCAGGAATCAAAGTATCAAACTCCTCTGCTCCTGCTCACCAACTGCAACTCCTGAGATGGCGATGGCTGTTTTACAGGACAGGCCAGTACATGCCCACAGCGCACACAGGGGTGACACAGAGGAAAAGGCACTGGGAGACAACAGACAGTTTTCTCTAGGCACAGCATTTACTGTTGCTTAAAAAACTTCTGGCTCCATCCCCAGGCCCTGTCTGCTCCGTGATTTCACGTGTTGATGCCTCCACTCTGCCTGTCCTCTGTTAGCCTTTTGGTTTTGCTGGTTTCACTTGTCTGTGTGTGGGGACATCCAGGATCTGCTACTCTTGCTTGACTCAGGAGGTGTGCTCTCTTACAAATACCAAGCTGCCCTTCTCCTTTAACTCTGCTCATTTCCCAAACACAGAAAGAGTAACAGCAAGCTAGCACCTATATTCTGAAACATAAATATCCATGTATGGAGTTATTCAGGTTATTGCTACTCCAGCAGCTCCATGCACAGAAAAACCCCCAAAAGCTTCACAAAGGGGCCAGCTCCTATGATGAACAAAGCGGGGGGGCAGTCGAGGGGGAGGTGCAGGGGAATGAACTCAGAATCAGTGGGGTCCCAACAGCTGCACCCAGGTCTGCTTCAATCCACCTCCACCCTGGGATTGTATTTAAACTGCTAAGTGGCCTTGGAAAAAAAGAGACTCTACAGTGCCTGTGGAAGCAAGAGGGTTGTTACAATCATTTGACTCAGGTGCATAACGAAAGGCAATTTGTTTCAGCACCTACCAGATATCTTCAGGCCAGCCATACTTTATTAGATCTTCATCTGTAGGAATAAAAGCATCAATGAGCAAAGCCCAGGACCTCATCAACAACAAATCCAACTACCTGTCGAGCAGGAATCCTCCGCTGTTGGTCAGCCACTGCATGGCGACTGAACCGAAAGAGAAGAGGGTTTTAACACTGCACCTGTCTGCTCCACGTATGGCAGAAACAGGTACGCCAGGAACACCTCCATCACGTAATTTTGAAATTTTTAAGTGAAAATATGTTTCTTCAAATATTGATCTAATGGGGGGAGACTTTCAGGGCAAGTCTTCAAAATAGCCACACTAACACTTTTCCCTTGGAGTAAAGACACCGGGCTTCACATCAACTACTGATGTGGAAACAGGAGGGGCAGCAGAACCGTAACCTTTACCGTGAGGGAAAGGATGGGCACAGGAAACCTACAGAGTACGAATGCTCACTGGAGAGGGCAAAAATACAGATTGAGCAGGGAAATGGAAGGTTGGTTTGTAAAGTTATCAAACGCAACCTGAAAAACAGTATTTTTCGCTAGACAGATTTTTTTTTTTCCCAGTGAATTTAGTTTTCACTTGTATTTGAAGGCAGTTACTCTGCCTAGTGGATTTACAAAATTTATTTATCCTAAATAAAAGTAACACAGTGGATTTCAGAGGGGTAAGTCAGAATCACTTGCAAGGATGAACAAGTTTTCAAACAATATATCGAATTAACACATACAAAGACATCCTTTCAAAATGACCTTAAATCCCCACAAATCTAAATCTAAGCCATTAGGCATTAATGTACTTACTTTCATACTTATCTTTTCCCATGTAAATGGTGTAAACGGAAGGAACAACTGAGGGATAGAAAGAGGAAAACAAATCAAAAGGGGTTTGGACAAACTGTGCAAGGAATGACAAACACACCAGTCTTGGTCACAGAAATTAGAATGAAAACTGCTTCATCCATCCATCCATCCATCCATCCATCCCACTTCTCTCCTGGGGGCCGAAGGAAGATGGTTTTGCGTTTCCTCCAGATTTTGTCGCAAATGCTTCAACAGACTTTGGAATGTGGCATTTCCACTGCTTTCCATGGAAGATTATCCAGCAAGGAACAGCTTTCTGGGCAAAACCCCCTCAACATCCAGGTGGTTCAGAGTGTATCTGTGTAATTGTACAATCTGTTCAATTAAGCACATGTCTGGAGCCAGAAAGGCTGACATTGTATTTACAGTCTCGGATGAACATTCTGTAGGGCCTTGAGTGAAACAGCTCATCCCAAAGTACCAGAAGCCCAATGTGAACCTCCTCCAGGTAGCCTGGGAGGATTAAAATTCAGAACACAATGGAAAGACAGAAGTTCCATAAACTCATTTGGCTCATCTGTGCCCTACTGAGACACATAAAACAGTGTCCTTCTCTTCTTTAGGGCTCCTTCCATCAGGCAGTAAAGACACTGTCAATTCTGGGAAACCAAGCAAGTGTCCCTTCGGCGTCTTGACTGAAGGCCAGCACAGCTGGGAGATGGACACAGAGCAGTTAAGAGGGTGCTACAGTCAGGGAAGTCCTGTTGCAGAAATCACTGAGCAGCCTGCTTAAAAAAAATGCTCTGTTCTTGTATGTGGCAGCAGGGAAATCTCAATTTCACAGCAACTCTATCTACCAGATTGTCACGTTTCCAGCTTCTACAATTTTTAACAATTATCTTGCGCGTGAGCAAATGCTCCAGCTATAGTTACAAGCCTCAGCGCTGCACTGAAATTTAGCTGTTCTTCACAAGGACCTACAGCACCTGTGCACTTCAGCATGAAGAATTACTGAGAGCGGGTTTTCCGCAGACGGCTTCACACCGTAACAGCCAGTGGCTGAAACAACCTGTTGCAGCAACACAGATTTGCGTTTTTCATATGTTGTTGCAGAACAAACAGAATTCTCTAAAGCAACTCACAAATTAAGAACTAAGAGCAAACAAACAAAAGGCAGGTGACCAAATCTGCCTCCAAAAAGCATCTTTTGAAAATATGGTGTCTAACCTCATATTTTCAAAGTCACTAAAATAGCAGACACACTTCACTTACGTGCTACCCCACTCTGGCAGTGAAATGACTTGGATCCCAAACTGCTTACTGACCCAGTCCTTTCTGAGGGCATTTTTATTAGAAATCCAACATCACTAGCACAAAGCCCAGACGACACTTTTCAGTTTAGTAATGAGGTAATAAGAAACGGAAATTCAAAAATATGAAAGGATTATATGCCTGTGGGAGTTAAAGGTTGGGAAAAAATCCACCCTGGGCACATAGGAGAGTCCAGAGAATGTGAGATCATTGTGACTACAGGCACTACCCATAAGCGTAAAATTAAATGCTCAAAAATAAAATTGCATTAGTGATGGTTCTGTGAAAATGAAGCTCATCCTGCCAAAACAGCGGGGGAACACTAACATAACCAAAGAGGAGATTACTTAAAACCCATATGATTTAACACACATTAGTAACAGTGCAATGGATGTTAGGCAAACGGCAATAGCCTTATTGTAGACCTCTCTCTGGCAGCAAAACTGATTATAATGCATCAGAAACCCTCTGCAGAACTAGCATTTAAAAACCAAAGGAGACTGTTCCCATCATTAGCAGTGTTAACTGCAGCTTGTCTGCTCCTAGTACCCCCCGAGGTACCCTACACGTCTGCCAGGCACTGTACCAGGCTCTTTGCTCCCCACTAAAAGGGAAGTCCAGGAAAGTCTCTGAACTTCTCCCTAGCAGCCTCCACATAAGCAGAAAATGTTTCCATCCAAGTGCTGGGTTAAGTGATCAACACAGCCAGTGCATCTGTTCACTGAGGGTGTAAAGGGCCCGACTTGCCACAACAGAGGAAGAAAAGGGTTTCAACCAATGCCAAGAACAAATTTATTTAAGAAACATTCACAAGACTGTTAAGTCTTGCCTTGTCCAAGGAAAATCAAGCAGCCAGACACTCAAATCCTTCTCACTATGGAACTTTCTCTCTAGAATGGAGAAAAGCTATGCTATAAAATTTAGCCTGTGGATACAGTGGATAAGGGGTAAAAACCACACTGAAACTTTCACAAGCAGTTTATACACTGGTGAAATGCCTGGGGGCACACCAAAAAGGAATATTCCTGTACTACCCTCCCTATCATCAGCCCATACTGCATCAAACCACAGATTTCTGATGCTTCAGAAGTGGCCAACCTTTTCATATGGCAAGCAAAAGGGATCTGTCTATATTAAAGGAAAAATAATGAGACAATTTATGCATTGAGCCTTTCCGCAAACTCCCGATGGCAGCACACTTGAGAAAGCTTTTCAGAAGTCACTCACCGGTATTGCTATTCATTCAAGGCTGTTAGCAACCACTACTAAGAGGCTCCTCAGCTCAGGGAACCTCGTAGCTCCTAAAACGAGTTTAAGTTGTAGCCGATTTCGGCCCAAACCGTATCCTTTACACCCAACTCCGGGCGCACGCAAAAAGGCACCGGCAGGACTAACGGGGCTGCTCAGAGGGGTAGGGGCAGGAGGACGTGCCGTTACCGGACGGCCCCGCTCTCTGAGGAACCGGCCGGGGGCGCGGCCCAGTGCTCCCCTCACAGCGGCGGGACCCGGCCGGTCACAGACCAGCCCCCCCCCGCAGGCACTAAGGCCTCTAGCCGCTCTCCCCTCACCCACTCACCGTTGGAGGTGAAGTAAAACACCATAGCGGCAGCTCCTCAGCCCGCCCGGCCCGGGGCTCCGCACGGCTGCCGCTCTCCCGCTCCAGCAGCGCCTGAGCGACGGCGGGGGCGGAAACGAGCACGGCGCCTGCGCACCGGAGGATCTCGCATGCGCAGTGCGGTGCGAGCGCTGGCTCCCGCCTTCTACGCATGCGCTAACTCTCCGGGCGGTGAAGCCGGAAAGAGCATTGCGCACGCGCAAAACTCCCGGGAGGCGACGGCACGGGCACTTCGGCGCAAGCGCGTTATACCCCAGCAGTACTGGCGCGCCGTGTTGCGCATGCGCAAACCGCGGCGCGCAGCTTCCCGCCGTGTGCGCATGCGCAGGGCTCAGTGCGGCGGGGCCAGCTGAGGGGTCTGTGGGCGCAGTTTATTTTATTTTATTTTTCCTGGATACGCGTAAATGTCCCTGGGAGTGTGCCTGGGGGCCACGGGAGGACCTCAGCGGGGGGGGCCTCCATGGAGCTGCCGCCGCCCTGTCACCTCTCACAGGCCATTTAAGAGCAAAGACACTGCTGGGCGCCCCCCTAACCGCCCCCTTAACCTTTGCAAACGTCTCTCGATTCACTCCATCCCGTTATGCCCAAATCCCCGCCTTGAGCGTTGCGCCCTGCCCGCCTCACCGCGCATGGACTACAACTCCCATGAGCCCCCGCGCTCCTACCCTCCCCACCCCCCGCAGCGCAGAGGCGGCTCTGCCCTCGCGAGGCACGCTGGGAGTTGGAGTCCCCCTGGGAGGGGGAGCGTGGCGAGTTCTGCCGTCTGATTGGCTGTAAAACGGGTAGGGCGGGCGCAGAGCGGCGCGCCGCAGCTAGGCCAGTGGCGATGAAATACAGCGTGAGTGACGAGGCGCTCGGCCAATGGTAAGGGGAAGGGCGGGCGGGCGGGAGAAGGCGCGCGGATTCGAAGGCGCGGGAGCGTTGGCGGCGGAGGCGGCGCTGAGGTGAGGGAGCGCGGCCGGGGCCCGGGGCCGGGGCCGGGGCCGGGGGAAGCGGGGCCGGGCCGGGCCGGGCTCAGGTTCAGGTTCAGGTTCAGGTGCGTGTGGAGGACGGAGGGGTGAGGGTTTGGCGCCGTGTTGAGGCGTAGGGCTTGTGTGAGGGGGAACGAGGGGCGCGGGTGACAGGGCCTGGTGCGGTTCTGAGGCGCCTGTGTGGGCTGAGGGGGGAATTGCCGGGCCCCCGGCCTGACGTTGTGTTGGGGGGGGGGGGGTGTGTGTGTGTGTGTATGTATGTGTATGTATGTGTGTGTATGTGAGGGGTGTGGGGCCCCGGGCTGGGGGTTTGGTGCTGTGCTGAGGTGCACCAGGCTCTACATCCCAGTGTAGGTGGGGTGGGGGTGACGGAGGGGGAGGCAGCGTGGGGCCCGGTCCCCGGCTGAGGTGCGGGGAGGGGGCTTCTGGGGGGTTTGGGGGACTTTGGTTAGGTCCCGGGGGGTGGGAGATGTGTGGGGTGCTGTGGTAAGGGGCTGGTGCCCCAGTAGGGTGTAGAGTGCCTGCAGGGTGCTGGGATGAAGGTCTGATCCTACACTGAGGTGTGGGGCTTCTGGGGTGAGGGGCTGGCTGGGAGCTGGACTATGAGCATTTTGGGAAGGGGTGTGGGTGGCTGGGTCCGGCAGCGGAGGGGCTCTGCAGGGAGTGGCCTATGGGACCATCAGGTTAATAGTGCAAGTTATAAGGATTGCCCTCCCCACCCCCACCCCTTGACTCTCCTGCCAACAGTGTGTCCTTTTCTTATCTTCTCCCTTTCATCTGTACCTGATATCTTATTTCCCAGGTACCTGCCGGCTTGTTGTTGTTGCCCTGTGCCCTAAGGCATTGCGGGCCCTCTCTTGAAGTTCCCCTCTGCCAGCACTGCTCTGTGCTGAGGTTGTACAACTCCTGCTGCAGCTATGCAGCTCCTGGCTCGATCCTCTGCCTCCACGTGTGTTCTTGGTGTTCCTGGGCTTGACAACAGCTTGTCATGTCTGAGCTGTCATCAGTCACCACTTTCCCAAAACAGCAATGCCTTAACGCAGGCAGGTTGGGAGGAACTTCCCCCTACTGGTAGATTATTGAATAAATTATTATTTCTAGCAGTTCATGAGCTCTTATTACTAGTCTTCTTGGATACAGAGTATTTATTCTCGGGTTTCAGTTGTGAAAAGCCATGTAACAGAAAAGTTACTATTTTACGATAATGATCTCAAACTGAGAATAAACAGCATCGAGTGTTAAACTGCTTTAAATGGCTACTGTGTTAATGAAGGCTAAAAAAGCGTGGTTTATGGTATTTGGCAAGATGGGAGCTAGGAGAGAAACTCTAGAAGTCTGTTGGGTAAAGAGCTGTCTCGGCTGGGAGGTAAATGCCAGCGTGAAATCCTCACAAGAATAAACTGACTGCAAATATAGGCAGGAGCAAGAAGGTTTCTAGGAATGTGTCAGGGAGGTCTGGAATGAGCTTTGCGAGAGACAGAAAGTAGAACTAATTTCTGAATTATCTGACTCCATTTTAGAAAAAGGACTTTAGGATGCATTTGTTCATGATGACAGAATCTGACTTGATCTGGAAGATCTCTTCTGTGTGCGCTTGTTTTATGGCTTATGCTCAACTGAAACAGAGCCTTGTGTTGTTCTAGTCTCTGTCATGCCTGAACTGCTGCCATTCGGTGTTTTCTTCGCAGTCCCCCTCCTCCTCTTCCTTCTTTACTGATTTGTTTTGTTTTGTTTTTTACTGGAAGTCTATTTCCACCTATTAAAATTGTGTTCTTGTAGGTGCTCTGGTGAAGACATGGCAGCTGTTACCCCACAGAAAAGGAGCCGTAGTTCTACTGATACCGATGGGTATGTTAACTTTTCATAGATTTTTGTTTTTCTAATAAAACCAGATTAATTGCTGCACATAGAATAAAATAGGTGTTTAAAATCCTTGAGAGCTTTTAGTGTAAAATGGAAAAAATATTAAGATGCTTCTGAGACACAGTTAGCATCAGCCCATGTTTGTTATTCAGTGACTTACAACATTTTTATATTGTACTGAGCATCTTGACAGGTTTCATCTAATATGTAGGGAAACTGAATCTAAAAATGATCTTCAATCTATAGCATAGCACAGAATTAGAAATGAGAAAAAGCCGTTACACTGAGCTGATACTTTGCAGGCCCATGTTAGTAGGTTGCATTATTTTGCATTAGGGCATTTTTTTTGTTATTAAAGTAAGGTACTGTGTTTTGGCAGTCACCTCTGTCAAGTGCATATCCCTGTACATGACACTTACACACACACCTAGCCAGACATAACCAGTAGAAACCTATAAACTGATTGTTTAGAAACTTAAGAAATAAAACCCCTGATGTTTGCTTTTCTTTGTGGTAAAGCCTCAGTCTTTCCCATTTGGAAAGACTTTGATATACAGTACAGAAATGCTGAGGTCTGCACAAATTATCTGAATAGCCTTCTAGTGTTAACAGAAAAATAGTTCTGTTGTTATGTATACCTAAAAAAATTATGGATATTTTTTCCCCCTAAATCTAGTGGAGGAGGAGCTAGTGGCCATGAACAAAAAGATGAGTTTTAAATCCAAAAGTATAGCTTGTTTCTTATTCTTTAGTAACTCTACCAGCTGAACAGATTTTTCTCACGTTTGTTGTCTATATATCCTTCCCCCCCCCTGCCAATATTTGGGGGGGGGGGCTGGGGAGACCAAGAGTGAAGTTTGATTTCTGAATTGGAAAGACAAATCCCTGAGATAGGGTGTAAATACTCACTGAGGAAACGCCCCGCTATGTTGCGCACCAAATACGTTACAACCAGGAATGGCTGAACGTGTCCTTCATGTAAATGTATTATCTCCTTTTAGGCAGTATGTTCAGAAGCTATTAGTGATTTACTGATGAGGTTTGAGACTCTGACGTAGCTGTCAGAGTGAGATTTCAGTGCATGCCTTTCAGAAACTGCTGTAAAATATTGTGAGTTCCCCCCCCAGCTTTATCAGTCTTACGTACAGGGGTGGGGGATGCACGAGCTTTTTCAGAGGCACAAATCTGAGTTGACAGAGTTGGTCTGAAACAAATCAAACTTTTTTTTTTCTCCTTAATCATGAATAGCACTGATTCTGTCGGCAGCGTTCCAGAAAGTAGAATGACTGTTGTTCCCAGGTGCTTTAACAAGTTCAGGCAGGAAAATAGATTTGCTATTTAAAAAAAAAAATGTGGAGAATGGTGAGACAGTCTTAGGCCTTTTGATATTTGTGTATTATATTTTGTTATTTGATATTTGTATTTGTTACAGAGCATATACCAGTACAGGCAACTAAGCTGAGTGAAAATTAAGTGTTACTTAAGTGAAATAATAATTGAAAAGCTTTCAATAGTACATGTGATGTTTTGCTCTGTAATTATTTTTACAGTTCTTCCTTGGCCTTTGAGACACCTGTGAAAAAAATGATGATAGGCTTTGCTGAAGGTCTGTCTCCACTCAAGAAATCAAGAAATGATTGGTTTGCTTCTCAAATAAAATGGTTATCTAGCTCCAGTGATGAGATGAAAGAAAATGAGGCTGTCCCGGTGAAGCCGGCACTGTCGAGGAGGCTGGATGTTTCACCCCTTCAGGCAGCCAGTGCTCCCACGGCTGCACAGAGGGAGTCCTCAAGGAAATTATCCCCAAAGCCAGCTTCCTCGTACAAGCCCCTTATGCCTGTGGTGTCTTTTTATAGCAAGGAGAAGCGATACCTTACTCCTCTTGAGAGGAAACAACTGAATGAGAACCACTCCTTGGGTGAGAGGAATAGGGAGGAAAATCTCCCAGCTGCCAGCAGGACTGAGAAGATGAACATGAACTTGAGCAGGAAAACAAGCTTAAAGCCAACCAAGCACTCAACAAGCTCCAAGCATGGCAAAACTGTCCCCAAAACACTTAAGAAGGCAAAAGGAGATGTACCAGTGGTAAAACCCAGTGTGGAGAAAGAGAATGTGAATTGCCTAATTAAAAAGAAGATGGATTCACCCTTCAGAGTCCTAAGCATGACAGTTAAACCAGCCCTGAAACTCCAGTTGGGAGCAGCGTTCTTTTCTGCCAGGAAGAAATCGCACTCTAAAAAACCAGTTGTAGACACTAAGTCTCTCCAGGGTCTCCCCAAATCTCTGCAAGAAAACGATCAGCCCAGACCACCGACAACTACAAAGTCTAATTCAGCTGATAGAAACAAAATTCTTGAGGCGGATGGTATATTGAGAAGTATTTCTGTGCCTCAGAAGAAAGGAAATGAAAACAGGGAGGACTTTACAAGCTGTGCAAATCAAGACAGAGATTTGGCATGTGAAGGAAAAACATCTCCGCAAAAAAGCAGAAGCACCTCTGGTCGGTTTTGGGCTTCGAAGTCTGCAGCTGCAGGAGACAGTGATGCAGAGAACGTGGTAAGTAGATGGGTCATCAGGACCCACAGAGGCCTTCAGGTGACGCACACAGAGCTTTCTGAGCAAGCTGGAAGTAACACATGCTCCAGTTATTTGGACATAGGGGGTTTATTTAGATATATTAGTGGATTTTGCCTAGGAAAACTTTCACAGATTTATTCCCGCCTTATGAAGGCATAAAACTGTGGTAAACTTTCAGGAAGTTCTTGTCAGCATCCCTATCTGTCGCTAGCTCTCTGTTGCGGTGAAATATTCCATTTATGACAGCTGAAAGGAAAGCTTTCTGCATGATGTTTTTCCAAAAGACAACATGTATTCTTTTTTTTGTGATAAAGGGCAGCTGAAAAAGAAATTTCTAAATGTTTTAACAAATGTAACAAATGCCGAGGCTGACCTTGCTGAGTTTTGTGGGAGGTCAAGAGCCCACATCCTGGGTGTTCTCCCCAGGTAACTGTTTGCAAAACCTTACCTGCTCAAAGCTTGGCGGAAGGAGGCGCTTCTCGAGTTCTGCTGCTGTGCTCCTTGAAACCAATTTTGGTTTTCCCCACCCGTGTGCTTCTCAGGCAGTGAAGTAATTGGACAGAGAAAGCAAAATTGTTTCTTGAGTGTCTTTATTTAGAGATTTCTCCTGGGTCACAAGATGTTGCTTGCTGGGACAGCCTGTGCTGTAATTCAAGCGGCACTAGCAGGCCTTGGTGTGGTCTGGGCTTCTCTTTTTAGCGATTTTTTTTCTCAGCAGGAACTATGTGTGCTAGTTCTGCAGCTCCCTTCTCCAAGGAAGCAAGGCTAAGCCCTGGTTTCGCATGCTTTATAACAAACCAACAATGACTTTTCTGAGTTGTTCTGTGTTTGAAGAACTGTAACATTTTTGTATATCACTGAAGAGATATAAGCAACCTTAGCAGTGAATACTCCTGGTGATAGAAAAGTGTTGTTTGGGTAGGGTTTTTTTTTTAAACATACATTTGATTCTTGTGCAAATACGTTTAGCAGTGCCTGAATGGTTAAACTTTGCAATGAGTCTCACTTATTGTCAACCAGTTAATGCTTGCCAGACCTCACTTTTAATTTTAGGATTTGGTAGAGAATTATTTAGTTCGGTATGTAGATTTCACTTTCTAATGCGGTGCTTAGGTGTGAAAGGTAAGGGTGGCAATGGAACGCGTGCAGCAGTAAAATACAAATTCAGAACAGGTTCGCAAACTGTTTCATTACACTTGATGTGATATTTTGCTGTTGCATTCTGGCATCTAAAACTTAGGAAAGTAGGAAAAGGCAGTGCAATACTACTCTAGTATTTTATACTGGCATTGAAAGGAAGTAGTGAACAAGATGGGAAGCTGTTTTTATAGGGCTAATGTGTTCTATATTCCTGTGTCAGTTCAATAAAAGACAGTTTATTGCCTCCTTTGTTCACCTGCACTGTTTTAGTATCTCTCTCACATTCCTGACTTGATTGTCAATATGTTTTTACAATGCAGCATTAATAAACCACAAATGTTAGCTTGTGCAATCTAACCTTGCACATGCAGTAAAAAAAAAAAAACCAAACGTGAAAGCATTTGATTCTGCTGTGATGGCAGTTTTTTGTGTTGGCAAACTATTTCTCAGAGGTTAACCAGAAGCATAGAGTGTTTGAAAAGGGAACGTAGTGATTTCGTTACCGCAAACTAAATACAGACCAAGTTTGGCCTTGATCTAGTCTCAGATTCTGCTACAGCCAGTTGCTTTGCCTGGTGACTGTCTAGCTTTCCTGATGGGAAATGATATGCTGTCATGTATAAAAAGAGCAGAGTTCAAGGCAAAAATCAGTTTGGCAAACTTTTATTTTTATAGAACATTTGCAAGAGGCTTCCAAAAGCTGTGAAGATGCATAGTTGTAGACAGAGAATGAAGCAGAGTCCCAGAAATGCTGAGGTAAAGAAATGATACAAACCTCTACAGTTAAGATTTACTTAAAAACACAAGAAAAAAAAAAAACCCAACACATCCTGCACTAAAACAAAAGCAGGGGTATACATAGGTGTTAAGATGTTGAGAATCAAAATCCACGATCATTGTCATAAGCTGAATTTGGTCTTACAGTAGTCAAAGGCAGGTAGATGAGAAATGTCGATGGTACGCCTCAAGGCTGTGAGCAACCTGCAGGACATGAACTTTTCCTCAGTGCTGGGATGCAATGTTTCCAGCAACACTTTCAAATTCAGCAGTCAGATGTAACTTTAATAATGGTGAGATGGGTAGTCTTCTAAGACTGTGTTTTGTTATTGGAAAATACAGCCATTGGTAACACTTCATAATGTCAATTAATGCTCATTGTGAAGGTCCCTTGAAGTGTATGTGATTCTGTAGCTGCTGTCCGACAACTTCATCAGCTGGAGAGTTTTTGTTTTGCCCTAAGAAAATTGTCTTAATTTATAGGATGTTGATGAAATCAGTTCTTCTACAACCTGTGAGTCAGATGACTGCATTATTCCTTCAAGTCAATCTCCGCGTAAGGCACATAAGCGAGGTAAGTTGGATTATACATGTCTTGGTCTATGACCTTTGTTGCTGTAGGAAAATGACACAGAAGAGACTTTGAAAATCTCTTAGGTTACCGGCTTTTCCCCAGCAGGATCAGCTCTGCTGAATTCCCATGTTGTCCTATAATTTCATGTTTAAATAAGCTGGACAGTGATCATGGAGATTCTGCTGTTTCCCTGATGAATCTGTTTTAGTGTTAAGCTGAATGTAAACTGTGTTTTATCCTGATGTCTAACCTATCTTTCCTCTTTGCTTTACTACATAGCCCATTCCCAGTAAGATTTGGGAAATTACTGTATTTGAAACCTATTATTATGTTTTTTCCCCATTCTTTTCTCCCTGGACTGTTACCCTGATTCTTTCAGCTTTCCTTTTTAAATCTTTATTTGTAGGCATCTGACTTTTTAGTTTATTTTCTCCAGACTGAGTCATGTCTTTCCTGGTACAGCACTCCCAAACAGATCTCTGTCTGAGCCTTACCAGCACTAATTAGCAGGAAGGGAGTGATTCATATATTTCACATGTAGTGAATGCATACATTTCCACAGGAAACTTTGTGAGATGCCTTTGGTTTGAGGCAGATGGTAACCCAAGTGCTTTACATGCAGCTGCTGCCCAGAGGGTTGATCCCTATCCCTTATTTTGCCCCAGCTTGTTCCCTATCCCTTATTGTGCCCCAGCTTGTTAAGTATAGTGGTTCCTCTCATCCTTATTTTAGTCTGTTTGTTTCTGTCCATTTTCCATACATGAATGCTTTTTAAATTAAACTCTTAAATGCCCCTATGTGCTAGGTATTATCTACAAAGTTATAAACATATATTATTGTTTACTCCTGATGGTCACCGAGGAAACTCCACTCTATACTTTTTGTTTCAGCAGTGAATTATTAACAATAAGTACTTGAATATGATTTTTTTTTTTTTCCCTAGTCAACTTTGCCCCTTTTCTTATGGTTGGTTTACAGAGACCGTATTTCCCTACTAATGCAAGGGAATTTTCAGAAGTTATATATTAATTTTAAGACATTTATTATTTTTCCTCTTGGGGATAACAAGTGATAATAAAAAGAAAATATGTTGCTTAAATATTATTTTATTAAGGCAGACTAATGTGTTGGCCTTTACCTGCTGTCTCATCTTCCAAGTATGCACTAACATGTGCCAGTATGTTTGCAGGAGTTGAGGTCATGTTATTTTATCCTAATTTCCTGGTTTCTCCATTTTTTCCGTTTTAAAAATAGGCAGCATTCGCTATTCTAGCCTCAGCAGCCCTGGGTTAATTCAGTCCTTGCTAGCCTGAAAAGTTCTAATTTATCTGAGTGTTCTCTCAACATCTTTCCCCAGCTGTGGAAGTTCAGATCTCCTTTGTGTCTTAATTGCGCTAATGATCTCATCACAACTAATTCTTTTACTGATGACTGAAATAAAGCGCTAGATTATTTGTTGTCATTTGTCATCTGGTTTTAGTGTTTCCTCCTCTTTTGGTAGCAGAAACTTCTGGATTTTCCTCTTGCTGTTACAAGATTCTTTCCTGGTATTGTGGCCTTCCCAGGTAGCACTCAGTTTTCAATTTGGCATTTCTCCTTTCAGTCCTTCGTGTTGCTGCCCTGCTTTCCCCTGGTTTCTACTCTCTTTGTGATTCCTTGAGTTTCCATTGAGAGGTAAAGTCATGATTTAGCCGTGTTTGTCTCTTACTCCACTTCTCTCTGACACATCTGGTCTTAATCTGTTTCTTGGAGAAATTGCCAGCACTCCTGAGCTTCCTTCCCCCCACCCCTTTAGACTTGCTTTGCATGGGAACTTATTCATCCACTTTTGGAACGTAGTGAAGTCTGTTTTCTTGAAGGTCACCATTTCTCCATGCCTCCTCTTCTTGTTCTGAGGAGTGGCGTGCTCTCTGCTGCCAGCCACTTTTCTTTATGCTACCTCCAGCTCTGTATAAAAGCCTCCTGTTACTGTGTTTTCTACCTGTTTATAAAGCTGTTGCCATCACATTCCCAAAGATTGCCTGACATTATTTGCCGGCTGGCGCCTTTCCCAAGAAGTGCCTTGGCCCTCTAAGATCCTACATTTCTAGGAAGCTGTAGGCTTATTATTGTTTGTTAGTGTCGTCTTCATGACTCCTCATGATCTTTTCCACTACTGATATTAACAAGAGACTTTTTTTATTGTGTCCTGTTTCCTAGAAACAACTGGTTCATCTTCATGGTGTATTTTTTGGCGGCTGTTAGGGCCACTCTTCTGCTTATGTACTTTACTATGTTTCTGTAATTCCTATGAATTCTCTGTCAAATATCTGTGAATGCAGTCGAAGTATGAGAGCAGAAAGCAGTCTAGTACCTAAACTTTTTATACTTGAGGGAAAATGTATTCCTAACTAATAATTTGCCTTGTTTTACTTATCAAAGTCTTTGCTAAATTATCCTAAAACTTCCAGCTTGTGTGCTGTAACCTAGCGCTGAGCCCATCATTTCCCAGCTTCTCTAGGATGAAGAAGCTATAGGTTCAGGCTGCCTCAGCCACAATAATGGAAAATGGAGAAACCTCTGCTTGATTAACACTCTTAATTAATAGCCAAGGAAACACTAGACTAGTGCAGCAGAAATTTCTGCGTTGTAATTCCAATGTGAGAGGGGAAAGTACCAGATAGCCTGATCAATGTTACTTCAGTGGATTGAAGGTAATTATGGCTGGATACCATTCATGGACACAACCTTTATATACTGCAGTATCAACAGCTTCCCTGTACTCTTATAAGCTCTTGTCTGTAGAGTTCAATTTCACTGTTGTGTATCATTTTGAAGTCTCATTGGTGTTTGAATTTCTGTTTCCATGTATTGACATGTTCTGCAACTAAAAAGGATTCTAAACCACAATAACTTCATTCGTCTTTTCCAGCATCTGCTTCAAATGCTGTTGTCTACCCCATATTCAGTGTACCCCCTGCCAGCAAGAAAAGGTAGGCTTATCTTTGCTAAGTCTCTCCAAGAATGATCAGAAGTGTCATATCTGCAGAATAATATTTTTTTTTAATTATAGTAATTCTAAAAACAATAGCTTAGCTTTCTCCCAATCCTTGTAAGGTTTGGGAGCCTGGGGTTTTTACTGGGTTGGCTTTTTTTTTTCCTTTTAAAGGGAAGATGAAAGATGAAAGTTGTGTTTGGTTTAGGGGGATACTAGCCTGTGAATAAGGAAATACACATTTGCTTACTGTCTGTAATACATTTTACTTGTGAGGTTGTACATATTATTTAGCTGATTTTTTTTTTTTTTTTAACGAAAAAGGAAATAATCGTTTTCTCTTAGCTGTTGCTAATGATAAAATCATTAGAACAAGGGGGACTGTTTCAGGACATATTCATCACCAAGAATGCCATAGCCTTGGTGGTGTTTGGGCCCTGTAGAGGGGTTTTTATTTATACTACTTCTGTAGTGTTCTGTAACTCCCTATCTGGAGTGTCCACAACGAGCAGTAACTTTCAGTCTTTATGTACTGGCCGTTCATTAGGGACCTGCACCTCCCATCAGCCAGAGACCCTCGACAGCACTAACTACAAATTTGAGTAGGTACCAGAGTTGTCAAAACAAATTGTCTTTACTTGGACAGTTTGGCAAGTGTAGTGGCAAGGTATAACATTGCCTGCTGGCCATACAATGAGCAGAGAGGCATTGCTGTCCCTCACTAGAGTCTAATAAACGGTATGGGTTTCTGTATATATGTTTAAGTCTGCACTGTAGACAGCAAACATGCTTGTTCATGAGTTTACTACGCCTACATCACCAATTGGTATGGAAGTGATGGCTCTGGCATGTGCATTCTTGCCACATTTGAAGAAATTCTGTGTTGCAAGCAACCTTTTGAGCTAAGTTTGTGTACATCACCTACAGCATGTGAAAATTTGACTCTATGTTTAACTGGGCCAGTTAACTTATTGATTTACTCATTGAGTAACGCTGGAAAGGCTGACGGGGCAGGTCAGTAACTCTGCTCAGGCCAGTCTGTGGCTCTTGTAGGAACTGGCAGCTTCTCTGTTTCTGTCACAGTCAACCTCCTTTACCAGTTAAGCCTACAGTATTAATTTTTAAACTGTTGAAATGACTCACTCTTGGGGAAGGCACTGGCTTACTGGAGTTGTACAGAGCTAAAGATTTCAGAAGGCTTGTTATTGTGGAATACCCACGTTCTTTAACTTCAGTGTCAAACTGAACTTTCTCTGCCATAAGGTTCATTGCTTTTCAATAGTAACTTTTCCTGTGATATGCTTTTGTAAATATTACAGTGCTGTGGCTAACACTGACCAACATCTTCACTGTTAGCACTCGGGGAAGTATTTGTCTGCTATACAGAAGTCACCTGAAGTGCAAAGATCATTAACTGCACTGGTCAGGTGTGTTTTGTATTGCACTTTTTTTTTTTTTTTAACCTGAGAAATTTTAGTACAGCAGCACTAGGTAGCAGCACACTCAGAAGTTTTGATCTAGGTGCCAAAGAAAAGGCAGAAGTTGTAATAAAGATGGGTGAAAAGGATTAACGGAAGCACTTGCTTCTCTTCCACTTTCCCATGTTCACCTGAATGGGTATTTCGTAAGTTTGCTGGGCGATGTTTGCGTCCTTGTTTTGGCTGGGACAGAGTTAATTTTCTTCCTAGTAGCTGGTACAGCGTGTTTTGGAATTAGTGTGAGCATAATGTTGATAACACACTGATGTTTTAGTTGTTGCTAAGTAGCGCATATCCTAAGTTAAAGATTTTTCAGTTTCCCATGCTCTGCCAGCAAGCAGGTGTACAAGAAGCTGAGAGGGAGCACAGCCAGGACAGCTGACCCGAACTAGCCAAAGGGACATTCCATACCATAGGACGTCATGTTCAGTATATAAACTGTGGGGACTTGGCCAGGAGGGGTGGATCACTGCTTGGGTGTTGGTCAGCGTGTGGTCAGCAATTGCACTGTGCATCACTTGTCTTTACTTGGGTCTAATTTCTCTCTTTTTGTTATATTACTTTTAATTATTACTATTTTTTATTATTGTTGTTGTTAGTATTATATCTTATTTTACTTTATTTATTAAATCTTTCTTCTCTCAACCCACAAGTTACTTTTCTTTTTTGATTCTCCTTCCCATCCCACTGCAGAATGAGCGAGCGGCTGTGTGGTGCCTAGTTGCTGGCTGGGGTTAAACCACAAGTTTGCTATTTACTGTGATGGAAATGAAGCACAAGCATGTGAAGTTTGCTTTTTGATTCTGTAAAAAGCATGATATTGCTAAATTACTTGCAGGCACTGGGACTTTTTACTCATAAGGTGTGATTGTACTACCTGGTGTCTGTGCTTCTGACTAGCTTATTTCTTCATTAATTTGCTGTTGTACTCGTAGACCTCTAGTGGAAAAAGACTTTTTTTCTCACACAAGAACCAGAGCTACTAATGCCTCTCCCATATTGAATCAACTTCTTGATACATTTTGTTAACAATAAAAGCATCCTGAGATGAGTTTATTGTGAACATAAAAAAAAACAACTTGAAGTTGCTCCTAAAAGAGCCAAAATAAGCTTTCCAAAACTTGTTGCGCTACTGTAGTTTTCTGCCACAGAAGTGTTGAAAGAGAGATCTGATTGCAATATTTGCTTTGCTTCCTCATGTGGCTTTTCAAATACCTTCCGTGGTGCAAGTGGAACCGTGGAATATGTGGAAATCCTGGTGTTTGTGATTAACTGAAAATCAGTCTTGGATTTGCAGTTGTCTCCTGGGAAGCTGATGAGCACAAGCTTTTCCTACATGAAATCTCTGCTTTGGAAATTCTTCTTAGTATCCAAATCTATAAAATTGTTTGGTGTATCTCTAAATTAGTTCCATATTAAGGTTCACTGCACAATAGTTAAAATTTCCCATTTGAAGATTGCTTAAGAAATGCCACCTTACATGCAGAAGTCTAAAGGTAGGTTAGAAAACCTGTGCGATTATTAACACCCCTAACAATGTGCTTCTCTGTAGCTGAAGCCCACATTGTAAACCTAAGAATTCATATAAAGCCTCCATGTCTGGATCTGAATATGAAAAATTCCTCTTGGCCTTGCTTCGGTCCGCTTCCCTTTGGGAGCATGTCCCTGCTAGATGGCAGAGGAGAGCTTAGCCCGAGCACCAAGGGTTTTTCCTGAAATGCTGCCGATCCCCTGGTCTAAAGGTGGTGTTGGTGTGAGGAGCTGGGACTTGTGGTGGTGAAGCAGGAGCTGAGTAGGGAAGCTGTCTGGGGACCCCAGGGGTAGACAGAGTGTGGGCTTGAGACCAAACTATGGTGATTCTTGGCCAAAGCCTTGTCACATGTTCTTGTACACCGTGATCGAAACCTAGATGAAATGCTTCGTAGGTTATTGGAGTTCACTTTTTCACTTTCTTCCTTTTTTTCCCCTTGAGGGGAGAGTGGTGTTGATGTGGTATGCACTCTATCGTCAGCTTTCCTCACAAAATTGGGAACACTCGAAGCTTTGTAAGATGACTTCAGACGATGCTACTTCCCCTGCTGAGTCTGGCAGGGTAGGACCCTTATCCTTGCCTCGTATCACACTGTCCAGGAGTCTGGCACAGATTCCTGAGCTGCTCAGACCAAGCTGAAGTACTGTGGGTTGCAGTGTGGTCGTGCAGCGAGGCACATGCTCACATTTCCAGGTATTCATAGCCACATCTCCCTGTGTTCATCTTCCTGAGCCCTTTGATGATTGCTGCCCCAGCAGCACCTATTTCCTCACCCACAGTTTCCATACTTCACAGACCTGGCCCTCTGCTGCTCAGTTTGTTGTGTATCTCTTCAACTGTTCAAGGAGCTGCTGAATTTCCAATATCCTGGAAAGGGATGGCTGTGGAAGTGAGAGAGGTGCTTAATCAAGAGTTATTTAACTTCTGATACAATTGTGGCACTTCCTAGAGCCCCTGTCCTTCCCTCCCTCTCCCAGGGTAGCTGGCACCACAGCTGTCAAGAAGCTATGCTGTACCTGGCTTAGTTTGGGGTGTTCTGTAATAAGAGTTGCTACCCTGCCCTGGTACCCAACATGTAATGTTAACCTTTGTCTGCGGTGACTAATTTTCATCTCTGAAATTATTTTCAGGATGCAGGCTACACTGGATGAACTGACTTCTCTGTTTGGGTCCAGCCCACCTGCAAAAACATCTCACACCTCGCAGAAAAGCAAGAAGGCAAAAGAGCTCTGCAAGCGCTCCAGAGATCAGATGATCATTGTAAGGTTCCCCTCGGGGTGTGCTGGGTCCTCAGGGTGACTTGGTAGTGAGGAAACAAGAAATATGTCTTGTCTAACAGATAAGTAGTTTTCCTCAACTGTAAACCTCAAACCGACCACACTGTGACGACAGTAACACGGCAGTGATTAACATATTTAGCACTTTAGGACAGGGTAGTAGCTGGGAAATACATTGTTATGGTTTCCCTGGGACTAACACTTTATTACATTTTGGAATTCAAAAGAGGTTTATGTAACATAATATTTAAAACAAAACAAAACAAAAAAAGCCAAAGAGGAACTCAGCCAAGCCTGTATAGATGCTATAGGAGTGAATTTGGCTGGATAATTTTCCTTTCCCACGGCTTCCTGGCCCGCTGCGCGAACAGACTCAGCACAGCACTGCAACCACAGCGGCAAACGTCAGCCAGGGCAGCATAGGAGCAGGAATGTGCGAGCGAGAGCTGAGACTGAACGGAGCTCGCTCTGTTAACAAGTGGGTGCCTCTTCGGTAGCTCCACGTCTGCCTTCCTGCTGCTGCCCTTCAGTGTGGAGTACTGATTTTGGAGCAGCAGGAGGCCAAACGGTGTTATTGAGGCTCGCGTGTCATCTAGCTATCACGCGTATGGGTTTCCAGAAAATACGCCCTCAGCAATGAGTAATTTTTTTAGTAAACCATTTGTTCTCACTTGGTGACATGCAGACATTTTTAAGCCTGTTTCCTGAGGGAACAGGGCTTATGTGATCATTCTTGTCTGCTGATCTGCCTTTTCTAGCACCTTTTGAGTCATTTGGATGATTTCTGTCAAATTTGAGACCTCACAGTTACAAAGTTTTGAGTGTTTTGAAAACTGGTCCCCAAGGAAGGGAGAAACCCAGATGAATGCCTGCGCTGAGAGGAAAGCAGCAGCATGTATTCAGCAGTCATCACTACCCCGAACATGGCTGGCTGGCCAGCCACAAGCTCCAAGCCTGCCCGGCACGCCTCGGCTGCGTGTCAAACTGCTGGGCCCACGAGGGACAGACTGTGGGTGCTGTGACATGGGGAGGAAGCCCGAACTGGGATGTGGGGAAGGGAAAGCAGCTGCTGCAGTATCGGCCAGTGCAGAGAAGTAAGATGAGTCCTTAACAAACCATGCTTCACTTCACCTCACTACTTAAAGAGCAATCTGCTGTTTGCTTGCACAACTGGCATTCAGTTCCTTCTCTTCCCCTCCCTGTGTACTGACAGAGATAAAAACGAAGTTATTTTTAGATAACTGATGAAAACACAGTACAGAGTTTTCCTTTGGTTTTTTGTGGTGCACTTTTACATTGTTTTCTCAGTGAGGATGTTGCTGAACTATTTCAAGACTTGTTCCAAATAATGCATTGATTGTATTCCCTGGATAATTTAATGCTATACAGTTCTGAATGTTCTGCAAATAAGCAAAAGCTAGTCCTCCTCTCCACAGATGCAAATGAAAACAAGTACTTGAATCTTTGATGATTGTTACTAGAACTAATTCTCAACCTCATTCTTTAAACTGAACATGGTTTTGAACAGCTTCAGAGTGCTTAGCTGGCTCTGTTTCTTACTAGGATGCCGGTCAGAAGCATTTTGGTGCCATAGTTTGCAAGTCGTGCAGCATGATCTACACGGCTGGTAGCCCAGAGGATGAAGCCCAGCACATCCAGCACCACGAGAGATTCCTCGAGGGACTCAGATATGTGGTAAGGTGATGGCTGTGCTCGCAGCTCAGCTGAAGAACAGAGGGGGAATTGGTGTGTGATAGCCAGGTACAAAGTCAAGACAGCTGCAGGCAAACATTTTGTCATCCAGAGGGGAGGTTAAAGTGTAAGTTAAGCAGTTCCAGCAACTGTCTACCTTCATCAGTTTGATGAATGTGACTTGACTTTATTCCTGAAAGCTGGAGTGGTTCAGATTACAGCTTCATCTGCCAGAGTCTGCACTGAATCACTTCCTCTCTTTCGCTAGACCACTAACTTGTTGTTTGTTTTTTGGTTGTTTTTTTTTTCCTCCCTCTGTGGCAGGGTTGGAAGAAAGAACGGGTTGTGGCAGAGTTCTGGGATGGGAAAATTGTATTGATTCTTCCAAATGACCCAAAATATGCCGTCAAGAAGGTACATGTTTGTTTACTTTGGGGTTTATGTTGTAGATTAGCTTTCTGCTGGCTCAGCTCCTGGAACTACCTCAGTGTGTGATCATACATTGCTTGACAGTGCACAGGGTGAACAGGAGAGCTGAACGGGGTTGTGGCAGCAATCTAGGTTGCTGTGGACACCCACCCTGACACATCCTAACCCTGTTCCCTGTGCTGAAGCTCTTGTTCTTAGAACACCAGCATAACCTGATCCTTTCAGGCCCAAGGACTGGGTTGAGAGGCAGGTGCGCTGAGCAAGAGGTGTAGAGGGATGAAGACACAAGTGAGAGCCTGTTCTTTAACATTCTCTACAGAGTTAGAGCCTGATCTTGTGTAAGCACAGGCTTATTTGGGGGAACGAGTCCCCTTTCTGACAGGTTTCATGCCAGAGTCAAAGAATGTGCGCATTGGTTCCTTAACACACCTCTCTCCGGTTTTGTTTTCTTAGGCAGAAGATGTGCGAGAAATTGTAGATAATGAATTGGGATTTAAGCAAGTTTCTTTGAGCTGCCCAGCCAAGACTAAAGTATACTTGTTTGTGTCCAATGAGAAGATGATTGTTGGGTGCTTAGTGGCTGAATCAATCAAGCAGGTACATGTTATTAATGTATGGGGAGGGGCTGAAATTGCAGGCTAATCACTGGGGCTGTTTGCCTAAGCCTGTGTATTGGAAATCCTGGCTTAGGGCAGGAGGGGGGAAAATAAAACTAAGGAAATAAAAAAAAAAAAAACAAAACCAAAAAAACCACCAACCAAAAAAGCCACAGGAAAAAAAAAAAAGAAATTAAGGAAAAGCTTGTGCTTTTGTCAGGTTGAGACGTTGCTGGCAGGAGTTAGCCAAGTTTGCACGGCTGATACTGCAGCGAGCTTGCATCTGACCCTGGTTTGGGTTCTGGTTTACCTTGCTGGGTGGTGGTCTGACTTGTAAGAGAGCAGAAGGCAAGGCTGGGAGCACAGGAAGGTCTGTGGCTCTGCATCCTGTTGGGAAGGAGCAGTTTGATGCCTCTGCTTGTCCCTGCAGGCTTTCCGGGTGCTGTCTGAGCCAGGAGCTGTGCCGTCCTCTGGCCAGGACGCCTTGCAGCACCACCGGGCTTGGCGCTGCTCCACGGAGCCGGAGCCCGCCGTCTGCGGTATCAGCAGGATCTGGGTGTTCGGCCCGAAGCGCAGGAAGGGCATCGCCCGTCACATGGTGGACACGGTCAGGTAGGGAGAGGTGGTGGGAGGGCAGCGGGGAGCCGGGATCCCAGCTGGGATTTATCCTTGGGGAGGAAATGATGATTGCAGCAAAAAGTGTTTAGAAGGAACTTAGGGAAATGGATAAACTTGTATTGTTAAGCAAGTCTGGAATCCCCACTTCATAGTGGAAGGATATCAAATGGACAGATATTATATGTATATCTAATATTAAAGTAATATTTTTATTTCAAATCTGACACAAGTGTGGGCCATGCTGTTAACTACTGGGTATAACCGGAACACAGAGCTACATGGACTGGATTTTCAAAGACAAACTGTGCTTGTTGGGAAAATTTTTATTTTTTTATTTTTTTTACTGGTCAAGTTGATGGGCCCAAACACTTGAGTTTTTCCAGGCAGGAAATTCCGAGCTTTTCAAGCACAGGCAAAACTGGGAGGAAGAGTTAAAAATTTCCCTTCATCTATTAATATGGACTGCCTTGAGGGGGAGCTTGGCAGTCCATGAGCCTGTAGTAGCACATATCTTCTTTGTGTATCTCACTATGTGTATATATACACATAGCTCACTATGTGTATATAAAATACAGACATAAAGTATATAAGTACATATGTGTATAATTTTATATATTTATATTCATTCATTATTGTATCTGGAGCTCGGTATTCTGTAAATTCATCAGCCGGTGTTTGGTCTCCCCTTCCTCCCATGGTTAGGGTTTGATGTGCTACCTCAATGACACCTTCCAAACCTACAGGCTGTGTGAGCCAGCTGGACCTGGGTGACCTGTGGGTGCCCACGAGAGTCCTGGCACTGCTGTGGTGGACTTCACTCAGGAACTGTTGCAAGATATTTAACTGAAACCTCTGCGTTTCCATGTAAAACTGTGCGTGTGGGTTTTCTACCTGTATGCGGTCTTACATTATCCTTCTTGCTAATTTTAAAATGCCTCCTGGTTCCTGATTACGCCAGAATCTGAGAGGGCAAACTGGCATCTTGCAAGGATCTTATCTGGTTTGAAAGCAAAGTGACAGAAGAAATAACAGCTCCCTGCAGAAAGAGGAAAACACCCCTGCGGTGTGTTTTAGGAGTCTGATAAAGCAGCTGGCTGGTTGCAGCGCACCAATACCTCTGCTTTCTCTTTCAGGAGCACGTTCATGTACGGCTGCTACCTGAGCACTAACGAAATTGCCTTCTCTGACCCAACACCAGATGGCAAGTTGTTTGCAACAAAGTACTGCCAAACCCCTAACTTCCTTGTTTACAATTTTATTTATAACAACTGATTCGACTTGGTTATTGGAAGTTGAGGTTTGTTGAAATCATCTAAGATAATTTGTGTGTTTAAAATAACACTTAAGCGTTGTTACCTGCCTAAACGCTGTTTTCCTGCTGAGTGCTTGTTCCTCCCCTCGTGAGCAAGCTGGGGGAGAGTGTGTCACTTTGTGTACAGAGTTGTGTTGTATTTTAGTGTATGCTGTGAAACCTTGCTTGGATTTTGGGTAGGGGTTTCTTCTGAAACTAAATTTTATTGTGAGTAACTTAATTTCTTTTAAAGGTTTAATTAATATAAATATGGCTAATTTCTACCTGTGTAGGTATGTAATTCTGAGCTCTCTGCAGTTTTCACGCTGTAAAGGGCTTGTCTGGGGTAGAAGCCTTAGTACAAGCAGTTACTAAATTTATGCACAGAGGAGTAGGAGATGTCTTAAAACAACTGACTTGTGGCAGGACTTCTCCCAGTGTGTAAGACCTGGAACCCTCACGGTGTTGTGCTGCAGGGGAAGCTGTCACGGGAGCTGCCTTCTCAATAAAATGTGTGAAATGCTGCTTGAGCTTGTTTCTGTGCACAGAAGAGATGTGGGAATGCTTCCAACGCTCTCCTAATTGAGGAGTTCAGAGAAGGCAGCAGTGGCTGAAACAGAAGCTGAGGGCTGCGTGGGGGAGCAGGACAAGTATATGTGTTGTAACCTCTTTGTCTCTAACCAGCTGAAGGCAGGCATTTCCCCTAACAGCAGGCTTTCCTTTAACAAATCCCCAAGAGACTGTTTTTTCTTTCTTGACCCTAGACCCTTTTCTACCATGGTATGATTCTGTGTAACAAGCTGTTGTGTCAGGAAACCTCTTCCTTGAGCTTGCAGCTGCTTTCCCTCAGTAATGTTCTTCTGTTAGCTGGGACTGTGCCCTGACCACCTCAGGAACACAAGTACTTTACAGGAGAGCCCTCACCAAAGCTTGCACATACCTAGCAGACACACATGCTCCTTAGGAGGAAAAACCCACCACTTTCACATTGAGACTAAGAAGTTAAAAATACTTTTTTTTTTTTCATCTCAGTCACAAAACTGTTGTTAATTCAACACAAAGAGAGAGGGAAAGGTTTTTAAACAGCTGTAACATGACAACTAAAAGCAAAACTGTTGCACAGAGCATGTAGTTTATTTAGGAACAAGTGCAGATGCAAGGGGATTGCTCTAGAAGCAGAGCAAGCCCCAGTCACCTCAGGCATGTCCTTAAACCAGGGGTTAGAGTTTAATGAGTTTAGGCTCTGGTTTTTAAGTACACAGAGCAGGTTTCACATACTAGAAGGCTAAATGCTGCAGGAGCAGCCTTGCTCTTCTAAGTTCGATCCCACAGCATGGGTATGGGAGCTTGGATGCTTTTACTCTTGGGGCAGACTTGCCTCCAGTGCTTCCACAATGCACGCAGCTGAGGGACGCTTCTTGGGGTCCTCACTGGTGCAGACAGAAAAGAGGTCGATCATGTGCTGGTAGGATGAGTCCAGTTCCTCCATGTTGAGGGCTGGGCGGGTTCCCAGAGCTGCATAATATGCTTCCTCATCAAAGCAGTCTTCATCAAAAGATTCATCTGCACAAGAAAGTGGCAAAGGTGTTGGGAAGGGTGCTGGAAACCACGCTGCACCCTTGGGTCATGGGGCTTTGCTCCCTGGCTTGCCCCTCATGCATCACAGGATGGTTTGGGTGGGAAGGGACATTTCAAGTTCGTCTAGTTGTCTCCCTGCCATGAGCAGGAACATCTTCAACTAGACCAGGTTGCTCAGAGCCCCTTTCCTCATAGCAGAGGTGTTCCAACCCTCAGATCATCTTTGTGGCCCTCCTCTGGACCCACTCCAACAGGTCCATGTCTCTCCTGTGCTGAGGACCCCAGAGCTGGATGCAGGACTCCAGGTGGGCTCTCACCCGATGGGAGCAGAGGGGCAGAATCCCCTCCCTCGACCTGCTGGCCACGCTGCTTGGGATGCAGCCCAGGGCACGGTTGGCTTTCTGGGCTGCGAGCGCACATTGCCAGGTCACGTCCAGCTTTCACCCACCAGTACCCCCAAGTCCTGCCTTGCAGGGGTGTGGTGGGCTGTGACCTTCATCTCAGCTTCGCTATTCCTTTGTTATCCTTAATTACCACCTAGGATACATCATTACTTCGACTTAAATCACTTATTTTGAAGCTCTATCTACCCCCTTTCTCCCAGGAGAATAACTCTGAGTCACCCCTGCAGAGCTGGCTGGGAAAAAGCTCTGCAGCCAGGAGACACTGAGAGCAGGAGTGAGGAAAAATCCCCTGGCTGCCTAGAGACCGAGTCAGAAAACACAAGCCAGCCTGCAGGTCCGTGCCAGCGCAAAGGCTGGAGCAAGAGTTTTCCCAGCACAGCCCATAGGATTCTTAGCTTTGTATCACTCCAGGGCACAGATCTGCCTGCAGGCAGCTGTTAGCAGCCCCTGCCCATCCGATCCACTCCCTGCCTTGGCTGCTCGGTGTAACTCTGAACGACAGGGTGGCCAAGAAGGCCAAGAGCATCTGGCTTGTATCAGAAATAGTGTGGCCAGCAGGAGCAGGGAAGTGATTGTTCCCCCATACTCAGCACTTGTGAGGCTGCACCTTGAATACTGTGTTCAGTTTTGGGCCCCTCACTGCAAGAAAGACGAGGTGCTGGAGCATGTCCAGAGAAGGGCAACAAAGCTGGTGAAGGGTCTAGAGCTTATGAGGAGCGGCTGAGGAACTGGGGTTGTTAACCTGGAGAAAAGGAGGCTGAGGGGAGACCTTATCACTCTCTACAACTACCTGAAAGGAGGCTGTAGCCAGGTGGGGGTCGGTCTCTTCTCCCAGATAACAAAAGGAAACAGCCTCAAGTTGTGCCAGGGGAGGTTTAGATTGGATATTAGGAAAAATTTCTTCACTGAAAGGGTTGTCAAGTACTGGAACAGGCTGCCCAGGGAAGTGGTGGAGTCACCAGCCCTGGGGATATTTAAAAGATGTGTAGACATGGTGCTTAGGGACATGGTTTAGTGGTGGACTTGGCAGTGCTAGGTTAACAGTTGGACTTGATCTTAAGGGTCCTTTCCAACCTAAATGATTCTGTGATTCTGTGACAAATCCCTGCTTCCCCTGTGCTTTGTCAGAGATGAGCAGGTGTTTGGCAGCCTGGGTACAGCCCTGAGCACCCTTAACCTGGGCACAGCACACTTCCTTTAGCTTCCCTTTTCCAAAAAGGCTCAGCTGCCTCAAATATTTTTGTGCACCATTTCAAGCACAATGTCATTTTAAGCTTTTCTGGCCGCATCATTTTGGTGGTATCTCAACAGCATCCACCACACACCTACAGCCTGACAGATTGCTTCTATGCTGCCGTGACAGCAGAGGACGTGGGATGGAGCCGGAGGACAGCCGAGCACACTGCAGGGCTCCTGGGGACATCTTTCAAGCCTACCGAACTGCGCTGACGGGCATCTGATGAGCAGCCGAATTTCAAAGAGCTCTATCCAGCTGTTAGACAAACAGCTGCAGCACTTAAAGAACACTGGTTTGCAACGATTAGTTACCATCATTTATCAACTTCTTATGGTGGAGTTAAGCCAAACGAAGTTGAAAGCAGCCCAGGCCCCTGCACAAACACTGAAGGAAGCCGGCAACCACCCGCTGCAGAGCAGCCTTGGGGTAGTGCTGAGCACCTTGGTGCTGCAGCAAACTCCCCACTGAACTCCCCGTGAAGAGAGGCAGGGCTGGGAGACGCAGCAGGCACAGACACATGCTTGCAAGCCCTTTGGATGGCATCTCTGGGAGACCCAGCATTTTGGGGGTACTAACACATGCTGCAGATACCAATCCTACTAAGAGAGGAAAGCATTTCTAGGAACAGAAGTTGCTCACCAGCAAGGTATAGAAACAAACCTTCATCATCAGGGTTGTTGTCCAGGTTGAGGTGGGGCACGGAGAGGGTCATCATTTCCCAGAGAGTCAGCCCAAAAGGGAAGATGTCGGCCTTGTCGGTGATCACGCCGTCATCCTGCAGGGCTTCCTTGGGCTTCCAGGGCTCAGTGCCGATGTAGTACACCTCTGGGTCACTCACTGGAAGGAAACACCACAGCTTGGGTGTCTGCTGGGACTTGCAGACACTAAGACACAGTCACAGCTCGCCACACAGCAGGATCTTTTAGGGGCCTGAACCTATTTTTCGTTCATATCTGTGCAGTCTCAAAGCCCCTGTAACCTGCGGCTTGCTCTGCAGCAGTGCCAGACCCACTAGGGCTCGTGCTTCTCCTCCACAGGCCTGGCAATGCGCGTTGGGGACTGCGGAGAAACCTCTGTGAGGAGATTTCACAGTGGAGCGTTCGAGGCCATGCAGAGCATGGAGAGAAGAACAGAAGGCCAGAGCTGTGCTCTGCAGCTTAATCCTGCTGTAAGACACCCCACAATGAAGAAGTGAGAAATTACCTGTGTTTTACCCAGGTTTCTCCCTTCCCTAGCTTGGCCCCTGCTGGGGAAGCAGGACAGATGTGACAGCAGTCACAGGGCACCTTGCCTAGACAACACCAGGGGACAAAGCCAACCCGACCCTGGTCCTCACGAGTCTCTGTCAGCCTCCACCACACAGTGCCTCCTGCCAGCCATGCAGTCCTCCTGTTTTCTTTACTCCAGCCCAAACCAAGTTCTCACCACTTTGTTCAATTTAATGCCTCCTTGATCTTAATTAGCCTTGGGAGAGTTGAAATGATCAGCTCTCAGCCCGATGAAGGAAAAACCAGCTCTGACTTGATCCCTTATATCCCTCTCTCAATTACAGGCCCCCCTCCCAAGAGGAGGGTGCCACATTTCCACACTGCTCTCCCTAGCAAATTCCCGAGCTGTCAGCAAATCTCAGCTGTTCAAGAAACTTTTCTCTTGGAGGGCTGATCTTCAAAGCCCGGCCTGTAACAAGAAGCGAATGCCAAAATCCCTCGACACTTCACGGGTTGTTGTGCTTTAATCCTTGGCTACCACACAGACAGGGACCCAGCACCCTCGCTGTCGGTGGGTGCCGGTTGTCTCCTCAAGACCATGAGGAGGCAAAGCCAAAATCAGGGCTGGGTGGAGAGGACTTCTTCCTGTTAAACCAGCCCAGAAACTGATACTTTAACCACACTCCTCTCCAGGAGATTACGCTGGGGCGCTGCCTCCAGCTCTCTCGCTCCTTATAAAATGGAACAGCTACTAATAAAAATGTAATAGAGCAGCTTTATAAATTACGAGGCTGTCGCAGGCCCAAGCGCTGTGTAAAGCAGTGGAGAAAAGCATTCTTGTAATTAACCCAAACACATTCCTGCTGTTCACAGCCAAGCCACGACGCCATTAGACATCTGCTTCTCATTTACATGAAGTCTTTATAATGCTCACAGTTGGCTCGTGCTTCCTTCTAGCCCTACGAGAAAGATTCATTTACTTAACTCTCTGGCAAGAGCATCTCCTCAACGGGGTCCAGCAGGGCCTGATCCAGCATCCCGTGTACAATGGCATTCCTGCCCGTGGGAGTGAATGCGTGAGCATGGAAGGGCACGAAACAGATGTCACAAGTCTGGAGAATTAATGCTGGACCTTCCGAAGATCCCCTTCACCCGCACATGCTGCAAACCACAAGCCAGTCCTTCCCTCTGAGGACACAGAGGGGTAAGTGTGTTCACTCTGCTCCCGCAGCCAAACTCTGGCAGCCACCATGCATTCAGGTCCCCTTCCCAGCAGCCCGACCTACCAGTCATGTTCTCATCCAGGGGCAGGGACACTCCCACATCACAGATCTTGATGGCTTCAAAGTCACCTTTAACGACCACGTTTGAAGACTTGATATCTCCGTGGAGCAGCTTCTTATCATTGTGAAGATACTAAGAGGTAGAGAGGAGTTCGTTAACACCTACTCACAGATACAGCCATGGAGAGGCAGGAAGAGCCATCGGATTTGGACAGCAAAGCACCAACTTCTTAATGTTTAACAAATTTAGCCTTAAAACCTCGAGGATGGGTACCTGTGACATGTACAAAACAGGGCAGGTTGTTCCACCCAGCCTAGTTTTGGAGGCTTATGGTTGCCTTTTAGTGAAAGACTGCAAGAAGGGCCTCTAGCAACAAGTACTTGAGAGTGGGTGTGAAGCGTGGGTATTAGCTGATGGCCAAGCACACATCTGCGTTATCCCGGGAGCTCAGAGCTGCATCTCCCTGGCAGCAATAGCACAGGACTTGCTGCCATGGCCGGGTCAGCCTGTGCTTTACCCTGACCACTGGCATAGCCCAAGGGGAGGCTCAGAAGCCATGCCGTGTTTAGACAGAGCACCGCTGAGTCTCCATTCCCCCCTTTTCTCCCTAAAAGCAACCTCAGTGCGGCAGTGGCTGCTGCAGCTCGGTGAGAGGAGGTACACAAGCGGCACCAGCTGGCAGCCACGGGCATCAGCTAACCATTTTCACTGCCAAGACCAGCTTCCTGCAGCTGCCTGGTGCAGCAATAAGGATGCAGGAGCCAGCAGCCAGCCGGCTAGCGAGCAGGGACAGCAGGTAGTCCCAGGGGAGGGCAGCAGGACATTCGTGACAAAAACTCCATTGCATCCCCTTTTATGTTACTTCAATCTCAAGCTTCAGGGCTTGGTTTTTCACCTGAGTCCGTACAGCACCCCGGTAAAAAAAACACCCACCAAGGCCTTATACGAAGCATCACAGCATCTGCTCTCCATCTGCTGGCATGGCCCTCACACACCGAATTAGTTTATTTTTCCAGTGTCACCAGTGTATACAATTCCACACAGAACAGCTATGGTTAATATTAAACATACCCTCAGCCCCCTCGCCATGCTCAAGGCAACTTTGAAAATCGTGGCAGCAGGGAAAGGGCCCAACCGTTCCGCACTTCTTTCTTCAATTAAGTCATTGAGAGATTTTTCTCCTCCATACTCCATGGCCAGACACATGCTTCCATCGTTGGCCTCAGTAAACGCGCGGTAACCTTCCAACAAAGATTGATTTGTTAGAGAGCCGAAGCAGTTTCCGCGTGCTTGCCGGCCCGATGGAGCCAGAGCATTTGGGGCTGCTACCCAGGTGCTTTCCCAGCAGCTCCGACCAACCCCAAACAAATTCACGTGCTGGGGGGACCTGGCTTGCGGCTTTACATGGCGAGGTGAAGCCACAGGAATGTCCGCGGAGACCTGTGCGGGCACAAGCCACAAACCTTGTCGAGGTAAAGGGGCTCCCTCCTCCAGGAGGGCACACAGACACCCCGCTTGTTGCTTCCCAGGTTAGCTTTGCACCCCGTGCCAGGGGCAGGGAGGTTTACCCCAATCTTTGTGGGACAGAGAACCAGGAGAAAGGAGGGAGGAGAGCGGCAACAGATCTGCAGGACAGACATTCCCAGTTGCAAAGATAAGGGGCCACAGAAGCAAGACAAAAGGCAGGGGCGGGGATGTTTGGGAAAGCCAAGCCCTCATCTCACAGGGGCCATTTCACAAGGTTAAGACTGACGCCCATACAGACTGTCAGGTAATCTTTCCTCCTCCATGTCTTACTCCTGTCTGCAAACAATATTCTTCAGGTGGAGTTATAAATGGCAAAGTCTTGCATAATGGCATAACAAAAGTCTTATCCCACATGTGATTTACAGCACCTTTTACAAAAAAGCAGTGAAATGCTTGCAGTGTGAAAGGTCAAGACTATCTTTGCTCTTAAATTCCTGCCAGAAGCAAGACATGCCATTTTAGGGATACAAACAAAATTCCTTGCATGCAGGATTTCTAACACAAGGGACCACAATGAGATAGTTTAAAGCACAAATAAGAGGATAAAGTCAGACAAAGCTGCTGTTCTGACTGGCAGGAGAGATTTTAGACAAGATAAGATCAGAAATTAAACACAGACTAAAGCAGCTTCTCAAAACAGTCCTACCATTGAGAGCCGAGAGCCAAGAGCCTCACAGAGCCTCAATTTTCACTCACAAAGGTGTGTCATCAGGGTGAGACCCAGAGCCTTATTCCACACACAGAAGCCATCCCAAATATCACTAACAGATAGCCTGTCCTCTGCAACTTTACGGTGGTCTCTCCCTTCCCTGAGGCCATAAGCTAAAGCTGTGGTGCCGGCACAGCCCTGGGGCGGACAGTGGTTTCTCCAGAACCAACTCGCAGCTCTCCTCATGCCAGAGCTGCCCTGCAGCACAAAGCCAGCAGCAAGGCACCTCTCAGCTCCCGGGGCCGCCCCAGCACACCAGCGGCTTGTGAGTCCCACCGTAACTGTTTCTGTGGGGTAACTTACCCAGATAACCACCTCTCAGTGACCAACGCCGATCTCAACAGGCAACGAAGCACCAAGGGCCGTCTTCTGCCACCAACCGTGCTGCCCCGGCAGCCCAGGAGCACTTCCAAGTCCCCATCACACAGGGCAAGACTAAGTTGATTTAATAAGGTCCACAGTGGGCCCAACCAAAGGCACAGGCAGCCCAGCAACCCATCTTCGAAGCATAAGGACGGGGCAAGCACACAGTGATCCTTCCCCTGTGCATCCTCCCAGCCACCACACCCCGGGGCTCCAGACTTCCAGAGCCAGCTGGGGAGGTCTGTAAGCCACAGCCCTCGGTGCGAGAGGAGCCCAGAGCCGGGGAGGGCAGAGAAACCCTGCAGCAGCCTCGTGTCCCATCAGCTGGCTCCAGAGTCAGCTCCGACAGCTTGGTTTGCAATTGAAGCAACACAGGCTGTGCTGGAAACTTACCCACGATGTTGGGGTGCTGGAGGTTTTTCAAGATCTTGGCTTCTTCGTTCAGTCTCTGCTGATAGATGCTCTGCTGGCTCCTGTTGCATTTGGAATTAATTTTCTTCACAGCCCAAGGGGAGTGAGACAAACCTCTGGGAGATCTGCATGGGAAAACCCACACATCTCAGAACCGCTCCGTTCATAAGCAGCACCATGCTTAAAGCTCACACAGGTCACTGAGGAGCTATTCTGGAGATCGCCTGCCTTTATTTTGTGGAATAAAGAACAATGCTAAAATAAACTAAAGTTTGCTAGCACGCACACCGCAGAGGTGCATAGTAATGCTTTGCCCATATACAGTGCTCCTCCATTGAATTTTCAAGCATTTTAGAAAAGGAGATTTGTACAGATTTTCATTTTCAGGTGGAGGAGCTGAGGCTCGGGGAGGAAAGCAGCTTGCCCAGCAGGCTACAGCAGAGCCAGGAACAGACCCCAAACGCCTGAATTCCAGGCCAGAGAAAGGCTGATGGGATTATCCCAGTACGATGGGCTCATCCCAGAACGATGGGCTCCTTCCCAGCACCAATACCTCCAGCACACACAAGACAGCTGGAAATCCCACACCCCTTCCTCGACTCCGTGCCCATTTGAAGGGGTGCAGGCAGCATCAGAAGGTCGGTGATGGCAGCACTTTCCATCCCCTATATTATTCTAGAGGAAAAAAGATGCCAAGCCCTGTTCCCGAGCAGCACCTCATGCCTGCGCTCTCACACGTACCTTTTCATCAAGTAGACGTTGACCCCAGTGCCGTATCCAAGCTTCTGCATGAAGGGAGAGGCTGGGATGGTGACAGAAACTGCCCCCCCATCTAAAAAGAAAAGAGAAGCCCAGCCTCGCAAATGACTCCATACTGCAGATCAAACAGCAAGCAGCGGCTTCTCACTAGGAGCGCTGATGCTCTAATTACAAATCACACTTATGATTCTACCGTATGCGCTGTGCTATGTGCGGAAGGAGTTTGGATTTCTAGAAAAGCTCCTTTCCAAACCCCCTTTCCCCCAGTATCTTACCAAATTCGAACTCCAGTACCACCGAACTGTCGCTACCACCCTCGTTAGGTTTCTCACCCAGGACAGCTCTCTGTAAAGCGCTGTGCAGTGTTTTATACTCAAGCCTGATCTTAGACGCAGCTTTTTGGTTCTTATCTACTCTCTGGCCTCAGCAACCATACTGGGTTTGGCTGGGATAGAATTAATTTTCTCCACAGCATCTTGTATGGGGCTGGGTTTTGCATTTGTGATGAAAATGGCATCGATAACACAGGGATGGTTTAGTTATTGCTGAGCAGTGCCTGCACAGCATCAAGGCCTTTTCTGCTTCTCACGCTGCTCTGCCAGCAAGTTGGCTGGGGGTGTGCAAGGACTTGGGAGGGGACTCGGATGGGACAGCTGACCCCAAATGACAACAGGGACATCCCAGACCATATGACATCATGCTCAGCAATAAAGCTGGGGAGAAGGAGGAGGAAAGGGGAGACGTTTGGAACGATGGCGATTGTCTTCCCAAGTCACTGTGACGCAGGATGGGGATGGCCAAACACACCCGCCTGCCAATGGGCAGCAGTGAATGAACTCCTGAGTTTGCTTTGCTTGTGCACGCAGCTTTTGCTTTACCGATTAAACTGGTTTTATCTCAACTCCCGAGTTTTCTTTTACCCTTCCGATTCTCTCCCCCATCCTGCCGGGGCGGGGAGAGGAGCCAGCGAGCAGCTGAGTGGTGCTGAGCTGCCCACCGGGGTTAAACCACGACACCCACCCCAACAGGCCGGTTTAACACCCATTGCCCCCCACCCCCGTGGCAAAGCACAGAGCCCCCAAAGCGTTCTGTTTCCCCGCCAGCCCCTCTGGCAAGATTTAGGGCTCACGCCCAAAAGCGACTCACCAGATTTCTCCCTGTGGGCCAGGCTGTTTTGAGACTTGAAGGCTTCCATCGCTGCAAACTGTCCTGATCCCTACAGCAGAGAGGAGAGACATTATGACACCTCCACCCCAAAAAAACGCTGGAGGAAACCACTCAGGAGGACGAACTGTGCGGGGCTCAAGCCCTAATCCACGCAGCGGCATTATAGGTACCACGACAGCACATCAAAGGACATAAAATTACATAAATTACACCCTTTGGGAGTTCCCAACTGCTAATTTGGCTTCTCCCGGCTCTGCTCAGCAAGCGGGTTTGACAGCTGAAGCGGGGATGTCCTTTCCAGCACGCCCAGCTCCGTGGGCTCCCTCCTTCCCCCGTGTCACCCCGCAGCTTGTCACCGCTGTGTCCCCGGCGGGGCTGACCCCCCCCCCGGGGCGGCTCGCAGAGGGGGAATGAACCCCGTAACGGGTCTGGGGGTGGGAGGGGGCTCTGAAGTTGGGCAAGAGTCTGGGACCAGTGCCCTAAGGGAACTGGCAAGGCATGTGGCACAAAGGGAAGGAGCTGGTGGGGGGGGGGGGGGGAGCGTCCTCAGGCTGCCCCCATCAGGACAGGCCCCCCCTACCCCCAACCTCAGCACAGCCAGCACCACGGTGGGGGTGGGACTGAGAGTCCCACCTCTGGGGTGAAGGGGGAGGGGGAGCTCAAGTTTGGGGGGGGGGCAGACAGGAGAGGACTGCTGGGGATGAAGGGGGGGGGGTGTCCCAGGTTGGGGGAAGACAGGAGAGGACTGCTGGGGGTGAGGGGGGGTCCCAGGTTGGGGGGAGACAGGAGAGGACTGCTGGGGGTGAAGGGGGGGGTCCCAAGTTGGGGGGAGACAGGAGAAGACTGCTGGGGGTGAGGGGGGGGTCCCAGGTTGGGGGGAGACAGGAGAGGACTGCTGGGGGTGAAGGGGGGGGTGTCCCAGGTTGGGGGAAGACAGGAGAGGACTGCTGGGGGTGAAGGGGGGGGTCCCAAGTTGGGGGGAGACAGGAGGGGACTGCTGGGGGTGAAGGGGGGGGGTCCCAAGTTGGGGGGAGACAGGAGGGGACTGCTGGGGGTGAAGGGGGGGGTGTCCCAGGTTGGGGGAAGACAGGAGAGGACTGCTGGGGGTGAGGGGGTGTCCCAGGTTGGGGGGGAGACAGGAGAGGACTGCTGGGGGTGAAGGGGGGGGTCCCAAGTTGGGGGGAGACAGGAGAGGACTGCTGGGGGTGAAGGGGGGAGGTGTCCCAGGTTGGGGGGAGACAGAAGGGGACTGCTGGGGTCCCATCTCCGGGGGTGAGGGGGGGTGCAGAGGCCTCCTGGGTCCCTCCTCAGGGGTCGGGGGGGGGCCGGTCCGTTACCTGCCGCCGCCGTTTGAATCCTTCGCGCGGGAACCCCGCCCCTTCCTCCCCCCTCCCCGGTACGGCGGCCGCGAGCGGACAAAGCACGGCGGAACGCGGAGGGGTGGGTGGGCGGGGTCAAATCTCGGCGGGGGCGGGGCCTGCGGGGGGCTGGGAGGGGCTTGGGGTGGGTCTCCCAAGCCGGGGCGGGGGGGGGGGGAGGCCACAAAGGTGTCCCGAGTGCTTTGGGGGGGGGCTGTTGGGGGTCCCCGAGCCCTTGAGGGGGTCTCTGTGGGGTCCTCAACCCGTGGGGGAGGGTCTCTGTGGGGTCCCCAGGCCCTTGGTGGGGTCTCCATGGCATTGCCAACCCCTTTTGGGGGGGGGGGGAGTCTCTGTTGGCCCCCCAGGCCATGGGGGGGGGGGGGTGTGACCCTGGGGTTCAGCCCTTGGCGGGTCTCCATGGGGTCCCCAAGCCCTTGGGGGGTCTCTGTGGGGTCCCCAAGCCCTTGAAGGGATGTTTCGGGGGGGTCCCAAGCCCTTGGGGGGGGGTGACTCTGTGGGTGGGCTGGGGGGGGGATGCTCAGGCACCCCAGGGTGCTCTGTACCCCCACCCAGCACTCAGGGGCTTCTTGAACCAGGGCTGAGCCAGACCCAGGCTCTGTATTTACAACCCCCCCATGCATCCCCCCGGACCGCCACGAATCCCCACCCCTCTTTGAACAGTCCCCCCCCCTTCCAAGCATGGCTGTGCCACCACAGTAGAGAATAATAAAAAGGCATTTATTTCTCTAATAATAAAACCATTTTGGGAAGCACAAGTGAGATTCGCAGGGCGGGCCGAGCCCCCCGGGACCCCCCCAGCCAGACCGGGGGTGTCATCCCCCCCATCACGGCGTCAGGCACTTGACGCCGGCGTCCTCGGCGTGGCCGCAGTTGGTCTTGCCCCAGCTGGAGAAGCTGCAGCGCAGAAGGCTCTCCTCTGTCCCCTTGCAGGAGACGTCGTCCATCCAGATCCTCCCCGTGCCTGCAAAAACAGGGACCCGGTGAGCGGCATCGGTGGGCACCGGCATCGGCGTGGGCACCGGCACCGGCACCGGCACCGGCACCGGCACCGGCATCGGCACCTCGGTGGATCCCTTCCGACCAAGGGCAGGTGCATCGCTGCATCACCAGGATAATGCAGAATTCAAGCCATTCTTGAGCAAAAGGCTTCATCCGTTATGAAAATTCCCTCCCCGAACTATTATATCGATCCTTCTTTATAGTAACGTGTATTAATTTGGTTAAATTATATATTAATTCACATTATACACTGTAATGTAAAGAGGTAGTGGAGTTTTACTGGAGATTTTTGCATTTTTCATGCTTAAGTAAAACAAAGTGCTAGAAGTAAGGATTTTGCTTCTTGGAAGCTTCAAGCCGTCCACAGAGATGAAGGATGCCCCTGGACAACCAAGATAACGGCAGCATCTGATAGCCCCCCTGATACGGCTTTGAGACCCTCCCAGCATCATCTGGCATCATAGATCAGGAACTCGAGCAAGACTGGCTCTAGGGATGTCTGGATCAATAGACAAGCAGCAAAAATGCTGCAAAAATAGAGTTGCTTTCCAAAGTTTTCCTATGATTAGTAATTAGTAATATGGATGTTAGGGATTAGTCCAATTGGGTTGTACCTGAATGCTTGAAGGGGAGAAGAACCCCATTTAAAACCACATTTGGGTGCCCCAATTTGGCTGGGACACCTCACGTGCAAGAACAAATACTGACTCCTGTAATTTTACACTTTGCATCCCAGCCTCTCACCTGGGTCAGCTCCTGGAGATGCACAATCCCTGTCCTGGAGGAAACACCCCCAGGAGAGACACCAGCCACCAGCACGCAGCGGGTCATGGCCGTGGCAAGGCACTGGCTGTACCACACTCCATGGGGAATGGATGGGGTCCTCCTGCCCCATCGAGGATGTCCGGAGGTGGCACCATGGTATGGCAGGACCCTTAGGGCTGCACCTCTGCATCTGCTGAGCATCCACAAGTTGCTGGCTGGGGGGATTTGGGTGCTTTCATTGCCGTGCCGAGGGGGCCACAGGAGGAGGAGCAGCAGCTCTTCCCAGTTGGGACAGCTCAAGTCAAGCCCATGCCCCAACACAGGCTCTGGATGATGCACGTGCCAGAATCCCAAGTAGCAGCTTAGGCGGGTGGTGGGAGGCGAGGGTGGGAGACAGGGGGAAGAAACCTGGGTGTGGGTAGCCAGGGCAGTGGTGGTGAAACAAGCTCTGAGGTCTCCCAAGGCTGGTGTGAAGGACACCAAACCTTGGAGGGGTCCAGCTGCACTCACAGAGCAGGTGTGGTCAACTGGCATGGTCACGGCTAGATGATGGCCATGGTGGCTACCTGCCTGTGGGATCCATCGTCTCCTTGGCAGCCCCGAGCAGTTGGAGAGAAGGCAACTCAAGGAGTTAAAAAGCCTACGTGGAAGGGGAGCTGGCCTGGGCAGAAACACCCCAACCCAAAGGTTTGGGGCCAAAGGCCACCCCTCCACCCGCCAAAGTGTTCCTGACATTTCCCCTATGTTTTTAAAAGCTTTTCTTTTTTTTTTTTTCCCTTTTGTTATTCTAAAGAGAAAATAGATCTCAAAAGTCACGTCCGGCTGAAAAACCCAAAGCGTTCGTTCAAAAACAACAAGCCTGGGGATGGTTCTCTGGTGCTGAGTCAGCGTGCGGCAGGGCGTGCGCGCCGAGGGAGCCGGAGCAGAGGAAGGAACCGCCTGGGCCGGCGCCAGTGATGTGCTTGCACGCGGTCCTGCAAGCCAACGCCAAAATATTTGCAGACACCCGGGGCTGGCTGTGCTAAATAAACTGGTGTTGGGCCAGACCGAAGCTTCTCGGGCCATCACAGCCCATGTCTTGCTCGTGGGGGACATGCTGGATGCCTCCAGGCTCATTTCTGGGGGGTCTCTGGTTTATTTATGGGCTAGCCTTAGATATGGATGCTGGGCGAGGTGGGGGTAGAGGTGGAGGGATCTTACCTTGGCCGAACCGGGCCATGCGGTACACCTCCTCGGCGCCTCGGAAGCCCAGCATCCGGCACACCACGTCTCCATCCTTCTTGTCCCAGCCGTCGTCGCACACCGTGCCCCAGCGCCGGTCGTAGAAGACCTCCACCCGTCCCTCGTGGGAACCGGAGCCATTCACCAGCCGAATCATCCCCTCCTCGGCGGCTGCTGCCGGGAAGAGAGAGGGAGGTCAGAGGGGACGTGGTGGCACCTCCAAGTGCTGCCCCTTGCCTGCCTTGGACCATCTCCTGCGCCCTCCCCGGGGTGCCTGTGGCTGCAGAAAGCACTGGGTGATGCACCTCCAGGAGACCTGGAGAGATCCCACCAGCGTTGGGTATGGTGCTGGAGGGGTCCCATCAGACCCAGGGTTTTGTTGGAGGAGGCTGAGCCTTGCAATGGCCATGCCAAGATGGGAAACCTGTTTGCAGACTGAAAGTGGTGCACAGAGGGCAGGCACTGAGCAAGGATCGGTCCTGAAGCCATCAAGGTGAGACCAAATGGAGACGGCTCAGGCTTGCAATGAGAAGAGAGATCTGAACAACCACGCGGGAGAAGGAAGATGCCAGCAAAACCGGGGCACAAATAGTTTCCAAAAGGGACTAGAAAGGGAATCTCAGGTGATTGGGAGGCTCTTCCAGCCTCAAGACAGGAGCCTGGACCAAGTCTAGGCTGCCCAGGTGGACCCAGACTTCATGCTTGAGGGGACAGTGAGGGGAGGCTCACGCCGGTCCGAAATGCCAAACTGGGGTGGGGGGACATGGCTTGTCCTCTTCCCCACTGTGGCATTGCTCCCTCTGCTCCCAGTTGCCTTTCTGCGGCTGCTCAACCTTCCTCCCTCCATCACCACCCTCCTGCTAGGGGAGACAAGCATGGTTGCCCTTCATCCTTCAGCCAGGGAGAAGCAAGCCCTGCTGGCGGTTTATCTGACAGGGGAATGACCAAGGAGCTCAGTACCAAAACCAAACCACAACGGTTCTCCCTCCACCCCCAGCCAAGGAAACCCAGAAAAAGGAACATGCCACAGATCCCGTTATTTGGGATGAGAAAGGGGTCAAACGGAGAAAATCGCTGTCAGGCAGCTGGGCTCGCTCCGTGACTCACCGCGGGCTGGGACGGCAGCCGAGGGTGGAGCTGGGCTCCCCCAAACAAGGTTGTATTGCAGCTGCTCGGAGATTTTTATTTAAAGACATTTTTCTCAAAGCCAGCATTTGGGTTTGGGGTTTTTTTCCCTATCAAAACACACGTTCCCATTAGAAATGTTTAAGGATATTACTTCTCAAATGCGAAGATAAATGGGCTTTGGATTGCTGTGTGAAGCATTTCGAGGCAGACCAAGATCTCCTGGATGACCATCAACACTCCATCCAGCTCATCCTCTACATCCCATGCTGGTCCCTGGTGGAGAGGAGGTTGGGGGGCTGAACCCCGCTTCCATGCCACCAAAACCACCAGAACCACAGCCGCCACCAAAGTCCCAGCAATGTAAAAGGGAACAAAAACTTCTTTTCTGTGATTTTTGCCGGTACGTGGACCACGGCAGCTTCTCAAGCGATGAACCCAAAAGGTCTCCACCTCACGAAGAGGTGACTGGTGCAGAGGGAGCTGCCGAGCGCTGGGTAAAATCTGACATTGGTCGAACATCTGCTTTAACTCCGCGGTGGTGGGATGTCATGGGCAGCCGTGCTTGGCTGAGGTATCTTCAGGCACCTTGGCTAACCAAGCTGGTGACCACAAGGTTGGCGAAGCAGTGTCCCAACCTGACCCAAGCTCTTGGGGCTGGGAGGTGAAGGGTTAATGGGACGTTTAGAGACCAGAGCAGCATTTGGGACCTGCTGCACAGAGATGCAACGGGTTTTGGCACTGCTGGCTGGCCGGGACCTGCACAAAAGTTTGTTTTTTTCGTGTTTCAGGCTCTGGGTTTTCCCTGGCTCGCTCCCAGTGGGAACAGGGCCACCTCTTCCAGTGACCTCCAGAAAGCACAGTCTTTGCTTGGCCTCGGCACCAGCCGATATCCCACTTCCAGGACCCGCACAGGGTCAGGCTCAAGAAGGGGTCTGGAAACCCCGAGCATGTTTTCCTGGATCTGGGCAGAGCATCAGGTTCACCGAGGAGCCAGGAAACGTCTCCTGCTGTCCCCGAACCATCCCACTGATTTATTCACAGCCCTGCCGTGGACCCGGAGGGGTGGCATCCCATCTCAGCAGAGGGGCTCGTTTGGGATGCTGCCGGCCGTCATCTTCGACCAGTCCCTGCCCTCTGGGGTGGGATGTCTCCTCCCAGCCATTGAGCATCTTCGCTGCGGCAGCTGCCTTGGCTCACCCCAGGGATGGTGTCATCTGAGGGCTGGATGAAGCGACTCTTCCGAGTCGAACACGTGCGCTGGAGCTGCGGACGCTGCCCGGAGAGCTGTTCCTACCAAGCCAAGCTTGTGCCGGGTCCAGCACTGGTGTCCTCTGCTAGGGAGCCAGCCCAGCCTCCCCGCTCCAGGCGAGCAAGCGGAGGGTGGGATGTGGCCAGGGAAACCCAGGGTCCAGCACTTCTCCTCCTCCACTCAGGTTGAGGTGGCGAGCCACGCAGTGTCACCTTCCCGGCTCCACATATTTGGTGACCCCAACCACCGGCACCGCGGCACCCGGGGTGTCCCCTTGCCTGCTTGCTCTCCCAGCACCAGGGAACACCGTGGCCTTGGGACCATTGTCCCTTTTGCACCCTGGAGCATCCTGAGGCCGGGGATCCTTCCCTGGGTGCTGCCACCTCAGGGCTGGGATGGCTACGGGAAAGCAACAGCTAAATGGGGCATGGAGGCCCCCACCAGGCATAATCCCCTCCGTGAAACCATCCAGCTCTGCCTCCAAAGCTGCCCACGTTCCCTGGTGCCTGGAGAACAGGCAGGTGACTGACGATCCAGGACCAGCTCCCTATATCCAACATCAGCTCATTGCTCATCCTGTCCAGGACCAGCTCCATAGCTCCAACCCAAACCAGTTGCTCATCCCAAAGTCCTCATTCCTCCCTCCTATGAGTCTGTCCTCACCCCAGCCCTTCGCTGGATGCTCATCAGAGCCTGTGAGTGCTGGAAGACGAAGACTGCTTCCCCGAGGAGGGGAAGAGATGTGCAATCAGGGCACAGATCCAGGCACGACCAGGACGTTCCCATTAATCAGCAGGGTGAGGGCTGCTAATAAAGCCACAGAGCTCAGCCACATGAGTCCTGGCCACAACCCTTCCACTTAGCCTCTAACAAGCATTGCTTAGAGGGCTAATAAAAGATAATAAAACCCAGAAGTCTCCTCCCAAACCAGTGCCAGCTGCCCATAACGGCCCCACAGCCCAGCCCAGCCCGGGGCTGTTTCCGTGCCCACGAGCCCTGGGGACTCTGCAAAAGCTGCAGCTGGAGTCGGGGCTGTGCTCGGGTCCTGGCCCCGGCGAGCTGGCGGAGCCGTGGGGAGATGCACCGGGACCGAAGCGGGTTGTGCTCCAGAAAATTGTCCAGGAACGGGCCCTCCTGGTCTGCAGCTCCAGAGGAGCATCCCAGCCGTGCTCTCTGCCTGCAGCAACCCTATGCCTGCAAAGCGGCCCAGCCCTGTCGGTCTCGGAGCAGCTCCCTGGCCCCTTCCCTTTCCAATAAACCCTGAAAGCATCATCCTGTGCGTGTGCATTTGTTTTGCTGCAGCAATTACTTCCAAACCCCTCGACCTCCCCGCCGCCCATCCCCCAAAAACAGCAAAACAAGAAAGGAAAAGCTGAAGAGGGGAAATAACTCCTGGTGGCCGAGAAAACAAGGGCCTGATTCTTTGCAGATGGGCTGAGATATCATCTCCCCCTTCGTAATAGAGACCATCTGCCCCTAGTTCCCTGGGCTCCCCACCACCCTCTCCCGCTGCCCCTGCTCCGCTCCGGTCCCTTTGGTTTGGGAACATGGATGCAAACGTCAAGTTTCCAGGGGGCAGATGTGGGTTACGTCTATCCCGGGAAATTAAATAGTGATATACCCCATCATTTGTACTTTGCGGATGGGAACCAGCTGTGCTTGCCCACCAAGCAGTGGCTGGAGGGGGCTGGGGTCCTCGGTCCTTGCTGGGGTGCTGGTACATCCCACCGTGGTGCCCCCTCCTCCCCAGCTGCCTCTGCTGCTGCTCCCCATCTAACCCTGCCACGTCCCTGCTCTTGCTTGGCACCGTTGGGGTGTCGTGGTGGCTGGTGGCAGGGACCTGGAGCCCCTCCATGGGCACCTGAGGCAGGAGGGATGTCCCCAAGGAGGAATGTCCCTGGGCAGGCAGGAGGGATATCCAAAGCTTGGAGGAAACCATCGGCATCTCCAGGGATCTCAGGGACAAGCTCCTTGCATGGCATAGCCATAGCGCAGCAGAGGGTGGGCAGGATCCAGCCCCAGGCTCATTCCCTGGCATTTCTTGGCTTGCCAGCCCAGGAGGCCAATGCTGGGGATCGGTGGGCACGTGTTAGTCTTGGCCCCAGAGGAAACCCTAAAGCTGGGCACGGCCGTGGTCAGCAGCACAGTGTAGCCCAGGTGCCTCCATCCAAATGGGCATTTCCATCTTTAAGCCCTGGAAAAATGCTTCCTTGGGCCACTCCTGCCATGGGGCGATGGGTGGAAGAGATGTATCCTTCCAGCCCCTCATTCCTCTCACTGCCAGCTCCGGGCTGGCCCCAGGTTGGTGATGATGCTGTTTGCCAGCAAAACGCCGGCAGGGGTGGGCGAGCTCAGCCCTGAGCTTGATCCTGTTTGTTCCCTGGGAAAAAGTGGGGAGCAAAAACTCCCAGCCAGCTTCGGGCATCCTTAGTCCAACCCCAAGAGCCTGGCCGGGGTCTTGGCATGCCAAGGGTTCCTGGGGCTGCAGAGCAAGATGCTTCCCCTGCTTGGCTCTGCCTTAACATCACGACCACTTTCCTCGAACATCCTCGGTCCTTGCACACTGCTGACATCTCTCCCACATCCCTGCCGGCTCCTCCTTGCCCAGGCAGGGAAACCCAAGCACGGGGCTTAGCAGCCTCATCGCAGCAGTGACCACTGCTTTCATGCCCACTTTGCAGCAGGCATTTATTTCCCCCATAGGCTCCTACCCCCTCCAAACACCACCAAAACCATGCCCGGAGCACCGGGGAGACAACTGCGAGCGAGCGCTTACCTGTGCTGCCGCCTCGGTCCCCCTTCTCTCCCTTCGGGCCTCGGTCACCTGGGAAAAGAAAAAGCACGGGGCATAAATCTAGCTAAAATCAGATTTTTACTGGATATCCTGCTCTTAGGTAATGCTGTGTGTCTGTAGCTCTTGGAGGGCTTTATCAGTTTGGGGAAACTGAGGCACGAAGCAGCAAATGATTTGTTGGCCCCTCTCCTGACCCCGCAGATGTGCTGAAAGGCAATGGGACCCACTTTCTCACTCCACCACCTTCTCCCGGGATCCTCCTTTTTAAAGGCAAAACCAACCTGGCCCTGGGAAAACACAGCTTCGTGCAGGATTTATCCCACGTGGGGCCAGCCGCTCCCCGGGCTATGTGTGTTTGTATTTCATGCCCAAAGTGGCTCTTTCCCTCTGCATCTGGGGGGGGGGCCCAGCCCTGGGTCTCCCCTCGGTGGTGGGGTTGGAGCTGTGCAATACCCCCCCAATCTGGGTGCAGGGTAAGGATGGGAGCATGGGGAACCCCCCAAAAATCCTCCTGGGGTGCATGTCCTGTAGCAGATGGAGGACGGAGGGTTGGTGGTCCCTCCAACCATCCCACCCCCTCTGCTACCCCCCCCACCCCGAACAGCCAAGCCCTTCCTGCAGGGCAGTAGTAGAGCAGGAATAAAGGAAAGCAAACCCTGAATTTGGGTCTGAAAACCCCTATTTGGGACTCAAAATGCTGCATTTTGCCGGGGTCAGGGACAGGGACGTGGTTTCCCACAGCCTCGACGGAGCATCGACGCTTCCTGCACCCAGCTGGTACCTCCTCAAGAGCAGATTTGCTGAACCCAAACCCCATATCCATTGAGAAGCAACGATGCTGGAGGGTTCAGACCAGCTGGGTAAACAGGCTGCCTTCAAAACCACGCCTATTTCCATATAAAAATAATGGGCTGAATAATTATCTGTGTCATGGCTTGGCTTTCTCCGCAGCTGGCGGGCATGGGCTGCCTCTGCCTGCATCCCACCACCTCCCTTAACCCCTGCCCAAACTCCGGCTTTGCTCCTGGCAGGCAGCAGCCGTGTTTTCCCTTGGTGTGCACCACAGAAAACACTGTCCTGAGTGGGACCGTGGGCTTGGCTTTGCTGGTCCTGGCTTTGACCCAAGGCTGCAGAGGGAAGGGGCTGGAGAAGGCTCCAGGCTGCTCCGGCCAGCAATGCTCCGGGTGAGCCCCAGCCCTGCGGCACGGCCTTGCTTCGACATATCCTCCTCTTTTGTCTCCGTGTAAGAACAACAAACAACACAGACACACACACTCAGAAATTTCTTATAAAATAAAATAATAATAAAAAAAAAAAAAACCCGCGTGCAGGAAATTCTTGCCCTTTAACTTGGAGGCTCTGGGAAGGCGAGATTGCTCCCCTGGGCAGCCGCAGCTGTGTCAGATGGAGGAAAGCTGCCTGCAGCCTGCCCCGCTGATGGGAACCAGATGACAACAGCCCCCCGAGCAGCAGGAGAGAGGCCAGAGATGCTGCTTGCCAGCACGTGATAGTACTGGGACGCTGGAGTGGCCCGTGCTCTCCACCACCATCCTTCCCCAGCCCCGAGAAAAGGGGGCTGGAAAGCAACAGTTATGGTTCTTATGTGTTTGTCCCCAAAAATCCGGCTCTTCCAGAGCAGAAGTGCTTTCCCTGCAGGGTCTGGGCTGCATCGTATAGGGCATCCTATAGGGATGATGGAGAGAGGTGAAGGTGGAAAGGTGGAGCTTGAGGGACAGGAATATGTCAGCCGTGCTGGGCAGAAACACTGTGAGCTGAAACTCCTAGACTAAATAACTGCTGTATCGTTGCTGCTCTCAGGGAGGCGACAGCAACTGGGACAAGTCGGGGACTTCAGAGATGCTGCAGGGTAAGGAAATACTCTGATGGCGGGAGACCTCAACCACCAGAAATGGTTAGAAACCCTTAAGGAAAAAAACAAGGCAAAAAAATTCAGCACAAATTGAAACTGTACTGCACTGCTGCAAGAGGAACAGGTTGCCCAGAGAGGTGGTCGCTGCCCCATCCCTGGAACCATCCAAGGTCAGGTTGGACAAGGCTCTGAGCAACCTGATCTGGTTGAAGATGTCCCTGCTCATGGCAGGGGGGTTGGACTGGATGGCTTTTAAAGGTCCCTTCCCACCCAAACCATTCTGTGTCTGTGATTCTATGAAGAGGCATGGCTGGCAGAAAGCAGTGGAGCCGGTGGTGAGACCTCTCCAGCAGCTGGGAATGCCACAGGGGAGACCAGGGTCTCCTGGCACAGGCAGAGCGAGATGCCCAGCAGCACATCTTCAGGGCCAGATGCTGCTCGCCTGGAAGCCCCAATGCGGGTGTCATTAGCCAGCACAGTGCACCCGGGTCTCCAAAAAAGCAGCAGATGGGTTCAGCTTAAAGATGCTGAGCTGTTAACAATGGGTCTGGGGGCTCTTGAGGAGCGAGAACAGGTTACAGATGGGGCAGGAGGAACTGGTGCAATGGGCTCTGTGGCTGGACCCGTCCCAAACGCAGCTGGGGAAAAGCCCATCATCGAAGTCAATGCTGCTTTGGGATGGGTTAGTGGGTCTGACCAAAAGCACGCCATTCTAGGTGTGCTTCTCCTCCCCAACCCTGACCTGTGCTACTGCATTAGGCTGAAACTGGGTTGGTTTTTTGTTGGGTTTTTTTTTAGCTTCATATACACCTGGCAGAGGAAAGGCCCTTTAAAAGAAAGAAGCGCTTTACAGATGATGTCAACAGGCTTGCACGGGTGCTTTAAAACACATCCCATCCCCTCTGCTTATCCTTCCCCATCCACCTTGGCTTTTCCTGTGCAGTCCTCCAAGCCCCTTCATTTCCTTGCTCTCCTGGAAGGCTTTTCTCCTTCTTTTCTCTTTTTCCCTTCTTCCCACCTCTCTTTTCTCCACAGAAGCTCTCTGGTGAGCAGAGAGGACAGCCCCTTCAGTGGCACAGCTTGCTGACTTCACCCTGGGGTGAAGCCCAGCTCCCCGAGGTGTCAGGGCTGGAGAGTATCCCTAGCTGGGGACAAAGCCCTTGTGAGCTGGAAAGGAGACAGCCTCGGGGCTGGGGCAGAGCCCACGAGTCCAGGAGACCCCCTTGCTGGCATCACTGCTGGTCCTCCCAGGAGGTCCTGCCCAGTGCCTTCACCCAACAAGCGCCAAGGTCTCGCTCGGCCGTTTCCCGCTGTGGGTGAATCAGTGCAGCTCAGTGTTCTTTTCTGGACTGTGCACACAATTTTGGCACAGGCGCCACGATGAGTGACCCCCAGCTCTTCCCATGGCAGGAGCTCAGTCCCCACCGACATCCTGCTCCTGGGCATCACCTCTGCTCCAAAAATCAGCGCTGCTGAGAGAGGCAGGGCACAAAACCTGCAAAGCTCATGGGAGAGGACATCACTGGAGGAGGGTGGACAGAGCTCCTGGGTCTGCAGGGTGAGGTGGACCACCACAGTCTCAGAGCAAGCCCCGGGAGAAGCTGCCAAAGCCCCATCTTCACAGGCAGAAACATGTTCTGCCTTCAGCAGCATGCCAAAAACCTCCTCCTTGCCTGCACGTGGTGTTTAGGAAGGGGTCTTCTCTTATTGCCCCAAATTTATCTATAAATTAGCGATCCCTACCTTGGCTCAGTTACTGCTGTTTCCTCCTGAACGTGTTCCCTGCACGATGTTCTCCACGGAAGAGTGAAGAAGACTGATGTACACTGACTTTCCAGAATAATTTTCCCCATTTGGAACTGAGGAAAATAATACTCCACTGGGGTAATTTTGAGGGAAAATGCATCAAGGATAGGAAAATACCAACAAGGGAAAATACTCGTGACTCTGCTGTGGAGAGGAGAAACCAGCCCTTGACCAGGTCAGACCATCTCTGCGAGACGGTTTGACTCAGGATTTTTGTGAGGAGGCTCACCCACCCCAGATGCCCCCCGCCCCACGACAGGCTGCATTTCCCAGGGAACTGATAGCTCTCCTGTGCTCAGAAGAAAGTCATTATAGATGTGTAAGACTAGTGCTGCAGGAAAACAGGCCTTTACTTAAAGCTTGGGCTTGGACCATTGCCTGGCTCGGTGTCTGTTTCCTATAAATTTCAGAGAATCCTATAAACTGTAGAAATTCAGTGCTTGCTGCCAGCGTGGTTTGTTATTTATTGGAGAAGGGGTTGGATGGAACCCCCTTATCTGAGCACCCCTGACCTCTGGGAGGTGGGAAACAGGGGCTGTAGTTTGGGGCTCCCTTCGTAGGGGACACAGCCAAGCCCTGGAGGTGACCTCCATCCACATGGGCCAGCAAGGGGAGGTGGAGGCAGGGACCCCTGTGCTGGTGATGGGCTCTGGTGGGACCTGGGGGTGGTTCATGCCCCTGGGGGGAACACCTGATGGCTTTGCTGCCGTGGAGTCATCCTCACCCCAAACCAAGGACGCCTCCAAGAAATGCACAATGAAGGGGGTGCATCAAGGACACAGCTGGTGGAGCCTTGGAGACAGCTTAACCTTCTTCAAGCCAAGAGGTCTCCTCAGATACAGGGATTACTCTACGCCAGTGAAAGGATGATAGCCAGAAGCAATGTACCGCATGGCAAAGATCCGCCGACCCTTTGGCATGCCGTCTGACCCATCGCCTCCCAAAACCAAGAGCAGAAGTGCTTCATCTCCCAAGGCAAGGGGGCTTGAGACGCAGACTGGCTTTGGGGAAGGGTCACCAAGCTTGTGGGGGTTGATGCTCTACTACTGTGGCGTGGCCACGGCTCTCCCCTGAAGGCAGGGGCTGTGCTGGGGGTGGTCTTCACCACCTCCTGGGCTGGTAGGCACTGGAGAAAGGCTTCATCCTCTGTGTTGTGTCTCCAGAGAGCTCCTTGCTGCAGCTGTGGTGCCCACCACGGGGTCTGTTAACACATCTCAGCACTGACCCAGCACAGCAGGGTGGAAATGTGTTGCAGGAGCCCATCAACCTCCTTCCTCCAGAAGGGACCCGTCCCCCGGGGATGAGCTTTGCAGAACAAATCTGGCATCAGGGCTTGGTCCTCTGCTGAAGCCCAATTCAACTGGCCCAGGCTCCTCGGGATAATTTGCTTGTCTAATGAGTGCTTGGCACCGGCCAGTGAGAAAAGCCCACTTTCCTCTGCTCCGGGGAAGGAAAGGAAACGGCGGTCCCGAAGCGCGTTGTGGTTTTGGTTGGCGGACCTCGGCGTTTGATGTGCTGCCAGGAACATCTCGGCGCCGATGTCTCCCTTGCGTTAGCACCCGTCCCTGCAGCGCTCACGCCTTTGCAAGGCTTGTGCCAGGGACATATCCAGGGATTCGTCTGACCCTCTGCAGCATCAGACCAGGCGTTTTCACCCCGCAGCTCAGATGAAGTCCTGCACCCCCACAACAGGTTATTGCAATCCTGCAGGCCAGAGTTACCTCCAAAAAACCCAAGAGAGAGCACTGGAAAACAAGCATGAAATGCTGATTTCTTTATTCTTGCACCACGTAGGGCTCTGTGCCCCACTGGCAGCCTCTGCCTTGGTGGGAGGATGGAGACTTGTCCCAGCCACATCATACCAGAAACCCTGGGCGTCCAGTTAGATGGGATGGGGTGATGGAAATAACACCCAGCAGTGCTCTTCGAGACTACACAGCACTGCATAAATATTGTCTAACCAGCCACGTGGCTTGGAGAGCCATCTCCAGCAGCTAACGGTCCTCAGGAGGTCAGCTTGTGCCCGAACTGGGGTGACTGGGAAAGCGGTGGGATGAACAGAGCCATCGTGTCGGTAGGGCAGGTGATCACAGCAGCAAGGGCTCGAGGGAAAGAGGACCAGACAGGTGCTAATCCTGCAGGAAACCTTCTCGCCTTGGGCTGGAGCTCTGGGAGCTTCATGCTGCTCCCTTGCTACAGGAGGCCACTGGCAGCATCTCATCTCCCGCATCTCCTTTCTACCTGGATCTAAAGCTCCCTGGGGCTGCACCAGGAGGCACTGGCACTGGGAGGCAGATGGCGTGTCCCTAGGAAAAGTCCTTCTCCTAAAGACACCACAAAGAGGAGAAGGGATGGCAGATGTGCTCCTGCCCCTAGACTACAAGGAGCTTTCTGGTGGCATGCAAGATAAAGGAGATGTCCACCGCTGTGGCTACCGCATGTGAAGGATGGGTCACCAGACACAATGTGGGGTTCTCACCCCAACCCCTGCCCCTAGCAATGACCAGCACTTTGGAGGACATACAGGAAAATTGGACGCGAACTCTGGCCAGCTCGCCAGCTCGATGCCAACTTTGCAGATAGAGCAGAGAGGACACTTAAAGAGGACGTTTTCATAGAATCATAGAATCATTTAGGTTGGAAAAGACCTTCACGATCATCGAGTCCAACCACCAACCATGCCCACTAAACCATGTTCCTTCAGCTTTCACACGTGCAATTAACCCAAGGAGCTTGTTGCATGAAAGCAAGAGCTTGCAAGACAGATAATGCATGGGACCTCTGGAAGAAATGACAGCAACACCCGCAGCCTGGAGGTTCCGGGCATTTTCCAGACCTGGACGTTGGTCTGTGGCCATGGCCCCAGGTACTGGTGGCCAGTGTGGCCATGTCACAGGTCAACATCACCCACAAACATGAGATGAGGGGAATACACCACTTTGGCCACCGGCGACCAGGGCAGCTCTGCCCTGGGTTATGTCTCTTCCTTGGGCTGCGCTCCTCCTGCCTCCCCCTGCCCACAAGGAATTCTGAGGCAGCAAAGATCATGGTTTGAGATTATCCATCCTGTTTTAGGTTGCAGCACAGAACTTCTTTTAAAAGGTCTCCTGGGACAGATCTGTCCTGCTAAATAGGTGCGTGGCCACTTCCTACACCCACAGCTTCTCCCTGCTCTTAGCCGGGGTGTGGTGAGGTGCTGCAAAACCACAGCGAGCCAGAAAAGGTCACCAGAAAACAAACACAAGGCTATTCCTAAAACCCTGCCAGAGCCAAGCGTGGGAGGGCAGCCCAGCAGGTCCTCACGGGGCTCTGGTGAGGGCTCGGTGCAGGCAGCGCTGCCTGCCTGCCTGCCTGCCTGCGCCGAGCCCCACTGCGTGGCAGGAGCATCACAAACCCAACCGTTTTGCTCCTCTCCCTCCAAGCCCAACTCTCTCCACCGCTGTGCCTTGGTGGAAAGGTCTCAGTGCAGATGTTTTTCATGTGCACGCTCCCAGCTCAGCAAGATTTCCTCTCCCCCAAGGAGCTCCAGGAGGGTCCCAAGACAGAGGACCCACCACTCTCACACCCATGACTCTGCCCCTCATCCCAATGGTCTCCAGGGCCAGTTTGCTGCCCAAAAAGCCCAGCCAGACCCCACGACCCAGCTGGGAGCATGTACAGAGGCTGGTCCTTACCTTTGAACCCCCGCATCCCCACTGGACCTGGAGGGCCAAGGTCTCCTTGGTCCCCTTTCAAGCCACGTGGTCCTGGTGGTCCTCTCTCCCCAGGTAGCCCTGCAGCGAGGACAAAGATGCAAAATGACCCTGTTGCCACAGAGACCTACACAAACCAGATGTACACACACACACACACACACACACACGTGTCCTGCTTGCCAGCAGACGTGCCAGTCGGTCTCTGGTTCTTTGCCAGGAGTCGGGGACCATCAGGAGACACCTGAGAGTCCAGCCCATCCTCTCTTTCTGCACCTGCCCCTGGATACGGGATGGATTTAACCCAGAGACAGGCTGGTGCTAATGCAGCTCTGAGCATCTTCAGGCTCAGATGAAGGTAACTGGGCTCCAAAGCTGGTGACCAAGGAGGAAGAGTGAGGAGCCAGGGTGGAGCAGAGACCCCAAGGAGTCATGATGTGCCCAGTCTGAGCTGCAGGTCCCTCGCATCCATGCACGCTGACCAGGTGGGTTTGCTATTTATTGGAGAAGGGTTTGGATTAAAAACCCTTACCTGAGCACCCCTGAGCTCCAGGAGGTGGGAAGTGGGGGCTTTAGTCGGGCTCCTTTTGTAGGGGACACAGCCAAGCCCTGGAGGTGACCTCCATCCCCGTGGGCCAGCAAGGGGAGGTGGAGGGAGGGACCCCTGTGCTGGTGATGGGCTCTGGTGGGACCTGGCGTTGGTCCCACCAAATCCACCCAGCAGGGACTCAGCCCGAGCCTGAGTTTGGGTTAGATCCAAAGCTCCTTGGGGATGAAAATCCTCCAGCACCCGAGCTCAGCCCCCTGCCTGGCACGATGCTGCTGGTCTCCCCTGCCCGTGTAGAGGGACCCCCAGATTCCCTGGGCGCTGCGCCTTCTGCCCCTCCTGGGCTGGGCTCTTCCAAATTTAGTCAGTAGTTTCCTCTGGTTTAAGAGGAAAAAAAGGTGCCAGGAGGAATTTGGGCACCAGCTCCATTGGACATGGTCTGGGGCTTAACTCTTTCCCTGCCGCATCTGGCCAACACCTCGCCTCCCTCCCGGGGGGATGCTGCAGCATGTCACAACGTGGTTTCGTATTTGGGTAGAAGAGCTGGGGCAGAGGCAGGATGGTAGATCTGCTGTGCAAAAGGGGATTTACCAGGGATGCTTTACAATGCCTGGCTGCACCTGAACCTGAGCTTCCCATATCCAAAGGGCTGGTGCTGTGACCGCATCTGGAAAAGCACCAGAGAAAGCGAGACAGAGGAAGACCCAAAAATAGTGGCCCTTTCAGCAACTCTTCCTGAAGGTGAACCCTCCAGAGATTGTTTTGTTTTTCTGTTTAAACAAAAAAAAAAAAAAGAAAGAGAAGAGGAAAGCAGCCAGACGATATATTTCTGATGCTTGTTACACCCAAGAAAAACAGCCATGAATCTGTCAACGCAAAAAAATATAGCCGTCGGTGAAAGGAGCATGGGCAGCCAGCGCTGAGAAGGGCTTTCAGAGAGCGATCGGGTTTCCAGGCTGGCTCTGCCTAATTTGGCTGGTCCTGCCGCCCGCCGGGGAGCAGGGGGGAAATGGGGTACCAAAATATGAGGTTTTAAGCCCAGCCTAATACCAGCAGCTCAGATGCACGGGGCCGGGGCGCTGAACCTGACTCTGACACCGATAGTCCTACGTGGGTCATGTCTTCAGCAGTCAAGGTGAAGCCAGGGCTGGACATCCTCTGGGATGGAGAAGGAGGTCCATGCCCCTGGCAGGACGGGTCCTGTTGCCTCAATAGGAAAGAGGCTCTTGGGGACAGAAAATCCTTACCAAAGGGGATCCTCCATCACCTCTGTGCCATCCCTGGCTCTCGGATGCAAAGCCAGTATTTCTAGGTTTGGCTTAAAATTAGAAACAGGCTCAAGCTGAGTCCTGTTCCTCAGGGTGGGGGGTGTCTTCTGTTGTTTTTTTAATTGAATTTCTCTCAAAACCAATGGTTGGAATTAAGAAGGGGGAAAAAATATTGGCATTCTTCACATTGAAAAAAAAGCATCCCATGAAAAGCCTCAGAGCTGCAGCTGGTGGCTGAGTCCCCCCTGCCAGGCTGGAGGGACCCCACGCCAGGTCCCTGTGTGCTGCCAGGGGGGTGCAGGCAGCGGGGCCAGCCCTCGTACCGTCTAAGGGCTTGGGTTTAGTGAGCGTACCTTGTAAGGGCTTGGTTTTAGTGAGCACGGGGTGATGGCCAGCCCCTGCAACACACCTGGGCTGGGTGGCTGTGTTGAAGGAGCCTGGGGGCATCAACCTGCAGGTGATGGACCCTTGCGGCTCTCGCTGTCCTGGGGCCAGCTGGGAGATGAGACAGACTTTTTGCCCCTAAAGGCTGGCTGTCTGGAGATGGGGCAGCAGGTTAATCCTGTTGTTCCTCAAGGCTTGTGCATAGCCAGCGAGGTCCCAAGGGACAGGTTGGGAAGTCACCAGGAGGTGTCCCGTTGACTGTATGGACTTTGGGTGAAGGCTTGCAGGGTTATGGGCACCCCGGAGGTGTTGTTCCTTACCTCGCAGCCCAGGCAGGCCAGGAAGACCAGGTTCACCCTCCATCCCTTCATTGCCTTGGTCTCCTTTGGGTCCTGGTGGCCCTGAAACACACAAAGGTATTGGAGTGCAGTCATCGTGCCCCAGCTTTGCAGCCGTGCAGCAGATGCATGTGTGCACACACCCACCCACCCACCCTTCACCAGCCGTTAGCATTTACCAGGTGTCCAGGGACCTCTAACAAACACAGACCCCTGCAGACAGGAGCAAAGTGACAGCGAGGGAGCTTGCCAGCAGCCTTCCTCCATGATCTATGGATTTTAAAGGCCAAACACGACTACATTGACTTGTCTCACGTGCCAGAAAACTTCACCTTGCTGCTCCAGCGGTTCCACCTTGAGCGTGACTCTATGGGAAATTCCAGTCTCCTGGAATTTCCTTTTGACCAAAAGTTGTGACATCTCCAATAAAATAACATTAGGGGGAAAAAAAACAAACAAAAAAAAATGCATTTTGGAAATACTGAGATGAAGCTTTAGGAGGGGATTTGCATCACTGATCTCATCAGGAACTAGCCATTGGTAATTGCTTTGCAGTGTAAACTCTTGTGAGCGAGCAGAAAGTCCAACCCAGTAATAGAGTTATATTCCTCAGCCTGCAAAGGGCCAAGTCTGCAAAGCTGAAAACAATTATGAGCTAAATCAATTGGAAGAAAGAATTTGAACAGAAAAAAAAAAAAGACTCATGGGATGATAGAAAATAGGGCAGAGAGAGGCCTGGAGGGGTCATTTGGTCTTTGTCCTACCAAGCCAGGGCGATAATTGGAAACTGTTAAACACTGTTTTCCTAGAAACCCCAAAAGTCATAATCTCACAGTTGTGCAGAAAGCAAACAACCAGCCAGGGCTACAGGCAACGTGGTAATGCAAAAGGATCAGGAGGGGAAGAGGGGGGATGTTTAGCCGTCCTAATGAATAAGTAATTAGGATCTGCAAATGTTATGCAGAAATTAGGGGGTTCCTGAGCAGATGAACTGCAGCAAGCTCAGGAAACATCCCAAGCTGGAGATGGTCAGGTGCTGGGAGAGGACTACAGGGAAATATTGCATTAGCTTGCCCTGGGTTTCCTCTTCCCTAGGTGATGCACATCTCCGGGCACTAAGAGGACATGGGGATGGACCCTAGACCCTGTCCTCAGTTGGCAAAACAAAAGGATGCAAAGAACAATGGACACACAGGAGAGCTGAGTACAATGAGGAGGCATCTTTGGGTGGGAACAAGAGGAACCATGAGCAGCAGGGATGCTGTCTGCCCGGGGAGAGGCAGGATTGTCCATGATGGAGAAGGTCCAGCAACATTCAAGAGCTGCTCCACGGGCGAACACGGGGCAGGAGCCAGGTGAGGTGTGCACTGAGTGAAGGTGCTGGGACAGCTGGTGAAATAGTTTTCATTCCCATAGCATTAAAGAAGGGCGTTACACATCAGCCATTAAATCATTGAATCACAGAATGGTTTGGGTTAGAAGGCACATCTAGTCCAACGCCCCTGCAATGGGCAGGGACATCTTCAACCAGATCAGGTTGCTCAGAGCCCCGTCCAACCTGGCCTTGAATGGTTCCAGGGCTGGGGCAGCGACCACCTCTCTGGGCAACCTGGGCCAGTGTCTCACCACCCTCAGTGTAAAACTACATATTCTTAAATCTGCTTTCTTGCCTGCTGGAGTTTGAAAAAATGAATAGATGGGCAAATAAATAAGCAATAGGAAGCACCTGATTGCATAAATGGACGGTATTAAGTACAGCCATTGATTTTCAGTGCCCCAAAAGAGCAAGGGGGAGGTCAAGTCATGCCAGTTTGTTAAAGTGCAATAATGTGTGTATGTTTAGGCTGCCCCATATCACCCAAACTCTTCTGAAACAGAGAACTAATGGAGAATGTATTAAAATAAGTCAATACCATTAATTTCAGCCTACAAGGTGTTACAGAAAGCAGAGCTTGCCAGAGATCCATGGTTTTATAGAGGTGATGGTGAGTTTGATGGGTAGCAGTGGGAGTGTCAAGGCAAAGAGGTTTTTCTACCAGCATATCTCCTGCCCGAAGGTCCCAGGTGTCCCAGGACGAGCAGCAGCGAAAACTCTGTATGACCCAGCCATGCTCCTGGGTTCAGGTCAAGTTCTTCCCTTCTCTGCTGCACCCCAGCATAGCAAAGGTTGGGCTGCTGAAAACCACTTGCTTAAACAAAACAGATGCTTTCCCACCGCGAGCAAAACTAAAAGCAACCCTGGACACATTTGCAGTGGGAGCCACCGAGGCAAGGTCTCCCATTTCGTCACCCTGACTTTGACCCAGGCATCGTCTCCGAAGGGAAGGGGTCCCACACCAATGGCACCAGAGCAAAACTACTGCTGACATGAAATCTCTTGCTTCTCCCACGCTGGCTCCGGCACAGCTCGGCTGAGGTCCCTTGTGCGGGGGCAGCTCCGACAACTTCCATCTGCTCTGGTTTTATGGGCATACTGGGAAATAATCCATACTAGGGCCCCACCTCAGTTCTGTTAACCCTGGAAGGGACATGGGAGCTGCCCGCTCAGGGCACCTCTCAGTGGGATTTGGGTTGGAGCTGCCCTTCCTCCTTAAAATCAGCTGCTACAGTGCAGCCGCCTAGTCCTCTGCCACCATCTCATCTCATCTCATCTCATCTCATCTCATCTCATCTCATCTCATCTCATCTCATCTCATCTCATCTCCTCTCCTCTTCTCTTCTCTTCTCTTCTCTTCTCTTCTACCATCTCAGAAGACCATCCCATGGGACATCAGTGAGGTCAAGGGCATGGACAGGCTAAGAAGGGAACTAAGTTTTTTGGAGGATGGCCATGGGCAACAGACATGCCCTGTAAGAGCTGGAGACTGGGAGAACACAGCCAGGGAAGAGACATGTTGTCCCTTACTCCCTTTCTCTAATGCCTGGGCTTAGAAACAGGGCTTGGAGATGGGCAGATCGTCGGGTTGATCCTGTTTGCTGGCTCCTAGGTTTTGGCATTCATCCCTCAGAGCTATTCCCACAGAAGTGAGCCCTGTGGTCCATCAGCCACCAGAACATCGCCTCTTGGCTACATCCAGGCAGCTCCGTGAGCAGAGATGGTCCCATCCCCAGGGACAGCTGGTGGGATGGGACACAGGGAGCAGCTGGGGTGGAGGACGGAGGAGCACTGGGAGGGACAGTTGGGAGAGGCTGAGCAGCACTGCAGATACCGTGCCAAGCTGGTCCCCACCCCAGAGTGTTTGGGGTTTACACTTGGGAAAGAAAACCCCAGCCCAGATGCACCCCTGCTTCACCCGCCTGCCTGCACAGGGCTGGGCTGCTCGCTGCATCAGCAGAGGAGAAAAACCTTCCAAAACCATCGGGATGAGGACTTTCATGACGTGCACAGATCTGACGGCCAGATGGGACCGTTGCAATCATCCCGCCAGACCTGCTGCGAGCCAGCACATCCCACCCAGTGAGTTGTGCGAGTGGATCCAGGCGGGCGGTGGATCTCAGGCATCCTCCCTCCTGGTGACACCGTTATTTAAGACCCAGAGCCCCTCTGTGCTGCAAGGCCAAGCCCTCTCCGAGGCACGTGAGCTGCTTGGCATGGTCGGCTGCTGGAGACGAGCCTGGGGACCTCCCGAAGCTGCCATCGCCAGCAAACAGCCTCAAAATCCAGAGCCCAGGGTAGCTAAGGTCTTGGGGGAAGGAAAATGCACCCCCAAGCAGGCAGCCCTGCATCACCCAGGACTGGCTCTGCTGGTGCAAATCCAGCTGGGAGCACGGTGGATTCATCCAAGGACATCTGGAGCCGGGGTAAAGCTAGCTGGGCACAAGGCTCCTAAAATTATCCACGACCCATCGCTGCCGACAGAAAGCAGGGAAGGAGGAGGGATGGGGAGAGAGGGAAGTCGGGGCTGCCAGGAATGTGTCAGGGCAGCGGCTGATAAATCAGGTGCTGGCCTGTTGGGAGGGGATTTGTTTTGCTTTCTGCTTATGTTAATTGGATTAACATGGCGCATGGGTATCGGGCTCCGTGATGGCCCCCTTCCTCGGTGGCTTCATCCAAGAGAGGGTGACATCCTCCCCACAGCAGTGTGGGGAAGAGAGGGCACCAGGGGTGGGTAGGCACCTAGGAAAACCTCAAAGTTTCGCAGCAATGGCTGCGACGTGGTCCCAGCAGCCCCGAACCAGGCGTTGGGAGCCAACGTCCCCCAGGGACCAGGGAAATTACCCCAGTGAGTTGCTGGTACCCACGGGTGATGGTTGGCCTGGATGGGGAGATGTAGCTGCTGCGGTTCAAACCACATCTGTCCCCTCTTGGCTCAGCAGACGGCCAGAGGGAGCAAGTGCCTTGGCGTCAGCCCCTTCCTTCCCCATCTGGTATTTCAGCTGGAAGCACCAGAAATGAGCAACAGCCTGTTGCATCTCCGCAAGTGCAAATCAACAGCCTAGAAGTGAGACAGCAACTGCCCCTCAACCTTTTGCTCTGCCCCCAGGAGCTTGCATTGGGCTCTTCTGTGTTTCTTCATGGTTTTCCCCCGCCTCCCATGGCCAGTTCATTCCCTGGACTGTGATCAGGTCATGGCATTTAACAGCCATGGATGTGTCCTGCATGAATTTGTCCAGCTCCTGCGCTCATGAGATAATGGTGTGACAAATGGCTGGATCTTGGAGATAATTAAGACAAAGGGAGTAGATGCTTAACAGACTGAGGGGAGGATTACCAAGGTAACCATATAACTAAAAAAAAAAAAGGGTATTAGGAAAACTAGGGTCAATGGTCAAGAGTTAGCAGGGATGGGTTGTTTATTTCACCACGCTGAGGGTGGTGAGACACTAGCCCAGGTTGCCCAGAGAGGTGGTCGATGCCCCATCCCTGGAACCATTCAAGGTCAGGTTGGACGGGGCTCTGAGCAACCTGATCTGGTTGAAGATGTCCCTGCTTATTGCAGGGGGGGTTGGACTAGATGACCTTGAAAGGTCCCTTCCCACCCTAACCGTTCTGTGATTCAATAATTCTATGATTTGGGAGGGGCTGAGGGTGGTAAAGGAGGAGAAGATGGGAGGGGGAAAACAGAGTAAAGGGGATGTACGGTGAAGTGAATTATGTGATTGATGATGACTGAGGGTACTGGTGGTCAGCCTTCTGTTTGATCGCTGCAGTACGAAGCAGGGCAAGAAACCCCCCATCTCTGCTGCGCTCCATCTGGTTCACTTTCATGATCAGGAGGGACCTGGCAGTTTTTTCCTGGCATCTCTGAGGGAACCTTGGGAGCTTTCTCCCTAACATGGATGGAGGAGCATTTGGAGAGTCCGAGAGTCCAAGGTAATGGAGACACCTGAACACCACAGACACCTAAACAGTGGTGCCTGGTGGATTTGATACACCAAGGAGTACCTGAGACATCCCCACAGGACATTCCCATGCCACAGCACCACCCAAAGCACCGAGAATACCCCCCCATCCTCACGACAGCTTCATGCACCGACGAGGGAGCTGCTTACAAGAGATGCTCTGCTTACCCCGTATGACGGAGATGTTCTTCAGTGCGACGGAGTGCTCCCAGTCCTTCAGCCGCAGGTCCTCCGTCACGTTGTTGAGGATGGCCAGCTCGTGCTTCAGCTGCTCCTCCATGGCTATATGGATGAGACGCATCTGCCGGGCATCTTCGGTGGCGTTGCTGATCAGCACCTGCAGGTCCTGGATGCGGGTATGGTGGATGTTGACGTCGTAGGAGAAGGTCCTGTTCATGGTGTCCACGGCCCCGCTCACGGTCGTCACCTGGTCACTCAGGCTCTCCACCCTGCTGCCCAGGTGGCTCAGGAGATGGTCATGGTGCTGCAGCAGCAGCCGGCTGCTGTTGCCTTCCACGGAGAGCTTGTACATCTCCTGCTGAGCTGCGTCGCTCTGCTGGGTCAAGCTGTCCCAGAGGTTGGACACTGCTTTGTCGGTTTGGCTGGCCTGGGTCTGCAGGCTCCAGAGAAGCCCTTCCAGCTTCTGCAGTGACCCCGTCATGAGGAACAAGGAGTCTGAGTGGTTCTGCAGGAGGTCCTGGAGCCTCCAGATGTGATCCAGCACATCCCCCTTCATGGGTAGGTGCAGCAGCTTCAGCTGCATGTCCCGAAAGCTCTCGTTGAGGCGGTTGACATTCCCCATCAGCACCTTCAGGTCCTCGGGGGATGTCTGCGGTCTGGAGACTGCAAGGGATGGAGACGAGTGGGACATCAGAAACCACCCCATGGAGGTGGGGACCCTCCTGAGAGGTGCAACCCCGTCTCCTCCCAAGGAGTGCTTGGACATCCCCCTGTTCCTTGGTGCTTGGAGGTAGAAGCCCAACCTCATAGCCCCAAAAGGTTCATCTCACCAGCCCCTCTTTGGCCTCATGGTTTTCTCCATGGTTGGAGAAGGAGGTTGGTTGCTGAAGGACTGGAGAAGGAGGCACCTCGCTCGGGAGGGACAGCAAAGGCTCCCAGCAGCTCTGGGCTTCAGGGTGGCTCTGGGCTTTGCCAGATGGGTCACGATGCTACAAAGCTCTGCCTCGTGGCTTCACCCGGCTTGCGTTTGCCTTTGGTCAGAGGACTGACTGCTAACAGCATCCGCTTCCCTCTCCTAAAAACAGACCTTAAAACCTGCTTCTTCCCCCGCTGAGGTTTTAATTTTAATTTTAACAATCAGGTTTCCCTTCTGGCCGCTGATCTTGGACCTCAGCTCAGCCCCTTGCTCTATAATGAAGACCACAAGGCTGGCTCGGCAGGTCTCCACGGCGCTGGGTGCGGTTTGCTGTCAGCCTCCAAGCACCACATCCCGCATCCCCGGGCTGCCACAGCTCTTCCCAAGGTTCCTCCCTGGGTTTCCTCACCCACCCCGGCTCAGGAGCATCCTTCACCCCCTGCCTCTGCAACCCCGGTGGCAGAGAGCTCCTGGCCACCCAGGCACCCACCCCAAACTCCTCCTGGCCTCGTACCAGCTCCCAGAGCACCGAGACGGGGTTCGGAAAGGGAACCTGGAAATTTGGGGGGAACCTCTTGCTCTCAGCAGCTCCTAGCACCACTCCAACAACCCCCTGCCCAACAAGCCCAGTAGCATCCAGTAAAGCCCGATTCTGGACCCTATCACCCCGCCGCACACCTTGGTGCCCCCCAAAAACGCTGATCCAGGCAGGGGAATATAATCTTCTCCCTCTGCCTTGTGTTGATGCTGGGTCTCCAATGCAGCCCGGGGTGGGGGACTCAAAGCCAAATCCACACAAATAATGAGATTTTTTTTTTTTTTTAAATAAATAATCCCCATTGTTCTTTAAGCTGTGGTGGGGCTTCGGCTGGCGTGACGCCGCGGGCTGGCGCAGGACCGGCCTGGCAGCTCACCCCCTCATTTCCATGGAGGAGAAACGGAGGGAAGCCATTTGGTTTGAATTAAAATCGCAGGAATAAGGAGAGGGTGAAAGCAGACGTGCATACGCGAAGAGCTCCAGCCCCCCCCACCCCAGGTTTGGGGCCACCCGCAGCGGTGGCACTGGGTGCCCGGCGTGGGGACCGGGGGGACCCGCCGTGCCCAGAGAGGGGCTGTGGGAGCACCGTGGGGCGAGCAGCCGCCCCCCAGCTCTGCCACGGGCTGGTGGGTGCCATAACGGAGGAGCTGAGCATCTTCCAGACACTGAAGGCATCTTTCCTCCATTAATTAGCCCCCGCTAACTAATCCCGCTGCTGGACTGTCCCAGTTCCCCAGCCTGCAGCGTGCCATCTCGGCATTCTCCTCCTGGGGCATGGGGACGCTTTTTGGTCCCCTCTGCGCATCCCTGCTTGTCACCCACATCACTGCAGGGGGGACGTCTCAATGTCACCGGTTATCGCCCGTCCCTGCTGTGCCAGGCGCCCAGTGGGCACCGTCTTTGCCCGTGGGGGTTCACAACGGGGAAGGCAACCAAGCGACATCCCCAAAGCCACCCCGAGAGGGGACAACTGGCAAGGAAAGACCTTGGGAAAAATCGCCACGGGGCTGGTAAATGGGTGGGTGCCGCTGCCTTCTGCGTGGGTGACCAAAGCTGTTGCGTCAAGTTTTTCTCGACTCAGGGTGCCCATGATGGGTGCAGAGACAACCCACGGCTTCCTTGCAATGAAACCAAGGGGGAAAGCAACCCTGTGTAGCCAGCACAAGGAGAAATAACCCAAATCCCAGGTCCTGCGGTGGCCGAGGGCTGGGAAGCATGGGCAGGCTCCTCTCCTTTGCACCTGCGGTTAGCTGCAAAGCCCACGGAATTCTCCAAATTCCCATAAATCACTTCCAATAACCATCTGGGATCCCCGCGGCTCTCCTCTGCCCAGCCCTGGCACCGCAGCCGCCAACCCGAGAGCAGCAACTGAGGCTGCTCCAGAGCATCCCGCAGCCAAAACCACACCGGGAAGCTTCCAAGCAGCAACACCTCCAGCCTTGGGCTGCTCCGTGCATGCACGTGCATGCGTGCCAGTGGCTCTCCTGCCTCCCAAATCTTCTGCCTCCCACTTTCCACTTGCCGGGTTGGTAGGATGGACTAATCCTGCCACAAGGCAGAGGCACAGACATCGCACTGCTCAGCAGGCGAAGCTGTGGGCCAGGGCTGCAGGCGCAGGGCTGAGCCAGAGGAGCAGAACGTGGGCGTTGTGGGCCCGTAACACCCTCCTCGGTTTCTGTTCTTTGCATGAAATCGAGTGCTCGGGAGTGTTAGGGCTGCTAGGAGCCTGGAGCGCACACACAGAGGCATGCACACAGCTCATGTGCGCACACACATGCTCACACACGCGTGCAGGCATGGGCACAGCACAGATACTTAAGCACACGAGTACATGCGTGCCTGTGCACAGCACAGACATGTACACACACACACGCATGCGCACAGCGCGCACAAACACGCATGCACACAGCACATGTGCAGGCACACGGCACACACGTGCACACATACAAGCATGCACCCAGTGCGCACACCCATGAATGCACCCAGTCAGACATGCAAATGCACATGCATGTATACACACACGAATGCACACACACACGCACGCACACAGAGTGCACAGAAATGCATGCAGCACGCACGCATGCATGCATGCACACAGCGCACAGAAACACACACACACGTACGCACACATGCACCCAGCACTGACATGTTCCCTGCCATGGAGCCCCAAAATACCGCCTGGCAGCACTGGGGGTGAGCTAACGGTCCTCAAAAGGCTCCACGAGCAGCTTCTCCCTCCTGCTCTTGTGCTCTGGGGACATGCTGTCGTCCCGGCTGCTGTCTCCACTGGGGTTTCAAGGAGAAAAATCCTGCAAGAATTCCACGGTCCTACCCCAAAATCCTTTCCAGGTCCTTCTGCCGCTGCTGAACCGAGCAGCACCAGCCCTGTGCAAGGTCATGGCTTGCACATGTGCTCGCGGGCATGCACGTGGGCGTGAAAAGCGCTAAAAAGCTAACGGGCATCGAACGAAGGTGGCACAGTAGAGCCCTAGAGAGACAGAAGGAGGCGGTTTCATGTGGGTAAGCCATGGAACAGCTTGCTGCAGGAAGGCTGGAAAAGTACAAGGCGAGAAATGCCTTGAGGTTACTAAATATACATATATTTATATAAATGCATACCTATATGCACACAGCACAATGCAAATGTGCATGCACGCACCTGCCCTCTCTGCACACCTGCATTGCAGCCCGTGCAGATGCACCCTGAGCTGCGTGCGTGCACACACACACACAGTCACGCTCACACACATTTTTGCACGACGGGGACCAGCTTGCTCCAGGGGAGCGTTTCGTGCCTGCACGCCATCGGCTCTGCCAGAGGTAATCCGGCCTCGACGGAAACCACCGCTTCACTGGGGCTAATGAAGAATGTGACCTGTGCCCTCACGCTCCTGCTAATAATTTTCATGTGACTCGTCCCGGAGGAGCCTTGCAGAGGGGACAAGCACGCACACGCACAGCCGTGCATGCACGCCGCTGCACTGCACACCCTCACTGCCGCCCGGACCCGCTCCCGGGTGCACCCGTGCACCACGAGCACGTACAGACACCTGCACCCTTGCACGCACCCAAAATCCGTCTTCCCGCTTTTAGGCTCACGTATAGCCAAGGTGATGCTGCAAAGCAGAAGCATGCACGTTGAATACAGATGTTTTCACCATCCTTGGCAATCCAAGTTTTGCAGCGTTACCCGGCTGCCGAAAACCAAGAGGCTGCACGCAAAGTCTTGCAGGACACCTCAGTTTGGTCTCCAAGCTGGAAGCGCTGCTGACGATTTGGACCCAGCTGTGAGCCCCGGGGCATTGCCACTGGCTCCCCTGGGTTTTATTTCTATGGGGCAGTCAGCCAGATGCTGAGCACGAGGTTCAACACGCAACTGGATGCACAACGGCAGCGAGTCTGGGCATCCCAAACCTCCAGCCCAAATATGAGCCCAACATCCTACGGCCTCAGCCCTGCACGAGAGCATCTCCTCCAGCGTTTCGGAAAGGGTGGAAACCAAGCCCTGGGCTGGGAAAACAGCTGCAGGAGAAGGATTTGGAGAAGGATGGGGAGAGGGGGACGGTGGGCAGCAGCCAGCACTCAGCTCCAGCATGAGTTTCAGGGCTTATTAGCCCAGGCAGAGGGCCACAGGGCCCTGCTGCCAGCAGCTTTTTGGTGGCTCAGGTTTGCTTCGTGTCCCCAGGGAGATGCCGGCTGCAGGCACAGACCCGCTTTGGAGCCAGCTCATGGGGAGCAGGAGGAGTTTGTGCTGGAGCTGACCGGGGAGTGCTCACACCATGGGGCTGGGGCTGTTGCTCTCATCTCCGCTGGCATCCTCGGAGCATGAGTTTTGGGGCTACAGCTCTTGAAACGGAGGGTGCTTATTTCCTTGGATGCTTCTGCCAGGCATCCAGGGGTGCCAAGCATGGAAATGTGGCCACTCTCAATATGAGCACGGAGTTGGGGTGCAAGTCAGATGCCCATCTGTATGCACGGTTCACATGAAATCGCTTGGCTCATTAGCCGTGTCCTAACGAGCCCTGCCTGACCTCCCGCTGCTGCTGGAGCAGCTCAGGGCTGGGTGCCTGGGGTGCCTGGGCATGGGGCCAGGTGGCGATTTGGGTTCAAACACCAAAGTGCAGGTCTGTGCATGCAGGCGGCTGGGATTTAACGCAGACCTTGCAAAAAAGCCAAGACTGGAGTTCTAACCTTGGGCTAGGTGCCTTTTTAGTGGATGAGGAGAGGTCAGGGACAGGGAGAAAGGGAGTGTGCATCCCCAGGAGCCAGAAAACTGCTGCCAGGCTTGCAAAAGAGGATATTAAAAGCAGGCTGCGTTGAAACCACCCCGGCTCTGTTGCTGAAAACATCCTGTTTCCGCAGCTCCGAGGTGGTTCAGGGTATTTTTGGCAGTTTACTCATTTTCGATCCCTTTTCACGGCGTGTCTTGCGAGTCACAGGACACGTGCCCAAGCCGGCTTCAAAATGATGCCTGGGGGAGCTGCCTTGCCAAAACGACCAGGTTCACCTCTTGGGAACACCAGCATGGATTCGGGGACTTATCTCCAGGGGGTGGTTTCCCGTGCAATGCCCCAGCCCTGCTGGGAAACACCGTGGGGTGTGCAAGTGTGTATTTGCACACACATGCATGTTTCTGTGCGTGTTTGCACACATACATGCTTTCCAAGGAGGCTTTTGGGAATTTCCCTCCTTTCCCGTGGGCAGGATGGGAAGCAGCGGAGCAAGGCAGGTGGAACATCCCTGCTCTGTGCTGCTGGCCCTGGGGTGAAGGGATGCTGGCAGTGAAGGGCATGGACCAGGGGCACAGTTCCCCCGTCACCCTTCCCCAAGACAGCATGGTGAGAGTTGCTTTTTGGGGAGCAGCCGGGGTATCACAGCCCATCCCTCTCCAAAAAGCATAAGGTCTTGTTAAAAGTTATAATTGTTTATCAAACGGTAGGCGTTGCTTAATGAAACAATGTAAACCACAAGAATGTGCTTGCAAAATTGCGCTCGCATAAGTTGTCACCCGAAAACTTGCTTTGCTTAACAAAATGTATAGATATGCCCCGAGGTAAGCGACAAACCGCAAAACTGCTTGCTAAAAACTGTTGCAAAACAGTTCTAAGAACCGCCATACAGCAAGTTGAAGGCCATATATGGAAAAGGTTATCTACAGGTAACTGAGGAAGACTTCAGCCTTCAGCCTCAACGACCACCAGGAGGCAGAAAAAGACCCCCTAACAACAACTGGGACATGCGCAGAGTACTCCACTGAAGACACGAATACGGAACTGAAAGACTGATCAAAAGAGGGTGTTTCAAATGTAAAGTGCGGCAGTTGGCGGAGCAGGGACTCACTCCCCTGTCGCCCAGCGCTGTATTTGCTCATATCCTGCTTACTATAATTAATAAAACTCCAATTGACAATTATGATTGATTGATGCAATTTATAACAATTATGGTGCTGTGACTCGGATAAGGAAGAGTGGGGATACAGTCCTTCAGGGGGGCGCCCCGCGGGATTTCTGCGGCTCTGGAGGAGACTGCTTTTCCTCACTGAACTCCTTTCCGACGAACCTAAATTAAAGGATATTGAGCAAAAGGAACCGGTAAGATCCCACAAATTTTGTGCACAAAAGTCCGGATAAAGACGCAGGACGCGTGAGTATAACGTGGTATACCGTTCGGTCGGGGTCGGGTTTTCCTGGAATACGCTGATTGAGAGGTTCGATATACTGAATCAAGCGAGTGTGGACCCTTAAGTACTGCGTTTTCCCAACTCCCGTGAGGGACTGGGCCAGGAACAAGGGGAACGAGTGTGTGTGTGGTAGAAGGTCTTCCAGAAGATGGGTTCGAAGAATAGTAAGCCTTCGATTCCCATGGGTGGATTACCCAAGGTACCTAAGGATACGCCCTTAGGTTATATTCTAAGTAATTGGAAATACTTTCCCGGAACGGCAGGAAAGGAGAAACATAAAATGATTAATTATTGTACAAAAGTCTGGGGAGGAAAGCAGATCTCTAAAAACGTATATTGGCCGGTATATGGGTCAGAGGAAGATTGGGTCAGACAACAATTGAATCTCTGAGTTAATAGTAAAATACCATTCAACCCAGAAGAGAGTGACTATGCAAAAATATGGATACAACGTTCCCAAGGCATAACGTCTCTCTACCCAGTTAACGAGACAAAGGAAAAACGCGAGAAAAGAAAAGAGGAATTAGAAGAAAGTCTCTTAGTCCCACCTCCATACGCTCCACCACCCATGCCGGTTCCAGCAATACCCCAGGCACCTTCTCTTTCACCAGAATCAGACTTTGATTCACCCCCTTCGAGACCCAGAACTCGTAGTCAGAGAGGGACTACTCAAATATACCCCTTAAGGGAAATGCCTATGGGGGGAGCCCAACCTGAAATAGGGTTTATATCGGTTCCCTTAAATTCAGCTGACCTTACAGATTTTAAAAAAGAGGAGATGGGGAATCTGATAGAAGACCCCATAGGAGTGGCCGAACGATTGGACCAGTTCCTAGGTCCTAATATCTATACCTGGGACGAGATGCAGTCAATACTTAACCGCCTATTTACAACTGAAGAACGAGATATGATTAGGCGTGCAGGAATGAAGCTGTGGGATGCACAACATGCCCAAGGATCTCAAGCTGATACTAAATGGCCACTTCAGAGACCTAATTGGAGTAATCAAGATCCGAATCATAGAGTCCATATGCAAGACCTAAGAACAATAGTGATACAAGGTATCCGGGAAGCTGTCCCTCGCGGCCAGAACATCAATAAGGCCTTTAATGAGAGACAGAAGAAGGATGAGAGTCCAACTGAGTGGCTGGAACGATTAAGAAAAGCACTCCAATTATACTCAGGACTAGATCCTGACACACCTTTAGGACAAGCCCTTCTGAAAACTCAGTTTGTGGCAAAATCCTGGGAAGATATAAGAAAGAAGATTGAAAAACTGGAAAATTGGCAGGACAGGGGATTAGATGAACTATTGCGAGAAGCTCAGAAAGTATATGTGAGACGTGAGGAAGAAAGCCATAGAAGACAGGTAAAAATGATGGTTGCAGCAGTGAGAGAAGGACAAAAGATGGCGTCCCGAGCCTATAAGTCAAAGGGAAGAGACGCTGAGATAACCGTAAGAAAGGAACAAGGATGTTGCTTTTATTGTGGAAAGAAAGGACATATGAAGAAGAATTGCAGGCAAAGGATCAGAGATGAGGAAATTGTAAAATCAGAATAGGATAGTCAGGGGCTCTATCTTTTAGGGGACCGGAGTCATCCAGAGCCCTTGATAAAATTAAAAATAGGTTCCCAAAAACAGGAGTTCACCTTTTTAATAGACACTGGGGCTGAAAAATCAACAATTAGACAACTATCTATGGGTTGTAAATTGTCTCCTGAAAAGGTCCAAGTTATCGGAGCAAAGGGAGAGCCATTCGAGGTAAACAAAATCAAAAACGTATTATTTGAAACAGAGAATACATATGGAATAGGTGAACTCCTTCTCGTCCCTGAAGCAGAATATAATTTACTAGGACGAGATTTAATTATAGAATTAAAATTGGAAATTAAGGTAGAGGATGAAAAACTAAAAGTATCAGTATACCCTTTAACTGTTAAAGATGAAGAAATGATAAATCCTGGTGTATGGTATTCACCAAACACCATTAGTAAACTTGATATGACTCCTTTTGAGATACAAATTAAGAACCCGAATGTACCAGTCAGAATCAAACAGTATCCTCTATCACTCGAAGGAAGAAGGGGATTAAAACCAGAGATCAACAGATTACTAGCACAAGGAATATTAGAACCCTGCATGTCCCCTTTTAACACTCCTATTTTACCGGTGAAGAAACCCAATGGAAAATACCGGTTAATACATGATTTGAGAGAAATCAATAAAAGAGCAATTACGCGTTTTCCAGTAGTAGCTAATCCATATACCCTACTCAATAGATTAGGACCACATAAATCATGGTATAGTGTTATTGACTTAAGGGACGCCTTTTGGGCTTGTCCCTTAGCAGAGCAGAGTAGGGATTATTTTGCATTTGAGTGGGAAGATCCTGATACAAATAGAAAACAGCAATTAAGGTGGACTGTATTACCTCAGGGGGTTACAGAATCCCCCAATTTATTTGGACAAGCTTTAGAAAAATTATTAGAAGACTTTTATGTACAACCCGAGAATATTTTGCTTCAATATGTTGATGATTTATTAATAGCTGGAGAATCTAGAGACAAAGTATCGGAAGACAGTGTGAGATTGCTAAATTTTTTGGCAGAAAAGGGCCTAAAGGTTTCTAAGGACAAACTGCAGTTTGTGGAGGAAAAGGTCAAATACCTAGGACATTATTTGTTCAAAGGAAAAAAGATATTAGACCCAGAACGAATTAAAGGAATCCTGGAGTTAAATATGCCCAGGACCAAAAGACAAATTAGACAGGTATTAGGCCTATTTGGGTATTGTAGACAGTGGATAGAAAATTATAGTTATAAAGTCAAATTTTTATATAACCAGTTAGTTCAAGATAAAGTCCCTAAGTGGACACCAAGAGAAGAACAACAATTTGAGAAATTGAAACTTGAATTGAGCCAAGCCCCGGTACTAAGTCTACCAGATTTGAAACGGCCCTTTCATTTGTTTGTGAATGTACATGAAGGAACTGCCTTTGGAGTATTAACTCAAGAATGGGCCGGTCAGAAGAAACCCGTAGGGTATCTTTCAAAAATATTAGACCCGGTCAGTAGAGGCTGGCCAACATGCTTACAAATCATCGTTGCTGCTGCTTTATTACTAGAAGAGACAAATCGGATAACTTTTAACGGGGAAATCATCTTATACGCACCTCATAATATACGAAGGATACTACAACAGAAAGCTGAAAAGTGGCTAACAGATAGTAGACTCTTAAAATATGAAGGGATACTTATAGAGTCACCCAAACTGACCATAAAATCTACAGGAGCAGTAAACCCTGCGGAATTTTTATACCCTGGGGAAAATTCATTACTGGTTCATGATTGCTTTCAAGCGATAGAACAACAAACAAAAATACGCCCAGACTTGGAAGAGGAAGGATTAGAACAGGGAGAAAAACTGTTTGTCGGCGGTTCTTTGAGAATAGTAGAAGGAAAAAGGATTTCTGGATATGCGGTAATAAAAATGGAAAATGAGACTTTTAAGATAATAGAATCGGGACCTTTAAGTGCTAATTGGTCAGCCCAGGCATGTGAATTGTATGCTCTTTGGAAAGCGTTACTATACTTATCACAGAAAATAGGCACCATCTATACCAATTCACGATATGCCTACGGAGTAGTGCATACGTTTGGAAAAATATGGGAAGAAAGGGGTTTTGTAAATTCACAAGGAAAAGACCTAATACACCCTGAACTTATTAAACAAGTTTTAACTGCCTTAAGAGAACTAGAACAAATTGCCATAGTCCATGTTAAGGGACACCAAAAAGGACTATCTTATCAAATTAGAGGGAATAATATTGCAGATCAAGAAGCTAAAAGGGTGGCAGGAAATAAAACAATTACTCTGGATAACAAAATTAATAGTGTAAAACTATATAGCTTTTCACGATATGAAACAGAAAAATTGAAAGAAATGAAAGTACGAGAGATAAATGATAAATGGATTTTACCTGATGGTAGAGAAGTTTTACCTAAGGCAGTGGCGAATTCAATTCTATTAAAAGTTCATATGAAAACACATTGGGGAACACAAACGCTAGTAGATTATTTTGAACAATTGTATTCATGTATAGGAGCATATAATATTGCTAAAACCATAACAGCCACTTGCAAAACCTGTCAGAGGGTGAATAGAACACGAATAAAAGGAAAATCTCTGGGGGGACGGTCACCCACATATAAACCATTTACCAGAGTTCAAATTGATTTCACGGAATTACCCAAGGTTGGACGTTATAAATATTTGTTGGTAATGGTAGATCATTTAACACAATATGTAGAGGCATTCCCTACCTCAAGAGCAACTGCTAATCAGGTCACAAAAACGTTATTGGAACACATTATACCCCAATATGGGAATATCGAAGTAATAGATTCAGACAGAGGACCGCATTTTGTGTCAAAAATTGTACAAGATTTAACAAGTGTCCTGGGGATCAAGTGGGAGCATCACACTCCATGGCATCCCCAGAGTTCAGGAAGAGTAGAACAAATGAATGGAGAATTGAAAAATACATTAACAAAATTAATTATTGAAACTAAACTATCATGGGTAAAGTGTTTACCCATGGCTTTATTAATACTACGAACAAGACCTAGAGCAGACCTGGGGATCTCAGCTTTTGAAATGATGTATGGAATGCCTTATAGAATAGAAGGACCACAGGATCATGTGTTAATTCGAGACAGTATAATAAACGAATATATATCCCAATTGTCCAAACATAGAAATATGTTATGGAAAAAGGGTCTTTTGGTCCAACAACCGCCATTAGATCTGAAAATACACAATATTGAGCCAGGAGAGTGGGTGATGGTAAAAACTTGGAGAGAAGAAAATTTGAAGCCTAAATGGGAGGGACCTTACCTTGTTCTGCTTACCACAGAAACAGCTGTCCAAACTGCTGAACGTGGGTGGACACATGCCAGTCGAATTAAGGGACCAGTAACTCCACCGAATTGGAAAATAGTTAGCACACCGGGTGATACGAAGCTGACTCTACGAAGATAAGTGATGATAAAGACTCTGACAGAACCTATCTCAATATTACCTTTTGGCATAAAGTGTATAATATTCTTTTTGTTCGCAATAGGAATATCGTTGCTAGTATATTATTTGTGGAAGTGTACCAAGTGTGCTCGCGGAATTTGTTGAACATCCATACAACCCAACATAGAATATAGAAAATATGCAGAAATAGGTAATACATATATACATAATATACGACTAAGGTGTAACGACCAACAGTGTAATTGTTACCCATTTGTATGTTTCAAGTGTAAAGTATGCCGAGATAAATGGTGGACACACTGTCATGACGGATATCCTCCTAACGGTGTCTGTGAACAGTGTTACAAATTTGAAAGGCTGTTAACCGATTGGAAATTAAAACAATTAGAACTAAAACAAGAAATTATAAAAGGATCCCCTCAATGGTGGGACATCTTTACTAAAGGAATACACCCCCAATATTATTGTTATCACTCAAATGAACCAGTCCCCTTTGTGACTGAAATTGTGGCTGTCCAGTGCCGACGGGGAATTCAAACAGTACCGTGCTGTGCCCCATTAGTAAAAGCTAAAAAGTGGAGCGCCTATGTGAACAAACACGCAGGGCGAAATAAATACTCTCCTGAAGAATACTCTTGCTGCCGAGAAGATGGAGCACCTCGTGGCTCGAGGCAACCGAGTCGACGAGCGAGGCAGAGGAGAAACAGACAGTGGAGAGAAAAGCCCAAATCATGGGATGCACAAGCAACGATGGATGAACTGTCCCAAGGCTGGTAATGGGGTGTTAAAATTTAAAATAAATACCCTTTGTTTTGGCATACTTACGATATTAATAACACCTTTATCAGTAAATGGAAATCCCCATGAGCCCATGAAATGGACAATATCTAATCTACAAACAGAAGAACCAGTCCAGGTAATCACTACTCCAGGGAAGGTTAAGGGTGTAAGAGACCTACTATAGGACACGATGGACATATATATGGACATTGCAACGGTGAAGGATATTGCAAAAACATTAGCATAGTAATTAAAGATCCAGAAAACGACCAGTGGTTAGCAGGGAAATACTGGGGAATTAGATACTGGGAACCCGGCCCTGATAGGGGAGGAATTTTTGTAATATCCAAAAGACCATTGCCACATGATCCTCATCCCATTGGACCTAATCCAGTCTTAAATCCGGTTCTACCAACTTTGTCCAACAGAAATCACGATTATACTCAAGAGGTAAATCAAACTTTACCTATAGCAGTCATGGTGCACGAATCTGAACTCCAAGACCCCTTGTGGGGTATGATGCAAACTTCATATCTAGCACTGAACTCGACTAGACCAGATTTGACTGAAGACTGCTGGTTGTGTTATAACGTAAGGCCACCTTACTTTGAAGCAGTAGGAAAAACAAATAAAATTCGGTGGTCAAATGGAACAAACCCCCAAGAATGTGATTGGGGAGAAAAGAATCGCACTCGGGGTATAACTTTACAAATGGTAACTGGACAAGGCCGATGTATAGGTAGAGTACCCATAAACTACCAACTCTTATGTAATCAAACAATTAGCAATTATTCGGTTTCACAACATAAGATCCAGGGGTCAAAATGGGACAATACCTTCTGGAAGAGCAAAATGGGTCTGCTCAGATATTGGAATTACACCTTGTTTATCTTTAATTTTATTTGACTATGAGAAAACATTTTGTATTCAGGTATTAATTATACCTAGAATTATGTACCATGCCTCTGAAGAAATAATACAATATTTTGAGAGGGACAGAAATAGACAAAAGAGACAACCCATAACTGCCATCACTATTGCCACTATCCTTGCCATAAGTGGAGTAGGGACAGGAGTAGCCTCTCTAGTCAAAGGAAAAGAAATACAAAACTTACAAATGGCAGTTGATGAAAGACCTAGAAAGAATACAAAAAGGCATTGATGATCTAGCAGAATCCGTTCATTCACCATCCGAAGTGGTGTTACAAACTCGCAGGGGTCTGGACTTATTGTTTCTAAAAGACGGTGGGCTATGCATAGCCCTCAAAGAAGAGTGCTGTTCATATGTAGACCGTACAGGAATCGTAAGAGATTCAATGCTGGAATTGAAAAATAGACTAGAGCAAAGGAAAAAAGGAAAGGGAAGCCAACAGGTCCTGGTACGAAAATTGGTTCAATGTTTCCCCTTGGTTAACCACCCTACTTTCTACCCTAGCAGGCCCTATAATAATGTTAATATTAGGATTAACCTTTGGACCATGTACCATTAGATATCTGCTGAAAGTAATTAAGGACCGTTTTGATACAGCAAAGCTTCTATTATTAAATGCTAACTATATTCCGGTTGTAACTACTTATGATGAAGAAAGCGAGAGCTATACAGAGCATGAAAATACTGTTTGATAAACAAATGATAAATAAGAGAAGGGGGGATTGTTAAAAGTTATAATTGTTTATCAAACGGTAGGCGTTGCTTAATGAAACAATGTAAACCACAAGAATGTGCTTGCAAAATTGCGCTCGCATAAGTTGTCACCCGAAAACTTGCTTTGCTTAACAAAATGTATAGATATGCCCCGAGGTAAGCGACAAACCGCAAAGACTGCTTGCTAAAAACTGTTGCAAAACAGTTCTAAGAACCGCCATACAGCAAGTTGAAGGCCATATATGGAAAAGGTTATCTACAGGTAACTGAGGAAGACTTCAGCCTTCAGCCTCAACGACCACCAGGAGGCAGAAAAAGACCCCCTAACAACAACTGGGACATGCGCAGAGTACTCCACTGAAGACACGAATACGGAACTGAAAGGACTGATCAAAGGAGGGTGTTTCAAATGTAAAGCGCGGCAGTTGGCGGAGCAGAGACTCCCCTGTCGCCCAGCGCTGTATTTGCTCATATCCTGCTTACTATAATTAATAAAACTCCAATTGACTAATTATGATTGATTGATGCAATTTATAACAGTCTGGAGATGAGCTGGGCACCCCATGCTCATTTGCCCTGGGTGGGATGGTTTCTGCTTCAGGTGGGACCTGCTCTGAGCAGGGTCCTCACCACGGCTGTGGGAGGACAGGGATGGACAGGATGGAACATCAAATGGTGATGTTCCTCTTACAGCATCGTGGCCAGCTCTTCCCAGCTCAAGGAGCAGATGAGAGCAACTCTACTTCTCTAAACGCTGTATCTTTCTGTGCACCTTCCCCTCTGATGGGAGACAAGGGGTGCTGGGCAGAAGGTCTCAGCTCTGGCAAGCTGGTGTCTAGTCTCCAGTAGCACAAAGTGGGATTTTCCATGGGAAAACCAAGCCCTCCACCGTTAAGGGTGCCCATGAATATCCAGTCCTGGTCCTCCAAGGACCATCAGCTCCAACGTCGAGGTTTCAGCCACAGACACCTGAAGCTGAGGACCGTCAGGGTTGTCTCCCTGGGCTACACGTGGCTCCCAGCTGGATGTGGTCTCCTCGCCCTGTTGCAAGACCACCCTGTGCCTGTGGTTTTCCTTGATGTGATAAGACCGTTCCGGGCACCCACGGTCGGCACAGCCAGCTCCAGACCTTGTGAGTCAGCTACATCCAAAGCCAGAGGCTTGGCTTAAAGTTCCAGACATGCAGAAAGCAATAATGAAAGAGATGATTTTTCTCTTCATTTTGCTTTTCTTCTCCAAGATTGCGGTCCACAACCCGGGGGGTAAGGTGGTTTTACTGGGGTCTTACTGAAAGCTGAAATCCTGCCAGTCACGGGACTCCAGGAGATGGGGCTTTGAAGATGCCCGTGACCGTGAGCCTCCAGCTCTCCCTGCCGTCAGCCGATCCCATAATGTTATTGTTATTGCTGGAGCTGCTTTTGGGTGAGCAGCTGTAGCTCAGCCCAGGACAAGAGCGCCTGTCCTGAGCTTTTTGCACAATTCATGGCATCCCTCGCTCAGGGTTTCGCAGGCCAAAAACAACATTAAAACAATGTAATGCAAGAAATAAGTGGGAGAGGCTTCAAAATTCCAGCGAAACCTTCTCTGTCCCTTCCCTAGCCCAGGAAAAAAAAAAAAAACTAAATCCACCCTTTGCAAAAGACACAGGCTGCCTTCACGGTGCTGGCATTACCACAGCTGGAGTTAAACTTGAAATCCGTCACCCCCCCAGCTGCCTGCAGCAGGCAACGCACAGGCAAGGCACAGAAAATCATCCCGAAGGGATGGTGCGGGGGCAGTGCTCAGCCCTGCTCAGCAGCTAGTGGAGATTTGGGGCTGGGAAGGAGGGGGGGGGGGGGGCCATATCCCCCCCCCCTCCCGCCCATGGATGCTGGGGTTAAAGCTGGGAAGGAGGTGGGTGGGAAGCAAGGAACCGGTCCTTGGTGGTGGCATTTCCCACCCACGCCCGCTGCGGCACCCATCCAAGCCCCCCCACCCAGCAGAGCCCCACACGGGGGTGGTACGGGTGCAAGGGGGATGGTACTGGGACCATGGGTTAAAGCAGGCATCTTCCCAAACTGCTTCCAGCACGGCGAGGGGGAAAACAAGCCGGCGGCGACGTGGACCACATGGGATGTGTACGCAGGGATGAGCTGAGGCTGGGAGCAATTACAGGCATCTGTGAGCAGCTTTCCCATCCCTGCGCTCACCAAAAAGCTGGAGAGGGGAGGCAGGAGCCTTGCCGGCACGTGCTGTGCAAGAATAACGCCCTGCCTGTGAGCTGCCTGCATCTCCATCGCTGATGGAGCCAGGGCTTATTCTTACCCCAAGCAAAATGGGGGGGATTGGTGCAAACGCAGCAGCCGTGACCTAGTGATGGGAACAATTCCAGCCCTGAACACGGGGTTCCTGAGCACCTCCGGAGCCTCACCATCCCCAGCACGTGATGTTTGGACCCTGCAGCAACTCCAGCCTCAAAGCTTAAATCAAAACCGCTCCAGATGTGCAGTGTGGAGCGGCATGGGCTCATGTCATTGTCCCCAAGGAGCTGAAAGTGCAGCGCGGAGGCGATGCCTGCCTTGGTTTGCAGCCATCGCTTTCAGGCAGGCATCGCCTCCTCGCCCCACTTCTGCTGGATCCCGTATTTTCCTCCCCTGAATGGCAAGGAAACCCTCCTGAATGCCACCTCAGAGGGAGCAGAATCGTGGTCCCATGCTCATGGCCAGACCCAGTTCACATTGCACCGAGCTTCTGCGCAGGTGAGCGTCACCCTGGGGTACCGCTGCACCCCACAGGGAGGACCCAGGCTCAGCCCTTACCTGCGAGGATGAATACTCCGACGAGGATGAGGAAGACGAGGAGGTAGAGTCCCCACCACGGCGTACTTCAGTGCTGCCAAGGAGCCCAGCCGGCTGCAGCGTCCTGCTGCCTTCATCCTCCGCCTGGGACCTGGGGGACAGGGCAGGGTGTCAGGGAGAGCATCATGCACCCAGCCTGTCTGGGCTCCATCTCCCACCGGGAGAAAATATTGCAAATATAATTTTGGCAATGCCTTGCAGGTGCAGGCACAGCTCTGCATGCCCCACTGTTGATCCGCATGGCTTCCCCTGAGTCAGGACCATCGACGCTGGCACAAGCCCATGCTCCCAGGTAAAGGCTCACATGCAGCCGGGACACCATTGGCAAGGCCTGATCCTGCCCATGCTGGTGCTATGGGTCTGGGTTGGAGGCAGGCAGCCCAGTTTCAGCACATGCACACTTCTCCCCTCCTGCACGGGCAGAGCTGGGGTGCAAAGGGCCTGGTGGGGATCCCAGCTAGGAAAACATCAGCATCACCCACCGTTGCTGAGCCGTCACCCCTCCAGCTCCCACCCGCCGTCCCCATCCCCTGCCTGCCCTGCCTGCAGCCCTGGGACTCTCCCTGCCAGGCAGGAGGCAGGCAACAATAAGGGGCTGGAGGAAGGTAGGACAAGGGGTAACGGTTTTAAACTAAAAGAGGGGAGATTCAGACTAGATATAAGGAAGAGATTTTTTTTACACTGAGGGTGGTGAGACACTGGCCCAGGTTGCCCAGAGAGGTGGTCGATGCCCCATCCCTGGAAACATCCAAGGTCAGGTTGGACGGGGCTCTGAGCAACCTGATCTGGTTGAAGATGACAGAATCACAGAATGGTTTGGGTTGGAAGGGACCTTAAAGATCATCTAGTTCCAACTGCCCTGCCATGGGCAGGGACACCTTCCACTAGATCAGGTTGCTCAAAGTCCCATCCAACCTGGCCTTGGACACTGCCAGGGATGGGGCAACCACCGCCTCGCTGGGCAACCTGTGCCAGTGCCTCACCACCCTCACAGTGAAGAGCTTCTTCCTTATATCTAATCTAAAGATTGCATGTCCCTGCCCATGGCTGGGGGGTTGGAACCAGATGATCTTTAGAGGTCCCTTCCAACCAAACCATTCTCAGATTCTAAGATGCCTGGATCCTGACATCCCTGCCAGTCTCTGCTTGCCCAGCCCTGCACTAGCTGCGATCCAGCTCCTCTTCGACGCTGCCACAAGCCCTGAGCGGCAAGAGCTGTGTGCGAAGAAAGTGGGGTTTTATGAATCAAATAGCCAGGAGGAAAATGCAAGGAAAGATGAGGAAAGGCTCCCGTGCCATGAACCCAGCGGCAGGGAAAAGTCATCTGGTTTTGGGCTTTGCACATGTTCAAAGCTTGAGCTCATGTTGAAATCTGGGCCAGGTTGTGGTCTTAGGTGGGAGCCGGAGCCTGACCTGGATACAGACCCCGCACCCCTCTGCCCCAGCCCCAAGGCTGCAGTGATGCTTCAGCCTGACGCCTTGGCTCTCTGGGTGACCCCGTGCTGCTGGGATGGGGTGCAGGGCATTGGGTGCCGGCATTTTTGTGTCGGACCCCTGTAGAAACACAAGGTTTCTGAGAGCAGCTGAGAACCAGCAACTTCATGCCAGGTCAACAAGCGCTGCCTGGTTTTGCCCCTTGCCAGATCTGAGATGTCTCCAAGAAGGCACCACCAGAAGGTGGAGGAAGAGTCCCAAACTCCCACCCCCTTGACTTTTGGGTGGCTGCACCCCATTGCTTTCTGCCCTCTAAGCCCTGAGGCACAGCGTAGCACCGATCCAGAGCCTGCATCAACCCAGCAGAAAGGGTGAAGCACCACAGACCCAAAGCCAAACCTCCTGGGGAGGAGACCACCCTCATCCATGGCCATGAGCAATGCCCACCTCCAGCCGGGACCATCCCTGCTGGGCTTCGGGACCTCATCCCATCCCACCCCTCGGCTCCCTGTGGGACCAAGCTGGCCCTTGGGATGCCAGAGATGGAGAGGAGGTACGAGGGGTTGGGGGTGTCCCTAGCCTGGCAGGGACCCTTCCCCACTGCACCCTTGCCCTTGCCCAGCCGACGGTCCATGCGTCCGTCCTGCTGGAGGACGGGGAGGTTTGCAAAAGCCTCCAGCCAGCAAAGGGTTACACTGGGTGTTTCGCTTAACTCGGCCCCATTTTGGGGCTCCAAAATGATAAAGCGCTGAGGTCAGGCTCACTGACACCCAGAGGGGATCCCGCGGGGACGTGGGGTGCTCGAGGCCCCCCAGCTCAGGTGCGAAAGGCGGTGCCTCTCCTGCGGGACCCCTCCATCTGCAATTCATTACCCGCACGCGGTTCCCATTTGCTGTCACAGGCCAAACAGATGGAGCCGAGGGCTTCAGAATGAGGAAAGCTGCAATATTTTTCTGACATTAACACTTATATCAGGTCCTGGGAGACTCCGGGAGGAGCTGGCCCCGGGCCCCGAACCACCCACTCCTCTTTGCTGCTCTCGGAAGAGCAGGAGGGACCGCAGCTGCGTAAGCAGCGTTTTCACAACAGCCCGCTCCGAGGAGCCCACGGGCGGGCTCCGGCCAGTAACCAAGGGGAAAAGCAAATATTTCTTCCCCCTGCCCATGCCCCGGGGAGCTGGAGCTGTGGCCCGCCCGGTCAGTGGGGGAGCAGAAGGTGGGAGGCTGAAAGCAGCCAGGACTTGTCATCCCCCAAGCCCTGGGGGGGTCTGTGGCTGCTGTCCTGGGGGTCGTGGCAAGCAGCAAGGCTGCCGCACCGGTCCTCAGCCCCACGCTGAGCATTTTCCGTGAGCCCAGGAGCCCACTCAAGCGGTCCCATCCTCATGATGAAGCTCTCAGGGTTGTCCTTGACCCTGCCCCGTGCAGCTGCAGACCAGACGCAGCCCCACAAGCGTCGCTCCAGCAACCTCTCCCGCGGGAACGGGCTTCCTTGGAGGGCCAGCTCTGCATCGGGGTGAGTTGTGGATGAGCAGATTTGCCCTGAGAGATCCGGGGCAACCTGCCCCAAAAACACCAAAGCCAGGGAGATACCTTGAACCCTCCCTGCCGTTGCCGCACACCGGGGCAAGGTCTCTGCTGGGAATGGTGGCCTCAGCCGTGGAGGACACCAACTCCTCCCTCCCATCTCTTCCAGCATCGCTCCCTCCAGGCTCCAACACCCTCTCTGACCGTGTCGGCAGAGTGGCAGAGCATGTGGACAGCCCCTGGGCAGGATCTGCCCCTCTCTCTGCTGCAGGAAGGTGCCGCGGGCGTTAGACTTTACAAGCCAACAGCAGGAAGGAGGGCAGAGGCAGGAGCAGCCACGCCGCTGAGAGCAGGGGCACCCTCGCAGGGTGACGCCGAGTTTGGGGAATGGCATCAAGGCTCAGGCTTCACCCGAATGGGAAATCCACCCTCTGGATTCAAAGCTGTCCCTATCCCGAGGGCAGGAGAAGACACCCACACAGCAATGCCACATCTCCTCTTGCAGTAACCATCAGGAGCCACTTGCACCTTGCAAGCATCCAGAAGCAATTTTGTCCAGAGCTGGGTGTTCCCCGCTCACTCGGTGCGGGGATGCAGCCCAGCCTCGCACACGGGCTGCGCTCTGGAAGCACCCCGGGCTCTCCATCACATCCTGGGGATGTCCCACGTGCCTAAAACCAGGAAAGCGAGTCTCCCCTCACCCCGATCCCATGCCTGCGGTGGGGGACAGCAGTGCTGGGAAGCCTGCTCAGAACAAGACCAGTTTCCCCAGCAGCCCCGCAGGTCTCCAAGCAAAGCTGTCAGCAAAGGGGACCTCACATCTCTGCTTGAGCACCCAACTCTGCCTGCAAAGGCCTTGGGAAAAATTCATCAGGGCTGTTTGCTTGGGGACCAAGCCTGGATCTGGTGAAACATGGACAGTATTTCATGCAGCAAGAGTGAAGGAAAAGAGCTCAGCAAGTCCACAGTGCAGACAGAGGCCAGCTAAGATGTGCAGGAGATACAAGCAGGTCCCGCTGTGTTCTGCTGCACAGCCCTGGTGCTACCAGTCCCGCTGCAGGGCATTTCTGGACAAGACTACATGCAAGAAAGCCAGAGGCTTGGAGGAGAAAAAAAAAAAACCCAAAAAACCAAAAAAACCCCAAAACCAACCTTTAGGAAGCAAAGTGACTTTCCTTGGAGCACGACCCTGGTCAGCGGCAGAACTGAATGAGATCCTGCACACCTCAAGAGGCTCACGGTGCCCTGGGTCTGTCATCCCCCGTCAGACCAGAAAGGGGGGGACAGGAGAGGAGGCACAGAAACCCCCTTGCAATGGGATTCTGCAAGCGTTTCTCCCAGTGAGGCTGTGCCAGCAGGAGAGAAGAATTTTCCTGCTCTGTTTGGGACACACACATTCATCATGGTGCTACTTCCACCGAGGCACCCTCACCCTGGGCACCCTCCCTTCCCGGGGCAGGGATTGCTCCTCTGCTCTGGTCCCCTGGGACCCGCGACTGGAGCTGAGCACCTAACTCGGGTCAGACACCTTTGCCTGCGTGGGGCCGAATTGCTGAGCTTCTTCCTGAGCAATCCAAGCTCCCATGTCCCTCCCCCAGAAGCTCTCCAGGTTTCTGCTACCAGGTTCAAAGCCCCCCCCCCAGACCGAGCCGCACGCGGAGCCCATACTCACCGTCCTCGCAGAGGTTCAGTTTGGAGAGGTTCCTTCCCTCGAAGGGCTCCTCGAAGATGGAGCCGTTCTCCCTCTCATTGAAGGTGTGAAGGTACATGGCCTTGTTCTCCATCCTGCTGCTGGTGGAGCAGAACAGGCACATGGGACGGTGCTTGGTGGCTACGGTATATCCTGATGTGGCGGGGGCCCAATCCTGGCTAATCCTGTACCCTGCACGGCTCGGGCACCATGGTCCAGTGCAATATGGTATGGGCTGGTGCTGGGGACACAGACCTGCTGCCAAGGGAGCCCTCTGCTCTCGCTTGCCAAAGCTGACCACCGCATCTCAGCATGGGGATTCTTGACTTGCCCATGGCCCAGGCTGGGCTTGGCAGTGCCCCCAACGAGAGCCAGACCGTCTCAGCGAATGCGGGGAGAAGCTGGTGGGCAAGTTCAGCGGGACCACGGCCCCACCACCGGCTAGTCCTGCCTGCGCCCTTGCAGCTCAGTGAAATGCTCACCACCGACACAGGACCCCTGGCTCGTTGGCCAAGGAGGGGTTCCTACCGCCCACCTCTGCTTGACCACGTGCCCTGCGGATGTCCAGCCTTGGTGTCCGCTCCGGGCATGTGCTGGATGTCTGTCCCTCCCCAGGGCTGGGGAGATGGGGGCTCAGCGTATGCATACAAGCCCCCCAGGACCTGTTTCACCCCTAGGGTTTGGGGTAAACCTGCACCCACACCACCTCTAGGTACCCCAGCACCGTGAGCCAAGCCTGCCCCCCCCACGGGCCTGATCCTGCTGTCACTGCCTCTCTGGTCAGGGGGTTTTTTTTGGGCTGGTCCTAGGGACAGGTCCATGCCCACAGTGAATACTGTCGGCCCTGGGGAGGTTGCGTCCCCTCTGCCATCGACATTTCATCGCAGCACCCGGCTGGGGGGGGGGGGGGGGGGGCGGGAATCAGCCCGAAGCCCCCAGCAGGGCTCAGGCGTGGAAGGAGTTAAAATCACCCCCTAAGTGGGACCTGCTGAGCACTCCCAAACTCATCCCCTGCACCCCTGCTACTCCCCCAGCTCCAGCCACCCCTTGCTGTCAGCACACGGGTGCTCCGCTCCGTGGGGACCCCCAGCTCCTGCCCCCCCCCCCCCCCAGCTAAAACCAGCCCCGCTGGGAGCAGGCTGGGCAGGGACCTCCCTGGCCGGCAGCAGCATCCCCAGCCCCTGGTCCCACTCCCACGGGGAAAACATCACCCGTGTAACCCGGGGGGGGGGGGGGGGGGTGTCTCGCAGCACCGTGGAATCAGACCTCGCCCCCCACATGCAGCCCCTCCGCGCCCACCCCACGCGGGTGGAAGGGGGGGAGATGGGGTGGGGGGGGGTGTCCATCCCCGCACCCCATCCCGCTCCCCCCCCCCCCCGACGTCCCCTTTGTCCCCGCTCCCCGCCGCGACGCCACTGACCTGCCGGGCGGACCCACGCGTGAGCGAGTTTGCCGTGGCTCCTTCCTTCCCCCCCCCCGCCCCCGCCTGCTCGCTCAGTCCCCGGGCTGCGCCATGGTGGCCGGACCAGGGGGGTGAGGACAGCAAGGGGACCCCCCGACCTCACCGCCAGCTCCCCACGGGCTCGCAGGGACCGCCGCTCCCCGCCAGCCTCCCATGGGTGGGGGGGGGGTGATGCGCGGAGCCGGGGGGGGGACGGCTGCGGAGCCGGGAGGCTGTGAGCGAGGACCGCTCGGCCGGGAGGGGGTTTTTTTTTGTAGGCGGGGAACGGGAGGGGGGCCGGGCTCCCCACGCTCCCCCCACCACCCTCCGGGGCCGCCCCCCGCCCTCCCTTCGCTGCCCGATTCCCGACCAGTTCAGCCCGTGGCCGGCAGGAGCGATCGCAGCGCACGGAGAAGGGGAAAGGTGCTTGTCCCCCCCCGCGCTGCACCCAACGGGGAAACTGAGGCGCGGAGGACCGGGGGGAACTAAGCTGAGCTGACCCCCAAACCGCCGCTGCTCCCGGCCGCGGCGTGGGCCGTGCATGGGGGGCACCCACTGTGGTCAGTCTCTGGGGGGGGGGGGGCACACAAGGTGGGGAGGGGGCTTTAAGATGCTGCTGCATGTCCCTCGGTGCCTTTGGGGTGCTGCCCGCTCCCCACCGCAGCCTGCAGCTAACGCAGGCCACCTGGGCTCGTAGCCCGGACCCCGGGACCCTGCGTCCCTACCCCATCCATCCCTGGTCCTGGAGCTGAGCAAAGCACCCTCCGACACCTTTACGGGGTGGGGGGGGACTGGCTTGGCCCTGTGGCGTGATCAGGAGGGTGACTGCTGTCCCCTCCGTGTGGGTGCGCGTGGGTGCGCTGCTCCGTTTCTGGCGGAGCGAGCACTGGGCAGACTGGGGCAGACTGGGACGGTGGGGTCACTGCTGGCTCGTGTCTGGTTCCCCACCCGTAGGGATGAGGGGGGCCAGGAGAGCTGAGCACACTGCGTCACGCGATGAGCCACTCGGCCCCCCAGGTGCCATCAGACGGGACGTGACAACACACCTTTTTGGAAGCCGTAAACAGGCTGGGACTGAGACCTAGACCTGGGACGAGGATGCCAAGACCCCGGGGGGGAGAAGGGCAAGACCCCCTTGCCCAGGGGCTTCTCCAGCCGTGGTACCATCCCGAGACACCCATTGCCTCTTCCATCTGGAGGAAAGACCTCCAGGGGTGCAACCACAGGGCTGCGGGTCTCCTCCCACCACGGTGCAATGCGAGTCCATGGCAGCGGCCACCAAGGCTTCTCCTTGGGACACCGACCAAGGACACCCTGAAAATCTGGGACAAGGAAAGACAACGCACTCCAGGTCCGAACAGCTTGGGGTAGGGCTCTGACCGCAGAGCTGCCTTTCTTCTCAGAAAGGCCAAAAGCATCATCGAAGCGTGCTCCGCTCAGACCTGGCCAAACATCTGCAAACGTTGCCCCGGTGAAACCGAAACTGCAGTAAATAAAGGCAATTATTGTAGAGTATTCCCAAGGTTTCCTCTTAATACAAAACACCCAACCGACCAGTCTGGTTACTTCTTTTGCATCAAAAAAAAAAAAACAAACCCAAACAGTCATGTGTAATCCAAAAAGGTTAATATTTTATTAGATTTCAGGTAATTTCCAGCAGAGCTGCACTTTTGCATCTTGACAGCGTTCTCTGTTTATATGCCACACAATAAATTTGCCATTGGACGGTCCTGGGTTTGATTCAGGCGTAGATTGAGTCTCGCTCTGCTGGCTTCTACTGAAAAACTGAAATACATGAGCTAAAAAGGGATTTACCTTTACAAAAAGTGTATAAAAACTATGCACAAGCTACAACTAACTTTTAGTATAAATGCAATTAAACTCATACACATCATCTATCGTCCTATTTCCTAAAAGACATTCAACAAAGCAGCTGAGGCACCTCCAGTGCTCACCAAATAAGGCCAGCATGGGGAAAAGCCCCTTCACGAAGAGCTGGCAGATGTGACACAGAACCTGCAAGAGATCCACACCCTCTTGGATCCTTAGAAGCCTGCATTTAAGCTACAGAATCTAACCCATAACATCTCTAAAATTCCCATTACATGATGGTCAACACAGAAAGGCCATGAACTGATCGGTTAAAAGCAATTAAGCATAAAAGCCAAAAAAAAAAAAATTTGATGAAAAAAAAAGCAAAGACTTGTTGCAGGTCTTTTTGGTCAGTCCAGCTGTCACAGGGATTTTGGCAAAACCTGGATTTCTTGGCATTCCTTCTGGAAAACTGCAAGGAGAAGAGCAAAATGAAACAGACTTAGTTATTGGCATCTTCTTCTGTAGAAGGGAAAGAAAATGATAATGTATTCAGTAGAAATGGATGGGAACATGCAAGTATCCTCAGCAGTCATGGAGCCCAGCTGTTTGTTTAGGAATAGGTGGGAAAAGACATACAGCACCCCAAGTCTGTCCCCAAGCCCTCTCCCACCCACCTCATTGATCCCAGAGAGGAGAAGTTGGACCATACCTGGCAGCACCCCAACCAGTTGGTCCCACGGACGAAAGGTGAGGCTGAGCATGTTGGAAAAGTCCTTTTCCAGCATCTTGGTGACATGGTCCTGCTATCGCAGAGAGCAACAGCGTCAGACGTCAGGTGACAGAGCCATTAAGCTCCAGGAACTCCCAGTTTGCACTATTACCTGCTGGGACTGCCAAGTTTGTAACGCTAGTGATGGCAGCTTTGACCTGGGCATACCCAAAAAAATCTGCTGGGGAAGCATCAAAACTGATCTTCCATACCCAAAGCAGATGAGGAGTTCCTTAGGTGAGTCTACATCCCACCTCAGTGTCCATCATCTCCGGTCAAGAAGCCAGCATGCCAGATCTTTGGCCTGCGTAAAGGAGCTTCACTCAAATAACTGTCATGAGTCTCAGCGTGTGTGATCAGAGCCTGAATCCATCAGGTTTCAACACACAAGAATGATGTGAATGGCCAGAGATGAGGTAGAAGAGCTCGTATGAGGTCAGATATTAGGAAAGGAAGGGGCCAAGCTAGGAAATTGCTACCTAAAAATCTATAATTTTTCTTGCTAAGTAAGAAGACGGCAAAGCTGGTTTGGGGGACAACCAGTGAATTGAATCCAAACAAAAATCAGCTGAAGCTGATCAAGAGCTCATTTTGTCATTGAAATTTCCAAAGACCATCACATTTATAACATTGCAGAACAACCTGCATCTTGCACAATCACTCTGTCATCTTAGTAGCTATGTCCCACACAGTCCATACAATTTAACCGAGCGTTAAAAGCACTCTGCAGTGACCACCAGTCCAGCCATCAATTTGCCTATCACACTTTCTGGATTGACAACAGTAGGTTCTGAAGCGTCATCCACCATTAGATCCTGGAACTGGCTCTTCATCTTCTCCTTTGCTTTTTCAAACATCTCCCTCCCTACCTCCACCTCAATGTCATGTACTGGATGGGTATTTATCTGCTCGCATGTCTCCTTCCTGCTTATCTGAGCAGCCCCTCTTGCAACCATGGGAAACATCAACGTGCTGTTGTTGATGCTAAAGCCGTGCTGCCCGGGAACCAGCCAGTGGCAGATTTCTACCTCCCAGTCCTCCTCTTCCCAACCTACTTTTACCAACCTAAAAAATTCCTTTATTCAGCAGCAAAACCTTCAAGTTACCTCCTTCCAGTTTTCCTCCAGCTTTCCCCAGTAACCTTTGACAAGGTCTCTGCTCCCCAGCCCCACATGCTGCTCTCTCCATCCCTAGGATGAAAAGCCTCCAGTTGACCCACAAGAGAAGCATGATGGGTTTATGTTGTTTGACGATCAAGGGATGGGACAACAGTATCAAAAAGACAAGGGATTTATGCAGTTGGTTTTGGAACTCAGACATTTTCTCTGGAAATAAGATTGTGACCCATTGAACGCATCACCCAAAGGCACAAATTCACACGTCCTCCTTCAGCCAGCAAAACTAAAGGCTTCTGGACCTGGACTCCACGCAAGAGCTGGGAAAACATGTCCCAGGGCCAGACAGTGAACTCATAGTGGCAGACGCAGAATTAGATGGGGAACCAGTCCTACGTTCGTAACACAGCGATAAGGTGCTTTGGATGGACAACAGGAGGGACTCATAGATGCTCTTTCAAAAGAATTTCTCTTTCAAGGGTTTTCGTGATGATGTTTGTCTGCAGGAATTGATGTCAAGTGTTTACTAGCATCTCTCGAAAGCCTCATTTGCCAGCAGAATCCAAACAAACATTTCCAAGCCCAGGACCAGGTGGAGCATACCAGATGGTAACGCAGAACTGAGATGGTAAAATTGAGGGATATTGGGTTGAATCTATACCACTAAAGATATTCACTAGAGCAGTGGTCTCTGGCCAACGGGCCAAATGGTGCACAGGGATTCAGGATGCTCCCTCTCCACCCTGTCGAGGCACACTGGTGATGTCCCCATGGCCAGTGGGCAGAAATTTGTGTGGACTTGTGTAATTTTTCCGGTTCCAAGTGCCCATAATAACAACGAACCTGTCTTCAAGCTGACTTGACTGGTGTTTTAATAGCATGGCCTCAAAGGCATGTATTGCACAGACTTTTAAGAGTGAGTTTGTATCCTGGGCTGGACATAGCCTGCCACACTGCCAGGAATTCCTTGCAGCGCAGGGTATTATTATTAGCTCTCAAGCTTAGGACCAAATCCATCATGCTCTGGTCACCTGGGGTTCCCATTTACTTTCCACTACCTTCTAGCAGGGCATCTCACAAACCACCTAGTGTTGCCCCAAGGATGAAGCAGGAGCTGACTGTGGCTCAGCATTAAACACAGTTCTGCTGCACCCAATGCTGAATAATAACTACTGGTTATTAAAGGTCCTTCCTAAATGACAATGAGATAGACAATGGGCTTCCCCTGCTCTCCATCTCTCCTGGGGTCACTGCTTTCCCAGGCACAGGAGGTTTGAGGGGACAGCAAGGGTAGGGGAGCTCCAACGTGAGGGAGCGGTGTGGATGGGGGATGCTGCTGACCTTGCCTCTAGGTCCATGTTAGGATCCTATTCCCAGGCCAGCCCAGGCTGACGATTTGATTGTTGCTGGTTTATTCTCTGTCAATCAAGGCAAGTTTATTTTATTAGAATACACAAGATGAATTCACTTTCTTCTTTTCTTTGGGGAACGGGAAATAGGAAGATAGTAATTTTCTTTCTTATTCTGTATGAAGCCATGTAAAACACAGAGCAGAAAAGGGTGGAGCTGCAAACACCACTGTAATTTATATATTGCACTGCTAATGCAGTACCTCAGTCCTGGTTTTCCAGGTAAAGAAAGGCTGAGGGCTGTTGGCTCTAGGAAGATTAGAAGCAATTAGGGGAGAGATGAGAAAGTTGCTGAGACTCATAAGTCAATTAGAAGCTTTGCCTAAGTAAATGTATAATGGTGAGATATTTTTAGTTTGCTCAGTGACTGGACAAAGTCATGCTGTCTTAGGTTTCTTGGGGAAGAAGAAAGACCTGCGTGCTTCCCAGACCAGGTTGCCTGCAGCTGAGTTTCCAAGATTAGTTTTGTGAGGGTATTTGAGAAGAGACCAGGCAAGGTTAGATGACAGTAAACATTTCACCAGACGTGTGTATCACTAAGGGAATGCGGACAAGATGTACCAGGATACAAAAAGTTCTTTAGAGTTGTTTTATCAAGGATGAGAGTAGGGTCATCTTGTCCTGCCAAGCCAAAAGCATGGCTTACGAGATTTTTCTTTGTGTTTATTTGGCTTTAGCAGGCGAATTAGCTCATTTGTTGCTTTGCTTCTACTAAAAAATGAGTGATGGCTTAGAAAATTTCAAAATTCCTGGTGGCAATTTTTATGTAACTGCCCAGAAAAACAAAACAAAAAAACCCATCTTCTGCTCTTTTATACATCCCATCATGACCTTTTTGTTCCTGGATACCCAGGTCATTCCTGCTTGTCTCAACATATGGGAAGGACAGCTAGAAACCCTCTGCCTCTGCTTCGTCCTCCCTGCAGCCTCCTTCAGCTACTAGCAGCCTGTGTGAGCATAAAATAAAGATCTCTGCAGGATAGTGGCGACAGACTTTTTAGTAGGGCCTGTAGTGATAGGACAAGGGGTAATGATTTTAAACTAAAAGAGGGCAGACTCAGACTAGATATAAGGAAGAAATTGTTTATGCTGAGGGTGGTGAGACACTGGTCCAGGTTGCCCAGAGAGGTGGTCGATGCCCCATCCCTGGAACCATCCAAGGTCAGGTTGGACAGGGCTCTGAGCAACCTGATCTGGTTGAAGATGTCCCTGCCCATCGCCGGGGCGTTGGACTAGATGACCTTTAAGGTCCCTTCCCACCCAAACCATTCCGTGATTCTATGATCCTTATAACAGCACGCTGGTTTGGAACAAATTCCCACACTTTTATTACTTTCCCACCACTAATGGAAAGCAAAGGCAAGCCCAGAGCAGAGAGGGCACCGACAGCAGGGAAGCCGAGCTGTGGGGCACGCACAGCCCCCACGGTACCTGTCTCTTATTCCGTGAGGACCACAGAGTCCCAGTACTCTTGGGCACTGATGGTGAAAACCAGGTCTTATTTCTGCAGCACCTCTGAGCTGCCAGGCAGTCTCTTCTAAAGCACACGAGCGTGCAGTACTTACGGAGCAGTCCCTAAAGCAGTGCAAGGATGCTCATGCCACTGCACATCACAGCTCGGGTACCGGAGGGCATGGATGCTATGGGCTGTGCACCTCCAGCCCACCACGCTCCTGCCAGGGACCTTGCTGGGCTTCACTATGGACCTGCTCTGCTTCAAACCTCCTTCAACGTTTCCAGTTCTCATCCTTTGTGCCTCTGCCATCGGCTTTGTTCTAGGCACCTGTTTGCCTTTTTGTTTGTTTGTTCGGCGATGGGAAGTCTATGTGAATATTTACACTGTAGACAAACTCTGAGACAAGCAGGTTGCAGTGATATCTGCTCCAGCTTCTGCTCCATGCATGGCCTGGATGCATGAGGCTGTGAGCTCCACCACCAAGTTGGGACATGGACCAAAGCACAGCAAGTGTTTGGGGGCAACAGGAGGTCACCAGCAGGCAGCTGGAGATGAAAAATGCCATTTTTAAGGCAGAATCTGCTAGGAAACAGCTACCAGGAGTTGCTGCTGTGGGAGCCGCTCAGAGCAACAAAAAGCAGCAGTGTAAGTTTATGGAAAACAAACCAGGATGATCTGTAAGTGCATAAACTAAATAGCTCCCCCACACACACATGCAAAGAGCTTACAAAAGTATCTCCATATGTTGTTTTTTTCTCATTCCTTGCTTATCATTTGGACTCTATAATCCCAGAGCTTAATCTTTAGTATATACCTATATCATATGTGTGTGGAGCTATATACATTTAGAGCAATGTTGTTTAGCTTCTGCGAGACATGAAGTCATTATGCTTTTATAATGAGAATAGTTTGTGGCACTCAAGGTAAAGCAGCTGAGAAGCACTTAACAAATTCCAAGCAAACATCTCCCAACCTATAAAAGGCACACGGTCCAACAGCCCTTTTTTATCGGGGTATGTAATGTTTCAAAGGCCATTTCTGCTGTCATGGTCCAGCTTTCTCATGCAGAGAAACCTTTGTAGGTGCCCATCTATTTGCCTCAGATCTGTGTGTATTTATACCGGTACAACCACGAATGAGGGTGCTGCTGTGTGGTCCTGCAGACCATGCAGGAAAGGAAGAGACAGAGCAGATCACCTCTGTGTTTAATTAAAGGTATTCAGGTGCAAATCAGTGACTGAAAGGGTTCATAATGGCACAGAAGGGGATAACAGTAGGACTCGATGACCTTAAGGGTCTTTTCTGACCTAAATGAGGCTATGATTCTATGATAACCCATGTGACGCCCACAGGATAGCACTAACACCTCCAGTACCCAAATAGTTTGGTAAAACTGGCCACAAAATATTAACTGGGTTGGAAGTTCAGATGTTGCTATTTCTGTTTTCATGGCAAATGGAAAGAAGAAAGAGCCTAGCATATTTAATGGGAAAAGACATGTGTGTAAACGTTAGCACTGTAACTGATGCACTTGTTACCGAAATAAAAAAATGAATAAACCTTCCCAGCCAGCAAACTCTATAAATAACTCTACCTGCATCTTTTCCATTATTGCTCTGCTGTTTTTAGTTTTCAAGACTTGGTTTCTCTCCAAAATGGCATTGTAAATGCTCAGAACTTTCTAGATTACAAAAGACAGTGAATGTTAGGAGGAGAAAATTCCCAACACTACCAAACCTCCCCTGACCCAAGGCAAAGCTGCCAGCAAGTCAGCTGGAAGCCAGCAGAGCACCCAGGCTGGCTACCCCAGCACTGCCGGATCGGCACCAGGCAGGACCGAGGCAGGGCTCGTGGGCTTCTGGTCCAGAAGCCATGTACGTGGCGATGCTGAAGCATCCCCTCCATCTCTGCCCATGATGAACAAGGGCCCTCAGCTACTCCTTTGTATAAACCATGGGAGACATCGATCATCCTCAAAAGAGAAATGGGGCTCTTCTCATTTCTGCTCTTGGGAAATACTCTGGTAGAAAAGGAATAAGGATTTTGACCACACAAAGAAGGCAAAAAAACCTCATCTCTGTCCTTCCAGTGTTCCTGGGGGAATGAAAAAAAAAAAAAAAAAGAAGAAGAAAATAGACTCTTTTAGCAAATATGGCAAAGCTAAACCTTTTATCGTGCCCTTTAGCGAGAGCAGCGGTGCAGTTTGCAGAAAGTTGACAACGTGGCCAGCCCAACCCGTAAAAACATCATGGGGTTTACTGGCTCAGTTCAGACCCAGGTGCTTAAATCCTTTCATTTTGGCTGTTACAGAACAAGACAGTCCTTTCAAACACCTTTGAATTAAGGATGGTTTCTGTGGTGGGTTCCCCGACAGCCCATCACAGGCACAAGAAAAGGGCAATTCCCCCAAGCTGTCTGGACAGAGGGACGTTGTTAGCACGAATGGTGAAGGGAGGTGGATGGTTTGTGTGGGTCAGAAAGATGACAATAAAAACAAGGGATGAGCCCCGTCCAACCTGACCTTGAATGGTTCCAGGGCTGGGGCATCGACCACCTCTCTGGGCGACCTGGACCAGTGTCTCACCACCCTCAGCGTAAACAGTTTCTTCCTTCCATCTAGTCTGAATGCAGACCACTGTAGCACATGCAAATATTAGGAGAGTTTTCTCCTTCCTAGATACAGTAATTCCATCAACGAACACCTCCCAAAGGAGCTATTTCTGCAGCGTGGCCTCTGCTCTCTAACATCCGTATCCTTCCTTCGTTTCCCTGCTCCAAACCCCCGGCTAGCCCATTCCAAAGTGGGAGAAGCTCCCCAGAAGCTCTGCAGGAGATGGCACACAGCTCTCCACTCACTACTGGCCTCTGTCCCAGCAGACCCTGCTGGACTTCCCTCTACTTTGCTGCAAGCTATAACCCCTCCTCTGATATTTCCATGGGATGCCAAGAAGGACAGCTAATTTTCCTTACGGCAGGAAGCTGTCAGAGCGCCAAATCTGCTTTATGCACCCCTCTGGAGCAATCCAAGTAGGCAATTCCTGGTTTTATTTTTCTCTCTAGAAACAAGCCTTCGCCAAACCCTCTGAGCACAGCTGAGCCTTGGAGCTAGATTTGTATTATTTGCGAAGTTCCCATTATTTCTACTCCATGCAGTTTGGTGGGGAAGATACCCAGGGCCAAGGGGCTCTTTTCTCAGGGAGCAATCAGAATGAGTTGCTGCAGGCATGGGGGACCAGTATGGGATGCTCTGGCTCCTCCGACATCACTGAGATCGCTCCATCAGGATCTGAGGACCGGATTCTCCATAGAAATGGCCAAGGCTGCGCACTGCTGCAGCCTTTTTGCCTTTCTTCCCTCTGCTATTGGCAGGGCTATGATCCCTCTCCAAAACTTGCCATGTTTTAGGCATGTCCCTGGCCTGCCCCAGTGCTGACATGCACTCATGGCTTCTCATACTCACAGTTTTTAAGAGCCTCTTGTTCCTCTTGCAGCATTCTCGGTCGCTTTCGGGCTATTTCAGCTGCATTTTCACCTTCTGCACCTTTTCATGTTGAAAGGACATCCTCATTATCACAGCTTCACCAGGTGTGAATAGAGTTACAAAGCCTCACAGTAAATAATCTAAACTCTCTTATCACCGATGTTGGGAGAAATCAGTCTCCAAAGCCTGAATTAAAGGTGCATAGGAATGAACATCAAATCACCGGGGTTTGGATGTCTGAGCTCATTACCCTCGTAATCCCTGCGGGTAAGATCTAGGTGGTGGCCTACCTGACCTGGGGTAGATGTCTACTTCAGGGCAGGCAGCTGCCTAAACTCTGCTGTCCATTCTCACTGGAGCTGCAAGGGGCATCCCAGGAGCTGGGGATGGCCAGCATAGCTCTCCACACCCAAAATGCATGGGTGTTGAAATCCCTCCACTTTGAAAGTCTTTTCCTAGCCAGCTTTCTCTAATCACCCCTGACACAGACCTGAATTGAGGTCTCCAAAATCCCTGAGGACAGCCTTTGCCTGAGTGGGGAGACTATAGCAAACCTTGGACCAGCCCCAGGTAAATTGCTCCTGGCTGCGGTTTTTGTTGCACATTTAATGAAAGAGCAGAAAGAGCAGAGCAGGGTCAGCATGATGGACAGGCTACCACAAGGGTAGCTCCCTTAAATGAATGGTATATTTGGGTGAAGAAACCTTTGCGCAGGCATCCCATCCCCACTCCCCCTGCAGTCATCACATGCTTTGACCCCAAGCAAAGCGGAGAAACTCTAAAAAGCCGACTCCTCTATTAGGAAATGCAGTTTAAAAGATGCTGTGACTTCACAGGTCCTGGCATCTAGCTAAAATTGGAAAGCTCTATCCTCCAGAAATGTGCAAGTGAGTGAAAGCAGAATAATTTGGCATGAGCTAGTGTGAAGGGTGGAGGGCAGCAGAAGCCTGGGGAAAGTTCTCTCCTGTGCTTGCAGAAACAGAGAAGATGATGGCACAGGTTGCCCTCTCACCTTGAGCCTCTGCCATTTCAGTTGACCTGTCCCAAAGTCCTCATCATCCCCGGGTTGTCCCTGGTTTTCCATGATCAGGCTGTGCTCAGAGGAGCGGTGATAAGACCTCAAAGACATCTACATTTCAAGAACTGCTTGAGGGAGAAAAAGAAGATAAGTAAGACATTTTCCAGTTGATGTCACTTGTGTCATCGATCAACCACTGGAACATGACCGATGCTCACCACTCACCCCTTTGATGGCATGGGACAGCTTCGTTAGCCGAGGAAGCCTCCAGCGCAGATGTCCTGGGGTGCTGGATCAGCAGCAGGGCAGGGGACATGATTTATACCCTATGGAAGTCTAGGGGACAGTAAACATATGCAAGATTTGGGGATGAAAAGCCAGGAGAAGGCTTGCTTCTAGATGTGAACCAGCCAGGAGATGAGTGTGCTCGGCTGGGGTCCAGAAGACCCATGGCCAAACATCCCCACTGCCTCCAAGCCCACCCCCGGGATGCTTCAAGCTTGGACCCCCCCTCCCCACCAGCAATTTGGCTGCTTGGCTTTCCGCCGAGGTGCAAAGGCAGGGTCAGCCCTGGGAGCTGCTTTCAGTGAGCAGAAAGCCAGGGCAGGCTGGTTCCCCACCTGGACCAGCTTCTTCTTGTCCCTCTTCCTTGGTGCCCCCTGACACTGCAAAGACCATCCCCAGCGCAGCAGCAGAAACACCTTTGCACCTGAACAAGTTTTGCAGCTCCACGAGGCAGTAGTAGCTCCCAGGGTGGTGCCCGTGTTCTTCACCTGCTGCCCTCCAGAACTTAAAAATGGGTGGAAAAAGCCCCCTTGGCTTCCCTTCTGTGAGGGACTTCCCACAAGGGTATTGCACAGCTTTTTCCCATGTTTGCTTTTGCACTCCTGTCCTCCCTACTTAGCTTTTTCTCAGTGCTCCCTCCAGATATTTCTCCATCTCCTGTGAGGTTTTCCTTCACCAAAAAAGTGTTGCCCTTGCTGTTAAATCCCTGCTGCAAGGCTGGTTGTCTGCTGGTGCCATTTCTCCTTTGAACACCGCAGAGGTTCTGCCTTGCTTTCCTCTGGCAATGTTAAACCCATTTCATCTGCTCATTTTGCAGAGGGAAGCACTTCCCAAGCAGCTCTTTGGGGCTGGTTTTATCCAAGCGTGTCTTTCACAGGAGCACACTAAGTATAAGTAGGCTTGTTCTGAATGTTTTTATTTTACTAGCAAAATCCAAAGTATCAACAGAGACATAAGCGTGGCAGGTAAAACTGGGATACGTTCAGCATGTAAGCATGGTGGGTTATAGGGTGAAAGGCTCATGTCCACAAGCATGAAGGAGCACAGAGGTATGATGGTTGGAGGCACCCCAATAACCTGGTCAGAGACACAGACACCCTGCTCCCGCTCCTCCTGGGAGAGCATCAACCCCACGGTCCAGGGTGACACCCATCACGAGGAGTCAAGGGCAGAGTAACCTTGGGATGGAGGGTCACTGCTGAAGGGTGTGGGACTCATCATGGCATGTACGGGAGGGGTGCTTGGGGATTGCACAGGACTCTTACCTATGCAGTATCATAAAATGCATACAAAATACCTCAGAAATGCTTTTGGGGGTGGGGGGGGTGGAATGCACCTGAGGTGATTGCTTATGAACCCACAGAGTAAAGAGAGCAAGCCACCAACGTGAATAATAAAACCGAATCATTTGAGACGATCCCAGCAGCACTCTAAGCATCTCTGGCTGAATGCAGGTTCTCGTGAGTGGTGTGGATGAAGAAGAACTCATTCTGCAAGTCTGCAAAAAAAAAAGAGGAATCCATTAAAGACAGCTGGCTCGTGGTAAATCTGTCACCTTTCCTTGCTCCTGAAATGATCCACCATACCCACTGAGTTCATTTCTCCTATGGGGTTTGATTATTTGGTGTTTAAGGTTTGGGAATTGGAGCGCAGCAAGAGAAAGGCGACTTGCATGACAGTGGGCAGCTTTTGGGCAATTCCACAGCTGGGAAGTCCTGTTGTCCTTCCCTGCCATACCTCCAAAACGGGGTTGCAGGACCTGGGGCTGCGTGCACTGCACAAAACATCCCCCTCAAGCCGGTGCACCAGAACCATACCTGGCAGCTTGCTGTCGTGTTGGTCCCATGGGCAAAAGGCGAGGCTGAGCATGTCAGAGAAGTCCTTCTCCATTATCTTGATGATCTCCACCTGCAGCCATCACATGGCCAAGCACATGAGCAGGGGTCAGGGCTTGGAGCCCCTCACCCCACCGGCCCCCCAGACCCCCCTGTTGCTGCCTGCTGGGGCTGAGGAGCTCTCAGATGCAGAGGCGGCAGCTTTGAGCTACTCTAAAGCCCAAATGATTACTAATTTGAGGATAGGAGTGATGTAGTTGCCAATTAGGGATGACAGCTGCTAGTCAAGTTAGATGTTTGTGGGCAGACCCTTGAGTACAGGGCTCAGACCCACATCAGTGCTTTGAGCCAAGTTGGATCAACACTGGTGAGCAGCCGTAATGGATTAATGGCATTAACAGCACTTCTGGGCACCACTGGAGGTAACTCTGGCCGCAAAAGCAATGCCAGCAGTGGCCTCCCAATGTACATGAGAGCCTCCTGATGCCAACTTCTCACAAGGAGATGCCTTCATGTTACCGCACACGTGTTCACCAGATCCTTTTTTGGGATGTTGTCCTCTAACCCCAAACATTGCCGATGGCTGTAGAGAGGTCCCCACGGAATAAGAAGGTGCACAACTTACCTTCAAGTCCTGGAAGTGCCTTCTCATGCTTGCCTGCACTTCTTCAGACATTCCCCTTTCCAACTCTCTCTTTATCCCTTGCTAAGGATGGTTTGCATCCTTTTGTAGGCTTGTACTCCACTTTGCCTGCCAGCATCTGTTGGTAAAGTGGTGACTGTCACACTGAGATCCAGACCCAAGACGCCCATGGGGAGGAGGGCCAGTGGTGTGGTTTGGGAAAGGAAAATGCTGTGCTTTACACTGCTGTGTTGGAGGTGACCCATCTCCAGGACACTTTACTGCTTAGACTTGGCTAACTGGCCCAGCAGTCCATTTTCAGAATTAACTAATCAAGTAATGAAGGTGTCTTCCTAAAGCAAACACGGGTGACTTCTGGATTCTGGGTCTCTTAAGTTTTTCGTTTTCTGAGTATGCCACCTACTGATGGGAAAGGAAGGCAGTAATGAATTCGTGAGCTTATGACTTTAGGATGCTAAAGGAGACATGAAGGATGTACTTCAAAGATAGACAAATAACAAGGTATTAATACTGGAAAAAAATCTGTAGTTTACAAGAATTAGCGAATTAGATTAAACAGGCAGCTAATTTTCTGTATTTGAGCATGATCTACTTTGGACTTCAGAACTCCCTCTGAGTTGATGACCAAGTAATTCTTTTGCTCTGTGGATTTCTTCCTTGCCTTTCAACAGCCATATTGTAAGCCTGGACTCTTCTTCTGAGGCCATATTGGGGTTATTCTGTAAAAATCAAAAGAACAGTCAGTATAAAATGAAGAAAAGATGAGGTGAATGGTCATACCTTCATAGCATGGCAGCAGGTCCTTTTCAATGGATATGGTAAGGGAGTGGTAGATTTCTGCCTTCTTCTGGAGGATGACTTTTTCAGTCTCCCTGATGATGAAGTCTGTGTGCAAGAATAACTTCAAATGCTTGCCACCATCGCTTTGGTCATAAAAAATGATCTATGCTAACAACCTGATAATAATAATCTCATAAAGACGATCTAAATTAAAGTGTGGCATTCAACAGATGACTGCAACAGTTGGCGCTGGTGGGCATCACCTCTCCATTGTGCTCTGACTTAACATGGAAGATGTCCCTTCCAGCTGAAAATACTCTAGTCTAGTCTACTCTAATGCCCAACTAGGAAGTTTTATGTCTGGATACAAGAACAAGTGCAGGGACTCCACACCCCCCCTCAATATTGTTCTTGCTAAAGACTGGGTGGAACATCTCACATCTCCTTTTGTCACCTTTACAGGGCCTTGAAACAGAGCTAATCACCTCAACAGGGCCTACAAAGACTGTGCTTTCCCCCTGCCCCTCTTCTAATGCTCATTCTTGCTTGCACAGCCCCTCACCGCCGTCCTCCCTCTCCTCTCGCAAGGCAGGCACACCTCCTGCCGAAGGAACCTGAGCTTGTATTTTATGTCAGCCACCAGGTACTTCACCACGGCTTTCTGCAGTTTCTGCCGCATGACATCTTTGAACGTGTCAAGGCAGGCTCTCGGAGTGGAGCAGGTGCCCATCTGGCTGCTGTTGGGGTAATAAATTCATCGAGGACAGAGAAAAAGGCATTGTATCATCCACCCTCTCCCCACCCTGATGGAGAAGGAAGCCAAGGGGAAGCCACAGGAATGCAGGGTGGAACAAAGCAAGCAGAGCAGCACGGTTTCCACGGTCCCAGAAAGAGGAAACTTCCTTTAGATAGTCCAGACTGAAGATGTGGCCTTAGTTATCACTTTTCTTTGAAAACGAGCAAATGCTGGACACAATGAGTTGTCCCTTTCTAAAGCCTGAAGATACAAATGCTACCTTGGTCCACCTTGGCCGGAGGAAGCTCTCCTGGTCCTGCAGCAATGACCTGAGCAGGTCTCCTCCAGGACACAGTGGTTGGGATGATGTTCACATCCCACTTGATGGTACCTGAAGTCACTCACAACATGCAGTGGGTCCAGGTTTTGGGGTGCTGTGGCATTTCCCCGCTCCCCAAGTCTGCTGGGCACTGGGCAGTCAGTAGCCACAGGAGGCACAATGCTCTTCAGTTTAAGCAGGCGACCAGATGAAAGCTTGTCTTCATTTTAGCTCTGTTCACTGGTGATTCACCTTCTTCTAGTCTTTCTTTTCTGTCCCCATCTTTCCATTTCCCATCTGCTATGCAAATCTTAAGCTGTCTGAAGCATGAACTATCTCTGGTTTTATATCATTGTTGACTGACTGCTTGGTGCTAAGGGTGTGAAGGTGTGTGGGCAGACAGCTACGGTCTGAGGTTCTGCTGCCTGAACAGACCATGAGAAGCTGCTGGGCATGGCAGGAGAAACTGCTAAACATGGGCACCTAAGATGGTGAGAAGCTGGCCAAAGTTAGAGAGCACCCTAAAATTTTGTGTGTGGTGGAGGGGGATGGTCAAACTTCACCAGGAACCCCAAGGGAGTCTGGGGGACCACTGGTGGAGCAGAGTCTTGCAAGGCAGCAGTGACCAGGTACCCACACCAGCATCGCCATACAAGGCCAAGAAATTGTAGGTAAAGATATCAGAAATACCAATTTTGGGTACGCATGTAGCAAAACTGGGACCATTAGGGAAAATGTAATTGGGGCAAGTAATTTATTTGGGAGGGGCCTGGGAGGGATCGAGTTGCATGGAGAAGAACAAGCAAGAGAAAATGGGGAGAAAGGGGAAGAAAAGGGACTGATCAAGTGCAAGGTGCTGCTCAACACACTTGCCTGGCCAGGCCCTGCACATGAGCATCACAGTCTGTCCCACCTTCTCATTAAATCCTCCTCCTAACTGCTCTCTGTGCGACTTCATCCTCTCTGTGCGTACTCATGTAAATATGGGTAATTCATGAGCAAACACCCAGCTGGACTGGCTGGATTGGGCTACTCACACCAACCACTTTGGCTTTGGCTACAAGAAAATGCAATTTTCTATAAGGTGGTGGGAAAGCAAACAGCACTGGGCACTCTCCGGCTGGGCAGGTACATGCAGAGCCATGCACCAGAGGTGCGAATGCTGCCTGGGGAAGAACTGGCCAGCGGCAGCAGGCTTTAAAGGGCAGCAAGTCAGTGATATTGCATGGATCTAAAAATAGGTGACAGCCCCAGGGTGTCTACGAAGTGAGAAAATACCCTGGAGGAGGGCATCCCACTGTGCAAGCCTCTCTCCTGGGAGCAGCAACGTCAGGTTTTGCACCGTGCTTGAGGGAAACACAACTTGGAGACAGACTGGAGATGGGCAATGAAAAGTCAAGTCCTGAAAGGAAGGACTGAAAACTGGGATTTGTTCAACAGGAGAATGCTGAGGGGAAACACAGGAGTCTTCCAATGCAGAAGAGGACACTGGGAGGCAGAAAGCAACAGCCTGTTTCCATAACCCCAAGGAATAAAAGAGCTGGGTCATTCAGGTTGGATGTTAGGAGATATTTTCTAGTACAAGGGTTCATGGAGTGATGCAGTAGGTTGCCTAGGGAGGGTGCGAGGTCCTCAGTACCGGGGCTTGGACAAAAACCCATCAGAAATGGGCTGGACCCACCATCTTGCTGTAGGGCAGGGGATGAGCCAAGGCACCTCGAGGTCCCTTTCTGCACCCTTTGATTTCATGCAGGGAAGGGAGTCTCTCACCTGAATATGTTTCCAAAACTCATGTCAATTTTTCCATAGTTGGGCTGAGCCAGGGAGTTCTTGACGTCTAGCCGGCAGAAGGTCCAGGACGTGTACACCCCCTTGTTCAGGCACACGGCTTTCAGCATCCTGTGATAACCCTGGTGTCCGTGCTTTTGCTGCGGGATGGGAAACACAGAGGAGTAAGGCACGGGCAGGACTGACACCTGGCCACGATCTGCGCTACACAACAAGCCCAGGCAAGCTGAGCTCCAGGTATCTTGAGCTTTTTATAGCCTGGGGGACAGAGGGGCCATGCCACCGCTTGAGGGACCCACAAATACACGTGTGCCTGTGAACACAGAGTGTGTCCTGTGCGTGTGCGTGTCTGGGACACGGGCTGAGCGTTCCTGCTAGTTGACTCCGCAAACGGGAAAGCAGCTGCAGAAGCATCCTTCAGCTGGGACAGAGACACTGAGTCCCTGGGCACTGGGCTGGGCTCCCGTGGCCAGGCAGGAGGTCCTGGGGCTGGGGCTGCTGGAGGAGGCGGCTGTGCTCCCAGCATCCCTGGACAGGGAGGAGATGCTAAAAGTGACTATCTCTCTCCCCTCCATCAGGTGTACCTTGAAGGGTGCAGGATTACAGGATTCCTTTCCCAGCGATGTTCATAGTGACAGAGGACGTGGTGCGGGATCCCCTTGAACTCATCTCGTGTTCTGAGTCTTCATCCCACCATCCTAATAGACTAACACCAAACTGGGGGTGACCCTAAGTGGGTGGTGGGGTGTTATCGTTTACTGGAAACTGGGCTGTATGCAGATCAGAAGGTAGTGGCTCCAGGAAAAAAAAGTATTGCAAGATCCTTCTGAAAGGGAGAGAATAGCATAGTCACGTTCTTCACTGCCTTGATTTAAGGACATCACCGCTACTGCCGCTAGGGTCACAGCAGGACTTCTGTGAAGTTTTATGTTTCTGGCTTCTTTGCAGGACACCATGGCTTAACCTTAAAGTGTCCTTAGGAATAGGGTTAGCTCCACCAGTGGGTGCATGATTTCATGCACGAGAGTGGGAGAAGACAGAGACTTGCTAGAGACACGGAGACTGACAAGACCGACTCAACAGCAGATGTAAAATTTAGTTTTAAACAGATACTTCCTTGCAACTAGATAAGGCAAGACAGTGGTGGGTGTTGGTGTCTTTTCCCAAGTAACAAGCAATAGGATGAGAAGAAACAGCCTCAAGTTGCGCCAGGGGAGGTTTAGATTGGATATTAGGAAAAATGTCTTCACTGAAAGGGTTGTCAAGCACTGGAACAGGCTGCCCAGGGAAGTGGTGGAGTCACCAGCCCTGGGGCTATTTAAAAGACGTGTAGATGTGGTGCTCAGGGACATGGTTTAGTGGTGGACGGCAGTGTTAGGTGAACAGTTGGACTTGATGATTTTAAAGGTCTTTTCCAACCTAAATGCTGCTACGCTTATGTGTGTTGCTAATCACAGTAGTCCTAGAAATAACAGATAATTATCACTTTAAACCTTGACTATTAAAAAAAAGTATAAAAAAGCAAATGTAATTGGGATTAGGATTATATTTGCTCTTTTATACCATGCATCTTTTTTTTTTTGGTGATTTTTGACTGGCTTTTTTTCATCTAAAATGCTTCATGTAGAACCTGCAGATACTCCAGCAAAATGATTATGCAGAGAAGATCATGAAAGAATTTGCAGAGAAACTGTAAAAAAGCACCCACCTTTTACACCACCAAACTAGACACTCAATGCAGCACACTGTTGGTTGAAAGCATGAGTTTTGAGACATCAATGTTAGTTTAATTTTCCAAGAGTTCAGAGATTCTTGGATTTATTCAGACTAAAGCTTCTCTAAGAAAACCAAGTCCTACAATTTGCAACAGAGGTGCTGAGAGACTTAAGCTTTTTCCTCAGAAAGAAATCTTCCCCAAAGTTACTGTCAATAAATGCAGTGTTAATTAATTAATCAGGCTAAAATCAGAGAGCCTGTTATTTAAGACAAACTACACTCATTCAAATATCAGCTGCACAGGAAGAAGAAGCATTACCACAAAAGAAGCCCATTACAAAGGAGTTGAAATTTATGTGAGTTTATACAGCCTCTTAGCTTCAGATTTGTAGAGTTGTCAGAAACTCCTCTTGCAAAGCAGAAATGAAACTGCTGCAAAATCTGAGGCCATATAAAACCGTCCTCCCGGGAAGGTGGCCAGCTCACTCATTTGAATCCTCACCCGCTTCCTCTTCACACTTTTAAACTATCTTTTCAAAAAAAACAACCAACCTTCCTCTGTAGGTTGCCTTCAGGTTGTGTTTTCAAGATCTTGCATAAGTTTGAGAGCTAGAAACAAAAAATTCAGTGCTTACACCCCACCTGGTTCCAAGGGCTGGAGACCAGGTAAAACCTCAGTGAACAGGGAGCTTCTAGGAGAAACCACCATGGAAGAGCCACCATGCCTATATTTTTCCCCAAGATGATGCACTTCTTCCAGCATCTCCCTGTTGTCTCATCCCTGATGCTCCCGGGGACCAGCAGTGACACCCGGGTGTTCGCTGAAACCTTCCTCCTGCGTTCCTCAACCTGTTTGCTCGGACGTGGCTGGGACACCAGGTTTGCTAGCTGACTCCAGCATCTTGCCTTGAGTGACCTGAGCTCAGTAAGATGGATGAGCTGCGGCATGCCCACCCCAGTGCCAGGTGATGGCTCTAAAAGTCAAAGCACATCTGCCCATGAATGGGTTGTCATTGCCCGGCAAGGGAGACCCCAGGGACATCGTTGCTGGTGCCCCTCATCCTCGTGTCTTGCACACCAGCAACCCTGGCCATGCCAACAGACACCCATGCCATGGTGCTTGTGAAGCTGCAGGGAGGGGACACATGGGGAAAGCATGGCAGGAGTGAGTGGGAGAGGGTCAAACCAACCGGCTTCATGTGTTTTGGGGATAAATGTCACTCTCCTCTCCCATAAAATCTTGCACTCGCTTCCTATGTGAAGGGCAGGGAGGCTGCATGGTGTTTTGATGGTGTCTATCTAAAAGCATTGTTGACCTGCTGCCCATCTGTCCTGTCCATCCTGGGCTCCTCTCGAGCAACCCACGTCCCCTTCCTCATCTCTTGGGGATGAAAGTGTGGCTTGGACCAGCACTGTTTGGATTGGTCTAGCAGGGGTGGTTTCTAGGAGAGGAGGCACAGGAGCACGGGCATCACCCCACTGGATCCTGAGGAACACCTCCCACAGGTTTTGGCAGCGTGGAGCAACTGGGAGAGGACCCAATCCATGTGCCCATGCATGGCTTCCCTTACGCCAACGTGAGCCAGGTGGGGGTGGACCTGGCAGGCAGCCTCTTCATCCCCGAATCTGCCTGCGTGCCTCTGCAAGGAGGGATGGCCTGAGCTCGAGGACATGGATGGCACCAGCCCCAGGTTGTGCAATGGGCTCTGGTCTCCATGTCCAGCCCTGACCCCCACAGTGGGGCTGTACAGGGACACCAAGCCCCTTCCTCAGTCCCCAGGGCTGGGCACCTCCATCAGACACACAGCCAGGCTGAAAGCACAGGCTCAGGTAAGTTCTGCTCAAAGAAAGGTCTTTATTGAGATGTTGGCTTGGACAGGAGGCACTTGGGGCTGTACAGGTCTCGGGGGGGACAGGGACATGGTCCTCCCCGAGCTGCTGGTTTCCAGGAGAGATTCCCAGGCACCGCAGAGCCTTGTTAGCATCAAGACCAGAGCACGTCCCTGCCCGTGGGGCCAGCCCTGGCTGCCTGCTGTCACGACAGATGAGGGCAGAGCTGGGGGTACGACACCTTGGGACCATGGAGGACCATGGGCTTTGGGGGTGTCCCGAGAACTGGGGGTGATGGCTGATTTTTCCTCTATCCCCCACATTGCCCCCATCAGTAAAACACCTTTTCCAGGTAGGTGTTCAGGAACATCCCCGTGGGGTCCAGCTTCTCCCGGACGGAGCAGAATTTGGGGAAGGCTGGGTACATCTTCTCAAAGTCCTTCCGAGTGCAGCTGTGGGCCTGCAAGAGAGAGAGTGCCCAGGGGGGGCTGCCCATCACTGGGGAACATGTCGCTGTCCCTGGACCCCCCCCCCCCCACCACTGTGGGAAGCCCCTGCAGAAGTGGTGGGACCTCCATCCCCTTATCTACGTGCCCAGCGTGGGTAGCAAACAGGGGAACACCATGTCCTCGAGGCACCCATCTCCCTCTGGGACCAGCATGATGTGGGGGACCTTCTCTCACCCCCACTCAACTGCAAATCCCCCCTCCCATGATGGAGAAGGGGAAGGGACCCCCTTCTGCAGATCCTCTCCTCCCAGAGGAGCAGGGCCGTCGGTACCTTTGCCCAGTGTGGTCTCCCACCGTGCTTCTTCATGATGCCCTCGTAGGTCAGCCAGTAGTTGAGGCGGGGGACATTCTTCCCGTAGGGCCTGGGGGTGGGTCAGGCAGGGAGGGCATTAGCAGGGGCTGTGGGGGTATTTGCACACCCAGGAAACCCCGACTTGGGGAGAAGGACAACCCTGGGGACCCATCACGCGTTCTTTGACAAGCACCGGGTGATGGAAACCCTCTGGGTACCAGCACGCTGCTGGTACTTGGCCAGTGGACCCTCATGTAGGACAACATCCTCAAGAAACAGGGGTGGGTGGCTCTGGGGTGCTCCAAGGCCACCCCATCCCTGCTGGCTTGGTGCCTGCAAATGTCTGAGTGGGGTGAGCGGGCAAAGGTGCAGGAGCTTGCTTGATCCAGCTTTCCAGTGCCAGCCAAGAGCTGGTGTCGGTGTGTTTGAGCTGTGCATTTGCTGCTGCTGGGTCTCTGGGCTGGGATCCTGCTGTACCACTGACCCGAGGAGGAAGAGGAGGAGGAGCGGGGGGAATGGGGACATGGCTCACCGGTACATGATGATGTTCATGTAGCAGCTGTCTCGCTGGAAGCAGGGACTCAGCCAGATCTCGTCCCCCCGAGCGAAGCGCACCTCCACGGGGTAGTGAGCCACCATCTTGGGGTTGTTCTCCAAGGCAGCCTTCAGCTCCAGCAGAGCTTCCTTCGTCTTCTCACTGCCCAGGAGAAGCCCCCGGCCCCAGTTAATGCCAGCATGGGCACAGCCAGCTCTCTTCGGGTTTGAACCCCCATCCCCACAGCTCCATCCCTGGCACCATGCTAATTAGGGAATGGCTTGGCATGTCCCAGCACATCCCTCCCATTGCTTTGGGCTCACAAAGCCCCAAGACATGGTGTGGCACAGATTTGGTACCCCAGGACAGGGATGCAGAAGGCTCCTCATGCTAAGCTTGCAGGTAGGAATGGTGTCTCCTAGCCAGGTCCCTTTCTCCATGGCCTTGCTCCTGCTCCAGGCAGCCTGGGCTGGGGCAGAGCACAGGCAGGGGACAGCATGTGGTTTGGGCACTGAGCTCAGCTGGGGATGGACAGGGAGGGTCTGCAGAGCCATTTACATGGGGATGGCCCAGTCTTGAACGTGCTGCTTGAAGCGACACTCGTAGTTGAAGATCTTGTAGCTGATGGCAATATTCTCCACCCGGGAGCTGAAGAGGAGCCAGAAGAAGAAGCGGTTGATCCAGCACACCAAGCTGGGCACGAAGGTGCTGCAGGGGAGAGAGCAGAAGGTGAGACCTGACGGCAGAGCTGCTGCCCGGGGAATTGCCGAGGGCAGGCTGTGAGCTGTGATGCCACAAACCACAGCCTGGGGATGCTGGACAAGGGGATGCCCTCTCAAGGGGCTGTCAGCAAAGCTGCAATACTCCAAGGGTGCTGGAGCCCATGGGGTCCTGCAGCCCTGCCTGGAGCTTGCCTGTGCTCACTCCACCTGGTCTTGGACCTTGCACCCTTGTCCTCAGCTCCCTCCGCCTCCTCTTGCTGCAAGCTCGAAAAGGGGTGCTCGGTCATCACCTTCCCTCCCCTCGAGACCTCAGAGCCTGCCAGGCTGGGCACTGGGCATCCTCACACTGGGGGACCGAGAGCTACTGGGGACAGGGTGGAGTGGCAGGGTGGACCCCTTGGCAGAGTCCTAAGTGGCCACAGTCCCTCTTCTGCCTCTTCACGGTGTCCTGCCTGGCTTTCCTCTGCCACCAGGGTCCTGCTTCCCAGCCTAGCCCCCACGACCTGGCTGGCTCTCCTCTCTCCACCCTGGTGCTCAGAACATGCTCACAGCCACCACGTTCCTCCAAAAAGCTCCTTTGCTGCTGCAGACCCGCACTGCTGCTCCACCTCTGTGCACACACGAGGGCAGTGCAGCCCCAGACATCAATCCCAACCCAAACCCACTCCTCCTGCGCAGGAGCTTGCTTGGAGGAGAACAAGCATCTCCTTCTTCCCCAGGGATGGGGGTGCTCGCAGTCACAGTCCTCTCTTGCCATCTTCCCTGGGACTCCCAGCAAAGCAGCACAGGTTTCAATGTAGAGATGCAGAGAACAGATCTGGATGAGGCCAGCCCTGGACAAACCCACCCCACCCTACTTGTCCCCAAACACTGCCCAGACCATGCCCTTACCTGATCCAGAGCAGAAACTCCAGCAAATAGTAGCCAACAGCATAATCCCACCACCAGCTGGCAGAGGAAGAGGGGGGCTACAAAGCCAAGCAGAGGAAGATGATGGTCATTAGGAACTAGCAGGATTTGCAGCTTTCTCGCCAGCAGGCATGAAGGTGGGAGCACATGCCTGGACCAGGACCAAGCTGGGAGCGGGGGTGTGGAGAAGGGCACCCCAGGACTCCCCATATCTCTCTCCCATGATGAAAAAGAGTCAAATCCAGTGCCCAGGAAGAGACCAGGCTTTGTCATGAGGATGCTGAGAGCTTGGACAGCCCCAGCTACATCCATGTCCCAGGACACCCAGACCGTGGAGCATGGGGCAGAGTCCAGCCCAGCCCCAAAATTCCATTTCCCTGATCAGCCCCCCCCAGCAGCCCTTGCACTGCAAGTCCATCCTAAACACCGGCTCTGGGAGGACACTCAGTTTTGTGCACGGGCCCTTCTTCCTTCCCACATGGAGCCCGGTGGGACCTGCCTTGTTGGTGGGATCCTGGTAGATGACGCTGACGTTCTCGCTGTGAGGGAACCACAGGAATCGGAAATATTGAGATCTCTGCAGGTGGTCATCCAGGTGATCAAGGACCTGCAACAACCAGAGAAATGGGTGCTGGTCGGTGACTGAACCCCACCATGGAGCAGGGATCCTGGGAGCAGGGCTTGGAGGCACCTTGGAGGATTCCCAGGAATGCCAGGGAAGGTCCAAGGAGTCTGTCTGCAGAGTCTTGGCAAGTTTTGGGTTGGAGGGGGGTCAATACAGCCCAACCAAGCACCAAGGGGCTAATAGAGACCACAGACCCAACATCTGGGGAAGGGAACCAAGCATGCCCATCATCTCTTCTCCCTCGGCCGTGGCAGACCCCCACGTCCTGCAGATGCTGCTGGGGCTGCATCTGGCACACACACAAGCTCAGACCCTGCGTCCTCCTGCAATCACACGTCTGCAGCCCCCAAACTGCCCCATCAGGCATTCCCAGACATAAGGCAGCACAGCCAGGGCTGCAAGGGCCCCCTCCAGCCATCAGCCATACAGTGGGGCATGCCGGGGGCTACCGAAATCCACCTCCTGGTCCAACATCAAGGATGCCCTCCCCAGCTTTCACACCCTGGCAGCACAACCCTCTGCGGCTCTGGAGCCCCGGGGAAACAGGGGATGGAGCCAGGATGTAACAGGGCATGGAGCTGGGATACAACAGGGGATGGAGCAGGCAGGGGACAGGCAGAACAATGCAGGTAATGAGGCTCGAGGGGGTGACCGCAGCCCCAGGACATATGCAGCCTGTTCCCAGAGCCACTGGGCTCTTATTCTTGGGCTACTTGGAAGAAACCCTGCTGCCTGACACAGCAGCACACACAGAAATGAAAAGACCTTTCAGCCCTTGTCCCTTCTCCCTGCCTGTGCATGCAAGGGTGGCGAGAACCTGTGCTTACCCCCTGCACGGTGCTGTTTTGGCCAGGCCAGCACCTCTCCCTCCTGCAAACATCTTCTCCAACCACCCCCTGCTCCTCCTGCAGAGATCTCCCATACTTTTGCAGAAAAGCTTAAAAACCCAGGAGCTTTGCTTCGAGGAGTTTGCTTGACCCAGGAGAAGGTGCAATGACCCATGGATATAACCCCAGGAAGGTCTTGGCAACCTTAGCTGCAAAGCTGCTCCTTTCTGTCTGTGTCATTTGAATTATTTGTCTTAATGAGCTATTAATCACCAAGCTAGGCTGCTTTAGCACTGAGCATCTTGCTGTGACCCCGCCATAAGGTGAGGGGCTGCACTGCTGTAATGCCACGGTCCCGTTAAAGCAGGGAGGATGGGAAGATGAATAGAGTATTCCTGTAATTGGTAAGAAATAATGCTAATACTGTTGCCTTCATCACCACATCTGCAAGCTCCCAAAAAGCCACAAAATCTCTCTAAAATGTTCCCAAAACAGCCTACTTTCTGGCCAGAGAAGTTCTTATGTCAGAAACAGTTAAAGGTTGTGCAAGTAGAAGCAGGGCAAAAGCTACGACCCCACGTTTTCATTGGTTTGGTTTAGGAACAAATTAATCGAGAAGCTAAAACAAGTGAGGAAAAGAAGGATGCAGCTTTCCCAAGGTGATCCTGCCAACGTCTGTTTGTCTTCCAGCCGCGGCGTTTGAGCGCAGAAGCAAATTGCTAGTGGGGTGACCTTTTCAATGTGCGCTTTTGATTCTTGTGATATCGGTCTGAAGAAAATAAGCCCGCGACTTTGTAGGATAATTACAGTGCAGCGGGCAAGAGCTGAAGGCAGCGAGCGAGCTGGCTTCAGGAGTCCTTGGAGACGTCGTCGGCTGGCTGAGTGCCGGAGTCGGAGGCAGAGGTCGGGCAGTGGAAATCTTGTCACTGTAACGTGACCAATGCACACAACGGAGATGACCCTGGAGCCTGCAGAGACCCAGGGGATTTTGCTTGTCTTTGTTTCCCTCCCAGGAGCCCAGAAAAAATCCCTTTGGTTCACAAAGGCCGGGTCAAAAGAAGCCGCTTGCTTTCTTGCTTACAAACACCCTCGAGAGCTCATTGAGCTGAGGGTCAGGCACCCCGCCTGCTGCAGTGCAGGTCTGGTTGCTCCAGATGGTTTTCAGGGAAAGGACAAGGATGGGGCAAGCAGCAGATGTGGCCAAGGTGCTGCGGAGGACGAAGCACAAGAAGTTACTAGCACATGTCCTGTAGGTCTGCCGAGCAATGAAGGGCAGCCAGGGAGCATGGGGAGCTCGCGTTTTGGGAGAGGAGATGGATGCTCAGCCTCCCCCTTTGCCTGCGTGCTGCCTGCGCCTGGCAGGGTCCTACCGCGTCGGGGTACGGTGTCCGAGCCCTGGCTGGAAGAGTCACTTCCATTCACTGACACCAAAAACAACATTTCTGGCTAAGAGGGATGAGGTCAGGCCCAGCAATGGAGAGGGGGTTAAGGCAATGAGTGGTCTTGGGGGAGTCGAGCTGGAGGGATCCGTCCCAGGTGCCTGGGACACCCCCCAAAGGGTTAGGGTTAGGGTTAGGTTTAGGGTTAGGGTTAGGTTTAGGCAGTGGTGGGCTCAGACCAAAAAAACCACTTCTTCACCCACCAGGCTGCTAAGCTGTGCAAGTCTGCAGGTGGCTAAAAGTTTGCATGGGTTCAGAAGCAGATCAGAAACCTTCCAGAAGAGAAACTCATTGCCTTATTACATATATACAAACCGCCTCCAGCTCAGGAAGCCCCAAAGCTGCAAAGATCAGGGGAAGAAGTATCATATCTGAGTCTGACCCATCCTCATCAGCCTCCCAGCAGGTCTGGGACAAGGGAAGGATGACTCCATCCCTGCCACCACCCAGGGATGCTCTGCAGGTCTCTCTGGTGACCTCAGCTGTGCAATGAACCCTCTCAGTCCCGTGCCTTGTTCCTGGTCATTGTCAGCAGCTAGAGCAGCTGAGTTTATCCCAGTGATAAAGATAATCACGAGGCCAGAAAAGAAAGCATGCAGATCTTACATAACCACAAATCCAAGCCTGGGTCCTCTGACACATATATTATTTGCAATGTCTTAGATAACTCAGGCTTAAATATTTCAAGCAACCTGCTCCCTTGCCATTATTCTCTTCCGCCTCGCTGGGCCACTCAACATGAAAGCTGGAGATCTGGAAGCAGGCGAGGAGCAGCAATGACCGAGAATTGATAATGGCATTAATATTTATAGAGTGCATTCTTGTTTCACCCTCCTAACAGCCCCGAGGGACCTGGGGAAAGATGGGCTGAGCTGTGCAGGGGGCATAGCCCGGGCAGATGATGCTGAGCAAGGTAAAGCTCAGCCTGGGCTACCTGCCCTGCTCAGGATAGCAGGGTTATCCCACACGTGAGCTTAAGTTTCCTAGCTAAAAGGCAGATTAGGAGGTGTAAAACAACTCTCAACCTAGCAATTTGGCTGAGGAAAGGTGCCAGAGGATGCAGTGAAGGTCTGAGCAAGCTGGCAGGGTGGGTGAGGACCAAGCCGTAAGGAGCTGGCAGGCTCCCACCACACTTAAACATACTTAAAATGCATTTAAAGCAGGGAACTCCCTGCTGCAGGACACCAGGGAAGTCGCAGCTCAGAAAGCAAACAGGCGATTCACAGGCAGAAAATACGTCTGAGCCATTAGACACAAACTCATCACCTCTGCAACTGGAAACACCAGTAATGAACTCACTGCAGGCTGGAGAAATACCTTGGTGCGTTTCCCTTATTCCTCTGTCTTCCCTTCCTACCTCCCAGGAAAAATAAGACCCTGAAGTGCTCCAGCTCTCAACTGCTCTGGTGCAGCTGCTTTTAGGGGGGTGACAGCAGGCAGGCAAACACGTTAATGACTCAGGTAATGTGCACGGACCTCTCTGTCCACCTCCTCGGCCAGCCCCGCCACCCACGGCATGGCACAAGGACCACTGGGTTGCTTCGGATCAGGGCTTGCAAAGAAGATACTGCAAAAGTGCGTTAAATTCACGTTCCTGGTGGTGTTCAAGCCACCCCAATGGGGCACTGAATAATTCAGTCCTTAAAAAATTAAGGACAGCGTTTCTCAGAGCTTTACTAGTGCTGCAGCTCTGATCAATCCTGCAACAAATTTTGCTGCTTTTGTCCAAGGACTATTTATTTTTCATGAGCCTGACTTAACGAAGGCTTGTGCTGTCGTTAGCCAGGGCTGGAACTGGACCTGTGAGACCCAAATGAGACAATGGATGAGGATGCTGCTGAGGATGCACCAGCAGGGACGTCAGACCTCACAGGAGGACAAATACGATCGTGGTTGAAGCAGATCCAAGCTCCTGGAGAGGTTCCTTTCCACCGCCACTGGTTTCTTCCTCCTGGTGGACTTTCTGCCTCAGTTTCCCCATCCAGAAATCTAACTCCTTCCAGCGAACGCAGCGAGTCCACACAGCATTTGGGAGGCCACCAGGTCTTTCAAGTTGCAGGTGGTCCCTTCTCTGTAGGCTTTAGCCTGTGCAATCCTGCAGCCTCCAGCGACGATCTGGTGCCAGAGAGCTGGAACAAGCTAGATGATTGCTCAGCTCAAGGCGGTAGGTCACATCCTGATACCGCAGCTGTGCCAGGATGTCCCAGCCGTGATGGGGCTGAGCACCAGATGGAACAGCTTGCTCCATCCGACTTCTCAGCACCGTGAGGGTGGGAGGGCTCCAAGGAAATGCATCCAGCAGTTAAAAGGAGTTTATATAGTGGCAGAGACAGGGAAAGTCGGTTTTGATGTGTTCCCAGGAGAAAGAATTCCTTCAAATCACTCTGTAGAAATGCCCACTGGGCCTTCAAAATGCTTTCTGAGGGAACCAGATCACACCCACCATTGCCCACAGAGCCACGTGGAGACCCAAGCTCGCAAAGCCCAGGAGATGCACTGCCCCAAAAAAGGGCACTTCATGATTCTTTTGAGGGAAATCAGCCTGTTTCAGCCTGGCTCCTGCTGGGAATGGGAAGCTCGGCTGGAGGAAACCACTCTCCAGCACTGAGCATCTCCGTAGCAGCATCCCCGAACACTGTACCCAGTGCCTCAGCCACGTGCTGAACAAGGACCTAAACTCCTCATGCTCTCCATGGTCAGCTAAGTGCCCTTTCATAGGCTACATGCAAGATGTTGTCTTCAGGAGGGATATGGCCAGGAAGAGGGGACAACAGGGAGAGGATGGATGGTGGGACAGCAGAACTTGCCAAGGAGGAGACAGCATGTGAACCGTTCAGAGCCATGCAAGATCCTAATCTATGAAAGAGCAGGTCAGAAACCCTCCTCAGAAAGCCACCCTCCCTTGGGGATGTCCCGGGTGGGTCTGTTACTAGCACCATACACCTTAGTCTGGGTGATACGGACCTCTGGCAAGACAGAGACAGTCAAGTCCAGTAGCAACACGACAATTGGTTTAAAGGGAGTTTTCCATCACACGACCCAAGTGCAGCTCTGGGGTTGGATTCTTATAAGGGATTTGTTCAGTCTGCCCCTTGAAATGTGCCACCCATCACAATCCTTCTCATCCCCAGCACGGTTTGTCGCAAGTTCAGCTCAAAAAAAAAAAAAAAGAGTTACACCCAACCTGCACACTGGGAGATGGAGAGCCCCATCCCAAAAAAATAGCCTGACCTCACACAGAAGAAGGGACCAAGTTCTTTTCAAGAGCACAAGATGCTCATGGACTATTTTAAGTAGCCCATCTGTCGCTGGAAAAAGCAAGGCTGTCCGTTAGCCGAGCAGCAGGACTCGACGAGATGGGAGACGGCACTTCCTCGGAGAGCACCCGGCTCGTGGGAGCAGCCATGCCCTGCGGGATGCTGCTCCTCTCCTCCGGGACCCAGCCAGGCACTGCCTGCCTCCAGGGATGCTGGCTCAGCGCAGGCACAGTCTTCTCCCTGGTCTTGCTTAGTCCAGGCAGCGTGTCAGCTCATCAGACCAGACCAGGATTTCCAGCAAGGGTAATTTTCTCCAGCTGGAACATTAAATCTGCATTAGGCTTAGTCATGCGTGCCTGGAGTTACCAGATCTCCTCTGACCTGCCAGCGCCTGCGAACGCTGGGTTAAACGGAGCACAGGCGTTGGCGGATCCATCTCACGGTGACGTTTCCCACGGACAGAAGCAAGTGCCGAAGGCGGCAGCGCTGACGCCTGCGGGCTCCTTCAGCCTCTCTAACTTGATTGTGCCGGAGCCTCCACGCTCAGCCCCGCCGCGGCTTGGAGGCGGCCCAGGGAAGATGAAGCCGATGGCTATGGGCAAACCTCCATCCCGGCCCCGGTGGGACCGCTGGCATCGCACAGCCCGAAGCAGCTACCCACCGCTGCGGCTGCCCTTCCTCTCGCTTATCCCCGCCTGCAGCGAGGCTCAGGCATTGCTCACGCGACGGGGGAATAGTTTAAAACCCACGGGGTTGTATGCGAGGGGTAGACCACAGCTGGAGGAGGGGGTCCTGTTTCCGTCACCTCCGGGCTGAGTCAGGCAGGGGACAATCGATGCTGAGAAGTGAGGATGATGCTGCAGAGAGGCCAGGACACGGGGACATTGACAGGGGTCTCATTGTCCAGCCTTTTCCCTAAAGAGGGAACTGCCTCTCCTTCCAGCCCAGCCAGGAGATATGTCCCGAGCAGGAGCCATCCCTCCTGCAGCAGCCCCCTGCAGCACGGCGGTCCCATCTCCCCTGCCAGAACCCAGAGGATGTCTCTGAAGGACGCAGCCACATTCCAGCTCAGGGTCAGTCTCCCCAGCCCAAGGCGAGCACAGAAAGTCTTTGGCAGGTTCCTGAGGACACTGGAAGCCACCAGCCTGCTCTTGCAGACACGAGCCGCCCCGAGGCTGCACAGAGCCTGATCTGGGACAGTAAAATCAGCTATTTGAATCTCAGGCTGGACAAATGCAAAAAAACTGTATCAGTCTGGACCAGTTTTAAAAGAGGAGCCTGGGAACAGCTCAGGGGCGAGCATGGTAGTGATGAAAGAGGTGAGGTTTCACGTCACCTTCACACCCCTGAGCTGTCCTGGGCCAGATGTGGAGCTGAAAGCAGCTGAGAATGGACACAACTTCTCCCAGAGATGGTGCTTTGCAGTTCTCAGAAACCACCAGGAACAATAAATAAAGGAAATTAACTTTCATCTCCATGTCTTTCCCCACAGCTCTCCCTCTCTGCCCAGCTCCCCCAGGCTGGACACAGAGGGGTGGCTGCAGAGGGTCCCAGTGCGAGGGGCAGAGGTCCCACCTGCTCTTTTGTGAGAACTGAAGAACTCACTGTAGACTCATGGCAGCTTGGGCTTCCCCTCCCGGCCTCCTCACGGATTTTGTGGCCAGCAAAGCTGCCAGAGCACACTCAGCCCTCGCCTCTGGCTCAGCTTGCAGCCACGCGAGGGGCTGCACCTCAAACCCCGCTTTGCTCCCGAACATCAACTGCACCATGCAGTGCATGTCTTGCAGCAGGTCCTGACCACCCACCTGCCCTACACGGCGCAGAGGTGGCATTCACGAGTACCTCTCCTCCCCACCCCACTACCTGCACCTCTCCGGTCCCAGAAGATGCTCTTCCCACCCATGGGAAGTTAAAATGGCATTTGCTAAGAAACATGGCTTTTCCTTCCTCTCCTTTGTCACCTGGGAGGTGTTTCCAGCTTCAGGGACACCATGAAGCACACCATGAAAATGCACAAGGAGTGCAACCTACACACACGTGCAGGATTTTCTACCGGAGCGCGACCACTTCCCAGTCTTCCCCCAACCGTGTCACCTCACCGAGAACTTTGCTTATCCCCAAGGAAGCTTCAAAAGCATCGCCCACATCGTACCTCGGTGAGGGTGGAGGGGAAGGCCACCTCGTGCAAGTGGAACTGGGGCACACACTGGAAGGTGACCGTGAGCACGACGCCCAGGCAGCCGAGGTGCAGGCGGGCAGCCTGGAAGATGTCCGCGTTGACGGACTCGGAGCACTCCAGGATCTCCCCCGAGGCTGTCAGCAGTGTGAGTGCTACGACCTGCCGAGAAGGGAGCAAAGCTTCAGCGAGCGTTCAGTGTGTCCCAGGTCCATGCCCAGAACCTTCATCCACCCCAAAACTTTGGGTTGGGGGCTAAGCAGGGAGACCCCGGTACCACGACTGTCATCACAGGGTGCTTTTTGCTGAGCTTGGCTCCACCAGCCCCTCTCCTGCCACCTTTGATGTAGTGACATAAAAGGATCCTTCTCTCTCTGGGGGTTGCTAGGAAAAGCCATCAAATAAAGAAGTAAAACTCGCCCAAATTACTGCACTTTTCCATAACCATCAGTGGAATTGCCATACAGGATTTGAGCTAGGAGTGGAGGATTTTCATAAGTGTCTAGTTAAAAATAGACCAGGTCCTGCAGAGATTTGGGTTTGGGGGGCTCCAATACAAGAAGAACTGCTTTCCCTTTGGTACAGAGCTTATTCATTGGATTATAAAACCATAAAGCACAGGGACGGAGGAGTTTTGATCTGGATTATGTTTCAGCTGGCAGATGAGGTAGGTCCCACTGTGCAGGGGGGACTTGGGGGGGTCCCCCATAGCAGCTGAATCCCGGGGGCACAGGACCCCTCTTGCTTGCAGTGTCCTCACCCCAGGACTGGGCACACCAGACCCGGACTGGGTGATGGGACATCTCCCCTGAAGCCCTCAAGATGCTGATGTCCACGCATTGACACTCTCCCAACTCGTGTCTCACCTGGGTGGGGAGGATGCCGTGCTTGATCCCAGTGTTGTGCGTCCCTGTCCCGATCACACCAGCCGCTGCCACCTCAGAAACGGCTCCTAAGCTGGGGGCAGACAAAGGGGCTGGGTGAGGACCTCAGTGCGTGGGACATGGCGTGGGGCACAGCCCCCCGCGCCAGGCGTTACACCGCCTGCAGACCCTTCACAGAGACCGCCAGGACATGCCCCCCTGCTCCAACGAGCAGGGTTTTCCACCCTTCAGGGTATCCTGCAGCTACCGGTGGGTTTGTTGGCCCTGTGTGCATGTCTCCATGGGACATATCTATCAGGATGCTGCTAGAGTCCATGGCGAGGAAGAGGCAGCTGGTGAACGCAGGTCACCGCGGTCAACTCAGCTGTGTCCCATCTCACAAGTCCCCATCTCTCCTCATCAGCCTGGAGGGACTCACTGGGATGGAGACATCCCTCCCATATGTAGTCAGAGCATGGGGTGAGGAACGCGGGTTTACCCCAGAAACATCACTGTGGAGCTGGAAGGAGCATCCACAAGCATAAGGTCTGCAGACCAAGGTCCATCCCTCCAACCATGGCCAAGGCGGGCACAGGGGGATGGTAGAAGGTTAAAGCAAACAGGGTGCTGTTCCTGCCATCTCCCCCAAACACTCCTCCAGCTTCCAACAGCTGGGGAGCAGGGACATCCTGAACCAGACATGGTTTCTGTGATCATTGCAACCCTCGGTGGATTCCTCCTCCACAAAGGAGTCCTGCTCCATCGGCCATCTGCTCCCGTGAGGCTCATTTCTCTGAACCCTCACCCCAGCCCTGGCCGGGGCTCTGACAAACTCATCACTTTTATCGACAGAGGAACACAGCTATTGAGGTAGACTGTAATTAAAAAGCAATTTCTTCTCTGAGGTCAGCAAGTGAAAGAGATTGAGTGTGAGAAATGCTCTTCTCCATGGCTATTTCCTTTGCAAACCCCTATCTGAACAGGGGTCCCTCCAAACCCTTGACAAGGCACCCGCTGCAAGGGAGAACCACATGTGTTGGAGGCAGAGGGATCAGCCATGAGCAGCTCGAAGCGTCCCATCCTCTCCCCACAACTGCCCTGGACCCCCCAGCCCATCACTTCCACCTCCTCTTCTGGGGACAGCAGACATCTCAAAGCAATGCAGAGCAAGGACTCTCCCATGCCTTCTGCTAAGATATTCCAATGGCTAACTGCCTTTTGCCATCAAAACCTCATTTCTAGCCTAATTTTGTGCAACATAGGCCTCCTTTGCCCAGAGCTGCCTGCTGTCAGCCTCCCTAGGAGAGATGCTCTCATCTTTTTAGGGCCAGGGAGTGCAGAGTTTTCCTTCTTGACATGGAAAGGACCAGCCTGGTAGCTACAGTGAGAATATAGGACTGGCGTGGGGATAAAGGCTCCCCTTGTCCAGTCTCCTGCTCCAAGGCAGGATTGGCTACTCCATCGTGGAGGGGGTTGACCTGCAGTCTGCAGGACCCTGGTGGAAGACCAGATCCTGAAGTAAACACCCCTATTCTGCAGTAAAAGCTCTTCAAACATCCCTGTTTTGCCATGTCCCAGCACTTGGTCTGGGACAAGGACGGACACCTGGGAGGATGCCCAGGGGTGGCCCCGCACACGTGTCATACTCACTTGGCCAGGGCCAGCCCGTGCTTGCTCAGCTCGACGTTCAGATCCGAGAGGAAAATCCCACCTTCCACCGTCACTTGCTGCTTCTCCTTGTCCACCTGCAAAGGATGGGATGGGAGAGGGGAAGGTAACACAGCTCGGAGGAGAAACACCCCATGGAAAACACCTCGGCTTTTACCAACGCAGAGTTGATAACATCTGTACAGGAGAGTCACATACCACGAGGGACTTGCTCCATCCTGACCTGCCACCTCTCTCAGACCTTCACCCAGCCCAAATCTCGTCCAACCCAATGGTACCACTGGTTCCTGGCCCTGGTCCAGACCCTGCTCCCCTCAGTCTCAAGGGTGTGTAACCTCTCCCATAACTTGTCCCAGGTGTTGGTCAATGCAAGGGAGAAGACACCCCCCAGCAAAGCTCTGCCTTCAGCAAACCTCTTCACTCTGCCCTCCTGCCTTGCCCAGCCCGCTTCAGCCAGCTCCTGGTGGAAGGAGAGCTTATTACCATTAGGAGCTATGCATCCCGCTTCTGACAGACAGAGCTGTCAGGGAGAGAGCTGTTCCTTAATTAATTATTGCTGTTAATTACCAGTAATGATCCAGCTCTCGGAATATGCTGCTAGAGTCAGGTTTTCTTCACCTTCAGCTGCAGATATACACACATGCACACGTACAGAAACACACATGCATATATATATATGCACAAATACATGCATGCGCACACGACAGGCATGCACACACACACGTGCATGCACACATGACACACAGGCGTGCACACATGCACAGAGTCAGTTCTCTCTCTGTTTATAACGAGCCAGCCGTGCAGACCCAGTAAGAGCCCGGTATCTCCCTACACGCCAGAGGTCTGGATGCAAAGCAAAGGGCAGGAAAACCTCTCCCTCTCAGCAGCTCTCATCTTGCCAAAGTTGTTCAGGATATGACCCACAGGCAACCAGGAAGAACTGTTTCCTTCCCAGTGTCATCAAAAGGAGCAATCTCCCATGGGGACGTTTCCCACCTGATGCAGGAACAAACCCCGGACCACGAACATCCAGCCGGGTCTTTGCCGGGCTGCTGTGCCTAAGGCACCTTTGCAAGCTCGCATCAGGCGAGCCGCGAAAAGAGATCCTGCCAGGTACCTCCTCCCCAGCCAGCAGACCGTGCTGGGATGAGGACAACGTGCCAAGGTTAAGCCCTCGCTGAACGCACGCTGGGAAGACATCACTGCTTTGCATTTTTATAGCTGCTCCACATGCTTCCAGTGCACAAGGGATGCTTTTATACCAGGAAAATGTGCATTCCCCCATCCTGCACCAGCATTTCAGGGGCTGGTTTGGGAAAACTGGCTGTGAGGAGAGGAAAGCCTCTCCATCCTTTCACCTCCCACCCTGGGTACGGCAGCGTCGGCGCAATGCCTCCCAGCCCTCGGTGGTCGCACAAACAGGGGTGCCACCACATTCCAGGGCCACCGCGCCACCTCCCAGAAGCCAGTCTCACCTTGAGGACCCTGTTCATCTTCCCCATCTGGATCATGAAGTCATCGGTGCAGGCGATGTCCGAAGGAGAGTGACCACCCCCCACCACCTTCACCCTCTTGTCACGCTGCCTGGCCATATCCAGGATCTGCAGAGACAGCAGGCGGCCCTGAGCATCCAGCATCTCCCTCAAAGCCGTGTGCTCAGGGCGGTGGCAGAGGCACTGTGAGACATGCCAAGCTAAAACCTCACCCATGGCTGACATCCATTTACTTGGATAACTCATCATCTGGAGTTAAAACTACCCCTGGAGCCCAGACACCTCCTAAGACAGCCCTTGGCATCATCCGTGGGGGTTGGACTAGATGACCTTTAAAGGTTCCTTCCAACCCAAACCATTCTATGATTCTATGGTCCCAAAAGAGGCAATGCCCACCTGAGACACTCTAGGGTGACAGAGGCATCTCTGGGGTGGCAAAAGTGACAGAGGACTCCCACCCCTCAGCATGGCAGCTGGGGCAGGCAGGGGACCCCAGAAGGATGCCAGATGCTGATGCCCAAGCAACAGAGTCCAACTGGGGACAGGCATGCCGGTTTTCTGCATCTTTTAGGTGTTTGACACACCTGCTGCAGAACAAGTGCAGTTCAGCGGGACGGGCCATCTCCTGGGGCTAGGGGAAGGGCTCATGCTGTCACCAACTGCGACCTCTCTGGCTGACCATGATGGAACATCACAGCCCTTCCTGGCCTTTCTTCCTCTTCATTTCTAATGGGTGGTCTCCTGGAAGCACCTTCCTTACCTCCCGGATCTCCTCCACCGAGGTGGGCTGGAAGTACAGCTCTGGAGAGGAGCCATAGGTCTTGGCCCAGTTCTGGAACTTGACTCCTCCTTGGCCATGAACCTGGACCAAAACCAAGAGCTAAAGCAGAAGCAAGCACCTCCCCTGCTTTTCCACACAGCCCATCCTTCGTCTGCCAAGACGACTGTACCAGAGCCAGGTTTCCCAAAAGATTAATTATTTATGGACACAGAGGTTCATCTCAACCCCTTGAGTCCATAGAGCAGACATGCCTCCATGTGAGCAAGTCAGCCGGGGCTCCCTTTGCAGTCAGTGAGGAGAAATGGGAGGACGCTCTGGGCTGTTTGAGACATCTCCCTTGAGCGCAGCCCATCCCTTCCTCCTACAGCATGACGTGTGCTGGGCTCCTCTTGGTTTGCATGACTTCTTCTGATGTGGTCTCCTCTCAGACCTGGTCTCAGCGCCCATACCTACCTCATGGCCCATGGGCATGGCCTCATGTCCCAGTGTCCCCAGATGGCCCCATCATGAGGGGCTGACTGGGACCAGGCTGGGACCTCCCTCCAACCTCAGCCATCCACCCTGAGACACTGTCCCCAGGCCTGGCATGAAGGGGTGCAGCCAAAAGACCCGTCCCCAACCCAAGGCAGGGCATCCCCAGGGTGGCTTGGATGGGTCCTGGCTGGAGGGATCAGTTTCCCAACTGGCAACCCAACTGGGGCTTGGGCAAGGAAGGACCTGGTGTGGTGTTGGGCACCAAGCCCCAAGGAAGATGATGAATCCCCCTGGTCTCAGCAGGACTGGATCCAACGTGCTGCCCCACCAACACAACACTTGTCCCACCTTGGCTGCAGGGGATGGTTTATTCCCTTGCCACCTCCCGCAGTCTCCTTCCTCCCGTGCCCTCCAGCCTCCTCTCCATCAGCAAACCCTCCGCCTTCCACCTTCCCACCCAGGTTCCCTCCTCTGCCCTCAGCTCATTTTCCTTCTCCCCGTCTCTATGATGGGTTCAGCTCCCATCCAAAGAGCAGACCCCCCCCAAAACTGGCCAAACTTCTCCAGGAGTGCAGAAGGGGCTCTCCCAGGGGTGTCTGCAGCATCCTTCCCTCCCCCTTCCTTTTTCCCCAGCCCCCCCAGGCTGTTTTTAGGAGCTGGGCAGGGCAGGGACAGTGGATGGCCCATCAACCTGCCCAGGGAGGTGACACTGCCTGGAGCCAGGGCCATTAGGAAGCTATGGGAGATAGCCCAGATAGCAGCAGGGAGCCTTCGGGGCGAGGGGGACGTGGGGCTGGGGCTGCCCCACAGCATCCCCCCTGCAAGTTAAAACTCAGAGCTGGTCTGTGAGCCAGGGTACAGGGGGAGAGAGACAGAAAAAAAAAGAGGGGGGGGGGGGGAAGAACAAAATGGAGAAAACTGAAAAGCCATAGGTTAGAAAACACTCCAGTTCAGCAGCCAGAGCCTGACCTGATTTATCCAGGGAATCTGTTGGCTTTCCTTCCTTCTCTCTCTTTTCCAAGACACCCTTCCTATTTCTCATCAAGGCAATGTTGGATATTAAATCCATATCAAAGCTGGTAATAAAACCGCATTGTCCCGACAGCCTCAACCGCAGCGCATGGCTGCCTAGACCACCCTTCCCACCCCAAAACCTGAGAAATTCCCCTCTTGGCTGCCTTGGCTTTTCCTTACCATCCCGTCGGCCTCTCCACGAGATGCTGCTGGAGCGAGCGGGACTCCGGCTGCTCCGGCACCGGGGATGAGGGACGATCCTGGCCGGTCCAAGGCTGGCAGAGCTTGTTCCTGCTCTGTGGGTCAACAAGGAGCTTCTCTCCAGGCTGGAAGGATAATGAATAACAGCCCTCCCCTTGGGATTTGTCTGATTCCCTGGGGGAAGGAGAGGGGCTGAGCCCTTCGCTCCCTGCTGGCAGAGCAGGATCCGGGCACGGATTTGAACCTGGGGTCCCGCGTCCTACAAGGATGCTGCAAGTTCCCACGGTTTTGGGGAGAGGCTGCTTCCCTTTTGGGGGTCCTCACCCTGGAGCGGGTCCCCTGAACCTGCAGCCTTTTGCACCGGGCAGTCCAGGCAAAGGGGGGAATAGGGAAACGGCCCTTGCCAGGTTTGGGGGGACCCGGCAGCGGGCGCATGGAGGGGTTCAGGCAGTGAGCGATGCGACGGCCTCGCTGCATCGCATCGCCGCATGCACAACGGGTGCTGGGGGGCTTCACTGCCTGGCTTGCGAGGAGGAGGATGCTTCACGCCTGGCACGCTTGCCTTGCACCCCAAACTCGCTCTGCCGTCCCACCGGGAGCAAAGGGGGGGACAGGATCCGGCCGGGTAATGGGTCTCATCTGAAGGACATGCGAGGAGCGGCGATTTACAGGAGCTCTGCAGCGCTCCGTGGCTGTGCTTTGGTGATAAGCAAACCCTCCCTGGTCTCTCATTAAGGAGGGGATGATAACGATTTTTTTTCTGAGCAGGCTAACTCGGGCAAGGTGACCTCCAGGAGCACCGCTCCAAGCCCCGAGTGGGCAGGGAACCGCCGCTGCGGGCAGCTGCCTTCGCATGCTCGCGGGATGCTCGGAGACCTGGCCTTTCCAGCACAATCACAAACCGGGGGGAAAATTGCTTCTTAATTACAGAGCAGGAGCTGTGCAGCTTGTGAAGGACCTCACGGCACCTCCAGCAGCTTTTTCCATGGGACTTCACATCTACTTCCAAAGCTCCTTGACCTCCTGACCATCCTAAATCCCTGCTGGTGTTTTCCTGGCTGCAATGCAGCAAATTAATGAATAATCCTCCGACACACCTTCGAGGCCAGATAGATGCCAAGGGGGCCAGCCGGCTGGGGTCAGACACCTCCCCGGCTGCCCAGCTGACAGCTCTGGGTCCAAGTGCTGTGCAAAGGTTATCGAAACCTCCCAAAACACCCTCCCAAGGGATTATTCATTAACAGTGCGGGGTGAAGGGGATGCACATGGGGAGGGACGCAGCTCTCCCCACCGCCTCGGTCTCTGCCGGCTCTCGCCTGCATCCAGGAGGGATGTCACAGCTCGGCTAATTACAGCCGAACAGCAGGGAATAATTCAATTAAAGGATGAAAGTAAAGGAAAAAAAAAAAAAAGAAAACAGTGGTGTTTTGCCCAGTGTTGAAGCTATTTGTGAATTTATTTGTGAATCGATGACATTTTTGGTGGGAAGTAAAATGCCCCAGCGTGCCGTCCTATCTGTCCTGGAGGGATCCAGGCAGCAAGGGCAGCAGAGCTTGGCTGGGGCTCTCCTGCAGTCCCCGGGGGACACATCCAGACCAGGGAAGGATTCAATCCTCCAGGTTCAGTATCGTCAGCTGGTGTAAATCGTGGGAGCGCGATGCCAGCAGATGCTTTGGTTGGGTTTGCAACGCTAGGGCGTGCGATTTGCGTGGGGACAGCAGGGCTGGGGACCCTGAACACGGCCAGCTCTCCTGCACTGCCGGGGAGACATAGGGTTGTCGGCTGCTGTGGCCTGGCTGGGGGTCTCCAGAGCAGCCAAAATGGGGATGGGAGCTGGGAGAGGCCACTCTGCACCCTCACTGGCACCTCTGCAGCTGCTGGCGTTGAGCTGGCCCAGCAGCAGGGTCCTGCTGGAATTTCCTGCTTTTGCAGCTACTTTCTTCACTGTCCCATCTGCACCACAAATTCCCAGATTCCAATGCACTCCCAAATTGCAGTACACTCCCAAATTGCAATGCATTGCCAAATTGCAATGTGTTCCAAAATTGCAACGCGTTCCAAAATTGCAACGCGTTCCAAAATTGCAATGCGTTCCGAAAGTGCAGTGCACTCCCAAATTGCAATGCATTCCCAAATTGCAGTGCACTCCCAAATTGCAATGAGTTCCAAAATTGCAATGCATTCCCACACTGCAAGCCTTGCTGCAGTGGCGGAGGGGCAGACGCGTGAGGCTCTGTCTCCAAGCTCGTGAAGGAACATGGAGATGGGATTTGCCCAAAAATTTGACTTGTGGCTGGAGCCTTCCCACTTGTCCCCTGCCCACCGTGCTCCTCCCCAGAGCTGCCTGCACTTGGGGGACTCCCAAAGCTGCTATGTCCCCTACAACAGTGGGGAAACTGAGGCAGGAGTGCTTTGCTGAAGCTCTTTGAGTGTCTGGGCCAGGCAGAAATCAGGTGGGTTTTGGTTTTTTTGCCTTCATTCTTCTCCGTTTAAAAATAAAACGGTTGAAATTTAATTATGGGCAGCTTTTATTCTTTATTTCTCAGTCTCCAAGGGCTTCTTTCTTCTTTTCTCTTTTCCGAGTTAATTGCTTCCTTTCCGAAACAGGGCCAGCGAACAATGGGTGGAGGAGGGGAGGACAGGACCAGAATTGGATGCTGTATGGGAGCAGGGAGATAATTGTCCCTTAATCCTCAGCACCAGGCACAGCCAGAGTCCCACCCTGTCCTCCCTGCAGATCAGCATCCCTGCTGCCAGCACCCATGGGTGCCTCACAGCCTTTGAGGGAGAAGCCGATTAAAAAGAGATGAAAACAGCATATTTCCAGGGGATTTTGGTCCAGAGGACAAGCAGAGCTGATCACATTGTGCCACCCTTACACCAGGGTGGGTTTGGGTCCCTGGGGGGGGTGACGCTGCGGTTTGAGCCATGACAAAGGCGTGTTGGCCCCAGAGGGACCTTCGACCTTGGCACGCAGCAACGCGGGCGTTTTCAGTCCCAGCAAGGCTGAAATATTAACCGAGCATCCCCGGGGCGAAGCCGGAGCCGTCCCAGAGTCCAGGGACAGGCTGGGTTGAAATTTAACCGGGGTGTCATCAAGCTCAGTGGGTGCAAGCGAGCGCGGCTGGGTGCAGTCCTGCCCCCCCTGCACCCAAACCCTGTGCCAGAGCTGGGGACTGTTGTTGGGTAAGGTCCTGGAGGTGCAGGATTAGGCCCAGCTCCTTCCCACAGCAGCCCTGAGCCCGTGCCCCAAAGCCACTGGGCTTTTGCTAGTTCTACCTATATATTCTTTATTATTTTTTTTTTTTCCCCGTTTCAGATGGGTTTCTAAGGAGAAACCCCGGCAGCTGTGGGTTTTCCAGCCCACCCGCTGCATGCACGGGGCAGGGTCGCCTGCCGGGAGGCCAGCCCCGGGTCTGGGGCTCTGCACCCTCCGCAGTCCCCCAGCATCACCCTGCCAGTTTCTGCCTGCACCCCGCATCCCCTGTGTGCAACCCCAGTACTCCCACTGTGCACCCCACGTGCGCATCTTGCACCCCGCACCCCGTGCACGCCGTCCAGCAGACATTTCCCAGCAGAGCCCCATCGCAGCCATTGCAGAGACCCCGGTGGGGTCAGAGGGACGGGAGGAACGCTGGGGGTGACTGTCCCCCCCCCCAGATCCACTTGTCCCCTGTACCACAGCGCAACTGTCACCAGCTTCGCCTCGGAAGCAGAGCCAGGCTGGGGAGGGCGACTGAAGACATGCCTCCACCTCCGTCCCCCACCAGCATCTTGCTTAAGCGCCAAAAAAAAAACCCGATGGAGGGTAAATAACAGGACCCGAGGCTTTAATTCCTGCACATGGGGCTCGGCAAGGGGACGAGCGTCCTGGGGAACGGCGGTGGAGGGGTGCTGCCTGTCCTCGGCGATGGGAGCAACGCATCCCGGGCACGGCGTGTCATTCGTGCTTGCTGACCTTTGGAGGGGTTTGCAGCCACGTCCATCGCCGCCGGCACCGGCGAGCGCAGAAGAAGGAAGGGGGGGGGGGGTGCCCATCGCACCAGCGGTGCCAGAATTGGAGATTTGGGGGGTTCTGTCCCCATTTGATCCCCCTTGAACCGTGCTTCGCAATGCAAACCCCCTCGCAAACGGAGCCCTGTCCTCATGGCCGGGTCCCGGACACGTCGGGTGCTGTCACCCACACGCTGAGAGCGGCTGAGTCTTCGCTCCCCTGGGGACACGTCATGATTCTTCTCCTCGATACCCATTTTTTTGTTGTTGTTCTCAAAGGTGAGAGCAGGAATTGCAAGCATCCCTTCAAAAATAAACGCAGTCTTTTGTGAGCTGCCCTGTTTGCTCCCGGAGCTGCCCCTGACGCCGGGGCTTTGGGTCATAATTTCTTCCGAGCCTCTGCTGCTGGGATCAGGGGTTTGAAACCCACCCTAAGGTTTTCCAGACATTTTCTTCTTCCTTTCCACATCAAAGAGCTGAGAGAGGAGCAGGATAGAGCCACAGTGCGTCGTGCAGACGGAGACCACATCCATCCTGGGGGGGGGTTGCTGGTACGAGCTCCCCAGCTCCGCAGCACCCCGAGGGATGCAGTCCCTCTCCCTCCGCTGCGCCCGAGACCATGGTGAGCGGCTTCGAGCTGCGAAAAGAAATGGCCCAGAGGAGCTCAGTCTGCAGCCAGATTTATTTCTTTATTTCAGGCTCCATCCATCACGCTGGGGCCCGGCCCCATGGGTGCTATTAGGCAGCGGCAGCCAGTGCCATCGCTCATGTTCATGGCTGGAGGTTTTCTCCTGGGAATAAATCCTCTGAGAGATGGAGCGAAGCCCCGGAGGAAACCAAGGCGGGACTTTGCATCTCTTCTGATGGCGTCTGCATTGCTCTGGCCTTGCCCTCCTGGACCTGCCAGCATCGAAGCCCAAGTCTGCTTTGGCTCGGCTGGTTTCCCGGGTTCCCCGCTCCGCAGGCAGTGGGGTGTCCCCATCCCAACCAGTTGCCCTTTGACGAATCCCACCCCACTGGCCTGCACGGGCATCAGCTTGCTGGACGTGCCGAGGACACGTGCATCGCGGGGATGGAGGATGCGTGCACTGGGGACTGAGGACATGCACACCCTGGAGACTGGGGATGCATATGTACCAAAGATGCATGCACCCCTGGGGCTGAAGACGTATACATCCAGGGTGGGCAGGTGGAGAAGCTGGTCTGTGCTGCAGGAGAGGCGGCACGGAGCTGGTGTGGGGTGGGAATCTGCAGGAGGGGGGCAGCCGGAGCAGGAGCAATGCCCTGCTGTGGCGATGTAGGGGGGGATTACACGGTGCACAAGGAGCGAAGGGGGCTTGGGAAGCTCTCTGCAGGCCCTCCTGCCTCCCAAAATCATTCCCAGGATCTGTGGGAGGGCCAGTGCGCTGCTGGGCACCGCCGCAGCCTTGCAGCCCCCCCCAAGAGTGGGGTGGAAACACCCAGGTCAGGCCCCTGCCAGGGGCTGGGGTGCAGGGAAGGCTGGCAGGAGGCTGCAAACACCTATTAAAACCATAAACCCAGATGCCAGTGCCATGGGAGAGGCTGTTTTGGCAGCACCCGCTTGGCTTTCCAGGCAGGGCTCCAGGGCGGGTGCTTGGTCGCAGCTCCCGGCCGCCCGGGGACGATGCTCTTGGATTTTACATTTTAGCAGCAGAGTCCAAAGCAGCTCCGAAACCCGCTCCCGAGGCTGCCTTCCCTGCCAGCAAACCCGGAGAGGGTGACAGCCAGGGTTACGGATAACTGCAGGCTGGAGGGAGCAGGTTTAAACCTCTCCTTGCCCACCCAAGGCCCCGGGTTTTTTTCCCTCCCCATCTCCAATCCACGCAACTCCTTTTTCAGGGATGAATCCGGATGCAAAACATTCCCGTGGGCTTGCTGGCAGAGCGGGGAAGGGCTGGGAGGAGGGATGCAGACAGACAAACCGCAAAGCCCCAGCTGAAAATAGTTGAGGGCTGGGGAGAATTTAGCTGAGGGGGGAAATACCAAGCGTGTTTGCCCAAATCCTGACGCTGTCCTGGATGTCTGTCTGTAACGGCTGCTGAGGCCGGGAGAAGGGCCGGGAGCTCAGGGGAAGGCGGCTGCAGGCAGGGGCTGAGCCCTGGCACCACGGGGATGGGCCACCGGGAAGAGGCAGCGAGATGCTGATGAACCCGCACCCTACGGACCACGGGGAGAGCCGAGGCGCTCGGGTCACTTTGTGCTTTATTTCTCAACGTTACAAAGCAGAAGGTGATTTCTCAGGCAGCATTCATTGTTATTAGTGCATTAAAACCTCCACGCCAAAACCAACCACGCGGCACGAGCGGCCACAACCCGGGACACAAACCCCGAGCGAGGGAAGCACCTGGGATGGGGTCGGGGGGGATAGGGCAGCCCCAATGCAGCCCCTGCCACGGCACGAGAATGGGTCCGACCCCAAACCATCTCCCAACACCCCAGGACCCCCACGAGAGCTCACCGGGACCCTTTTAGCTGCACAAAGTAGGGGCGATGCTTTGTGCTACCCTCCTCCCAGCCCCGGCTCACACATCGCTTCCACCCATCAACCCCCCAAAAATACAAATCAAGCCCTAAAGGTAAAAATCCAACCCTAAAAGTTAAAAAAAATAAAAAATCAAGCAATCAAACCCTAAAGGCACAATCATCCCAGGAAGGAGGGAAGGCACGGGGCAGGGCCCCCCGCTCACAGCCTGGAGATCTTGGGCAAGGGGGTGTCGGGGGGGAGCCCCTCCAGCCACTCCACCAGGATCCTGTTCAGCACCGCCGGCCTGGGGGGAACGGCACAAAGCTGGGGTGGGATCCGGCTTCCCTCCCCCCGGAGAAGAGGGAGCCCGGCTCCGATGGAGCGAGGCCGCGCACGCCGGGACCGCGGTACCTCTCCATCTGCGTCCAGTGCCCGCACTCCTCGATGTGCTCCCGGCGCAGCTGCGGGATCTACGGAGGGATGTGCCAGAGCGGACAGGGGTTGGTTTGTGCCAGGATCCGGCACGCTGGGCACCAGGAGCCCGCCCCGGGCTGCCCCTGCATCCCCAGCTCTTCATTTTGGCCAAAGCAAATCCCCTCCTGCCTGCTGCAGGCAGGAGAGAAGGCAAATGCCCCCCTCCATATCAGCCTGCCCCCCCTTATCAAGCGATGTCCCCATATCTGGGCCAAATCCAGTCCATCTCGGCATGATGGACCTGCCCTGGGGCTCTCCCGCGGTAGGATCTTAGGGAAGCGGGATGGCTTCGGTGTGCGCCGGTCCTGGGCAGGGGCAGGACTGGGGTGGGATGGGACCACGCTGGCTCACCCACTCCTCCATGCCCTTGCTCATGCTGGGATGGAGCACCACATCCTTCCCGGCCGTGACCATCAGGGCTGGCATCGTGATCTATAGGGGACACAGGTGACAAGGTGCAGAAGGTGTTGGGTCTGCAAATGCTCCCCACGGGGCAGGATCAGTCCCCACCTTCCTGTCCTTGGCAGAGAGAGCCCAGTGCCAGTTGGGTCGCATGTTGCGGTACCAGTTCAGGGGGCCACTGGGAGAGAGGGGAAGGGGGTGGAGATGCTGGGACTCAGCTCCTGCCGACACCACCGCGGGGACCATCCCACCGCCCACGGCACAGCCGGCACGGGAAGAGCCTGCAAGGGAAAAGCAGCCTCCCCCCGGCAGCCTCGTGCCTTCGTGGGGTTACAAAGCAAGGCCAAGGTGGGTTTGGGGGTCCCCCCTTCGGCAGGGGGGTACCGCACCAGCCCCCCGGGCTCCTGCCCCTACCTGAAGCCAGATTTCTCGAAGCGCTGGATGTAGTATTGCAGCTCGGGGCCGGCCAGGATCTTGCTGGCGGGGGGGTTTTCTGGGAAGCCCACCAGCAGCCCCCCTGCAAGAAAAGGCACAGCACTGCCCACCCGCAGCACCCCCCACCCGCAGCACCCCCCACCCGCAGCCAGGTCTCCCCCCGCTTTACCTCGCTCCCGGACCCTGTGGAAGTTGAGCGCAAAGGGCAGGCGGTCCTGCGGGGAGAGAGGGGACCGTGGGCAGGCAGGCAGCGGCACCGTGCCCGGGGGGGGGGAACCCCATTCCCGGGGGGGCTCCCCGGGACTGCCAGGCAGACTTGGGGCTCCACGGCCCTCCTGGCTGGGAGCTGGCATTGAGCATCACGGCATCCCAAGGGATGCAGGAACCGACCACGCAGCGCTGGGCTGCGGAGCTGGGAGCCAGCACCGAGCATCACAGCATCCTCATGGATGCAGGAATTGACCACGCAGCCCCGGGCTGCGGATCCAGGCGCAGCCGGCAGAAGGATGCCGCCGGCAAGGCACGGCCTCCCGTACCCTCCCGGGGCGCTGTTATTTTAAACCGCAGAGGTTTTCACCCTGGAGCGAGACATTAACATTTGCAGGGGTTAAGGAAGCCAGTGGCACTGGCACGGCGAGGGCAGAGGGAGAGCAGGAGCCCGAGCCCCTGCCCCTGCCAGCCGTGCCGTGCTCCAAGCCCAGCACCAGACAGACCACGCTGTTCCCCAGGCAAGGCTGCCTCTCCCCAGGCAGCACAGCTTTCTAAAGGTCTTCTCAATCCCTGCTTGGGGTCAGCTTTGAGTCCTAAAGAGGTGCAGGCCTTGCACCGCTGCTTACAAGGATGCGTTCACTCTGGTCCCTACTGATGCAGACTGAATGCAGACTTTGCCTCAGACAGGCAGGAAAAGGACAGCAGACACGGGGTGGAACGTGGCTGAGGGCCACTGTGGGCTACTGCAAAGCCACCCCCGAAGTTTTGTGCTCCTGGCACGGGCAAGGTGGAAGGAGAGAGGGTGCCACAGGCAGAGCCCCAACAAGTCTAGCAGGGCTCGGAGAGGACATGAGGCTGTGAAGCCCTCTGCTCCCACCCCAGGTCCGCCCTCAGCCCCACTCCTACCTCCCGGCGCGTGGAGCGGATCAGGACCTTCAGGGTCCGGCTGATGTCCTTCTCGAGCTCTGCCTCTGCGACACCCTGCACGGGGGGAGGAAGCACCGCGGGTGATGCCAACCCTCCCCAGGGACCCAACCCACCCCGGGGCCGGATCCTGCCACCCATCGGGGCTCGGCTGGAGGCCGGGGATGGTTTTTTGCAGAGTTCAGCACGGGAACAACGTCTGGCAAGGGTGACTGCAAGCCATTTGCGGCTGGGGTGACGGCGAGAGCCCCACGGCGTGGCACCCCGGCTATGGGGCAGGCGATACCCAGCCATGAGCTGGGGACCCCAACGTGTGCACACCCCCATACTTGGGAGGGGGGTTTAAGCCCCAAAATAGGGGTGGAGGATAAAAATTGTGGTCCTGGACTCACCGGCTCCTGGAAATAGAACTGGTAATCAAAGGTGGGGTAGGTTTTCATCTTCTCCACGATGTCCACAGCGGGGTCGGCGGGTCGGTACGGGGTGTTCAGCGAGGCGACGGCTCTGGGACATCATGGAGGGGGACAGAATCAGCCTCGCACCCAGATTTGGGGTGCCCCATGCGAGCTGGGGCTTTGCTGTAGGGACAGGAGAGGATCTGGGGCAGGGGTACGGCCAGTCCCCAGGGACCCACCTCACCCTCTCGGGGTAGAAGAGAGCCATGTTCCAGACCACGGCACCGCCCCAGTCGTGGCCGACCAGCACGGTCTGTGGGATGCCCTGCGGGGAAGGGGGCCGTCAGCCCGTGCCCCCATGGCTGCACCCCAAAAGCAGCACCCGAGAGGTGATTTGCCTTCCTCCGAAGCAGCATAGAGATCAGAAAACAGTAATATTTCCTTTTTTTTTTCCTTTTATGTGTTTTTTTCCTTTTTTTTCCCCAAGGAAGAAGCGTTACCTGATCCCCCCGGAGCAATTTGCTCTGACTTAATTAAACATTTCAAGTACCTGGGCCCTCCAGAGGAAAGGGGTTTGACATTATCCACCGAAAACACATCTCAAGGCTGCTCGTCCCCTGGGATCACCCGTACGGGTGCGATCATTGCACAGGGTGACAGCAAGGGGAATGTCTCGGTATCAGCACAGCCAAAGAAATCCCCAGCCCCTCTGGGAAGGGGCTCGCAGCATCCCCCAGGGCCAGACGGATCCTGCCCAGAGCCGGGCACGCCGAGCTCACTGTTCCCCCCCTGCTCCATTCCATTTTCCTGACCCCTCTGGGCACCTACAAATAAATCCAATTAAAACCCGCGCTCCTGACAATGTAGCAGCTGGTTCATAATTAGCTGATATTTAGAAGCGTAATTAAAATACCCTCCCGGCGGACATGGCTCAGGGCTGGCTGTGTGCCGGCGAGCCCTGCTCGCTGCCATCCGACGGCGTGAGACCCGGCGTCTGAGACCCACCCCCCCAAGGGCAAGAAGAGGATTTTGGGGGGGGGGTCCCAGCATCTCCCACCTCCGATGTGGGGCTGAGTGGGTCCCCTGGGTGCTGATGGGTTTCATCCCACCATCCCCGGCCATCACCATGCCGGCTCCTGGACCACTCCTCCTCTTCTGCATCCCAGAAATGGGCTCAAACAACATATGAAGCTTCACGAAGTCATTTATCTTCCCCAAAATCTCCCAGGTTGTCTCAGGGGAGGGAGAAGGAGCCCCCCCGGGGGGGAGAGGAGCAGGATGGGCCCCAACAGTAGCAGAGGAACAGGGAAAACCAAAGTCCCATCCATACGGGGTGCCACGACCTCAAATCCCATCTACCGAGCTCACCCTGAAGCAAAACGGGCACTGACCCTCTTGCCAGGCTGCGTATCGACGGGCACCTTTCTATCTATTTTCCTTATCATTTTTAATCCAGCGTGAAGGCAATTCCCCAGCCAAAACAATCTCGGTGATTTATCATCACTTGCTTGGCACCAAACCGGAGCCGCAGCCCTGCAGCGCCCGTCTTGGTCCCCTCCCAAAAACCCATCCAGCTCCGATGCTGGCACAAAACCACCACCACTCCTCAAACAAGGAGCCCTTGCAAAACCTCAAGGGCTTTTTTTTCCCCCTTGTTTCTTGAGTTGTTTTGGTTTTTTTTTTAGCACTGTGCTTTTTGAAGGACTCGTTCCCTTGGAAGCCATTTTGCAAGGAAAAAGCCCTGCGGATGCTGGCATTTGTGGGCTGTGCCTTCTTCCCCTCCACTTACATCTCTTTTAAAAGGCACAGAAATCAACCCCATCCCCTCGCCAGGATGGGAATTAAACCTGGAGCTCCCAAACCCAAGTGGATCAGATGCCAAGATGACACCGGATTCGAGCTGTGCCGAGGGGCAGCGTTGGTCCCCCGGCCACTCCAGCCACTTGGGAGCTGCTACGGTCGGGGTTTGAGGGGGATGGAGGGGATACAGCCCAGCATCCTTCTCCACGAGTATCTCGCCGCCTTACCAAAACCCAAAACAGGTGCCACCAGCCCATCTCCCCACCCTCAGCAAGGACACAAAGTCCAGGAAAAGGTGACGCAGAGCTGGAGACCCTCCCAAGGATGAGTTCTCCCCACTGGCAATGGGTTGTATGAACATCCCCATCCTTTAAAATCCCATCCACGGAGAACACAAAGACGGGGCTTGGTGCTACCCCAAGGGTTTTGGAGCGAAGTCACCAGGGAGCTCAGATAGCCCAACATGGGAAGGAAGAGGTGAAGGGCAGCCGCGGGGACGTGCACCCAAACCTTGCCAAGAAGGAGGGACCCATCGTGGGGGGCTCCTCACCAGTTTGTCCAGGAAAACTGCCAGGTCCTTGGGAAGGGAGGAGAGAAAGGGTCAGATCCTGCCCGGGACCATGCCTTACCAGCCAACACCATCCTCCACACCGCACTCATCCTGCCCACGTCTGTGCCCTGCAGCTCCTCACCTTGCATATCTGCTCCTGGGAATATTCTTTTATGTCTGCACAAAAGACATAATCGCCATGATTTTAACATCCACATGTTTCTACAGGTGTGTTCTGCATCCACCTGAGCTGCTGGGGCTGCAGGAGGAACAGGACAGCTTCCACCCCGCCAGGAGAAAATTCCTCCACCCATCTCCTCCTGGGTCTTGGCTTCGGGCTTGGCAGCTCCAGCCCCGAACACCCTCGTCCCCGCTACGCCCCAGTTAAAACCATCTCACCCGGCGGGGCCGTGGACTCCCCGTAGCCCTTCATCTCCAGAGCGATCACCCTGAAGCCGGCATCAGCCAAAGTTGGGATCTAGGAGGGAAAGCAGCAGCCTCCAAAGGATGCAGAGACCCCCAGACCCCCCCCCCCTCCCTTGGTGCCAGCACCCATCCTGCATCTGCCCACCCCAGCACGCCTGGAGATGTCCCCAGGGGGGCAGATGCGGGCTGGTGAGGCTGGAGGGTGGCGAACACTCCCGGGCTGTGTCCCGTGTCCCTCAACGCTCAAGGCAGGGGGGTGGGACAGCCCCGGGAACCCCCAGGAGCGATGGCCAGGCACCCCCTCCACCACGCTCCAGCATCCCACCGCCAGCCCCCGTGGTCCACCCTCCTCCCCGTCTCCTCCATCACCTGGTAGCGCCAGGAGAGCCAGGACTCGGGGAAGCCGTGGCAGAGGCAGACGACGGGGCCATGCCCCATTTCCACAAAGTGCAGCTGGACGCCAGGCTGGAAGGGACGGAGAGCCTCGCCGGCTGCGGGTGGCATGGCTTCACCCCCCAACTCTCCACCCACCGCCGGTCGCCAGGCGTGGGAGCTCACCCCCCTCTCCAGTCCACCATCCCAGAGCCACGCCAGCACGTTTTAGCTCCTGGGGTGGATGGAGAAGACCTGAACGACGGGGCTGGTGAGCATCCCCCACCCAGAGCAGCCCACGCAGGAGGGTGGACAACCCAACAAGCCACCCGTGGGCTGGCACATCCTTGCACGGGGCTCAAGACCCTCCCCAAGCCCTGCCAAGACCGGGGACACCTTGTCGCCGAGGCGGTCCCCTCCACCCTACCCGGATGGGCACGTATCCGTGGGTCACATCGGACGGATCACACGCAGTTGGCAGCGGCTCTTCTTGGGTGAGAAGCTGCGGGGTGAGGAGCACAGGGTGAGCTCCTGAGCAAGCCTGGAGCTCCACGGGACGTCCCCGCCGCCCTGCTGCTGGTGGGACATCCATGCGCTTGAGATGGACACGGCTCAGCAGGTCCACGGGATGAGGTTATCGGGGGGTGGGCAGAGTTTGCAGGAGATCACAGGCCCCATCCCATTCGTTTCCAAAGCCGCCCGCAAGTCCTGCCCCAGCACCGCATCACGGCAAGACCCAGAAGCCCGAGCCCATCCCTCCTGGCTCTGCAGAACTGGTCCGGGATCCCCAGAAGAGCAGGGCACAGAGAGGACCCAGACCACCACCACGTGCCTGGACACCCGAGAGCTCCTCTAGCTCCTTCAGGACGGTTTCGGTGTCCCTGACGAGGACGGTGGCCATGCCCATCTCCCGGGCCGGCTTCAAGTTCTCCCCGATGTTGTCGAGGAGGATGACCTGGAGGTAGACCAGCGAGAGCCGGGCTCAGCGCCCCAGGGAAGGGCAGCCGCTGGACTTTGGGTGCCCAGAGGGACCCCTCTGTGCCCTGTGTTTTGGGGGTGATGGTCGTACCTCCTGCGGTTTTGCCCGCAGCGCATCCAGGGCATAGGTGTAGATCTGGGGATCTGGCTTCCGCGCTCCGAGCCGGCAGGACTCGATCACCAGGTCGAAGTGACGGTGCAGCAGGTTCATCAGCGTGGCCGTGAAGAGCCGCCCCGCGCTGTCATCCACCCAGTTGTTGGTGAGGACGCAGGTCTTAAATCCTAGGAAAGGGCAGAGCAGGGAGCGCTGGTTTTCCCACTCCAGCTCTCCCGCAAGCGTTTGATTTCACCTCCCCTCCCCAGCCGCGTTTCTCAGACCTTCCCAGCCTAAAATCTCTGATTTACAAGGCTCTGTCTGGACCAGGATAACCCCGGCAGGAGATAAAAGGATGCTCAGCAGGAGCTTATGCCCAATTTGCACTTCCAGGAAGGCTCAATCCTCCCAACGCAAGCTGGATGTGAGCCGGAGCTTGGGCACGCCGAGGTGCTGAGGACCGAGCCGATGGACCGGCCACGGCATGGGGCAAAGAGCTACGGCATCCTGCTAATTGCTGGCTGGGTGATAACATGTCTGATGGATTTGGTAGCAGGGCTCAGAATATTTAATTAGAGGACGCTGAGAGGTGACATCAGGAGAGTCCTTGGATGATGATGAGGGACCAAGCAGGGACCCCATGGTGGGACCGACCAGGGACCCCCGTGGCACCTGCTTGGGAGGGGAGCAGCACCCCTACTCCAGCACCCCTTGCCCAAAAGCCCCCCAGCACCCACCGTTCCTGCGCAGCGCCCTCGCTGCCCGCAGAAGGGGGGCATTGACGGTCCCCTCGGCTGCCATCTCCTCGAAGGCTCGGGCGACGGAGAAGGTGGGCGGCAGGACGATGCCCAAGGCGGAGGCGTGCTGCCTGCAGCCCTCTTCCATCTCCGAAAAGAGCTGGAAAACACCCACGCAGTCGTTCAGTTGACCCCCCCAAAGAAAGAAAAGGCAGCCCATCCTGGAGCCTGCTCCCCTCGGCTCCTTCCCAAGCCCCATCCGAGCCGCCGGTGATGCTCCACGACTGGTACCCGCGGGCTCACCTGGGACAGGGTGATCTGTCCCCTCATGGCTTTAGCATAAGGACTGTCAGATCCGCCGGCAAACATGACGTTTTGCAAGAAATTCCTGCAAGGCAAAGGAGGAGAGGTCAGCTGGTGGGGGGACATGACACGACACCCCAATACCAGAGGGGTACTGGGGTACGCTACAGGGAGAAGGATGCTCTGTGCCTCCAGCCTCCATCATCACCCAGCACCGGAGCATCACTTCATTACAGGACCGGGAGATCACTAGCCATTTATTTCTGCTGGCAGCTCAATTACTTCGCCTTGCAGATAGACGAGCAGGGAGCTTTGCCAGGAATAAAAAAATAATGCGAAGAGCAAGGTATTTTGTAAGCTGTAGCTCAGGGAAAATAATTTGCCCCTATCACAAGATCACAAAAGGCCTTCTCAGGCGGCAATAAAACAAGATTACAGCGACAGGCTTTAGGACAAAGCTCTCCTCCGAGTCGATAAAAACACAGCTCAGTTAAAAATAAAGCGGCTTTACCTGTTCCAGCAGGATTGCTGTCATTATTTTTTTTTTTAATATAAAGCGAAGCAAAAATATGTTTGATGGCCTGATAATCTGGGAATTTATTGCTCCATCTGCTCCACATCCTCCAGCATTTAGTTTGTTTTTTTTTTTAACTCCCTGCTTTTTTTAACACCCACGCGCTGCTGGGAGATCCCAGCGTTTTCGGGGATGCAAACAGACAGAACCTGTTTGGCTCCTGTTTGGGAGCTTTTGGGATTACTAATTCCCAAGTACCCCGTATTAAATGGGCCAAAGGGTTCGCTAGGACTTGCGAGGCTCTTTGGGACCTGCTTTGGGTCTCATCAGCTCCAGCTCATGCACTGAGTTGTGTCGGGTCTCAGCACTGGGGCAAGGATGGGCTTAATTAATTATCCTGCTTATTTAATAATTAGTTGCTCTTCTTACCGCTGCTGCCAGCGTCCCCTATGGCAGTCCTGCCTCTTTGGGGGTTACTTTTAACCACTGACCTGCACCCCACATCCAGGAGAGGCCACCCTGCCTTCTCCCCCCAGCCTGCACCCCGCATCCAGGACAGGACCCTCCCCAGCCTGCACCCCACGCCCAGGCCTGGGGGTCCCCAGCCCGTACCCCACATATACTCAGGGACCCCAGCTTGCCCCCCACGTCCCGGACACGGTGCCCCCAGCCCCGTCCTCCTGCTATGGGGGCCCCAGTCGCGCAGACCACGCGCGGGCGGCGGCCGCACACGCAGTATTGTCGCCTCGTCTCTACGTGTCTCCGGCCAAGCGGCGATGTGCCGAAGCGCGGGCGGACGAGTGCCGCCGGGCCGGGCCGGGCCGGGCCGGGCCGGGCCGTACCTGGGCAGAGCGCAGTCCCGCTCGCAGGAGCCCAGGAACTGCTGCAGGCCGGGCCGAAAGAGCACGCCGCCAAGGTCGAACAAAACGGCCCGCCGCGCCATGGCCGCCCCACCGCCGCCGGTACCCGGACTCGAACCCGCGACCCCGACGCCGCCAGCGCTGAGGCCCTTCCGTCGCGCTACAGGCCCCGCCCCCGCCGCCTCGCCCCGCCCCCTGCCCGGGCGCCGCGCTGGGTCCTAGCGCCGCCGTCTGGCGCCCGTCACGGTGGGTGTCCCTCCGGGGACCCTCCGCAGAGCACCCCTGCACGGGGGACACCCCCCCTCCGTCCCACCAGCACCCTCCCGGTCCCGTGGGGCTGTGGGACCCCCCCGGTCGCGACGTCTGGTGGTGGCAGCCCCCCGGCCCCCTGCTGCCGTGGGTGCCCACCTCTCCACCCGCTCCCTGCAGCTGCTCACCCAGGTTTTGCCCAAAATCGCGTTTTCTCCCATTAACGGGGAGCCCGGGCTGCTCCTCAGCTCCCCAGGGTGCAGCAGCACCCGCTGACCCGACCTGCCGGCCCCCAACTCCGAGGGGCCTAACGGTGCTGGAAGCGGGAAGGGGCAGGGGGTGCGCAGGCAGGACTGGCCATGTGCTGCAGGCGTGCACACGCGTGTGCACACACGTACACATGCACACGTTCACATGCACGCAGATGCACACGGTGGCATACACGCAGGAGCACGTGCACACCTACATGCACATATATGCCCACTCGCACATGTGCACACCTACATGCATGCACACATGCGCACACAAAAATGCGTGCGCACAAGCATGCACATAAACACACACATGCAGGCGTGTATGCACACATGCATACACACGCGTGCACAGGTGCACATACATGCACACACACACTTGTGTGCATATGCAAAACACATGTGTGCATGCTGAACACGCATGCACACCACCAGGCACGTTGCTGAGGATGTGTGCTCACCGTTAAGCATGTGTGTGCTTCTCCAAGCACGTGTGTGCACGCTGAGGCTGCACGAGCACTGCCAGGCATGTGTGTGCACACTCAGCACGTGTGTGCACTGCTAAGCACGCGTGTGCGCTGCTGAGCACGGGTGCGCACCACCAGGCAACGGTGTGGGTGCCGAGCACGTACGTGCGTGCTCAGCACACGCCTGCATGCCAAGCACATACGTGCACACGCGTGTACGCCGCCTGGCCATTTCAGCAACCCTGAACCCCCCCCAGAGAGGCAGCCTCGGGGGGGGGACGCATGACCCCCTGCACACCCCGAGCCAGCCCTGGTGTGCTCAGCACCAGACACGCCGTGGCCATGCGTGTGCGTGTGCGTGTGCGTGTGTGTGGGCCGGCCCCGCCTCGGGGAGCCGCCGGCAGTGCCGTGGCGGGACGGCCGCGTCGCCGAGCGGTGAGCGGGGCGGGGGGGACCGGGAGGGATCGGCAGCGGTTTCACGGGCAATCCCAACCCCCTGCCTCAGTTTCCCCACCTGCAAAACTAGAGGTGGGATGCTGGCTCGGCCATAGCTCGGGAGCTGGGGGGGGGGGGATATAACTGCACCCGTGCCCAGTGCAGCAGAGCTGGGGGGCTGTTCCTTGCTGGGGTGGCTATTGGGGAGGGGGCAGAGTTATTTTAGGGGGGCTCAAGCCCAGATGAGCCACGCATTTATGGGCAGCATCCCGCTCCTGGGGCTCGGTGTCCCCCATCCCATGTCCCCAACCTCCCGCTGTCCCTGGGACCCCTGACGCGACCCCCCCCCCCCCACCCAGCATCCTCCCAGGGTGGTCCAGCGCCGGGTGGGTGGATGAAACCCCCTTCCCTGATTTCTGGCATGGCTCAGATCGCCGGCGGATGAAGGCTTTTCCTCCTCCCATCACGGCGGGGGCAGCTCCGGCACAGCTCCTCCGCTCACCCCAAAACGGGGGCCGGCAGCGGGTCTGCAGCCCCCCGGGTCCCAGCCGCCGTGACGCCGACCCCAGCTTCTCCCTGCTAAAAAGGTGGGAGCATTTTTGAGGGGAAAAAAGAGGGGGGAAAAGAAGAACTTTGCTGGCCTGTTGCTATTCCGGCGAGAAGAGCCGGGAGGAACAACCCAGCCTTGGTGCCAGCGAAATGCCAGCATGGCTACGCCTCTGAGACCCAGCCAACTCGTGGCAGGGCTGGGCCGCGGTGCCGCTGCGGTCTCCGCCGGGGGGGGGTCCCCCAGCTGCCCCCCCCCCCCTTCTTTTGGGGTCCTTTGCTCCAAAGCGAAAACCACCCACCCCTGCCAGGTGCTGGCCTGAGACCTGAGAAGCTCGTTGCACCCCAGGATGCCGGCAGGGAGCTGGGATGCGGGTGGGAGCCCCCTTCCCTCTGCAGAGGGGCTCGGGGACGGCTGGGAGGATGCGGGGTGCCGGTGGGGACCCCCCCCTGAGCCCCCGAGCCCCCGCGCCGCGCCAGCAGCCTCTGGCACCCGCTCCCCCGGCCCCGGCGCCAAGACTTTCCGGTGGCGGTTTTGAAAGAGCCGTATTGTCTGCCCCCCCCCCCCCACGGCGGCCTCCTGCTTTTCCATGGCTCCAGAGGGGGGTTTTGGGGGGGACGAGCAGGATCAGCCTCACCCCAGCCCTTCCAGCCCTCATCTTAACCCCTCCGTGCCTCAGTTTCCCCATCAATATGCTCAATGTGCTGCGCTGGGCGGGGGGGAGTGTGCAGAAAGGGTCCCCCCCCTTCCCGGGGGGCTTCCTCCATGGTGCAGGGATAGTGGGGTACGGCAGCCCCAAATCCCAAAGCCCGGCAGCCAGAGATGCATACGCATGGAAAAGTAAGGGCGCTTGGTGGATTTTGCTGGTGTGAACTGGGGGGGGGGACCCAAAAGGGTCTCAGAGGGTGTCTCAGCTACAGCCTCGACCCCCCCCCATTTCTCTTTGCTCCTGAAGGACACCATGGTCCCGGGGGGCCCTGGCTGGTGCCTGCTGGTGGGGCTCTGCGCCCTTGTCCCCCCCGCCACCACCCAGGGGGGACCAGAAGAGGACGTGACAGCCAGCGTCAGGATGGAGGAGTTGGGGTACCACCTCGCCCAGGATGGGGACCCCCTCCGGGACCCCCAGCGCTGCGGCATCACCTTCCACACCCCCAGCCCTTGCAGCGCCCGTGGGCCACCCTCCTCTGCTTCCCGCGATGAGCTGGATCACCTCAAGAACCTCTTGCAGGACACCAAGGCCAGCCTGAAGGACGTGGAGATGGCGGCCACACTGGAAGACAACCAGACCCGCTACCAGGACATCATCACCGAGGCGCTGCCCGCCATCCACGGGGCCAACCTGGAATTTCAGGAGAGCCTGGATAACGTCCGCAGGGAGCTGGAGGCTCACGTGGCCGAGGCCGATCACCCACGGACGGCCGAGAAGAAGGAGAAGTAAGTGCCACGGGAGGGGGACGGACCGTGGGAGATGCTCCGTGGAGCTGATGGCCCAAAATCCATGGGTGGGAGCCAGCCCCAGGCTGTAGACACCTGGGGGGGTCTGGGTGTCCCCAGGGGTCCCACAGCCTTCGTGGTGGCTCTCAGGTGACACGCGGGGTTTGGATGCTCAGCAAACCGCTGCCGTTAACATCCACGCGTGTGCCCCTGCCCTAAACCCACCGTAGCGGGACCGGTGAGGGGTCCTCCGAGGGCAGGGTGGGGGGTGCGATACCAGGAAGGGGGGGTCGTCACTCCTAAACCAGTGACCCAGCACAGCTGAGCCACGACGTGATGATGGAGCAGCGTTCGCCAGGACGGAGGAGTCGGGGTACCTCCTCTCCCAGCTTGGGGACCCCCAGTGCTGCAGCATCACCTTCCACACCCCACACCCCCCCCCCCCCGCGAGGAGCCCGGTAAGGACACGGGGGACACTGAGCCCATCTCCCTGCCCCGCCAGGCTGCGGAAGGGTGTTCGCGTGGTGGCCCACATGCTACGGCTCACCGGCCGCCTGGCGCAGACCCTCGATGCCACCTCCCGCCGCCTCCACGCCGAGCTGAGCCGGCGCCTGCAGAGCTCGGCCGCCCACGCCGCCGCCGCCGCCGAGCCCTAGGACGGCGGGGACGGGCTCCGCCGTCACCCCACGCATGGCCTTGCTTGCTGGTAGGACCCCAACCCGGCTCAGCACCACGGTTTTTGGGGGGTCCTGGCTCCTCTCCCCGGCCCCGGGGAGCTGTGACTTTGCACGGGGGGTTTGCAGAGCTGGTCTGGGCGCCGGAGCCGGCGGTGCCGGGAGGTTGTCGCCTGCTACGCGATGCCGTCGCACACGCGATGCCATCATGCCATCGCACACGCAATGCCGTCACGCCATCGCACACGCGATGGCCGTAACCCTGGTCCCAAGTGTTCGATGCATTTATCCCCCAGGAACTCTGCCATCATATAGCAGAGCCTGGTGCCACTGCGTGTGCCCAGCCCCCTGTCCCGGGGGGAAAAGCCCTCTGTGGGGGGGCTCCTTCCCATCCCCAGCAGACCTCTGCACCCCTTTCATCCTCCCTGGAGGAACTTTATCCACACAGGCTCCCTTTTTTCACAGCTAGCCAGCCCCGTGTGCCAACAGCTAAGCCATCACACCCGAAGCCTTGCCTGAACCGGGCTCTGGCAGCTCCCCAGAGGGTCTTAAAAATTAACCCCAGCTCTTTTGGGGTTTGGATGCATCTCGCCGGTGGTCCAGCAGCATCACCGCCCGCCTGGCACGGGCAGCGCCGCTACGGGCTCCGGTTAAGCCTTTGCCCTTGGGAACAGCTTGTCCAGGCTTGGAAGAGCCTTTTTGCCCCTGGGGGGGTAAGGGGGGAGGCTGGGTCTGGAGCTGCAGGCAGGGCAGAGGGGATGGGGCTGCCCTGCCTGCACAGAGCAGGGCAGGCAGCCGGCGAACGGCTGGAGACGAAACCGCCTGGCAATAAATTGAAGCTGGCAACTCGAGTGCTCCCAACCCAGTGAGGTTTGGGCAGCGGGAAAAGAGCCGGAGGCAGAAAATCCCTCCTGTGTTTGTAAGCCCGGAGGTTCTCCCGGGAGGCTGGAGAGAATGGCCAGGGTCACCCCGGCACGTCGGGCTCGGGGCACCCCGCTACCCCCACGGTGCACCCTAAGGATGGGCAAGAGGCAGGAATACCCCCGGGCAGCGGCAGCGGCACTTCTGCAGGAGCTGCAGGCAGCGAAATAAAGATGCATTGCGCTCTGCCAGGCGTCAGCGTTATCTCCGCGTCTGTTTTCTCTCCATCCTCTGCTGTCTAAGGGAAAAGGAGGATGGATGAGGTTGTCTGCAGCGTTAACTGTCCCTCCACCTCCAAAATAGTCCACCCTGATCGGGAACCCAGCGAAGGGGATGCACCCCCCAGCATCCACGATGTTTCCCCCCCCCCCCCCCCAGCCTTCAATCCACCATCCAGCAGTCAGCTCCGTTTTTTTCCTCCCCAGAAAAATCAATGTTTGCTGTCTTTTTTTCCCTGATTAATTCATTATGGCCTTGCCCTACTCATCCTTCTCCCTAATTCCCTTCCTTTGGTGGGCCTGGATCGATCTCCGGGAGCAGCCTTTGCAATTTCCAGCTGCTCCCCATCCCTCTGGCATCCATCGCTGCATCTTCCCCCCCCTCCCCATCTCCCCAGCTTCGGGGGTCCATCCAACACCAAACACTCCCTTCGGCCTCGCAGGCAGCCTTGGGACGTGGCCGTGGGCTGAGGGCTCTGCACCGTGGCATGGGGACGGGGCTTTGCATCGCACCGCTGGCTGCAGCGTGTTTCCCCGGGGTGGTGGAGGTTTGCCAGGGTGTTTTGATGCAATCGTGACATCGGTGATTAAAAAATGGAGTGGTTTGATGCAATCATGACGTCGATGAGACATCTGGATCACCCTGGCGTGATGTTTGCATCGGTGAGATGTTTGTGGCCGTGGGGCTGGAGAGGCGACAAGCCAGTATCTGCCTGGCTTTGGCATGGGCTGCTGCTGGGGTGGTGGGATGGCAGGATACCGGCTCCATGGTCCTCTTCCTCATGGATTTCTGGTATTCAGCATCCCAAGGATGGTAGGAAAGCCGCATGGGTGCAGGCAGGATGGGGGTCCTGCAGCAGAGTGGGGGGAGCAGTAAATTCGGGTGTCCTCCGTGCCTGGGTCTGCCTCTTCATTTGTCTCCCAAGGGAAAGGAAGCAAATCCTTGGGCAGGTCCCCCAGGGCTGGAAATTGCAGTCCTGGGCTTCGTTTGCAGGAAGGTTGCACATTAAACTTCCTAGCAGGAAGGAAGGAGAGAGGCTGCTCTGGGGAGGAGCTGGGTCTTCGCCGGGGAGGTCGGGAAGCAGGGGGGGAGCTCTGGGTTTCCCATCCTCTTGCGGTCAGAGAACCACCTCTCCGGCCCAAAGTAGCCCTGTCCCCATCGCTGTCCCCGTGGGGACACCTGAGACAGGAGGGGGAAGGGGTCAGCAGGGTGGGGGGGTTGATGCTGGATGTTGCCCTGACTTTGCTTTCCCAATTTTGCAACCGTTCCCTTGGCAGTGTTTTAGGGGGGGCAAGCGTGGGCTGAGGCAGGTGCTGTGTGGGGTCAACTCAAGACCTTGCACCCCATTTTCCCCAGACCAGGGGACATCGCCGCTCCCTGGAGCTGCCCTTCAGCCCACAGGAAGGTTGGCACTAAACCCCCAGCCTGGGGCTGTGGGGCAAATGGGGAAACCCTGGTCTGGGGGGGGACTGGGGAAAGCAGCCCCTTGCTTCCCCCCACCGGTACAAGAGCCTGGACCTTTGAAATGCCCCCTGCGATGCCCCCTGCAATACCTTGTGTGATGCCCCATGAAATGCCCCGTGCAATGCCCTGCGATGCCCCCTGCAATACCCCAAGCAATGTTCCCTGCAATGCCCCATTCTGTGCTCCAGCTCCACTTCTCTACAGCACTCTGGCTCCTGTTCTCCTTCCCTCTCCCTCCTCATCCTCACACATAAAGCCCAACACCCCCTTCCCTCTCCCCCAGCTGAGCGGTGCCTTGGAAGAGACTGAGAAAACCCTGACAAATCCAGCCTTTTCCAACCCCGGGGAAGCTTTGGCAATGCACAGGGGGCAAGAAGGGCCGGGGGAACCAATGCCCCCCCCAGCCTTCCTCCCCCTCATCTCCCTGCCTCCCCTCCTTCCCTGCCTGGGCATGGCTTTCCCTCCTCCCCCAGCCCCTGTCGTCACCGTCACCGCTTCGAGTAAGAGCTGAGACATCCTTCGCCGGAGCCCAGTCCTTGCCGGAGCCCTCCGCGGCACAGCATCCCAACCCCGGCACTGCCGAGGGAACGGGGAGCTTCGAGGACCCCTCCTTGCTCTCCCTGCAGCAGGTAAGGGGGTTCGTTGGGTCCAGGCTGGGTGGGAAGGAGAGAAGCTGTTTTTCCCTGCAAATATCCACGATTAAAGCTGTTTGCAGAGTGCCCAGGATGGTCGGGGAGTGATGGGGAGGCAGCGGCAGGGAAAGTTTCCCAGCTCTGCATGAAGTTACCATCTAAAAATGGAAAATCCCCCGCTGCCTGCCTTTAAAATCCAATAAATAAGTTAGTTATTCTCGCTGCCTCCCTGATGGCACGTCGGGATGCTGAGAGCTTCGCCGGGCTCGCTGTGGTCGCGGGCATCCTCCAGTCCAGCCTTTAGCATCCGCACGGGGCAGGTTTCTGCATCCCTTCAGGAAAGTGGTCGGCAAGTACCAGCATTTTGCAGGCACGTAGGTGCCTCCCGGGGCATCTCTGCTGCAGGGTCAGCGTGCCTCAAACCGAGCGCTTTGTGCCACGGAGCAATGGGAAATCCGTCAGGGAAACGGTTTGGATGCGGGGAGGCAAGGCAGGGCTGTAGGTAAAGGTCAGGCAGGAGGGTAGGGCTGCCTGCCCCGCTGCCAGGCTCTGCCTGTGCGGTCTCCCACCCACGCAGCCCCCTTCCCGCTCACGGGTGCATGTCCTGAGTGGGCTCCTCTCCACCCGTGTGCCCCCCAAACCCCCTTTGCCCCGTACAGGCGGTTTCAGGCACAGCTTTGCATCACCCAGGGCACCTCCTTCCCCTCTCCAGTGTCTTTCAGAGCTTTGGGGAAATCCCCACTCGTGTGACCCCGTAACCAAGCCCAGAGTGGGAGCAGCTCCCCCAGCACCCCCCGTACTCTCCGGTATATTTAGATATCTCAGCCAGGAGAGGCACATCCACAATTTTCTCTCCAGCTCAGCACAGCGGGCAAGTGTTTCTCCTCCCATTTCCCCCCCACTCCACCATCCTTGTATTAATCAATTGAAAATTGCACAGAAGACGATGATGAGTTCAGGAGGGCTTCGTGGTTTTACCAGGGCAGGGAGGAATTTAAGCTAAAGGAGCTTCTTGTTTAGCAACATCAGTGCCGGACTGAGAACCTCCTTCCCTTTGGGGGTGGAAGCAGTTGCCTCCCGGAGAGGGGAAGCTGCTCCTGGGGGTACGGGTCAAGTGTGGAGGAGTCACCTTGTAAGCAGGAACAGATTTCGGGGCCTCTGCAGAGCAAGTGATTTCCCCTCTTGCAGAGATTTGCCTTGCCGGGGAGGGGAACCAAACACATCCATGGATGGATGGATGGATGCATAGGTAGATGGATGCATGGATAGATGGATGAATGCATGCATGGAGGGATGAACAGATGCATGGATGGATGCATGGATGGATGGGTGGATGAGGGTGGATGATGAAAGGATGATCTCTCTTCTCAGAGGTGAGTGGTACGGGGGAAACCGGCCTCAGGAGCCCGTTCGGGGCAGTGCAGCCTCTTGGAGCAGCTGAGAAGCTTCCCCCTCCCTCGTTCCCAGGGCATGAGGGAGCTTCGAGTTAGGGAGGGCAGAAGGATGGTTGAAACCAGTTATTTTCTGGTCACCCCAGTGAAAGTTGAAGCACTGGGCTCCATCTCTGCTATTAAATCACGCAGGGGCAGACCTGGGCTCCCCATCGCTTTAACTCACGGGGTCCAGCTGCCTGGCTGTGACCGACGCTGCCCAGATTCACGCCCTGCCTGCCCGGAGAGCGCTCGTGAAACGGGGAGCAGATGCTTTGGGGACATTTTCCCTTGACTCTGCCATGGTGGCAGCTCGGGTCAACTCCAAGCCCCGCTCGCAGCTGGGAGCGGCTTTGAGGGAACCGCAGCGGGACCGTCACCTCCCAGACCTGCACCGTGGTGGCATCGCAGTGACAGTGCCGCTCTCTGTTGTCTTTCCAGGAATGAAACTTGGGGCAGGTGACTTGGCAGAGCATCCCGACCCACACACCCTGGCCTGGCTGTGTCCCTGCTGAGGCTCTCCCAGCCCACAGCCAGCTCCATCCATGGCTCCTCCAGCACTCGCTAACAGTGGGGACACGCAGGACACCCAGTCGGAGGTCCCCTATGGCGGCTTTCCCTGCTGAGCCTCCACTCCCACCACCATCTCAGCTCATCCCCGGGGGGCTTTGCAAACTGCTCCAGGGAGGGGGTCCACGGGGGACACCAGCACAGGGAGCATGGGGCGGCTGTCCCATGGCATCACCCCCTTCATCGCGTGGTGCTTCGTCACCTTCCACGCAGGTAAGGGCAGCTCTCGCTTTCCCTGGGGTACCTGAATTTTCTTTGCTTGAGCCCTGCCTTCCCATGGGTGTCACCCACTGGGGCCCTGGCGGGAGGGGTAAATTTGGGGAGAGGGGAGGGGAAGCCGAGGGGGCTGTGGTGTGTGCCCATGGAAAACCAGTTCTCTCCCAGTTTACCCCCATGCAGTCTCGCAGCATGCCCAGTCTCCACACCGGCATGATGTCCCCCACCGCACGCCGAGCTAGGACGGGGTTCGTGTCTTTGCAGAGCAGCTTGCCACCACCCAGACACTTGGGTGGGGGTGGTCTGCTCTGGGTCATCCCCCCCCAGGGGATGCACCTCTGGGACCCCAGATCCATCCCGTGTAAGCTAGAAATGTGGGAGAGAAGGAAAAAAATGGATTTTGCTTTCAACTGCTGTCAACGCAAGACCTCCCATGAGCTGGGCATCTTGCTTGTCCCCTTCACTTGGGACCAGCCCTCCCCACCACCTCTAAGACCCTCAATTCCTGGCCAAAATACAACACCCAGGGCCCTTGCTGGGCTTGCCTGCCCAGCGGGGAGACTTCGCACGGGGCATGGGGCATGCTATGGGGCCGTGCACCTCCTTCTTCAGGGCAGAGCCACCCGTACAACGTCTCTTTGGCTGCACTTCACTGTGCAAAGCTCTCCCTCCCTCCCTCCCGCCATCCCTGCCTCCCTCACTCGGCCTCCCTCGACTTGCTGGTGGAAATTTATGGGGCTCTGCAGCGAGAGCAAGGACGGCCGAGCGATGCGCCGAAGACCAACGCCAACAATTTCTAGGCAGAGCAAAGAGCGTTGCACTCCTTCCCAGCCCTGTCTCCAGCCCAGCCTGAGGGATGGCCTCTGGGCAGACTGCAGCGGTCCCAAGGACTGCGTCAGCCTCCTCCTTGCAAAGCTGAACCAGTTAGCACCAGTAAGAGCAGCTGGAGGGGACTGGGAGAGGGATCTCAGGCACGGAAGAGTGGGATTTTCTCGGCCAGGTTGACCTTGCACCACTCTCTGCGCCTTGGGAGGAGCACGGGGCAGCTTTGAGGGGGCTAATTCCCCTCTCCCCATCCCAGGGTGGGGTTTAGCATCCCCGCCTGCTGCAGCAGAGAGGGGTCTTGCCCAGAATGGGCACCCCTTTTCAGTGGGGTGCAGGGGTGTGGAAAGGGGTGTCAGCAAGCTCTCCCCCACCCCGACCCCATGCCCATCTCCCCGCAGCCGCCTGCCTGCAGGGCCAGCCTGGCAGCCACGCCGAGGAGCGTCTCTTCAAGCACCTTTTCACCGGCTACAACCGCTGGTCGCGGCCGGTGCCCAACACCTCCGATGTGGTCATCGTGAAGTTCGGGCTCTCCATCGCGCAGCTGATCGACGTGGTGCGTAGCCCACCGGGGGGGACCCCAGTCCCGTGTCGTGTCTATCTTTTCACCAGTTGGTCCTACTGGTCTGCCAGACCAGGACCTGGGGACCCTGGTAGGAGGTGGGGTTCAGGCACCAGCAACCTCCTGGCCATCTCCAACAGGCGACAAACCACCCACCTTGCCCCCCTCAGTCCTCCAACAAGCAGGGGGTCTGCACCCCTCCTCTCCATCCCAAACCCTCCCTTCTCCTGTCAGCAGGAGAGCACCAAGGAAAACTGCAGTTCTCCATCCTTGCCATGTCCTTATCCAACATCTACCTGCCCCGGGGCACCTCTGGGATTGTGTGTCCATCCCTCCCTCACTCATTCCTCCCATGCACACCCATCCATCCACCCATCTACCTATCCATTTATTCACCCATCTACCTATCCATCTGTCCACCTATCAACCTATCCATCTATCCACCTCTCTACCTATTCATCTGTCCACCTAGCAACCTATCAACATATCCATCAATCCACCTGCCCGTCTCTTCATCTATCCATGTGCATTTGTCCATCCATCAGAGCGGCTCAGAGCTCTACGCTGCAAAATGCTATTTCTTGCTGCCATCTAGTGAGCAGATATCACAGGGAAATAGAGTGTCTCCTTGGACTTGTACTGGTACCAGTTGCTCCCAGAAGCTGAACCCCAGAGGCAGAGGGCAGAAAGTGAAAGCAGTAATTTGGGGGCCAATGCATTGATGGGACAAAGTCTTGGGCTCTTGCTGCCTGTCTCCTCTCACCTCTCCCTCTTCCCCACTGCAGGATGAGAAGAACCAAATGATGACCACAAATGTCTGGCTGAAGCAGGTAGGAGCCTGTTCCCTCTCTGGGGCAAGGGCAGGAGCGTGTCACGGAGGGTACAGCCTTTGGGGCAGAGACACCCTGCCCAGGGGGGCTTGGTGGCATCTCCATGGTGCTGTTCCTGGAGGGATGCTGCCAGAGGAGGAGGAAGAAGGTGGCATCGGACAGCTCGGTCCCACCAGACCCAGGGCCACCTGATGCCCTCCCCTCCATGTCTCCCTCCAGGAGTGGAGTGACTACAAGCTGCGCTGGGACCCGGCAGACTTTGACAATGTCACCTCCATCCGGGTGCCCTCTGAGATGATCTGGATCCCCGACATCGTGCTCTACAACAAGTGAGTGATGCTGCCGAGATGGGGCATCCTTAGGGCCAGCTCCCTCTTCCCCTTCCCCTTCTCCTTCTCCTTCCCCTTCCCCTTCCCCTTCCCTTCCCTGCAGCTCATCCCATCCCATCCCATCCCATCCCATCCCATCCCATCCCATCCCATCCCAGCAGCTCCCCACCACTGCCAGCTGCCCTGGGCCTCCTGCCCTCCATCCCACCCCACTGGTAAAGATACAAATCAGTCTGCATCCATCTCCCCGTGTCCGGTGCTCGTGCTCCCACCCATCTCCATGCTCCGGATGGTGCCCAGGAGGGTGAACCCAGCACCGTGCAGGGATGCACGATGGGGCCACAGCCTCAGATCAAGGCTCACACCAGCCCTGAGAGCTGAGGGAGCTCCTGGCCCTATTTCTTGGGGGAAACAATTCATCCTCCTCTGATCTTCACATCTCTCCATGCCTGCAGCGCCGACGGGGAGTTTGCCGTGACCCACATGACGAAGGCCCACCTCTTCTCCAACGGGAAGGTGAAGTGGGTGCCGCCTGCTATCTACAAGAGCTCGTGCAGCATCGACGTCACCTTCTTCCCCTTCGACCAGCAGAACTGCAAGATGAAGTTCGGCTCCTGGACCTACGACAAAGCCAAGATTGACCTGGAGAACATGGAGCATCACGTGGACCTCAAGGATTACTGGGAGAGTGGCGAGTGGGCCATCATAAATGCCATCGGCACCTATAACTCCAAGAAGTATGACTGCTGCACGGAGATCTACCCTGACATCACCTTCTGCTTCATCATCCGTCGCCTCCCGCTCTTCTACACCATCAATCTCATCATACCCTGCCTGCTTATCTCCTGCCTGACTGTGCTGGTCTTCTACCTGCCCTCCGACTGCGGGGAGAAGATCACCCTCTGCATCTCTGTCCTGCTGTCCCTCACTGTCTTCCTGCTGCTCATCACGGAAATCATCCCATCCACCTCGCTGGTCATCCCTCTCATCGGCGAGTACCTCCTCTTCACCATGATCTTCGTCACGCTCTCCATCATCATCACTGTGTTCGTCCTCAACGTCCACCACCGCTCCCCCAGCACCCACACGATGCCCCGCTGGGTGCGCAGCTTCTTCCTCGACTTCATCCCTCGCTGGCTCTTTATGAAGAGACCCCCGGTGCTGCCTCCCCCCGAGGGGACCGCCGGGCAGTACGACCTCCCGGGGACGAGGCTCAGCACCTCCCGGTGCTGGCTGGAGACCGATGTGGATGACAAGTGGGACGAGGAGGAGGAAGAGGAGGAGGAGGAGGAAGAGGAGGAGGACGAGAAGACGTACCCCAGCCGCATGTCCCAGGCGGGCTCCCACGGCCAGGGCACCCAGTGCCGCTACAGCTGCGGGCGCCAAGCTGGGAAGGGGTCGGGGGGCTCAGGTCCCCGGGTGCCCCCCAAGGAGGAGGAGGAGGAGGAGGAGGGGGGCTCAGACCAGGGGCTGATGCTGTCCCCCAGCATCCTGAAGGCCCTGGAAGGGGTGCAGTACATTGCGGACCACCTGCGAGCCGAGGATGCCGACTTCTCGGTGAGTGGGTGCCCCTGAGGGCTGGAGGGTGAGGGGGGGTCCCCTACCCTGGGTGCTGCCTCCTGCCAGTTGTACCTCCGTGGCGGGGGGTCGGTGCTGGGACCCCCGGTTGGTTTCCTGCCTGCTGAGGACCCAAAGCCAGGGAGAAGATCAACGACCACCTCTTGGGAGATGCCCGGCCCACGGGGTCAGTTGAGGGTTCCTCCAGCTCCCGTCCCTGCGGGCTGCAGGGATGTTGGAAGTCCCTCTCCTGCCCGTGGTGCCCTGCCCTTGGAGAGCAGAAATGGCCCAGCCTGCCCTGCTGGGACCCTGCTCAGAGGCTGCATCCCTGTTTTTAGCCAGGTGGTTTCAGAAAACCCTGGGTGGGATTAGTTCTCCCCCAAGAAGCCTCCCCAGGGATGTCCATCCCCCAGCCCTGCTGCTCCAGGGATTTCCCAAGACACAGGGTATCTCCTCACCCTGAAGCAAACCGTGGATGCAGAGCAAGCCCCGGGTGGTCTCCTAACACAAAGGGGTCCTCAAAAATGGGGGGGCTGCATCCTCTACCCACACTCACAGACCCTTTCTGCTCGGCAGGTGAAGGAGGACTGGAAGTACGTGGCCATGGTGATCGACCGCATCTTCCTCTGGATGTTCATCATCGTCTGCTTGCTGGGCACCGTGGGGCTCTTCCTCCCGCCCTACCTGGCGGGGATGATCTAGGGGCCGGGCCAGGCTGCGGTGGGGACGGCGGGCGATGCACGCTCCCTCCTCCCGGGGAGCGGGCACGGTGGTGCCCACGTCCAGCCGGACCCTTGCCTCTCCCTGGGAGGACCCGGTTGCAACCACGGAGGACCCTCGGATGCGAAATGCAGGGTGAAGCAAGGGCTGTGCCGAGGGGTGACCTGGGGATGATGGGGAGGGACGGCTGCCTGTCATCCTGCCCGGGGCGGTTGCAGCAGTGCTGGGATCAGGGAAGGCATGGCACAGCTTCTCTGTTGCCCAAGCACAGGCTGGAGGCATCTAAGAGAGGCATCTGCTTCCTCGAGCTGCTGCAAGTCCTACCCAAAACCTGAGAGCTGTGCCTGGTTGTGACTCCAACATGCTGGGCAAGAAGAGGGGACCTCACAGCTGCTTTAGGACGCATCCTGACCACAGGGTGCTCAGGACCACAGGCTGGCGCGGTCATGCATGATGTGAGGCAGTTGATAACGCTTCGGATGCTCCATGCAGAAGAGGTATGGTTGTGGGATGGAGGTCCCTGCTGAGCCGCATGGCTTGGGGTTCTCTGCTCTGCAAAGCCCAGCCCAGGTGCAGACCCTCTGCAACCCGCCAGCACGAGCGTTTGCCTCCACACCATCCCACACCGGAGGTCGGAGTGGCAGGGAGATGGGAACAGCCGACCCAAAAATGTGCGTGGTTTGGAAGGGAAAAACCACCCTGCAGAGCGGGATAACCCACCCGGCCACGGCCAGATGGTGCCCACGGACCCCGGGAGCTCGGGGTGCTGCCTCGCGCCGAGGCTGGTGGACTCAGCCGGCATGGGGGGAACCTGCACTGCCGAGGTCCATCCTGAGCAAATCCTCCTCTCCATCCCATGTCAGAACCCAGACCGCCTGGCTCTGATGTCTGCTGCCATCCAGCTTTTAACTTCTAGTTTCCATATATCCTAAAGGGCATCTACTCTCTTCTTCCATGTTCTCAGAGACACCAGGATTTTCCAGCAATGTTTTCCCCTCCAGGAGACCAACCCAGGCATCGCGGTGCTGGATGCAGTCCAAGAGGTTTCAGAAAACACTTTGTGCTTTCAGGAGCGAAACGGGCTGGAATAAAGGGTGCCACGAAAGGACGTGCACGTCCCGAGGGTGTTGCAGCCGCTCATGCAGCCTCTGGTGCCGGCAGGCTGGCTCAGGCGTGCGCACAGTGGGCTGAGAAATGAGATGTGCGAGGGAGCGAGTGCCTGGGCACGGCTGGCTGGATGCGTGCGTGGGTAGACGTGCGTGCGTCTCTAACCTGGTACGCATGAGCTTTAGGGCTCTGCAGAGCCAGGATTGCAGAGAGCTCTCCTACGAGGACAATTTCTGGCTTGGTTGGGGCTGCACCTCCTTGGGGTGGTGCAGGGATGTTGGCTGGAGGTGAATAGGATGGGATACCCAGAGAACAGGGCACTGCCAGCCATGGCACAGCTTCAGCAGCCCTCACCGCGATGGGGCAGAGGGGGGGGGGACTTGCTCCCCTTCCCATCTTAATCCCTGCAGCCCCTCTTGCCAGCACCCACCGCCCCGCTCAGCTCAGCCCTGCCTGGCTGATGAGGCCACCAAGGCACAAGCTGTGGGGTGACCACCCCCAGTGTGGCAGTAGACCCCCAAGCCACCTTCTTTTGGGGGGAACCCATCTTTATGGCTGCGCTATCCCACAAAAACCACTTCCCAGCAGCCTCCCTCATGAATTACCCATGATTTCCTGACGGTCTTTGAAAAGCAAAAGTCTGCAGATACTCTCACTAGCAAGCCTTGGGGTGGGAGCTGGGGGAACCCAGGACCCTCGTATGGATTGTGGGGTCAACGGGAGGGAAATGGGGTTCCGGAGGGGACGTGGACGCAGCAGACCCACATTCACCCCAGCAGCTCCCCTGGGGATGCTGCCACTGGGATGGCTGAGAGGTCTGACCAGCATGACCCTTAACTCTTTCTAAAGAGGTGCTGGTGACCAGGGGACTCGTCCTGGGGGGTGACAGGCAAGCACAGGCACAGCAGGACTTTGTGCGTGGTTTATCTCAGCCAGAATGAACAGCGTTGTGGGAAGATGCTGGGGAAAAGCCCAAACCGTATGGTTTCCAACTCAAAAGCACAAACCGAACAGAGACTTGGTTTGCCGTCGTTGCTTACACAGAGCAGCTCGGAGAAAACTCAGCTGGAAGAGGCACGGTTCTCCTGGTTTGTGTCACCGAAGGCTGCGGTTCGCGGGGTCCCATCCCTCCCCGTGCTCTGCAGGTTTGGGGCCGGGCGCGCTCCGGCCACAGGCGCTGGAACCGGCTCCACCGCGGCACGCGGACCCGCTTCCCATCGTTAAATAAACTCTTCTATACAATGTACAAGGAAACGCAAACAGTCCCTCCGGCCACCGTTCTGACGGCCCCTGGGGACCCCCGCGCGGCCCCCCCGGGATGCCAGCTCCCCCAGCCGCCGTGCCCCCCCCCGGCTCCCAGCGGCGAGGAGCGGGGTCCAGGTCTCCGTCGCGACATGCCGCCCGCGGCTGTCCGTCCTCGGAGGGGCCGAGGGACGGACACACGGACCTGCTGGCAGCCGGGGAGCGGGGAGCCGCCGAACCAGAGGGATCTTCAGCCGCCCTTGGGATGGCCAGGTCCCCCCTCAGTCCTTTCCAGGGACGAGTCACCAGATGCCTCCCTTCTTCAGAAGACCGACGAGATGATGCTAAAGACATGAGTGGCTGCAGGAGGAGGGGGGACAGGGAGGGCAGGACAGCGAGGCCATGGGAGACACACAAAAGCCAGCTCCTCCGCGACGCTCTCCTCCCATCTCCGCCGACCGAAGCGCGGCGGTCCCTCTCCTCCTCTCCTTCCCCCTCTTCCCCCTCTCCGCCCCTGCCCTCACTCCAAGCACAGCTTCACCAGGTTGGCCTGGACCTTGGCTTGGTCCACGGCATCCAGGAGGTTCTTGGCGTCCACGGCCAGGGTGTGGGAGGCCGTCAGCATCTGCCGCTTGCACTCTTCGCTCAGCGAGGTGACGGCGTTCTGCTGGGCCAGGCGCATCTTATTGATGAGGTCGGCCAAGTCCTTGTTGAGCAGCTTCTGGGTCCCCTCGATCTGACCATGACACACAGGGGTTACAGACAGGGGTGCCACCAGCGCACGACCCCACGCCGGACCCCTTTCCCTCCTCCCCAGTCCTACCTCGGTGCGGGAGGCAGCAGGCAGGACAGGCAGGATCTCGTCAACGCTGCCGATCAGCTTCCGCAGGGACAGGCCCACGTTCTGCGGGGAGGGCAGCAGGGTTAGGATGGATCCAGGTACGGGCACAGGGAAGTGGTGCATGGGACTAGTCTGTGTCGCTAAGTCAGGGATCCCATTCGAGAGAGGGCCATGGTGGGAGACTCCCACTGTTGACCCAAGGACCCAACGGAGGAGCAGGGCATGCTGGAAATGCTCCCACCGTTGACCCAAGGACCCAATGGAGGAGCAGGTCATGCTGGAAATGCTCCCACCATTGACCCAAGGACCCAGTAGAAGAGCAGGGCATGTTGTAAACTCTCATCGTTGACCCAAGGACCCAATGGAGGAGCAGGTCATGCTGGAAATGCTCCCACCATTGACCCAAGGATGCAACAGAGGAGCAGGGTATGCTGGAAATGCTCCCTCCTATATGTGCAAGACCTTCCCAAGAAGGATGCTTGGTGGGAGCCACTCAGCAGTCTCATTCCCAACTCCCCCTCCCATTCCCCATAGAAGCCCTGGTGTTGTCCCCTCCCTACCTTCACCACGAGGATGTACCCCTCCGGGGGCAGGAGGCTGATCTCGTTCTTCAGCTGCAGCACGGCCCGCACCAGGTCCATGACGTTGCTGTACACCGTGTCATCTGTGCGGTCCAGGTTGGCAGTGGGGGCTGGTTGGATGGACTGCCAGGGACCGAGGGGGCAAGGAAGGAAAGACCAACACTTATGGGGAGCCCTGGCCAGAACCATCCACCTCCCACCTGTGAGCCCGACGCTGCTGGGTCTGTCTGACCCCTTTGGGGCCGGGGGAGACAGAAAAGTCCCATCCTGCAGATGCAGAGGGATGATGGAGGTAGAGGAGGAGGAATGAGACTGTGGAGATGGAGGAGGAGGTCCAGGGCCATGGTGGCCCGATCCAGGGAGGTCTTACCTGTGCCCCGAGTCTTGGCGGCTTCTGGGGGGGACCCGTGAACTCCGCTATGCCGTCAGTAAGGGAAAGGAAGGATAGTCACTCCAGCTGCTCCCACAGACACGTGGGCATGCTGCAAGACCCCTGGGACCCGTGTCACGTCCCACACCAACCTGCAGCAGCATGTCCCACTGCGGCTGGACACCCTGACCCACCCCAAGTGTGCCACCTCCCCGCAGGGTCAGACCCCCCTGGACCCCCATGCCCGGGACAGGCAGACCCCTGCCTAGGGCAGGCAAAGCTGCTCCCCAGGATCTGGGATTTCTTTCACGGAGGATCCCAAAGCCGGGAGGGATACGGCCCCAAGGCTCCTCGCAGCTCAGCACAGGGCTCTCCGCTTGCAGCCCCAAAGTGGGTGCTCCTGAGTGGGGGGGCCACAGGCAGCCCCACACCCTGTGCAGCTGCGGGCACTCACTGTAATCCGTCTCCTTCTCCGGGAGCAGCTGTGGGGGGAAGAAACAGCAAATGAGAGGCACAAAGTCCTGGCTGGAGGCAGCGAAGAGAGAGGAGGCATCACCATCCCCTCCCAGGGCTTCTGGTGGGGAGCTCCACACCACCAGTATTTCACCCCATTAACATTTTCAGATTAATTTTCCCAATGCGAGGGGCACATATATAAATATTTATCACCCGTCCATGCCAAAGCAAATGAGGATCTCTGGACACCCCCAAAAGAAGGACCCCCTGCACCCAAATACGACCTGGCTTCTCCAGGGCTGGCACCACTCACCGGAGGGGTGTTGTTGTTCATGAACACTGTCGGGTCCTGCAAAGGGGGAGAAGCTTTGTGAGAGGCATGGAAAAAAGGAAAAAGAGAGGAAAAAAGGGATTTTCCTGATTTCTGGGAGACTCATGAAACACTTCACAGGAATGCATCTCTGCAGGGTCCAGGAATGTGGGAGGGGAAGGGGCTTCATGCCCATCACTGGTCCCATCCCATCCCATCACCCCTATCTGCTGCCTGCCTGCTCCTGGGGCACCAGAAACCTCAAACTGCTGCTTCAAAAAACCCAAAGTTTAATTCAAGTGTCTGACAGCCCCCCGGGGGCGAAGGGAGCTGGGCTTTGCTTTATTGGCTGCATGAGTTGATCGAATAAAAGATTTTTAGTTTCCATCCAAGCCTGTCTCGCCACAAGCTGATGCATTAGTCACATGTTAGCTATCTCCAGTCCTTATTTCAAAAGCATTACAAAAGCTCATTAAGACATGATTGCAAGTATTTAAAAATTGCCCAACTTTCAAAATATTCATTTTGAAATGAAGCAGTTCCGTGAGATTTTTACGGGCGCGGAAAATAAAGGGGTGGAAGAGGTTTAGCTGCTGGAAGAGCTGTTCCTCCAAGGGAAACTGGCTTTTCCAGCCATGAAGAGCAACCTCAACAGCTGCAGTGGCTCTTCCACCACCTTCAGGAGGGTGCAAGAGCTGGACGCAGCCCAAGGCCACTCACCAGGGACTTCTCCTCCTGCCGCAGCCACTGGTAGTCCTCCACCATCTGCTTCTGCTGCTTGTCCAGGACCTGCCGCATCTTCAGCCTCTCAATCTCCCAGAGTTTCTGGCTGCGCCTCCTCCCTGCTGCTGGGACGGAGGAAATCTTCCTCCTGGTGTGCAGAGCCGGCGGTGATGGACAGGGCTCAGGAGCCAAAACCCGCCTCCCCAATTTCGGCACAGGAGCCAGAGCCCCACTCCGCACATGCAAGCCATGCGCCAGACCCCAACAGCCACGAACCCCCAAACTGAATTTGGGGAGCACTTGGGTTTCCAGCAGAGAGAGGAAACCACCGGCTGGCCCCACATCTTCCACCACTGCATTCCAGCACTTTCCATGGGCAGCATGCATGGACCACCCTGGGGACGTGCTCAGCACCACGGCCGTCCCGGCACACCGGGCAGGGCATCGCAGGATGCGCCCCAACACCCAGCTCTGATTTCGGGGCTAATGTAACCGAGCTCAGTCTGCAAACCACCGCTGGCATTTCAGGTGACAATGCCGAGCGTGAAGACCTGACCCAAAGCCCCGAGGAGCGGCAGCCACCCATCCCCTGCCCGTTTTTGGGGACGCCGTGCCAGTTGCTCATCCACTAACATGCCTTCACTGGGCTGTGCGTGCAAACATGCATGGCGGGGGGCTGGAGATACCCCGAAGCCCTTCACGAGCTCAATCCCTCCAGCCCGTAAACAGCACCCATGGGGTGACAGGTTGGGAGCAACGCTGAGCTCAAAGCAGCGGAGGCGGCAGCACAGACCGGAGCGTGGTGCAGCAAGCATCCCTCCGACCAAGCCCTCGCCTCCTGCGTGGTCCCCGGCGTGCCTGGGATGAGGCCACCCGGGACCGGGATGTCCTCTGGATGCCGTGGGATGGGGGAATCCCTCTCTTACCCTCATGCTGTGGCGCTTGAAGACATTGTGGCGGTTGAGCGGCGGGGTGTGCAGGGAGTTGGCCGGAGACTGGTACTCGATGGGGCTGGTGAGCGTAGGCGAGCTGGCACACAGACCCTCGGGCACCTGCGGGCGGGCAGGGGGGAGCGGGCAGCGGGGCGATGCGGGCACAAACAAAGCCATGGGGGTTAGTGCGGACAGACGGAGCAGACAAGACAGGGGAGAGCGGCTTTTGCACCAGGAGCAGCCTCTGCCCTCATGCCCATCCACGCAGCAGGAACGGGACCTTCCTCCCTGCTCGGCTCTTCCTCGCCCTGAGCGTGGGCTTGAGACCTCCCATGCTGCTGCCTGGACCCCTGTCCAGCCCCAAAAGAGCATCCAAAATAGTTGCTCTTGAGGGCTTCACCGTGGTGCTCCAGGGACCAGCACTGGGGTGGGTGACCTGTGCTCCCGCAGGGCAGCCAAACTCAGCCCCGGTAGCACCAGAGAGCAGCAAACCTCCTCTCCTCCCAGCCAAGCGTGCAAACTGGCCGGTGCCGAGCGTGCAAACTCCCGTTCCCTGGAGCAAAAGCCTCTCTGCCAGCTCCGAGGGGCAGACAAAACACAGGGCAGGACAGGGCTGAACCCCAAGCGGTGCGGTGTCCTGCTGGCAAGGCGGCGGGAGGCACTTGGTGATGGCATGGGGCACCCTGGAGCCCCAAAAGCCATGAGCCCCTGAGGGCTCGAGCTCCAGGCAGGGCTTTCTGGCGTTGATCCCCTTGCTCAGGTCCCTGCAGGATGCTTCGGCTGTGCAGCCTTACCTGGAACTGCAGCTTGGGAGCCAGGAGGTTGCTCTGGGGTGGTGGCTTGTACCTGGGTCTGCTGGGCTGCGGGGAGTGGAGGAGGGAGAAACGCATGGTGGGTGCAAGATCAGGGAGGTCCCACTTCCACAGCATCCATCGGTGGGTCAAGGCGGGGAGATGAACCTGTCTGCGCTGCCTGCATGGGCTCTGTCCTCTCCTCACCTTTGGAGGTGGCTCCTGGAAGGATGGCGGCTCCAAGATTTTGGGAGGCCGGTGGCGGTTGTTCCTCTCCTGCTCCTTGGCCAGCTCCTTCTCCATCAGGTAAATGTCACTGCAGGGGGAGACGGAGGGTGACAGCCCCGGGAGGGAGCCCTGGCACAGCCCCTCTGGCAGGGACGTATCTCCCATGCCCAGGGATGCTTGAGCTGGATGGATCATGGAAAACATGAGGGAGCAAGGAGGGATGGGAAGAGCAAAGGGAAAGGACTGGGAGGACGTAGCTTGGTCCCAGATGGCCACACCGGCATCACCCTGGCTGGCCCCAGTGAGATGTGGGGTCAGGACTCCCCTGCAAGACCCCTCCCTGGGAAGCAAAGCATTTCCATTTCAGCCCAGGCACCACCACCCCAGGGGCAGGTGGGCTCAAATCGCCTCAAATGGTCCTTTGAGTTCAGACTCGGCCAGAAAACTTCAGACCCAAAATCTTGCAGGGGTTGATGTTTCTCCTTCACCCACTTGCCCACCCCTCCATCAAACCACGGACCTCCCCACTCACCTCAAGCTGCAAACCAAGTCCTTGAACTTGGGCCTTTCGCTGGGGTCGTAGTCCCAGCAGCGTGTCATGAGGGTGTAGAGGGACGGGTGGGCAGAGGTCAGGCTTGGGCAAGCGGTCGCCCCTCTCCAGCACCCCGATGACATCCTTGTTCTCCAGCCAGAAGAAGGGCTGCTTGCCGTAGCTCAGGATCTCCCACATGCACACAGCTGCGGGAGCAACAGGAGCAACCTCAACTGATGCTAGAGCTGGGGGACCAGCCCCTCGCTTGGGTTTTTGGGGACCTGGTGACCGTGCCACGCTTTGCTGCGTGACACCAGGTCACTTGGCTGCTCGGCCTTTCTGGTCCCTCGGTGAAAAATGCAGAGGAAAGAGCTGCCTGCTCTCCCGGGGAGCTACAAGGAGCCCAGCTCCTGGTTGCCGCTGGCCATAGGGCTGTTGGGGATGGACAGAGGGTCAGATGAGCACCAGAGGCCATGGGGATGGGCTGATAGGCAGGGGGATGGATATTTGCAGGGGGTAGAGTTTAACTCAGCCCCCCCGACGGTCTTGAATTCACTGGAGGAGGAGGAAGCACCTAATGATGGTTGAATTGCAAGAAGCTCTGCCCCAGGAGCCCTTTCCCCAAGGGCAAGGCTGCAATAACTCCCCCGCTCCAGAGCAGGATTTGTCCCTGTGCATTAAAACAATGCCACAGGAGGTGGATGAAGCCCAGGACCCCGCTCTGTCCCCGTCCCACCACGTACCGAACATCCAGACATCGCTGGCTGTCGTGAAGCGGCGGAAGTTGATGGACTCGGGTGACATCCACTTGATGGGGAGACGGGTGACGGACGCTGGAGAGAGAGACAAAAAGGTGGCTGTGCTTGCTGCGGGGGGGGATGGAGCAGTCCCAGCGCAGGCAGGGCAGGGCAGCGAGGTCTCACCACGGTCTCTGCCCTCACAGGGTTGAAGCGAGCCCCAATCCCATCACGCAGCTCTTACCTTTGTAGTATTCCTCATCCTCGATGTACCTGGAGAGCCCGAAGTCGCCCAGCTTCACGCACTCTGGGGAGGCCACCAGGATGTTCCTCACAGCAATATCCCTGCAAGGAGAGAGACCCTTGGCTGGGGAGAAGGGATGGAGAAGGGATGGAGAAGGCGAGCTCACACCCAGACAACCAGCTCACCCAGCTGCAGAAAGGGTGTGCAGCAAAGGATGCTGCCAGCCTCTGCCTCTGCCCGCTCCTACTCCCCACCTGCCTGTCCCCCCAGCCGGTCCCTGCCTTTCCCTGCCTTCCCGGCATCCTGCCTGGCTCATTTTCCCTCCTGCCCTACCTGTGCACGCAGTTGATGGCCTCCAGGTAGGCCAGGGCTTTGCTGATCTGCAGCACGTAGAGGATGAGCGTGGGCACGGCGAGACAGTGCTTGTTCTGCTCCAGGTATTGCCCCAGCTGCAACGGGACGAGTGAGGGGGGCTCAGGGGACCGGGCAGGGGTGGGAAGGGTGGCAGGGGGACAGGATGGGCTCTGGTGGTGGGACCCCGCTCACCTCTCCGTGGGGATAGAGCTCCATGATGATCCAGGTGGGCTCCTCTTCCGCAATGCCAATGAGCTTCACGATATGGGGGTGGTCCAGCTTCTTCATCAGCACTGTGGGAGGACCATGTCAGACACCCTGCAATGGGAGGGCCCCCCCTCCAGGAGCCCAAACTCCTCTCCTGGGGTGTAGGGGCAGGTCTCTGCCATGAAACCGGAGACAGAGCAGGAGGAATTCCCAGCAATAGTCTAGTACATCGCCAGAGGGGTTGGGGCTCCTGGTTTCCAGCTCCCCAGGGATGTGCATCCAGGTGGTGCCTGTCTGCTCTCACACAAAGATTCAGCAGCTTTTCTTCCCCACTCCTGGTAGCCATCCCTCCCATAAACCAGGTATTTTGGAGAACAGCCCTGCCACAGGGGCAAGGGCATGGGCCACCTCCCTCCTCCTGCTCTGTCCTGCATTCCAATGGCAATTTGTCCCCAAACAGGGACCAGAAGATGCCAGGACAGGGTATCTGCCATCCTGTCTGTAACACCCCACCGCTGCAGTGCTGCAGACACCACCAGGCCCCCCACATCTGTCCTCTGCCCACCTATGCGAGCCCCGGGGGGGGCTGAGCCGGCTCCATCCCCCCCGATGGGCAGCAGGACCACCCGGCATACCCGCTTCACTCAGGAACTTGTCCTTGTTCTCCGGGCTGCAGTCCTTCTTGCAGGTCTTCACGGCTACATTGACTCGCTCGCCTTTCTGCAAGGAGAAGGAGGGGTGGGGGCTGCTTTACCCCACTCCCCCCGGCTGCAGAGGAGGCAGGCAGGGCAGGGAGAGGGCAGGACGCTCACCGGGGTGGTGTAGATCCCCTCGTAGACCTCTCCGAAAAAGCCTTCTCCAAGGATCCTGCCCAATGTGATGTCCTCCCGGGAGATCCCGTAGTGCTGGACTTCACGAACAGGGGAGCAGGGCAGAGGTGGCAGCGCCAGCAGGCAGAAGGCTGCCTGTACCCCTGGCTATTCCGCGGGCAGAGCCCCCATACTAAGCAGGAGATGCTGGTGATCCCTGGGTACCAACCCTCTCCATCACCCCCTCGGCAAGGACCCAGAGGTCCTGCCCCATGGCACATGGGGTGATCCCCGCTCCTTCAGCCCCTCTGGGGGGGGTAAGGTGGGCAGTGCAGGCAAAACCTTGTTCCCAGCTTTGGGGGAATGGGGTAGGAAATTGGGGTGGGCAGGAGGGGGTGGGAGGGCTTGGTTGGGGTGTTGGGAGATGGGCAAGAGGGCACCCAGGGGGTGGCACCTACCTCCAGACCTCGGTCTTGTGGACTCATCAGGGATTTCAGCATAAATATCAGAGTCTAGGGCAAGAAGGAGGTTGCAGGCAGGGATTCGAGCAGCTCACTGGGCAGGGGGGTTTCTTGCAGCACCCCCACAGGGTCCAGCCTCCAAGCCCAAAGCAGCCCCCGCAGGGACCTCGGTCATTGGGAGCATGTAGGATGCCAGCCTAGCCCTCCTCTGGGATGCTCAGCTGCATCTCACCCCCCAGGCAAAGGGCTGGGGGTGTCCAGTTCCACCAAACCCCCAAATCCCCATACACTGGTGTCCCACAGCCCTGCCTGTATCCCCTGAGAAAGGAGGAGGAGCCGAAAACTCACCCACGCTCACACTGTCCGACAGCGTGAACTGCCTCTCCTCCAGGTGCCTGTGGGGTGGGAAGAGGTCGGGGTCAGGGAGCAGTGTGGGGGGGACAGGACGGGGTCCCAGCCCCACTCCGGGACCAGGCGCTACTCACGGGGCCGGGATCTGCGGCAGGCTGATCCTCTTCTCCCGCTCTGCAGAGAGGACAGCGGACAGTCAGTTCCCAGCCACCCCCATCGGAGCCTGATGGGCGCTGGGCCCCCCCTGCTCCGCCAGATGCCTCGACCACACGTGCAGTGAGTTTGGTGGGTCTCAGCTGGGGTCACTCTAAAGCCACGGGTGATGCTGTGGCCATGGAGAGGGCAGAGGAGGGCTTGGGGGGGGGCAGGGGTGGACGACCCTGGCGGGGTCAGTGCCCTCCAGGGCGCTCACCTCTCCTGGGGAAGACGATGAGGGAGGTTTCCAAGTCCCCTTGCAGCCGGCAGTAGCCATCGATGAGATCGGCCATGTTCTCCGCCTCGGCCAGAGAAGCCGTCTTGATAGCCAGGGACTGGGGGAGACAGCAGGGACGGGGGGTCAAGTGAGCCCAAAGCTGGGGTAGGGGGATGCTGGGATGGGGGGGTCCCCCATTTCTCTCCACCTTGGGGTAGCTTGGTGACCACCTCCCTGCTCTGCAGCTGATCCCAGTTTCTCCAGCATCATCTTTCCCAGCACCCCAGGACACCCCAGCCAACACGCCCGGCACCAAACCACCCCTGAGCAGGGGTGGACCCTTGGGGCAGGGGCACCCCCGGGACAGCCTGGACGTGTCCTGCTTTGGGGCACAGTCTCCCCTCGGCCGGGGCTGGAGGCAGGAGCTCTCTTGGTGGAAACAGAACCATCCACCAAGTCCTGCCTAATCCACAGGGATGCGATGCCACCCCACGGCACCGGAGGATCCCCCATCCCACCCACACCCCCCCAGCACCCGGGGCACCCCCCCCCCAATGCCTCCTCACCTGGGGGGTGCCGCTGAGCCCCAGCTGCAGCACAGCCCGGCCTTCTTCCACACTGGAGCATTTGATGGACTTGATGTGCTTGAATTCGGCCAAGCACGTGGGCTGGGGAGAGAGGCAGAGCCCCGGCGTCGGCTTTTATTCACCAGTTTAAGAGCAGCCACCCCCCATTCCCCATCCAGCACCCAACACCCCCGCCCCGTACCTTCGCCTCCTTGCTCGTCATCTGCCGGATGCCCTTGGGTCCGATGACCAGGTCCACCGTGATGTTCCACCCTTGCTGGGGGGGGGGCAGCAGAAGGAGGATGCAAATTTTAGGGGGGAGGTACCCCCAGAGCCAGGTCCCCTCCCTCAACCTGCTGCCATGTGTGAGATACCTTGGGAAAAATCACTTTCCCTGCGGGACTTGAAGAGGGGATGGTTTGGAGAGGGGATGGTGGACGGTGCAAGGCGAGGAGCCCAGCGTGGCTGGTTTTCCTCCTCCTGGCCCCAAAGGGGTTCCCAGCGCTCCTGGTTTGCCGCCTTCTCACCCCAAAGGGGTTCAGCAAACTTCAGGCACCGGTTTGCACCCACTGGGTTTGGACCCCTGGGTGTGGAAGGTTCCCCAGAGCCCCTGCCGCAGCCCCAGTCCCTCTCAGCTCACAGCGTCCTCCAAAAAGGAGCCCCCAGAGCCTCCCCGCGCTGTGGGCAAGGGGAGAGATGCTCAGCTGCCCCTCAGGGAGGTGATGCTGGGGGGCTGCACAGGGGATATTGGGTTTGTGTCTCCCTCGGGGGACAGCGAGTGATTTCTAAGCCTTGGAAACACCCCGCAGGGACTCCTCCAAGCTGGGGGTGGCCGAGTCCCCATCTGAGTCTGGGGACCACAGTCCGGGAGCAGCCCACAGCAGGGTGGTTTTGTCCATGCTGCCACTTGCAAGCATCCCCGGTCTGCGCTGCCTCAACAGTGGCAGGGGATGCTTCGGTGTGGGCAGCTCGCTGCCGTGCTATGCAGGGTTAATTAACAGCTTGAGAGCACTGATGACTACGGTTGCATCTTTAGCAAGACTTTTCTGGGTTTAAGGGCATGGGAGATGCAGCCTCAAACACCAGCTTGTGATGGAGGTTGTCCTCATCCTGCAGTGGCCCCCCTGCACACTGCCTGGCACAGGGGGGACACAGCCAATGCGCCTGACCCCAAAGCACCCAGGCAGGGGGATGTCATCCCATCCCATCCCATCCCGTGGACTCACAATGAGCTCACAGCGGTAGCTCTCCTGGTCAATGTTGGCAAAGGTGGAGAGGGTATGGAGGAACTTGAGGATGCACTCCTCCTCCCGCAGCAGCGCATACTGCTGGAAGGTCTGCTGGATCATCTTCCGAAACTGCTTGGGCTGTGGACACAGTGGCCGCTAGCCATGCCGGGCACGTGGCAGGCACGCAGCGGGGATGTGGCGTGCAGAGGGTGCGAGCTGCACATGGACACATGCCCGCACACGGACACAGGTGCACCCATGGACACATGCACGCATGCAAATATGAATATGCACCCGCACATATGCACGTGCATCTGCGTGCACACCCATGCATGTCCACACGTGTGTGCATGCCAGCATCCCTCCGTGTGTGCATGCTCACTCACGTGTACTCGAGTATGGGCAGATGTGCATGCAAACCAATGTGTGCGCACACGGCCACATGTGTGCATACATACGCACATGTGTGTGCGTGCAGGTGCATCATCACATGTGTGAGCAGATATGCCTGCATGCATATATCTGCATAGATATACATGCATATGTATGCACAGGCGTGCAAATACACCCTCACATGTGTGAGCAGACATGCCTATACATGCAAATCCACCCGTGCACACTGATATACACAGGAGCACACACGGCCCTGTATGTGAATGCACACACAGAGGCAGATACACCTTCACAAGCGCGTGCAAAGCTCCATGAGTGTGGGCAGATGTGCGCATACGTGTGTGTAAACCCACACATGCACACTGATGCGCACATCTGGCCCCATACGTGCACGTATACATACGTGCGCATGGGTGCGTGCATCCCACATCGTCACACGCGTGAGCACAACCGCACACGTACACAAGTGTGGGCAGATGCGCGCACACGTGCAAATCTATGCGCGCACTTCAATGCACGCACGTGAGCAGCCCCAGCCGCGTCCATGCATGCTCACACACCTCACACCCGTGCACCCAGCCCCGCCTGTCCGCACCCACACCCACGCACACATCCCTCACCTTCAGGTTCTCCTGCATCTGGCTGGGGAAGAAGAGGTCCAGGCCCACCTCTTTCCTGGAGAGCAGAGACCCCCGTGCACATTAATGGCCCCGCAGGGACCCCCGCTCCCGGGGCTGCGGGGGGGCCTCCCCGGGGACCCGCAGACTGGCGAGGGGGGGGATGCACCAAGCAAAGTGGGTGCTGAGGGGCAAGGGGGTGCTCCTGGGGGAGAAGCCTCCCACCCAGCTCAGGGTGAAATGTTCCCATCTCCCCCTCCTTGCACCCTCCCCATCAGCAGGGCTGATGGCTGTGGGAGGATGAGGAGCTGCGGGATGATAAGGAGCTGCAGGAGGATGAGGAAGGCCATCTGCAGCACCCCAGCTCCTCGGGGCCGGCTGGACAGGGTGCGGGGTTTAGGGGTAAGGGGCTTTCTGCCCAGCAGGACAGGCTGTGCCTACTCACTCCAGGAACTCGAAGTTGGACTTCTTATCCAGCGCGTTTTGAGGCATGTCCTTATAAAACCTCCTGCGAGAAGGGAGGGACATCAGACAGCCACCCTTGCGCTTGCATCCCCCCACCACGTCCTCCCACCACGGCAAAGAAAGAGCTGGAAACTCTGTCCTCTCCTGCAAAACCCTCCACGGCCCCAGCCCTCACTTCCCCGTCCTCCCCAGTCCTCCCACTGCAGCAGACAGGCTGGGACAGGCAGAGACACGTACCTGAGCTCGAGGCAGCCCAGCTGCAGGGCCATGCCTTCGCTCACTTTGCTGGCATAATTCTGCATGTACTCGCTCCGGAGCTGCCGAGGAGACGCAGGGGTCAGGAGGAAGAGGGGATGGATGCTGGCACGGGATGGTGGCAGGGGATGCTCACAGAGGATGCTCACAGGGGATGCTCAGAGGGTCCGTGCCCTCCCGCATCCTGTGCTGGGATGCAGGAGGGGCAGGAGTGGGGTGAAGGGGTCGGGACCGGCTATCCCTCTGACCTGCTGGTAGAAGTAGAGCAAGGTGGTCCTGTCCTCTTTGAAGCGCTCCATGAAATCCTCCGGCAGATAGCGGATTTGGAGATCGTACCTGGCAACAGGAGAGCCCCTCGATGAGGACCATGCTGGAGAGGCTTTCCCTCTAATGGGGCTCGGTGGGTTTGGGGACACAGAGGAGGACACCACCACCATGGGTCCTACCTCCACTCAGCCTCCAGGTGCAGGCACTCGTACTTCTCCTGCACTTCGCCCACCGTCAGGTCTGGGTGCAGCCAGTGGATCTCATCCGACTTCACGTGCTTCAGGCGGAGCCCGTAGCACTCGGCCAACTTGATGTCAGGCCCGATGCGGCCGCTCACCAGGATGGACCTGATCACCTCCTGGGGTGGAAAGGAGCAGGGCTGAGACGCGAGCATCCCCAGCCATGCTCCCGATGAGCTTTAGATAGCAGGAAAACAAGGAAGAAATACAGCACAACTGCAACAGAAATGTCCCTGGAGCAAAAACGCAGCCTTGGGCACAGCCACCAGCCCCAGCGGTCCCCATGTGAAGCCTCCAAAGATGCCTCCAGCTTGCTCTGCAACAACCCACAGCCTGAACATGCCTCATCCAATCTCCCAGAGGTGTCTTGGTTGGGGATAAAAGCCCAGGTGGGTCATTTCCACCCTTCCTTACGCCTCAGCTGAGCTACATCTGATGCACAGCACCAGTTGCGAGCAGGTAGCAAAGCAGACATCGTTGTTGCCGGTGAGCTTGCGGTGCGGCTTGTTTCTCCTGCCCCAGAACTGAGGCAGTGCGGGCAGGGAGTCCCCAGGACCCTGCCAGGCCTCTGCTCTCACTCTGGTAGCCAAAAAACCAACTAAAAGTTGATGGTTATTGACAGAACCGGTGGCCAAGATGACCCCGGCGAGGAGTGACCACCTCTGGCTTGCTCCACTCCTGCATCCTGCTGGCTGCACTCCCACCCCTGCACTGGGGACAGCCATTTCATGGCTTCACTTGCATTTTCCCTCCCCGGGCATCTCCTTCCCAGCCTGATGAGTCCTCTCCTGCTTGCAGTATGGGCAGGAGAGCAAGAGATGCTGCTGGCCCTGGAGCTGGGTGCACCCCTGGGGTCCCCAGCAGGCAGTGGCACCATGACGTGACCATGGGGAAATGCTGAGGGCTTGGGACTGTGAAGGTCACTGTTCCCCTCATCACTGAGGACCTGTGGTCACGCAGGTCAGCAGGGAGGGAGGAAAGGTGGGGATCCAGGTCCTGCCGGTCCCCAGCCTCATCCTGACAGCGCGGGCTGAGCCCCAGCCCTGCAAGGCACCGTCGTGTCCCAAATCCACTTGCTCCCTGCACCGCTGTGCCCAGGGATGTCTTCACTGCGGCCTGGGAAATCCTCTTTGCTACCCAAGAAGGGGACCAGCAGCAACTCACCGGGGCCGATTCTTGCTGCAGGAACGGGCAGCAGGGCCAAGGAGCCCTTGCCCTCTCCAAGGGCCCCCTGAGCCACCAGAGGTGGCCAAATTTTCTCTCTGTCCTCCAGGTTTTGTTGCTTCTCAGCCACGGGGCTCTGGGGGCCACCATGTCATGGGAAAGGGTGTCTGGGAAGGGAGCTAGCTCTGATGCTGGGCGGACAAAACAGCCCCCCGTCCCCTGCCCTGTCCACCCCCCTGCCCACGTACCCGGATCTCCGTCGTCACAGGGCACTTCACCAGCTTGAAGTTCTTGCCCATGTTGAAGCTGTTGCTGTAGAAGCACACCTTGAGGATACGCATCTCCTCCTTGTCCATCTCCAACGTCCCCATGCCCAGGGTGGCTTCCAGCGTCCCGGCCAGGCTGCGGGAGGAGCTGCTCCGTGGGCGACCCAGCGCCTCGGGGATGGCCGACATCCTCACCACGCCGGGGGTGCTAGGAGCTGAGCATCCCTTCCCTGCGGGACAGACACCGCGCTGGCACGGTGGGGACCCTGGGGAGTGGGGGGGGTCACCCTGCGGGATGGGGAGAGGGTTGGGGAGATGAGGATGGGAGAGGCAGGGGTGGGATGGGGACAGCGGGGACACCCCCAGGAGGGAAGGGATGGAGAGACGGATGGAGAGAGAAAATAAAGAAAGAAAGAGCGCGACAAAGGGTGCCCTCCGTCCTGCCGTACACCCCTGGCCATGCACGGCCACCGGGTACTGCCAAGCGCAGCGCCTCTGGGCAGAGCCTTGTGTCCTTGTCACCTCCAGAGCAGCGCCTATGTGTCCCACCACCTCCAGAGCAATACCTCTGTGTCCCCATCTCCTCCAGAGCAATACCTCTGTGTCCCCAGCACCTCTGGAGCAGTCCCTGTGTGTCCCCATCTCCTCCAGAGCAATACCTCTGTGTCCCCAGCACTTCCAGAGCAATACTTCTGTGTCCCCAGCACCTCCGGAGCAGTCCCTGTGTGTCCCCAGCACCTCCAGAGCAATACCTCTGTGCCCTTGTCACCTCCAGAGCAATATCTCTGTGTCCCCAGCACCTCCAGAGCAGTCCCTGTGTGTCCCCATCTCCTCCAGAGCAATGCCTCTGTGTCCCCAGCACTCACCATTTTCTCCCCTCCATGAAACCCGGGTGAGGGTTTCAGGCTCCAGCTTCCCAGCACGGGTACCTGCAGCTGCAGCTGCAGTTCAACAACGTGACCTCCCAACCGAGCTGAATTTAGCAGATAGCTTTGCAAAAAAAAACCAATAAAAAGCAAAATGGGGCAAGCAAGCCGGGTTCCTTCTCCCCCGGAAGGGCGATACTTATCTATATTGATTTGCTCTTTTATTTTTAGAGGGGATAAAACCCAGATGCCTGCTCAAAAAATGTCATTTGAGCCAGAAGGGAAGTGGCTTGAGTTTTCCCTTCGCTGAGAAAAACACTGAACGGGGTATGTCAGTCTTGGATGATCTGAATGGATCCAAAATTTTCCTCTTCACGTGGCTTTTCGGTTGCAAGCTGGGCAGGGCTGGGACAGAAAAGGGTTTGCTCTGGATTGCTTTCTCTACCTCTCTGGATATGCAGCTGGGCTGAGGCTGGGCAAACTCAGCTCACATAACCCTGTAAGAGTACAGGTATTTCTCTCAGCCCAGCCACTGGCTTCCCAGGAAATCACACAGCTTTGCACGGAGCCTGAGCGAGCAAAAAAACCAGCCAGCACAGCCAGATGCACGGGACAAATTCAGATTTGCAAAGAGCTGCTCCAAACTGCATTTTTGGGGCATGAAATAAAAAGAAAAATGTGGAAGTACCCCTGTTAGGCTGCTTCTGAGCTGCAGCCCCAGCTGATCTTGGGCCTGATTAACTGCAAACTGAAGCGTTGCGGCTCTCATGCGTCACTCTGGGGCTGCAACACAGAAAGGTCCCAGTGTGGCTCCGGGCGGGGGGGCTCCCGGCAGGGCTGGAGGGGCAGAGGGGCTGGGAAGGGGCTGGGGTGCCCGGAGGGTCTCCCCAGCTCTGCCCCGCGAAGGCAGGCAGGCTGAGGAGCAGACCTGGAAGATGCTACAGGGAGGGGATGGGGTCGGTGGGACCGGCTGCGGGACATCCCATACATCCCCCTGCGTGGGGCTGAGGGTCCCGCTCTCCCCACGATACCCACGGGGTCGGACGGCCGAGACGGCCTCTAATACGGCAGCAAACAGCATCAGAGCATCCCTCGTCTCACCCGGGGGCGATGCGCCCAAACCTTGTGGCCGGCTGCCTCGGCACTGGAGCGGATGGGGAGCGCTCGCACGCAGCCCCGGCAGCACCGACCCGGGGGGGAAGCAGCGAGGATGGGCTGCTGTCACCCTTGCAGGGCTCGGGGGAGACCTCCTGAACTGCAGGTCCGGGCTGCAGCCATCTCCCCATCGCCGGCCTCTGCAAAACTAAGCACCAATGGGGGAGACGGCAAGAAAAAACATGCAGCAAAGAGCTGCCGGCAGGAACCCTTCCCGAGGCTGGCTGCTGAGGTTTTCTGCCCCCGTTCCCCCGCTTCTCCTTCCTCGCTGGGATTTGCAACATCATTTGCACAGCGCTTAGAGGCGGCTTCGCTGTAATTACAGCCCCGTTCGAGATTGCGAGCTAGCGGGACGCTGCGTGCTGCCTCCCGCAAGCTTCGGCTTTTTAAAGAAACTCTCCTGAGTCACTGGCCTAAAAATATGCGCGGCGTAGCCTGACACTTTCGGATCCGTACCAAGGGTTTTGCTGGCAGCGGTGCAACGCGTGGACGGCCCAGACTTTGTTTTCCAGGTTTCTCCAAGGGAACAGGGAAAGAGGGTCCGCATCCCCGTGGCTGCGATGGAGCATTGCTACGACAGGGATGGGATGCTGGGATGCTAACCTTGGACCTGAGCGAGGCAGCAGCGCTGAGCTGGGCACTCTCGCCTCTTGCACGGGCCGGCAGCGAGCCCAGCCACGCCGGCGGTCACACACTCGTGAGCTCACATGCATTTTTCACACTGAGTTTTGATTTTTTTTCTCTCCTTCACAGCAGTTTCTCAGGCTGCACAGGGAGGACCTTGCAGCAACCCACATCCTTTGCAGAACACCCCTATGGCTGGCTCCCTGCAGGTGATGTGCCTTTTAGCCAGATCCCCTTCTCATACAGGCTGCAAGGGCTGGCTGCAGCGCGGACAACCAGGGCATCCCCCCTTGCCCTGTCCTGTCTCCGGCCATGCCGGGGAAGCCGAGGCCATCCCTGCAAGCGATACCATGGATGCTACATGCCTGAGCGACACCAGCCCGCAGACCGCATCCACGCTGCCGCCGCCCAGCATCATGCTGTGCTGGATGAGGGTTTCCTGCTCCACCAGTCTTAACCAGGGAGAGGGTCAAGCAAAACCAGCAAGACCCCATCCCAGGTCAGCAGCAGGCACAGAAATGCTTCGCTTCAGGCTTTGCTACAGCTCTCGCTGCCCTGCAGAAGAAGCCAGTACCCAAAAAGCTTCTCCTCCCAGAAATAGGGAAAATAAAGATTTCTTTCGCTAAATAGCTAAAAACCAAACCCTGCATTCTCTGTGTTTCAGAGGCACCCTCCCAGGGGGGTGTCACGGTGGGGACGATGGCCCGAGCCAGCCCCTGGGGAGGGGGAGTTTGGCCCTCGGTTGAGAGGGGCAATGGCTGACTTAGGAAGCATGCTGGTATTTCTCAGGGCACATGGACCCAAAATATTTCGCTTCGGCTCGTCTTCTTTTTCCCCACTTTCTCTTCGTTTTCTGCTTTCTTCCTCCAGCCCCATTCCCATGACACGTCCCCTCACACTCTCAGTGAGCCCACAGGGCCAGGACCGGGGCTGGATGTCCCCTCCATGTCCCTACCCTGATGAACGATGCAGAGAGCATCCCCGCAGACGGCATCCCACTGCCCCTGAGCAGCACCTCCGACCGTCGTGGCCAGAGATGGCCAGGGCTAGAGGCAGCCAGCACGAACGAGGGCACATCCCGGGTTTCGATGTCCCCTCAAGCCCAGCAAGGACACAAGGGACGGCTCCAGCTCTCCAGCCACGCACCCCACAATCTCCCAGCCCCTGCACAGGTCGAGATGCCCATCCAAAATAAAGCCGGGAAGCGCAGCGAAAGCAGTGCCTGCACCCTGCCTGCACCGCAGCTGTGCAGCGCCTGGGGGGGCACATCCCCGGGGCCATTTGGCTGGAGGGGACACGTACCCCATACGGATCTGGCCATACTCTGCCTCTCGGCTTCAGGGATGGAGAAGGGGCCCTGGCCATGGCCCGAGCCCCCCGGACCTCCACCCCCTGCCTGCTCGCCTCCTCTCCGGCGCGGGGACATGTCCCACCGTGGGGACGTGTCCCACCGGAGCCCGGTTCTGTCCCCAGCGGGGACAGCTGTGTCGTACGCGTGACGCAGCTCCAGCCAGGCAGATGGGGACGGCGGAGCCCACGAAATGAAACCAAGAGCTTGCACTGCTGCCACCGTCACCAACATCCCCGTGCTGCAGGCTCTGTGTCCCCCCCCCCGGCAGCCCCCGTTGCCTTCTCCTGTGGGTGACACCCCGAAAGGTCCCCATGACGGCTCAGAGCCACCTCTCGTCCCGCACCCTGGCACAGCCCCAGACCAGGAAGTTTTTCCGCTCGCTCCCACGTTCTCAGAAAAGTTTGGTGCCGGGGGTGCCACCTCCTCCAGCCCTACCCCGAACCCCAGACGTACCTGGGCTGACGGCGACGGCCACAGCGACACACTGAAACCCCACCGAGCCCCTTCCCCAACTCAGCGCGACGAGTTTGCCCGTGCTCAGCCTTCCGCCCACCTCCTCGAGGAGGCGAGGGTCTCGGTCCCACCGTTGCACCCTGGGGCACCCCAGGCACCCAGAGAAGGGGGTGCAGGAGGCAAGTAGGACTTACGGAGAGGCAGCTGTCCCCTCCGTCCCCATGCAGAGCCGGCGCTGGTGGAGCCAGCGTTTCCTGCTGCGGTTGACTAGCGTGCGCAGAAGTATTTGCATAGCACCCAGGCAGGCAGGGCCCACGCGCAGGCACGCTCACACAGGTGCCGCAAGCGGTTGCTCAAGCCCGTCGTACAGATGGGGGAAACTGAGGCACGGCTCGCTCCTGCCCGGAAGACCAGTTTGGGTGGTCTCAGCACGGGGAGGTGGATGCAGGCAGAGAAGGCAGCTCGTATCCCTCTCCTCTGCAAACCTCGAAGTTCGGGTCCCACTGAGCGATGACACAACCCCGAAGTGCCTGTGCTGGGGGGGCGGGAATCTGACCCGAAGACCCTGCAGGAAGCAGGGGACGGGGACAACGGTGACCTGCGACTTACCCTAGTCACCCAGGAGGATCTCCAGCTGCCAGACCAGCCCACGGGCTCCAGCATCCCTCATGCCGGGACCCAGCGCATCCCACCCCAAACCATCCTGCCTCTTCTCTTGGCTGCTGCCAAGTTGGATCCCGGCTCCATCCAAAGAAAACACAGCCCCGGGAGCAAGCCAGGGACCTCAGCCCAGCCTGAGTCACCCCGGGGAGCAGCATTCCTCAATGGCAGGGGACAGTGCAGGCAGGAGCCCAGCAGGCAGGGCTGCCAGCTCTGCCCCCCCCCCCCCCCAGCCTCCGGCCCTTCCCCTATCTATGCAGGTATTTAAATGACTCATTACTTTATGGCTCCAGTTCCCGGGGGAACAGACAGGCTCTCACCCTGTTTGGCACCTACAGCATCACACTCCAGCCCTGTTTCAGCACCGAAACCCGTGAGTTTCCACCGTATAACTGGGAGTGGGGATGGGTGCTCTCCAAGCCATCACTTGTGGTGGTCTGACCACCCTGCTGCACTCCCAGCCTTATCTCTCGTTCCTCATATCTACCCCAAATCTGCCTTGCCCAGCTCCCATCCATCACTTCAGCCCTGTCCCCCAGAGAACACGGGGAGCAGGTTTTTGCCTCTCCACCACAGATCCTGGATAGGTATTGAGGGCTGGCAACGCAAAAACATGCCTCGAGGTGCTGCCGGGACCTCCATGACGGCTGGGAGCCGAGCTCCAGCCAGATCCGAGCCTCTGCCATGGGGTGTAACGCCGGCTGTCCTGCCTCCTTGCACATCCCATTCCTGTCCTCCATCCCCTCTTCCCCCGGTCCTGCCCACCCAGGGCATCTCTCCCCTTTCCCACCAGCAAGGGTTCATCCCTGTGGGATTTCACACCGGCTGGCCTCGGCGCATCCCCGGCACACGCACGAAGCTGCCGCCTTGGCAGCGGGATGCGATGGCCCTGGGACGTGGGATGCGAGGTGGGATGGCAGCAGGGAGCCTGGTCCAGCGGTGGGAGCTGGCTGGGGGGCACCAGGATGGTCCCACTGCCCCCATTCCTCCCCCCACCTCCCCGGGGCAGGCAGCACTGGGGCAGGCTGGGGACCGATGTTTCCTCACGTGATGTACCCTCAGAGGAAGCCTGCATTTCGCAAAGCGAAGGAAATGACACAGGCTCCGGCCAGCGAGAACAGGCTGCTCGGGAGGGGGGTTGCAGCAGGTGCAGAAGCGCTGTCCCCTCTGCTAAGGGACCCCAAAAAATGCCCACCCTGCTGACCCCCCCATCCCTGGTGCAGCAGCTCCCCATGACAGCCAAAACCACCCCCAGCAGATGACAAGCATCCCCCAGACCTCCTCAGGTCCCATCGCATTTCTGCCCATCTGACACCCATCTTACTACAACAGCAGCCCAGGACCCCTGGTCCTGTCTCCTGGGGAGGGGGTTATCCCCCCCTTGCAGATACGCACACCACTTTTTCAGACTGGGAAAACACCAGTGTGGTTGGTTTTGGGTACAAGGCTGGGCATGGACCTGCATCCCATCTCCCCCTGCATCCCATCGCCCCCCCCCCGCATCCCATCTCCTATCCCGAAGCTGCAACTGCGACCTGCACCACAACAGCCGGTGAGACGGCCGGTATCGGCGACGTGCTCCCAGGGAATTAGAAATAACACCCAGAGAGCTGCCGTCAAAGCCCACGCGCGGCAGCTCAGCTGGAGGGGGTGACTCAGGCACGGGGGAAAGATCTCCGTGTTCCCGGCGCAGAGCAGCGCTATTTATCTGGAGCCGGCGCTGGGACGAGGCAGGACCATCTGGGGAGGAACGGCTCGCCGGGAGATGGGGATGGCGGCTCTGCCGGCAGCTGCTCGGGGATGAGACGGCAGGCTGCCGGCATGCCGCCGGCATGCCGGTACCCAAGGTGCCGGGATGCCGGTGCAAGGCTCCCCAGGAGAGTGCACTGGGGAGGGGGGCTTGGGTACCCCCAGCCCCACTTTTTTTGGCCGTGGCCAATGCGATGCCTGATCCTGAAGACAAAATGTCCCCCCTGAGCTGCTGCTAACTGCTCCCAGCCACCTCCTCCCCAGGCAGGGGGGTCCTGCAGCCGCCCCCCAAGCATTTCATAAGCCCCATGGCTGCAGGGGGGCCACAGCATCCTCCCCGCAGGGCAGACTGCTCAGGTTTCAGACACAAGGTTTGTTACAAGGATCCCTTCTGGTCTCTGCTCCAATAAAGATCTTCCTGACAGAACTGCCTGAGCATTGCCCCTTGGCCATGCCAGAGCCATCAGCTTCTCCGGGCTGCCCCACCTAGGAGCAATCCCATGGCTGCAGGGGGAAAAAGTGCCCCCCGAGCAGCCCCAAGCTTTGTAGGAAGAGGGGTTCACCCTAAATCCCTCATCATTTATGCCAGGAGAGAAACAACTCACACCACAGCCAGCAAAGCTAAGTTTTTATACTCCCCTGCCTGCTGCCTGCAGCTGCCAGACACAAAAAGGATCACGGGCAGGCTCCGAGATCTGGTTTCCAGTCCGTCCTACCAAGGGACTGAGGTCCCACAGCCCCACAGAGGTGCTACAATCCTGTATCACTGGGGATCCCATTCATTCTTACAATTAATAATGTAATTATCACTTCGTGCATGTTTTTTTTCTTGTACATCCACAACCAAAAATGGGTGCAACAGCGCTCCAGCCAAGAACAATGTGACTGTGGTGTAACGAAAAGGGTCAAATGTGCCAATAGCCTGGAAGAGCTCCCAAAATCAGGCCTGGGGGGGCTCTGAAAACCCTTGAGGGCAGTTGTAGGGGAGATGCTGGAGATGCTTCTTGCTCTGGGAATATACAGGACGGGGCTGAGACAGCATCCCCAAGCCAAGGGGCTGGAGTGGGCTGGCATGGCTCAACCCACCCCACCAAACCAAACCACCCAAGCTCATGAAACGCCATCAGGCTAAAAATAACCCCTGAGCGGCACTCAAAGCCTCCCCTCAGGGAGGGCAAACAGCTTCCCAGGAACAGGGTGGGCGTATTTCCCAGTAACCTTTCTGCCGGAGAAGGAAGCGGAGCGGGCGAAGGCTTGCAGCATCATTTTTGGCACGGCGGGAAGTGTGCCGACGGGTCCTGGTCGCTAAGCATCCCAGTCGCCAGGCAACCCGTGGGAATCACGGGAGATGCTGCTCCTGCTTCCTTTTGGGAAGGAGGAGGGAAAGGAAAATAGAGGGTCTGGGGTAGAACCCCCCCTCTATGCGCAAGGCTGGGAGGGAGCTGGCACCAGGCATCGGCCGTGGGATGCGGCTGGCATCACCGCACCAAGGTACCCATCAGGGTCCCTACCGCAGCCAGGGCACCCATTTCTGGGTGCTTACAACAATTCCATTTATTATATTCATCTCAGCTTTCTGAAGAAAACTCATCTCCTCCAAAACTCCTGGATAGGTTGTAGCTTTTTTGGCAGAAATTTCCCAGGAGGTGCCAAGCTGCAGCTCCTCTGAGCCCTTCCCCTGCGCCAGCCGGGAATTTCAAGTTCCAGCCACTTCTCTGCAGCCTGGAAAAGCCCTCGGCCACGGTCACACCACACAGTGATGACCTCCCCCAGCAAAAACCACCAAGCATCAGCTTGGAAGACACCCCTGAGTTCTGCTTTGAAACTCATTTCCCTTTCCAAACTGCTGGGCTCCACCACTGAGCTCTCTCACTATGCTTGGTAGGTTCGTTAGCAGGTCCCACGCCACCCATTATATTATCTATACTGTCCTCGATGGCTGCAGCACAGCTTTACAGCCACCCCTCCGGTTGGGCTGCGTTAGAGCTGCGCAGTCCCAGCACATTCAGCTGGGTTTGCAAAATGTGGAAAGTTTGCATTTCCATGGGGAATTCAGCTGAGTTTGGGGGAAAATAATTGCTGTTATTTAATTGAGTATTTTATTTTCTTGCTCGTCAATCATTTCTGCCACACGCTATCACGCTGCTGCGTGGGCTTACGCAAGACCGGCTCGCCACCAAACCAAAAGTTTTTTAACCTTTGCAAAATTTCCAGCCTTCTCGGAATGATAAACATTTAAAATACCATTTTAAAAAATGAAATAAGCCAAATGACCCTCCCAGGTGCCTTCAGCTCTCTGCTCACCTGGCCTGAGCTGCGGATGCACCAGCTCAGGCCAAAACATGACATTTAATCCCCTTGGACCCCCCCAAACTGGGTGATCTCTGAACTTTTTCCAGTGCAAGGTCCCTAGTTTTTTGACCTCGAGGTTTTCTTTTGATTTGGGGCTGGGAGTGCAGGTCCTAGCAGGGAGAAAGGCAGCTTCATTTCACCCCGTCTCTGCAGAGGGCTGGGGCAGCGATGCTCTCACCTATGGAGCAGAGCCGGTTGAACATCCCATGCTGTCTCTGCAAGGGGAAGGGTTTGGAGATGTGGGGGGGATTTCCCCGTCTGAAATCCCTCCGTGCTTCAACCTTTGGAGATAAAACCAGGCAGTAAAATGCCCCGGTTTCTGCCAGGTGGAAATTCCCCGTTTGCTGGGCCCCACGGGGACAGGCCAGATCCTGGCAACACAGGCAGGTATTTTGCCTCTGGCTGTAGTGGCAGAGGGAGGTGAAGGCAATCCCCCTTCCTCCTCCTCCTCTTCTTCCTCCTCTGCCCTGCTGTGGCTCAGGGCAGGGAGGGGAGCCCCAGGCAGCCCCCCAGCCCTGCAGCCTGCCCCCCCCCCCCGCCTGGCACCCAGCCTTGCCCTGCTCTAACCCTGCAACAGCCGCACCCGGCTGGGACGAGGGAAGGAAAAGCCTCCAGCTCGGGGGCCCTGGGAAGGGAAGAGATTATTTCCTTCATGCAGGGGCAGAGGGGTGTGCGGCGTGGCACAGCGTGCAACACGGCACAGCGTGCAACACGGCACAGCGTGCAGCGTGGTCGGGTGGGCAATACGGCAAGGTGTGCGACACGGCGGTGTGCGGGGTGTGCAGCAGCTTGCACAAGGCTCAGAGGCAGAGCACCCCAGGCGATACTTGCTAGAGCCAGCTTAGGACACAAGACCAAGGTCAGGTTGCCCGTGGCACCGCTCCTGCTGAGATGGAAGTCTATCAAATCTGCACGAGTAGTTGCATCGGGCTGAGGCTGGGTGGGCAGAGCTGGGAGCCAAGCAGGGCAGGTACCAGGACTCCCTGCCAGGCAGGGATGAGGGCAGGGGACAGGCAGAGCTCTCCTGCATCAATTAACGGGGCCAAGATGCTGAAAACCTCCGCGGAAATCACCTCCCCGGGGCAGGGCATCACTGTGCAACTTTTCAGTCTCAAGAGCAAAGCGGACACTTCTAGGCCACTGTTTTCAAGTTCTCCCTGGGATGAAATAACTCACACCCTAAAAATGTCTGGGCTTTTTTCCCAACGGGAGCCCTGCTCGTGCCTTCAAGTGGCTCTTTGCTCAGACAAGCCGTGGTCTCCGGGGTGTACGGAGTGGCCGCTCACATCGACGCTGCCTGCCCCAGAATCTGCAGCACTTCCTTCCCTGCGTGGCACCTTTCTGCACAGTGGGGCCACCCCAGTTCAGCCCAGTGCACTAGCTAACTTACCTTACTGGTAGTTACAGCCAGGGAGAAGCCTCCCCCCTCCCAGGACGTGGCTGCTGGGTTTTCCCCTGTGGGAACCAGAGTTCTGCTGAAACTACTTTTTTAGCCATTTTTTAACACGAAACATAGCAAACCGCCCCAAAACAAAAAGCCCAAGTCCTGCGAGGTTTCCCCAGGGGCTGACGGGAGCCGCATCTCCAACGCGTCATGTTCCTGTTCCCTTTTTGATGCCACTTCCCCAAACAGAGCTGGGTGGCCTCACTGCGATGCCACCGTGGCCACCAGCACTGTCTCTCCCTGCCCCACGGGAGCTGTGGGCCAGCCGGCCAGCCTCATCCCAGGGGAAAACACAGCCAAGCCAGAGGGATTGCCACCCCTCAGGAGGATTTTCAGAAGGAAAAACCTAATTTTACGCTCATGGTGCCCCGGGGAAAGATCTCCCTGGGATTTTTGTGCCGGGCATCCTGGGTTTTACCCCTCCTGCATGCCAGGATGCCTCGCTGGAGGAGACGTGCGTATCACATGGGGTCTGCCACCACTGCAATTTGAAACACGAGCAAGGCTTTGCATGAAAGGTTCTCAGCTCCGTCTACCCCTCATGAGTAATAACTCTGCCAGGGAAAAAGCAAAATGATTCAGACACTGCTTTCCCAGCCCCCAGCACCTGGAAGAGCCTTTATGCTGAATATTAATAATAGCTGAGCGCAAAGGCATGGAAACGCAGAGCTTGGTGACAGTGGCACTTGTGCCCCTGCACGCCAAACCTGTGCGTGCCCTTGCACACGCATGTGTGTGTCTCACTAGCGCGTGCAAAGCATTGCTGGCAAAGGTGAGGCTGTGTTTCCCGTGCACACACACCACCACGCACTGTGTGTGCATCCCTGCCCGTCCTCTGCAGACACCATGGAGCGGGCAGCCCCTGCCCGGGGCTCTCCAGACACATGCAGCCTGCTCCCTTGCAGCTCTTCTCGCTCCGACCCTCACCTATGCCCTTGCAGGCAAGGCTGAGAGCTGTAAATCAGGGCTGCGGACCTGAGCCCGAAGGATGACCTGTATCCCGATGCTGCCCTTCCCTGCCAGGTGCCGGGAAGCTCACGGACACCGGGTTTTGGCTCCTGCTACGAGGACCTTTCACCCACAGCCAGCAGAAGTGAACTCGCAGCATCCTCCCTACCTTTACCATGTGGCTGATGCCAGTGGAGCGCTCGGAGGCGATTCCGCCTGCGGGAGCGACCGGTGAGAATGGGACCGTTCCTGGGGTGTTCCTGTGCCCCAAAAAGCCCTGCTGTCACCCCTTCCCCAGGGCTTCCTCCAGCACGAAGGCAGCAAGGAGGGGTACGAGATGGATGCAGTGGGACACTGCAGCTGCCTGTCCCCTCCCTGACGGACCTTGGGGCCCCGATGGCCACCTCGTCCTGGAAATAGCCCTGTGCTGGGTGCAGTTTTGGGCCAAGACGGGGGTGGAGGACCCTTGCAGCATCACCTTGCCCATGAAGCTCCCACACCACATCAGGCCCGGCCACCAGCGCTGACCTCTCCCCACCTCCCTGCCCTAATCCCAGTGCCTCGTCCAGCGTGGTCCCGCTGCCAGCATGGGATGCGCACCCAGCCTTCCCCAGGCTGCTGCTTGTCACCAGCTCCCCGCCACCTCCTTGGGACAGTCCCAGCCCCATGTGCCACCTCCAAGACCCCCAAGTCCTTCCAGATCCCTGGCCAAGTGGTCAGACATCCCCCTGGATGTCCCTGTCCCACGGGACCCAGCGGTGGGGCCGCCTTTTCCAGCCGTGGGATGTGGGGCAGATTTACCTGACCAGGGCTGGGTTAGGAGGAGCAGCGTGTCCTGGGGGAATCCTCCGTTGGGATCATGCATCCCCAGCTGCATCGAACCCCAGCGGAAAGCGCACGGGGCTGTTGCATCAGCCCCCTGGACTGCAACGCTCCCATCTCCGGCTTTCCTCCCCCGTGTCCTCAACGGGCGCCGTGCCGTGCCGGTGAGCGCAGGCAAGCAGGCAGGCATGTTTTCCGGCAGGAACCGCCCCGCCGTTGGGCAAACATTGTCGCCGGCAGGAGATAGCAGAGCCCGGGAACCTCCCGAACGCTGGCTGCAGGGTGGGGAGCGTCGGGGGGGGGAGCGTTGCAACCCTACCCTCGTACCCCCAAAACTCCCCAGCGCCCTGGCACCGCTGCGGGGAGGGCTAAGGAAACCCTGCCCGTCCACTGCGGGTGGCCGGCCGCGTTGGGGGACCCCCACCACGGGGTCAGGGGTGCCCCTCTCCTGCGCCCACCCAGGCTCCCATTGCCTGTCCTCCCTCGGCTCTCCCCACCCCGTCCCCTCCTGGCACCCAAGCGTGTCGTGCCCCCCCGCCCCGCCGAGAGCTGGCAGAGGCTCTCACCTTGGCGGAGGGCACGGGAGCCGCCTTCGTTCCCCCTGGCTCCTCGCCCCGGCGGCGGCGGGGACAGGCGATGGCGTCGCCGGCGGGGAGGGTTGGCCCAGCGGGTGAGTCGGTACCGGTGGCGAAACCGCTCCTCCCCAACCGCCCGCTTCCGGAAAGGGCTCACCGGAGCTGCCGACGCCGGGGAGGAAGAGGAGGCGAGAGGCGAGGAAGGCCCAGGACCCCTCACCTGCCCACCCCAGCCTTCCCCACCTCAGTCCTGCGGGCGGGTTGGGGCAGGTTTTGGGATCCGTCGGGAATTTGGGCAGGGAGCCTGAGGCAGCCGGCGTTCAAGGCTCGGTTCCGCTCGTACCTTGGAAGAGATGGCACGCTGCCCACGGTGAGCCCCCGCTGCAGGGGTTTCCCCCCCCAAAACCACGAGTCCGGGGGACGCCCCAGCACCGCGGAAGAACCCAAGGCAGGAAGGAGGACGGTGCGAGAGCTGCCGGGGCCGACGTTCGTGGTCACGGGACGGCCGTCCGGCACCGCCACACCCCCGGGGCCGCAGCACCTCCCTACTTCTGGGGTGCACCAGGGCCCCCTTTAACACCTGCTTTAAGGCTCCTCTGAGGACCCCCTCCATGGATGGACACTGAGGCCGGCCACCCAGGCCCCCAGAAGACCTGACCCCGACCCCAGGGCTCTGCCAAAATGGTTTGGGCGGCGCTGGGGACACCAAGGGAGAGCTGGAGGAGGAGGGAAGAAATGGGGTGCACCCCATGCCCCCCACCCCATGGCATGCAGTGGGGCAGCTGCGATCCTGGGGGTTGGTGGGGGTGGCATTCCTGCTGAGCAGGAATGGGGAAACAGCAAGGCAAAACTGGCTGGGCAGTTGCCCAAACCCCGGGCAGAAGCTTGCAGGGTCCCAGGGAGCTGCAGCCCCGCCATGGATCCCTCCCACCCGCTGCTCGGCAGGTCCCTGCCGTGTCATCCCATCAATGGCTGCATCCCATCACTCGGCCCCATCACTGGCACGGGGGGTCCCTCCCTGCGTGGGCATCCCCTGCCTTGGAGGAGGTGTTCAGAGACAGGTCTCACCCTGACTCCTTCCCATCCCTTCCTCCTCCGCTCAGCTCCCTCTCCTCCCCTGCTGCCCCCAGATTACGCCCCCCTGCAATGTGTGATGCCTGGGAGCGACTGGTGCTACACCAGGCACAACCTGGACACAGCCCCTTCCTGCTACAGCCACTGGAAGACAGTCGGAGCATCCTCGCAGCACGCTCCGGCAGCTGGGCACAGAGGGACAGCAGGACCTTCTTGCACCCTGAGAGGTGCGGGGAAAGAGGCACAGAGACCAAAAAGCTTCTGGGCATGAGCAAGACCCTCTCAGGGACCACGAGAGATTCGGATGGACACGGGTCAACCACCATCACCCTATACCCAGCCCAGCCGCCAGCAGTGCCCGGAGCTCCCGCGGCAGCTCTCCCACGCACAGAGAGCAGCGCTGACAGCCTGCGCCCACTCTCCTGCCCGAAGCCAGCCAAGCTATTTAAACGCCTAAATACCTTCAAAGGGATGAAGCTACCTCCAGACGCCTCGGGTGGGCTGGCACCTCCCAGCAAGGAGCAGGGGGAAGCACGCTGGGCAGCGGGGGCAGCCGGAGTGGGGGGAGAGAGACCCCTCTGCTCGCTGCCGCGGCTCCATGGAGCCGGGGATGTGCATCAGCCCTGCACACCCCTTCCCTCCGCACCCCCTTCCCTCTCCATACCCTCGCCCCGGTCCCATCTCGCCCACGTACTCCCAGGGAGGTGCCTGGGCTCCACACAAGTTTGGGAAAGACCCTGGCATGCTGCTCCCATGCCCTGGCCAGCACAGCCCCCAGGGAGCAGGGCAACCCTTTCCCCCTGCTAATCCCTGCCAAAAATTAACCCAACAGCCCCCTCCCCGAGCCCCCAGCGGATTCAGCCCCGTGACTTACAGGAAAGCTGGTTGAACAGCCTGCTGAGCCATCCCATGCTCCTGCACCGAGGGTGAGCTCGTAGCTACGAAACGCTCAAGAGAAATAGGTTTCCCCCCGCCTCCCCCCTTCCCCAAGCCACCCTCTTCATTGGCACAGAGAAAAGCGATAAAATCTGACGGGATTTATTAATAGCACCTCTCCCATCACTAGGGAGCAGTGCTTCGGAAACGGCTTGGAGCATCCCAGCGCTGGGGTGCTCGAGGGAGAAAGGCACCAACTTACTTTTGCCAGGGAGCAGGGCCAGGGCCGGAGGGTTGGGGTGATGGAGGAGGACGCCAGTTGGAGCTCCAGAGCCACCAGCAGATGTTTAGGGGCACCGAGAAGGAGCAGAAGAAGTTGTGTAGCGCCGGAGTCGTGTAGAAGAAGCGGGGACACAATGCCAGGAGAGGCGGCTAGGGGTGTCCTTGGAGCCAGGAGGGTTGGATGGAGTGGTCCCCACTCACTCGAAGCGGGTAGAGGGATGCTGCATGTCATTGCTGCCATCTTGAGGCCGGCCAACCTGAGCTGTCCCCCACAACCTATCACAAGTTCCAGCAAAGCAGTTATTTTATTATTTATTTTGATAATCAATCTTGTTTTCACTTTTAGGGGGTGAAAAAATCCTTTTCCCAAGTGGCTCAGGCCCCAAAACCCTGAAAACAGCATGAGTAAGGGCAGGTGGGTGTCTGCCACCGGCATCAATGAGGAGACACTGGCCTGGCAGCACAGGGTGCCAAGCCACAGGCGAGATGGTGGAGCAAGATTTGTGATGCTCCAGTGTTTTTCAGGAGCTGTCAGTAGGAGCCGGGACAAGTGCTGGCAATGAGGTGCACCCTCATAGGATCATCACCGCCTGTGTGAGCACTGGGGGTCCCCAGTGGGGGTGCTCCCCACCAGCACCCCATCTTTCCTCAGCCCTTGAGAGCAGAAAGTAGGGTCAGGCCATCAGGGTTGGAAGGGGTGGGTGATCAGGCCCTGAGGGTTAGCAGGAAAGCACCCAATATGGGGCTGGATCTGCTCTTCTTTTGCCATCTGAAGGTCCTTGGTGAGAAGACTGCTCAGCTTGCTGGGTCCTGGAGCTCTTCCACCCATGACACTTCCAAAGGGGCCAAGCAGGCAGTGGGGAGGGCTGGTTGGGCTATCCTAGAAGCCACAAATTATCTACTGACATATCCCTGCTCATTGACCCCAACTCCACCCATGCCCACAGACCCCAGGCTGTCCTCCCTCGCCCAGCCCAGCCATCACCCTCCTGGTGCCTTGGTCCAGCCACAATGGGTTCATTCAGCCCAGCAGAGCTGAGATCCTGCCAGGGGCTTGGAGGAGCCCCAAAGCCCTTCCCTGACACCCCTTGTTGGAGGACGCCTTTCGGTTCTGCCTGGCTCCTGTCCCAGGGGAAATAAGTGCACTCTGAAAGGGGCTCCCAGGGGACCAGGCTGGACATGAAGCAGCTGATGAAGCACCCGGAGAGGCAGGACTGTGCCGGGGTGGGGGACCTGCTCCCCCAGCCCTGGGATGACAGTGATGGATGAGTCTGAGATGACCAAATCCGGCCACCTCGGGGCAGCAGGACAACCCCTTCTCCTCCACCCAGAGCTACTGGTGGTCACCACTGCAGGGTTGGAAGGGTGGTGGCCATGAAGGACAGAGGAAGAGATCTCCGGCTTCAGCACGCCCGGGCATCCGCCCACCTCCGGGCTGTGGGAACTGGTGGCATTGCCTGTGCTGTTGCCATGGGGTTGCCATGGTATTTGTATTTGCGGTCGCCATGGAGACAGGAGAGGAGGCTGGGAGTGGGGGGCTGCTGCCAGGGCTGCCAGGATGTCCCCCAAGCCCCACATGGAGGAGTTACAGGCCTGACCGACCTGTGGTTCCCCAGGTCCTGCTCCTTGCCCTTCTTGAAGATGAAAGTGACATTACCTTTCCAGGGAATTGAACCTCCTTGCTGGAGTCTGCTACAAGTGGCTCTGCTGGCTGCGTGTCCTCTCTCCTTCCTGGGTGGGTGGGACAGAAGCCAGGCAGAACCGAAAGGCATCCTCCAAAGGGGGGTGTTGGGGAAGGGCTTTGGGGATGCTCCAAGCCCCTGGCAGGATCTCAGCTCTGCTGGGCTGAGTGACCCATTGTGGCTGAACCAAGACATGAGGAGGGGGATTGCTGGGCTGGGCTAGCCAAGGGACTTCCCAGGCAAATGCTTCCAGGGATGGGCCATCCACAGCTTCGCTGGGCAACCTGTTGCCATGTGTCACCACCCTCGTGGTGAGAACTTCATTATTGCCAATCTAAACCTACCCTCTTCCAGCTTAAAAACGTTCCCCCTTGCCCTGTCACTACAGGCCCTGGTAAAAAGTCTTTCTCCATCCTTCTTTTAAGCCCCCTTTACATATTGAAATATATAAAGACCACAGCAAGGTCTCCCGGAGCCTCTCTTCTCCAGGCTAAACGACCCCAACTCTCTCAGCCTTTCTCCATAGCAGAGGTGTTCCAGCTCTCTTGACCATTTTCGTAGCCTCCTCTAGACCTGCTCTAACATGTCCATGTCTTTCTTGTGCTGGGGACCCCAGAGTGGGATGCAGGACTCCAGGTGGGGTCTCACGAGAGTGGAGTCAAGGAGGAGCATCACCTCCCTCGACCTGCTGGCCACACTTCTTTTGATGAAGCCCTGGATACAATTGGCTTTCTGGACTGCAAGCGCACATTGCCGGCTCATGTCCCACTTTTGGTCCACCAGTATCCTCAAGTCCGAATACGGACCCAGGAGGGACACCACTTGTCGCTGATCTCCCTTTGGACACAGAGCCATTGACCACAACTCTTCGGATGCAGCTGTCCAGCCAATTCCTTATCCACCAAATAGTCCATCCATCAAACCCATATCACTCCAATTTAGAGACAAGGCTGTTGTGTGGGACCATGTCAAAGGCCTTGCAGAAGTCAAGAGAAATGACAGCAGTGGCTCTTCCCTTATCCACCAACGCAGTCACTCCATTGTAAAAGGCCACCAGATTAGTCAGGCACAATTTGCCCTTGGAGAAGCCATGCTGGCTGTCTCTAATCAACTCCCTGTCTTCCATATGCCCTGACATTTTCCAGGAGGATCTCTTCCATGATCTGATCAGGCACACAGTTGAGGCTGACTGGTTGGTTGTTCCCAGGGTCCTCCTTTTAACCCTTTTAAAAAATGGGTGTGATGCTTTCCAGTCACTGGGGACTTCACCTGACTGCCAGGACTTTTCAAAGACCATGGAGAGTGGCTTAGTAACTACATCTGCCAGTTCCCTCAGCACCCTGGGGGTCCAGGTCCCATGGACTTGTGTATGTTCAGGTTCCTCAGATGGTCTCAGACCTGATCTTCTCCTATGATGGGTGGGACTTTATTCCTCTACTCCCTGCCTTGAGATTCAGGGAATTGAGAGATGTGGGAAGAGCAATTGCCATTGAAAACTGAAGCAAAAAAGTTGTTGAGGACCTCAGCTTGCTCCAGGTCAGTTGTCACCAGATCCCCTGTCTCATTTATCAGGGGGGTACCATTTCTTTTGTCTTCATTTTCTGACTAACATACCTATAGAAGCCCTTCTTATTATTCTTCACATCCCTTGACAAATTTTGGTCCAGCTGTGCCTTAGCCTTCCTGATCCCATCCCTGGGCAGTATCCCCATATACTTACTATGATGCATGTCCCTACTTCCACTGCCTATGCATCTTTTGACCAGGAGACCCCTACTCAGCCATGCTGGTCTCCTGCCTTGTTGCCCAATTCCTTGCACATGGCAATCAGTAGCTCTTGTGCTCTAAGAAAAATGTCTTTAAAGAGCTGCCAGCTCTCTTCTGCTTCTTTATCCCTGAGGGGAGTGTCCCAGGGGGTCCTATCCACCAGTTCCTTAAACAACCGAAAGTTCACTTTCCTCAGGTTTTGGGTTTTGACTATACTTTTCGCCTGACCTATATCCTTCCAGATCATGAATTCCACTAGGGCTTGATCACTGCAGCACAGGCTGCCACTGATCTTGACCTCTCCAGTAAGTTCCTCTGTGTTGGTGAGCCACAGGTCCAGTAACACGTCTCCTCTGGTTGGCCTTTCTCTCACCTGGGTTAGGAAGTTATCCTTAATGCGCACCAAGAGTCTACGAGACTGCTTGAAGCTTTCTGGGCCACTTTTCCAGCAGATGTCCAGCAGAAGTCCTCTAGCAGGATCAGGTGAAGGGAAGCAAGAGTTGGGGCTGCAGCACTGGAGCCTTGGGCGCATTCCCAAAAGGTTCGTTGGAGGGACATTCAGAAACAAGGATGAAGCAGGGACCTGGGATGGATCAGCTGGGGACATGCTAGCCCTGCCTAGGGTGGGGACGAGGCACAGAGCAGCCCCAACGTCTGTTCCCCTTGTCAGCACTGTCCCTGACACCCTTATAGCCCTGGAAGTCACTGCCCCCTGCTCATTATCTCGGGGGTGTTTTAAGGATGCTACTATTTTAATCGGTCAATAAAGGTTGAGTTTCACTGGTGGGTTCTTGCGTTAGTGGGGAGACTGCGTGTCGCTGGCTGCTGTTCAAGACAAGCCCCTTCCTCCTTCCCTCCGTCTGCCCCGCTGCTTCCCAGTTGCAGCCCCTTTTCCCGCTGCCTCTCCCCAGTTCCCGTGCCCTGGGAACACGGCAGCGTGTGGCACAGACAAGCCCTGTCAGCCTCTGCTGCCCCTTGAGCTCCTGTGCAGGTACCAGAGCTCTGTGCCAGGCAAGATCGCCCACAGTGACACCGTGTCAACACACAATGGCTGCCACAGCCCCCCAGGGCCCATGGACCCTGCATCCCCAAGCAGGGACATTTGTCAGCACAGCGAGGACAAGCCCAATATATTGGCCTATGGAGAAGACCATGGTGAAGGAGGTTGTCCCCCTGCAGCCCACAAAGGACCATGCCAGGGCAGATATCCACACCGCAGCCCATGGAGGACCCCACATCGCAGCAGGTGGACGTGCCTTGAAGGACGCTGCTGCCCGTGGAGGGGACCCCATGGTGGAGCCATTTTCTGGCAGGAACTGCAGCCCTTGGGAAAAACCCGTGTTGGAGCAGTGTGAGGAGGGCTGTATCCCTTTGGTGGGGTCGCATGCTGGAGTAGGAGAACAGTGGCACAAAGTGTTATGGACTGACTGCAACCCCTACCCTGCACCCCTCTTTGCCCCTTGGGGGAGAGGAGGCCAAAGATTTGGGAATGGAGAAGCCAAGTTGAACCTAGGAAGAAGACGGAGTGGGGGCAACGTTTTTACTTTTACAAAAGTTTTTACTTTTGTTTTTGTTTTACTATCCTACCTTATTTTTAATTGGCAATAAATTAAACTAATCTTCCCCAAGTTGAGTGTGTTTTGCCTATGATGGTAGTTAGTGAGTTAGGTAGTTACTTAGGCAGTTAGAATCATACCATCACAGAATGGTTTGGGTTGGAAGGGACTTTTGAAGATCATCTAGTCCAACACCCATACCGTGCACAGGGACAACTTCCACTAGATCAGGCTGCTCAAAGCCTTGTCCGAGCTGACCTTGAACATCCCCAGGGATGGGGCATTCCTGGTCCAAATTGAAAACCAAAGTGTGGAGGAGCATCCGGAGCGAGCGGGGCCAGCTGGGGACAGCACAGAGCTTGGCACCCAAGGGCACCATGTGAGGGGACCGGCCATTGCCACCCGATGTCCAGTTTAAGGTCAATGCGCTCTTCCAGGCCAAGGCGATGGAAGCCTAGAGAGCACCGGCAAAAAAAGTCACCGTGACAGCCCCTTAAGCGTGGATGGGAATTTCGCGGAGAAACGCTTGAGGCGAGTTGGCCTAACCTACTCCCCATCCTTCCCTCTCAGGTTTCCCTGCCTCCCTGCAGCCACACAACCACCCCGACGGCGTGTGCCAGGGCCCTGGCCAGGATCCCTGGTGCGACAGAGAGGAGAAGGGACCATCGCGGTGTCCCCGGCTGGTGAGAACCCGTCAGTCCCCGGGGATGGGAGTGGGGGGCTGCTGCCAGGGCCACCTGTGGGTCCCCCCGCGGTGGCCAGAGCAGCCCTGGTGCCACCAGGACCAGGTAGCCATCGCAGTGGCCCATCCTGGCCGAGGGGTGGAGGTCGGTGGCCCAGAGGGACCTTCCCTGCCCACTCTCCCGCAGGCCCTGCGCTACGTCCTGGGGTGTGCTACCCCTCCGAACCCCGACACAGGGGCTCTGGGGTGGCTGCTCCCCGATGGCTTCACAATCTCCCACGCCAGCTCAGCCCTGGGTTGACGTGGCAGCCACTGTGTGTCTACACGATGTCACCACGGCATCACAAAGGTGGCCCCCCTCTTAGCGGGTTGCGGGGAGGCTCGGGTGTCACTTTGACTGCACGCGAGCCAGCGAGCAGATGGGCAAGCGTGTGGAAAACACAGCAGAGATGGGAGGAGAAGCAAACAAGCAGGTAGGAGCGGGGTGCTTTGGCGTCACCCCAACCTCTCCTCCCCGGGCTTCTCGGCCTCCCCACAAAGGGGCCCTCCTGACGCCTTTGCACATCCCCTGGTCATGCAGAACCGCTGGAGGAGATGCTGGCGATCCCTGCGTGAGATGGAGGAGTGGAAGCTGACGGTGCTGCTCTTCCTCTCCAGCCTGAGCCTCTGGGGGCTCTGCACGCTCGTGCTGCCCTGCACCACCAGCTTGGTGGCCGTTCTGGGTCTGGGCATCTTCATGACCTGGTGGCCCAACATCAAGGCCAAGGTCAAGGTAGGCGTCCGTCTTGGCATCGCCCCAAACGCTCCCTGGGCAGGGGCTAGCCCGGGGCAGAGCCCATCCCCGGGGTTTTTGGGAGGGAGCGGTGAACAGCGGCCATTGCCCACCCAGGCAGGCCCCTGCTCCGCAGCCACCGAGCCACCTCCGCTCGGGCACCGGGCTCGGGGCCAGGGACGCTCCTGTCCCTGAAACTCCGGTTACCCTTCCCAGGGTCCTCGTCTGCCGGGCAGGGGAGGGGAGACACCTCACGCTAACCGGGGGCTTGCTTTCTGGGGGCAGGGGACCTCTGCGGGGAAGAGACGTCGCAGCAGCAGGAGGAAGGACCCGATAGGTGAGCAGCCCTGTCCCAGAGCTGCGCCGGGCTCCGCAGCGGCTCCCGGCCGAGAGACGCCGTTCGTTGCACCCCGCGAGAGACGGCTGCCCTCGCTCACTCTCCCTCTGCCTCTCCCCCCAGGATCTTCTGTCCCCTGGGAAGGCGTGGAGGGCTCTACCGAGAGCCTGAAGGCAAGGTAAGCGGAGCGCTTCCCTTCGGGGGGGCAGCCCCCTCCGGGAGCCCCTGGCTGGGCAACCCCACTGGTGGGTCCCGCTGCGCTGTGCAGCTGCCCCGTTGCCCCCGGGAGGCTGCGGGTGGGCGAGAGCAGGATCCAGCAGAGAGCCAGGGCCCGGGCTCAGCCCCGATCCCCGAGGAAGCCGAGGAAGGGAAAGGGCTCGAGGGGCGAGGGAAGGGAGGGACGGCTCGGGGAGGGCAGGTTTCCAGGCCAATGCCCTCTGCTGACACCCGCCGCACCCCGTCCCACAGAGCCCACCGGTGGCCCCGGCACCGCTCTCTGTCCTCAGCCCCTGGCCTGGGCTTGCCCCATGTTCCCGAGACCCCAGCTTCACCCCCAGCACCCCAGAGCTGGCAGGGCTGGCTGCGGGCAGCTGGGAGATCCCCCAGGAGAAGGCAGAGAGAGGGAGCCGGGTGGGTCCTGTCCCACAGCAGCCCCCACAGTCCCGCCGGTATGTCCCCCCACAGGTCGGGGAAGCCCCATGGAGGAGAATGGTGGGAAAGCGGCTATGGGAGGGAAGCAGCCTCTGCAAGGGAGCTCCCCTCGGAGACCAGAGACGTGCGTCGACGTGGAAATTCCAGTGCTGCCAGCAGCTCAGGAAGGCAGCCCTCCGTCGCCAACATGGAGGAGCTCGCCAGATCCCTGATGGAGTCCCTGAACATCACCCAAATCTGCCGCAACCTGCTGGGAAAGCTGAACATAGCTCAGGATAGCAGCGCTCCAGTCCTGTGCGGAGCCACGTGGGAAGAATATCCCGTCTGCCTGCAGTGCCGTCGATGCCTCACCGGCAGCTGCCCGCACTGCAGCCAGCCCGCGGCAGAACAGGACCTGCCCACGCTGGCCGTCACCCTCTGCGCTGTGGACATGCTGGTGCACGAGGAGGACCTCCAGCTGGAACTGGTGCTGGGCTTTGAGCTGGCCATCAGCGGGGAGCCGGTCTACGTGTGGGAGATAACCCGGCGGCTCCCCAAAATCGCCCCTGAGAGGTGCTGCGAGGAGTGCAACGCGCCTCTGCCCAGGAGCCCCGGGGACGGCAAGGGCTCGCGGGCATCGTTCCCCGTGCCCGGGTCCCCGGGAGCACCAGCGGGACAGATGAGGCCGGGCAGGCAGGACGCGAGGCAGACCGGGGCGAAATGCAGCGATACCAGCCGTGCCGACCTGCGGCCAGCCGGGCCGTGGGATTCTGTCCCCGCCGTGGTCCCCATGTGGCCCCTGCCCCCGTGGGCACAGCCTCCCCCTCCCGGAGCCCTGGACCGGCTGCGGAGAGTCGGGCTGGAGCCCCTGCCCTTGGTGGGCTACAAGGGCCTGCAGCAGGGGGTCAGGCTGCAGCGCATCCGGCAGTCCTGGTGCCAAGTGAAGAGCAGCGTGCGAGGGAGCTTGGCGCCCAAGGGCACCACGGAAGGGGACCCGCGGCTGCCGTTCCACCTCCGGTTTCAGGTCAACGCGCTCTTCCACGCCATGGCGATGGAGGCATGAGGAGCACCGGCAAGAAAAGGTGGGACGGGGAGGAGCGTGGGCAGGGAGAGCGCAGGACGGGAGGACGAGGACGGGGACGGGTGTGGGCTGTCTTGTGCAGCCGTGGAAGCTGTGCTGTTCAGGAGGGCGTTTCTGTGGGACGAGGTCGCGTGGTGTGGGAGCGCGGGGGCGGCGGTGAGAGAGGCGATGGCCTCTCGCTGAGGTTTGGTGCGGACACCGCTGGGAAGGAAAGCACGCGGAGAGGCAGGGTCCGGCTCAGAGCCGGAAAGAGGCCGGGGGAGGTGGGTATCCTGCGGGGCTTGCGGAGGGCAAGGGTTAATGCCGGGGATGCCCCTTCGCCCAGAGACCCCGTTTGGAGCCCTGGGGTCCCTCCTCACCCCCGTTCTGTCTTCTAGGGCAGGCCAGAAGAGACTACCCGCTGGGCAGAACCCCAGCCGATGGGGAGAAGTGACTGGGGCTTCCCTGCCCAGCAGCAGCCCCTCTCGGTCCCCGTCGTCCCCGAGACATCGCTGTCTGCCTGCTGCCGTCCTGCCCAGAGGGGAAGGCAGGGCCATGCCTGCTCTGCTCCCCGTGCAGCTGAGGGACCAGGCTGCCGGCCAGGGCACGGACACTGGGGAGAGGCAGCGGGAAGAGAGGCTGCCACTGGGAAGCCGCGGGGAAGACGGAGGGCAGGAGGAAGGGGCTCGTCTTGAGAAGCAGCCAGCGACACGCGGTCTCCCCACTAACGCGAGGCCTCTGCGGAGAAGCCATCAGGGAAACCCAACTTTTATTGACCGATTAAAAGAGTAGCATCCTTAAAACACCCCCGAGAGCTCTTCCGTTATTGCATGAATGGGGGTAGGGTAGGGTGTCAGGGACAGTGCTGGCAAGGGAGACGGACATTGGGGCCGCTCTGTGACTCGTCCCCACCCTATGCGGGGCTGGCACAGCCCCAGCTGATCCATCCCAGGTCCCTGCTTCACCCTTGTTCCTGAAGTCCCTCCAACGAGCCTTTCCTTTCGGGAGCGCTCCCATGGCCCCGGCCCCAGCTCTCCCTCCCTTTCCCCTGGGGCCGGGGGCTGAGCTCCCTGGGAGGGCTCTGAGACTCCCAGCCTGGGTGCCCCGGTGAGGGATGCACAGCCTCGGGATCGACGCCATCCTCCAGCCCCATTTCTCTGGGACTAAAGCCACGAAGGGGACCCACAGAGGAGGAATGCAAAAGAGGAGGCCCAGCAGCAGCAGCAGCAGCAGCAGCAGCAGCAGGGAGATGTCCCCTGGAAGGCTGCAGGAGAAGAAGGGTGCAGTGCACAGGGCACCCCCATTTTCCCAGTCCAAATGCCCGCCACCAGCAACCGGGCCCTCCTGGGCTCTTCTGGGGATCGGCACCCAGACTGGCGGAGGGGAGACGTGCCTGGCACAGCGGGGTTGCTGGGCATGGGGTTCACAGGGGGAGGAATAGCTGAGGGGAGATGCTGCAACTTGCTGCCATCTTCCCGCTCACGGGGTGGAGGCAGGGAGCGCTGTCTTCTGCTGAGAAGTCACCCGTGCTTTGTCCCTGCACCTGCAGCTCTGGGGAACGGGGACTTTTGGGAAGCTCCAGCTGGCGCGATCCCTCCTTCCCACCTCCTGGGGGGGACTGAGGAAAAATGTGCGCCTACTGAAGGGAGGGTGCAAAGAGGACGGAGCCAGGCTCTTTTCAGCGGTCCCAGCGGCCACGGGCAGGCACTCAGACGCGGGAGGGTGCCGCCGAACAGGAGGGAACGCTTTTTTTACTGGGAGGGCTGCCCAAGGAGGTTGTGGAGCCTCCGCCTTTGGAGACAAGTCAAAAGCAGTCTGGATGTGGCCCGGGACAAGCGGCTGAGGGTGGCCCTGCTTGAGCAGGGGCTCGGACCGGGCCACCTCCAGAGGTCCTGCCACCTTCAGCCGGGCCCCTGTGAGGAGCCCTGTGGTGGCTGACAGGGGGGTCTGCCGACCCAGCCAGGACCAGCGGTGCAGCGCAGAGGACACAGAGCCCCAGCAATGCCTCAGAGCGCCCCCGCGGACGTTTTTCAGCCCAATAATTCGCCCTTTCTCCCCCTTTTTCGCTCCTTCCCTTGGGATCAAGTCCCCGCTCCCCCCTCTCCCGCCTCAGGGCAGTTGCCTCAGGGGGCACGCGCAGGAACGGGCGCCGCTCGGGTGGGCGGGAAGCCGCGGCGCGCATGCGCAGCCGTGCCGTTTGCCGGGGCGGGGGAGAGCGGCACGCGGCGGCGCGCATGCGCTCCGCCGGCGTTGCTAGGCGGCGCCGGGACGCCGCAGCCGCGCGGCGCGCATGCGCGGTCGCCGCCTCCTCCGCGCCAGACGGGGCTGCCTGAGGCGGGGAGCGGGCGCGATGGCGGCGGCGGCGGCGGCGGCGGCGGGCTGGCGGGCCCCGGCCCCGGCCCTCAGCGACCCCGGCCCCGGCCCCCAGGAGCGAATCGCCGCCCGCCGCCGCCGCCTCGCCGCCCGCCTCGATGCCAAGCGCCGGTGAGAGACGGGGGCTCGTCCGCCAGCGCCCCGGTTGTGGCGGCCTGCACCCCCAGCCGGCTCCCCCTCAACCCGAGCTGGGCCCGGGCCCCTTCCCTGCTCCCAGCCGGCGCCAAGTCGCGCACCTCCTCCCCAGGCCCCGCGTCTGGTCACAGGGGGTTTCCTCTTCCCCGAACTGGGAGGGTTTCCTCTTCCCCGAACTGGCACCGGGGTGGACGTCCCCACCCTCAAACCACCCCTCCCTCACCCTTTTTTCTCCTGTTTTCTCCTTCCTGATCCCAGAGCGTTCCCTTTAGGTTACACTAAGGGTCCCAAGGAACTAGCATGGGGTCGGTGCTAATACTGAAATGCCTCCAGACAGAAGCGGGCTGTCTTCTTGGCCAGGCAAGGGTCCCCCGCAGCCACCCCACCCAAGGGCTGCCCCCAGACAGCCTCTGCCCTCTTCCCCTTGGGAAGCAAACAAGGGCTGAGCCCCCCAGCCCTGTGCTGCAGCAGTAACCAGGCCTGGGCTGCACTCCCAGCTCCAGAAAGGGAAGCCTGGACCCCATTTTCCCTCGAGGAGGCTGTCCTACCCTTTCCTATCTCTTTTCTGCAACTGTGGGGACCTCCTGACCTGGGACTAAACGTGCTGAGGGGAAGAGAGAGCAAAGTGTGTTGTGCTGAACCGTGTGGTCTGGGCTGGGATCCCAGATCCAAGGCCATCTCCGAGCATTAGAAAGATGGTGTCTTGTAAAATGTTCTGTCTTTTCCCCTTTTCTGCCCAGGGAGGCCCTTGGAGAAGATGCGGAGCTGAAGGTGGCTCAGGTGGAGGAAGAGCAGAGAAGGAGCCACAAGCAGATTGAGGAGAGCAGGCAGGTGCGGCAGTAGGACAGGAAGGTCCTCCGGGTCCCTGACCTCTAGGCATTTGGCTTTACCCTCCTTTTAGCTTTGGGCGGTGCTTAGTGTCACAGAGCAGCATTTATGTGAGAAGAAGCAGGGACAGAAACTCCTCAGGACTGAGTGGGGAGTGATTCTTGGGCCAGATCCTGGGGATATGATTTCCCTGTGACAAGCAGCCCATGGATTGGAAGGATCTGGGACTGACGCTGTGCATCCAAACCCCAGCTCAGACACCTAGCCCCATCCGCACATGCAGGGGAAGCAAACCAAGAAGGTGCTCTGAGCACATTCCTCTTGGTGCTGATGGCCTGCAGGGCTTTCCAAGGAGAGGGAGGACCCACGGGTGCATTAAGGTCCATGCAGTGCTCCTCAATCTTGCCATAGCATGGGAGGACAGGGCTTATAGGTCCACATAGGCACCTCGGCATAGGGATAGCAGCCAGACTGTGGGCAGGCATAGCAAGAGTTGCTGCAGTATCCCTCCTTCCAGAGCTCAAGTCTCTGGGTATGAGATGTGTACCACCTCCTTCACAGAGGCTGGCCAAGCTGCTTTTTGATGGCACGCAGATGGTGACAAATATCCAGGTGGCTGCTGACTTGAGAGAAACGCAAAGGAGGGCAGAGGAGGCAGAGCTGAAGCTACAGAGGTAAGAGACTGCACAGTGGGTCTGTGCTGCTGGGAAGGAGCAGTGCAGATGTTGGTGCAGCTTTCTGAGGACATCCTAATGCTGGTCATCCAGGAACGCTTAGCAGTTAGGGCTACACTGAATTTATGTTCAAAAGGAAAATTTAGGCAAACAAAGAACCTCCGGGTCCCACCTGCCACAGCTGGATCTCTATAGAGCTCTGCAGGTTGTTGTGGTTTAACCCCAGGCAGCAACTAGGCACACCACGCAGCTGCTTGCTCACTCCCCCCCACACAGTGAGATGGGGAGGAGAATCCAAAAAAAAAGTAACTTGTGGGTTGAGATGAGAACAATTTAATAACTAAAGTAAAATAAAATATAATCTAACAATAATAATAATAAAAAATAATGTTAGTAATGGAAAGGAATATAATAATTAAAAAAAAAGGAAATAAACCCCAAGAAAAGACAAGTGATGCACAATGCAATTGCTCACCACCCACTGACTGATGCCCAAGCAGCGATCCGCCCCTATCAGCCAACTCCCCCTAGTTTATGTACTGAGCATGACGTCCTATGGTATGGAATATCCCTTTGGCAAGTTCGGGTCAGCTGTCCGGGCCATGCTCCCTCCCAGCTTCTTGTACACCTGCTTGCTGGCAGAGCATGGGAAACTGAAAAATCTTTAACTTAGGATATGCGCTACTTAGCAACAACTAAAACATCAGTGTATTATCAACATTATGCTCACACTAAATCCAAAACACACTGTACCAGCTACTAGGAAGAAAATTAACTCTGTCCCAGCCAAAACCTGGACAAGGTCAAGGCTGGTGGCTTCCCCAGGTGGCACTGCAGTACTATGGACTGTCTGGTTACCAATCTCCTCCAGACCCATCACATCTTGAGCTCCAGAGTGTGAGAAACGCAGCTTGTTCTCAACTTTTCACCAGGAGCCTGTACCACGTATACTTGTGGTCTTCTTGCTTGAGAAGCACAGGTGCAGCTGCCCTTGCTTCTGGCTTGCTGAGCAGCTCTCCTGAACCTGGAGGTGACACCGTGGTAAAGAATGTGCCACCTTGGGCTAAGAGGTGGCTCAGTAAATGGCCTGTTTCCAGAGGTTTCCCTCCAGTCACAGAGATAGGAGTAGTTATTATCCATACTATGGGAATGTGTGGGGACAGCCACATCAGGCTATGTGTGAGGAGTGGGAAGAACGTGAGGCTCTGCTAATTTGAGAAATTGGGTATTAAGGTCTTTGCAGTGAGAATGGTCAGATGCTGGGTCAGGAGCCCCTGGTGGTGTAGAGATCCTCCGTGGAGATACTCAGCACATGCCTGGACAGGGCCCTGCACAACCTGCTCTGACGTTGAAGTTAATCCTGCTGTGACCAGGAGCCAGAGATTTCCCGAAGCCCTTCCAGCCTCGGTTATTCTCTGATCCTCTCTGTATGCCTTCCTGGGCAAATCTGTCCTGCTTCACCAGCGGAGCTGGGCAGTCTCCAAGGGACTGGCTCTTTCAGCCCTGGCCCCAGGATTCCGAGACCAGCTAGGAAACACTGAGTTTTTGCTCCTACTGCCTTTGGAGGGCACTGTAGGAACAGTTTATGGGAGGCTGGCTGTAGCAGGATGTGTGTCCCTTGCTCAGTGGGATTCCCAGTGCGAATCTCATTAAGGAACCGAGTGGTGTGTCCAGCAACTGCCCGTAGAGCAGGTTTGGGGTTGGCAAAGGTGGTGGCCACCGTTCAGCCTGACCCAAGAGCCATCCCCAGAGCACGTTGGATGGTGCCTCTGTTTGGAAAAGGAAAGACTTTTGTAATATGGATGTCAGCTGTTCAGTGCCATTTGGCTTTAGCTGGAGTATGGTCTCTGGACAGTTTGACTACCAAGTCTAGATGTAGCTGGGAGGCTGTTTGGCACTGCTTGTACATCACCTCTTGCCCAGAGACAGCTCGCTTGGCAGAAGAACTAGTGCTCCATGCGAAGGTGACTGCTGCTTGAGCTGAGCTCTTTAGTCTTTTCTCCTCCAGGTAAGCGGTTGTTAGAGCACTGGGGAAGGGCAGAGCTGGGGAAATGCCTGTCTGAAGAGAAGGGACTGCAGGATGCCAGCTCTGCCCTTGTCTGATGCTCTAACAAGCACTTGCAAGAAAGCTACTGTTCCACTGATATCTTGATGCCACTTAGAATTCAAACTGGGTTATGCAGGAAAGTGCTCCTGCAGCATGGGCCACTGAACCACATCTGAAGAACTTGCTGCCCTGCACCAGCTCCCTGTTTGCCGTGTGCTCCTTACTGCCTGCAGGGTGGAGAAGCTGGAGAATGAAGCCAAGTCTAGCACATACAAGTTTGAGGAGATCACCTCCAAGTGGGCCTTGGCCAAGGAGATGACAATCCCACAGGAGCTGTGGCAGCTGCTGAACCAACAGCAGCAGCAGTGTGCGCTGCTTCTGGAGGAGAAGAACAAGCTCATTGGTGAACTGCAGCAGGTAGTGTGGGGACCAGGCAGGGACAACTGAGGAGAATGGGGGGTTTTAAGCTCTGGAGAATGCTGTTCTAAAGCAGTGGCCATCCCTGTCTTGCTCTTCAATTCACCAGTACATGGCAGGGATCTGTGTAGTGTCAGTTGGTCTGGGTCAAAACTGTGCCAGAAGTTGCAGTGCCAGCATCCCAATGTGGATGATGAGATCGGGTGTCCTGGCACTGTTCAGTGTACAAGGACAAGACACACAGGACACTGGCAGCAGTAAGACAAACTGGCAGGTCCCAGACTGCACCGTAAAAAAAAGGCAAATGAGCAGAGAGGGGGAGTGTTTTTGTAGAGAGAAGAAAGCCTTCCCCATAGCAGGTTCCCTGGCCCCCAGAGAAGGAGTGGTGTGTCTGCAGGCACAGCATGTCACCTCCCACTCCATCTTACCTGCACCTTTTGGCAGCGATGATCTGTCTCTCCTCCCATCTTCCCTCCTAACTACCCCTTGACTTTGGCTCTTTGTTCTCAACTCCTCTTCTCCTTTGAAAAGGCAGTGTCTGGGTCTTACCATCTCACTTAGCCCCTGAGGACTCCTGGTCAAATACTTCTCTCTGATTTCAGCATCTGCTCTCCTCCTCCAGGAGCTGAAAAACAAAGATGAACAATACGTGTGGGCCATTAAGAAGCAGTCGGATGATATTCACTTGCTTTTGGAGAGAATGGAAGAACAGATCAGGCTCATGCTGAAAAATTACCGTCATGAACTCCTGCAGATTGAGGTAGCCAGTTCACATGGTGAAGGAAGAGTCCAGTGAGAAAACCTGCAGCCACTTGCTTCTCCATATCTATGGCAAAAAAGCCTCAGGCTCATTGCGCTGGCTGGGTTGACTACTGTCCAGAGCAGCAGGGCTGATGTCTTGGTGAATGAGGCTGAAATCCAGCCAAGCAGGAGCACTGAATGGTGCTGAGTGCTGAGGGGCTGGTTTGTTCTGTGCTGTGAATGACTGTGGTTCAGTGCAGAGCAACTCGGTGGCATGTGAAAGCTGTTGCTGCTTGATGGCTGATTATTCATCTCTAAAAGCCAGAAAGGACCACTGTGGTTCTTTAGCCTTACCCTCTGCAGAGCACCAAGTCCCACCTCGCGGATCAAACCTGCATTTGTTGCTGAGTGAGGGCATCTCTCCCCATTAAATGTCTTGTAAGGTGAAATCAGGTGGCTGTCTGACCAAGCTCCACTGCTGATCGTCAAGCAATGATTTCCAGTCAACTCGCAGAGCTACCCACCACCCAGAGCATCCCTCCCAGCTCTGGGTGGCTGATAGCAGCAGTCCCTGTTGGGTTGCAGTGTGAGGTCTCTGCCAGCGGGGTCCTGGCATGGAGAGGAGGGAACAGTATGTGTTCATTGGACAGTGGCACCAGTCTGCAGCTGATCCTCTCCTGGAGGCTGCTAGCCTTGGCCAGTGTAAGGTTGGCAACTAGTGGTGCCAACATGATGGTGAAGGGCTCTGTCTCCTTCACAGAAAGCTTTTGAGCTTGAACGGCGAGAGCTGCTGGACAACAACAGGAAGAAATGGGAGGAAGCCATCCAGGCCCACAACACGCAGGAGGTAAGGTCCATGTGAGATTTAGAATCGTAGACTCATAGAATCATTTAGGTTGGAATAGACCCTTAAGACCATTGAGTCCAACCGTTAACCTAGCACTGCCAAGTCCACCACTAAACCATGTCCCTAAGCACCACATCTACACGTCTCTTAAATGCCTCCAGGGCTGGTGACTCAACCACTTCCCTGGGCAGCCTGTTCCAGTGCTTGACAATCCTTTCAGTGAAGAAATTTTTCCTAATATCCAATCTAAACCTCTCCTGGTGCAATTTGAGGCCCTTTCCTCTTGTCCTATCACTTGTTACTTGGGAGAAGAGACTGACCCCCCCCACCTTGCTACAACCTCCTTTCAGGTAGTTGTAGAGAGCGATAAGGTCTCCCCTCAGCCCCCTTTTCTCCAGGTTAACAACCCCAGTTCCTCAGCTGCTCCTCATGAGACTTGTACTCCAGGCCCCTCACCAGCTTCGTTGCCCTTCTTTGGACAGGCTCCAGCACCTCAATGTCTTTCTTGTAGTGAGGGTCCAAAGGCTGCCAGGACCAGTGCTGCTCTCCAGCTCTGGGCTGCCTGGCTGTACACATGTACATGAAGGCAGCTGGTTCCTCAGGAGTGTGGGGAGCAGAGGGGCAGTTTTTCAGCCTGCTCTGCAGGGGTATTATCCATGCATGACCTTGCTTTGGGCTGGCCAAAGTAGCTGTGATCACGGGAGGAAGCTATCACCACTGATGGATGACATTCTCCTTTTGCCTGTAGCTGGAATACCTGCACGCCCGTATGAGGAAGGTGGAAGAGTTTGAGAAACAGCTGAATCAGCTGCGGGTGCAGGATGAGGAGGAGTATAACAGCATGAAGATCCAGCTGGAGAACGATGTGCAGGTACAAAAAAGGCTGGCGTGTGCCATGTGGGGAGGCAGTGGATCAGATCTCCCTGAGGTTTTCTGTGCGTAGCTGATTGTGGGGCATCTAGATGGTATGAAAGCTGCAGCTGGTATCTGGTCACCTCAGCTCTTTAGTGTGCACAGTCCAGCACCGTGTCAACAGGGTGATGGAGCTGTTGTTCTCTCCTCTCCATGGGTCCTACACCACAGTGTTCATCTGCCCTTGGCTCTCAGAGGTCTGTAGCACGTGAACTGTAGCTCTAGGACATCTGAAGCACCTCAGAAATGTCGAGGGATTTGCTACTGCTGGCATCATGATTGATAGGAGGATTGAACAGTGTGAGTGTCCTGACACCAGATCATTTCAGGTCAACCCAATTTCCAACTTTTTCAGGGTCTTGGCCTAGGAGGTGTGAGCTTTTTCCTCTGACATCTAGCCATAGACCATGATTTCTCTAATGCCCATGAAATCCACCTGGTGTGAGAACTGTCATGAGTTTGCACTTACTCAGGTAGGAGGACATGCAGTGGAAGAGCACAGCCCTGGCACACCACTGGCTGAACATGCACCACGGGCTCTCACTGCAGATCCAAACCTCATAGCCATGGCTTCCCTGAGATACAGATACCTTTTAATCCACTGCATTCTCTGCGAGCAGCGGTGGCAGCAAAGCAGTACATCTGTGGCTCTCTGCAATCCTGCCAGTCCCCTGGACGGCAGCCCCGGCATTGTTCCTGGGCTGTCAGGTTTGCCTTTGCCCAGCATTATTCAGCCTCCTGCTCAGCAGAAAGCCCTGCTGCCACTGACACCTTCCCTGCTAGTTGTGTGTTGTTTCCTGGGCTACATGGTAGAAACAGGACAAGTTGCATTTGGACTTTAGAAAGGCTCATTGTTTGTCCCAGGGGATGTCCTTCTAGGAAGCTCAGGGTAATACAGGCTAGGGACGATGTCTAGAAGGTTTTGCACAACTGCAAGTGAAATATTACTGTTACAAGGTCCCTGTCAGCCTGAAAAGGCAAGTCCAGGGAGGGCAGTCCTGACTTTGCGGTTTCTTCGCTGTCATATTGATAACCTGGAAGGTGACACAGAGTGTGTAACGTTTGCAGATGACTCTGAGCCATTTGGGGAGGGAGACAGCAGCATGCTGGAGATCAAGGTTCACAGACAGTGATGTGGGGCTGTTGTAAAAATGCACCTGCTGCCTTTAGCTGTAGTTGTAGGAGGGTTTATCTGTAAGGCAGGGGAGGTAATTATTCCTCTCTACTTTATACCTATGTGTCCTTGTCCAGGTTTGGCAACATACTTGGGAACAGGGGAAAGAGCCTAGAACAGACCAAGTAGACAAATGAAGAAAAGGTTGAAAGGCTGGGGCTGCTTAGATCAGGGAAGAGATTTCTGTAGGGAGGTGATAAGTCTACAAATATACACAATTCTCTATGATGGAGGTGGAGAATGACTTCTCTGTGTCCACTGTAGATGCAAGAAAAAATAGTGGGGTTGAGTTTTGGTAGGGAAGGTTAAAACTGGCATTCAGATTTAGGGTTGAAATTTCAAGCCAGGAAAGCCTAGAAATGACAAGGACTTGCTTGATGGTTAGCTAGACTGACTGTGCCTTTGGTTTGCTGCTCTTTGATGCAGGGTTTTAGGAGTAGCAGAAATCAACTTTTGCTGGGGCTGATTTGGTGAATTTGTTCCCTCTGTGGGGCAGGGGGATGAAGTAGATGTCCTCCTGGTTCCCTTTAGCACTGCAGTGGTGTAACTCTGTGTAGCACAGACTTTACCCTTCCAGTTCAGGGAGAATAAGAAAAGAGAAGTTGGAAACACCTATTTTCCTGATTAACCTGTGATATCGCTGTCCTGAGGTATCTCTGAAACAGGAGCTTAACCAAGACCTAAAAATGAAATCTGTGGTTTGGGGGCTATTGAGTACTTCCCAGTTTCACTAGATGGGAATCAGCATTTTAAATATAGGGTTCGGTCCATGGTCTTCCTCCATCTGCTGCAAGGAGGAGGTCCCTTGGCTCTGCTGGGATTTCCCTCTGTCTTTTCTTCAGTCAAGCTTTGATCCTAGCCAGGTGGGACTGCTTCTGAGTGTCTTCCCAGGTTGTTTGTACACTCTGTTGTACGTAGGGCTACCCAGAAGAGCTCTGAGCCAGCTAACTCAGGTACCAGTGTCTTCCCTGCTTCTAGCCTACAGCTCAGGGCTCTTTACCTGTCCTCAGAGATCCCGCTGGGCTGAGAGCAAGCCTGAGCCCCTGATGGAGACCCTGCTGAGTCTGCTGTGCAGATTGCCGTGCGCAACTGAGCCTGTAGCTGATGCTGTAATCTGGGGCCATGCAGCACCTTAATTCCAATCACTTCTTGTCATGGAAGAAGTCTTTATAGGTCTCCCAAGTAAAGCACTGGATTATGAGATTTTTTCAGTATCAGATTTCTGCCTCCTTTTGCACATGGAAAACGCTTATACTAATGAATTAAACCATGCCAGTCCCAGACACCACCTCTCACCCGTCCATGCAGTCACACTGCCTGCGCCTGGAGTTTCCATGCCACTGTGTCCCCCTGAGCTCACTTCCAAATGAGCTGTAGGGCTGGCAGAGAGCAGCTCATCGGTAGGGTGTAATGTCTCCCAGCCCAGAGCAGCAGCCCCAGGAGACTTGGGCAATCAGCCTGGGAAGTGGCTCTTCCTTTCCATCAGCTGTCGAGCAAATGAGGTGCTGGGAAGCTGAGAGAGATGTCTCCATTGCAGAAGTCTCCTCCATTGCACCTGTGGAGCAAAGGAGAGAACTTGCTGCCTCTCTCCTATCCCCCAAGCTGTGCAGCAAGATGCTGCCATCACAAATGCTTCGGTATTTGTTTTGTTCTGGTTTCCTTAAGACATGGAGTTCGTGCGGGCAGTCTTCCTGTGTGTCCCTTCCTTCAGTTCGCCAAATAACTTCTGAGCCTCTTGATTAATTCAGAGACATGCAGTTCCTAAAACTCACATGAAAATCAGCAGCTAGGCTGAGGAGAGAGGCCCAAATTAGTGCCCCACCGAGTGAAAGTTGGGTACAAATGCAGTCCCTTCTCCCTTCCCCAGCCTTGGCCCCGCAGCATGTACTTATGGACAACTAGCATCTCCATCACTCACCCGTGAGTGATGCCATGTGGCCAGGGATTAGCTGGGGAAATGTGCTTGGAAAGATGGGGTTTGGAGATCGGGATCAGTAGGATCCAGGCTTCAGTGTGGCTTTTGCTCATGGCACGGCTTGTTTTCATGTTTTTTGGAATGCCAGAACCTGGAGAGGCAGCTCCACCAGATGAAAGCTGTCTATCAGCTGAACCAGGAGAAGCTGGAGTACAACCTTCAGGTGCTTAGGAAACAGGATGAGGAGAACACCATCATCAGATCCCAGCAGAAAAGGAAGCTCAACCGGTAAAAAAACATCCCTGGAGGATGGGCTCTGCCTTACCTGCCATTACCTCCCATATCCATTTTTTGTGGAGCCCATCACCTAGAACAGGCCAACGAGCTCTGTCCCAGCCCATCCCTGGGCAGGGGCAGGGGTTAGCCCAGAGCAGGGCCATCCCCAGAGCACTTTGAATAGGCTGGCCATGGCCAACCTGTGCCAGCTGCACCAGGGTCAGTCAGGCCTTGGCACTGAGTAATAGATAAGCAGCCCCAAATCCCAAAGCCTTCATACAAGCTGGGTATGCCTGAAGGTGCCTCTTTGGGGATGCCCAGCTTTGCTGTCCCTCCCCAGGCTCCACAGCTTGCTCAATAACCTGAGAACAAAACTGGCTAACCAAGAGAAGCAGTTCAGAGAGGAGAACCACAGCCTGGCAGCCGACTGCGAGCGCATCATGGGGCAGTGCAAGGAGGTGCAGAGGAGGATGAGGTGGGGTGTGCGTGGGCATCCACCCATGATGAGGCCTCAGAGCACCTAAGTGAGGTGCGGGGGAAGCTGACTCATCGTTTTGGGGCACGGAGCCTCCTTCCATGGGCCATCTCCCTTCTGCACAGGCACTTTGCTATCAGTGACGCTGAGAAATTCACGGAGGTCTGGCTTATGAACGAGGAGGAAGCCAAAGGGCTGATGCGGAAAGCCCTCGATGCAGATCGTGTCATTCACACTCAGCAACTGGGACTGCCCTGGGAAGAGCCTCGTTACTGGTTCCTGAATAACGTTGGCCCCCTTGGGCATTACAAGGTGAAGAGGATGGCGACCAAGCTGGCTGCAGCAGTCCTGACAGGTGGGATGCCCAGTGCTCTTGTCATCCTTGTGGCACTGGGAGACCCTCATCTTCCTCCATGACAGCCCCTTCTGTCACTCCTGTCCTTGCCATTGCAAGGTGGGATCTTACAGGGGTGATGTTGCAAGCCCAGGCAGGGGCTGTCTCCAGCCCTAAGCTGATTCATGCCAGCTTGGGGATCTTTGCACTGTACTTTTGCCCAGTGCTCCCAGTTCCAGACAAGCCGACCAAGAGCCAGCTCATGTCCCAAGATCTTTGGGGTGCTTTCCAGGTTGTGGGGAACAATTGTGATTTCCCTGATGACTCCTGCAGTGATGTGACTGGGGAGCACAGCCTGAGGAGCACACTCAAAGCACAAAGGCTTTTGCTTAGCCTTCTTCATGTTTCAGAGAGCAGCTCTGGGGGACAGGAGGAGGAAGGGAGAGAGAAGGAGAAGGAAGAAGTGGGCAGTAGAGTCACACCCCTGCGAAATATCTCCAAGAAGACTGCCAAGAGGATCCTGGAGCTCATCAGTGACGAGTCGGTGCGTGACAATGTAGCACATGCCTTGATCAGGGAGCAGGCATGCTGTCCTGGGGTTGCTCTGGCTGGTGGTGGATCTCTTCCGAGCTCCACATGTTGGGGTGAAGGCTTCTGCATGGCACTGCCTTGCTATGCCAAGCAGCCTGTTGTCAGATTGCTGCCCCACAGGCCAGGAGAGGATCTCCAGGTCTTTCCACTGTGTGTGGCACATATATGATGCTAATAAAAGGTATTGGCAGGCACAGCCCCGTTGCCCAAATCCACAGCTCCCCAGGCCAGAATAAGCACAGGCAAACCTACTGCGTCTGATGCTCCAGGCTGTTCCCTGCCTCTGGGGATAGTCAACAAGAGCTTCAGATCATGACGTCCTTTTGGCATCACCCTGCTGATGACTCTACCTTCCCTGCCTGCTGGCTGGCTGTTCCAGAGCCTCCTGGCCCTGCCAGCCTCACGCTGCTCACCCTCCCCGCTCAGCCCGCCGTCGCAGGATGGCACGGCCATAGCGTGGCATGGGCTGGCTTCTGGGCAGGGATGGAGATGCTATTTCTCTGCACCCTCTTCTCTGCCTGTCTCCCAAGGGTTTCCTCATTGAGAGCAAGCTGCTGAGGTCCCTGCAGGCGCTGGGGAGGCACGAGCGTACCCTCATGAAGCTCGACTCCATCTTTGCGGTGAGTTGTGGCTTGACCCATCAGGGGCTGCAGGGAAGGCTGGCAGTCACCGGAGAAAGCTCTCTGCCCCATGTCCGTATGGCACAGAACTGAGCCGCCCCAGCGAGGTCCGGCTGGGCTGCTGGGGGGGCTCTGGGGCAGGAGGAGCATGGCGGGAGGGTGTGAAGCACTGTGGCCAGACACTTCTCGGCTCAAGGCCATCCTGCTGATGAATTAAACAACATCTCCAGCGCCCCTCCAGCCCATTCTCAGACTCTCCCATCCACAGATACCCCCAGCTGTCCCACACTAACCACTTCTTACCATCCACTCCTGCCTTGCGTGGTATTGCCAGAGGGGCACTCTCTGCTCCTGGGAAATGCTCTTCATTTCTCTCCCCCTCCTGTGACATCTTTGAGGGACGCTAACCTGGTTCCTCTGCTCCCTAGGCCCTCGAGATCGACAGTGAGGATGACCTGTACCAGCTGGTGGATTTTTTCTTGAAGTACAAAGCCCAGGAGATGGCTGTCAGCCAGGTGGGACCACCAGGGACAGCAGTGGGGAGAGCCCAGCAGAGCCAGGGGTCCAGGGAAGGGGGAGCAGAACATCTGAACACCCAGGGAAGGCAGAGAGGGGGACCAGCGTGTTGACCCTGAAATGTTTCCCTGTGACTGGACAAGGGAGGTGAACATGCCAGGGCTGAGGGGTTGTAATCTTCTTCTGCCATGGCTGAACAGAGCCTCTTGCACGTGAATTTTTGCCTCAGCTCCCTAAATTTGCCAAGGGACAAGGCTGCGTGCAGGCAGGTGGAAGCTCCCAGAGGGAAGGTGGCTCTTGGGGAGGAAGAGGTGGTGGAAGGCACGTTGCCCAGCTTGCTGGCCTCCCCTCCAGAGCCAGGGCAGCCCAGGTGCAGAAGATGTCACGGATCTAGCTGAGGACAGAGAGGACGGTGGATCCGGTGCCCAGAGGAACAAGCTCAAATCCCCTCGGAGCTTGCTGGTCTCCCTTCCATCTGTGTACATCCATGCTGATGATGTCCTAAAGATCCTGAAAGCATTTGTGTGGGGTTTTGACAAGCTGAGGTAGGAGCAAGGGCAGAGTGGGGCTGTTGTCACTGGGAGGGAGCCAGACTGGGGCACAGAGGGGGCTATGGGGGTGTGCAACCAGGGCTGGGAGTGACTGTATTGCCCTGGCTGGAGCAAGAGCTTCCTCTGCCTGCCCTGCAAGATTACAGAGGGGTGAGGAGGGTCCCACCATGGCAAGGGGGTACAGACGGTGCCTGAGCGAGGGATGGCTGGGGACAACCAGGCAGGAGATGACCAGCAGCCCGGGGAGGGAAGCAAAGCCATGGGGCAGGCAGGTACCAGCCGTGGGGTCATGCTCATTTGTGTGACGATGGCGATGGTGCTCAGTGCAGCTGAGGGGTACGGGGCTGTTGCTCACCCGTGAAGAGCTGAGCCCCAGGGCTTTGTTCTCTGTCCCCCAGGGAGAAGGACAGGTCAGCAAAGGAGGTGCTACAGGTACGGGACAGCTCCAAGGACGGGGAGTACTGGGAAGCCCTGGCACACATTATCCCCGAGCCGACGTTGAAGCTGTGGGATGCGCTGGCGGTGGCACTGGAGGAATATTAGTGAGTGCGTGCCAGTGCTGTTGGGGACAGGGCAGGCTGGTGGCATGGCTGGGGGAACCGCAGCGGGGCTGGCGTCGACTGGCCGCGTCAACCCTCTGCCCTTCTTGCCCAGCGAGATCCTCACACGGAGAGCCAGCCTGCTCGCCGAAGCGGCCCTCCTGCAGCAGCAGAACTCGGAGCTGTGCCTGCTGCTGGAGGAGTACATCAGCTCCGGGGTGAGTGTGGCATCCTCCTCCCTTGCAGCCTGGGGACATCCCACCACGTGTGCCCCACGCAGAGGTCCCAGATATGGGGGCCACTGCCTGGAGCCCATCAGTGCCAGGCTCAGGGTGCTTCTCCCCACAGGTGAACAGCAAGCTGCTCTCCCCTCCCACGAAATGGATGGACCTGAACCTGTCCTGCCCCGGGGAAGCGCAGTGGGTCCCCAGGGCCAGGGCACAACTTTTCTCTGCCCCAAGCTGAAGCTGTGTCTGGAGCCAGGGCTTTCTGGCAGGGACTAATAAACCATTCCCAAACCTGAGCCGTGAGTGTGCGTGTGGCCTGCAAGGAGCAACCCTCTTGCCTCTGAAGATGCTGGGGAGCCGCAGCCGAGCATCCCCCCAATCCAGGGGACTCACGGCGCTGTGGGAAAGCATTTCCCCACTCATGCCGCAAAGCCGTGTGGTCTGTGTCCTCCCTTCCCTCTGTGGAGCCAAAGCCAGGCAGGAGCCTCCACCTCCCGCAGGTCAGCATCCCCGCTGTCCCGAGGCATCCTGGCTTCAGGAAAGCCCACCTTTCTTTACCTGACTTTACACCTTGTTCCCCCCTTTTCCTTTTGCCGCCCCACCACCTCCTTTTCTCCCCCCGTACTCCTCCCAAACAACCCACCCCCAATTACTTTTCCCTCATCGGTCCCAGTGCTGCTACATCTGTACCTAAATTAGGCATTTCCAGGGTGATACCAGCCCAAAGCGGTGCTACCGGCAGAGTTATCTCCAGGAGGGCCATGTCACATCCATGCCTCCCTTCCACTCCTCTGGTTCACACCAGTTATATCTCATTCCCAGTACAGGCTTCCTAGCCAGCTTTATCTTTAACCTTGACTCCCCTGCCTAACGCTAACACAGCATGAGCAGTTTCTCATACCGGAGCAGAATAACACCATTGTTGTTTTTTTTTTTTTTCTCACTGGGTATCTGTGCCCTTGGAATAGTTTTCACTTTTCTCCTGGTCCCTATCTGGACATCCGTTCAGTTCGAGGGCCAGCGATCCCATGGCTTGGCTTGCTCGCTGTACCCCTGGGGTACAGTGGGATCCACAGGGCAGAAATGCAAACAGAAAGGCCAAGATTGAGAGGGTGGAAGGCAGGAAAGAGTTTCGGGGCAGGGAAGGCAGGGACGGGCGCTTTGCCTGGGATAGGGGAGCGGCAGACACCACCCACCATATCTGGGCTTGCTCTGCCGGGCTCCCGGGACCACCGAGGCGCCAGCTCCCGGAGTCAGGGGATGTCCCGACAACCCGGGACCGAGCAGCCTCCGGCTCCTGTAATCGCGGAGGGAGGCGAGCGAGTGGGTGTCAGCGGTCCCTGCCCCACCGGGGTGGGGGGGTGGCAAGAGAGCCCTAAACCCCCCGCAGGACAAGCACGGGGTGTGCGTGGCGGGAATCATGAACCGGTGAAAATGCCCCCCAGCAGCAGCAAGAGGGCTGAAGTCGGGGGGGGGGGGGGGGGCAGGAGACCCTCCGGACCGGGGGGGGCGGTGGGCTTGTGGGGCCGTGCCCGGGCGGGGGCCCGCCCCGGCGGCTGCAGCCCGGCCCCCGCCCGCCCCGCTCCGCCCCCCCCGGGCGCCCTCGTTGCCGCCGGCACCGGACGAGCCCCGGTCCTGGGATGTTGCAGACGCCTGACTGGGACCCTCACCGCCCGTCGCGGCGGAGGGGCCACTGCCAGCGCTGCCGCTCGCCCTCGGCAAGGTAGGGCAGCCCCCCCCCCCCCCGCCCGCCGCCTCCGGTGCACGGCGCTGGGCATCCCTGTGCATGGACACCGGGGTCTGGGTACCGGGGCTGCCCCCTGGGCTAGGGTCCCGGCAGCGGAGCAGCCCCGGGGGTGGTGGTTGGGGGTCCGGGTCCGGGCAGCGGGGCTGCGCCGGGGGTGGGCGTCCGGGCAGCGGAGCAGCCCCGGGGGTGGGCGTCTGGGTCCGGGCAGCGGAGCAGCCCCGGGGGTGGTGGTTGGGGGTCCGGGTCCGGGCAGCGGGGCTGCCTCGGGGGTGGGCGTCCGGGTCCGGGCAGCGGAGCAGCCCCGGGGGTGAAGGTCCGGGACCGGGTCCGGCGTCCGGGTCCGGGCAGCGGAGCAGCCCCGGGGGTGGCGGTGGGGGTCCGGGCAGCGGGGCTGCCCCGGGGGTCCGGGTCCGAGTCCGGGCAGCGGGGCTGCCCCGGGGGTCCGGGTCCGGGTCCGGGCAGCGAGGCAGCCCCGGGGGTGGGGGTCCGGGTCCGGGTCCGAGCAGCGAGGCAGCCCCGGGGGTGGGGGTCCGGTCCCCGGGACAAGCCCCGCGCAGGGTCCGGCCGCCCCCGGCCCCTTCCCCGCGGACCCGCCGCATCCCGGCGCGGCGGCCGGAGCCTGCCCGCCCTTGGCGGCTGCCAGTGGCCCCGGGCGGTGTCACTCAGGCGGGTGCCTGCCCGGGGAGGGAGCTGCGGGCGTGAGTCACAGGCAGGAAACCGATTGCATCAGGAACGGGGCTGTTTTTCCAGCCGGGGCTCCCGAAGAACCCCGCTCCGGCCTCCCTCCCTCCATCCCTCCATCCTCTCTCTCCCCAGCACCATGGAGAAGAGAGCCAGCCCCTCAGCCAGCAGCTCGGTGGCCTTGGCCTCGTCCTCCACGGCCACCTTCAAGGAAGAACTGCTGTGCCCCATCTGCTACGAGCCTTTCCGGGAAGCCGTGACGCTTTGCTGCGGCCACAACTTCTGCAAGAGCTGCGTGAGCCGTTCTTGGGAGCACCGGCATCACGTGTGTCCCGTCTGCAAAGAGGCCTCCTCGTTCGACGACCTCCACGTCAACCACACGCTCAACAACCTGGTGGAGATGATCCTCAAGGAGGAAGGACAGCGGCGGGGCCGGGTGGCCGCCCTCTGTCCCCTGCATCACGAAGAAGCCAAACTCTTCTGCCTGGACGATAAGGAGCTGGCGTGCTTCGCCTGCCAAAGCTCCAAGCAGCATGAAGGGCACAAGATGCGTCCGGTGCAGGAGACGGCGGTGGATTTCAGGGTGAGGGATGCTCCAGGAAGAGCCGGGGGGGGGGGGGGGGACGGGACACAGACGACACACCGATGGCACGGAGAGGCACCCCGGCATCTGGAGGGGTGCAGCCCACGCACGCCCTGGCACAAACTTGCCAGCTCAGGGCTTTGGCTCGTGCACGGCGTGGTTGTACCCACCGGCGTGCCGGGATGAAAGACGAAGCAGCCACGCTGCGAGGGTGGGTCCCCACGGGAGTGCCCCTGCCGCAGCGCTGCCCCACGCTCTCCCTGCCTAATAATTACCCGGTGCCACCCCGTCCCCCAGGGCACGGCCGTTTGCCCTGCGCTAAAGGGGACCGGGGTGATCCTCCAAGGGGTTTGGCCCGGTCCCCTGCGTTTCCTCGGCTCGTTCATCCTCGGTAGGGCTGGATCCGGCCACGCTGGTTATTGCAGCAGCCGGTTATTGCAGCAGCACTTTGGGGTTGGGAGCGTGTTTGGGATGGGGGGGGGTTGCACAATTCCCCCAGCCAGGGAGGGACACGGGATGGGGAGAAAGCCCCGAGCCCTGCGGGGCAGGACGAGCTATGGCTGCGCAGGGAGGAGGAAGAGGAGGAGACGGGCTCTGGCCAGGAGCCGGGCATCATGCCAGGACCTGCCGTGTTTCCCGGCTGGGAAAGCAGCCGTTGCCGCCCTGACTCAGCCCACGGGAGACTAGCCAGATTTCAAATGGCGCGGGGTGGCCGTGGGACTGCTGTTTCGCAAGGCTTGGCAGGCTGCCCTCAGTACCCAGCCTCCCTGGGAGCGGAGCAGCGGCTGCTGCGGGACAGGCAGGGACTTGAAGGGCTTAAAAACAGGGTGGGAGGATTCGCCATGGAGCAAAGCTCCTCTGCCTCGCTGCTTAGGGGCGGCGTGTTCGCACGGTCCGGCACGGAGCTGACCCTGTGCAGCGCTGGCAGACCTCGGCCGCAGGAGGGGAAAGGGTGGATTGAGCAAGGATTCTGCTTAACCTCGTCCTACTGGGTTTGGGGCTCTTGTCTTTCCGCATTGGAAACCCTGGGCGTAGGCTTGCGAGGGTCCTGAAGGCGTCTCCTCCCCGCAGGCCAAGCTGAAGAACATGGAGACCTCCTTGCGGGAAAAGGCGAAAGATTTCGGGGCCGTGCATCGCTCCTACGAGTCCATCTCCAAACACAACCAGGTGCGTGGTCCCTCCTGGCAAGGAGGCAATGGGCCTGATCCTGACACATGCGTGCACACGCCCTGGGCAGGAACGCAGCTGGCTCTGGGGTGAAGCGCTGCACCCATCCTGGGCTGCTCCGTCTCTGAGTGAGGAGAGCGATGCTGGGGAGAGGAAGGACTCGGATGGGGAATTGGGGACCAGGGTGATGGGGCTGTGGCAGCAAGGACATTGATTTGGGGAGGGCAGCATGGTCCCAGCGAGTCCCAGAGTGCTGGAGCTGGTCGGAGGGCTCCGGAGCAGCGTTTAGGGGGAGGACAGGGGGAGCCCAAGGGGAGTCGTGGGCTCTGAAGGGAGGTGGTGATGTCCCCACATGGGGCAGGTGGAAGCGGTGCGGCTGGAGGAGCAGATCAGGAGGGAGTTTGAGAAGCTGCACGAGTTCCTGCGGGGCGAGGAGAAGGCGCTGCTGGCCCAGGTGCAGCAGGAGACGCAGCACAAGCATGGCCTCATCGAGGGCAAGATGAAGCAGCTGGCGGAGGAGAGCCGGGCCCTGCTCAACGAAGCCCGCCAGCTCCAGGCGGACCTCAAGGAGGATGACTACACCTTCCTCATGGTAAAGCCCTGCCGGGGTGCTGTCCCATGCCCTGCGGGGTGTCACCCTCCCCGTGGCACCCTCCTGCCTCTGTCAGGGTGCGAGCAGGGTGCTGGGTGATCCTTTGGGTGTTTGCAAGCCCCTGTGATTCCTTACAAATGGGGTCTGATGCCTGGTGTCTCCTTCTCTTTCAGACCCACAAGAACCGCAAGCGCAGGTAAGTCCCGGTCCCCACCACGTCCCCTGCCCGGTGCCTGCCCGGTGACACAGGGTGCTCGGGGCAGCTGAGCACAGCCCGCATCCCCTCCATGGGGCATAATGGGGTCTCCTGCCTGGCTGCACAGTGAGGTCTCTGCCCCAAGAGAGTTCCCGTACCCACGTGTCTCCTCTGGGTCTGGGTGCTCCGGCAGAAGAAGGTGCTGGGGGTCCCCAAGGCCAGGCAGCACCCCTGGGTGCCTCCGGGCAAGATGGGGTGGCACACGTGCAGAAACAAAGCGGCATTGCAAGTCTTGGAGGAAGCATTAAAACCCTGATATTGCGGGGATTTGGTGCTGGGATCTTCCTGGGGTGATTCACCACCCTCCTGGGGTGAGAGGAAGGTTTGGGAGATGTGGGGTGCTGGTGAGGAAGCCCTTGCCAAAACACCAGGTAGGTGCCAGGAAACCCAGCTCGGTCCCGTCCTCCATCCCTGACCCATCTCCATCCTCTGCCCTTGCCCCAGGATCGCCTGCACGGCCGAGGAGCCGGAGGCCGTGCCTTCGGGGATGGTCCTCGATGTCGCCAAGTACCTGGGCTCGCTGCAGTACAACGTGTGGAAGAAGATGCTGGACATCATCACCGCAGGTGAGCTGCTGGGTCCCCCCAAAGGGCAGTTGTCCCAGGGCTAAAGCGGCCTTTGCGTGGGGCAGCCCCGGGGGTGGTGGGTGCTGGAGAGAGAAGAGGAGCACGGAGCAGCCATGCCCACGGCTAATGGGCCTGGGGAAAGGGATTGGAGAGCATAAAGGGTGCTCTGGAGCACTCGCACCCCGAAAATGAAGCCCTTGAGGGTGCATTTCTCCATGGTGAGCTGCATTGTCCCCAGAAAGGAAGGGATGGACAGATGCAGGGCTCCAGTCCATCTAGAAGCTCATCCCTGTGGCAATCCGGGCTCCTAAAGCACATGTCCCCACCACAGTCCCCTTCAGCTTTGACCCCAACTCCGCGGCGGGCTGGCTCTCGGTGTCCGAGGACCTCACCAGCGTCACCAACGGGGGCTACAAGCTGCTGGTGGAGAATCCCGAGCGCTTCACCTCGGCCCCCTGCATCCTGGGCTCCTGCGGTTTCTCCACCGGCTTCCACACCTGGGAGGTGGACCTGGGCGGCATCACGAACTGGCGGGTGGGGGTGGCCCGGCCGCGCAGTGGCATCCACTGGACCTTCCACCACGATGCTCGCTCCGGCTTCTGGTACATCTACCGCCTGCCCGGGAAGGATGGCGAGACGTGCCGAGCATCCAACACGGCGCGTTCGGAGGCGGCGCTGGGCGACCTGAGACGGATCCGGGTGGAGCTGGACTGCGACGAAGGGGAGCTCTCCTTCTACGACGCCAACCGCAAGACCCACATCTACACCTTCCACGAGAAATTCGGAGGCACCGTCTTCCCCTACTTCTACGTGGGGGGTACGCCGGTGGGTGCGCTGCCTGAGGCGCTTCGCATCTGTCCCCTCCGGGTCCGTGTCCACGAGGATATCCCTGTCTAGTGGCCACCATCTCCTGCCTGCATTTGGGGTTCTCCAGATGCCTTTTCAGCTTTCCTTAGAAAAAAAAAATAAGGGGAAAAAGAATTTGTTATGTACTGTCTTTTCTTTAATCATCAATAAACACTCAGCTCTTCTAGTACGGCTCTGCACTGCTCTGTGCCCAAATCGCCCTGGCTCCTTTCCTGCCCTTCTCCATCACAGAACAAAACTGGGGAGGCTTTGGGGAGAAGGTATCTCCCTGCCAGGGGGCTGTAAATAGTAAATTAAACCATCCAGGGGCTTTCCAAGCTTGTACAAGTGCTGCAGCTTGCAGGGCTCTGAGTCTCCCTGCAGGGGGTAAAAGTAGGGGACGGTGGCCTTTGCCCATACACCTTGGGGACAGAAAATCACACATGGCTTGGCTGGACATGGGCAGAAGTGTGTTTCCGCTCTACAAGAAAAACCAGCAATGGGGACATCCTTGAGAGTGACAATCCATCTCCTCTTACCCATCTCCCCATGACTTTACCCCTCAGAGGGGCTTTTCTGTAAATCCCCAGCTCCGGGAGTCAGGTGATGATGTGTGGTTGGTGTTTGGAGGTGGAGGAGGTTTGGGGTGGGATTGGGGGGGTTGGGGGGACAAAACCCACCCTCTGCAACCCCGTGCTGGGTCTGGCCCAATATTAATTGTACCAAAAAGGCTTTTTCCTCCACCCTGGTGAGCCCTTGGGGTTTAAAGGTGATGCCCTGGGGAAGGGGAGGGTGCCTGGTGGGCTGTGCTGCCCTCGCTGCCTGGCGCAGCCCGGCCGGCCAGGACCTCGCTGGCAGGATGCTGATATTAACGGGTGGTTTCCATGGTTTCTCACCATTTGCATAGGATGCTCCTTAGGAACGAGAGCTGGCGGCGGAAAAACAAAAGGGAGATATTGGAGGCGTGCGGTGCGGGGGCGACCCCGGGGGTCCTCCACCTTCCTTACGTCGGCTGACGATATCTATTTCCAACCGAGCATCCCTGGATACGGGGAAAGGAGGAAAATCGGTGTGAGCGTCCCATGTCCCTCCCTGTGCCGTACCCCGACGCTGCCCATCACCCCCTGAAAAGCTGGCGCTGCCTGGAAATTTGGGCATCCTGCGGCCAATCTGGGCAGAAGCGAGGTGTTATGTGGGAACAATAAAAAGGTGGTGAAGCTCTTTGAGTTGCCGGGGCTGGAGCAGGATGAGGTGTTTGTCTTTGTCAGGTCTGAAGGGAGCATTTTCCTCCCGCGGCTGTGAGTGCCAGAGCAGGTGTCTGGCGTAAAAATGGCAATAAAGGGTGAAATGAGGCATCGCTTTGGACAGCGAAACTGAAACATTTTTACTTTTTTTTCGAATCATTTGGTGAAAAATTGGTTGGCAGGCAACAATATGAATTAATGAACTGGTTGGCTCCCTAAGACTGTGATTTTTAGTGTAATCAATGGTACCTGCATCTTCCCTGAGCTTAATTTCATTCCCACAGAGGCAGGGAAACGGCTTTAAGTGAAAACTTAAAGCTTGCAGCAACGGGTGATGTCTCCCCGGGACTGAGCGTTTGCTCGCACATCCGAGCAAACAAAACGAATCGCCAAAACGTTGGCGGACAAATGTGGGGAAAGCTCCAGTAAGGGGCAGGCAGGTTTTGCGTGGGACCTTCCTCTGCGGCCATCGCATCCTTCCCCGACGCCTGAGATCCCGCCTGGGACACGCCGGTTACTTGCAGGACCCTTTCCGAGCTCAAACCTTCCTCCTTGCGGCAATTAGAAGGATCTATTATTATTATTTATTATTTCTACTATTATTTTAGCATCCTTTTTGGCTCTCACGCCGAGGAAGGGAGCGATGACCCCCCTCCAGCCTGCGGGGTGCCCGGGATCCCCATCCCCATCCACCCCTGCGCTGCTCCCCAGCCAGGGGCGGGTGGGCACGGCCGCTTCACGGGTGGGCGTGGGGTGCGAGCGGGGCTCCCCGGTTTTTGGGTGGGGAAGGCGGGGGGGGTGAATCCAACCGGGGGCGACACAATGAACCCCCCCCACCCCATCAGGCTGTACCGACACCGACACCCCCCCGCAGCATTCCCCCCCCCCCCCCCCCGCCCTTAATAGGGACGGGCGATATTTCGGAGAAGCAGGCGGCTCTCCCATTGGCTCGCAGCCGGGCGATGATGTCATTTCTGCCCAATCCGGGGGAGGGCAGCACCCTTTCCCCGCCCCCCCCCCCCCCAGCCCTCCCTCCCCCGGGTACCAGCCAGCGCTGGGGCCGGTGCATCCCGGAGGGGTCGGGCTGGGGGGGCAAGTGGGGACCCCCCCCGTCCAAGGAGGTTTTTCCCGGGGTGTGCACAGCCCCCGGGGCAGCCCGGAGGATGCAGGATCTTGGGGACGGATCCTGCACCCGGGTCCCCAGCGCTGGGGCAGGGGGGGTCGGGGTTAAGCCTGTGCCCTGGCAGTGATGGCCGGGATCTGCCGACGGCTCTTCCCAGGGCCAGGAATCCTCTGGGACAAGGAGGGTCCGAACCTGTGGGTCTTCTTGCTGAAGGATCTGCGGATGCTGAACCTTTGCGGGGGAAAGTTGGAGATATCCTGGGAGAAGAATGGAGGGAGGGGGATGCAGAGCCCACCTCCAGCCCTGCAGCCCCCCCCCCCCCCCCCCCGAGCACATCTGGAGGATGGGAAGGGGCTCGGGGGAAACACCGTATACACGCAACCCACCCTTAGGGTCTCCCCTGGGTGCCTGCTCTCGGAAGATGGGCATCCCGGGAGACATGGACCTTCCTGCAGGAGCATCCTCGTGGTCCAGCCCAGATGGACCACAGGCTGCAGATGGGTCCCATGGGCTGTGTGCCCACGGCAAAAGGTTTTTTCCATCTATCCCACCCTGGATAGGGTTTGGCTGCTGGCACTGGGATGTGAAGCAAGTTTCCCTAAGCCAGCAGGCTGCAGCCGTGGGAAGAGGCAAACCCTCCTGTGGCCTCCTCTTGCTGCTGGGGCTCTTTCCTCTCCAGAATAAGCCTGGCTCCATGGCCAACCTCTCCTTCTGCCATCTCCTGTGCTGGGAGATGGTCCCATGCCAGGCTGGCCCCCAGAGAGGGTTTGGTGGGAATGGTGTGGATGGGAAAGGGGTGGCCCATGGCAGCCCCACAGTCCCCATCATCCTGGATAGACCCAAATCTCCTTTTTCTGTGCCTTGTTTAGTTGAGACCAGCACATGCTGCTGGGGAAAAGCAGTTTGGGATGGTGGCCACCAAGTGTCCCCAGAGCCACAGCCTTACACAGAGGCTCCAGGAGCTGAAACCAAGCTCTGTCCCCCCAAATGCTGGTTCTGTGGAGCTGGGGGGCAAGGAGGTACCTCTGGATGTGACCCCCCGTTCCCCCCCCAGGGCTCCCAGCATGTCCCCTGTCTCCAGCAACCCCAGCCAGCCATGCAACTAAACTGTGGCCACCAACACAGGCTGGCAAGGAGAGGTTTGTGCCCTGAGCCTGGACCACGTGGAGCTCAAAGGAACATTTGAGCAAAGTCCCCTGCACCCCCCCCACCCCTGGCTCTGTGGGGTGCCACGCATCCCGGTGCCAGCCACGGCAGGGACCGTCCCACAGCCACGTGGGTCCCCACAATGGCTGTTTGTCCCCCAGTTGGCCGCTACGTCTTGACTCTTTCCTCCCCTTGGCTGCTCCGTTTCAGGGCTGTGCTCCATTCCCTCTGCAGCCCCTCGCACGTCCCACGGGTATCCTACCCACGGCACCCACGCCTGCGTGGGCACCCGAACCTTACTGAGCCAGGGGGCTCCGGCATGGAGCTCGCTCATCCTCCCAGCGTTAAAGGAGGGAAGCGATGTGCCATTAAGTTTCAACGGGACACGTTACAGATGCCCCACCATGAGCTAAATGGCTAGGCTGCGGTGTCACACATGCGATGTCACCTCCATTTCCAGCTGGGTCACCCCGTCCTTCCCCATGTCCTGAGGCCATGGGCTTTGCAAAGCCACCCTACATTTGTTTTCCAGGGGGAACCACCTCCCCACAGCCGCCCTAGTGCTCATTGCATAACGGAGGCGACCGGTACCTAAATATACCCGCAAGGTTCCCGGGAGGTGCCGGGCTTGTGATCACTGTCAGACGCAGCCGTCGGCGATAAATAGGCCGGGGCGAAGCAGACCTGGGGGAAGGAGAGTCATTTTGTAGGAAGGGCACAGCCCTAAAGAGATGTCCTAGCTCTGCTGGGGCTCCCCGGGGACCTCTGCTCCCCCCAGCATCCATGGCGGCATCGCACCAAAATAGTTTCGGGATCTGGGACTCGGTCTCTCCGAGTTCCCGTTGCCCAGTTTGTAGGAGGAGGATAACGAGTCCTCCAGTGCCTTTGGGGCTGGGAATGGGGCAGGCCGGGCTTGTGCCACATCCTGGTGCTGGGGGGATGGAGAGGACCCCCCAGAGCCCGTGTCGGTGTGGAGTGAGGGGGCAGCAGGGCGGTTTGGCCCCATTGGAGATGCCACTGTGGCCCCATTAAAGCCTCCGAGTCCCCTTCTTTGTCACTTTGTCACTCTCCAGCTTTGTCCTGCTCTAGCCGAGAGCCGAGGCTTGCTTTCCACCACGCGCTCAGCCCCTTCAACCCATCACACCCCCCCAGCACCCCCCAAACCCCGTTTTTTGCCGCCCTTTGCCTCCTGCCCCACCCCACCCCCGCTTTTAGCATTTTTTCCCCTTTTAAATTTTTTTTTTACCCCCCCTTTTATTTATTTATTTATTTATTTGATTGATTTCTTTATTCCCCCCCCCCCCCCCACCGCCAAAGCCCAACCCGAAAATAGCTGCTCGCCGTGATGTCACCGGGCTGGTACCCGGTTCGTACAGTCCCTTAACCAATCAACAGCGGCGGTTCGGCTGAGCCAATCACCGACCGGGATGGTGATGTCATATGGGGGGGGGCACTGGGGGGGGGGCCCCCCGGGTGGGATGCTCCGCGCAACCCCCCGCGCCCGCGTTAAATGAGCCCGGAGAGCAAAGCGGAGAAGCAAAGCCCAAGCGCCGGCGGTGGGGTGAGTGCCTGGGGGGGGGCTTGGTTAATTGGGGGGGGCTTGGTTAACTGGGGGGGTTGGTTTTTGGAAGGTAAAGGGGTGAAAAGTTTTTTGGGAGGGGTATTTTGAGGGGGGGAGGTTTCCAGGGGGTCCCTGGATGTCGCTTTCTGGCCGCGACACCCCTTTTTGTCCCCCTCCCCATCCCTCCAGCATCCTCCTCGCCGTGCCCGGGGCAACCCCCAACCCACCACCCCCCCGCGCCCCCAACTCCTTTTGGGGCAACCCACGCCCGGGGTGCGGGGATGGAGCTCAGCATCCTCCGTCTCGCCTCGCCCCAGCAGCCCCGGGGGACCCAGCACCCTCGGGACCCCCGGAGGACTGCGGCACCTCGCCCGGAGCCCCCCCCCCCCCCCCCTCCTCAAAATGTGGGACCCCCCCTCCGGAAGACAGGACCAGCCTGAATTATTGATGGTGGCAGGATGCTGGCGGAGGTGACCTGCTCTCAGCAGGCGCTGAAATATTTATTCCAGGGAGGGGGGAAAAGCGAGGGGGAGGAAGGGAGGAGGCAGCTGCCATCCTGCTTCTCCCCCGGAGCTGGGGGGGGGGGAAGCATCCATCGCTTCGCAAGCTTCAAGGGAGGGAGCGGGGAGCCCCCTCCATTCCTCCATCCCCTCCCTCCGTCGCTGGGTGCTTCTGCCAGGGAAGGGGATGGGAGATGGCGGGAGGGGGGTCCCCACCGCCTCGGGGGATGCCCACCATCTGAGGGGATCTCCAGAGGGGATCAGGGTGTAAAACCGGGTTACAGCCCTTTGGGGGGTCGGATCGGGCCCCGTCCCTGCCATGTGCACCTCGCTGGGAGCAGGATGGTTCCCGCAGCCTCTCTCTGCTGGGGGTTTTGAGTGAGGTTTCAGCCTGGGGGTGACAGCAGTGGCAGGGCCCCCACCACACCCCGCTCCCCTTGGGCTGGGCATGCGGGTCGTGGCGGGGGGGGGGAACCATTACTGGGAAGCAGAAAGGGAACGGAGCTCAGCAGGGAGGGGTTTCCCTCTTGGAGGAGCCTCCAAACACCTTGAACAGCATCTTCATCCAGCGAGGAGGAGTGGGGCTGGCAGCCCACCACCCACCTTACCCCCCCCACCCCAGCTGGCAGCAACCCCAAGGATGGACCCCATCTTCCTCCCCATTTTGGGTCTGATGGGCGATTTCTGCATTTTACCCTGCAGCCAGGGCATGAACGCCACGTGAGGTCTGGGAGAAGGGTTTCTGTAGCATGAAATGCATCCAGGTCCCGTTCCCCCCCCCCCCCCCCCGCAAAGCCCAGGGAAAATGGAGATTTGGGGTGGTAATGCGAGGAGCGGGGAGGCATGAGCAAGGGAAATGCTTTCAGCAAACGCAGGCAGCTTCCAGCCGGGCTGTCGGAGCTCCAGGCACAGCCTCGTGTCGGCACACGAGCCATCGGAGCATCCCCACCCTGCCTTGGCACCGCGCTTAGCAAGAGCCGTCTAGGGCAAAACCCTTCAGCCAGGCGAGGAGGAAAGCCCTGGGTGGGGGGTACACCCCTGGGTAACCCCCAAACCCGACCAGCTCTGGCTCCAGGGGTCACCTAAAAAAGGGCGAGCATCTCCAGGGAAGGTGTCCCTGGCAGGGTGTCCCCAAATTTTTTCCCTGTTCCCCTCTGGTGACCACGAGCAGCTTATTTGTGTGATCCTTGTGTCAGATCCCAGCAGGATGGGGGACGAGGGGTTGGGATTTCTTAGGACCCCCCAGCTCGAGCTGGGTCGGGGTGTGATGCGGCTGCGGGAGCCGGCAGTGCCCTGACAGCCCCGGGATGCCCACGGTGGGGTTGCCCCTTCCCTGGGGAGCTGGCAGGATTTAAGAGTCCCTGTTTTAAAGAAGGAATTTTTTTTCCCCTTAGAAACAAAAGCCATGTAGAATTCCAAACCCCAAACTCAGCCCCCTGCTTTGGCACAGCCAGGAAGGGCATTTCCACTGGGAAACCCCTCTGATGCCACCGACACCCAGTTTGTGTCCCCCAGAAACCCTGGGAAAGGGGGATAGCCCCGGCTTATCCGGGTTTTAATGAGTGTCTGGGTGTTGCCGCCCCGTGCCAGGTCTTGCTGTCATCCTGGGGATCTGCACCCTGGGGATGGGTGGGGGGGTCCTGGGGATGCCCCCACACCTGACCCACAGCCACGGAGACCCCCGGAGAGGGTCCCAGTGGGATGTGGGAGAGCATCCCGGTGCATCAGCCCTTCTGCGTGTGGTCTGGCAAGGGGCGAGCTGAGGACTGGGGCTGTCTAGACACGAGTGGGGATGGGCTTGGGTCGCAGCAGAGGCTGTGCAAAGGGGTCACACTTGTCGGGGGGGGGGGTGCATGTGCATGCCGTTCCCGACACACGTGTGCACACGTGTGGGTTGTGCAGACGTTGGGCAGCTCGGAGCGGGGAAGGGCTGTGTGTGCCAGGCACACGCCACCGGCTGCTGCCGTCGTCCCAGTGTGTGCACATCACACCACACCAGTGCGTGCCCATCTCACCAGTGCATGCCCACCACACCAGTGTGCGCCCCTCACATGAGACCAGCGTGGGCTCATCACATCATACCGGTGTGTGCCCATCCCAACAGCACGTACCCATCACATCACACCACACGTGAGTGCCCATCACACCGTCCCAGCGTGTCCCTCACACCACACCAGTGTGTGCCCATCACACCAGTGTGGGCTCATCTCACCAGCCTGTACCCATCCCAACAGCACGTACCTATCTCACCAGTGCATGCCCATCACACCACACCAGTGTGTCCCTTGCACCACATCAGTGTGTTCTCATCACACCGGTGTGTGCTCATCACACCAGTGTGTGCCCATCTCACCAGTGTGAACCCACCACACCATCCCAGTGTGCTCCTCACACCACACCAGTGTGTTCTTATCGCACCAGTGTGTGCCCATCACACTAGTGTGGGCTCATTGCGCCAGTCTGTACCTATCCCAACAGCACGTACCCATCACTTCACACCACATCTGTGTGCCCATCACACCAGTGTGTCCCTCACACCACACCAGTGTGTGCCCATCTCACCAGTGTGTACCCACCACACCACACCAGTGTGTGCCCACCCCATGCCCCCACCGTGTGCCCACCCCAGCACCCCCAGCGTGCATGTGAAGCCATGTGTGGGCAGCTGTCCCGCGGGGGACAGGCAGGGCTGGACGATGTCCCCAGCCGCTGGGACACCCCGCGCTGATCCTGGCTCTTTCCTCCCCCAGGCCCCAGGAACACTCTTGCTGCAGACGCCCAAGGATCGCCACGCCATGACTCTGGCTGGTACGGCATGGGATCACGCGTGGGGATGGGGGACAGTGCGGCTTGCCCGGCCCCACGTACCCAACCCTGGCACCTACCCCATGCTGGGCACCCCTAGTTTGAGCAGGGCCCCATCCAAACCGCCCCAGGGATAGCTGTGCCCCGGGCTAACCTGGGATAGTCACAGCATCCCATGCAAGGGGTCACGCATGTGGTTAACACACCAGGACAGACATAACCCCTGCGGCCATCAGCAAGGCACCCCACCTCTGCGTGCCTCAGTTTCCCTTTTGCGTGCCTTGCTTCCCCCACCCAGATCACCCTGCTTGCAATATCTGGGCAAACTTCGGTGCCAGCCACCGTCCCTATCCCAGCCCTTCCCTGGCACACGGTCCTGCTGCGGACGCCTGGCAGGATCCCCCCTGACTCCTCTGACCCCAATCCCACCATCTCTTCCCAGCTTACAAAGAGAAGATGAAGGAGCTGCCTCTCGTCTCCCTCTTTTGCTCCTGTTTCCTCTCGGACCCCCTGAACAAGCCGGCGTACACGTATGAAGGTAGGATCCTGCTGCCCACCCACAGTCGAGGGCTGCATGAATGGTGGGGGCTGCGGGGGGCTGCAGATCCCCCCTTGGCATGACGGGGGTCACCCTCAGGCCGAGGGAGGTGGTGCCACAGTTTGTTGGCACCGTCTGGAAGCAGGGGGCCGGGTCGGGGTCGGGGTGGGGGGAGCTCAGGCAGCCCCGCAGCCCCCCTCCGCCGCGGCTCCGCTGCACGAAGCGCCGGGCGTGGGCTCGGTATTTTTAGGCAGACGGCGTCGGGTGATTCAGACTGATTCATGTCAGTGGATCCAGAGGCGACAGCGGCAATGGAGGGGGATGTCCAGCCTCTGGGGGGGCTCCTGCTGGCTAGCTGCGGGGGGATCTGCAGCTAGAAAGGGACTTCGTGGTCCCATTCCCCATCCCCGAAGCAGGGCTGAACCCTGCCCTGCTTGCTCGCTTCTCCCTCAGGGGGATGCCCAGCCCCTCAGCTCACCCAAATATTCCCAGCTCAGCCCCCTTGATGGGCATCTTGGACACCCTACCCCAACCCACGACATTGGGGCTGAACCACAGGGGTGCGTTCGGGGTGCGGGGATCTGGGTGAAACCCATGGAGATAGGGGAAACTGGCGGCCCATTGCGGGAGCTGCAGGTGCGGGACCCCGGGATGGTTTGCCCGAAGGGGTGGGATGCCCCCGTGCCGGCGGTCAGCCCGTGCCCCTCTCCCAGCAGACACGGTAGACCTCACCTGGTGCGTCATCTCTGACATGGAAGTCATCGAGCTCAACAAGCGCACCTCGGGGCAGTCCTTCGAGGTCATCTTGAAGCCCCCATCGTTCGACGGCATCCCGGAGTTCAACGCCTCCCTGCCCCGGCGGCGCGACCCGTCCCTGGAGGAGATCCAGAAGAAGCTGGAGGCGGCGGAGGAGAGGAGGAAGGTAGGTCTGGTGGCTCCTGCATGGCAGGGCAGCACGGGGACGTGCCACGGGGACACGCAACCTTGCACTCGGGGTGGTCGCCCAGCAAGGTATGCCCGCTTTTGGGGATGTCGCTGAGTTTGGAGAGGGCGGTTTTGGCCAGGAGGGGAAGGGACCCGTGGTCCGCGTGGCCATCGCTGTCCGCTTTGCCTGTGCAGTACCAAGAGGCCGAGCTGCTGAAGCATCTGGCGGAGAAGCGGGAGCACGAGCGGGAGGTCATCCAGAAGGCCATCGAGGAGAACAACAACTTCATCAAAATGGCCAAAGAGAAGCTGGCGCAGAAGATGGAGTCCAACAAGGAGAACCGCGAAGCCCATTTAGCAGCCATGCTGGAGCGCTTGCAGGAGAAGGTGAGGGCCTGGCGAGGAGGGAGGGGGGAACGTGCTGGGACACCGGTCCAGGAGGGTGTCACAGGGCACTTGGGCACCCTGCATGGCTCTTGGGGTGGCATTACCCCCCGGGGACACCACCAAAGTGGGGACCCCCTCTTCCCTTCCCACCACGCAGCAATACCCAAAGACAGCATCCCACCCGGGGTGGGGGGGTCCTGCCCGGGGACCCACCGAGCCTGCTGTGTCCGTAGGCTCACGAGCGGTCGGCGGGTGGAGAGCTGGGACCTGTATCTTGTCCGCAGACGTGCAAAGCCTTTGCCTCCCCCGTGTCCCACCGTGATGGCCTTGACCCGCCGCTTGCAATTTTTCCACCTCCCGGGTGACAGATCTTCCCCCGGTCCCTTCCCCCAGAGGCCGTGGAGCCAACAGCTCCCCGGCAGAGCTGGAGGGGTCCGTGCTGCCATGCCAGGAGATGCTTCCACCCTGCCAGCCTGTGCAGACCTCTTCTCTCTCCCCGAAGCAGGTCTGTTCCCAACCTCAGCATGGAAGGTCCCACCCTCACCACCTCCAGCTCCCTCCAAAACATCCCTTCTTCAAGGAGCTCGCCCAGTGCCCTTCTCCAAACGCCTCAGCTAGCCTTGGGTCAGAGGCAGAGAGCACGAGATAATGAAGGACAATCCGAGCTAACCCCATCTCCTTGGGGCTCCCGGTCCATCCCGTCTGGTTGACGTCTACCTCCTAGCTAGAGGGCGAGGACAATCTGTCCCTGAGTGCCTCCACAGTCCTTAAAACACCCCAGGGGAGGAGAGGACGCTGTTGACCCACCGGTGGTGTCCTCGGGGGATGAACCTCGCGAACGCCCTCGTGCCTTCGAACCCCTCCGAAGCCGCTGGCCTGCCTGTGGGGACCCCGAAGTCCGTCGAGCTAACGCGTGTTCCCCCCCTCCTCCTTCCCTCCTACCCCCCCCTCCCACAGGACAAACACGCGGAAGAAGTGAGGAAAAACAAGGAGCTCAAGGAAGAAGCCTCCAGGTAAAGAGGCGATGGTTGGACTGACAGCTCCGGGGAGGTGGCGGAGGCTGCCGCAGCGCAAGGTCGGATGGTGGAAGGGTGGACGTTTCCTCTGCTTTCTTTGTTCGTGAATGTAAAGAGTTGACCGGTGAAGCCATCCTATTCGTTTCGGGGAGGGTGGGGAGGGAGGAGAAAGGAGGGAGGGTGGGCGGGAGGGTGCCGGCTTCGGGATGCCCACCTCCTTGGTGGGTCTCGCGCGCCGCCCGTCAACCAGGTCCGGAGGAGACAGCCGAGGGCTGGTGAAGCGGAGGAGGTGGCCCCCCCGGGGAAAAGCCGGAGGGGGGCACAGAGCGGGTGGGGAGGGAAGGGACGGGAGCGGGGGGGAATGTGCGTTGTGTGTGACTTTAATTTGGTGCTGGGCAGGCAGGGCGGGCAGGCGGGCGTCCCTCTGACTTCTTTCTTCTCCTCCATCCCACCCCGTCAATGGGCAGCGGCATCTCTTGGTGTCCCTCCCTCCCGTTTTCCTGCCTGGACTCAGGGCCTCTTGCCCGGAGCGGGCGTTATTTGCCCATAGACCTTATAGAACCTTTCTGGGAAAGGGGGAGAAGAGATCCCCCCATTGGAGGTGGTCAGAGAGTGAGGCTCGCTTGCTCCAAAGGCTTTATCTGGCTGTAGGAGACACTGATGAGCCTTTCCAAGGGTGAAATGGAAAAGCCCCGTGACTTCCCAAAGAGCCGCTTTTTTTGTAAGAACCTCCTGAGAATCACCTTTGTGGGAATTCTTGGATGGAATCCCTTTTTCTGCTGTAGAGCAGCTGGAAAGCCATTGGCTTTTAGAGGTGGCAGCTCAGATGGCTATTTGGAAAGGGAGATCACCCCCATGGAGAGCGAGAGCAGGAGAGGAAAACAGGGCAGGGCTGTGGAAACTGTGATGGAAGGGACTGGGAAAAACAAGAAGGAAAGAGGAACTGGGGGAGCTGAGGCTGGAGAGCCAGAAGTGGGATGGAGGTGCCTCTCTGGAGAGCAGCAGAAGACAACGGCCATAGACAGCCCCTGGGGACAGCAGTGGCACCTCCTGGGGACAGCAGGGCAGGAGGAAGGCCAGTCTGGGATCCCACCAACAGCTCACGACCAGCCCAGGAGGTGTTTTGTGGGAGCTGCTGAGCAATCTCCTGGGTGATTTTTGCCTCCGTGGAAGGTGAGTGAAGCAGAGAGCTTGCAGTGAGATCCTTCCCCACCGGAGGAGAACAAGAGTCTGCTTTCTGCGGAGGGGTGGGGGGTGGGTATGTCCCCTCCTCTCCCAGTTGCCAGCAGGCAGTGGTCCCAGTGCTGCGATGCCCCGGCACCTCATCAGCCTCCAACCCTGATGCTAACAGAGGGTTTGGTCTCCATTATGGTCAGATAAGGCTTTCCAAGCTCTGATTCAGGTCCGGAGGGAACCATGTCTCTTTACCTGTGCCGCGAGATGCTCGCCCGGAGCCCTGGGGGGGGAAACAGCCCGGGGAGGGGAGCATGGGAGAGGGCGGTGGGCGAAGGAGATGGAGGGGGCTGTTCTAGCTGTGGCACGAGCTGTCCTTTTTTTGTATACAACAGTTGTAAATAAACTGCCTTGGCATTTCTTTCGTTTTCTCATGATCTGTGCAGTGTCTTGTGTGTGGTTTTTTTAGGATTTTTTTTTTCATGAACATCACCCCAGTAGCCCTTTCCTGCATTTTTTCCAGTCTCAGTTCAGATGCCTTTCCTAGCCACGGGACTGGAGACCTGTGGAGCATGGGCTGGTGGCCCTCATAAACCTTGTCCATCTCCAGTAGAGACACTAGGTCCCAATTATCACGGGGATGGAAATACTTGCATCGACCCAACAGGTCAGATGGAAACTATCCTCGGACCTTCCTTGGGTAGCTGTAAACCAAAGCAATGCCGGGTCACGTAGCTGTTCCCCCAGCAAGATACGCACACAAAGTTCAGCAGCAGCCAGTAGCCAGAGCCAGCCGCTGCTCCACAGCAGGAATATTGCGCGTCCACGTGCGCAGGGGTCTGCAGGGCTGTCTGGTTAGTGCGGCAATGCCCGGGACCCAGCGGGGTGTCTGCCTCATGGCTGCACTCGATGAGGCTCTGTCAATACAATTTCCGACCCCACATCACTTTAGACAGCACTATAATGGGGTCAGCCAAATTAGTGAGGCAGGGGTTAGTTTGAGTGTGAAGGGGAAGAGTGGAAGAAGGAGCCAGGCTCGCAGGCGGGAGCCCTGTCCTGGGACAAGTCAGACACGCTTCCCTCCCCCAGTGCGGGACTGAGTATACGGGGTCATTTGATGGGGTGTGTTTAGTTTCTTGCTTAGCCACGCTGCTGTGTCTTGCCCAAAGCCTGGCACCCAGCAGACGCCTGGACCAGGACCATCACCTTCCTCCAGGGGAAGCCAGCAGGTTTGTCAGCCCCCTACAAGGGGAGAGGCAGGGAAGGTATCTCCATCCGCTATAAGCTATGGGGCATGAGCACCCAGGAGTCCAGGCTTAGCCTCTCCTTTCTGCAGCAGAGCTGCTTTTGCAGGTGCTGGCTCCACTTCTCCTCCCTGGGAGGAACTCAGGCATCCTCTGGCTGGATTTGGGGCTGGCAGTGATGAGCCTCAGGCTGCTCTCAGCCTTGCTGGGGTACCAAATACCTTCATCTTACCATGCAGAACCATTTGAGATGCTGCCAGGATTTCCCACCTGGTTCCCAAGGGCCCTGTGTCCTGTGGGTCCCATGTCATCTCTGCCCACCCCATGTGCCAGCCCCTGAGAGCCCACGAGTCTCGAATGGCAGAAGATACCCACACCTGGGTGAGGGTTGGAGCTCAGAGCCTTGCACCTGGGCATCCTGCACCAAACATCAGAGAGGAGGGGATGGAGGTCAGGTCTTTGCCTACATGATGGAGCTCTCTCCTGAAGCACTATCCCGCAGGCACAGCCAGGACATACACAAAAGCACAAAGCAAAGGTTTGGTGCCTTCAAGAAACCTCCCAAGGACACGTTTCATGGCACTTGCCAGGCTCTCAGGGCTGAGACGTGGACAAATCTTCTGCACCTGATCCCACCTCTCCTGTTTGAAAAGCCAGATGGAATCCCAGCCCTAAATCCCAGCCCAAGCAAGACCTGTGCTATGAGTTGCACCCCCTGAACATCAGAGGATACTTGGGTGTCCTTCAGAGCAGAGGTGACAGGAGCCGCTCAGTTGCCAACCTGCATGTGAGGAAACAAGTGCCCATCGCTGCAAAGAGACACATAACAGATCGAAGCACCTACAGAAACAGCATCCTGGAAGTGCCTCCAGGACACCAAGCAAAAAAGGTGAATCTTCCTGGCACCAACCTGCTGCCGGGCTCTGGGAGCTTTTTCTGGCTCATGCATCATTGCCACTGTGCAGGGACAGTTCTGCCGTTTGATGTCCTTCCTCCCGTCCATAGCCTCATACTGGTTTCTCAGAAATCATAAATTTGGGCAAGGTACCAGCCATTCATTCATGGGAAGCTGGCACTGGTGAGCAAAGGGTGCGGCTGGAGCATTGGGCGTCATAACTAGCTGGGGCCTCTGCGGGGAACCAGGGGAGTGATTAAAACTGTTCAAGTGCAAGGATCATAGAATCATAGAATCATTTAGGTTGGAAAAGACCCTTAAGATCATCAAGTCCAACCGTTAACCTAGCACTGCCAAGTCCACCACTAAACCATGTCCCTAAGCACCACATCTGCACATCTTTTAAATACCTCCAGGGATGGTGACTCCACCACTTCCCTGGGCAGCCTGTTCCAGTGCTTGACAACCCTTTCAGTGAAGAATTTTTTCCTAATATCCAATCTAAAAGGGTGCTGTGTGAACTCCAAACCGGTATGAAAATCACGTTATTCTGTCTGCTCCTCCAGCATGCAAACTGTCTGTGTGAGAACCTGTTTGGGCAAGGTGGAGGAGTCACGCCTGAAACAGAATGATTCATCTTAGAGAGTGTACTCCAGTATGAACCCCATAACTGTAGGGGAGCTTTGGGGTGCAGAGTCTTGCAAAGCCACCTGTATGCAGGCAACCGTACCGAAGGCCAAGATTACCTCTCATGACATCAGGAACAACAAATTTGTGGAGGGATGTAGCAGAATCGGGACCAATAGGGGAAAAAATAGTAATTAGGGGCAGACTGGGCTGAGAAAAAGAGGTGGTAAGGTAGAAATAGAAAAAAAAAGAGGAGTAAGTTATGAAACCAGGTAAGGAACACAGGAGGGTGGGATCTTTTGGTGGTCGGAAGATGGATGCCTACAGATGGTGGTAAAGCTGACCTGGGTACCCAACTGCATGGGATGACCTTGGACAACTCGCTGGACTCTCCATCAAGGCCATGTCCAAAAGACTTAGTGGAAGAGGGTAAAAAGGGAGACACTTGCACGCTGGTATGAAAAGTTGTGGGGAAGGAAGGATGGTAAAACTGTAATTCAGCAGTAGCAGTGTGTGATTCATAAGGTTTAAGAGTGATACCTTTATTGTTGTGTTTAATAATGTGCAAAATCAGATTGTAGATTAATAATGATAACGCGATCATTAGTTAATTAGGTTGTTGCTTATTCAAGTGATTTATTAGCCTCTTAGCAGGCTATTGCTTACCCAGGGAACCTCATGGCCTTTTGAATGCCTGCTGTCCAAAGAGGGAGGCTTGGACCCTGACAGAACAGTGTTACATCTGAGACACGCGTGCCATGAGGCAGGAAAGGTCTCCTCCCACCGCTGGTAGTGCCCAGATGTTCACAGCAAGTGATGGTACAAGGGCAGCATAGACCAGCCCATTGCAACTCCCAAACACCATCGGATATGTCTTGGGAACACCCCTCAAAGAAGACTGCCAAAGCAAACCTAGCAGAGGGAAAGACAAATTATGTTGTTTTATTATCTTGGAGATATTAGTTTGTAGGATGCTTGGAAGGTAACTTCTCCACTTGGTTCACCGATGAAAAATGAGGTTCCAGGCAAAATATAGTCCAGATTAGTGTAAAAGCTACAGAAACCATCAGGGAGCCAGAATAGCATCAAGTGGGAGCCAAGTAGTTGGGAGGAAAGGTGCTTTGTCTCTAATATAACTGCCTTTCCTCTTCGCTGAACCCTCTTTGAACTCATCTGTGCACATGAAACAGGAAAAAGGTAATCTAATTAAATATTCATCATCAAACACAATCAGGGCTGAGGCCAAGTCCCAGCCTCCATCTCTTGATCCTGTGAGGAGGCAAAGTCATGAAAAAAGGAGGATCTCTCACTGCAACTACAAGTGGAAAATTAAAAGACAGCAATGATGAATTTTCTTTATCCAGAGTAAGGCAGTAAAAAAAGACTTAAAATCATGTGTGATCATTCCCACAGACCACTTCTAGGGTGGATAGAAAATTCATCCCAAGTTCTTTGCCAGAGAAAGGACGGAAAGGTGAAAATGGAACGGAAAATGGAAAACATTCCGCATTTTTTATTTTTAAATCTTTTCACTTGGAATATTATTATCGCAGTTAGCTAACGTCCATGTGTGTAACACAATCCCTGCTAGAGAAGGCAAGAGCCACTGCAGACCTTCCTCCTCGTTTGCCCTTGACACCATCCCTGGGCGATGCACACTGCCTCTCCCAGCTTTCCTCAGGGCCATCTCAGCACCTTGGAACCACCCTACCATATCCCTGGGGTGGTGGACCTACAGACGCCGTGAGGTGAACAGAGAAATTCTGCCGACACTGGAGAGATGCTCATCTTACGGCACAAGAACCGGTCCATCACATCCCGTGCGGAAAACTCATACAGTATTGCTGGTTCTTTGCTTCCCTCTAAAATACTGTTGGGTTGGTAGCCAGAGCACTCAACATCTCCGCTCAACGTAAGGTCCAGCCTCAGTGTGTGGCTGACTCCCATCACCTGGTCAACTGGATTTAGTCTCAAGCCTTGGGTATGCCCAAGCTTGCCAAAAACTGCTGCTACCTGGTGAAACGGCAAGCCACATGCTTGTCTTTGCAAAACCCTTCTCAGCAACCACTTCCATGTTTTTAGGAGAGCTTTCACCAACCAAACACTTGTTGAAGGTCTTGACACCTCTGCTGTTGGTTCAATTCTCTCAAAAGCAAACAGGCATGGTAGCTGAGCACCCCCAGGATCTCCAGCGTCAGTTTTTGCTCACAGCAAACTACTTCCAGCCCTCTGTTCCCAACGTTCAATATGACGTGAAATGAAGAACATCCCAGGCTCCCTCATGGGGAGAGGTGGGGCCGGAAAGTGCGTGGTCGAATCATCATGACCACCTTCCTCAGGGAATAGTAGTCTGTGTCCTTCCACGAGTACCACACGATACCGTCTGGCCCCAGGATCTTGCGGTTTTTAATGGAGTATCGGCCGCCCTGTGATGCAGAGAAAGAAGGATGGTCAGGCATGGGAAACGCATGGAAGCATCATCTGGATGGGAGCGTCGGAAAACCAATTGCTCTGAAACACTGGAGCAAAGAGCTTAATGACCATGCAGTGAAAAGAGCACATAAAGCCCAACATTTTTCAAATGGTCCCAGTGGAGCTGGCACCCATCTGTCTCAGGCTGTGAGTCACCCGTACCACAAGTTTCCACCACACAGTCCCAAATCCCAGCGTGCGAGGTGTCTCAACACCCATGCCTGGCCAATGGCAATGAAAAGGCTGGACTTCCTTGGTGCCCAGCACTCATTTTGTTCTCTCCCTGGAGAGCAGAGGCTGGTCAAGCCAGGAAGGACTGCTATGATGTGAGGACCAACAGCCTCCTCCCAGCCCTGGACCTCGTGTGCTAACATCTGCAGCCTCATCCCTCCACCTCTCCTTGCAGTACACCCTGTTGAGGTTGGAGAAATAGGACTGGTTGGAGAAAAAGCACCTTGTGTCCTCGTCCCTCCACCTTACCTTGTAGTACACCCCGTTGAGGTTGGAGAAAAAGCACTGGTGGTACCACCAACCTCCATGGGAAATCTCAGCACAGATGTTCCCCGAGTCGGGTGTGCTGAAGCTCCTCTTGTTGTGGTACCAGGCAAAGGAATCCTCCACCGTCCCACTGAACCCATCCACGTGCAGGCGGTAATAGTTTGCCTCGTCCTCAATGCTGCAAGTAACAGAAGTGGGACTATTGAGTCTCCTTTCCAACCTGGATACTGCATTCGTGGTGTGGACATCTAGCAATCGTTGAGCTGCTTTGGCCAGCCTCCCTGCTATGATTCACCACCTCTAGAAGCCAAAGACGTTGTATTTTCCCTTCTGTGGGATGTGCATGATTTTGTCATGACTCAGGGCGCTTGTTAGAGGTCTGAACTGGGCAGACCGTGACTCTAAAACCACAATAAAGGACTGCAGCAGCCTTGGCAAGACAGTCGCCTCTAATTACACAGCACTGCCTCCTCTCCACATAACAAGCATCCTGCTCTTCACCTAGACTGAGCTAATTAGTAATTTCCGCCTGGGCTAGCAAAGGCTGAAGGTCACTGCCATTGCACATGACAACTGATGAGAAGAGTCAGGGTGACCATTCAGAGCACACATTTGCTGGTGGAGGATGCTTCACAGCACATTCAGGCAATGGGATTTTTTTCCCCAGCAGTTTCAGCAGTTTTGGGGTCTACTCAAAGCCCTCAAGCTTCAAGTGTCCATAAGGTGCAGTGCTCCCTTGGACATCCTCCCACAGTGGATTACTCCACAGTCACCCACAAGCATTTCCCATAGAGACAAGGAAGTAGTTCCTCTGGGACAGTCTAGACAGAGCTGGTCACCCCTGCTTAAGAAGGGATGTGGCTGATGTGGTATGGATAAACAAAACACCAGAGGAGGGGGAGCGCTAGAGACACTGAAGGACATTACATCAGGTCCAGCAAGTAAATGAGTAAAGAGGGTAAATATCAAAACACAACTCTACACCAGAGAGATGCTGGAGGGCCTGCCCAGCAAGACCATGGGATTCAAACCCCTGTTTTTGACATAGAGTTCAATAATTTTGGCAGAAAAAATACCCCTCAACAGCTGGGGACTGTCCATTAGGTCCTACAGCTCCCTTCCCCCGGGGCTGCGGATTTTGGCCATGGCCAAAAGACACTGCACATTTGCTAGCTCACACCCAGGCTTCAACCTGGAGCAAAATTTGGTGGTAAAATCCAGGTGAGGAAGAAAGGATAGACAACCTGGGCCCAGTCTGAAAAGCTCTCTGGACAGAGTCATTCTGACCACAATGGGGTTCCCATGCCTGAAGGTGTCCCAACATTGAACCAGTTGCATCTATGAGAACTAGGGAAGGCCATCCCACTTTCTACCTGAAGACCTGGTAGAAGGCATGCTTGTGCTTGTTGTTCCAGTCCTCCAGGTCGATGCGCAGAGAGTAGTCCCCTTGGCTCGTCAGCTTGTGGATGTTCTCATTGCCCAGCCAGAACTCGCCATTGAGATCCCCAAACCCCTCCTTGTACTCGTTCCAGGTCCGGTTGAAGTCAACTGAGCCATCCTGACGCCTCTGGATGACTGTCCAGCCCCCACCTGCCAGGAGAGAGAGATCATAAAATGGAAGCCTCCAGGGAGCATCCAGAGGTCCCAGACAGACCCCTTACTGGTGCCCCCTCTGAGGATCTATCTGCAGCTCAGCAAGGTGTCTCCTTGTCCTATGTCCTCCCACCAACTGGCAAAACACAGGGGATAAAACGTGATGCCCATCATAGCTCACAGAAAGACACTCCTATGTCTCCCGTGTCGGTTCATGATGGTGTTCCCCTGTTGGCTGTCAAAGGGTCATTCCAGATCTTAAGGTGATTTTAAATGAGAGAGAGATGGTAGTTTTCAGGAGGCAAATGTTTTGGGATTGGAACAAACTAGAGATCCTGGAGTTTGGAGATTATTACGTACTGTTCCTGCAGCACCACAGAGGCACACAAGCTCTCCCAGTATTGTCTCACTGTCTCCATCTGCTCTCCCATCTGTCCAAATCCCTCTCTCCTCTGTCATTTTATTCCAATATTGTAAGCTTGGGACGGGGGGGCACAGGACTGGGCCATCTTGTTATTCGCTGTTTGTACAGCCTGTCACTCTACAGTGTCCAAGATTGTGTTGATGGTCATGCAAATAATAGTAATGACATAACAGAGACCACATTGTCTGAACAGCCTGTTTCTTAATGAGCATGTGCATTCCAAAGCTGCAATCACCTGTAGATCCTCCGACAGGCGAGATGCCTATGTGTGGGGAGCTGCACCCCTTCCTCCAGCATGGGGCGTGTTGATGTGACACATCCTTCTGGGCTGGAGTAGATCCATGGGTCAAGGAACTGACAATTCACTGCCCCATTTCCCTGACGATTGCTGTTGTTCTTCCAAAACTCAAGTGTTGCAAACTAATTTTGTTAGTGAGTTTGTGCCTTGGGATGACAGTAGCGTGCTCTGGACGGATATTTAGACAGCAAGGCTGTGGGAGGTCACCTGCTCCCTCACTTATACTCCAAAATATCTGTGGGAGAGGATCTATCTCTCCCCTCCTCAGTTCAGCACGGCTACAATCAGTGGTTGCCCACACATAGCCCTCAACTACCCAGAGATGCCTCAGATACCCCCAGTGACCAGCCACTACTACAGAAGAGCTTCCTTTTCCCTAAGCCCTGTGTCATATCCACTAGTGTGTTGCAAATATCTTGGATGCATGAGGACATCTCAAAGAGCACTAAACGCCTGTATTTAGGCAACCGAATTCCAGCCATAATGTCTGAAGTATTCATCCAAACCCCTCCTTTAGTCAGCAGAGAGGCCAAGTCCTCTGTCCCTGGGGAAGAGCCCTTCTGGAGACGCTACTCTTGCTGACTATGAAGTAGCTTAGAAATAGCTCAGATATAAGACGCAAATCTCAGGTTAGACAAATCCCACCCAAAGCTCTGCTGGAAGATGTTGTAGGTGCCTCCTGCAGTACCTTCGGTGTCCATCTCACACAGCACTTCGATAGGCATCCCTCCGACCGAGGGCATGATGCTGTAGACCCCAGACCGCCGGAGCCCATTGTAGTAAACAGAAGCGCAGTCGATGGGGCAGTTCCTGGCGTGCTTCACCTCTAAGCAAGAAAGCAGAGAAACACGGTGTTTAGTGCACAGCATGGAGAAAGGAGCACACAACCAAAGCCAGAATCGTTTTCATGCAATCGCAATGCAGAGCCCGACAAATAATCCTGGATTCAGAGCTGCTTCTGAAGCTGAAAACCTCTGCAGCACACCAGCTTCATGCCTGAGTGCAGTGGCTTATTAGTGATAAGGTTCGTTAGCACAGATCTGCACTTAAGAATGCTGTGGCTGAGGAATGATCTTCAGTTCAACTGGTTTTGTAAAGGCAACACAGAAATTATATGCATTTTGCCAGGCTCAAATTAGATCGTATCTCCCACCAAAACCTCTTATACATTGATAAAGAATTGGCTGGTTCTGCAGCAATGGTCGGTGTAGATAATAGTGGAAGGTTTTTCTTCTCCCAAACTGCTGCTGTGGGGTTTGTCTTACAAGGAAAGGGGATCAAAATCATTCTGGAGAACCTAAGGACGTTTTTAACTTGGATATGTCAGGTGGGATTTATTTCACGTGGCACCAACCATCTATACTTCAGGCAGGCAGTCTCAGCAAGACCTTAGAGACAGGCTTCTGCAGAGGGCAATTCATCCTGGTTTTATGTGGAGAGGAGAGAAGAGCTGCTCTCCCAACTCCCTCCATCACCTACCAAAGGAGCTCAGCTGAGTTGTCTGCGCAGAGCTGCATGCGGACATCCGAGATGCCCTGGGGCTGGCTTTCAGCAGTCCCGTGTAGGTCCTGTCTTGTATCTGCTGGGCTGATGTGGATGTTTTGGATGCTCCAGAGTATTTCAGGTGGCACTAGGTGTCAGGTGAACCGAGACCCTAGCCACAGCAGTGGAAAGAGCATGCTGAATTGCTCTCGGTCCACGCACTAATTGCCCCGTTATCTTAAACATCCAGCTTGCGTAGGGACATGCATATGTAGATACCCAACATGAAGCATCTTCACTTGTGACCTGAGCCTCGCTGGTGGGATGAATCCCATCTTTAGAAAGAAAGGCAGGTCACACAGGCAGCTCCCCTTCCTTTTACACACAGCTAGACCAGCCTGAAGCACAGCGTGGCCTGAATACCGGACTGGGATCACTGGGAGAACCAGGAGCCTGAGGGAGGGCAGAAAGCACGCGTTGGAGATGAGTGCCCTTCCATGAGGCACACAGAAAGGATGAGACCACGGAACTGGCAGATGACAAAAGCTCCTTGTGGATGGGAAAGTAAGTCCGGGGTGGGGAATGATGGACAAATAGTTGCAACACCCCAGCCCACCAACTGGAGAGTGTGGTGGCTGCGGGGTCCCCTGCAGACTGGGGACATCCTCTGAGGTTGGCACCAACCGACAGTGTTGCTGCAGGGGAGTGTGTGGGGGAAAACAGTCGTGCGCAGCAAGCAGAGGTCAGGGAGAGGCAATCTAGACCCAGCAAGCATCTGGGACAGCAGGCAGAGCCCAATCCCACGTAAAGTTAGGCAGCTAGAAGTGCTGCATCAACTGGCGTTCTCCAGGCCAGAGAAGTCACCATCCCCGTCACATCAAGTTATTGAGATGAATCCCTGCTCTGGCTTGCACAGAGCAAAACGTTCCAGGGACTAACAAGGAAAACAGCCAAAAACCTAGCAAAAATCTAAATGCATTAATTAAAAAAAAGAGCATGTGAGAAATAACAGAAAATAGTTGTTTTTCAAAGTTGAAGAGTTTCACCAAAGCCCTAATTTCATGCTGTGAATTTTTGAAGTAAAAAAAAATTCTTGTTTTTTTGTGGGTTTTTTTGGATTGAAAAACAGTCTCTGGCTTTGGGAGGAAGGCTCACGCAGCTGACTGCAGGTGGGGTGATGATGGAAGCAACACCAACCTGGCTGTCAGAGCCTTGAGCTGCTCCCTGCGAGCATCCCACACCATCCGTGGAGAGAAAAAGGAGGCACTGAGGGGCAGGACCCCTCTCCTAGGCAGCACAGAAGCCATCCCCAGAGGTGTCCATTGCTCTGAGGAACCCTCCTGGCTGCCTTGGAAAGGCAGGTTGGGTGATACCGGACTCCTGGCCAATGCAAAGGGGATTTAAAGCAGTTTTCCCACAGCCTTTTCCTTCAGCCCCCCGAGAGAGAGGGGATGTAAGGGCAAAGCGTCCCCTCCCAGCCAGCCCCAGCAGCTCCCCATCACCTGGATGGTGCATCTCCTCCTGCAGCCTCATCTCGGCGGGGCCGAGGCAGGTAGGATTGCGCCAGGCCCAGTCGGTCAGGACAGAAATGTTGTTTATCTGTGCCTGCATGTCGTAGAGCAGCGTGGCCTGGATGTGCTGCAGGGTGCTGGCCTCGCTGTATCGATGCTCCAGGTCCTGCACCCGTTGAGCCAGGCTGTGGTTCCGGCCGGCCGCCTCCTCGTGCTGCGGGCAGGGAGAAAGGTGGGATGCGGGGGATGCCTGGGGACCCGTGCGGAACCGGCGGCATGGCCCCAGGACCCCCTAGGGATGGGCAGGCAGGGGACAAAAAGGGCCGAGGAGCGCTCACTGCTCGCACCAACAGCGACCGAGGACCGCAAGGACGGTGCCCGCATCCTCACCCTCACCCTGCATCCCCGTACCAGTCCCCAGCTCACCGTGGGAGCCACAGGCAGGTCGATATTCCCAGGCTGTGGTGCAGGCAGGGCACGCACAGGCAAGCCCAGGGCTGCAAGAGCAGGGCAAGCATCTAGGATTCCTCTCCAAACACCCTTCAGTCGGCACCCTGTTGTAACGTGGATGTGGCCTCTACGTATTTAGCAATGCCACCTCAGCTGGGTTTTCCTTCCAAAAAGTTGTCCAGTCTGCCCTTGAACCATATAATATTTTCTAACATTATAAGGGTGTCCACAGCTTATCAGCACGTTGCATGATGAGCTTGCATCACCTGCTCTTTGGGCGACGGCTGGTGTCCTATAATGAGCAATGACCACATCCATGCTATGCAAGGAGCGGGTGTGGTACAGGACCCCAGCCCCTTTCATAACCCTTTTGCTGCTTGTTTTTAGGACAACCAGTCTCTTATCCTATGTAAAAATATATGTGAAGCTGGCTGGAGATGCCCACAGCTCGTGCCAGGAGATGGGCACCCCGAGCCCCACCAGCACGCTCCGAACATGCCGCAGACACAGTCACTTCAGACACGCTTGCCTCTCTTGTTCAGTGCTCCCAGCCCATTAGATGGCAGAGCAGGCCTTAAACAGCACCTCCAAAATCCCACAGCACCGCGGGAATCCACCCTCCCTCCCCTGAGCAATGCAACAGCTCTACACCGTGTTCCCCAATCCCTCCTGAGGGTCTGGCAATCCCAGACCCCCATCTGCGGTGCAGGGATGCTGGGTCTCCACCAGCACTGCCCTTCCCTGTCCGTCTCTTCCTCCATCACCCACTCCGCATCATTGTCTTGGGCTCACAAGTCACCTCGAGACCCCGAAAATAAACGAGTTTGTACTCCCCCCTCCCTGTCCCCAGAGACAGGGGCAAATCTGGATTTTCAAGTGTCCGTGCAAGCATGTGGCTTATTGAATATCCCTGGGGACACAGAGATCTGGCACTTGATTCATCAGTACCTGCAAAAGTGCAGTGGTGCTGCTGAGGGTTGGGGAATTCCTTCTGCTGGAAGGGGTTTGCATGCCCAGAATATGGGTTTTTCCCTTCCAGCTGCTCCCAGGACCCAGCTCACACCTCAGTCCCCATTCCTGCCGGGACAGGTCTGAGCTTGCCGTTCCCAGGAGATGGCATCACCACTGCTGGGTTATTGTACCAGTAACTAACGGCAGCTCTGTAATATCCTTCCCAATGCTGCTTGAGCATTGCCTCCATGGCCCTGCTAAAAGCCCATCAAACCTGCCCGTATCCTAAAATCCAGAGCAGCTAGATAGGCAGGGGCAGCAAAGTGGGAATTATGGCGTGCAACGACGTGGTGCTTTCCTTCTCAGGACTGCAACGTCTCCGGCTCTACCATAAATCAGCCGTCCCCCCCCAACCTGCTCTGTGAGCTGTGACTGATACAGGCTTCTTCCAGCTCCCTTCACCCACGCATCAGCTCTCCGAGTAAACCCCATGATGCTTTCTCCCAGACAGTCTCCTCCTCCACAGTTGATACCTTTTTTTTCCTGCTGTTGATTAAAAACAGCACAGCCAGGCCACCGCGATGGTGCCCTGATGCTGCTCCCTTCACCACATCCCTCTGCACCGGTGGGACCGGGGCTGTAATTTTGCACCGCGGGGTCCTGCTCTGTGCATGCCCCAGCCTTGCAAATGCAATAGGAGTGGAAATACACAGGGAGGGCTGAGCGAGGGGGTTCCTTTCGCTCCCTAAATTGCACTGGAAGGAGGGAAGCACGGCAGAGATGGGGTCAACCTGTCTGACCCAGTTTGGGTGTCCCCGTTAGCCCGAGAGGAGCTGTGACCTGGAAGAGCCTGTTGCTCTCACTCAGCTCAGAAAGGAATGCTGAGCTCAGAGAGACATCTCCGCTTGGACGGACAAGCCCACGCTGAGCTCCCGGAGAAACGCGGATGGCAAACCCCAGGGAGACCAACCAGCGGCAGCTGGAGGCTGATTAATGAAGATGGATTAAGGGAGCAACAGCTCCTCGGTGGGAGGAACGGAGGCGGAGGAGACCTACCCAGGCTGACACAGCGGGGAGTTGGGCAGGACGGCTCCTGGGAGATGCAAGGGGATGCAGGAGGAAAGCAGCTTCCCAGGCTGGGCACAGGCGTTGGGAAGTGGGCAAACCAACGCAGTGGGAAAACTCCTTACGGGAGAGTCCCGAAGCCGGCGGGGAGCAGCTCAGCAGCCGCTGCTGCTTCTGGTTTCCTCCGTTCAGCTGTAACTCCCCGCGCAGCATGCGGCTTTGTTTCTTGCTTTTTTCCCCCCTCCAGTGTTTGGAGGGTGACAGGACACACTCATTGCCATCAGCTAAACTCTCCAGATTTTGTTTAATTCCTTCTTCTTCTGCGCCTCCCATCCCTTTTTTTTTTCAGACTCATGAAAAAAAACTGAGGTTGGAAGAAATGGCTGGAAGTCTCCAGCCCACCCTCCTGCAGAAAGCAGGGCCAATTTCCAAGCTGGATCTGTTTGCTCAGGGCCTTTTCCAGTCGAGGTCTGAAACTCTCTACAAATGATCTCAAAAGATCTCAGAGGATGGCCCCTTTCTGAGTGCAGCGGTATCTTGGTGGCACAGATGTTGCTGTCACCGTCCCCCAGGTATGAACCACTCGGAGACACCTCAGTAGGACCTGGGACCTGGCTGCTCCAGGACATCTGGGTGCACCCCCTGTCCCTCTGCTCTCCTTGTAGGGTGAGGAGCCCAGCAGCACCCCACAGCAGACACATCTCCTTCAGAGCTGCTCGCCTGGGTTCCCACTGAGGAGAAACAAGATCTCCCAACTCATCCCATCCTCCAGGAGACATCCAAGAGGTTCTAGCAGCATCTATGTCTGCATTCACAGCTCAGATCTCTAGAGATCGGCTGGATCCCGTAGAGATCCTTGCATGGCAGATGCTGGAGCTGGGTAGGAGGAATCCCACCCTTTGCTGCTGCTCCAGAAGCATCCCTGTCCACCACCTTCTCCCCAGCTGCCAGGCATGGGCTGGAGTGCCAGGGTATGATGTGAAAGCATCTGCTACCTGTCTAAGGATGAACTGGAAAAAAAAAAAAAAAAAAAAAAAAAAAGGAAAGAAAATGGCAGGGAAAGGGATGATAAACTAAGCAAAAAGGCACAGAAATTACCAGGTGGGTCATAAGGGAGACAATAAGGAAAAGCTGAGGCTTCAGCCACTGCAGATGGGCCAGGAAGGGACCTGCTGGGACATGGCCTTGAACAAGGTCCAGCTGAACCCTGCAGTAGATAAGAAGGGGGAAACACGATTATAAGGACTATTATGGGCTTGTGGGACTGTGTGAAACTAATTATAGGATGTTCAGGGGAAAGGCTAAAGGTGGGGAAAGGAGGGTGGATGGGGTAGGAAAATTGAGAGATGGGGGGTTAAAAAGGGCTGGGCATGAGTAAACCAGCTGCCAGGCAGTGCCCTGGTCCAACTGAGCCTGATCACTGCAGTCTGTTTTCTCTTCTTTTGCAGTCCTTTCCTTAGCTTATTTTTTTCAGTGCAATCTCACTCTCTCCTATGTGTGAGTGCTGCAGGGTCTAAGTGCCTGCAACTGGAGGGACGTGACCCACAGGGCTCACAGGTCTAGGTCAGGGTGTACATGCATGTGCATGGGCACATCCATATCTATGTGCATATATATGTGTATATGCATGTGTATTTTTATGTGCACGTGCATGTACATGTGTATATGCATATGCATGTGCATGTATGTGCATGTATGAGGGGTCTAAACACCAGCAGCTGGAAAGACCTGAGAGTGTGTGTATTGCCACCATGAATTTAATTGTGCTAGCAAACTTCAAGCTGGACCAGCTGGCGAGCAGGAGGAGACCAGCACGCAGGCTGAAAAGGGGCAGGATCTGGGCATGGATGTTAGATGGACTGAGAGCCCATGCTCCGCATCTAATTCCCTCGCCTGGGCACCGAGTGTCCTGTTCGAGGCCACCAGCTCAGCTCCCCCTGCAGCCACCACCAGGCAACCAGCATCCCCGGAGGGAGATTCTCCTCCCTCTTCCCTCTGACTCTGAAGAGAACCTGCACAACTGCCATAGACCAAACACCTTGCCTTTAGATGGGTCATTTCAAAGTCTGGAAATGAAGAACGGATTAAGAGCATGAACACTGCGAGGGAAATATTTAGTGCATTACCATCCATCTCCCTCCTTGGCTCTGAGCGGGAGAGGGCAGTGAAAGAGCTGCAGCTCCAGGTAGCACAGAAGTGTGTTTTGGGGCCAGCGTAGGGAGCTGGGATTGGGGAAGGGCAGATTAAACAGTCCTAAGGGACAAAATGTCACCAGGGGATGAATGTGGGAAGTCAGGAGATGGAAGACCTATTGCACCAGCGTGTCCCAGTGCAAGTGCAAGGAGAAAATGGGAAAGGAGCAGTGGAAAGCGGGTGAGAAGGCAGGGTGGGGGACAGGGGCCAACAGGGGAGGAGGGACCCTGGGTGGGGGGCACCGAGTGGGTCTGCCTGAGCACAAGCACCCATCCTGACTCACGTGCTTCCCTCCCTTCCTCCGTTGCACCAGGAACATCTCGATCCCACGGAAACACCCACGGCGCAGACACCCACCCAACAGCGTGGCCATCCCAGCACTCGAACAGCCCCGCAGCCTGCGGCACGGCCTCGCTCTCCCCACGGGGCTGCCCAAACGAGCCTTTCCAAGCAGGGATCCCAAGGGCAAGGGTGAAAGGAAGCCAGATAGAGGATAAATCACCCCCAGACCCTAACCGTATCAGATCTCATCTCCTGCAAGAGCAAAGACAAGGGTGCTGTTCACCCAGCAATCTGGGGATCTTCCAGCTGACGTCGGTACATTGCTGCTGGTTCTTCTGCACATCTCATCAACAGCCCAGTGAGGAATCTTAGCTGGGAAATGACTCCTACGGCCAGCAAAATACACCTTGCTCCCACCACGTTCCCAGCTACAACCCCGTGCAAGCTGCTGCTCGCCGCTGCTGAGGGCCAAGCCGTGTTTGCCGGACAAAACCGCGGGGCAGGGCCAAACATCTGAGAGCTTCAGAGGTGCCAAACAAGATTGGAAAAAATGTATTAGCATGAAGCTTCAGGCTGCGGGGCTGGTGAACGGAGCCGGGGTGGGATGAGCACCAGAAAGGAGACTGCAGGAAGGGTGCCATGGGCTGGAGGTCAGGGCTTCTTCTGCTCAGCTGTGGCCATCAGAGATGTGGTCCTTCACCAGCCACCCAAAACTCCAGGTCTAGTCTGGGATCCTGCTACAGGCAATGGGATGGATCAGCAGCCCCTACGAGACAGGCTCAAAGGTGGAGGAGATAGCACAGATAAAACACTGAAGGGTTTGTGGCTAACGTCAAGAAAGATCAGCCCTGGAAGGCTCCTGAGCCATCACAGTAGGAGCAGCTGGGGTTTAATGGATATCCCAGCCCCTGGTCAGAACAAGACCATATGCTTCACTGGGTGTCCTCCCCCTGCAAGCTGCTGGGAGCTGGAAGGGACCGTGGGGAGGGACAGTGGGCACCCACGCGGAGGGGGGGGTCTGCGAAGGGCAGCCCTTTACCTGCAGCTCAAGGACTTTGATGCGGTGCCGGTGGTTCCTCAGCTCCTCCTGTAGCTCTGAAATGAGCTCCCGCAGCTCCAGGACCTGCTGCTTGCGCTCCTCGTTCTCGTGGAGCCAGTAGGACACCTCATCGGTGCAACGAAACATGTCCGGGCACCGCTGCTCATCCCCTTGCGGCAGCGTGGCCACGATCTTACAGCGGCCGTTGGGCAGCACCTGGTTGCTGTATTCGCCACACTGGATCAGGCCCGTGCCCTCCTGGGGACCCTCGTGGTCTCTGTACGCCGCGGGCAGGGATTTCTGCACGGAGAGGCTGCACAGCGTGGCCGCAAGGATGAGAGAGAGCAAACCTGCCCTGGCAGAGCCGGTGCCGGGGCAGACCTCCATCAGGCGGGTGAGGACGGTCCCCGGGGATGACCCAACGCGCCTCGCCATCAAAGACCGTTGGGGAGAAAGGTGGCAGTCCCCAGGGCATAACACCAGGTCTTCTCCCGAGAGCTAGCGGGTGAGGTTGCAGCTATATGGGAGCAGAGCATCAGTAGGGATCCTAGAGCTCCTGCCGAGGGGGTCACTGCAGGCAAGGGACCTGCCTGTCCCCACAGAGCATCCTCCCCGACGTCACCCGGTGGCCACCAAGCTGGGACCAGCTCCGGTGAGAGCTCCTCTGCTCTCCTGGCCAGGCTCCACAGGCTTCGTGGGCTGCCTTTCCCTTCCTGCAGAGCTGCTGGTTGGCTTGGAAGGTGTTGAGGTCTGGCCGGTGGTGGTCAGCCCCTGGGGCAGGGCTTTCTGCCCACGCAGGACCATGCATGGGAAGGAGCTGGCTCCCCCAGATGGGGCATCCCACTACACCGTCATTCCCTGAAATGGGAACCAGAGCAAGGAGACAGGTGACGGAGAGAAAGGATGAGCAACCAAACCTCCCCACCATGCTGCCCACCTGCAGAAAACTGACAGGTCCCCCCACCTTCCCTGGCCCCCTCCAGCCATCCCCATGGGCCAGGGGCTCAGGGCACGGATTTGCAGCTCTCTCCATGTCCCTGTGTATGACTTTTTCTTGGCAGATGTAACTATAAATGGAGTTACCAAGTGAATGGTGGCCATCTACATGGGGAGCCCAGACCACCAACCCACCCTTGGGCAAGGTTAGACCACCAACCCATCCCCAGGGCAGTCTGGATGGACCCTGGCCGTGGGCTGATCGCCCCACATGGGCTCAGGTCCAAGGGAGCATGGAAGGATGGTGGCCTGGCCACCATCCAGGTGAGACAAATACATGACTTGGTCCCTTTTATCCAGAGAAATCGGGCTCCCCTTGCAGTCAGAGCTGCCCTCTGATCCCTGCCCGACACCAGGGCTCCCAGCCATGGCATCATGCTCTGGGTCTTCTCCCAAGGTTTCTCCCCACCAAAAGCCATCCCCATCCCACTCTGGTGAGGACAGAGAACTGGGAGGGATGCCACAGCTCCCCAGCAGCACCCCAGCTCCCAGCAAGCAGCACCCCAGCTCCTGAAATACCTTCAAAAGTCCTGGCCAGGCTCTCCGGCGGCGAGAGCAGAGAGCAGTGAGCACCGACTGGCCATGGGCAGCGGGGTGTGATTTAGGGGACACTAAATGCTTATTCCCCTTGATCCTATCACCGCACTATAAATAGGGCCAAGAGAGCCGCCAGTCTCAGACAACGCACAGGAGGGAGGAGCACAGGTCCCAGTGTGACCTTATCAGTGTATAGGGGATTAAGCTGGTGCCTTGGCAGGAGGGCATCACTCCCCCTCGCCTAGAAACCCCCCGTCACAAACCAGGGATGTGTTTTGGGGAGAGGGCAGTTTCATCCGGCGTGCAGTGACCTGCCCCATCCCAGCAGTTGTGGGGGGGAAGCTTCCCAACCTGGCCATGGACAGCAGCTCAGGGCAGGGAACAGCCATCATTTATTTAATTCACTAGCCCAGGGCTTTCTTTTTGATTTTGCAAGAGAGTAATGTCAACAGGCTTGCTTAATTACATATGCTAATCATTCAGCTGTAGGAATGCAAGCTGAAATTAGAGATTTCCATATTAGACAAAACCATTGGCTGTTGGGTTTTCTTCCCTTAATGTAAAGAGTTTCTAGATGATGTTCCCAGAGTGATTCCCACAAAGGAGATACTCAAACCAGCTCAGATGGCCTCCAAAAACAGAGGAACTACCCGGAGAAGGGGAGCTTCATTAGCAAACACCTGCTCCAGTGGTTTGGAGAGGTGCTGAACCTCACCGGTCCTCCAGCAGCTATGCCAGATGGCCACGTGAGTGTCCTTTGGAGGACCTGTCACCTCCACGGACAGGACACTCCTGCACTGCTGGTGGCCCCCAGCAAGGCTGGCAGGAGGCTGTGGGTCTTCCCCTGCATGGGACAAGGGAAGGACACAGCTTGCATTACACCCAAGCATCCCGACCCTACATGCTGTGGTGGGACCATGTCCTGCCCTGACTTCCCCACAGCTGGATCCGGCCCAGCGGATCCACTCTTCCCATGGGAAGGATAAAATCTGAGTTTAGCTCTAGGGTCAGGCAGAAAAACTAACAGCCCAGCCAGATCGCCAGCCCACAACCAGCTCCTGGCTTTGCTTTCAGCTTGTAAAAACATTAGGCGAAGGGGTTTTATTTGTTTTCTTCGTCTGTGTGGGGAGTTGATGGGGCAGAGCAGGGGGATGAGCTGCCTCTGACTCCTGCAGCTCAGGACACCCCTGGGCTGATTTCTGCATCTCCGGCACAGCAGGCATCTCTGTGTCCGTATCCACCACCCAGGGTGGCTTGGAGAAGGGACCGCAGCAGCAAGTCCCCCGTGCAAGCAGAGCCTGCCCCAAGCTTGTGCACACTAATAAAGGGAGAGCAACCAGCCCAGGCAGGGAGCAGATCACCCCAGCTCTCCCCACCTGGGAGAACCTCCTGAGGACACCTCGTCTTGCTAGGGCAGGGACCCGGATTGCTCCAAAAATCACAACTCTTCGCACATGCTGCCTCCAGCCAAGTTGCCCTCTGCTCTTTTTCAAGCGTGGCCGCGCTTGGCTTCAACAGCCACTTGTGGGAGAGAAAAATAAGGCTGAAGCATCCTCCCTGGAGCTGGCAGGAGCTGTGCCAGTGCGGCAGGTAGCCAGCCTGGACAGCAGTGCTGGGTAAAAGAGTGGGGAGAGGGACCCTGAGATCAGCCCACAAAGCTCTGCCATGAGGGACAGCAAGAGAAGTGCTGTGTGAAGGGACACGATGGGCAGAGGGTGGGAAAATGGGGCTGGGGGCAGGGGGGAGCCAGAAAAAGGGCATTGCAGGGAAGTGAGGAGTGGTGGTCCATCTGGATGTGATGGACGTGAAGACCTTTCGGTGCTGACACTTCTCTGTGGGCTGGATCCCACTGCTGCACCAGCAAACCCCACTCCACCACCACAAGAGTTGTTCCTCTGGTCAGACATTAGACGTTTACCCTCCAGGCTTCTCCTGAGCCACCCCATGGCCAGCAGAGAGAAAACGGATGCAATGGTAGACACCGAAATGATGATAAGATGAATTGCACCCCACAGATGGCTCTTTATGGGGCAGTACAGGGGGGTATCACGGCAGGGGACCAAGGGGAACATCTTGGTCTCGAATCCCAGCCAAGAGCTCCTCCAGCACGATTAGCTAAAGCCCAGCTTTCCTTTATTGCATATGAGTGGATAGACATTTAACATGCTTGTCTATAATGAAATCCATTATCCTTGTCTTTCACAGAGGCCCTACAGTTCTGGTTCCCCCTCTTCATGGCTGGAGGTAGTGGGGGAGAGGAGGTGGAGGAGGGATGGAGCGAGGTACGGCCAGGCCCTTTGTGTGGCCACTCAGGAGGCACTCTCCCCATAAATGTTTGGGCTCCTAAATGGATCTGACCTCCCCTCCTCCAGTCCCTTTGCCTTTCATTTTCCTTCCCTCATTATTCTTGGGAAAAAAAAAACCCAACCCTTATCCGGATCATTAGCGTCAGAGATGGAGACAGGCGCTGAGTGCCACATGGAAGAGGTGAACGTACATTTCATTCAGTGCCCCTCGAGTGGCATTTTGCTCAAGGCTGCTCCTTCACAAAAGGAGATGTGAAAATGGTCCCTGCTGGCGGCTCGCCGCTGGCCGCCCTGACAGGGCTCGATGCAAAGCTGCCTCTTCAGGGAGACAAAGCACGGCCATTTCTTCTGCCTTCGATTGATGTCTGAGTTGTTTGGGGAGCATTTAGCGAGGAGGGGAGAGAGGAAGCGGGGGGAATTCAATGAGAGAGCCTGGGCAATGCTAATAGAGATAACGGCTCTGAAAGGCTCAAGGTTGAGTGCTCGGCATTTGGTCTGCCCGTCTTCAGCATCCTTCCCCGCTGTTTGGGGGACATCAGCTATGACCCCTCCAGTGGTCCGGGATTAATTGAAGCCAACACCAAGAGCCCTGGGTACCCCTTGGCCAACTCTGTCCAAAGTCATAGATGCGGATTACACCACGCTGCTGGGGAGTAGCTGTTGTTGAGCATCAATCTCCCCAGTGTGCTGTGAAAAGCAGCACCGTGAAGCTCTGTGCCACCACCATCCTCCTCTGCCATGAGCACATCTTCTTCTGCTTCCTCCCAAATGCAGGAATGCACAATGTTTCCATGGGCAAGCAACTCTTGCTCTTCCCGCTCCATCCCAAATCCCACTCCATCTGCTCCCCACTGTAGTTTCTGGAGGAGTTGAGGTCCCCACCACCATGGCCCAGGTGCTGCAGCCTCTCCTCTGCTCGGTGGCCTGTGGCCAGCCTTCAACAGCTCAACGTGCCCTCGGTGTGCAAACAACCTACCGGCTCTCACTTGGTCTGTCTTTGAGGGAGAAATGTCAAAAAACGCAATACTTTTCTTATTCCTGCCCAATGGAGTGAAGACAGCCCCAGGTATCCCTGGATAAATCTTCATCCCTGACCCTGCCTTGGTCTCCTGGAGGAAAGGACAAACTCACCCAACTCTACCTACCCCAACCTCTTAAGATTGCAATGACCCAGATTAGCTCCCCCCGCTAACAGCAATAATCAGTGATTTGCTATAAAATAATCAGCAGTAAGAGGCAGTTCAGAGGCTCCTGAAGAGCAGGGAGCCCCAAAAGCAGAGTAAATTTTAGTGCTGCTTCGCTGCCCGCTGTCAAGCTCCACAAATATCAGCAAAAGCCATACCCTGAGGTACAGGGGCCATGGATTTCCAGGGCTCATGCTCTCCACCAGCTCCAAGCCCTGGATGCAAAACTGCCCTGCGATGCCCTGCCCTGGGTAACCCCCGGGTACATCGGATGGAGATTTAGGGTCCAGCTGGAGCTGGGGAGCTGCTTGTGCTCAGGAAGGCACCGCAGGTCTCAGGGCTGCTTTGGGATCCTGCGGGGATCCGGCTCTGCCCGGGGGTTTTGCTAAGCGCCTTCGCCCTTAATCCTCCCGGAGAGCACCAGCCCTGGGCAGAGGCAGCATCTCGAAGGGGCAAGCAAGGCTGTTCGCACCCCTCGGGGCTGCTCCTCTCTTGGCTCCCCGCAGCCTCCTGCATCCCCCTCCCATCCTCTCTTCTCTCCTGGAATATTCAATGTGTGATTTAAAGAGAGATGAAGTTGCAGAAAGGAGGAAAACAGGACACGGCTGAGTGTCACAGGGGCTGGGTGCAGTTCTCCTCCCACGGGACACCAAAACACAGCGTGAGCTCTGGGTTGCAGGAATGAAGTCCCTGCTGGGCTCCTAAACCCTGCCGAAAGCCGGCTCCCCCCTAAGAAGCCATAATCCCTCTTAGGGGCACGGGCAATAATCGGGGATTTGGCTCTGGGTGTGCAAATGTGTGTGTGTGTGTGTACAGCATGTGCATGTGTATAACTGGGTCAAAAAGAAAAGAAAGGTAGCGTGAATGAGGAAAGAAAATGCTGAATTGGACAATTTGGGGTTCCTGACCCCATCTCTCCTATTGCGCCAGAGATGGCTCTGCCCTGGGCTAACCCCCAGGGCCGGGTGCGCACCCGTGCCGGGCAGGAGGGGATGATCCGGTCCCAGTCCTGGAGGGAGGGCAGGATTTATCCACGGCACTTTTAGCCAGCTGAAAGTCAGGCAGCTTCTCCCAGCTCATGATCCGGGCTGGCTCCGCTGTCAGCAAAGAAGGAGCTACATCCCAGGAGGACCTTCGCGTCCTCGGATGGGTGGCAGGGACCCGAGGAGCTGCTCCAGGCAGGAGGGCTGTCCCTCTGCGGGGACAGGACACCCCCTCAGGAGGGTCACAGCTGGGCCCCTACCCCAGCCATGGATTTGCTGACCCTGTCCTTCCAGCCCAGAAAACAACACAATTTCCAAACCCAGGAGTTGAAATGAGATTTATTCAGTCTAAAAGCAAGGTGTAATGTTTACTTACTGTTTTGGTTTTTTTTTTTATTACCAGCAGCTGGAATTGAGCGAGATGTGCACCTCAGGGAAGGTTTCCCATGTAGCACACTGTCTCACCCCTGAGAGCTGCTTGCATCCCCAGCCAGAGAGGCAGCAGCCCTCTTCCTGCCCTCCCCGGCCGCTCTGAGCGGTTTCAAAACAGTCCACAATGGAGAGAGCTGAGCCTTCGCAGAGAAAATGGACTTATTCCCACCCAAGCCATTATTCGCTGCTGGGGGTTACAGCCCCAAAGCCCTGTGACCATCTCACTGTTCCTAGAGCGCACTCACTCTGGGATATCCATGTCTTTCCTGTACTGGGGATGCCCAGGAGTATTTTTGATTCCTTGCATTTCCAAGAAAAAAAGTCAATTGTATTTCCCTCAAAAACTCTTAATGAGGGGGATATAAATTGCAATGGATGGTGGTCAGGACCATTAGTTCTGCTTTGCAGCTCTGTGCTTGCAGAAATGCTGAATGGGGGCATGGAGGGGTTTGTGAGCCCTGGCAATGACTGGTGATGCCCTAGTGATGCCTGGTGATACCTGGTTGGTGATGCCCTGGTGATACCTGGTTGGTGATGCCCTGGTGAAGCACTGGTGATACTTGGTGATGCCTGATGATACCTGGTGATGCCCTGATGATGCCTGATCTAGCACACATGAGAAAACCAGGTGCACTGGAGAAAGGTCATGGTGGTATTTGTCCATTCACTGCTGTCCAAGGAGATTGGTGTTGGGGGGCAAAACCAGGACAAACAAAAACAGTAATGTGCTGGGCTCATCTGCCAGAAGATCAGCAACTATTTCTGCAGCCAAGAGCCTCCTCTAGGTCCTCACTAGGGAATTTCATCACCTTGATCCCTTGTGGGGCTCCAGAAGGAAAGACAGGGTTAACAGGAATAAAGCCTCAGCCCTTATAGAATCATAGAGTCATTTAGGTTGGAAAAGACCTTTATGATCTGGTCCAACCGTTAACCTAGCACTGCCAAGCCCACCACTAAACCATGTCCCTAAGCACCACGTCTACGCGTCTTTTAAATACCTCCAGGGCTGGTGACTCCACCACTTCCCTGGGCAGCCTGTTCCAGTGCTTGACAACCCTTTCTGTGAAGAAATTTTTCCTAATATCCAATCTAAACCTCCCCTGGTGCAACTTGAGGCCATTTCCTCTTGCCCTATCACTTTTTACCTGGGAGAAGAGACTGACCCCCACCTGGCTACAACCTCCTTTCAGGTAGTTGTAGAGAGTGGTAAGGTCTCCCCTCAGCCTCCTTTTCTCCTTCCTCCTTCAGACAACTCAAATCAGCTCAGTTGTGATGGTCAAGAGAAGCCTGACTCCAACTTTCCAAAGCCATGGAAAATCAAGCTGCTGCCTCCTGTCATAATTTCTAAAGGGATCAAGACAGAGCTGCAGGACAGGGCTTCCCTGGAAGGATTTGGCCAGTTGGGATGAATTTGCTGGCTGGTAAAATCAAGGTGAGAAATGCAAGAGAATTCTGGAGACACCAGAACATGTTGACATTTTCCAGGCTATCAATATTTGAGGAAATTCAGCCACAACGGGGGATAAATGTGCCAAGAGGTGCTCAAAGACTGATGTGCAAACCAACACCTTCCCTACAGAGAAAAGTCCGCGGCCCCAGCTGCAAATTCCAAACGACAAGCTGGTTTTCGAAGGAGACTTTGGGAGAGCAAGTGCTGTTGTTCCCTCACCTGCTTTTCCAGGCTGCCTTGCTGCAGCATCTTTTGGGGTCATGCACACCACTTCCCAGGTGCTGACAGCCTCTCTTCCCCTGTCTTTGGCTCTGCTCACCAACTACATCTGCACCAGGACCAGATGCTGCCTGGGAGCATCCCCAGGTATTGCACCGTGACCACCCAAAGCCCTTTCACTCCAGCCAAGCTCCCCGAGTCTCTGGATCCCCATCACGCTCTGCTTGGTGCAAAACACCCTGTCCTGGTGCAAGATGTGCAGCTGGTACCCACCAGAGCATCCTTTTTAGGACACGAGGGTCATGAATGATGATCAGGAGCTGCTAAGCAAGGCAAGCATCCTCTCAAACACTTGTGCCACTGGATATGTTGCTCTGATAATAAAAAGTGAGGCATTTCTTTACAGAGCAGGGAGATGGGCTGTGCAGCTCCCAGCCAAGGGATGCTGTAGGTGCTGAAAGTCGATTGGCTTGAAGGGGCCACTGGAAAAGATTGTGAAAAAGAAATCCAGGAAGGGCTGTTAAACACCGTGACCCACAGATTGCTCTGGGCATGCGCTGCTTATCAGCCTCTCCTCCTAACAAGCACAAGTTGCTGCAGTGAAGATGCGTCCTTCACCATGAACTCAGAAAAGCAGCAGAAACAAACCTGTTTAAGCTGAAAAGGCTCTCGTCCTTAGAGGAGCTTGCTCAGGTAAAGGGTTTGATGCAGTCTTGCACAGATCCTGCAATTATAGTCGGTGCATGATTTATCCAGTGGGGTGACATGACTCAAGCTCCTTGCAAATATCAGGAAGAAAAGATAATGCCAGAAAAAATCTACAAGCAAAAATATCCAAAGTCATCCCAGGAAACACCTACAAGCAAAAATATCAGAGTGACATCGTTCAGATCCTCAAATGCCTTTAGTTGTCTGTTCCTAAAGAAGTGCCCAATTTCGATTCAAATCAGAGAGAATCAGGCACAATTATAGATTTTAGCATATAAATAGTGCTGAGGAAAAGGCATTTGCATCAATAAGCTCAGGCAGAGCAGCGATGAGTGCCATTAGTTCATATGCCACACAGCCATGTTTTTCATCCATTTTGGGTCTGATCCTACTTTTATCAAAGTCAGTAGGAAAATCAGTTGACCCCAGTAGAAAGGAAAAGGACTCCCCCCTCTGCAATGAAACGCATGTGTGCCATCTCCCAGCCAAAAAAAGGACTTTTTTTTTCTACTGGAGGCTGCCCTTGGCTGCTCCTGCTGTGGATCTCAGCACCTTCATGTGAACTTAAACCTGGTACCGGGTGCCTGCTGGGCCAAGGAATTGGTGGTGGGATTCCCAGTCCCTAGCTTCAGAGCTGTTCTTGCTCCTGCAGAGAGGATACAACCAAGCAAGCATCAGCATTTTTCAAGAGCAAGGTGCATGGCGTGTATTTCACCACCCGCCACGGGCACAAGGCAGGCAAGAGGGGGTTCAGAAGAGAAACCTTGATCAAGGCCAGCTGGAAACCACTGCTCCAGTTGTGCACAGATGTGATGATCTCCGTTTATGCACCCAAAAAGGCCCTAATCCTATGGGCGATCTGCCATTTGCTGGCTCCAAGGCTCAGATTTACCATCAATAAGTCTCTTCTGGCTTTAAAATCTTCAGGGGATGGACATGGATAGTTTTATGGTGGTGATCCCACTTCCAGTTCATCTGGACGTCTCCTGGGGTCCCTGCTTGTTGTACCCTACACAAGCCCTTAATGCAACTGTGCTGGGGGTTCATCCTCACCCCATTTCACCAAACGCGAGATGAAGATGGTCCGGATGGAGCGGGGTCCTCAGCACCGCTCCCCACCCCACCAGCTGCACCCAGGCAGGAGCCAGGGTGGGTGCTGAGCCCAGGAGACCCGCTCGAACAGAGAACGGGTCAACTGTCTGCAAACCACTGCGGGAAACCTGTCCCGAGATCAGAGGGAAGGGGACCGATTCGGCACCCAACGGCACGTGGCTGTGCCAGAGGGACGCGTGGGTCCTAGGACAGACCTACGTGGCCGTCACAAGGTTTTTGCAAGCCCCGGAGCACCTCTTTTCCCCGTGACGCTGGTGTTTACAGCCCGGCGGGATGGCTGCCCCACGTCCCATGGGATTTGAGCACAGCTGCGACATTCGCACCCAGACCCAGAGCGCATTCACACCCAGGTGCAACCTCTTCTCCAAATTAAAATGGAAAGGCCAGAAAACACGTGGCTAACGAGCCCATTCACCCATGGACATCTCACCCCCGCACCCAGCCCTGCCAGGAAAGGGTTGCACGTCCTGAGCGTGTGGCTTTTATGGAGACAACGTCATGATGAAGCCACCAGATCTCATTCAAGGCATCCCTAAAGTGAGGTCTCTAGCGCTGGGTGTTTTGCTGGAGCAGAGGCCCGGCCACGCTCAGAGCAGGGGCTGGAGGACGCTGCTCTTGCAGTGTATTATATGGTCCTGGATGGTCTTCAGCTCTCCCCTCCTCAGGGAGAAGAAAGAAGAGATTCCTTCTAATGGTACTTTCTCCCTGCTGGAAGGTCCTTTTCTTGTCATCTTGGCTTCCCACCACTCCCCTTCATCTGCCTGGGCGCTAGCTGCATCCACTGATCATTTACACACTAGACTCTTTGGAAAAAAAGATAAATAAGCTCTGTAATAAAATATAATGAGTATCCTACTGTTAACATCAGGAGCAGCCCTGCGCTGGGAGGGGGACCCCGTCACTTCAGCACCCCAGCGGTGGAGGTCACAACTCCTGCGTCCTCCAGAGATGCTGGGGCACCAACATCCCCCAGGGATGCTGCGTTCCCCAGCACCGGGAGCAGGGAGGCTGAGCCCCGGCTGCCGTCGAATCTGGGAGGGGGATCTGAAAGCACTGGCTGCAAGGCTGGCGAGCACGGAGGCATCCGGCACAGGCTGCCGAAGCCGCGGCGGAGGATGCTTCATCTCAGCCCCTCACCTGCAGCCGCTCTGCTCAACGAGGTTTCCTAAACAGATTTCGCATCTTTCTTATAAACATGAACCACTCAGATTGGTCTAATGAAGATGAAAGAGCCTTTAAAGTGGGAATCATAGCTCCGGTTTGGGCCATAAAGTATCTCAGAATAGCTCTCCGTCATGGGAAAATATTGCAGATCGGGGGATCTGTCAGGGAGGATGGAGGCAGCTGACGCAGTTGTGGGCGCTGCGGCAAGATGGCTCGGAGATGGATTTGGGGAGGACGGGTCCGGAGAAGGTGTGAACCAAACTGAAATGCTAGAGGCTATTTCTTGAACCTCTGCTGCTTTGCCTCTTTAGTAATCCACTCTGGAGGGTTTCATGCAGTCCCGGAGTACCCGGGTGAATCTGTTGCACCCCAATATCCTTTGGCAAGGAGGTGCACACGTCTGCAGCCCGCTGAAGGACAACCCACCTCCTTTTTGTTTGTTCTCAGCCTCTTCCCCGGCTGTTGGAAAGAGAGGAGGATCTCCAGAGATCTCTCCAGGATGGATCATCTCCACCCTGAGGCAGATGTCTGGATGAAGTCGCTTAAGCACACGCTAGGTCCCTCCAGCCCCAGTGTCCTGCTTATGGGCTGCTCTCCCCGCGAGGATGCCTTTGGGGTGACTCCTTTCCCTACAGAATACCATGTTGGGTAAAATAGAAGCAAATGTTTTGCCCACCCAAGGCGAGACCATATCTGGTCCCTGCTGGTAAGATCGCAGGCAAACCTCCGTGTGTGGCTTTGCCGTGTCCTGCAGTTTGTCTTATAAGCATGCAAATCAACAACTGTGCTTCATACGGGCTGGCGGGAGGGATGCTCATAACCCATGTCTAGCTCTTGCTTGAGCCCAAACCCAACAAAAATCACTGTTAGGTGCTCCGGGAGGATGGTTCAGCCTTCAAGGGCCACCTTGTCATTACATGCTGGAGATGGAAAAATGCCGATGCAGATGTGTTTCTCCACTTGGGTAAGCCCAGAGCTGGAAAAAAAGACCTTAAAATCTTAGAATCATCCCCTGATCCTGATGCCATCCCCCTGGGATGCTTGTGGAGAGCAGCCAGCGGAGGTGATGAGCAAGGTCAGAGCCAAATCTGCCTCAAGCACATTGGACATTGGGTGTAAAAGGCCATGCAAACCCTGGTAAACCAGCTCTGACCACTGTCCTGCTGCTGTTAAACCTCCCGCACGGGGCCTGGTGTGGTTTTGGGATGTGGTTTTACCCCAAACCACCCCAGGGCAGAGTCAGGAGTTAGCAAAACCACGGCCGTCCGCAGGGGAGGTTTGCACATCGCCTCCCTCTTTTGGGTGGAAGAAGAGAATTGAGCCCTCCAGGCACGAGCCAGCTGTCTGGGGGGGCTGGAAACCTGGCACCAGATGAGTTTCCCCATCTCTCCAACCCCCTCGGATCCCCCATCACCCCCAGCCCCTTTCCAGGCTTGCCCCGAGGTGCTATCCTGCACTGAACACGTTGCAGAGGATGGAGCATCCCTCTAGCTCGCCCGTGCAAGACTGGGCCAAGGTGCATGAAGGACCCTCCTGGAGGCCACCACTGCTCTTACACATCAAGTGGCCAAGGCCAAACCTATAGAAAACATGAGTCCCGCCGGGCTTCGGGCTGCTGTGCAATAGGGGAAGTGTCCGCGGCCCAAAGCTGGTCCACCTCGAGTGGAGCGGAGAGGCTGGGGTTTGATGGGCGCAGAAAGGGAGCAGTGAGCCTGGCCGAGCCACGTAAACAGGTCCATGCTCTGGAAAAGCCACCCCCAAGCTGGAAGTTTCTCTCCCGCTGCTTTTAAACCCAGAACTGGTCGCTGGAGGACTCCCTGGCACATCAGGCAGAGATCCCCGCTGCCTGCGTTCGCCCTGCCCGGGGTGAGAAGCCACTGCTGTCCTGAGAGCTTTGCTTTTAACTAAATCCCCTTTTATCCCGTAGAAAGACAACCCCAAATCCTCAGCACCCATCAGAGCACTAAGCCCTCCCACGCCTGAGCCCAAGGAGTGACGGATGCTCCTGTCCGGCGTGCCGGTAATAAACAACCCATGCCAAATCCACCGCCGTCGGTGCCGGCTGGTACCCGGTGAAGGACTTTCCATCCAATCCCCCCCCGACTCCAGCTCCAAAGCTGCAAACGCAATTAGCAGCATCGCCTGGAAAACTTTGCTGGCTGCGGTTCACCGAGAGATGCTAATCCCTCCATCCGCCGCGGAGTCAGATCCGGCGAACGCCCGTCGCTTGCTCATCTTTTGTTCGGTACCCGGAATGGTCCCTCTCGTCCCCCCCCTCACCCCTCCTTCCCTCCAGCAGATGCAGCAGATACGGTCGCCGGGGGGGGGATATAAAAAGCCGCCGGGACCAGCGGCCGAGCGGCAGACGCTCGCCGGGAGCGTGCGGGAGAGGGGGACGGAGGGTGTGCGGTGGCAGCGGTCGGGCTCCCACCCCGACCACAGGTAAGCCCCAAAAACCAGTGACCAAGCCCTGTGGGTCTCCCCCATGTGTTTTGGGGTGCGTGGGGGGAAAGAAAGTTTGCAAAAATATGGGTTTGATGGATGGTGGGGACCGGTCGCTGCGGGGGGGGGTGACACGCTGTGATGGACGGCTGCCGGGCAGGGGTTTCCCAGGGAGGGATGGGCAATAAAACACACTCTTCCCTCCCTGCCTCCGGCTTATTGCCCTCTCGCCTCTGTTTATTGTTGGGTTTATTTGCATTATTGCGTGTTAATGTGTTACAGAGGTGCTGCCCTCGGTGCACCCACCAGACCCTCGGTGCTGCTGCGCTGGGGGATCCCAGGCAGTGACACCCACAAATTCAGGCAGAAGACAGAAAAGCAACCTTTGTGTTTAAATCTGGTTTGTCTCACTGTTTTATTCCCCTTTCTGAACTTCTATTTGCTATCATAACCATCACGGTCTTTTTTTCCTTTGCCAAAGAAAGTTCCCCTCCACCCAGGTTCAACCTGGCATCTCTTGCACCAGAGGGAAGGGTCAGCTCTCTCCTCCAGCCACACATTTTGGGACAAAATTAAATTTTCCTTCTGTTTTCTTTCAATGTGGGATGGGGTTTTCCTCCCGTAGAGCTCCCACAGCATGGGGGAAAGTGAGACACGTGAGTCCACGCTGAGTTAAATACGGCTGCTTGAGAAAGAGTTGGGGTTTGCAGAGGAGAAGCAACCTGGGCATCCTTGGGGACCCTGGAGCCAGGTCCCATGGGTGTCCGGGAAACAACCCCAACCTCATCCTTGATGGCACAGCAGCAACAGCTAGTTCAGCCCCAAGGTTTCAACTGGATCCTGGGTTAATTTTGGCAGCCCCTGGGGCATGCTCTGTCCCAAACACCGCCAGCACTTGCCATAGCCCTTCCCAAAAGCCAAGCAACAGACTTCAATATGATTTAATGTAAAACATTCACGTCTTACTCTTCTAATCCTAATTTAATATTATTTACAGTTGTGTCTCCCACCACGCAGGAGTTTTGCAGCTGCTCGAGGGGCATCGCAGGACAGGTTAGGAGGGAGCACATATTTTTTAGAGGATTCAGCTCGCAAGCAGCGAGTGGTTGGCAAAGGATGAAACCTCAAGACAGCTCCCCAACGCTTTGCCCTTGCAGCATCACTCATCTTTATGGGGTTCTTAGGAGGCGGCAGCAATCCCCGCTGAGAGCGATTGTCACCTGCGGTAGCAGTGACAAAAGACCTGGGATCCAGAGAGACGCCTTTCGGTTCAGAAGGCAAAAGGAAGAGGCAGGAGGGAACCTTGCCCATTTTCTGGAGCGGCTGAGCAGGAGCAGAGCGATGCGGGTGCAGGCAGGGAGGCAGCTGCAGGTGTTGCCTTCCCTTTTCTTTGCCTCAGTTTCTCCTCCAGCAAAATCAACCCCACGCTCCTGGGGTGTAGGGAGGTGCATCCCTTTGCAACGAGCTTGAAGCGGGAGGAAAGCTTTGCAGAACGAGGGGTTTGCAGCACTAACGCAGGTCCCGGGGGACAGGCAAAGCTGCAGCCCCGCGGGAAGGGACAGGGCTGGGGGACGCAGGAGGGGACCCCGCTCCTGCAACCCCAACAGAGGCGACTTAGAAAAGGGAAAGAGTAAGAAAGGGTAAGGCGGACGCATCAAAGAAAGCATTAAAGAATCTCCTGAAGGAAAAATAAAAGAGGGTCGGTGGGTTTTTTTTCCTTTTTTTCCCCCATAGGTCCTGCACGGTTTCTGGGCCCGCAGCCCCTCGCATCCCTCGTGCGAGCCCAGCCTCGTACCCCCGGCCAGGATGCCGAGCGCGGTGTGGAGCATCCTGCCCGTGGTGCTGGGGCTCCTGCTCTGGCACCCTGCCGGCGCCAGCGGCCCGTGCTGGGAGAGCAGCAAGTGCCAGGACCTCACCAGCGAGGCCAGCATTTTGGTGAGCCTGGGGATGGGGACTGCCCTCCAGTTGTCTTCGGTTTCTGACTCCCCCCAGGGACCGGCGCGGTGGGGCTGGGGGAGGAGGCGATGGGGATGCCGACACCGTGGGGTGACCCGCAGCAATGTGGGGCGATGCTTTGGACCCAACGAGCTGCAGGCATTGGTGGGCTCGTGCCTGCTGGCTTCACGCTGGGGGATGATGCTAAAATTATTTTTTGCGCTTGCAGCGGCCCTCCTGCACGGGATGAACCAGCTAATTTGGGTATCGGCTTTGCCCCGCGCCCAGGGGTGCTTGCAGAGGGTGGTGGTGGCAGGACGGTGCGGCGGCTCGCCTTGTGCGGGTGCCGAGTTTGCTCCAGGGACCCCACCGTGGGGGCTGTGTGTCCCCCCCCCAGCACTGTTTCCAGCCACCCAGGGCCGGTTTGGTGCCCGGGCATGATGCTCCAGGCTCAGCCCTCAAAGCTCCCGACTAAGGGGGTGGCACCGGCACGAGCGTGAAAACGTCTTGTGAAACATCCCGCTCCATGCAAGCAGCCCCCCCCGTGAACCCCCCCCCCCTCCCAGGGGATACCCGGCCACGTGCTCACCTTTCCCGCACATCTCCCTGCCCCACGCAGGCGTGTGCCGTGGCGTGCAGAGCCGACCTGTCGGCCGAGGCACCCGTCTACCCGGGGAACGGGCACCTCCAGCCCCTCTCCGAGAGCATCCGCAAGTACGTCATGAGCCATTTTCGCTGGAACAAGTTCGGCCGGAGGAACAGCAGCAGCGGCGGCGGCGGGGGGCACAAACGGGAGGAGACGGCGGGGGGCAACCCACCGCCGGCATCGCTGCCCGCCGTCCCGCCGTCCCGCCGCGAGGAGGAGGAGGGAACGGGGCTGGAGCGGGAGGAAGGCAAACGCTCCTACTCCATGGAGCACTTTCGCTGGGGAAAGCCGGTGGGACGCAAGAGGAGACCCATCAAGGTCTATCCCAACGGGGTGGAGGAAGAGTCGGCCGAGAGCTACCCCTTGGAGTTCAGGCGGGAGCTGGCGCTCGGCGGCACCGGGGCACCGTCCGAGGAGGAAGAGGAGGAGGAGGAGGAGGAAGGCCAGGAGGAGGAGAAGGCGGCCGGCGGCTCCTACCGCACGCGCCGTTTCGGCTGGCACGCGCCCTTGAAGGACAAGCGCTACGGGGGCTTCATGACCTCGGAGCACAACCAGACCCCTCTAGTGACTCTCTTCAAAAATGCCATCATCAAAAGCGCCTACAAGAAGGGGCAGTGATGGGGGAGAGCCCGAGGGGCATCCCACCCCCTCCACCAGCCCTCCCCGTAGCTTTAGTGTCCCGCTGGCATGTGTTTCACTTAGAGATCACTCGTTATGTCGTTCTTAATCAGTACTCCGAACGGGTCCGCTCCCGGGTTTCTCTGGGTGGGAAGAGGTTAGGGATAAAGACATCAACCGCTTTGCCGCACCCACTGGACACGCACGGGGAGCGGGGATGATGCCCAGTTTGGAGCACGCTGGATGATTTTCATATTTTCACTGAGCTGTACAATACTGTAAATGATAGATTAAAAGAATTCTAAAAAAGAAAATAACAATACATTTTTTTGCAAGCTAAACAGGTGTCAGCAACATCTCTGGGGTTTGTAAAGGGGCAGAAAAGATAACTGCAAAGTAAAATCCCGCAGCTGCGGGGTAAAGAGACATGGCTGGGAAAGTGCTGGGGACCATGTTTTAGGGTGGGGGGAGAAAGAACAGTTTTGCACCCCCAGCTTGGGAGCTTCACAGGAGCCGGCCATGGGGCTCCAGCAAGGGTGGGCTCGCTGCAGCCAGCCCAAAGAAGGCACCAGGGGCTGCATTTTGGCGGGGCCCAGCTCCTGCACATCCCAGCGGCGTGTGTTTCGGTCCCGGAGAGGAGCTCCACGCTGATGTGACACGAGATGACAGCTTTTGCTGGCAGCTTGGGGAAACGCAGCATCCTCTGGGTGCTGTCCCAAGGAGCAAAGGCACTGAGCCAGGCTCCCCCAGCACCCACCTCCCAGGTAAACTCATTAATCCGCCATTAAACAATAATGCTGAAGAGCCTGGGGACTAGGGAAAGCTTCATTATTTATAAAGTAATGCTGCTAACTCATGTAGTGAAGCAGGGGGGCAGGCTGGGGAGGAGGCCAAGTATAAAACCAGTTTCATGGGGAATTAAACCTTGATCGCCTCTGCCCAACTAACAGCTTATTGCTGCCAAAGCATAACCATGCCCATTCCCCCTTTTACACGCTTCCCAGGCAGCAAACCACCAGCATTAATATCGTAATGCTGATCTCATGGGCTGGCTTTGTGCTTCCCACCACCTCCTGCTCCACTCGAGGATGGAAAGCGAGTGCAGAAGAGCCACAGATGCCCCAGTGGGATGAACCCACCACTCTAAACAGGAGCGGCTTTGGGGACTGGGATTGCAATGCACGGGGCTGTGCATGCCCATTTATTTGGTATAAGATGGTGGAAATACTGCTAAAGTAAAACAAGGCTCCTATTAGTGCTTTTCCCTCCACTCCTTAGCTAAGAGATGTCCTAAATCAGTCCTTAACATAGCGAGGAGCAGAGGGGCTGCTGGTGCAGCACAAGCATGGCTGGAGCACACGTGGCACAGTGCCCACCACATATATTTTGGTCCCTCAAATAGCTTTCCAGGTGTCATTATCTCCCATTTTGGCCTTGGCAGGTGGGTTTGTGCACATTCATGCATTCTGTGAGCAGAAGCCCAGGACCTTTCCCCACGGCCCTGTGCATTGCAGAGAGCTTCTGCAGGATGGGGCAATATCATGAAATGAGTGGTTTGGACTGCTTATAGAATCACCATCAAGGGTATTAGCAAAAATGATTTTAAAGGAACTTATAAAAAGTGTGAATTCACAGAGTTTGATGGCAAGGTTCACTCTATTACTTAATACACAGATGAAATGTACAAAAGAAAATCAAGTTAGAATCAAACTAGAATTATTTATACAGAGACCGAAGATGCAAAAGGCTAAGAGAGAAACATACAAAGGAAAATCGAGTTAGAATTGATTTTTTATAATTTGCACATAGCTCGGGGATGTAAAAAGGTAGGGGAGACCCTCCCGTTTAGTCACGAGGTTCAGAGAAGACCCCCTTGCTTTCTAAACTCCTGATGGAGCTCAGGTGCGGCTGGATCCACTCCTAGTCCCAGACTCAGGCAATGGTTTATGTCTAAAGGGATTACGTGTGTAACAGCAGTCTGAGGTTCGTTCACAGTTTGAGGTGAATCACAGGATTTAGAAAAGGCAATATTTGTACTTGCTATAGCATACCCGGGTTAATTCACGCACGCATGCACACAGATGCTAAGAGAGAGAGAGAGAGAGATAAGCAATGGTATACCTGTTAAAAATTCCCCTTGAGTTCAGTGAAAATATTCACGTCAAGCATCTCAGCATCTTTCTCAGCGGGTGAAGCGTTGAGCCTCAAGGAGCAAAGGGTACCAGCCCAGGTCCCATTGTCGGCTTTCGGCAACGGTCCTCCGATTTTCACCAGCCGGAGAGTTTGCGGGCTCCGAGGGGCATCCCCCTCAGAGGGAGATGCTGGGCACAGCGGGACCCGCTGTGGTCCAGGAGAGCTCAAAGGGTCTCACGTGGGATCGCTGTTTATAGTTCGCCAGATGATTGCCTTTAGTCTTCAGCAAGTTACTGGGATTCCAGTAACACCGGCACTGTTTTTCACATGAGGTACAATTCAGATAAGGAAGGCTCCAAGGCTGTCAAGGAATAACTAAAACCAGATAAGGGATGCTCCAAGGCTCTCAGGGGATGACTAATATTCCCAGTCCCCACCTCCGCCGGGCAACAGGAGTCCTTGGTAGGGTCAGTGCTGCTCCCCACCTTAGCCATGCCAGAGTTCCCGGGATGGTCAAGGGACGCTTAACCGCCCAACTCATTACACAAATGCTAAGGCCAAACGGGAATTCCCGAGATCGCGGAGCAGCCCAGGACAGGGTGGGGGATGCACCACCACAGGGAAAAATGGAGGAAATACTGAATTATAAAGGATGATAAAGATGAAGCCCGGGTTGGGTTGGATCCCGGGCACAGAGCTGGGGCAAGGAAGCTTGTCCACAGCCGAGGCCATCCTCCTCCTCACCCTGTGCCTTCCCTTCTCCATCCCAGCAGCAACCACCCATTGTCCCAGGGCAGAGAGACAGCACCCAGCTGCCCATGCCAAGACAGCAGAGCCCCTAAGGTGGCAACATCAACATTTATTTGAAAAGGGCATTAAGACGGTGCATTTGAAAATATCAACGGCTTCTTGGCCCTTTTAACAACCCACTCACCTCCTGCCCTCAGCTACACATGGAAACACCACAGTGCTCCGAAATACAGAGATGGAAACGCACACATGCACCTAAACTGACGACTTTATAGAAATATACTTTGTCATCTATACGTACACAAGTATCTAAACTAAACATGATGTACAAACAGGTCACTTACTTACACCGTGTGTGTGTCTGGGGGGAACATTTACAGGTGGAGTTTGGGTCCCAAAATGCGGAGGGGCAGCAGTGAGACATGCTGGGGGATGGAGCCGGCTGGGAGGTGATGGCCCCGGCCCCGCTGCAGGGTCCCATGGAGCAGAGCAAGGGAAAAGCATCGGAGGGACCGGGGGCTGCTCTGCAGGGATAACCCGCAGTCCAACGCCTGGGAGCAGAGGCCAGGGGTATTTTTTGCCCGAAAAGGGATGATGGGCACCCCAAGATGTGCCCCGTGCTGTCCCTGTGGCTCCCCTCCTTCAGTGTGAGCAAATGTTGTGCTCATCTTCCCACCTTCGTTGTGGTTTTGAAGAGTTTTGGAGGTGTTTTTCCTGTGGACACACAATTTGGGGGTTAATTGCTTTTCCTACTGCGTTTTGTTAAAAATTTTAGTGCTTTTCATTAAAACAGCCACAAAAGCAAACACTTCTTCTCCAAGCAACCTGCTTCGCGTTCCTGCTGCCGACCCCAAAACCTGTCCCAGCCAAAACTCAGGCTCCAGCGGGACCAGGCTTAACCCGGGGAGCAAAAAGGGCTTGGGGACAGGGGATGGAGACACACGGGGACCCTGAGGAGAGGCAGCAGCAAAGGGAGAGCCGCCGGCACTGGGCAGGACTGGGACAGGCAGAGCCACGCTGGGAGTGGGGCAGCACTGTGATCCAGCCCAGGGACTAAAATAAACCCTTGTTTTTCCTGTCCTCTTAAGCTAGATCATTTCCTAAGCCCAGATTACAGCATGACCACACAAACAAGTGGTGACCTTGGGGCAATTGCGAACTGTATCCGCCACCGAAGAAAAAAAAAAGGGGATGGTAATGTGTAATTACAAGCTTAAAATAACTGCCTGAAGATCTGCAGCAAGAGGTGGCAGAGAAATGGGTCGTGGCTGAAGCAACTCAGCAGGGCACGGGCAGAGCCGGCGCGAACGCTGAGCGGCTGCCTTTACCTGCTGTCCCTCCGCGATGTGCAGAAGCAGCTCCCACGTCTCCAGCTGTCTAAAGCTGCGTCTCTTCGTGTGGCAAAGACAGGAGCAGCATGTCTGGCCAGAGGGGAAGGGGCTGCCCGAGCTCGCAGGAGAGACCCCCAGGGACCCCCAGGCTGCTCGGATGGCAATGGTGGGGAAGCTGCAGGCCACCCGACTGCGAAGCGTGCCCAAGCTCGCCTTGTGAACAGCCTTAGTGCACCGATACTCGAAAGGCATTTGGGAGCAAGAGAGACCCTGTGAATGCTTGAACACCCCCTGCAAATGACTGAATACCGCCTGCGAACGACTGAATATCCCCTGCGAACAACTGAATACTCCCAAGCGACCTTTCCTCCCCGTCCCTACTGTCTTCACCTTGCAGTTTTGGTTTGGTAGGACCCAGAATCTTCTACCACGTGTGTCTAAAGCAAAACTTTCGATAGGCTCATCTCCCCCAGCCCAAATCCAGTTTTATCCTATTGCACAAGAAGAGGTGCGATCCACGGCCCACCAGATGCAGGGTCTGCAGGGTGTATCCTCTAAAACACCTCTTATCGCAGCTATTTCCTGCAGTACTGGGGTTTCTTTGTGATTATGGCTCAGCTGATTTAAGACTGGGCTTTGTCAAAGTGATTCTGCTTAAAAAAAAAAAATTAAAAAAAATTCTCTCTTTGAGACAGGAACCCCAAAACTGTGAAAACCCAACCCAAAAATATGAAAACAGTGGGTAAATGTGTTAATATTCCCCAGCATGGTGGTTGCTCGTGCCTCGTGTCACCGCCCCAGGCACCCCACTGCATGCCCGGGCACGCTGCCTGTGCGCTCAGTCGCACCGGCCCCCCGCGAGCAGCCTGCCGGTGACCCGGGCAAGAGGCACAGCTCTTGTGGGTTTTTTTTCCCACAAAAAGTGGGTTTTCCCAAAGAAATTGTGTTTTCAAGTGACCTGGAACCAGCCAGGCTGCTGCGTGCCCCCACGTTGGGATGGGACGATCGCCACCCTCGTGCTGCACCGGGCAAGCCGTCCGTCCAGGGCATCGGGGCACCGTGAAGTGCCCAGGGGAATTTGCCACGCAACGAGGGGGCTACGGGGAGATGCAGGCTCACAGGCCAGGAGCTGGGCACGGGGACTGTACCCCCCTCTAGCAACCTGCCTCAAGCACCAGCTCGAGGAGGCTTTGGTTTTGCGGTCGCCCCAGGCTCCGGCACGCTGCACCCCAGACCCCCTCCTGCCTTTTGCAGTCTCACACCCTCCAACTTCAGCCCTGCCCCTTGCTGGGGCTCTTGACGTGGCCGATAGATGATGCGGGGAGGGATTCCCCAGGGACCAGATTTGCTTTACGCTGGGAAGATGTACATACCCAACGTGCTCTGCCCGGAGCCAGAGCATCTCCTCTCCCCTTCCCGAAAAACAAAACCAGAAAGGGAGGTCACAGCAAACACCCACCTCCCCGCGCCGCTGTGCCCTGAGCCTCCTGCACCACCAACCGCTGCAAAACGTGGTTGCGGAGGCAGAGGGTCACAAAATAAAGTACGGGAGACGGGTTTGTGGTGCCAATGAATCTTGGGGTGACCTCGGTGTCCGTGTCCCCACCCGTCCTGCACGAGGATGCGCTCCCCACAGAGTCAGCAGTCTCTCCCCAGGAGGTCCTTTGGTGCGAGCTGTGCGGCGGTGGCTCTGCCCTACCAGCACAGCTGCCCTCAGTACACGCACAGGTCTGGGAACTTCATCTCGTACACTGGGATGGAGTGGTTTTGGGGCTGGCCGTAGGCGGCTGTGATGGTGCCGGAGGGGCTTGGCGGTGGCCTGAAACGCAAGAGATGGAAGGAGGTGGTTTACAGAGATGTTTGGTGAGAAAGCAAAGCCTGGTGCAGAAAATGTGCATTCCTGCACCATTGCAGGTCTCCCTGGTGCCACCATAGCAGAGGGGAACCGGGGCAAACAAGCCAGAGGCTGCTCCCAGCAACGCTTGTCCCCTCTTGCCATCGCAAAGGCCCCAGCCCCAGGCCGGCACCCATCCCCAGCACACGAGCCTCCTTGATGGGGGGACGCATGTGGCTCCCATTGCCCCCCAGCCAGCGCTGGCCTTGTGGTCAGACACCCCACACTCCAGCAGCAGATTTCTGGGTGGCTCGACAAACTGTGCTTGGCTCAGCGTGCTCAGCCGTCGCCCCAACTCACCGTATGGTGATCTCGAAGATCTGGTTGAGCTTGCTCTGCAGCAGTGTCGCCTGTAACACAGACACGGCGGCCGTATTAGTGCGGCTGCACCCTGAGGACCGCAGCGGTGCAAACGGAACAAACACCCCGTTGGCCTTCCCTGGTCACCGGAGTAGAGGGAGGGTGGCCTGACAAAATTCAGAGCCGCGTTGTCACCGTCTGCCTCTCCCCAGCAGTGCCACCGCAGGGATTTAGAGTGTCGCAGCCCCGACTCACCCGGGCACCGCAGTGGGCGGCGATCTCCTCGAATGGGGCTTTCTGAAATTTCTCCACCACTTGCCGCCTCCGTTCCCGCTCCTGCTCCTCCACGGCGACGCTGTCTACTGAAGCAGAAGGGACGTGGTTCTCAGCTGCTCCCTACCTGCACGGACCACCACATCCCCACCTCCCCAGCAGACAGCGTGGATTTGGGCATCACTAGAAAGCCAAGGACAGGGTCTCCAGCGTCTGGCTTTGGGACCAGCCCGCCCAGGAACACCTCCAGGGCCAGGAAAAGCTATGAAGCTGTTCGGTCGCCCTGCAGCCTGGGTGCAATGCTGCCATGGCAAGGCGCTGGGGACTCATCCATCCGTGGCGTGCACACACAGACACAGGGGTGACAGTACCCATGCACACACACCACACCAGCCTTCACCTCTCCCTACCACGGCCGGCTCCCTCACTTACCTATCGCCTTCTTCAGCGTCTCGTATGTGATCTCTTCTGCTGGTGCTCTCTAAAAGAAGGGGAAAAGCAGATGAGGCTCAATGCACAGCACAGGATACCGTTCTGGGATTACAACAACCCAGAACCAGTGTCCCAGGCTGTACTGTTGCACCAAAACACAGTCTGTCATTAAAGATCAGGGATACCTTTCCTGGCGAAGAGTGCTTTTAAAATGTTTCTTCAGGCTGGACTAGCCAGACCTTACACCTCCCTGAAAGTAAAGATTTGCCACCCAAACAGCAGTGGGAGACCCTTCCTGCTGTGTGGCTCCCTGGATCGGGTTTGCGTGGCAAGATTTTGGTAGCAGGGAGGCTACAGGGGTGGCTTCTGTGAGAAGATGCCAGAAGATTCCCCCGTGTCCGACAGAGCCAATGCCAGCTGGCTCCAAGTCGGACCCGCTGATGGCCAAGGCTGAGCCCATCAGAGATGGTGGTAGCACCTCTGGGAGAATGTATTTAAGAAGGGGAAAAAAACTGCTGCGCAACAGCAGTCGGGAGAGAGGAGTGAGAATATGAGAGAGAAACAGCCCTGCAGACCCCCAGGTCGGTGCAGAAGGAGGGGAGGAGATGCTCCAGGCGCCGGAGCAGAGATTCCCCTGCAGCCCGTGGGGAAGACCATGGTGAGGCAGGCTGCCCCCCTGCAGCCCAGGGAGGTCCACGGGGGAGCAGATCTCCACCTGCAGCCTGGGGAGGACCCCACGCCGGAGCAGGGGGATGCCCGAAGGAGGCTGTGACCCTGTGGGAAGCCCGCGCTGGAGCAGGTTTGCTGGCAGGACCTGTGGCCCTGCAGGGGACCCACGCTGGAGCAGTCTGTGCCTGAAGGACTGCAGCCCGGGCAAGGGACCCACGCTGGAGCAGTTCATGGGAAGGACCCGTGTTGGAAAAGTTTGTGGAGAACTGTCTCCCATGGGAGGGACCCCACACCGGAGCAGGGGACGAGTGAGGAGTCCTTCCCCTAAGGAGGAAGGAGCGGCAGAGACAACGTGTGATGAACTGACCGCAACCCCCATTCCCCGTCCCCCTGTGCCCCTGAGGGGGAGGAGGTGGAGAAAACTGAGAGTGAAGCTGAGCCCAAGAAGAAGGGAGGGGTGGGGAGAAGGTGTTTTAAGATTTAGGGGTTTTTTTCTCATTACCCTACTCTGATTTGTTTGGCAATAAATTAAATTCATTTCCCTGAGTTGAGTCTGTTTTGCCCGTGACGGTAACTGCTGAGTGATCTCTCCCTGTCCGTATCTCGACCCACAAGCCTTTCATTATATTTTCTCTCCCCTGTCCAGCTGAGGAGGGGAGTGATAGTGCGGCTTTGGCGGGCACCTGGTGTCCAGCCAGGGTCAACCCACCACACTTCCCTTGCAGGCTGGGACCTGTCAGTGCCTGGAGGGGAGCGTCAGGGGGAGTCGGGGTCTTTCTGACGCCACTCGCTGCCAGACACACCAGGACTGAGTTACGGGCGCCTGTGCTCACAGCCAGTGGAGCAATTATGTATGCAGCCAAATGAAGAATTAGAGAGGGCTTAATTGCATACTGTCAGGTTACTAAAAGTATGCAGTGCTGAAGGGATGAGGCAGCCCCTGCAGCTCTGGCGTAACACAGTACCTGCTCTCGCTCAGGACTGTTTCTCGACTCCACCTCAACCTGCAGGGAAATGGTCTCACCAATGCTCTTCCTCTTGGACAAGCGATCTTCATCTGGGGAGGACAAGAAAGGGCAGAAAAGCTAATTGCAGCCGTCTCAGGGGCAGTGGGGTGAGCACAGGCAGCCCCTGGGGAACATGGCCTCACATCCCATCCCCAGGGTAGAGTCCATCTGAGCCATTCACCCAAATTCATCCAAACCAGCAGAACTGAGGACTGAGCCAAGCCCAGCAGACTTCATGGCTCCTTCCGTCCAGTCAGCCATACATGTGTCAACCCCAGGAAGTTCCCAATTAACCACTTTATGCCTCAGTTTCCCCAAGGCTACTCCTCTAAAGGAGGGCAGAAAAACGACAGGCCCACATGTAGGACAAGAACTTCACACCCCCATAACAGTGCAGAGCAAGGGACTAGTTTCCTTTCCCCACCAGTTCTCCGGGATGCCCCAGGGTGGTGCGTACCCGTCAGCTGGGGGATGTAGGGTGTGCTCAGCCGGTCCGAATTGTAGCCGCTGCCACCCAGCACCTCACTGATCTTGCTCTGCCAGAAGAAGACCTCCGGGCCCAGGCGGTCAAGGCTTTTGCTCAACCTATGGAGATAGAGGAAAAACCAATGGAGATGGCAGCACCTCTCCTGCTAGGGGAACCATGCCAGCAGGGTTTCCAGTCCCTTTTGGGTCAGAAACAGAGGGCTCTCATGGCTTTGCTTAGTTCCAGCACAGCCCGGCTACATCACGCTATTTCTGCGCGCACCGGCACAAAGTCAGAGTCTCAGAAGGGCTCTCGCCCCATCACGAAGGATACGGATGCACTCAGGGAGCACCACCCTGACCTCGGGAATGTCTCAAGAGAACAGTGGCACTCACTGGGGGCAGTGTCTCCGTAAGGGACCTCACCACCAAATGCGACCCATGCCAAGCGTGCCAGCAGGAACGGGACAGCCCAGCCAGCCTTGGCCTGAGGATGCTCAGCATCCTCGAGCCGGTGGCACGGCAGAGCAGCAGGATGACATAGCAGATCTACACCCATCCTGCTGTCAGACAAGGGGAAGGATCAGCCTGCAGAGCTGATCCCGGCATTTGGCTGGCTGTGAGCGCAAGCCATGGCAGCCACCCCCTTCCCTGGCTGCATGGAATCCTCCTCGGATTCTAAACAGGCTGAAAACCACTTGATGTCCTTCCCACTGTGCGATCCCCAGATGGGAAAGGAGACAAGCACGGGCAAGTGAAGGGTTGATAAACCCATTATCGCCCACGATCTTAAGGATGCCAATCCCTCAGGAGCAGGTAGTGGGGAAGAAGATATTTTCGAGGCTCTTACCTGGGTCTCTCCACAAACACATCTTCAGGGAGCAGATAGGGAGCTTCCTTCTGCCGCATCTGGATGACCTGTGGAAGACAAGCAAGGAGCCAAGCTCAAACCCCACGGGTGGCCAGGAGAGTCGATCCCAGAGCTGCCACGGACAAGGCTCCAGCCCTGTCCCCAGACCCTCCCTCGCACCTCGTGGATGTGCTGGCAGAAGGTGGGCACGGTGGTGAGCTGGCTGATGAGGTTCAGGTAAGCTGCACCGAGGGCAAAGAGCGCACAGCGGTTGTACGCTGTCAAGTTATCCTCGTTGAGCTGGGCAATCTCCTGCAGCAGAGACACAGACCCATGAGATGAGGACAGACAATGCCCCAGGATGGTTCCCATCCACCTGATGGCATCCCCTGCCCTGCAAATGTCCCAGCTTTCGGAGCTTGGGTTTGCACCATTTCAGAGGCTGGCAAGGCGACTGGGATCTCCCCCCAGCATGCTGGCCTGATCCCACTACGGTGGCAGAAGCTCAGACCAGGTGAGGCACTTGCATCCTGCTTCCTCAGAGACCCCAACTCCAAAACAGCCCCTCCCAGACGCTCCTTCCCACCACATCCCAGCCCACCCACCCCACGGCGCTGAGCACCAGCAGCACATCCAGCTCCCCGCTGCCTACCTGCACGGCCAGCACCAGGCGGATGAGGTCCACCACGACCTCCTCATTAGCCAGCTCGATGCTGATGAGCATCAGCATGCTGTAGAGAGCCTCATAGTGAGCCTGCACATTGCTCTCCTCCTTGCATATCAAGTAGATGTGCCGGTAGAGCTGCTGGCCATGCTGTGGGGACACGGAGAGATGCGGTCACCCCCTGAGCATCCCCTACGAGTAACACTGCCATCAACGCAGAGAAAGAAAAGCAGCAGGGCCCAGCAAAGGGGCCTCCATCCATGCAGGAGGGAGCAGAGCTCCTCCGGTCACCAAGCAAATGAAGAAAGGCCCAGGGAGAGGGAGCTGTGACTGTCAGGTGGTGTTTCACCATTTGATGCTGGACCCTGATGGGGAAGAGGCACGGGCAGGTCCAAGAGCAGAGCCCAGGGCAGGCAAACAGCACTCGCAGCACCAAGCCTAGGGAAAGGATGCCTCTGTTGCAGAAGCATTACAGAAATCATGGCTCAGACCACAGCAGAAAAATAAAGCCCTGAGACACATCACTTGACAGCAAGGCATGGGAGAGAGCAGGGCACATGCTGGTGCAAGGGAAACTCAGCTCTGCGACAGATTTTGGTTTGAGTGCTGCATTGCTGCTCCCTGGTGTGCGCAAGGTAAAAAATTGATCCCATCTTGGCCTCAATTTAGCTCCAGAGGGGCTTGCACCACCCTGGAAGTCTTTTAAGGAGGCAGCGGGGCGGGGGGGGATAAAAATAAATAAAATCAGGCAACTCTGAAAGCCACTTGATAAATAGCTTTTGTGATACCAGCAGATCCTGAGGGACACATTCCTTGGGGCAAATAGCAGATTTAGGAGTCTAGAAAGGCCCACGCATGAAGCGCTGATGGAGATTGAATCCCACTGGCTTTTCCCAGGGACATCCCCAGATTTAGAGGCATCATGGTACTCCAAGACTCAGTGTGACTTGGGGAAACAGAGGCACAGTCCTCACACTGGTCTGCACAAGGACAGCTTGACCCAGACCCTGACACTACCTTCTTCATGAAGACAGTATCTTGGCGCGAGCATTTGTCCACTTTCAGCTTCAGGACCGAGATGTCGCTGATGGTGCTGCAAGGAAAGGCCAAGGGGAAGGGAAAACTCAGACACCGGAGGGAGGAGGCATGTTTCCCGCATGCCTGCAGAGCTGCTGGCCGGGAACAAGATGTCCGGGAGGAACCGAGGGGGAAAACTAAAGGCGGCTTTTAAAACCCGTCTGAGCAATTCAGATATTCAAGAATACTGAGGCAAATCACTACAGGATTTCAAGGCAGTGGCACTCAGGAACACAAAGGCAAGTTACAAAGAAGTGTGCAAGCAAAGTGGATTAGCAGGACCACAGCAAAACACATGGAGATGTTTCCATCTGGGATTACAGTCACCTTCTTCCAAGGTAATGCAGCATGGACAACACAAGTGTCCAGCAGGCCTATCCATGGGGATGCAATGCAGTCAATGAACCCACTCGAGTTGGTTATTGCTCCTGCACGTCCTCCTGGGACCACTGTCTAACCACAGTTACGTTCAGCAGCACAGTCCCATGTCCCTCTGGGCACAGTCTCTCAGGGAGACCCTCCACCCACCGGCTCTTAGCAGACCACTGATCTGCAGCATTAAACCACACCAGAACTGGTACCAGATTTATTAATAACCCTGCCAGCGCTCCCAGCCCAGCAGATCTCCCTCCCAAGCCCACTCTGCAGGGTCTGCAGGTCCCAGCCCTGTTGGGGGGTCCCCTGGACATACCTGATGGTGGAGAATTTCTGCCGGTTCCCATGGCGATCGATGAAGCTGATGAGGATCTCAAGGACAAAGAGGCGGATCTCAGCATCCTCCATGAGGGCTGCGGAGAGCAGCCTGTCCAGGAAGGCGCTGGGAAGTGCCGTGAGCATGTTACTGCACTGGAAGCCCACAGAGACCTGCAAGCATCAAAGAAAAAGGGAGGCAATGTGACAGTGTCACTTGAAGGAGGTTAAAACACACCAAGAAAGAGGGGATGCAATCAGAGAAGACTAAGTACAGCTTGAGCTTTTCCTAAACCACGCCAGGGGAGAGGGTCCCTGAGCTCAGCTCTGCCATGTCAGCAGCTGGGACCCCCACAGGTCTTGTGGGGGTTGGACACTCCTGCAGGGATGGTGACACGTTCATACCTGGAGGAGGGACTTCAGGAGCATTATCTGTGTCAGCCGATTCCGGTTCTCCCTGCCATGGAGAGAAGAAACAAACAGTAAAATCCAAGTGAAAACAAAACAACCCTCCTTCCATACCCAAAGGATGGAAAAGCCTCAGAAAGGGCAGGATGAATTTCCTGAGAGTCACCACCACAAACAGCCATGCTGTAAAGGTCTCCAGCAAACGAGCTCCAGATTTAACAGCCAGCAAAAAGGCTGCTAAAGGAAAGATGAATATCAAAGTACACATCCCGCCATAGGCATCAGAAACAAGGCAGCACTCGCATCTCCAGGCAGGCGCAAGCTGAGCTCAGGACGATGAACCAACCTCTGGATGTCCCCATCCCACAGTGACTCCCAAGGGACACCAGGCACTGGCTCTGAACAGGCTCCTCACTTTTAAGCAGCTGAAAATTGGTAAGACCCAAGCCCTCCTGTCCACGGAGGTACCCCTGCTCCCATCTCGCTTCTTGTAAAGCCACCATGAACCACATTTCCACTTCAGTGATGTGGGGGGGTTTTATGCAAAAAAAGAAGAAATCTTGAATTCTCTACTGTCTGAATTCAGTCTTTTCTAGCCCCAGGGGGACACAGGGAGCTCCCAAGGTATTTCCAGGCTGTCCCATGACATGCTGCCTACCTCTGCCCAGGGACTGAGCTACACTGCAAATGGCAGCATCTCCATAAGCTGAACTGCAGGTTGCACCTCCTCTGCAAACTCCTGGTTCACCTACACACCCAGAGCAAGCACCATCCTTCACACAGCGTCAGATGAGATTTAAAAACTCTCCCGGAGGAAGCTCATGTGGAGCTCCCGGGGGAGCTGATAAAGGAGCAGTGACAAACAGCCTGGCACAGCCAGCCTAGCACTGAGAAGCGACTGCCATCCTGGGGCTATGAGCCCAGTTCTGCTCCTGCAGCAAGGAAAGCTGCCCTGGCCGAAGGGCACACAGCACCCAGTGTGTCTCCCACCATGTGAACTGGGATTGAACGCAGGCATCGGGAGTTACCCCCATGTGAGCGAGGAGCAGAGCGTGTCTCCTATCAGCCAGCAAAATCTCTCTCCCATCAGAGACAAGTAGGAAGAGCCTGACCGCACTTTGAAGATAAATATAGCATGAAAATCTGTTTGCTCCTTACCTACATGTTTCAGCACTGATACCCTTGCTCCAAATAGCTCTCATGGTCTGTTCCCACACTTCTTAAGCAATTATGTTGTTTGGGTGTTTTCCCTTCCTTCTCTTCCTCCACCGCTGGGTATAAATACCACCTCCTGCTCAGTGTTAATAAAAGCTCAGAGGCAGCTCAGAGGGGCCACGCGCCAGCGGGGGAAGGCAGTGATGAACAGCCAGTCCCACAAAGCCATACATGAGCTTCTCAAAAGTCACAGAGCCCTCCCTCACCAGCGGCCACCTTGCTGCCCTGAGACATCCAAAGTCACTCCCCTGAATGTTATTTTTAGTTCCTGGCTAGTTTTGGACGACACCCTGGGACTGAGCTCCTGACAGCTGAATCTCTCAGCAGGTACCCTAAGAAATGCAGACTTCAACTGCAGCACCACTGCCTGTAAACACCTTTTCCCCTTGATGCTCCAGTGTTTCAAGGGGCCCTTGTCATCACATTTGCAGCAGACAGCAAAGCATTTTAAACAAGGATTGCACGTTGCTCAGCTTCCCTCGCTCTTCAGTGGAAGCTCATGATGCTCAGCCTTTTCAATAACGTGCCCATGTTCCACTCTGTCCCCAAAGGCCACCTCGAGGTGGGAACAGTTTCAGGAGCTCCTCAGCACTTTCAGCCCTGCGTTTGAAGACTTGCATCACCACACACCGGACAGCAGCAGGGACAGCAGGGCAGGGGGGAGCAAGAGGAGGGAGGAAGGCATCTTTTCTCACCCAGCTTTGCCAGCCTCAATGGACTGCTGCGAGGAGGGTAGCGGCACCTTGTTCATGATGAAGACCATCACCTCAGACTGCTGGTAGGTGGGCAGCGTGCTGGCGAAGGACCCTGCGGGGACAAGAGCGAGTTGGCAGCGTGTGAGGCGTAGCCCACCGTCCCCAGAAGCACCCAGGGCCCTGGGGTCTGCCCGCCTGCCCCGCTCCAAGCTGGCTGTCGGACCCCCATAGCCAGGCTGGGATAGGACCTGGCACCCACAGGCAGCTTTACCTTCAGGGCGATTCGAGACCCATCAAAATGCCTCCCAGGTGGGGCACCCCCAGGCCCAGGCAGGGTGAGGCTGAGAGATGCCAGCCCCTGCCTCTACCCCTTCCTTTTTCGGGGCTGGTGCATCCCCATCCTCAGCGGCTGCGGCAGGCTGCCGCCTGCCCTCTTTCCCTCCTCTCCTTCCCTTCCTCGGGGTCTCCTACCCAGGATAAAACGCGACTCTGCCTGCACACAGCAGCCCTGCCGGGGACGGCCGGGGTTGCAATGCCACCTGCCGATAACCCGCCACCACGCCTGCAGCACGCTGCAACAGATAAACCTCATTTCCCATCGCCGCTTTTAGGATGAGGGTGACTTTGTTTCACCCCAGATAATCCCGTAGACGCACAAGGCAGAAACCCACCGCACAGGGGATCACCCACCAGCACAGCCTGCGCCGGGCACGGCGGGACACCTCACCTATGGTTTTAATGACCGCCTCCTGGAACATCCTCTCCTCGTGCTCCTTGATGATCTTGGTGCTGACAACGGCAGCGCAGTCGTAGCTCCCCGTCAGCGCGTAGTCAATGCTGAGCCGCAGCTGCCTCAGCAGGGTGTTAAACACCTCCAGCACCGTGGGGCCTGGGGGGGCGAGAAGGGAGACGGTGGAGCATCGCCGGAGGAGAGCAGTGGTTTTCCCCGTGGAGATGGAGGCTGTAGTTTCCCACAGGACAATGTGGTTTGTGCATCCCATCACCCCATAAACAGGTTGAAAACAGTTTGGACAGACACAGAGTGACTTTTAGCCCCCGCCAGCTTCCCCGGTCAAGACAGGAGAGAAATGTCCTTCCAGGAGCACCGTCAGCTCAGCATATTCACAGCAAGCCCCTGAAAATCCCTTTGCCCCGTCACAAACGCAAAGGCTGGCATTGTATTCAGCCCTCCAGGTTTAGGTCGCTGCACGTGGGCATGGGTGTTGCGCTTGGGAGCACTGAAATGGCACAGAAGAGATCCCAAGCACCCATGGATGCTCCGGACTGGATCCCCCCCCACCAGCTCACACCTGGGTGCACGCCAGAGCCCAGCCGAAATGTCTGGCACCTCTTCACCATTCCCACCGCAATAAAAGGGCGAAGAGATGGATGGAGAGGATAAGTTTATTCACTTACCAACAGATCCGGAGGCTGCGATCACTGCTGCCTCCGAGAGGACCTCCACGATGCCTGCGCGCACGGTGGCCGCGCTCTTGCTGTTGGCATCCAGGTGCCCCAGGAGCTGCTGGATCACGAGATGGGAGTGCTGCGGCTGGGAAGAGAGCATGAACGTCAGCACGGGTGCTGCATGCATGAGGTGACAGCCCGTTTCTGTAACCCACACGGCTACCGGGGACAAATCCTGCACGTGTGCCCAGCTGCACTGAGTCCCTGCCCGGCTCTTTCCAAGACAGCTCCAGATGGAAAATGAGAGGAGGCACCTGGAGGAAGCCTGTTTTACATGACTGAGCAAAAGCTTGGAGCAATTTGCACGGGAAGAACGATCTAAAGAGCTGTACAGATCTAAGGAAATTGTGACAATTAATCCTGGGGATTTCAGGGAGAAAAGATTTGATTTTTGCCAGGGTTTCCCAAAGACATCTATACTTCAAAAGGGTCCTGCTGAGTTATTGTGACCTGACACTTCCAATATGCATTAACAGGATTTTATAAAATCTAGTAGCACTGTAAAGGGTTTTAGTCAGTTTACAGGATTAAAAACAAGAAACGAGAGCAGGGGGCGGAGATCTGCTTTTCACTGTAAGAGTTCTCCAAGCAGAGCTGTGGCTTGCCTGAGTCCAAAAGCGAAGCAAACTTCCAAAGGGGTGAAGTGGGGCAGCAGGTCTGGGACAGCCTCAGCAGAATGGGAGCAGGGTGGGAAGGCAGCACCATGCCCAACAGCATGCAGGGACCCATGAAAACAGAGTTTCATTGAGATCCACATGGAAAAACAAAGGACGGACCTCTTCCCATCACTTTGGGGTTTACCTAAACTGCATTTCCATAGCCCCCAGTGAGAAGGGGAGAGGCTGGCAGGGTCTGTCTCTGAGAATCCCCATGTCTAAGGACAGGGATGCTGGGCTGCAGGTGCTGTCGCGATGCCTGGTTTGCCCAGGGCACTTTTCACCCCAGACAGCCCCTCTCCTTTTCTGTGGGGATGAGAAGTTTGGGTTGATTTACACAGCAACGATCTGGAAAGAGGCAGCTTTCCATGGAAGCCCAACTGCTTCCTTTGGAGTGTTTCACAGCACGCTGCTAGCCCGTCTGATTCAGCAGGGCTTTGCTTTTCGCTGAGAGGGAGGGAATCGCTCCCGGGACTGAGATACAAGCTCCATGAGCAGCATCCTAAAACACGTACGGCTGGCGCACAGCCAGGTTAACTAACACCTATCAGCCATTTCCCCACATACCCATGGGGCCCCCAGCCCACTCTGCCAAACACCCGGGCTGCGCCTGTCTCCAGCCCATTTTGGGGCACGTTTGGTGGCCGAGCTCATTGCGAGCACTCGGACTCGGCACTGCCGGGATGCGGCAATGCGGCGGCGGCTCTGACTCAGCCCAGGCGTGGAGGCAGACGCGGATGCTCCCAAGCATGCACATGCATCCCCAACCGGTGCCGCCAGCCAGCGTCCCGCCAGCTCCCCACCTGGATTGAGTACATGATGATCCTGAAGCAGCAAGTGGCAAAGATCTTCGGCTCCCAGAGTGAGTGGTTATCCAGGTGGCTGGGAAAGAGGTGGAAATGGAGATGAAAGTAACTGTTGGTCCCACAAACCCTGCAGGGGTGCAAAGCAGCACCAAGCACCAGGGACAGCCAGAAGCAGCAGGAACCAAATGCTGCAGGCAAGGGCAGGGACACAAACTCCTCTCCCGGGTGACTTTTCTCAGCGACAGCTATCTATCCCATGCTATATTCCTCACTGCATCCAAAAATGAGAGCTCAGCCTGAAACCAAGTTCCCATCTCCAGTGCTGTGCCGAGGGGAGCCAGAGGAGCCCATGCCTTCGCGCCAGCTCTGGCCCGCATTGGCTGTTTCCCCGTGCCTCAGTTTCCTTTGTGCCAAAAATGAGGGATGCACGACTTACATGAGTACGGGCTTGATGGCGTTCTTGATGTTGCCGTACGCCGCTCGGCCCAGCAGCTCCCTCAGACACCTCTCCGCCAGCTCCGTAGGGCTCTCCTTCTCCTTCTCGGTGGCTTGCAGCGGGGAGGGGGAGCGGCTGTGAAAGCAGAGGAGGGCGATGAGAGCGGCGCTGAGTGTGTGGCAGCAGTGGGGGAGAAGAGGCACAGAACCCGGCCAGGGAGGGTTGGAGCAAAATGGTTGTGGCATCTGCCCGCACCCCGCGCTGCACAGGGCCGTGGGCTACCCCTCACACAGCCCGCAGCCACCCCACAGCAGTCAAACGTCACCCTGCCAGGCAGCTCCATCCCAGTAGAGCCCAGTGATAAAGCGCTGCTGGATTTGAGCCAGATCAGAGAGCAGCACGGGTGCACGGATTGCAGAGGAGGGGGATGTGCCAGGATGGCCCCGCTTGCAGCACCAGGCTGTGCCAGGCAGCAGGGACAGCCCCTGCGTCCCTGGGACTGGGATGACGGTCACGGTGCTCAGTGGTGGAGGGGAAAGGATCTCATCAGTGAGGACGCAGGACATAACGTCCTCCCAGGGTGAACACAGCTTCCTCCTCACAGCCCGGCACAAGTCACCCTGAGCACACACACCCCAGAGGAGACCCATCCCTTTTTTCCACACTTGGGCTTGTTTGGCATCACACAAACACCATGAATGCTTTTATCACCTTGATGCTTCAGTTTACAAGAAAAAGGGAAAAGGCATCTGGTCAGAAGCCAGCTTCCCAGGGCTGACACATCTCTCTTAACCTTCAAAAGGAAAATCCCAGGAGGAATTCATGCCTGCTTCTCTGCTCTGCTCTTCTCAGCTAAGCATCTCCCCTTCAAACACCCACCTGGTGGCAAGCACGCAGCCGGCAGGGGGTTACGCTGGAAGAATGGAGGGTCAGCGAGCAAAGCCATACTTCAGTTCCTGAGATTCCTCTTGCCTGCCTTTAAAATAACTGCTTCGGTAACATTTAAGCAGGAATCCCTCACAGAAGTCAGCCCACTGAATGGGCAGCTCAGAGCCTTTGCAAACAGCATGCCTTAACTGCAGGGACAGTGCAGAGAGCTCTCTGCTCCACGGAAGCCACGGTGCCCTGCAGTGGCCAAGATAGCGATAACCTTCACAGCACCAGGTGACATGCAGAGCTCCTGCCACCTGCAGCATCCTTCAGTGAGATACTCACAGGGTTTCCCCTCTAGCCACTGGCCGCATTTTTCACGAGCTGCAGGCACAAATGAGCCTGCAATGCCTCTGCCTTGCAAAACCTTGGCAAAAGCAGTCCCAGGGCCCTGAAGCTGCTGGAGGAGCAGATAGGTCACGGCAGCAGCAAGCACTCACCTTTCGGCCTCCTCTACATGCTGTAAGTTGAAGAGCAGTGAGGGCACGATTTTGTCCATGTGCTGTGGGTCCCAGATGTTGGCTTGCAGTTCGTCGTTCACCGTCTTCCTCACCACTCCTTGCAGGCCTTTAATGCCAGACATCCGGATCCTAGGGAACAAATGGACACCAAAATGCTACATATCTATATAGCATACGTTATTTTACATTAATATACAGATATATACACAGATGAAGCTGTGCAGGAAGTTGGAGAGAAGACACTGACTTCTGCACTGCTGGAGGGGTTCGTGCAGGTGATGCCCCAGTTGTAGAATCATAGAATCATAGAATGGTTTGGGTTGGAAGGGACCTTAAAGGTCATCTAGTCCAACACCCTGCCATGAGCAGGGACATCTTCAACCAGATCAGGTTGCTCAGAGCCCCGTCCAGCCTGAGCTTGAATCTACCACCTCTCTGGGCAACCTGGGCTAGTGTTTCACCACCCTCAGTGTAAACAATTTCTTCCTTCAGACTAGATAGTCTGAATCTCCCCTCTTCTAGTTTAAAACCATTACCCCTTGTCCTATCTCTACAAGCCCTGCTAAAAAGTCTGTCCCCATCTTTCTTCTAAGCCCCCTTTAGGTACTGGCAGGCTGCAATAAGGTCTCCCTGGAGCCTTCTCTTCTCCAGGCTGAACAACCCCAAATCTCTCAGCCTGTCCTCACAGCAGAGGTGTTCCAGCCCTCTGACCATTTCTGTGACCTCCTCTGGACCCCACTCCAACAGGTCCATGTCTCTCCCGTGCTGAGGACCCCAGAGCTGGACGCAGGACTCCAGGTGGGGTCTCACCCGATCGGAGCAGAGGGGCAGAATCCCCTCCCTCGACCTGCTGGCCACGCTGCTTGGGATGCAGCCCAGGACACAGTTGGCTTTCTGGGCTGCAACGGCACATTGCCGGCTCATGTCCAGTTTTTCATCCACTGGTACCGCCAAATCCTTCTTCTCAGGGCTGCTCTCAATCCCAGCTGCAGGCCTGGTATACCCCAAGGCAATCCTACCGCCTCGCATCCCCGAGAGACACGGCTTCCCGCAGCCCAACAGATGCAAGCGGGACAGGCTCTGAACCAGCTAAAAATCATCCTGGCAGCAGCAGCCAGCTCCCATCCACCGTCTTTCCCAGGAGGCCACCGGGCGAGCGGCAGCCACACATCTCCATGGCACGCACTAGCCAAGATGGAGAGGTGGCACTGGCAAGCCTGGGCTCTCTGAAGAATTGGTTTTGGCTCTAGCAAGTCTCTGTTCTCTGGCTGTGGCACACATGGAGGGTTTTCCCATTTCCCCCGTTCCCAGCAGCTGCAGAGCCGAGCTGCACCCACAGGGATGCTGGATGCTAGGGAAGCCTAGGTGCTTTTTGACACCTGTGTCCCTTCTGGGTCCGAAAATCCTGACTCTGCTCTAGTTAATAAAGTCATCAATAAAAATTTCCCTACCCAGCAGGATTCCCAGGTCTGAAACCAGCCCCTCAACACCCACTGTTAATGCCTGAGAAAGATAGTACATGCTTATCTGCAGAAATAAATGCATTAAATAACCGGCTCTGAGGTGTCCCTAACACATTTTGCAGATCTGATCAAGGCAATAACCTGACCGAGACACAATTCTTGAGGAAGGAGCTTTGAGCAGGACCAAGGGCCCAGGAAAACAGTGCGCTCCTTTTTAATTACAGGAGCTGCAGAATTTCTCTCTTCCAGTCTCCAATGCAATTTAGCCAGCATCACCAGTGCCCTGAAGGTCAAGTGAAAATAATGAGCCTTCGACATTATTTCCTTATTAAGGAAAATAACCCCTGTGAGTCTGCAGAGTTAAAAGGAGGCAAGCCTGGTCCTTGGAGACAAGCCTCCACGAGCAGTGGTGAACCTCAGGGGTTCACCCATCCGCAAGACAACCGGTCCCTGGTAGAGCAGCTCCGGGAACAGCACCAACACGATGTGCTCTAATGCTGCCTGACATCTGGGCTCTGCTTAAAACTTGTCTCTGGCAGCAGTGGCCTCCTGCCCAGAGCTGCCTGGCGAGAGCCACAGGTGCTACGCCATCAGTGCCTCACAGGGCCATTTCAAGCGCCGGGTCTTTTTAAATACACCACCGACAGGCTTGGCCTTGGCAGCAGTAAACAACATTAATCTGTCTGCTTTAGTCGTAATTAATCCCCCCGGGGTACATTTCCCATCACGGCAAAGCAAGTCAGTCCTCGACGCTGTCTAGAGAGATGTAACCGCCCTTAAATGTGGAAAATCACAGACCACGTGGCTGCAGGAGGCAGTTTTTGAGGGAACATTCATTCTGCTAAGAGTGGGGGATCTCTTCCCATCCTCACCATCCTTCCTTTTGGGGCCTGGATAACTTCCTTACCTCCTGCTCTGAGCTCCAGCTGTCCGCGGGCCGTGGCCCTGGAGCAAAGACGATAAATGCTTAAAGATGCACTGAGGCAGCCCTGTGACGGGCAGACTGCAGGTGTTACCTGCTCACATTTCGGCCAAAGAAAAGAAGCTGGAAGCCCCAGGGCACGTTTGTCCTTTGTCCTGTCATCAGCTGTGGTCAGAGTGAGCACAGCTGCCCTGCTCTCAGGACAGAAAATGCAAACCAACTTCTCCCACACATGTGTAATGCCGCACACAATATCCCACACAGCAACAGAGGTTGGACATGAGCTGCACTGTGTTTTCTAGGCTCCTGTTTCATCCTCCCATACCGTCAACAGGGTTTAATGCTTGGAAAATAAGGGAGTGTAGAGAACAGCAGCCTGAGCGCACCCAGCTCTGGGGAATCACTGCGCACCTTCATCACAGCACAAAGCAGTCAATCCGTGCAGCCCACATCCAACCTGTCCCCAAAAGCAGGCACCTCTCTGGGAAAGGCAGAGGCTGGGGGCACAGGGAAGCCCCCCCAGGACGTCTCCTCGGAGCCATCGGGGCCAGGGACATCCCGCTCGCAGCACTCACTTCGTCCGGATGTCGAGGTCGTCGTGGCTGGAGTGGCACATCTCACTGAAGCGGGAGACGAAGAAGTCGTAGCTGCGGTGATAAGACGGGGTGTCTTCTTCGATGTTGGCAAACTTCACGAACTGGGAGAGAGGAAAGAGGGCGTCAGCTCAGAGGGCGTGACAACGAAAATATTCTTAAAATTCCTCTCCAAACCAGCAAACATTTGCGGGCTTCAGCAGTGTGACACAGGGCTCTTCACTACAGCAGCTCGGTGTGTGCTCGGGATGACAAGTCAGGCTGCCCAGCTGCACCCAGGACGTGGGGTCCCCAAGCGGGAACCTGCCACCGCACAGCCCCACCGAGCTCCAGCAGCACCCAGGCCTGGCTGCAGATGCTGCAAACCTCACCGCAACCCCTAAAGGTCCCTGTAAAGGGCATTTAGGGGTGCAATGAGGCTCTGAGTTAGGGATCTCTAATATGCAGCACACACTCGTAACGGGATAAATTTGCCCCCAGCTTCTTTCCATCCTCCCAGACAGCACAAAACCCAGCCAACATTTCCCAAACACTGCTGCAGGGGTGAAAACAGCCTTGGAAATGCCAGTGGAGAAACCAACTGCAAGCAGGTTCTTAACAACATCCCAGATCTCACCCGCAGCACCCAGCAGCACGAGGTCCCATCGCTCCCTTCCAGCATGGCCACGCCAACAGGCGTGGAGCTTGCCAGAAATGCCAGCTGACCAGCAGATCTGGCTTTTAAGCTTTCAGGGACAGAATTAAGGAGGAAGAAAGGATAAACATGTTTTCAAGCTTTCCTCTGAATTCCAAAACTTATTCTTGAAAAGATGGGAACAAAGGGTCAGGCAGGAAGGGGGAACCTCAACTCATCCAGTCACGCCGAGAGGGGTAGCTTTAAAAAAGGAAAAATAAATAAAACCTCAATAGCACAAGAGCTGCCACAAAATCCAAGGCATCAGCTTCTGGCTGGAACATACAGAGCATTCAGCCTGTATCCATGCAACAGTGCCCGGTGCTGTGAATGGACGAGGTTTATCCTTGGCCTGAGACAAGCATCGTGCCAACGAGTCCCTGTGCTTTATCATCCCACTCAGAGCAAATCATAAGCAGCTGCTTGCCAAGACTTTGGGCAGAGAAAGCTGCTGGCTGCTTTTGTGCTCCCGTGCTGCATCCGCTTCAGCATGCTGGGACAGCTGAGGGCATTTGCATGGGCATGCAATGAAGGGAGAGGATGCTCCCTGTCCAAGCAATCCCCAAAAACATCCCAGCTGCTAACTGCTAGCCAGCAACACTGGGAGAGCAACGAAGCGGTGCTGATGCCGGTGCAGCCCCATTGCTTATGACAGCGTGGCACAAAGCTCTGCGGTCGCACCGAGCAATCCCACATCACTCAGGCAAGCTGTCCTGGGCCAAGGCATCAGGACTACTAGGTTCATCTTCCAGCTGGGAGAAGCTAACCTACCTCCACGGGGTTACCTGTCCACCTTGCATTTCGTAGGGTGCTCAGCACCCTCTGGAGATGCCATGCTGCACGGGAGCTCCTTCTTTACCCCAACCCTCTCTGCAGGCTTTTCTCACTTCTTGCTTTCTGCATTTGCTAGCATCCAGCCCTGCCAGGACAGCAGCAGGCAAATGACCCACCGGTGCCCCTCCGCAGCTGGCAAAGCCAGTCCGCCCGTCCCAGCGCATCACACAGGTGCTGATTAGCATGCACTCGCTGCACCGGGCTATTAATAACGTCAGCTGCAAAAGCTGGCTCTGTGCAAGGAAAGGAGCCGGCTGAGCCCTGCCAGGAACTGTTCCCAGAGTGCAGGGACTGGCTCCAACTGATAAACTCCTCTTACTCACCAGAAAAATGCAGGGCTGTTATATAAGGAACCTCTGTACCAGGCAGCTCACAAAGTAGTTTTTTTAAGCTTATGACAACTCCACGTGCAACCGGAGGCAAGGGCAGGATTCAGAGTGAGGAGCAGTAACGGGGCTCCCTGAGGCAGCTCTGAAGAGCCGTCCCAGGCATCCCGTGGCCAAGAAGCATCGTGAAATAAAGGAAGGAAATGGCTTCTCTGCAGCCAGTACCTGCAGGTATCAATCCTACACCCATGCCAATGACAGCAGCTCGTTTCGTGCCATCGGGCAACCAAACAGGACCACCTCATCAGCACTCCTTATTCTGAAGCTGTGGAGGCCCAGGGGATGCCAGCCCACCCATCCACGCCAGCAGCGCTCATGGTTCAGCTCTCTGCCCCGAGGGCAGCTTCCCCGGCCGGCTGCCAGGCACAGCGAGTCCTGCTCGCCTCTGTCCTCAGGGGACAGACATCCTCGCGTGGTGCCACTATGCCCAGTGACACTGGATGTAGCACAGTGTTCACATCTGCCAACAGCTGGAGGCAGCTGCCTGCCCTCTCTGCATCCATTTTTCACCTGCAGCCTCCAGCAGAGCCCAAACTTGTAAAAAGCAGCCAAGAACAGAGAAAAGTCAGCCTCAAAGCCTCTCCTTCCTCCATCTATGGGACATTTTTAGGACTCTGCCACTTGCTTACAGGCTATTTCATTCTTCCAAGATTTCACTGCCCCTACAAGAGTGCTACACCATGCAGCAATTAGGGGAGATACCCACGCGGATCCCGCTGCCAACCTGTGCCCAATGGCAAAAAGCAGCACCAGGACACATGGAAATGACCCAGCAAGAGCTGGGCCGGCAGGAAAGGAGGCATCAATCCTTCAGGGAAAGTGACTTATTTTCACTAATGGGCACTGCATCCCCATCGAAAGCTGCTCTGCAGCTTCACGCCGTATTTCCACTGAGAAAACAGTTTAAAACATTGAAATGCAACACTATTTCTGCTGTGGTTTGAAGGGGTGCGGGGCTGGGCAGCTCAGGGCTCCTGTGCTTGAAGCCGACAAGCTCCAACTGAAACATGGCTGGGACGAGCACGGAGCAAGCGCAGGGGGAATGCGAGGAGTGTGGCTGCCTTGGAGAAGCAAAACAACGGCTGGCAAGGGATAACGCTGCCACCTATAAATACATCAGACATAAATACATCAGCAGAGGAACATCAAGGTGGGGGAAGAGCTGTTTAAATGAAAGATCAGTGTTGGTTCAAGGAAAAATAAAATGGGAATGACATCAAGCTGGAAATTAGATGGTTCCTACCCAAAGCGGGGAGGTTGCCCAGCAGCCTCCTAACAAGGATGAGAAACCAAAGTGGATTTAAGCTGCAGCTCCATATGTTCACCCCGGGGATTATCGAATGGGGTTATAACGATCACGGGATGGTGGATTTTCGCTGCCGCCTCCAGCTCTGTGGCTGTGGAGCGCAGCGGGCTGGTCCTTGGGATCAGCCCCTCCGCAGCACAACACCTTGGCTCTGTGTGAGGAGGGAGATGTGTTTCAGGCAAGATTTCACACCGCGGAGAATGACTCACTTGGAGCAGGTTTCTATAAACAACCTCCTCCCGCCTTTGCCATCAGCTCCGTTATTGTGAAGATTGCTTGAGACAGCACCCTCTAATTAAGCACGAGCCTGAGGCACATTCCTCATTAGCAGATATAGGAAGAAGTGTCTCATTATCATCACTCACTTTTCTATAAAAGCCCACAAGTTTTCTGTGCTATGTGCCCTCTGAATACCGCCACGCTTGAGAAGGCAAAAAACCCCAAAGCATCACCAAACCATCATTCCTGATCTGGACTCCTCATTAAAACACCTGCTGCTGATTCCTGACTGCAGTGACAGCAGCACTAAGGAAACACCTATCCTTGGTCCAGGACCATCTCTCCTCTCCACAGGTGCCTGAACATGGGAGGTTTGCAGACTGGAAACATGAGGCAGGGCTCTGTCTTGCCTTGACCCAATGCCTCCCACTTGAGGATGTCCGTGCTGGGGCCGGTACGCTGAAGCCTCTGCTGTGGCATCGTGAGCCCCTGCAGCGAGGGCTGTCCCCTCCCCAGCTCCATGCCGGCAGCTCCCATTGAGGTGCAGCTCCATGCCATATTCCAGTGGATTTAGGGCTCTGCTCAGGCACCAAGGACTTGAGGAGCGTCCAGAGAGCAGCCACGAATAGGGAGATGCTGGCTGAGTTGAGCTTTAAACCCTACCTCCACCCCAGGTCCCTCTGGACCCTGGGACAACCCCTGCATTTCTTGAACAGCTCAGGGGCTGGGCAAGGGGATGTTGCATGCGTTTGCAGGCAGGGCTGCACTGCAACATAGGGTGTTTTCTTAGCAAGAGATCCAGCTGCTTGCCACTGGGACGGATCCAGGCAGCTCTGGCACGTCTCAAGAGGTTTGGACAGCAAGTGGAAGTGGCATCTCTCTGGTCTCCCATGGAGCTTGGGCCACCCCTGGGCAGAGGGATGCGGGTGCTGCCTGGAGACCCTGCTCCCATTGCAAGGGGCTTTCCCAGGCAGCCCGTGCAGCATATCCGAGGCTTACAGCAGCATCACCGCACCAAAATGCTATGGTAAGCTGTTGTCAGCAGCAGGTTTCAAGTGAGGCATCAATCCTCCCTCTTCTCCAAGGGCTGTGGATTAATAGGTTTGCCAATGGGCAGCTCACATTGCTTTCAGCTGGGAGCAATTAGCTGCGAGGGAGAACGGGGCGTGAAAGGTCTCCGCTCAGCTGCCCGTGCCTCGGCGGAGGCATTTACAACCCTGCGTCCATGACCGTGCTGGTTCCTGGAGGAGAGAAGCATTGCAGGATGCAGTGCTACCCTGTCCGGGAGGCGTCAGCAGAAACATTAACACCATCCCTCTCCCCATCGCACACGGCAGAGAATTAAAGCTTAGAGCTGAGCTGTCTATGCATTTCCCAGGTGCTTGAGAGAGCATCTACCCAGTTCACCCTCCTGCCCACAGGATGATCATCTCCATCTAAATCCCCTCTTAGAAAGAAGCAAGGACAGATGCTGCTTGTCCAAGCCAAGCTACCAGGCACTGGCAGAGCCCTCGCAAGCGTGGGTGTTAGGTACGCCCAGTGTTCCCAGTAAAAAACGGCAGAAAGGCCGTGCACAAGTGGCTGCTGGCTGCCAGCCAGTATCAGCAGTTTGGATGCTGAGAGGATGTCACCTTCGTTCATCTGCGCTTCTCCTTTCCCCTTACTTTATGTCTGTGACCGACACATCCCCAGTCCAGCTAAGCCATTTATTGCAAGCAGCAGCTCTGTTTAAGCCAGCCCTTTTCTGAGTACAAATAGCTCCCAAAATCCATGCGGATCACCTCCTAAGTTAGTCTATTGTCCAAAACTGCTGACAGCCTTCGTGTCCTCAGGCTCGTTTACGGAAAAGCTGAATTCAAGAGAGGGAAGGCATGGCAGCAGAGATCAGAGACCAGCGACTGGTCACAGACAGCCTGTTTGCTGTGCACGGACAGTGCACGGGCAGCACAGCCAGGGTCTCAGAAACCGCACGCATGGCAGGACACACGAGAGGGGACACCATAAATCCTCCCCTGCAGCTGCTCCCCGTCCTTTCCCAACAAGATTTCCTGCCCTGGCACTGTGCAGAGACGCGGGGGTGACAGGCAGGGTGGAAAGCAGAGGACGGGGTCAGCAGGCTGCTGCCACCTCCCAGTGCTCTCCTACTCACCGAGTTGGTCCCCAGGATCTGCAGGTTGGGCTTCTCTGACTCCAGCAGCTTCGCCACCATCTTCAGGAAGCTCTCCACAAAGAGGTTGATGCTCTGGCAGTGGCAGGCCATGAGGAGCTGGTCCAGTGCCTCCATGGCGATACACACGTACCTGGGAGTGGGCAGAGGCCAGGGTCACTCCCCGACAGCAGCATGGGCCTGCGGCCATCCCTCCTCCTCCCCTCTCCCAAACCACCTGGGTGCCCACCGGCAAAACGCCAACCTCCTGCCCTGGCCAACCCAAGGAGAAAAATTTTTACACTCAAAATACCCTTGGGATATTTTTAGATGGTGTGGACTGCTCCCAGCAAAGACCCAGCTGCCCCGGGACCAAGGCTGCCAGCAACACCTTGCATCTCCCCCTGCGCTGTTTGTGGGCTTCCCTTGCCCTGAACTGGTCTTTATATCCTGTGTGAGAGCACTGGGCTTTGTACAGGGTGGGCTCAGCATCACAGGCAACCGTTCTTGCAGACCCAGCTGGTCCTGGCCGGGGAGGAGGGACAGGATGAGAACACAGAATTAGACTGATGTGCTCCAGAAAAGCTGTGCTTAGATACACAATAAAGCAACCCTGCAAAGCATATTCACATCACCCCAGAAGTTCCCGGGCTGAGCAGGGTTTCCTCCAGAAGTGCACAGACCAGGATGCAGCACTGCCCACGCCAGGATTACCTCGTCCCCGATCCCTCCAGGGACGGGATTCTGCCACTCAGTATTGGCTCTGCATGCTGAACAGGGACAGGGGAAGCCCAGAACCTGATTCAAACACAGCAGCAAGAGGGGACGCACCCGTGACGGGTCCCTGGGCCATGCAGAGGGCTTCCCTGAGCACAGCGCATCCCTTCACCATCCTTCCCAAGCAGGCTGAGCTCACCCACAGACTACCCTCCGGCAGCTGGCTTCGCTGCAAGCTGCCACAGTGCATCTTCCAGGCTATTTATTAAACCAGTCCTGTGACGCTCCTGCCTCTGATGAGAAGCTGGAAAACCTCGTGCCCAGCAGTGAGTCCCAATCAGGTGCCCGTTACAGAGGTGGCCAGCTCATTATGCTGCAACGGCAGAATTTATTGGGTGTTGCTTCACATTTCCAAGACAAATTGGACCAGTTGCTCGGGGTGGTTCTGCTGAAGTCTGTTCACAGGCTGGTCGTGCGGTGCTTTCTGCATTGACAGCATCTGGTTCATTACCAACGCGGTGGCCAGAGCCCCTGGGTGGCCTGCTTGTGCAATGACCACGCTGACCTCCAGTTGCTGGTTGCCCACTGTGTGCATAAAGCCTACCGAAGAAGCAATCCCCAGCCTCCGACTACTCTGAGCAGACATTTATTCCAGCTGGAGTTGCCCAAAATACACAAAAAACTGAAATGGTGATTGCACTGAGTCTGACAGCTCCAGCTCTTCTTGCAGGACCTCTGAGGTACCCAAACACCTGACATGGACCTGGGACCTGGACACTGGTAACAAAACAATCTTTACAGCTCCTTACCACCTCCCTTTGACTCCTGCTCTCCGTGCTGCTGTGAATCTGTATCACAGCAGCTCACATCAAGCCCAGATCTGCCACAGCCAAAAGCAGGAGGTGGCAAGCACAGATCTCTTTGCACTGAGCGCATTCCTCCTTTAACCTCCATTTTTCAAGCTCCTTGCACAGCCAGATTTGCAGCCTGGTTGGCATACAGCAGCCACCAGCTTGTGCTGCAAGAGGGAAACCTGAAAGCACTGAGCTGGCCAGCAGCGAGGCGGGCAGGAGCTGCCCATCTACTTGTGCCAGCCCTGCCTGCACGTTAAAGGGTAGCTGGGGAGGCAATTGCCCTTTTGGGGAGAAAGAGGTGTCTGATAAACCCTGGACTTCCAGGTTCCAGTTGGTAAAACACAGCAAGGTCGATCCCTTCTCCTGAGGCCCCAGAACTGTTGAAATCTGGCTCCAGTCTTGAGTAGATTCTCTGGTGTGCTGTAACGTGGTTGAGCTCAGACTGCAGCCTGTACTTCAGACACCATTACAGCTCTTCCAGATACCGCGATAATAAGAAGCCAACTATTCCTGGATCTGTGAGGCTCCTACCCATCTGTCAAACTGGGTTAAAACTGGCCCAGAGGGTAAAATGATATGAAGAGGTGACCAATGACCAGCATGAAGCATCAAGCTCCTTTCTTGTAGGAGACAAGGGTGAAAACAACTTCCTGTGGCCCAATATTATTGCAACAGCATGGCTTCTTTTTTGGGGACAACTGGACACAGGCCACCAAGAGGGAGAAGGGACACTTGTGGAGTTGTTACCTCTGACCTACACCAACCATCCTCTTACAGATGACGGGCTGCATCTCTGCAAACGCAAACAAGAGCACTTTCTCCTTTCAGCAATAAAAGTAACAAAAAGATGACACTCAACAGGCCTGAAATCAAGGCTATCTTCATCTTACACGCAGGAGACAGGTACCTACATGCTCAGCCGCTCTTTCAAAGCCTGGCTGTGTGTCTGCAGCGGGGCAAATCCTTCTGCTCCAGCCAACACTGACCTACAAACGAAAGGTTGATCCAAACCGATTTCAGGCATTTCAAAGTTAGACTTTGAAAATCAGCTAGTGCTCCAACCCAATTACGTGCCTATATGCACAGGCGGTGGAGGAAGGAATATATTCCCCCCTCCACCCAGTGAGGCTTGTCATTAGATGTCAAAAAAATCTTTGAAAGCCTTTCTTTTCCCAACATAGCAAGCAGAGCCTGTTAACAGCCGCTTAACCACAGAACATCAGGCAGAGCTTTGAATGTCCTGTCACTCGCGATGACGGGTGATGCAGATGAGGCTTTGAAGGTTTTTCAACTTTAACACTTCTTAGGCAGGCTGCTGGCTTCTCTTCCCCCAGGATAAGAGGCAGACTGAAGTTCGCACCACGAAGCTGAGCTGTGTTTGTCTGCCGCGGCTTTGTTCAGGAGACAACAAGAATCAATCCAGGAACTATTTCAAAGGGAAGGAGCCCTCCCATGCTCCCCCAGCATTTCTAATCAGGGCAGTCAGCTATTTCCAGGCGGGTGCTGCTCTCCTTGCAGTAAACATGGCAAAGCCTTGCTGGAAGCGATGTGGGGAGGGAAAACGAAGGGATGGGGCCCAGCCAGGACCACACAGGTAAGTCAGACAGAGCAAACACAGCAGTCCCCATCCAGCCCAACGCATCCCCATCATGTGGTCTCTGGAAAAGCGTCAGGGCGCTGCCCCTAATCCTTGCTCCCGCTTCTGCCACGTCACCATAACTCAATAGAGATGTGCATGGGGTACCACACACCCAAGCTTGTCACGAATAACTCCCAGCAAGCTGCAGCCAAGGCCACCCTGTTTAGCTGCTTGCCCACACCTAGTCAGACCTCCATCTGGCTCTGGAAGAGCCACGGTAGGCTTTTAAAAGCCAGGAGGTTGTCACAGGCTCCTGATGATGGCCTGGAGGGATGACGGCAGTCCTGTTGCTGGGGACAAACACCATACACACGCAGACTCCTCAAGCATGGACAGCATGATGCCAGGGAAATGCTACATGGCTCCCAGCTTGCCTGGTCACCTGCAACTTTGCAATGAGTTTGCACATCCCTGCGTGCTCCCATGTCTCACTTTCGGAGGCAGAACATGCTCAGGTCTCTGCAGCATGCTCGCAGCTTCAGGACACCTTGGAGCGTGCAGGAGCTGTGTGCCCCACACATTCTCCCCCTTCTCTGAGACCCTGCTACTATCTTGTGGTCCATCGTTGTGCCAGTCACTGGGGTGGCTGAAACAGCCTCCCAGTCCTTACCCATATCGATGTCGGCTCACATCTCGGATTAGCCGCTCGGAGAGGTAGGCACCGATGCGATCCAGCTTCTCTGGGGCAGACAGAGCGTAAAATGTCAGCTTCTCCATGTTGGTCTTCACCAGACCATCCTGAAAGACAGCAGTGCAGGGCGTCACGGCCTCACACCCAGAACCAGCAAACATCAGGAGCATCTCTGCAGCAAACCTTGGCAGCGATACCAGAGGTCTGGAGCATGCCAGTCCCGTCCCAGTGCTTCCCCACACCTTGTACGCAAAGGAAGGCAAATGAGGATTGCATTTAGCCTCAGCTGAGGGCTCTCTGATGCACCACAGCCAGGGGTGACCCCTGTGCAAGCCTCCATTGAGCACCCCACACTGTAAATACAATGAGAACCGTTTGCCAGCCCCTAGCAATGCCCCAGCACCGAGAGGGACAGGGGCAGACAGGGACATCAACACCTCCACACTACTGAGGCCAAACAACACAAGCGTGCCAAGCTGCCAGCCCCAATCCCCCGCAGCCTGGAAAACTGCGGTGCTTCCTCCTCTCCGCATAGCTCGGCAGCAGCCTCCTCTCTTGTTCAGCTTTGCTGCCAGCGCCATGACAGAACAGGCGCTCACCGCCTCCCTGGGTAATCCCAGCCCTGCTACCCCCAGCTGGGAACCCCTCTTCCACTGCCTTCGCATCTCAGCTGTGAGAAGTAGACAAAGAGACCGGATTTGGGATGCTCCAGGAGCAGCTGGCAGGGCATCCCCCATCTCTAATTCAGGGAGGCAGCAAGCAGGGAACCAGCTTCCCCGCATCCTGGAATCATAAGCAGCTTTTGAGCTCGAAAGCCCGGCTGAGGCCCCAAGAGACCCCCACTCTTAGAAGCTGCTTTCCTTATCGTGCAAAGAGAAGGATGTATGCCTTCAGGTCCTCTCCCCCATCCTCCCATCCATCCGTCCTCAGCATCTTCCCTGCACCTTTGGGAAAGGAAGCCTGTCCCTCCAGGCCGATGTGGCTGGAGGAGCTGCTTCTGTATTTCTGCTCACAAACGGGCTTTAAAGGAAAATCCAACCCTCCAGGCACAGTGGTATGGAGTCAAAGCATCGCCCGCCTCCCAGGAGCCATTTCTGGGCAGGTTACACGGCACCCCTGCAACCTGAGCTGCAGGAAAGCCGCGACACGGTGCAGCATGGAGCTTCGGCGCGTGAAGCAGTGCCTCGTTTACCTCTGGGTCCTCAGGGAAGATGTTGTCGACGAGTCTTTTGTAGCGAGGACGCAGGGCACCGCAGCAGCCGCACACACCTGGAAGAGAGAAGACAGAGCCAGTCAGCAGGGACAAAATCCTCAGCTCCAGGGCAAAGCCCTGTGTGGAGGTACCTTTGGTGGAAAACATATCCTTGGATTCAGTGGGGAAGCCCGGGAAGAGGACAGGGCACCGAGCTGACAACATCCCAGAGTTTTCGCAGGCAAAAAAAACAAGGGAAGAAAACCACAGCTGAGAGGCAGGGAATTGGCTGGTGACCAGCATCATTTGACGTAGGACTGCAGGGTTATCTGCTTTTCTCACCCAAGAAAACAGCCCCCAGAGACCAAGATGTCCAAAGTTCCCCTAAATCTGTGCCTTTCTCTCTCTCAAGATCCTCTTTTGCAGCTCCTCAGACCAAGACCTCTTTCCTCCAACCACTCACCCGAGGACACACTACTTACACCCTGCCCCACGCTCCCCAGGGAGCCAGCAGCAATAAAGAGAGCACGGACTGCCGGAGACAGCAAGAAAGAAAAAGAAGAGAAAGCATCTTATAAAGGCTGTGAAAGGAAAATGCATTTTCCCATTTGTAGCCCCAAAGCTGAGCTGTTGAGCAACACCAAAAACACCTTCGATTGCCCCCCTACCCTTGGGCTGCTGGACCGCAGTCCCTCTCCCCCAAGGAGGGCACCAAGCGACCTGGTGTTCTGCAGGACACCGACACGACCATACCCAGCCTCTCTTTTTGAGGGGCCTCAGCAGGTTGTCCCTGATGCACAAGCTGTGCCCCATGCAGCCTCTCCGAGAGCCAAAACTCGCAGCAGCAACTCTGCAGGCGGGCATCAGCCTCATCCCAACTCAGAGCAAAGCAATTAGCCCTAGCTGCTAAATATCCCAAACGTGGCTGCGATCCCCCGCTCTGCTTTTGGGGAGCTGCCGAGGGAGGAAGGGATCGTTTGCAACCTGGATATTTCTCCCTGTGCCTTATCCTGTTTCTCAGGGCTGCAGCACACGCTCCGCAGCAGCCAGGGACCCCTCCGTCTTCGGCTGGGGGATGGCCGGCGTTCCAGGTGGGCTCTCGAGCATCCATCGTGCTCCCACACGCACCAAGCACGGGGACGGCTGCAGCACCAGAGAGTTCAGCATCCGTGGGCAACGCCACCCCGATGCATGCCCCTGCGTAAAGCTGTACCAGCGCTGCCCTGCCTACCAGCCACTGATGAATATCTGCAGTTTGTTTATTTAAAAAAGGGGGAGGGAAAAAAAAAAAAAATAAAGATTCCTGGAGGCGCTACCCTCCCCAGTGCCGCTCTGAGGGCTTTGCACGCCAGCATTCCCCTGCTCCCTCACAATGCATTTTTTCCCCGGGGCCTGGCGTTACTCGGACGCTGCACCCCACGGAGAAGACCGGTGTCAGCCCCCCCAAAGCACCGGCCTTTGCGAGCCCGGGGAAGCGTGAGTAATTTGGGGCTGCTTTTTGGCAACTGCCGCCGATAAGCAGAAGCTGGGGGGACAAAGGCTGCGCCGGTGGGAGCCGGCGACCGCTCCCGCTGGAACGCATGAGCTCACGCCTGCTCGCGCCAGCTCCCGGCACTGGCACGGCTCGCTTCCTGCGATGTGCTCGCTCGCTTCCCGAGCGCTTCAGCCCGCGACCACCCCCCCCGAAAGCTGTCGCTTGCTTTGGGGTCCCCTTTGGCGTCCCCAGGCCCACCGTTCCCAGCAACGCTGCGGTGGCAAAGAGCTCCTTCCACCTCTCGCGCTCTCCCTGCAAACCCCTCCACACCTTCCCACTATCCAATATTTTATTTCTAAGTCTCCTGTCTGCTGCTCTCCCTCCTCCCTTCTCAGCTGCCTTCAATCGATTTTGCTCTTTTTCCAAAGTACCTTTAATCTGGCCCCTTAATAAATTCTCGTTTGCCATTCACACAAACGAGCGTCTGATGATCTCCTGAATCCTCTTAATAAATCCCCCTCGCCCGGGACAGCCGAGGCAGCGTGACTTATCCCAACTTGCAGGGCCACGCGTCCCTGCCGGCGTCTCAGCACGGGCCATGAGCTCTCCCTGTAAAATAGCTGGAGAGTTTCCCTGTAAGCGAACCCATTAGCCAAGAAGCCAGGTCCCCTCCACCTCCTGCAGCCTCCTCGGCAATTCTCTCACCTCCAGAAATGTGACTTTAGAGTATTTTCAGGATTAATGCACATTCCTAGCCCTGGGAAAGGAGCAAAGAGACCAGCCGTGTTCCCAATCCACCACCCTCATCCTGATGAATGAAACTGAAGAGCAGACGCAGCACGGATCCCATCAATAATAATTGCATAATTAAATCTAATGCCTTCCCTCTCACCTAACACAACCTCTTCTTCCAGAAGTAGGAGATTTTTAAGGCCTCACCTAAAGAAAGCAGCAGCAGGAGACAGACAAAGACCCAAAGTGCCTGCCAGGAGAGGGGACCAGGTGACCCATCAGTGCCACGGGGCAGGAGGACGAACATGGTCCGGACAGGGAAGGCAGGAAGGTTGCTCAACCCAAAGCCACGTCAGGCCACCGGCAGGCAGGATCCCACCACGGCCCAGCAGAAGGACAGGCCCTCCTACAGCGCAGTGTCTCTGGGTGAGACTCTCTGATGTCTCATAAGAGGGCTGAGCTCCCTGCAGCAGGGCACTGAAAGGGTCTCTCTTACTCTGCTTACATGAAACCAAGAGAAACTTTCCTGCCCCAAACCCCTGCCATCTGTCGGTTTTCCCCAGCCCAGACATACACAGGCGCAGACAGGGAGACCATAAATCCTTAAAAAAGCAGAGTAAAAATGACACAGACCTTGAAGAAAGAGGAAGATTTTCTCTTGTTTTATTTCCCCCCCTCCAAGGGCTCTCCAGAGAGCAACAAACCCAAGCCTGGTCCTGATGCCAGGGCTGAAATCAGCCCTGTGTTTGGTCTATACAGGACCCCCCCAGACCCTCGCAGCACCAAACCCTAATGCTGGGGCTAGCAACACCCCCCCAACAAGGGTCTCAGACAGACGTTCCTTCTTCCAGACACCAGTTTCCTTTAGCACCCACCACGCCGACCCCATGCACCTTGTACCCTCGCACCAGCACCGCAGCCACGGCTCCAGCCCCAAGCAAGGCGCCGACAGGCAGCATCCCGCCGCGAGGACAAAACACTGCAGCCGCAACGCACTCCTCCGGTCCAGGCTGGCACAAGGTATTTAAAAAATAGAAAGATGACACTGAAGGTCACCGGCAGCCAGAGCGGCTTCCCCCTCCCAGGAGATCCAAGCCAGCATCCCAGGGAAAAGCAAAGCGGGGAGAAGGTACCTGCTCCGGCCACGTGCAGCATCTCCCAGGAGCAGGCAGGGCCAGCGGCACAGAGCCGCAGAGCGGGGCCAAGAGCCCACGTTGTCAAAGCCATCACGTTCGGAGCAAACCGGGGGGCTCGGGGTGCCGGGTATCGCTCTCTTCCTTGCCAAGCAGTAGCCGGTGCCGGCCGAGTGGCAGCATCGCTGCAGGGGATGCTCAGCCGAGCGGGGAGCAGCCGTTTAAATAAATAAGGGAGCTTTCAGCACGGCTGCTGAGTCACCGAGGCAGCTCTGATGGCAGCTGGGAACGGTGCTGGCTTTGCTCTGCCGGCGTCTGCACCGGTACACGGGGGCGGCTGGGGAGCTGGGCATTTTGGAGGGCCCCGAAGTGGGGGACAGGGGCGATTTTTCAAGGTCCCTTGAGCCCAAAGCTCTCCCGTTTGGCACGTGAAGCATTGCTCGTTTGTGGGCAGCGCTAACAAGGGGGGGGGAGGCTCAGCGGGTCGGAGCTGACACCCCGAAACAGCACCCAGGGATGTGACAGACACACAAGCGTGGACCCGCACGGTGCGTCACGCTCTCCTCCTGCTGGCAGCCCGCCGCTGTGGGAACCAAGGACGCGGATTTTCTTAAAGATCAGGTAAAGCGAGGCATGGAGAAACGTGACTCAACCCTCTCCCTATGGAGGGAATAAGGTGGGAAACCCAGGAGCAGCATTGGCTCCCGCAGCTACCCATGATACGTGTGTCACCTCCGTCTTGCACCCACCTGGGGCACCCCAGTGGCATTTATTTTATCGGGCTCTTCACCGCCGCGGCTGAGAGTGAATCTGCGCTCTCGCCGGGGGGCAAAGTGAGCCAAAAGGGCCTTTTGCTTTGATAGCTCAGCTCCAAGAAAGTCAATCTAATTGGGGATAATTACAGTCTTTCAGTCCCAGCGACTGCGGCTTGCTAGCATAACCCCCACTTAGCTGCTCTGATGCCGGTATGAGCCCCGAGGCTTTCGGATAAACTCATTGCATGTGATTCCAGGAGCGGGGTTCACTGGTACCAGCTGTAACTGGGGTTGTTGGGATCGAGTACGGCCAGCTGAGAATGGGACGCAGGCCCAGCTCACCTCCCGAAATGACCATGCACTCTCCCACCAGTGCTCTGACCTTGAGCCTTTCCTTGTTAATCCCCTCCCCTCTCCCCACTTTAATGGCATCCTGGCAATAAGCACGGCTGGAAAACCTTATGGCCATATTATTCGAGGCCTGGAATTTACTTAATAAGGGCACTCCAACTGATTGCAAATAAATCTTAATTAAATCACGCAAAATCCCTCATTAAACCTAATATCCCATGAAGGTCGCTCTCTTAACCCCAAGCAAAAACACCGTCCTGAAGGTAGGGGTTGTACCACCAGCCCAGCATTGTCTTCCCCCGAGCCCCACACCGAACCGGAGACCTTTCCCTAATCTGCTTAGCAAAAGCTTATTTATGCAGCCAATATGACAGTCTCCTTCATACCCATCCTCTGACTCCCTCAGCACTTTGGCACCTGGTGGGTGAGCCTGCCTGGGGAAAAGGATGAAATCTTCCTGCTACGCTTTAGAAATGTCACTGAGCAATATTCAAGTTGGCCCAGCAATCCATCAGTCCTATTTTCCATCCACCCCGGGGTGGGCAAGGGGATGCAGTGAGGAGCCCCAGCCCATGGGAAGGGGAAAAAAACCCATCAGGAAAGGCAAGAAACAAGCAATGCTGGCAGCGAGAAGGGACAGACTCTGTGCTGCAAGGGATGGCGGACACTGAAAGAGATGTAGGGCACTGCTTGCAGACCCCCTCCTCCCCAAAAGCCATTCCCAGGGGAAAGCCTGCAGCCATAAGCAAGCACGGCTGTGAGCTCCCCTGAGGGAAAGGCTTGCTCAGGCGCTCCTCTGAGCTTCTGCCACCAATTTAAGAGGCAGGAAAACCTACACTAAAAATCCAGCTTCTGTGCCAGCCAGCCCCCATTTGCCTCCGCACCCCCACGGAGCCAGGGCAGATCCCGATGTAAATCAGCACAACCCCACAGGCCAGCAGCGGTGTAAAGCAAGCCAGTAAATCTCTCCCTAATCGTGTTTAAGAGAGCCAAACGCACTGGGCACTGATTAAAACCGCTGCCCAACGCCCTCCTCGCAGCGTGCCATGCCGGGAACAGGGTGAGGACTGCAAGGTGCCCCGTGCCCTGGCAGGGGGAGGCAATGGCAGCCCCCAAGCTGGGAGGGGAGGCAGATCGAGCAGTTCAGATCAGCCCGGTGCAAAGAAGAGCTGTTGGAAAAGAGAAGCCATGAAAAGATGGGGGACCTTGGGTGGTTGCATCCCCCCCTCTACCACCTTTAGGGGGGGAGGAAGAAGCAGGGAGGTGGCCAAATCCAGCTTGCCCCTGCAGCTCTGTAATTCAGAGCAATGTCCTGATGTTAATTAATAGTTCCTGACCTTCCTGAACTGTTTGGGTGCCACGGCTTGTTCCCTTTGCCGCTCGTTAATCGCTGCTCATCCAAGTGTCCTTCGGTAAGAGTCAGCATCTGCAAAGGGGGTGTTATAAAAAGCTGACAGCTCATCTGCGAGCAGAGACGCTTTTGAGGACGCTGCAGAAGACCCAAACTTCCAAGGGCAGCACAAGCCAGCGCTGATCACAGGGAGCCACATCTCTTGATGCCGGCACGAAGGGACAGAGAAATATTTCGAGGCACAGACAGCGAAACATTTCGAGGCACCAACAGCAAAGGAAGAGCAGAGATGCCTGGGACTGGCGAGCCAAGGCTGCTCCTGACAGGACGTATTTCTCTTGTCGCTGAGCGGGATGGACAGGAGCATGCCGGAGATGGAAACGCTCTCCCAGACATCGCCCGCAGCCCGCTCAGAGCCGTCGGCGCGAAGCCTTTTAGCTCAGCAATTAAATTCGCAGCTTCCCCCTGGCACTCCTCCACGCGCCGCTCTCGCCTCGCTTCCACCGACGCAGCCGGGGCTCGTCGGGGCAGACACCGCAGCCGGGGGGGGCAAAGCAGCTCCACGCAGAGCCCCAGCGTACGACCCTGTGCCTGGGCTCCCCCAGCCCGTGCAGGGACCCCCCAAACGGGAGCTGCTCCAGAGGCCGAATCCACGCTGGTGCCAGCTTGTCTGAATCCCACCTGAATTTGCCCAAACACGCTCCCTCCCATCTCCCCCCCCTTCCAAATGCCGACAGCTTGAGGCACGCGGGCATCAAATCCAGCTTTAACAACTCCGTGGCTAGCGGTGGGACATAAATCAGCCCCGCTGCCAGCTTACACCAGCGATGGATTTGGCCCTCCATTATTTACACTTCACTGCTTGGCCGAGCCTGCCACTCCGACACCGCAGCGCGCGCGCAAAGCTTCAATAGCGGCCAGATTAATTAATATTTCACAGCGGTGATTAGACTCGGGCATTAAGACCACACCAGCCCTTTTGCATGCAGGGGAAACCACCCATTAAGGGTAGAGCTGCGCACCGGGAGGTTTGCATTACGTACCTGGCACGCCGGCAGTGCCAGTTCGAGGGGAGAAGGGGAGTTAAGCGCCTTAATGGGTGCCTGGTTTTGTTACACAACCCATGGCAGAGGGAAAAGCTAGGGGGAGGAAAGAGCTTAAACAGCAGGAAATTCACTCAAACTCTGGCCTCGACGCAGCTCCTCAACGCGAGACATTCACCAGTTGTCGCGTGGACATGGTGTGTCTGGTCCAGACCACGAAGGTGGGGAAGCTCCGACGGAGGCTGAGGGTCCACCCAGCGTCAGGGCCAGCCTCTGAAACCTGCTTAATTAAGAGCCAGGTTCATTTTGCAAGCCCAGGGCCTTGCCCCACGCAGCGCAGAGCCGGATGTGATGGAATGGCCAAGGACACAGGAAGGCTTGCAAGTTTGAAACGTTTTTAGAGAAAAAAAACACATGCAACCCTCCCACCCTGTTTTGCACATTCAACAAAAAACACAAGAAGGACCTTCGTGAGATGCTGACCACACACGTTTCTGTGGTTTCTTATTTCCCCAAGATAGGCTCCATCAAAGCCTACAGACAGTTTTAGCTTTTGGCAGAAAACCTGACCGAACACCCTCATTTACAGAGAGACAGAAACGTGATGGGACCCGCTACAGCCACACTTTCTCTCCAGCCCTTCTGGGTTGTTCGCAGTCCCTGCGGAGGGGGAGCAACTCCAGTCCCCAAGGCAGAGCGACCTGCGACAGAGCTACAGCGCTGCAAAGGGTTCAGCCAAGAGCAGAGCATCTCTGGAAGTCCATTTTCTTGTGCAATTACTGATTGCGCAAGCAATTACCCGAGCCCTTAAGTGGTCAGGCTTGATGAGGTTTGAGGTGAGCAACGCCAGCTCCTGGCCTGGCACAATCCCCCCTAGCATTTGCTCCAGGCGGAGGAGTGCCCATCTTCACTGCACGGGTCAAATCCTGCCCGCGCATGGCAATGCCGTCTGGAAATGCACCAGGAAAAAAGCCCTGGACTCCGCCACGGCCATCAAGGTTTAACACAAACCCATAAAGAGCGGTGGCTGGGTGACTTGGGAAAGCCCCCAGCGCTGCTGGCACCACAAATAGCCCCTTTTCCTCTATGAGCGCTGAATTAATTCGCAGATCATTTAGTTAAAAAGCATAGAATAAAAAGCCCCCCCCAAAAAAGCTTAATTGCATTTCACATTCCCCTGCTGAGCCATACAGTCCCACCGAGCGCTATTTATTTAGCGCAAAACCCATCCGCTTGTGAGGCTGCTGGCTGTGACTCAGTGGCACGCTGGCAGCCCCAGACGGCTTGCAGGGACCTTGCTGGCGCCCACCACCGACAACGCCTCTTCCCCGGGTAGCCGAAAAACCTCATTTCCCCTGCTCCAGCTGCTGCTGAAAAAAAAAAAGGGAACCTTCTCTATTTCCAGCTCCGCTGGCGTGGGAGGAGACAGCTCGTGCCGGGGCGACCAGAAAGCAAAGCGAGGGAGTGTGGAGGAAACAAACTGCGGTGAGCGGCTGCGGGGCTGGACGGTTGGCATACGGCTCCCAAAGGCATGCTGCTGCAGCTCTGACACACACTGCCTTCCCAGCAGCTGCCACAAGTATGGGGGGGATTTGCAGACAAGCCCCACTGGGAACCCCCCATGGAAACGTTAACCCCATCCCATCTCCGCAGCCCCACTGCTCCCCGCTGTCCCCCTGTGCTCTCCCTACTGCCGTGCCCCTGTTCCTGGAGTGCTTTCAGCCCAACGAGCTCACTCTGCCTTTCGCGCATATTTCTGAATTAAAGCCCAGCCTCCTGGAGACGGCACTGAAGCAGGAAGGTTGCCGGCGGCTGGGTACACAAAGCACTGGGCTTCTCCTGCTGCCGGGGCCATGGCACAGCCCCCGAGCGTGGGGCAACCGTGCTCTCTTGCCAGCCAAAGCCTGATAGCAGCAGCCCAGCTCCTGTGGGGCGAAATCTCCCGTGGAGCAGCTAATCCCCAAGCCAGGCTCAGGACAGCAAACTCCCACCGGCGACGGGGACGCCAACCTGAAGGCTCGGCTCACGAAATTGCAGTTTGCACGACCCCAGCCACCCGGGCCAGGTGCCGGCACAGCTGGGGTCAAAGCTTGGCTCCCCCATTTTCACCGGTGACTGCAAAAGGAAACCGAAACCGGGCTGAAAACGGGTGCAGATCCCCAGCAGCCCTGCTCCACGTGCACGGCCACCACCACGGCCCCACACCACGAGCCAGGGGTGCCAGGCATGGCCATGCCAGGCACGCCGCTCTTGCCTCGCACACGCAAACACCAGCTCAGCGCAAGATGCCAGCGCTGCAGGATTAGAGGGGATGCAAAGGGTGGCCCGTGCCCCCCATGCTGCCCCTCTGACCACCTCCCAGGGAGGCAGCAGGTCTCCCCCATAACGAAGCAAGTGTCCCGCACCGCTTCGTCCTGTCCACAGAGAAAAAAACATCCCCAGTCACCCATCTAATCCTTCCCCCAGGCCAAGAGACAGTTAAAAGAGAGATTAAAAAGATACCAATAATCCTGTGCATTCCTAATGCACCTTTCATCCGAAGTATCCCACAGAGCTTTCCAGCTCCTGGATGCTTTCCAGGACCACGAGCCGCAGCAATGCCTGGCCATGAGTGCTACCGGGGAAGGGACTAGCCTGGCTTTTGTCCTCAAAGTCACATTCAGGTCCCCAGAGCTGCTCTGCCCTTCCCCACCCTAAGGAATTGCAGGCTATGTCGGAGCAGGGGCTTCCCCAAGATGCCAGGTAACCTGCGGGTAAGCGGAGCTGTGGCCCGATGTGGCATTGCCATTCCCGGTGGGCAGGACAGGCTGGCCACTGAGCCAAGATCCCAAGGGACAATCAGAGCACATCACACCCCTTGGGCCAGATCATTAACGTGGCACCAGGGGGGCTGGCGGGGCTCTCGGGGACCCACGACTCAGCTCTTCCCCAGGTTTGCAGAGGGGCTGGGGTCCCCTGCAGTTCCCAGGCAGAGAGAATTATTACGTGCTCCAGGCTGCTGCAAATTGCTCGGATGATGACAACAGCTCCCCGCAAATTCCTGCTTGCAAGCAGCACAAACTGCCAAAAGAAAATCCCCTCCAAAATCAGCCCAAGCCCCAGTGTGGATGCAAAAGCCCTGAGCAAGGGGGGGCAGCTCAGACGGAAAGGGCACTGGCGTGAGCGTTTGGGCATCGGTGATGGCTGTCCTGCAACGAGAGCATCACTGCCAGCCCACACCAGACAGAAGGGTCCTGTGGTCAGAGGGGGCGAGGGAACCTCGGCGGGGGGGGGGCTGCAGAGGGGCCGTGTCCCCAGGGCACACAGCAGCCGTCACCGCCGGCTGCCACAGCGGCGGAGGGGAGGGAAGCATCCCCCTCGTTTTGCGGGTGGAAAAATACCAGCTGGGAGACCTGAATGACTCAACGGAGGCCACGGAGGAGTCAGCACTGTGACGAGGAGAGGAAAGGAACGGAACCCATGCGTCCTGCCTCAGCTTCCCTCTTCCTGGCCCCACTAGGTAGAAACCCGCTCCCCAAGCCCCCCAGCTCCGCTCCTTTCCCCCCAGAAGGCAGGTGCTGCATCCCAACGCATCTCAGGACCTCCCCCGGTATGCACCCCATCGAGCCCCAAAACAAGCACCTCATCACCCAAGGGGGGGGGGGCGGCACCCTGCCCACCCATCTCCCTCCTGCCGCATCCCACCGCGCACTCACCCCTGGCACCGCAGCACCTCGCAGAGAGGGGGGCTCGGCCAGCAGCACCAAAGAGACCCTGCAGCCCTCGGGGTGGGCTGGGACCCCCCCCAAGGAAGGGCAGCGGTCAGGGGCTCCCTCCTCCGTTGCGCTCGCCCTGCGCTGACAGCCCAGGGAAGGATGCTCGGGAAGCGAGGATTTAAGAGCCACCCAGCCACCCCCCCCCCCCCCCCCCCCCCCAGCCCTTCCCAAAAGCTCCCAGCAGCTTAGCGCAGCCCGCTGCCCCAGGCGGGGGGGGGACACGGCCAGCTGCTCCGCCAGCTGCTCCCCATTACGCACGTGGCATCACCCCGCCGCGCTTCCCGGCCGGGGACACGGGACCCCGTATGTCCGCACTGCACAGGGAGGGTGTGACAACAGTGACAGCACAGGGGTCAACGGTGGGGGACGGCGACCCCCAAACACCTCAAGGTGTGGGGGCCTATATGGGATCGGGGTCTGCCCTATGCCAGGGACCAGGCAGCTCCCCAGTATTGCAAGGAGGTGGTCATATACACAACCAAGGTCCCCCGTGATCCTGGGGCGGGGGGGGGTGTGACACTTGGCCCCCCAAGTAACCAGGCGGAGCTGAAAAGCCCTATGTAGCACCCAAGGCTTCCCCACCCCACGGACTGGGTGATCCGCCAGCAGTATGGGGGTCACTGGTCCTATAGAGAAGCAAGGTCCTCCCAGCCCTGGGGAGCAGGTGACCCCAGCAACCCGGGTTGGGGAGGGGGGCAGTTAACAGACTGTGGTCCCCCAGGAAGGGGGCCATGCCCCAGCGACAGAGGGGGCATTTGCGGCCCTTTATGGGACCACGGTGTGCGTCCCAGCCCCAAAGAGGGGACACCCTCCAGAAACTGGGGGGATGCACAGCCCTGTAAAAGACCAAGGTCCCCCCCAAACCCAAAGAGGGGTCACCTGCACTAACTAGGGAGGTGCGCGGCTCTATGTAGGACCAAGGTGTCCCCAAACCCAAAGAGGGGTCACCTGCACTAACTAGGGAGGTGCGCGGCTCTATGTAGGACCAAGGTGTCCCCAAACCCAAAGAGGGGTCACCTGCACTAACTAGGGAGGTGCACGGCTCTATGTAGGACCAAGGTGCCCCCAAACCCAAAGAGGGGACGACCTCCTACTAACTTAGGGGGCACACCGCTCTGCAAAAGAGCAGGGTCCCCTCAACCCCAAAGAGGGGTCACCCCCCAGTAAAGGGGGAGTGCACAGCTCTATAGAGGATAGAGGTCCCCCCCACCCCAAAGAGGGGATACCTCTCAGTAACTGGGGGGGGGGGGTGCACAGCCCTATAAAGAACGAGGTCCCCCCCGACCCCAAAAGGGGAGAGCCCCTAACCGGGCCCCCGGCGGGGGGGACACACGACCCCACGTCCCCGGGAAGCGGGGGCACACGGACGGCCCCGATCCCGGCCCAGGCCCGGCGCCGCCCCACCGGGCTCGTCCCCGTGTGTTTGTGTGTGTGTCCCCCCCCCGCACCGTGTACCCCCATGTACTCACCGTACATGGCCGCTGCCGTCGGCCCGGCTCGGCGCGGCTGCAGGCGGCGATACCCGGCCGGGCTCTGCCCCACCGAACGGCGCCCGGCCGGGGGCGGCACCGGGAGCGGCGGCGGCGGCGGGGGGGGGGCGGGAACGGCAGCGGCGGCTCCTCCCGCCGGCACGGCCGCAGAGCCCGCCCGCGCCCCGCCCGGCACGGCACGGCACGGCACGGACCCTGCGGCACCGGCTGTCCCGTGTCCGTCCCCCCCCCGGGGGGGGGGGGGGGTGCGCCCCGGACCACCTCTGCATCCATCACGGTGCTTCCCCCCCCGCCGGGCATCCCGCCCCACGCTGCGCACCCCACAGCACACAGCCCACGCTGCCCCCCCCCACCACCCCACCCGGGGCATGGTCCCACGGCCGGCAGCACAAGCCTGGCAGGGGGTACAGCCACGGGTGGTAGCGGCTCTGCCCCCTGCGCGTTTGGGGTCTGCCAGCCAGCCGGGATCCGCTCGGTTCCCACCCCCCCGTAACACACCGGTGAGCCCCCAGCATCCTTCCTCCGTGGGCTGGACAGCCCCGAGCCCCATTTGAGGACCCCAAACCCTAGCAGAGAGGTTTCCTTCGAGAGCTTGCGGTGCCCCGTGCCCGCTATCTGCCATCGCTCATCCTGGGAATAAGCACCCCGGAGCGTTACGCCAAGCCACTTTCCCCCGTGGAGCGTGTGCTCCCCGCTTCCCGCTGCCGGCCCCGTGGAGCACCGGCCCTGGCATCTGCGGCCACCTGAGTGGCGACCGTGAACACCGCGGCCTTTCCCTGCACCAGCCGCTGCCAGCCCGGCCAGGTGGGAGCTGCACCAGGTTCCCAAAATGTGTAGGTGTGCTGCTGCCGGCAGCAAGGGTTGCAGGGGGACGGCGCAGGAAATGCAGACAGATCCAGGTCGGCTCAGCTGCTTCTAGAAAGTGCTGGAGAGCGAGACTGGGGGGGCTCGGGCTGCCCTGGGGAGACAGGGATGCCAGGGAAAGGGCTGAGAGCACTTGGAGGGGGTGAGGAATAAGGAAAACACCTTCCCAAGGTGCCTTTCCTTTCCATTACTGCTGCAGTGTCCTTAGCAGCACTGATGCGATGCAGCAACGCCCCGCTGCCGAAGGGGAAACCGAGGCAGGGAGCCACCCTGTCCGGGTTCCGGCATCGTCGGCGGTCCTGGCCACACATGCAACAGGCGCTGCACCGGTGCTCCCAACGCACCAGTGCCCGGCCACAGGTCGTGGATGCGAGCTCTGATCATCTCCCACTCTTCATCCGACTGTGCAGTTGGTGTTGTCACCTCCCAAAACCCGCGCCTCCCGCTTGGCAGCACAAACGGGAATGTGAGGTCCCAGCTTTCTCGACACCCCAGGCAGGGAACAGAGAGCGGGAGCCACAAGCCAGTGTGCGGAGGTGATGGCGTTCCCACCTCGGTTGCTGCCTTAGCCCCCAGCCTTTGGGCTCCACTCGAGGATGAGCCAGAGGAGCGTGGCACGAAAGGCTGCCGCATCCCCAGGGCGCAGGAGCACCCAGCGTGCCAGGCAGGGCCAGGACATGAGAAGGTGTCAGGGCATGGGGCCGCAGAAGAGCATAAAGGAGGGTATAGCGCAGTATGGTATGGTACAGTATGGCACGGCACGGCATGGCATGGCATGGCACGGCATGGTACAGCACAGCAAGGCACAGTACGGCACAACCTGGTTCAACATGGTATAGTACGGCATGGCACTTCACGGCACGGCAGAGCACATCACGGCGCAGCCCAGTCTGAGGCAGCACAACCTGGCACAGGAAAGTTTGGCATGGTTTGGCATGTGCAACGCACCACAGCACTGCACAGCATGGCACTGCATGGCACAAGACAGCGTGGTCCTGTGCAGCCTGGCACTGCAGAATACTACACAGCAATGCCCAGCACAGCAGAGCGTCACAAGGGCACAACCTTTTCTCCTTTACATTTACCTTTTTGCCACGTCCCACAGCCACCCTGCAGCCACGGCGTGTCCCACACATGGCAAGACCAACCCATCTGCAAAGCCTGAGCCCTCCCCGTGCCAGATGCTGTCACAAGCACGAGCGACCCAGCAAAGCAAAGATGCTGCTCTGGGCCGTGGCTGGGGACAAGGACAAGGCTGGAAGTGACAGGGCACCTTGGCCAGGGAGGGCCAGGGGACCAGGGAGGTGCTGACACTGGACTGACGCAGATCTCCCCCTCCCCAAGATTTTTGCTGCATCTCTTCCCACACGGCAAAGCCCCTGGGTTGGATCATCTAATTAGGCAATAGCTGGTGCCTCACGATCCTCCTCGCAGGGAAATTATGTTTTAATTAAAACATTTTGGGAGTTAATCTGTGTTGCCAATTCCCCAGGTAGCAGAGCAGCCGCACAAAGACCCGTGTTCCCAGAAGACTGGAGGGCTTTCACGGGGGACATGGCAGCAGTCACAGGCCGAGGGACAGGGCTCCTGAGCGTCCCTGGTCAGGTGGAGCCCCAGAAGCAGTCGTAAAGTTCTTTTTGTTGTGAATTAAAAGCCTCAGAGTAAAACCTGGTGATGAGGGAAGAGCCTGATTTGCCAGATGTGGCAAATCCCCCCAGCCCAGGAACCCTCGTCCCTTTGCTTACGGGGATTTGCGAGGCCATCGGCTTGCCACAAAGGGACGCGGTGGTCATCGGGACAGCACTGTGGGGTGGCCAAGGAAATGAGTCACTTCAGGGACGTGGGGACAGCCCCCACTCAGCCGCCAGCACCAACCCCCACCACCATCGACAAGCCCTGAGCCCCGCCCAGTCCCCCCTCAAACACGTAGGGCTGGTTTGAACCCCAAAAGTTGTTGCCACTGGAAAAGCCGGGCAGAATCTCTGCCCTCAGAGAGCAAGGACGGACACGAGCATCCCCGCTCAGGGCCGGGACGGATCCACGGAGGTTGGGGCGGGGGTCCAGGCCACCTCTGGCACGTGGCTCCTCCCGATTCATGGTGCAAGATAAGGGCGAAGAAGAGTTAAACCCTGCCCGCCACCAGCGCTGCCCCTCAGCCCCTACCTGTCATCGCCACAACGGGGACCCCAACACACTCCAGCCTTGCCCAGAGGAATCCAAGCACGTCTCTCCAGAAAACTACAGTCCCCCTTACTTCTCCAGCAGGCAAGGTGGGGATGCCGAATCGCTTGGGGCCTGGGATGCTCTCGGGACACACGGCTGCATCCCTGCCTAGGGTTCAGAAACGCTGTGCAGAGCTCAGCACGGTGGGCAGGGTGGGCATGTGGGACACCGAGACGGACCGCTGTGCCCCGAGCCCCGGGATCCCTCTCCGGGATGGCTCCGAGGGAGTTGGCTGGCAGGCGCTGGGGGAAGGCAGCGACCTGGAGGCAGCCGGAGCTGCGACAGTCATGCCGGGAGGACGGCGAGGAGCTGCTCGCCCTGGGCACCTCCTTTGTCAGACAGGTCCATCCTTGGTCCGTCTGCTCCCTCCTTCCTCGCATCCCCCCCGCTCTCCCGCAGCTGTTTCCATGGCCACGGAGCTGCTGCAGCAACCGCAGCGGGGTCTCCGGCACCGAGCCGTGCATCCCTTCCCCAGCCATGCAGCCGGGACAGACCCGGACCCCGGGCCCATGGCCGCTCCTGCACACCGACACTCGGCCTCGGGGTGTTTGCACTGGCTCGCACACGGCCACATCCATTCTGGCACCAACACTCGCCACGTCGATTGCACGAAGCCCAGGGAACGGGCTCTTCCCGTGCCCTGACGGTTCTCATGTGCAATGCACCACCTCTCACACGTCTCCGCGTTATTTCTCGCACGAGGATCCATTTCTTGCACGTGTGTGGCACAGGAGGGACAAGGCCCTGAAGAAGGGACGCTGTCACAGTGCAAGGCAATGCTACCCGCGCATGAATCGCTTGCAGCAGCAGACGGAGGAGAATCTCTGCTGAAAAACCAGGCACTGCCCTCCCTCCAGCTGCAAGGGGTCCACCTGTGGCCGTCTCTGCTGGGAGCACTGGTGTTTCCAGGTGTATCAGCCTGACATGCCCCAGCTCCAGAAGATGCTGCAGGCAAATCAACAGGTCACCTGAGCCTGAACCACATCTCCCCTATGCTCTGGGCTGGCCTGGGGCAAGTTCCTGCCGATGGCACCCTGTCCCATCTCCCCAGCCCTTGCAGTGCTGCAGAGAAACTCCCTGCAGACCTTCAGGGAGGCCCTGCGCTTGTGCTGGGGGCTGCGAGGGCTACAGGACTGTCCCCAACACCTCCTGGGGTCCAGACATCCACAGATGAGAACCGCGGTTATTCTGCCCCAACAGAAAGTCCGGGGACAGTGCTGTGCCCTGCACCACCCCACCACCCACACCACCAACACAGCACACCAACACCCTGGCTCAGGGATGGGGAAACTGAGTCACACGCTGCCTCTCATGCCCCAAAACCACCGGCTCTTTCCCCAATCCCAGCGAAGCTGTGCAGGCCACAGGGACACTCAGGGGACATGTGCAAGGTTGTCACCACCACAGCTTTACATGCACACCTCATGCACGGCTGCTCCAGACCATCAAACACAGCAGGGTGACAGTGGCAGGGCCAGTTCAGCCACAGAGGCAAAAAATCCAGTCTCTGCCAGCCAGAAACTTTGGTTACACCCACACGAGCAACCCAGGCTCAGCACAGACACAGATGGGAACATCTAAATCATGGTGACCACATGTCGTTACCAAATGCCTTAGGGGTGACCCAAGGGAGCGTCAGCAGGGAATGAAAGACTGGTGATCAGGACACACCGAAGCTTGTGTCCCTGAGCCAGGACTGGGGTTTGCGCATGAAGGAAATCCCCTTAGAGCCTCTGATACGTGCCTTAATTTCCCTGGGGAGCCTATCATGTCCTAAAGCCCCCGAAAAACATGCTGAGACAACACTTGTGTGTGGCAGGAATGGCTGTGTACCTTCATGATCTTCATATTCTTTTGCAGATATTGACGCTATGTATAACCATACTTTATCTGTGTATGTGTGACTTTACTACCCTGCCTGGATGTGATTTTAACTACACTGCCCCAATTATTGCTTGTCAAGTACTGTCAACTAACTATACCCCCTAAGCCTAATCTCTAATGGAAGAGTTTTTGCAGCATGCAGCCTTACATCAACTGTTGAAGCAGAGGAGGGAGCAGGCACAACAAATGTGAATATCTGTCCACCACAGGTCACACAAATCCTGGAATGTGCTCAAAAAATAGTCAAATGTAGCTGGTGGGAATGCCCTTTAGTGTCGTCTCCCCCCCACTATGGGAATATTCAATGTCTTTCTTCATCCCTCAGTTGTTATCTTTATTTTGAGTAATATTTTATTTGTTTTAGTGACTTCTTTACATATTAGTACCTGGTTTTCGGCCTGCACTATTCTGACGGTTTCTTCGTGCACCACCGTATCGACTCAACGTGACCCGTCATTGCTCCATGACCAAACTCCCCTCCATGCCTGACACCCCCAGGGAGGGAGGTGGGAGGCATCAACATCGGCCTTGGCCTTAGGCCACCACAACAAGACGACCACCCTTTCCCCCACCAAACAAGGGGTGAAATGCAATGCTAGCAGTGCCTCACAAGGTATTTCCAGGCCCCGTGCGCGCCAAGGACAGAACCGGCATGGAAAGGGAGCAGACGTGGGATGTGATGATGGGTTTACAAGCCCAAATGGTGCTTCCGCAACACAACAATTAAAAAGGACAGTCCCATCAGGGAATGTGAGATTCCCCAAGCCCGGTCGGCTGGTCCAAGTCACTTGTCCAGAGAAGAAGCCATGCCCTGCTCCCTGCCCGATATCCATGGTCATGTAAGTCTTTGCATGCCCGGATATTAAGTCTAGTCCTGTATTAGTGAATTACTGGATTTGCTGTCATTATGACCTGGATAATTGCACTACTGATCTGTATTTATTGCTGTACTGTTATTTAGAGATAAGTTGTTTATCCCTAAAGCTGCTGGTCTGGTGTCTGTTGCCATATCCTGAACCTATAAGTCGGCAGGGCTGCTGTAAGCCCTTACACTGCCCAAACTCGGTAAGGAGTTGGCACACTGCTAAGCTACCTCCCAGGTCCTCCTGTCCAGGTACAAAGGGGTTCTGTTCCTCCCAACCCAGAGAAAACCCCACAGAGGGCTTTATACCTGGTAGCAAAACAAGGAGAAAAAAAATTACCTTCTTTTTTTCTCCTCTTTTCCAAACAAACTAAAGGACATGCTTGGCCCAGGATGAAATGCCCAAAGAAATCCCCAACTTCATCTCTGTCATGTCGCTGGGATCGGGGCAGGGCAGCGCTTGCCTCCTGCCTGGCAGTGGGAATTATAAGCCCATTCCTATGCTGCTACTGAGCAGGTAGGGTCCCTGATAGCTTGGGAGAGGGGACAGTGCCCTGGACCAAGGCGAGGAGCTGCCCAGAGATGTCCCCACTGGCATCTCAAGGAGGAAGGGCTGAATTCACCAAATCAGCTGCCAGACAGATTTGTAAGAAACAATAACACCCGTATGATCAGGAATGACTGTACGTGGATGCGTAGGACCAGCGGAGGGAGGGTTAAAGGAATCAGCTTACACTGGCATGGAGATCTGTGCCTGGTTTCATCAAGCTGCCAGACAGTGGGAAGATGAAGAACAAACCAAAGATAACAAAGCTAAAGATAAGGTGACGTGAAGATGAAGAACAGAGCTGGAGCCATAAAACACCCAGAGATGGATAGTGGCAGGACTCTTTTGGCAAAGATTTATGAGACCAGATCATGAGGCAGAAGATCTCAAACAGCCCACAACAGACCTGTCAAAAAAGCAGCTTCTCGTGGCCAGTCAGGAGGAAGTCAGAAGAGGGGACACGACAGCCGGCATCCCTGGTCCATAGCACACACTAGTGACCCCCAGCACCCACTTCTGCCACCCCCACTTCCACACCGGGCTTCTCGCCAGCCAGACGCATGCTCCCAGCAAGATGTGGCGGGGGGGGGGGGGCGTCACAGGACCCCTAAGCTTAGGGCATCTCCACTGAGGAAACCCCCTCCCGTGCCCATCTTTATCCTGACGGCAAAGTCCCCCAAGAGCCGAGAGATGCTCAAACGACGTGGTCCCTGCCCGGGGATCTCCTCGCCGAGAGGCGGCCGTGACCGCCCTGGGAAGAGGACCTCAAACCCCCCAGCCGTGTGTGTCCCCTCCCCGTACCTTCTCTTCGAGGCATGGATGCAAAGGTTCCCCTTCTTGACAGGATCTGGCCGGACTACAAGGAGCAGACAAGGACATGATTTACAACCAGGGTCCCCGCGGATGGCCCTGCCCCAGGGATGGGCCCCTCCACTCAGACCCCGCGGGCCGTGTCCCGGGGTGCCACGGGGCCACTGCCAGCTCTGGTGTCACCTAAGGCCACCAGCAACATCGTCCCCTCAAGAACCTCTTTCGTGAGGGGTCCATCCTCAGGGAGGGCCCATTCCTCGCCCCCCACCAAGAACCGAGTCAACACCAAACCCAACAGCTCCTAAACAAGACCAAACCGATATCTTCCATCCAAACACGCCCCCCCAGAAAGCTGCATCCCGCCCAACCTCCCCGGCCCGGCCTATTCTCCATCCCACAAGGACCCAGCTGAAGCAAGAGAGCGGGCAACACCTCCCCATGGCCATGCAGCAGGTCTGGGCGGGGGGGGACACGGGAGATGTAACCCCCAACCGCTCTACCTGGAGCTCTCCAGGGCCACACCAACCCTCACAGCTCGGCCCGTGAGGACAGCCGGACGGCCTGGGAGCACCCAGGACAACACGATGCTACGCGGTGCTGCTGCTTTCGAACCCCTGGAGATGCCGGGACGGGGCGGGGGACATGCTGCTGAGAGCAGGGGCAGAGGGCAGGCCGCGCCGCAGGTGGGAGGGCTGCTGCTCTCACCCCTGCTCCCCTTGGGGAGGCCAGGGGACCCGGGGCCGCGTCTGTCGCTTCACTACGGCACCTCGCTGCCGACAACCAGGGCAGGGCAGGCAGGGCAGGCAGGGCAGGCAGGGCGGAGATGGCGGGCGGGGGGCCCGAACCCGGGTCCTTCCCCTCCCCACCGCGCCTCACTGCCGCCCCCTGCAGGACGGGAACGGCCGCTGGCGCAGCGGCGCGCCCCAACGTTCTCGCCAAATCTCGCGAGAACTTCGGGCACGGGTAAAAGGGGAGGGGGGGGGTGAGTGGCGGAAGTCTCGCGAGAGCCGAGGCGCAGGGCGGCGAGGCGGCCCCGGGCCCGCCGCGCTCCCTCCCTCCCGCCTTCCTTCCTTCCTTCCGCCGCCCCAACCGGGCCCGGCCCGGTCCCCGCCGCCCCGGCCCGCCATGGAGGCGAATCCGCCGAAGCGGAAGGAGACGCGCAAATCGCTACGGATTAAAGTCATCTCCATGGGCAACGCGGAGGTGGGCAAGGTGAGGAACTGCGATTGGCGGGCGGGCGGTGGCGGGCAGGCCAGCTACCCAATGGGAAGCCGGGTGCGGGCTGCCGCGTTGCTAGAGAGGCCGCGGATTGGTGGCTGTGCCGGCCGGCGGGAGCCAATCAGGGGCAGGCCGCGCCGTGCGGTGCGAGGCGGGAGGTTGGAGCGAGTGGAGGATTGACAGCTTCGGGGGTGGGGCCGCGCGCCGTAACGCAGGGTTTTATTGGCTGCGTGGCAAGGGGCGGGGCCTACGGGGAGGGGCGGGGCCGCAACGCTTCCGCGCGTAGCGGACGGCGGGTGTCATGGCGGCGGGTGTAATGGCGGCGCCCGTGGCCTCTGCTGTCAGCGGCCTCCTCCGTGCCCGGGCTCCTCCGTACCCGCCGCCCCCCGGGGCAGGCCCGGTGCGGGGCTCACCGTGCCTCTCCGCCCCGGCACGGGTGGCCGGCGGTCAGTGGCCGGCCCGCGGTCCCGCTCGGGGCTTGCTCCCCGGCCCGCCAGGCCCCAGAGCGTCCCCCGCCTCTCTGTGGGGTGGGTCCCTCCGTGATCCGGCTGCTGAGGAACACCCGTTCCCGTGTCCGCTTCCTGCAGAGGGAGCCCGCGTGACCGTGTCCCGGCCGCAGATACCGTCGTGCAGCGCCTGAGGGTAGAAAGTGAGGATCCAGCCCTTAGTGCCTTCCTGGAGGGCAGTCGGAGGCTGCTGGGGGAATCCCACCCCTCCCCAGTTTGGCTTTAGTCAGGGTTTCCTCAGCAGCCTCCCTTCCTCCTGCTGTGGTGAACAACACAGGTCTTCTTTGGGATGTTATTTCTCTTCCAGCCAGGTTCTGATCTGAAGTGCTGCCCTTTTTTTGTCTGCTGAATAAATGTAGTCTTGTTAAACTGCTGACAGCACAAGGGCTCCCTTGTGGGCAGACAAATGCCTCACTTGATAGTAAGAAAATCCAGAAGGATCTTGCAGGACAGAGTGAGTGAGCAAAGAGGTGGCAGGTGACATTTATCCTTGTGGCATTTATCCTTTGATAGCTGATAGCAGTCGACTCCTCTGCTCTCCCTAAACAGTATCTCTGCCAGTCAGTGGCAGAATTGGGGATGGAGGGACCTGATGTGACCCTGAATGTCCTTCTCATGCTGCCTGCTTGGGCTGCCAAAATATTCTTCATGGCTTTTGGGGAGCTGACTGCCCCCAGGCCCCTGAACACACAGCTCCTCTGGGCTGGATGTTTTCTGTAGGGGAATAAATCAGTTTCTTGGCACTCCTATCTCCAAACAGGTAAGGAGTAGCTGTCACCCGGGGGCTGGGGTCCTGGGTTTTCCTTCCTTTGCAGAAAGAAAACTGCTCCTGGTAAAAGTTGATCCTTTGGTTGTGGGTTAATCAGCTAGTTTAGGGACTTAGGGCAGAGTTGATGTCTCTGCAGACATCCAGCTCGCTGGGGGCTGTCAGCGAGTTCCCTGTTAATGTGAATATTATGGTGTATGGTGCCATCCTGCTGACACTCCCTTTTCCTTTCTCCCAGAGCTGCATTATAAAGCGTTATTGTGAGAAGAGGTTTGTTCCCAAATACCTGGCAACTATTGGTATTGACTACGGAGTCACAAAGTAAGCACCTTCACGGTGAGGAGCCACAGGTGCTGGGAGAGTGGGATGAGCTGGGTGGTCGCAGACAGCAGGCATGGGTCTGCCAGGGCCTGGGCAAGGTGTCTGCTGTGGGCGGCACTGGTCTCCACAGGGGCAGAGGCAACGTGCAGTGGGGCTGTCCCACCTCCTGCAACTCCTGAGTGACCACACAGCTCTGAGCCAGACACGCTTGGCTCTGCCAAGGCTGCTTAGTTTCCACAGCATAATCTGCATTTTTGCTTTAATAATAAGGTAATCTGCATAATCTGCCTTCCTCTGGTAGCATAGCTCCCCATTACCATGTTACATCCAGAGCTGGTGGTGTCCTTGTCTGACTGGCTGTAGGGGCAGTTTTCTGGTGATTAAACCCCGGCACTCGGAACTTCTTACTGATTTTTCTGTCCCCAATCAACCAGCTCTGTCTCTGCAGAGGGCTGGCTGGGGCACAACCTGTGCAACAGCTGAGCTAGAGCCTTCTCAAGTGTTTCCCACTTCTCTTTCAGAGTGCAGGTCAGAGACCGAGAGATCAAGGTGAACATCTTTGATATGGCGGGGCACCCATTCTTCTATGAGGTAAGGCAGACCCGGGTCCGGGCAGCACGCCGCAGGGCTGCCCTCAGCCAGCCCATCTCAGAAGCATTCAGCACCCGTCAGCTTTCCTCAGATGTGCCTGAAGTTGGGTTTGGGGGTGGGAAACTTGAAAGTACATTTCTTAGGAGCTTTCTCTGCTACAATGCTCTCCCTTCTTTCCTGCCATTGACACCTAATGCAGGCCAGCACTGGAAACCCCTGCTGCCTCTCTGTCAGCGGTGATTCCCTGCTGCTAGAGGTTGCCGAATCCAGGAGCCTGATGGAGGTGAGGCTGCCACAGCTGCGTACTCCGAGGTCCAAACAGTAGTGAGGCTGAGTGCATATCCCCAGTAGGCACACATAGGCACACCTATACAAGACATATATACGTATACACATGGCTGGCTGTGCAGATCAACACAGATAGAAACAGCCAGTGATGGCACAAACAGCACCAGTGGCCTCATCCTGGTCTCTCTGGCTGATAGGGAGAATCACAGTTATTAAGACTGGAACCTATAAAGCCACAAACAACTCCGATAGAAAGAATAATCCAACAACTTTCTCATAAACCATGAGTGTAAGGTTTGGCTGTGCTACCACTCGTGTTGCTAACCCTATTTGAAAGTGACTCCTTGTGCTTATGAATCTGCCCATCTTGAGGTTAAATTTACTCAGATTGGGAGATCTTTGGAGCTTACCTTGGGCATTTGTAGCATACTGGCATCCTAATCCCTGACCAAAGTGCTGTAAAACACAGTTGGACTAGATGATGGTTGTAGGTCCTTGCAACGGAAATATCCTATCCGATCCTAAAATTATTTGCTACACGAGTAATAAACAGTACTGTTTACAAAAAGGAGCTTGCAGGATAAAACTTTAGGATTGAATACGTAGACTACAACATCCGTTTTGGAGAGCTGGCACAAAGAAATGATAGTCCTCATTGTTAATCACATTTATTTTAAATTATAAACAAAGTAATAAAGTGGGCCCACAAGTGGAAGAAAGGAACATTAAATGTTTTTCCAGTATAATCCTATTAACAGTGTAATGCATACTAATTCTTAATTATAAATACACTGTTGATGCTTGGCAAAGTGTCATCCTGTGACTAACAAAAATATATAGAATGTTAGGAAAGAGCAGCTTATAACATGATAAATACTAACGTGACATAAAAAAGTGAAAATGAGGGAGGGCAAAAGAGTGAGACAACAACAAGGAATGTAATGGTTTATACTGGCCAGGTGACTGCCTGGCTATTGACTGTTATTTATCTGGTTACTCATAAGCCTCCCATTCCTCCCTTGTGTTCTCAGCATTTGCTTGTTACATGCTCTGAAGTTTGGGGCACAGCAAGGATTTCTATGTTATTTGTCTCTTGTGTGTAGAACTACAAGTCTTGACTTGGGTTTGTAAGTCCTGATACAGTACAAGTAGCCAGTGAAATGTAATTAATTAAGAATAGCCTGGAATACAGCAGGAAGCAGGGAGATTGGAGGGCAGAGCTGACAGCATAAAGAAGTTGAGGGACAGAAGACTGTAAAGACTCTTCTCATGCAGATGTGGTCAGTAGAGGTCTTTCTCTGTAGCACAGTTGTCGCTTGCAGATGTATGAGCTGCTCACATGTATTGACTTTCTGGCTATGCCATGGCCAATCCATATGAGAGACAATGGAGGAGAGAAAGACTCGGAGTCCTTGGAAAGTGTAATGGTCTTAAACTGTCCGTTTGGTGAATAAATATGTGGCAAATATTTATTGAAGAGCAACAAGACAGAAAACTGACTGCTTTGCTGCTTTGTTTGGTTTTGTATTTTCAGCATTTAATACTTGTGTAGTAAGTCTCCGATGCATAATTGGTTTTATACTAAAATATAAGTAAACAGGGAAAAATAAAAACAAAAACCCCTGCCAGGCACAAGTATAAACTGGGAGAGGAGTGGCTGGAGAGCAGCCCTGCAGAAAGGGATCTGGAGATGCTGGTCGACAGCAGGCTCAGTATGAGTCAGCAGCGTGCCCTGACGTCCAAGAGGGCAAACCGCAGCCTGGGGGGCATCAAACACAGCATGACCAGCTGGTAAAAAGAGGGGATTATCCCTCTGTATTCAGCGTTGGTGTGGCCTCATCTTGAGTACTACGTGCAGTTCTGGGCACCACAATTGAAGAAGGATGTGAAGGTCCTTGAATGTGTCCAGAGAAGGGCAACAAAGCTGGTGAAAGGGCTGGAAGGAGTGTCCTGTGAGGGGTGGCTGAGGACTCTGGATTGCTCTGGTTTGGAGAAAAGGAGGGTGAGGGGAGACCTCATTGCTCTCTGCAGCTTCCTGAGGAGGGAAAGTGGAGAGGAAGGTGCTGAACTCTTCATCCTGGTATCCAGTGATAGGATGCGTGGGCATGGTTCAAAGCTGCGCCAGAGGAGATTCAGACATTTGGACAATGCCCTTAATAACATGTTTTAACTTCTGGTCAGCCCTGAAGTGGTCAGGCAGTTGGACTAGGTGATTGTTGTAGGTCCATTCCAATGGAAACAGTCTGTTCTATTCCAATACCTGTCCTGTAGCTGACCTTAGGCCTTCATCCAGCAGCTGTCCTGGGGATCCTTGGTCTCCCCAGTTGCTGGCACTGGGCATACAAGCCCCAGAGGCTGAGCCCTGCTCCAGCTGCTGGTACAGACCCCCTTATGCACACCCACACGCACAGATGAACATCCTGTGGATCCCTCCAGTAGCTGGGCTTAGACATGCAGTCTGTCCAGTGACTAACCCTGGATCCTCGCTCTCCCCTGCTGCCCACACAGGTGTCTTGGTTGACTCCCAGACTTTCCAGTCTCCCCAGGAGTTGGTCTGACACCTTGTCTGCCATTGTGCGTCTGTACTCTTTTGTGTGTAGGTGAGTATTTTATGGGCTGATCGCTCTCCTCTGGCAGCACAATGAGGGTGTTATTTGGGTTCCTCCATCTGTCCTTTTTCTCTGATTTTCTGGTTGTGTGGAGATAAGATTTTTATCACAGAATCTAATAGGTGCTAGGTAAATGGTGATCCCCCAAATCTGCTGGGCTGCATGCTCTTAGCCTGGCTGTCACTGATGCCAGCGTCCTGCCTTTGTCCCCGCAGGTGAGGAACGAGTTTTACAAGGACACGCAGGGGGTCATCCTGGTCTATGATGTTGGACAAAAGGAGTCTTTCGACGCGCTGGACGCGTGGCTGGCTGAGATGAAGCAGGAGCTGGGCCCCCATGGGAACATGGAGAACATTGTCTTCGTTGTCTGTGCGAACAAGGTGGGCTGTGATGAGGAGTCAGGCTGCGGTGCCGTCCTGATCTCCGGCCCTCAGGGCTCGTTGTGTTCCCAGCTTGAGCCCAAGCTGTCTAGCTCCAGCTGCAGCAAGGGAAGTGTTGTTAGGTTGTAGGGAAGACTTTGTAAGAGCCAGGAATGTATGTGAGGAATGCTGGAGACCACATTTCAATGGGGTTTCGAGAATGTGGTGGCCACACGTCAGTCAGGAAGGTATCAAGTAGAGGTGACATTGTCTCTGGACTAGATAAACTCTCAAAGGCCTTTTCACTTGAGCTTTCTGTGCTTTCTTTCCATGCTGCCCCCATCCCTTCAGGATAAGCAAACAGCCTCTCCAACCAGACAGGCCCCTTACCCGCTGTTAGATGATTAGCCTTGGAGCTGTGTTCCTCCAGCTGCCGCTGCAGACCCTGGCTGAGCTCTGATCTCTGCCTTTTCTCCCGGTCTAGATCGACTGCACCAAGCACCGCAGCGTGGATGAAAGCGAGGGGCGGCTCTGGGCAGAGAGCCGGGGCTTTCTTTACTTTGAGACATCGGCACAAACAGGAGAAGGAATCAACGAGATGTTTCAGGTGAGGCAGAATGAAGGTGGTGAGGGCACAGACACCACACTGAGCCAGGATTTGATGGCAGAATGTCTCCTGAACTGCCTGGATCCCACAAAACCTGTTGACCCTCTGCCCCAGAGGTGTATTCCCAGTGAAATGCCACCCTGAGAAAGCCATAGCTGTTTAGCTGAGGTTCAGTGTTGATCCTCCCAGTCCTGACCTGGCCCTAGCATTGCATTGCTCAAAGCTGATGATCCCTCTTGCTGCACTGGGAACATGATGCAGAGATGCCCATGTCATCTTTTGAGGTCTGGCACTGAGCTGAAGTGGGTTTGAGATAAATGTGGGGCCTGGCCTCCTCCTCAGTCTGTCCCATGGTCCTTGCAGGGACCAGATCCCCCCAGACTGGGGTATCTCAGTCCCCCATGGCCATGGTGGGTGAACATTCAGCAGTTGTGCAAATGCTCCACCATGCTTCGGAGGATGAGCCTGCAGCCAGTGAGGGCAGTGGGGTCTCCTATGCACTGCTACCACCTCTGGGGACCGTTCCTTCCTGCTAACTCCTCCCTGTGTCCGCAGACTTTCTACTCCGCCATCATCGACCTGTGTGACAACGGCGGGAAACGCCCTCCTTCCAGCATGGGGGTCGGCTTCACCAAAGAGCAGGCAGATGCCATTCGCAGGATCCGCAACAGCAAGGACAGCTGGGACATGCTGGGGGTCAAACCTGGAGCCACAAGGTGAGGGAGACTTCAGCATTTGCCTGGCTGTCTGTAATCTGTCTGACCCGGCAGGCTGGTTGCATCTGTGGTCTCTTAGTGACCTGCCTGCTGATAAGCTCACCTTGGTTTATATAGCAGCTGGGCACAAGTATCTAGCCACAAAATTGAGGCAGTGGAAAAGAAACCCTCAGTCCTGAGCACCAAATTTCCCCTTTTAACAGACAAGCCAGGCTGGAGGCAAGGGGGGAATGATGAACATGAGAATTTCAGCCCTGCCAGCTGCCCGGCCTTGCATCCTGCCTCCAGGCTGAGCCGTCTCTGGTCACTCACTTGCCAGATGCACTTGGAGCAGCTCCAGCTTTACTTTCCTTGCCCTCCAGGTCTGGAGAAGCTTTCAGGCTGCTGTAAGGCTGCTGCCCACGTTATCAAAAAGGGATTGATGTTGGAGGTCTTCCACCTGGAAACGGTACTCCCACAAGACAAGCTTTCTCTTGTCTTCCTTGGAGGACCTCTGGCCAGGTGAAATTGGTCATTGCCTGTGTAAGGGGTTGGATATTGAATCTCCCAGTTCTGCTGTATGACTTGGGCAACTAAAACAAGCTCTCAGAGCTATGCCTTGCTTTCTTCTCTCTGAAACACAAGGACTACCCTTGTGTACTCCATAAGGAGGGGCTGGAGAGTGGATTTCTGGAAAACATAAGATTTGGGACTCGTACATCCTCCCGTTGGCGCTCTGAAATGTAGGTGTTGAGTCTAACCCCTCCCCCAGCCCCCTCTCATCTACAGAGAGAGATCAGCAGCTCTGCAGGGCAGTTTGTGCTGTGATCACCAGCACGGATGGACTCACCTCCCTCAGGAGGTGCCCCCCTCTCTCCACGGCCGGCAGCTGGAGCCGAGATGTCTGCCTTAGACCAGACACCCAAGGCTTAAAGGGCTGAAGTGATGTGCAATGCCTTCGCCCGGAGTGCGTAGGCGGTTTGATGCGAAGCTGAGTCAGGGTGCATGTGCCCCCACGCTGTCTCCCAGCTTTCTGTTCTTGTGGTGCCAGAGACTCAGCACACCAAGGCACGTGTCACAGGCACGTGTCTGTCATGGTGGGAGCATTTGTGCTGGCACAGTCCCGTGGTGGAGAGGGTGTATCTGCCCCAGGAGAGGGGATCTCCCCCTCATCTGCTCGTGCCACACCAAGAAGTGCCCTGTGTGCTTTTCTGCAGCTCTTTCTCTATAGCATCACCTCCAAAGCCTGGAGGTCCTTAGTGCCAGTGAGGGAAGGGTTCAAAAGTGTCTACACAGGGCCCTTGAGGACAGGGAGAGCTCCTGGCCCTGCTGTGCTCTGCCAGCGTGGCAAGGCTGAGCCGGGCTGTGTGTTGCATGGGTCCCCTCACTCTTGTTGTGTCTTCTAGGGACGAAGTGAACAAAGCCTATCGAAAGCTGGCCGTGCTGCTCCACCCTGATAAGTGTGTGGCTCCTGGCAGCGAGGACGCCTTCAAAGCAGTGGTGAACGCCCGGACTGCGCTTCTAAAAAACATCAAGTAGGAAACAGAGCCACTCGGAGCTGGAAACCTTCCCCTCTTCCCAGCTAGCTCCCAGGCAGCTGTACAGCTGTGGGGCACCCCTCTCCTCCTCACGCTTACTGCTGGCATGGACACAGACGCTCCCAGCACTGGCTGTGGGAGCAGGACTGCATCTGACCATAGTGTGCTTGCCGTGTGCTGGAAAGGGAGCAGAGTGCTGAGGAGGGGAGAGGGACCCCAGAGCCCTCCCCTGCATCCGTGGTTGGTGCAAGTACTGAAAGCAGTGAGGTCCCCAGCTTCCCGGCTGTGTTATACCTCCTGGGAGTTACCAGCTGTGGAGGGGCTTTGCTGCGTGGCTCTAACCTGTGGATGCAGTGAGGGCAGAGCAAGATCTGACCCGAAAGCTACTGCGCCTGAAAGCGTTGGCGTCGTGGGTGAAGGATGCCCAGGAGGGGTAATGGGTTGTCAGTCCTTCTGGGTTATCCTACAACCACCTCTGCAAGGCTGCCTGGGCTGAAAGCTGCACGGGCACTGCTGAGCACCGGGGTGGTTCAGCATCCCAGGCAACGCTGGCTCCTTCCAGCTGACACCCAAGGATGCTGCTTTTGGCAGTGAGGAGAAGGGTGGGTTGCTTGAGGAAACCTCCTCTGGTACTGCAGGGAGAAACTGGCTCCAAGAGTGTCCTTTTCCCCTTTTTCCCCAAGCTGTCATGGTGCCAAGAATGGTCCCTTTGGCAGGACAATGGCTCTCCCTGCGGCACCCACCTCCTCATCACAGCACAGAGTCTCCTGCCACCACCTCCTTCCATCTCCCTGAGCTAAACTCATCGGGAAGAGCCCCTGAGGCTGCAGTCCTTCAAGCCACGCACTCCCTCTCCCAGCCCTCTGCTTGCACCGTGCTGGTGAGCTTTGGGTAGGTGCCGCTGTGAGGGACTGTCCTCTGGTGTGGGTAGCTATTTGCAGACAGGAGGAGGGTGTTGAACCAAGGAGGAGGCAATTCAGCCCACAACATGGCTGCCTGTGAGCTCTGCCCTTCCTCCCCTCAGCCAGCCTCGTCTACCGAGCTTCACCCACACCACACAGCTGCGTGGGTGCCTGCAATCTGCCCGCTCGCTTGGTCCCACGGCACTCTCGGGTGAGGCGGGCGGTGGAGGGGCCACGTTCTCCCCCAGCCCTCTTCTCACAGCAGCAACGCATCGCCCTGCTTTGCTGGTTGTGTTATGGGTTGCGGATCAGCAGGTGGGTGTGAGTTGCTCCCTCCTAGTCACAGCTGCTGTTTGAATAATCTTGTTGATTTAGGGAGCATTGCTGGTCACCCCAACAAGTGCTTGTAGAGGCTTAAGATCTGGCCGTTGTGTTCCTGAGGGAGGTCAGAGCCATGATCGCTGCTAAGCTCTTAGGGGAGAGTAAATGGGAGATTCCTTGGGCTCCCATCATTTTGTCAGGACCCAGTTTTATTTTCTTGCTGCTGTATGAGCTTGTCAGGGAAGGTCAGGATGCTAAGCTACAAAAAGAAAGCCACTGAGTGTGTGCCTATGTGTCCTTACCCCACCCTACAGGTATCCTGTTCGAAAGTGTTTTCTGTTGTGGTCAGTGCAATATTTTTTTTCACTTCAAGGCAGCTTTTCTATGTTTCACCTTCAAAATATATCATAAATCAACAGTGGATTCCCCCCCACCCCTTTTTGGCAGCAGGCATTAAGGGACTTTAAAGCCAGTATCATTTTGCTCTTGCTCTGGTTTCTGGTGCTGGGTTGCTGGGAAGACGAAATAAGCTGTCCTGCTGGGAAGCACTTTTTGCTCCTCTGGTGTAGAAATAATCAAGGGGAGACATTGCTACAAGAGGTTAATGTTAAAAATAGCTCCATTTTTCCTCTCCCAGATGTATAAAAAGCTGGGCTGGGGGAGATGAGCAGGGCAGGCATTGGAGCTGTAAGTTACACTGATGGGGTCTTGTTCCACACATTTTGAAACACTATGGAGTTCACTGGAAACCTCTCCACTTGTCTAGTGGAGGAAACCACTTAATTCTGGCTTCAAACCTATTTCTCTGTATTTTTTTTCCATTGAGATGGGTAAATAATCCTGTTGCTGAATGGTGCACTTCACTTTGAGGGTGTGATCTCAGTGCCTGGAGTGGTTTAAAGGCGTCCTCGGTTCTGGCTGCTCAGGGGCTCTCCAGGTCTATTGTGCCACGCACCGTCCCTCCTGTTTGCTCCTCAGGTGACTCTGGCCACCGGTCTTGGGGTTTCTCCTGTCTGTTTACAGAGCTGACCGGATGTTTGGAGACGAATACACAAGCATGTCACGTCTAGTGATGCTGGTGACCTTCTGAGTTGTGTTATTTTTATAAATTAAAACCCCCTTTGGAACAAAGGAAGCCCTGTGAGCTGTCCTCCCGTGGCGACTGCCTGCTGTTAATGTTTAATTGCCCTTTGACTCATTTCTCTCCTCCCCAGCTGGGTCTGGCCGAGGCTGGCAGTGAAGAGCTGCCCTCGAGGGTGATGATGGAGGTTGTGAATCAACTCTGCAGGAGTGGGAGCTGGGTAAGGGATCAGTGCAGCCCTGGGAGTCCCACAGGGACGTGATGTGGGATGCACCCAGCTGCGGTGGAGCCTGGCTCTGGTCAGGGGACCCAGAGGCAGAGGGGCAGCTCCTTCCTTGCTCCGTGCACACACACCTCTGCACCAACAGCCCCAGTAGTGTGCTTCCTCCATGCCATCTCCATCAGAACCCCAAGCTCCAGATCTCTCCAGCAAGGCTGCCACCATCCAGGCTGCGTCTCTGGCCTGTGAGTCCCACGTCCTCCCATCTCATGCGAAGAGCGAATCCTGCTGCTGAAGCATCAGTCCTGCAACAAAGGCACCAGCGTCTGGATCCCAAACGAAGGGACTTCCCATTCAGCATCCAGAAATGCAGCCAGGAGCCATGTCTGAAGATCTCTGGGAACGGAAAGCCTCCCTCGATGTGCCCAGAGGCACTGCCCTGCCTGCCTGCCCTCTGCCTGCCTGCCTGTGCTTGGTGGAGTTGGCAGGCGGGGAGGACATGAGGATTTCTGGTCTGGCCCTGTGCCCAACAGCCACGGTCTGCTCCTTGCTGCTGCTCCAGGCTCGTACACCCTGTAACGTGCCCAGGCAGGGCCCGGGGAACGAACCCTCCCCTGAGACGAGGCTACACTCATCCTGCTTCACGAACCAGTGCTGGGTTCTCTTGCTGGTCCTCAGGCCAGTTTTGCTGGTCTTCAGACCAGTTAATCTTCCCAACCAGGGCCCATCCAGCGTGCTCTGCCCGTGGCCAACCTGGGATGGGTTGGCCTGGGCTCCCTGTGCCAGGCCCGGTGGGATATGTCCCACCGTGGGTGGCTGGGGCTCATGTCCCTGTCCCGTGCTGGCCAAGGCACGGAGAAGGCTGGGCAGCCCCAGCCCCTGCCTGCACCCTGCTCACTTGCGCTCCTCTTCAGCTGCAGCAGGACAGGAATAACCCCAAGCATGCCCGGAACCTCTGGGGAGCTGTGGCTTTGGTGCTCTCATTTTGATATTAATTACTGCACAGAAGCAATTACTTCCCCGGCAAGGCAGCCGGGGTGGCCTCTCATTAGAGCTGCTGGGGTGAGGATGCGCGGGAGCACAGTGCCTCTGGCCGTGCAACGGCTCAGTGGGGCTGAGCGTGGTTCTCCCGGGTATTGGGGAGGGCTCCTCGCAGCGTGGTCTGGGGCTGATTGAGGGCATCTCCCTCAGCTCTGAAATGCAGCCGGTTTTCCAGATCCAGGGGTGCAGGTGGCGGCTGAAACATGGGGAAGGGGAGGGGGAACTTTTTGAAGAGGTTTCAGTGGGGTCTGGGTCAGGTTGGGGGGTGATTTGGGCAGCCTAGATGAAGGGGGTCGTGCAGTGGGGACTCATTGGGTTTCTCTGCTCCCCTCTGGGGCTGTGGGGAGGTGGCTGTGACCCCAGAGAGGGCTGTGGGGCGAGCGGAGCCAGGCAAAGGACAGGCTGGCGGGTTATATGGGTGCATATGGCCCGGCACCCCACTCATCCCCTGGGGTTGGGGTCCCCGGCACCCAGCGAGGCTGTAGGCAGTGGATTCAAGATACGTGGGGTGCAGCCCCGGGGGACTGGGAGGTCTGTGAGCTGCCGGGAGGGGGGGGGGGATAGGACGAGGAGGACGGACTGGGGAGCAGAAAAGCAGCACTGGGGCCGAGGGAGGACCACGAGTGGAAGCAAACCCACCCGGGAACCTGCCGCTGGCCCTCATTCCCCATCATCCCCATCATCCCCATCAGCAGCAGGGCCGTCCCGCAGCCGGCACCGAGAGGGTTACGGAAGGCGGAGACGCACCGGGACGCACCGGGACCGGCACAACCGGCGGTGGGTGCCCGCCCCCGGCCCCGGGGAAGCCCTGCCCGTTCCCCCTTCATCATTCCTCCCGCCCCAGCCATCCCTTACCCCGAGCCGCTACCATGCGGCCGGCGCCGCCGCCGCCTCCGCCGCCTCCTCGCCCCCGGCCCCGCGGAGACGGAGGGGGCGGCGGGGCAGGGCGGCCCCGGGCGTAGGGAGCGGGGGCGGCGGGGGCCGCCGGAGGACGCTGGCGGAGACCGGGCGAAGCGAAGAGCATCGCTCCCGGCAGCGGCGGTGGGGCCGCACCTGCGGTAGCCGGTGGGTTTCGGAGCGAATCCCCCCCCCCCCCCCCCCCCCGGCCCTTTTCTATCCATCCCGGTGGAACGAAGCATCTCTCGGCCAGGGGCAAAGACGAAAGGAGCAGAGGGGATCGCCCCCCAAAACCGGCTGCCCTCGAAGGAGGAGCAGGGAGGCATCGCGACATCTTTCCGCTCCGCGTCGCTTCGGTTGCAACCTGGCAGTGCGCAAGGGCTGGGGAGAGAGCTTGGCAGGGAGCTGGGGAGGCTGGCTCGCTCCGCTCTCGGCCTCCCCACGCCACGCCGGCGGTTATTTATAATTATCCCCCTTTCCCTCCTCCGGCCGCTCCTCGGCACGTAGCGGGATTCGGGGTTACGGCCGCAGGAGAAGGGGAAAGGCCTCGCGGCTCGGCGGCCGGCGAGACGGGGATGCTGCGGGCGATGCCCCGGTGAGCGTCGGGGCGCGGGGGACCGCGGCGATTCTGCAGGGCCGGAGCGGGGGAAGGTGCCGCGATGCCCAGGAACAGGGCTTTTTCCGAGCCGGAGTGCTCGGCCGAGTACTCCGCCGACTACTCGGTGAGCCTGCCGTCGGATCCCGAGCATGGCGTGGGTCGGACCCACGAGGTGACGGTGCGCAGCTCGGGACCCTGCCTCTGCCTACCCCGCTTCATGCGCCTCACCTTCGCCCCTGAGTCCCTGGAGAACCTCTACCAGACCTATTTTCGCCGCCAACGCCACGAGACCCTCCTGGTGCTGGTGGTCTTCGCCGCCCTCTTCGACTGCTACGTCCTCGTCATGTGTGCCGTGGTCTACGCCACCGACAAGCTGGCCCCGGCGCTGGCGGCGGCGGCCGGACTGGTCGCCCACGTGCTGCTCTTCGTCCTCTGCAAGTACAGGCTGCTCCCCGAGCGGGCGGCCCGCAGGTTCCTGCCCTACGTCCTCTGGGTCCTCATCTTGGCCCAGATCTTCTGCTACCTGGGTCTCAACTTCGCCCGCTCACCTGAGGCCAGCGACACGGTGGGCTGGCAGGCGTTCTTCGTCTTCTCCTTCTTCATCACGCTGCCGTTGCGCCTGGCGCCCATCGTGCTCATCACCGCCGTCTCCTGTGGCATTCACACGCTGGTGCTCGGTGTCACCGTCGCCCAGCAGCGGCAGGACGCCCTGGACGAGAGCGCGCTGCTGCGACAGGTACGGGGCCGGTGGGGGGACGTGGAGTCCCGTGGGGTGATGGGCAACTCGTCCCCATTTGGTGTTTCCGTGATTTACCGTGGGGTCCATCCCCACCCTATACCCAGACCCTAAAGCTGGGTTTGATCTGGACCCTGTGAGCTGATCATCGTGTTTTCTGGGAGCAGGGGGCTCCCCAAAACATATCTGGGGATCAGCCCGCATGGGGAGTGGGGTGTTGGCGTGTACAGGAACACCCGCCCGTGCTGGGACACGTGGCCACAGACCACGCACAGATCTGTCCCCAGGAGCCACCCGGGGTGCATGGATGCTTGGGCTGTGTTTGGGCTGCTGGGAAACTGAGGCATGGTGGACTGCGGGCTTTCCTGTCCACCCTGCCTGGTGGTCTTGCTTGTGCCGATTTCCCTTTGAATTGCAAAAATGGCTAAAAATGGCCAAAAATGGCTATTTTTAGCAGAAACGTCGCAGGAGCCCAGCTTCCAGGCTCGCAAACAGCTACCGGAGCTTTCCCAGGAGGACGGAGCCAGGCGGCCGCTTGGCCCCAGCTTGGTCCCTGGGTGATGCCCATCACACAGCCCGGCGCCTGGGGCAGAGCCTGGGGATGCTTTGGGGTGATTTTCTGCCTCAGCAAAGCTGGAGAAACAGCGTCCCCCAGCCCAAACGTGGCCCTAAGGACGGGCCACCCATTCACGCATGCAGCAAAGGAGAGGACCTGGAGGGTCGGTCGGGGGAGACTGGTCCCTGGCCCATTGGGTTCTCAATATTTCCTGGGAAATACCTGCCTGGAGCAGCTAGAGACTGTTTTTATTCCCTAAATCAGTGGGTTTCACAGCTTGGCTGAGTCCCTTTCCTCCCACCGATGTCCCCACCGGCTGGCCATGCACTCATCGATCTGGGGAGTCTTTCCATGGCTGGGGTTGGGGGAAAAAAAAAGAGCCGGAGCTGAAAACTTGTGTGCTGGTGGCTGCTGACAGCAGCAGGGAAAATCCCACTGGAAGCATCCACTCATGTCCCATAATGGTGTGGGCTCCGTGGGAGGATGCTACGGGAATTTGGGATGCTCTGGGTCAGGCCCCGGGAGACCTCCAGTGGCTCCCAGCCTAAATAGGAAGAGAGAGGGGAGTTATTTATTTGCTTTTTGGGAGTGTTGAGCCCATGATCACACTGGGAGTTTGGAAAATGGAGCCTGTTCTCCAAAAACCCCAAAGATACTGATTTTTTTCTTGCCCCGGGGAGTATGGATTGGGGCTGATCCCCTGTCATGGGGTATTTCCTGGCATCACACAGGATTTTGCAAAGAAAAGCACTTTTTGGGCATGGTTTCTGGAGCATGCCAGGCTGGGTGCTGGGGTGGCGGCGTGGATTCCCTCCCAGCGATGCCCGGCTGGAGGCACCGTGCCGGCGGGAGAAATCCTGGTGCAGCAGTGGCTTTCCCAGGTTTTATTCCCTATTTGGGATGCAAATGCTGCACGTGGCTGATCTGAAGCCAAGAAAACCTCTCGCTGCCACCAGCCCCGGGATGCGGGAGGCGAGGGGGCACAGGGGCATCCCCCCCGGCCGGCAGCAGGCATGCGCCGCCGCGTTAATCATTGCCGTGGCATGGAGAGTCCGGAGCCGGTAAAACCTTGGCAACGCGGCATGCCTCAGCCTCTGCCTGCTGCAAAAGGAGGAACATTATGTCCAGAAATAAACATCATATGCTTTATTATTATAGCCGGTGGTGCGGCTCCCGGAGGGCATTGCTATTAATAGGATGAACCAGAGGATGTCGCCTGAGCGGGGCCGGCGCAGCCCGGGAGGGGTTCACGAGAGATGCCGGCAGCTTCTGCCCCGCTCCCGGCCGTCGAGGAGGAGCCCGAAGGCTGGATGGTGGCAGGGGTCGGGATTCGGCGGCGTTTGGGACCGTATCTGCCGCGGTTGCGCGCAAACTAGCTGCGAAGCATCCTCAGACTCGGTCAATGACCCAGTCCTGGTTCAGATGGCCCCGGTGCATCCCACCGTGACCTTTCCTGCAGGATACGGATGGGAAAGGAGAGATAAGGCTCGGTCCACCAGCCTTGCGTGCTCCTGCATGTGTCTTGCTCTCACTGCCCTCAAATTACTGAGTGCAAATAACCAGTGACCGTGCTGGGAGCAGGGTCTCCTCTGTGTCGGGGCTTTCTCCGCGGTGTTTGGGGTGCCGGGAGGTGTTTTGCAACTCCAGGCATGTGGGCATGTGCTGTGAGAGGTTGCTGGGGCTGAGCATCCATTGCATGGCTGCAGGATGCAGCTAGAAGATGCTCAGCACGGGATGCGGCTGTGCCATGCGATGCTGGGCGAGCGGTCCCCGGGTTTTCCAGTGGCCCCGGTGTACTGAGCCGTGCCAAGCTGCCCCATGCCCATCCAGCCCCAGTAGAGTGGCCTGTTGTCATGACAACCCGAGAGGTTAGTTAAAAATAGCAAGTGGCTGCTTGTTTTGGGGGTTTCTTCTCCGTGCCCACCTCCAGACGGCTCCTCGCTCGCCGTCTGCTGTGCTGTGGGTGCGGGGGCTTCCCGGGGATCCCCAGCTGTGGCGGTGGGGCCTGGGGCAGGATCCGGCCCTGGGGCACCAGCTGGGTATCCCATGTACTCTCCCCTGCTCCTCATGCTTTTTCTTCCCCCCCAAAAAAAAGTTTTCTTGATGCAAATCATTTTATCAGCCCCAGCAGGGTGCCTCACCAGCACCCAAACCCCCGGTGCCAGGGCCCTGTATTCATTGCTGCACGTGGCCTGTTTCATCCGTGCCTCAGTTTCCCCCTGCGTGGAAGGGGTTGGCAGCTCCTCCCTATCTCCATGTGATGAGACCGGGCTGCCTGGGGCTGGATGCTGTCAGGTGGTAAAACCTCCGAGGACAGGGACGCTCAGGGACCGGGGTCACATTCGTGCTTTCCTCCGACCGAGCTGGGCTATGGGATACGGGACCCAGGGAGGGAACAAGGTCGGTACCGGGGAGTTGGGGATCAGGAGAAGGGTGCTGAGCACGGCGGCACACCCCTGATGGAGACGAGCCCAAGGACGGCTCTGTGCTCTTCCCGCTGCCTCCTCCACGCTGGCTGTGACACAGCCCATGGCCTGCGGCGTGGGAGGACATCTCCATGTCCCCATCACCCCTTCGGCATAGCTGGAGCCTGTTATCACATCCTCCCTGTTGGTCTTCCCCTTTCTAGACTAAACAAACCGAATTCTTTCAACTTTCCCTCATCAGTCATATTTTCCACGAAGGGATCTTTGCTCCCATCTGCAAACCTGCTCCGTCCCCTCTCGGGCTGTGGGAATGGGGTCCAGCCTGTGCGATTGGATGGGTCCAGCCTGTGGGGACAAGATCCAGCCCGGAGAATGGGGTCCAGCCCATGGAACTGGGCTCTAGCCTGTGGGATGGGACAGGGTCCAGCCCAGGGATGGGACAGGTCCAGCGAGCCTCCGTGCTGTGCTGTCTTGAAACCTCAAAGAAAACAGGGTGGGTTGTCACAGCCAGCAACACCCAGGAGCACCCATCTCCAGTGCTGCGGGCTCACATCTGTATTTTTGGCTGTTGAGAGGGATGTAGAGGGGCAGGAGCATGAGTAAATACATGATTTTAGGGTTTGGCCATGTTTTTATTAACTTTTTCTGCACAAAGGGGTGCAATTCCCATGGCGGGGGGGGGGGTAGCGGATGGCACGTGAGCCACCGAGAGCCATTCGCCTTCAGCAGCACCTTCCCCCGGGGCTGCACCCGACTTGCTGCTTTTTTCCAAAACATCTCTGCAAGTTTTAATGAAGTGGTGTCAGCCCGTAGGGACCACGAGGTCTCCTGGGCATGATCCCTGGCCGGACCCCTCCTGCAGAGCCACCGTGACGGTCTCCCATAAGTCCCCCCAGCAGTTAACGGTGGCTGTGGCTTGGTAATTTAACCCCAGGGTGTATTTTATGTCCTCCTCCAGCATTTGAATACTTTTTTCCACTCTCACCGATCGGGCTCTGCTGCACAAACACGGACTTGTGGTGACACCGATGCCGTCTGCGGGGCGCGTGCGGGCTTCCCCATGTCTCTGCTCACCCCCATCTCCTTTTCTCCGTCCCCAAAGATCCTGTCCAACGTTGCCATCTACCTTTGCGCCATCACGGTGGGCACCATGTCCTACTACATGGCTGACCGCAAGCACCGCAAAGCCTTCCTCGAAGCGCGCCAGTCCCTTGAGGTCAAGCTCAACCTGGAGGAGCAGAGCCAGCAGCAGGTAGGAGCCACGGCTTGGCGAGGGGATGGTGTGGGGACAGGGCAGGGGACGGCGATGGAACACCGCTGTGGCTTTGGGAGATGGATACGGCACCCCCAGCCTGCACCCCGCACGGTGCGGAGGGACCGTGGCGGGCGGCGATGGGGACAGGAGGACCCAAGGTGGGAAACGCATTTGCAGTTTTGCACCCTGTGCCCAGTTTGGGGACTCTCCGCGTGACCGTCCTCTTCCAGGGCCTCCCAGCTCCTGCCACGGCCACCACCAAGCCGTCCCCATCCCTGAGCACAGCCTTGCAGCAGGTCCCCACACGCAGCCTGTCCCCGGGCACAGACACCCGGCAGGTCCCCGTCCCCACGCACGGCCACCCGGCAGGTCTCCATCAGGCCCCCGGCCATCTCCTGGGCTGCTCCTGCAGCAGACCACGGTGGGGAAGGGAGAGCTGGCAGCAAGCAAGCACAGCCGGCCGCTCTCCGCATCTCACGAGCGATGCCCGCCGCGACGGAGCCCCATGCCCGCGGCCGTGCCGGCACCGTGCCGCAGGGGCCCGGCAAGAGGAGCGTTCGGAGGGGAACGGGCATCGTGGTGCCAGCCGGCTGTTTGAAAGCCCTGTTGTCTCCAGCCCTCTGTCCGGTGATGAGCTGGGCTAATTTTAGCACCTTATCTGGGGCCTCTCTCCCCATCTCCCATCTCTTATCTGGTTGATCCGCTGCCAGCAATTTGCTCCCAATGGCAACAAGAGACACGTGGCGGGGCCGGGCCAGCGCCACCGGCGTCCTCTTTGCTGCAAAACCTGGGTGGATGCTCTGATGTCTAATAAGGGGTTAGGTCCAGGGAGGGGTTTGGGTGATCGGGGCAAATCCTGAGGCTGGGGGATGCTCCGAGCGAGAGCGCCTTCGAGGCCCCAGCTCGTGGGTTCGGAGGGGTATAGGAAGGCACATGGGGATTATTATCACATGAGCTCTCTTTCCTTAGGGAATTGAGCTAAAAATAGCCTGCGATCTTGCAGGAAAGGCTGCTAGCGTGAGGCTGAGCGGCTCGGGGCAGGGGGGCTGCAGGGCAGGGAGTGATGCTGGCAGGCAGATCCATCCCTCCTCCCTCCAGGCTATCAGTGGTGGCTGAACCGTCAGCCCTGCGGGCAGAGTTAAGGTTAACGGGAATTGAGAGCGGCCGGGGAGCTCCCACACGCCTCCCCACTGGCAGCCCCCGGGGACGGGGACAGGGACAGGGACATGGTGCCGTTCCTCCAGCAACGGTCCCACCGCGGCTGCGCACATAATTCCCCCCATCCCGGGGGAAAACCTGCTTCATTAACCAAGTTACTTACACTTAGTGCAAATCCCCACGTGCATCCAGGCGGATCTATCCCTTCTCCAGCTGCAGGGCCAGCAGGGACAGCAATGGCTATGATGTCCCCAAGCAGGCTTGATCCCCCTCGTGGACCTCGGTTGAGTCTTACGCATGGATGTGGGATACCCATCATGCTTTTAAATTGATAAATCCTCCCTGGTGTAATTAACCCAGGTCCCTACACCCAGCCCCAACCCACCCCTGGGGCAGGACACCCTGGGGCAGCTCACAAGGACCTTGGGGGACATCAGTGCAGACCCCAAGGTCCCTCCCAGCACCGTGTCCCAGGTTTATTTGGGCTGATAAAAGCTTAGCCAACCCAAAGCATTTTAATTCTCAAGCTCCCAGCAAGGGGCTGGGCTCTGTATCGCACCGGGAGAAGGGATCTGGGGTGCACAGGCAAATTTTGCAGCTCATCAGCTGGTGCCCAAATAAGTGTGTGGGACTGTCCCTCCTTCCCGTGGCTCCAGGGACAGGGAGGCTGGTGCCTGCAGTGCCCCAAAACTGCCACCCTCCCATCCTCCCCTGGCTGGGATTTATTCCCACTTGCAAAAGTCTCGAGGAGAACTTGTAAAATAGGGAGGAAAATGACAGAAGCAGTGGTTGGCATCCCCGGCAGAGCATCGCCAAAGGGGACCTGCCACCCATGGGTGCCTGCCCTCTACCCGTGGGTGTGGGTTTGAAGTCGGGGTGATGGCTCCAGCTCCCTGGGGTGCCCTGGGACACCCCACACCGAGTTTATTCTCCCTGCCTGGAGGAAAAGCTCCTGTGGCTTGATCCACCCGCTCCTTCCCCACATGTGGCTGAGAGTTGGGCTAAAGACCTGGCTGGGCCCTGGGATCCTTCGGGGACGGCCAGCTCCACCAGCGAAGGGCCCAGGAGCTTGGAAATGTCACTTTGCTGCTCTCTATCCCCACGGAGAGGGGAGCGCTCGGACCATAGTGCATGCACCATGCATTTAGACCATGCAATTGCATTGTGTATTTGCACCAGCCATTTAGACCGTGCTTTTTCACCGTGCATTTGCACCGTGCATTTGCACCGTGCATTGCTGCACTTGGCACGGGCCTGGCTTCGCGTGGTGGCAAACTCCTTTCCCTGCCCCATTCCCCAGGAGCGGCTGATGCTCTCCATCCTGCCCAAGCACGTGGCCGACGAGATGCTGAAGGACATGAAGAAGGACCCGAGCCAGAAGGAGATGCAGCAGTTCAACACCATGTACATGTACCGCCACGAGAACGTCAGGTAGGACCGTCCCTTCGCTGTGCAACCCCGTGCCATCCTCGTGGGGAAAAAAAAAAAAAACCAACTCTTTTTTTTGGCAAAAATATGGATTTTTGCAGCCTGGCTAGAAAAGAGGGGGGAGATCGGGGTGGTTTGCAGCTCAAACGAAGGGTGACAGGGGATGCCACCGACCAGCCCATGGCTTGGGATCCCCTTTTTGCAGAGCATCATTTTCAGCCACGTCCCAAAATAGCCTTTGCTCTGGCGCGGATGCCCTGGCAAAAAAGGAGAGTGGGGAAGGGGGGTGCCGGGCAGGGGGAAACACCGGGGCTGAGCCGCTCACCGTTGCTCCCCGCAGCATCCTCTTCGCAGACATCGTGGGCTTCACCCAGCTCTCCTCGTCCTGCAGCGCCCAGGAGCTGGTGAAGCTCCTCAACGAGCTCTTTGCCCGTTTCGACAAGCTGGCAGCCGTAAGTGCCCCCCCTAACCCTGCCTGGCATGTAATGAGCGGGCCAGGTCTCAGCCACCACCCTGCCCCGGCTCCAGCCGAAAGCTGCATCCCAGAATGGGGATGAGGAGGTTAAAATATTATTGCTCCGGGATGTGGGAGACGCCCTGCCCTGTGTTGCAAAAATAGAGCTGGGAAGGGGCCCCCCCCCTCCCAACCCCAGCCGGGCTGCAGCCGGGCTCCCGGCCGAGCCCTCGGGGGAGGCAGGGTGGGAATGGAAAATCCGATTATTTGTGTCCCTGCCGGGCGCGGGAGACCTCTGCGTGGGTCAAGGTCAGCCTGGGAGAGGGACGGAAGGAGCTGGGTGTGGGGGCGTCCCAGCTGATGGGTGGGGGGCTGATACCGTGCCCCCCCATCCCCAGAAATACCACCAGCTGCGCATCAAGATCCTGGGCGACTGCTATTACTGCATCTGCGGGCTGCCCGAGTACCGGGAGGACCACGCCGTCTGCTCCATCATGATGGGGCTGGCCATGGTGGAGGCCATTTCGTAAGGGCTTTCTCCTGGGGGAGGGGGGTATTCACCCCCAGGGAGGGGTGCCAGGGTGGGCAGGGGGTCCTGGTGGGCTGGGGTGCAGCCTGGGGGCTTTGGGGGCATCCAGCCTCTGCAAAATGCGTTAAAATACGGAGGGGTGATAATTAATGATGGGGGGTCGGGATGGGAATGGGCGGTGGGGTGGAGCGGGGATGGATTGGGAGGGGGTCACCCCTATATCACCCCCATCTTTCCCCCCAGCTATGTGCGGGAGAAGACCAAGACGGCGGTGGACATGCGGGTGGGGGTGCACAGCGGGACGGTGCTGGGGGGCGTGCTGGGCCAGAAGCGCTGGCAGTACGACGTGTGGTCCACCGACGTCACCGTGGCCAACAAGATGGAGGCGGGCGGCATCCCCGGGTGAGCATCTCCGGGGGGGGAGGTCGGGGACGGGGACGGGGACGGCGTGCCCTGCACCCAAGGGTGACACCGGTGCCCGGTGCCGGCAGGCGGGTGCACATCTCGCAGAGCACCATGGATTGCCTGAAGGGTGAGTTCGAGGTGGAGCCGGGTGAAGGTGGCTCACGCTGCGAGTACCTGAAGGAGAAAGGCATCGTCACCTACCTCGTCGTGGTCCCCAAGCAGCCTCTGCGCAACGGCATCAACGGGGTGGTGAGTGGCGGCGGCGGTGCCGGGGTTGGGGGGGGGGGGGACACCCCACCGCGACCCACCACCTTCACTTTGCAGAAGCTGTCGCTGACCTCATCCCACGGTGGCTCCCCGCCGTTGGTCAACACCAAAGAGCGCAACGGCAGCCTCAGCCTGGCCTGCGCCAGCCCCGAGGAGCCCGAGGAGCCCGACGCCAGGGTGAGGGGCACCCTGGAGAGCGGGGAGGAGGATGGAGAGGTACAGCCTATGCAAAGCATCCCCCTTCCAGCAGCTCGCCTGCATTTGGGGGGAGGGCTGCTGGTAGCCACACTGGGGTGGTTGAACGTCCCACCGATGCTGGCGTGGTCTTGCTGATGCCTCGGCTGTGCCGGTGCAGGCGGTGAACCCCTCCTTCCCCAACCCTCGGCGGCGGCTGCGGCTGCGGGACCTGGCCGAGCGGGTGATTGACGCCTCGCAGAACGAGCAGGAGCTCAACAAGCTGCTCAACGAAGCCTTGCTGGAGCGCGAGTCCATCCAGGCGTGAGTCACCCCGGCCGGCAGCGTGTCCCGGCATGGCTCGGCAGGTCTCCGGTGCTGCCGGGTGCTAATGGGCGGTGTTGCCAGCAGGCTGAAGGGGAAGAGCACCTTCCGGCTCTCCATGCGCTTCATTGACCCCGAAATGGAGACGCGCTACTCGGTGGAGAAGGAGAAGCAGAGCGGGGCCGCCTTCAGCTGCTCCTGCGTTGTCCTCTTCTTCACCGCCTTGGTGGAGGTCTTCATCGACCCCTGGTAAGGCAGGGAGGTGGTGGGGAAGGGTGGGCTCAAGCCACGCTCGGCCCCGCCGGGCTTCAAACCCATTCCCTCTTGGCCTTTTTGGCAGGTTGGTGGCCAACTACGTGACTTTTGTGGTGGGGGAAATCCTGCTGCTCATCCTCACCCTCTGCTCATTGGCTGCCATCTTCCCCCGGGTGAGACGGGATGGGGTCACCACTCATAGTGATGGGACACCATGATGTCCCATCACCGTGTCCTGCCTGGGCGAACCCCCCCCACTTTCCTCTCCCCACAGGTCTTCCCCAAAAAGCTCGTGGCCTTCTCCACCTGGATCGACAGGACCCGCTGGGCACGCAACACCTGGGCCATGGCCGCCATCATCATTGTAACCATGGCCGACATCGTGGACATGGTGAGCTACTGGCCCGGTTGCCAGCGGGGCTGAGCCTGCTCCAGCCTCCAGCCAAGCAGCCCATAATTGTGCACGGCCCTGTGTATGGCCAATCGTTAAAGCAATTAGCAGGGCTGCACTGTAGGGGGGGGCGGAATTTAGGTTGGGTTTCCTCCTCCTGCTCTGCAAAGCACCCTGTCCCTTTGGGTGGCCATGCAGCCCATGGAGATGTGCACCCTGTCCCCGTGTCCCCCTCCTCACCCTGCCCTCGTGCCCCCAGCTCAGCTGCCGGCAGGACCACGGTGGGACGGGCAACGGGACAATGGGGCCACCGCGGCCGGGTGGCTGCGGGGAGCAGCCCAAGTACTACAGCTACATCGCCTTGCTGGCCTTGGTGGCCACCATCATGCTGGTGCAGGTCAGCCACATGGTCAAGCTGACCCTCATGGTGCTGATCACTGGGGCCACCGGCGCCGTCAACATCTACGCCTGGGAGCACATCTTCGACCAGTACGACCGCCGCCGTGGCCAGCAAAGCATGTAAGGGGTGGCGGGGGGGAGCTGGGCACAGGTTGAGGGGCACGGCCATGCCCACCACCCGCCCATGCCTTGCCACCTCTGCTGGCAGGTCCTCGCTGGTCCCCTCCAAGTACTCCATGACGGCGATGATCTTCGTCGTGATGCTCAGCTTCTACTACTTCTCTCGCCACGTGAGTGACTCGCCCCCCTCCACCTCGGGAAGCTCCCCTCCCCTCTGCGTCTTCACCCTTAGTCCCTGCCCTTGTTTCTTGCAAGCTCCAAGGCGGCAGGATTTGTCCCCAGCTGTGAACAGCATCTCTGGCTCTTCTCCAAGGAAGCCCACCCAAGGGCTCTCCAGGACCACATCAGTGCAGAGAACACCTTCATCTCGCCCCTATGGTTAGGGGTGGGCAGCAACATGGTGGCCCTAAGACCCATGCTTATCCCGCAAGGGTCCCATTTGTACCTCGGAGCAGATCTCATGTCCCCAGTTAGGGCTTCACCTTGTCCCAGAACCTTCTTCCAGGCTATCCCCAAGCCGGGACCAGTGCCACAGTGGCCGCGATGCTCCCAGCGTTGGAGGGGACCCATTGGTGGTTGGGAACTGGGGGTGCAGCCGTATCCCTCCACCCACAGGTGGAGAAGCTGGCCAGGACCCTCTTCCTCTGGAAGATCGATGTCCATGACCAGAAGGAGCGCGTCTATGAGATGCGGCGCTGGAATGAGGCCCTCGTCACCAACATGCTGCCTGAGCACGTTGCCCGGCACTTCCTGGGCTCCAAGAAGCGGGACGAGGTGAGGGGCACCCAGGAGGGGGTATTTGCCCCCATTTTGAAGGCGGGGGGGCATGCTCCAGATCCAGAGGCTTTTCCATAGGCTCTGGAGCATCTTTCGTTGGATGAAGATGATGTCTTGGCCATGCAAGATGAGGTTGCAGAGCACCCTCATTTTTTTCACGTGCCAAGGGAAGGTGGCTTCACGGGAGGGTTTGGGTTTGCCGGAGATGCTGGTGTCACACATGGGCATGTCCCCGGCTCACGGCCACCGTCCCATCCCATCCCCAGGAGCTGTACAGCCAGTCCTACGATGAGATCGGTGTCATGTTTGCCTCCCTCCCCAACTTTGCCGACTTCTACACAGAGGAGAGCATCAATAATGGGGGCATTGAGTGCCTGCGGTTCCTCAATGAGATCATCTCTGACTTCGACGCGGTGAGTCGGGATGGAGCCGGCCATGGGGATGGTGCCGGGCTTGGCCAGACCTTCCCTTCCTGCCCCATCTGGGGGCAGAAGGACCTGCCATGGCCCCAGGGTGCCTGAGGGTCTTGTCTCCACGGCTCAGCTCCTGGACGAACCCCAATTCCGGTGCATCACCAAAATCAAAACCATCGGCAGTACCTACATGGCCGCTTCTGGAGTGACCCCCGACGCCAACGCCAATGGCTACAGCGCCAAGGTGAGGGGGTCACCGTGGTGGGGGGACAGTGGGCAAGGGGTGGGCAGGCCTGACCCGCGCTGCCCTTGCAGAAGGAGACCCTCTCGGATAAGGAGCGCTGGCAGCACTTGGCCGACCTGGCCGACTTTGCCTTAGCCATGAAGGTGACGCTGATGAACATCAACTACCAGTCCTTCAACAACTTCATGCTCCGCATAGGCAAGTCCGGGAGTGAGGGGCAAATTCTGCCTCGGCGTCCCCTGTCCCTCCTTCCCCACCAGCGGTGGGACGCTGGGCAGCAGCTGTAGTTCAGCAGCTGAACGCAGCAGGGCTGGTGGGGGACCTCGTTGCCCCAAACCCATCCTGTGGGACAGGCTCTCCTGCAGACCAGGATGCCCTGTCCGTGTCACCAGGCACGGAGGTGACGCCTGCTCCCTGTCTTGCACAGGCATGAACAAGGGGGCCGTGCTGGCGGGCGTCATCGGCGCCCGCAAACCACACTACGACATCTGGGGCAACACGGTGAACGTGGCCAGCAGGATGGAGTCCACCGGCGTGATGGGGAACATACAGGTAGAGCGACGAAGGGGTGACAAATCGGCAACCCATGGTGGGGCTGCAGCCCTCAAAACACCCCAGGCTTTGGGTGGGAGGGGGAAAGTGCTGGCGGGAGCAGATGGGAGGGTGGGGGCTGGCTGAGGGGCTCCTACGAGCTGGGAATGGGGTAAGGTGATGCTCAAAGAAGGGCACCCCAAGACAACGGGGTGGGAGCCAAGCTGGTGGGTAGACCTGTTGTCCGAGTGGCACGTGGGGGGGTCCCTGCTCCCCACGTCACGTGGCAGGCAAGGACCCCCCCAACCCCGCAGCCTCCCACTGTGTCCACTTGTCCCCACAGGTGGTGGAGGAGACCCACCTCATCCTGAAGGAGTACGGCTTCCGCTTCGTGCGCCGGGGAGCCATCTACGTCAAGGGCAAAGGGGAGCTGCTCACCTTCTTCCTCAAGGGCCGGGAGAAGCAGGGCTCCTTCGTCAACGGCTCCTCCGTCACCCTGCCCCATCAGGTGGTGGACAGCTCGTGAGGGTCCGGCGCCCGCCCGCCACCACAGCCACCGCCTCCCGCCGCCGAGCAGGGCGGCTCCGGGGCGGGGGATCCATCCCGCCGCGGTCCGGATCCGAAACCAAACTCGAGAAACCAACCCCTTCGCACGACCCTTTCCGAGCACCCCCCCCCCCCGCTCCCGCCGGAGGTTTCTGGTTGGGGGAGTTTGCTCCATCGCGCCTGCGGCAGAGCAGGAGGGAGACGCGGGGCTGCCCCAGCGAGCTCCTCCGGCCGTTCACGCTCGCGCGCGAGTGCACGCAAGCTCGCAGCCCCCGGCGGGCACGGGGCCGGGGCCGCGCGCTGCCTTTCCCTGGGCGTCCCGGGCTTCGCCGGGCGAGCGGCCGCACCATCAGCCGCGCCGGGCGCGCAGCGTGACGTTAAAAGTAGCATCACGGGCACGAGGAGATCCAAACTCAGGGCCGGACGGGAAGACACCACGTCTCTCCTGCGTGCCGGGAGCGGTAGCTACAAACTGGGAGCATCCAGGGTTTGCTGTTAGTTCGTATCGAGTTCATCCTCGTCACAAACCGCCGTAGTTAGGAGATCGGGGAGACGGAGAGCGCAGTGCCGCCTTTGACTCGGGGAAGAAGAAAAAGGAACCAATATTGTGTATTTCAGATATATAAATATATATAAGAGTACAGATTGACATTAATATTTTTAACTGTGGCCCGTTCCCTCCCTGCGGCGGGGCTCGCGCTCGCCCAGACGCCGCAGTCGGCTGCTGTCACTTTGCTGTCGCTCGATGGAAGAGAGGACCGGGGACTGGCCGAGGAGGGGACTGGCGTGTTAAACCCGATGCTGCCAGGGCCGGGGGGAGAAGGCAGGCACCCGCAGAGTGTAATTACGCCGCTAGTTTCTTGAATAGAAGCAGTTGAATTTCAAAGCCCGATTCTGCGCCTGCTTTGTTCTGGGGGTTGTGGATAACTCAAGAAGGGTTTGACCACCATTGCGAGGGGATGTCGGTTTTGGAGGGATCGTCAAAGGGGAGGCTGGTGCCAGGGCTGAGCACCTCCTGTCCGTCGGTGGCATTCATGCCTCTCCCTCGTTGGGGCTGTCGGCTCTTCTAAAGCAGCTCGAGCTGCGAGGGGTCAGCCTTGTGAGCCTTCCTCTGTGAGAAGCTCTGACTATTAGGGGCAGGAATCGCTACCTGGAGCTACGACACTCGAAAGCTGGAGGTCACATTTAAACAAGTTGTCCAGTTCAATCTGGACAAGGAGCTCTCATGATTACAGAAAAAATTAAAAAAATTATAAAGTGCTTTCCCTGGGCCTTATCACACGTAGGACTGGCATAAAAATGAGACGGGAGAAAATACTGTCATTTAAACCACGTGTTACACAGCTAAAATCAACAGAAGATTTTTTAAACACCACGATTTCACTAACACAGAACTTTTATTAAGAAGTTTAAAAAATACTGTGACAAAACAGCAAGATTTTAAGGATCTCATCGAGACTTGAAGCACAACAGGACAGGACACCAGCAAAGCTGCCCCGTGCCTGAAGGGAAGGAAACAGCATGTGTAAAGCTACTGCTGGTGTGAAATTTTCTGGAAAGTTCAGTGTTTGTGCTTGGGGGGGGGGGGGGTTAAGGCAGCCCACACGAGGGCATGGGCTGCTGCTGGCAATAACTGAATGTCACCTCTGTCCCTCAACCCCTTCCAGCTTCTAATATAAACTCCTTTCCTGGCTGTAGTAAGCAGGCTACAAATTATTCTGCTTGTTCCCATCTTTTTGAGGTGCACTGGGTAAGCGCATGGTGCTGATCCATAGGGCATCACCCCCAAGCACCAAGACCCTGAAGTTTTAACATAGTTTCTGATTCCAACTGCGAGATGTTTCCTGCAACCGTGAAGTTCTGCGGCACCAACCACAGAAATCAGCACTCGAACAAGCAAGAAGCACAGCACTAAGGAAAGATTACCTGCAACAAGAGGCACTCAGAGCAAGCAAGAAGCACAGTGCTAAGGAAAGATTACCTGCAACAAGAGGCACCCAAAGCCTCAAGAAAACATCACTCTCAAGATTCAGACTGGGCCCATAGCTCCTTGGGGGGTTCCCAGAAGCAGTGCTGCAGTCCATGGAAAACACACGCATTTCGAGATCACTCCCCACAGGCAGGGGAGCTTGGGAAGATGCTTTACTGAGCACAGCCAGGGCGGCTTACGGTGCTCCATCCACGCTTTCTTCAGCGCTGCTGAAGGAGCGGAAGGCTTTGTGCAGGGCCACGCGGCGAAACAGGTCCGAGTGAGCTGCTGCCATCTCTGCTAGAGATGCAGGTGCGTCCGCTGGCAAACAGAAGTAGATGGATTAGTGGGGAAAGGAAAACTATATTGCCAGCATAAAACTATTTGCTTCTCGTTCTTCCCTTGTCCCTAGGGAGTCTTTCACTCTCCCTCGCCATACAGTTTTTCTTCTCATAACCCTTCTCTCGCCTTCCTAACCCTTCACATCCTGCAGCTCCCCCATGGGATTTGATGGCTGCAGAAAGTGCAAGTGCCTTAAGAAACACCCACTGGTGACGGGTAAGGACAGTAACGTGGGAGCCTCAGCCACTCAGTTGCTCTCTTAGCGCAAAAGACACAGAAATTTGTGAGCCAGGGCAGAACTTCACCTATAAGGGGATGGCTACTGCCAGGAAAGGAGAGAGGGAACTGTTGATACAGTACACGACTCCTCCTCCAGCCTAACTGCAAGCCAAGGAGCTCGCGGAAGCAGGCGTGAGACCCCGACTGATGGCAGAGAAGAGACTATTAGTTCCAGCTGCTCTGTTCAGAGCTCCATCTAGCTGCACGCTGGTCCACATGCTCTGCAGCCCAGCCAGCCAGCCGACAGCAGGACGCAGTGCAGCTGGAAACACGGGGAGACAAACAGGCAAATGATTCCTCAGCCCAGTTTGGCATTTGTAGTAACCAGTTAGAAAATAGCGCAGACCCAGGAATAAGCTGTGCCACGGTGTTAGGGTTGCACAAGTCACTCAGTCTTTGCCGTACCAGGAGGAGGTAGCGTTACTAATACAGAGGAGGGGGAGCAGGTGGTGTTTGGGAAAGATTTTTCAGGCAGAGATCTTTGTTAGGAGTATTTCACAGTATCCCTGACCCATTTTAAGGGGTCATAAACCTCCCTCCTGCCTCTCTTCTCTCTGCCGTTGCACTGCGGTATGTGCCAGCAGACCTAATAGTGCAGCAGGGGCAGTTAGGGCCTGGCTGCCCAACACGAGACATCCCAACACCAGGCCTCAATTAACCATTTATCTGATTGCACTGAGAGAGAGAAATTCCTAATGCTGAAAAGATCCTGTCTTATTTGCTTGCAAGTAACTCCCACCCTACAGAAAGGTCACAGGGCTGGGTGCCAGGTTTTCAAGGACTGGAAACAAGTCCAAGGCCATAAGTCGACTGGAACAAACTATCACTGCGACTGAGACTGGCGGCTTCCAAGTTTCTGGCTGCGCTTGCTTGCCAGGCTCTCCCACAGGGACAGAGTGCACTAGCACAGGCTGGCCTCTATCTGGGAGACTTGTAAAAACAGCATCCTGATCCTGCTGGGACCATACCGGAGTCTGCACTCTGAGCAACTGCAAACTGGGAATGAGCAGCCCATCCATCTGAAGTGATCCAAGCTTGCGCTTTCCTTCCTCAGCCCCATTGTATTTCCCTCCCTCCAGCCATCCCATCTTCCCAGTATCGCAAGAGATCTGTGCTCTTGTGCTAGGGATGAGTTAAAACTGCCTCAAGACTCAGTACCGATGGCACACAACCCCTTCTATAATCTTTTATCCCTCAGAAATATGGCAGCCTGCTCCCTTTTGTCTCCAAACTCAACTAGAAAGAAACCCCATCCATCTGCAGAACCGCAGTACAGTCTGCCTACCCCACACCCCCAGACAGACCCCCACACCATCCACTTACGTGTGCAGGAAACGTTGACTTCAGTGGGGAGGCTGCAACAGAGATCTCCGTAAAGCAGCCTCACATTGAACGGAAAGGTCTTGCTTTTACTTGACACCTTGTAATTAAAGACCAGCAAGTTACACAAGGAGTTCCTCTGCACGGTTCCTTCTATCTGGTCTGAAAAGTGTTCCTGGAGGGACAAAGACAACTTCTGAAACATGAAGCTAGGAAGGGAGTCCATCAGCACAGGGCTGGGAGCTTGCCAAGTGCAGTGCCCCCACCCTCATACCAGCCTGGCATGCCCATATGTCAAGCAAAAACCCTTGTGTGGGAAAGACTTAAATAAATCAGTGCTCATGCATGCCCTTAAGCCACGTCCTCCAGCGGCTCTTTACAAGATGACAGCTATTTCAGCTTAGGGACCTCTGGAGTTTGGCAGTAAATTTTAAATGAGCCACCAGACAACATCCAAGTACATGACAATCGACAGAACAGGCAACTGAGTTTATAGTCACACGATAATTTGTGAAGTTCTGAAAAACCAGAGCCGTGAGTGCTCCACGTAAAGAAAACCGCCAAATTCCCCCCAGCACTTCAGAGGCTCGTAACACTAGGTACATCAAAGGGAAAAGGACGGGTGAACAGCACTGCTGCGGCCGCTGGTACCTGCAACTGGTCTGCTTGGTACTTCCTCCCAGCATAAGCGTTGAGGTGGTCGGACAGGACAGACAAGAAGCGTCCGATGTCCGTCTGCAAGTACTTCTTGGCTATCTCCTCCAGGGGGATGAAGGTGGGGACAGAGTGCTGGTAAATCTGCACTTCTGGCTTGACGAGAAGGTGCACGTAGTAAGAATCCAAGTAGGTGCTCTCGTAAGCCGTGCTGATGCAGAAACACACTCCCTGCTTGGTCTGCTTCCCACTGATCCCTTGGGTCCAGAGAGAGAGGGTTTACTCAGCACTACTCTAACTCACCACCGCAAGGCAGCTTTGCTGGGGCAACCCAGACTGCAAGAGGGGCTGCATCCTCTTACTAGGCTAGCTCAGGGAGCTGCCTCAGAGGATTAAAGACTTGCAACAGTTTAGGGACATAAAACACAGCAACTTTTTAATAAGGGACCTCTAGTGAATTCAAGCAGCTTAATTGTAGCTTCAATTCCCAATAACTGAGTTATGCTGCCAATTTCTAACACAGTCCTGGCTCCAACATGACGGGGAGAACAGGGTGCCCTGGGTGGAGGAAGGCAGCGCTTCACTGCGCCAAGGAGAGCGGCAGGAGTGCTCACAGAGGCGGGGGCTCAGCCCCTTTGCATCAAGCAGGGCTCATGTCCTCGCACTGCCCAGACCACAGAGCAAAGGTGACTCTCGTCGGAAACCAAAATTTTTTTAAAAAGCTCAGGAGCAGATTAAAAGAGGGTGCTGACTTCACAAGCTTGCTTGGAAGACCCAGACCACTGGATATGTAACTGCCTAATTCCCAAAGATTTCATTTGTACATTTTCCAGAATCTAGACCTTAGTTTAAATGATACTGTTCAGCAAATAATAGTTCCTGGAACATCCCAGAGGCCTCCTGTGAAAGGCATGGAATTACAAGGTTACTGCTCTTCCAGCATTTTCGGACTCTAATGGCTTCAAGCACAACTGCAGCAACGTTAACAGGGAAGTTACACTTCACATCAGGCTCATTTTCCAAAATTTAGCACCCCAGAAATGCAGCTGTTGGCAGAACACATGCAAATCTCGAGACATTACCTGTGAGGTAAGAGATCTGCAGCATGCCCTTAATGTTTTTTATCTTCCACTCTAAAACAGCCCGAGCACTGGACTTTGCCGGATCCGACATGGCTCTTTTTTCCCTAAGTCGCTACAAAAGCCAGAAGAGAAGAGAGGTCAAAAATCATTGACACAAATGTGTCACCTGCAGGGAACACAGTCAGGATACAGAGAAATAATAACCGCGCTCTGAGAAAAGCGAGATGGCATTTCTAGTAGAAGAGGGAAGGGGGGCGGGGGGGGGCGGAATCAAGAAGAGAGTTCAGAAATGGCTACATGACCTCCAAGCAAGTAGACCCAGCAGTTCTGACTACACAGTACTGAAAACAGGGGACACCAGGACTGTATGTCACTTAAAAAGGGAAAATAAAAACCCAATAGTTGACTCTATATGAATAACCTCAGTAAATCCACCCTCTGAAAGCAGGAGCACGCCAGAGCCCTCTGTAGATCTCTGCAGCAAGCCCTTTCTCACTACCTTTTTCTGCAGGCGCACTTTAGCCAGCAGCATATCCCTCTGGAGGCTCAGCTCCCGCACTCTCGCTTTCAGCCTGGCCTGCTTCTCTTCTTCCTGCTTCATTTTCTCTTCCTTCACAGCTATCTCACGAGCCTCTGCCTCCAGCCTTTCCAGGTGAGCAAACACCCCTGCGAGGGAAAAGCATGACACGCTCAAAAATCCAGGCTGTGATTATTAGTGGTCTGCACTGCGGTACACGAAACAAAGTAGGTCCAGTGCAGCTACATAAAGAAACCACTTACAATAGCTTTTCAAAGGGGCAGAGGACAGGCAAACATCTGGCGAAGAGGCTTTTGGCCATTTTAAACAGCAAGGCTGAGTGCTAGCAGACCCTAAACACTGGGGTACCCTGTACCAGCTAGCTAAGCTCCTGGAAAGCAGAGCAAGCTAGCAGATGCACCAGTCCCGATCCCAAGAGATCTGCAACTCCCAGTTTTACTTCTAACCCGGCACACAGAGCAGTGAAGTGACTTTTCTGAAGCCCCCATGCCCTCCACTGCCCGAGAGTGACTCAAGACCTGACTCGGCAAGCCAGGGGGTCACTTCTGGCCCCAAACGTTTTCGGGTTCACTCCTGCAGGAAGACTCGCTTCGCACCTGGATGTCCCGCACCCCGCACCCCAGACAGCTCACCGTGTGCTGAATTCCTTTTCCCTTCCTCCATCTTTCCTCGCCGCCCTCCCGCGAGCAAGAAGGCAGGTATCAGCCCTCCCTGGCCAGGCTCCGTCCCTTGGGAAGCGGCGACGTGGGAGCAGGCAGAGCTCCCCCTCAGGGCACCTTCCTCTTCCTCCTGCGGCTGCAGCGGGACTCTGAGAAGCGCCGAGGGCCGGTCGAGCACCCGGGCCGACCCTCAGGCAGGCACAACCCCAGGGGCCGACGGCTGAAAAGACACGTTATCACCAGAAAAGACACGTTGTCACCCAACGTTTTCTATCAGCCACCGTTTCACACCAGCCCCACAAGGAAAAACCCCCTCGGGAGTGCAGGAAGGGACAGGATTCACCGGCCTCCGACAGCAGGACGAGCCCGGGGAGGACCTGGGCTCTCCACACACGGAGGAGGTGAGGTGGGACGGGGAGGGAGACCCTCCCGCCCCCGGCCCGGCTCCGCAACGTCTCCCGCACTCTCCACAGCAACCGGCGCTCAAACCGCCCGCCTATCCCCACCGACAGAACGACACCGCCTCCCCCGACGCCATTTCTTACCTTTTGCCGTACAACAAAATGGCAGCGGCGCTGCCTTTCCCGGCTCCCGGCACGCCCCTCCCAGTAGGCTGTGCGGCCGCCCCTCCCAGTAGGCTGTGCGGCCGCCCCTCCCAGTAGGCTGTGCGGCCGCCCCTCCCAGTAGGCTGTGCGGCCGCCCCTCCCAGTAGGCTGTGCGGCCGCCGTACGGCAACATGGCGGCGCCCGGAGCGGCAGCAGCGGCGGCGCTGGTACAGTACGTGGTGCTGCGGGGGGACCTGGGCCGCCCGCCGCGGTCGTGGCCGTTAGGCGCGGTAGTGGCTCAGGGATGCCACGCCGCCCTGGCAGCCGCGCATGCGCACCGCCAGCACCCCGACACCCGCGCCTACCTGGAGTTGGGCGGCGCCATGCGCACCGTCGTGCTGGAGGTGCGCGGGGCAGGACGGGAGCCGCGGGGCACGCCGGGAGCGCCGCGCTGGGGAAGGGGGTGGCCGCCATTTTGAGGCGGGTCCGGCAGAGCCCTGAGGGGGCGGTGGCGGGGGGGTTCATGGCGGTGATCGGGGCAGCATCCGTGTGGAGGTGGGCTTGGGCAGAGCTGTTTGCCTTAGGACGCTGAGCCAGGCAAGCTGTCCAGGGAAAAAAAAAAACCAAAACCGCATTTTTGACGGTTTACAACCTGTGTTGGCTCACAAGCCCCAGCTCCCCCACCCCAGTGCTTGCAGAGGCTGGCGGTGCAGCCCGGGGCCTGCAAGAACAAAATGCCTTTTGGGTGAGATACAAAGTACGGGGATTGCCCACCCTCATACCTCTATGCAGGCAGGCGGCTGCCTCCCTGTCCCGGCCACTGTCCTCGGCGTGAGCCACCTTGCTTGGCCTCTTCCCCGCCGCTCTCGCACCCCAGCCCTCACAGCGGACTTTGTCTCTCCCCAGGCTCCGGATGAAGCCGCCCTGACGGCGCTGGCAGAGACCCTGAAGCAGCACGGCGTCGACCACGAAGTGTGGACCGAGCAGCCCGAGAACATGGCCACCTGCCTGGCGCTCAGGCCCTACCCAAAGGACCAAGTGCACCAGCACCTGAAGAAATTTAAATTGCTGAAGTGAGCAGGAACAGGCACGGGCAGCTCTCCTCCTGAGCCAGAGCCGAGCTTACCCCCGGGCAGGCGCCGGGAGGAAAGCTGCTGTGTCTCGGGAGCGCTGTGCTAATGCTCAGCAGCAGGTAGTCTTCTCCTCGCGTGGCGATAGCAGTTACACAGTGTGAAAAGGTTCTTTGGTGGGGAGGATTAAATGTTATTCTGTGCAGAAATGTGACTATGTGTTATGTTAACCTGCTGTCTACAGGCAGTGGGCTTGCACGTTGTCCCCCTGCCAGCACAGGCAAACTTGGAAATGTCTCTCCTGCTTTTTAGGGGTGAGTTTTCCCTTGGGCGGCCCTTTGAGCTTCCCCGTCCGTCTGTCCGTCCATCCCGACGGCTGCTTTCCCCACGCCCGAGCTCCACAAGCAGGGCCTGGCTGTAGGCACAGCCGTCCGGCGGCTCTGGTCCTCCCCGTGGATTTGGCGCTGGTTCCGCTGCTGGTGCGGCCGTGCTCCCGGCATCTCTCCCACCTCCACCCCTCGCTCCGTGGCTGCGGAGCCACGCCAGATCGCTTTTTCCTCCTGCACCAGCGAGGCCGGTTTGTCCATGATTTTATTCGCACTGAATCGCGCGATGAGACCCTGCCGGGAGCCACGCAGACAGCAGACGGCAGCATTGGCCGTCAAGCCGGGACTCGCTGCAGACCTCGTCCTGCTGCGTTCGGCCTCATTTACAGTAAAAACATTTGAAATGAGCCACTTAGTTTAAAAAAAAAAAAAAGTGTGTTGTCAGCTAGAAGTGCACATGCCCCACCTCTCCCCGTCCTGGTCGTGCTGTTAATGCCACTGTCACCCCCTGCCCCCTCCCAGGCCCCACAGTTCCCTCTTTTCCAGAGCTGAAGGTGAGCACAGAGCAGCTCTTCGTGGCCTTGAATTCAGGGCTTGAGGCAGGAGCCGTGTGCCGTTTCTCTCGCTGTTTGCTGCCGAAGCCAACCCAAGCGGCGTTTCCACGTTGGCGTTAGGCACGTCGGCAAGCCCCTGCGCCGGCAGCCCCCCGCCGAACACCCCGCCGCGGTGCTGGGGAGCATTTGCCTGCAAAACCGAGCGCCGAAACCCCGGTGCCGTGCTCCAGCGGTGAATTCGGTGACTAATAACCACACACACACACTCTATATATTTTCTCTGTAGTGCTTTCGGTTTTAAGATGCTGGGTTTTGCCACCAAACTCCGCACACCGGCTAATTTCCAGCTCTCCCCAGCGTGATGAATCGCGGTGAAAGAGGGGTTCCCGGTGCGAGGACCCCGGCTGCCCACACCTCCTGCCCCGGCAAACGGCCCCGGCACCGCTCCGGCATCCCCGTCGGCACAGAAACAACGAAACGTTAGCTGGCAACTCCGGTTCTTTTTTTTTTGTTTGTTTGGGTTTTTTTTTTTTTTTGTCATCTTTAACTCTTGCAAATGTCAATCAACAAAGCTACACATTTTTCCACACACCAGCGCGATTTTTAGAGGGAGACAAAAAAATCCCCCGTAGCCGCCCTCCCCCCATAAAAGTCAGCAGTGAATATTAAAAGCGACCCCCAACTAAAAGAGAAGAAAACAAATTTATACAGAGCTCAGAGCTATTTACAGTGACAGGCTTGAGGGGAAAAAAAATAAGCTATCTCCCAACAGAGAATTCAATTATTATTATTATTATTTTATTATTATTATTTTAAATAGTTTAAGCTACCTCAGCTGTTAAACACAATCAAAGCAGAAAGAACCGACTGCTTAATTTTATTTAATATTTAATCAGAAAATTTTATCTACAATAATTGACAGACCCCTCCCCCCATCCTTCCCCCTAAAAATTATTGCCGTTTTTTCCCCAAACTGTTCTTTTTTTGTCTTTTTTTGTCTGTTTTTTTTTTTCTCCTCCTGTTGTAATATACACGTTGTAGCCCCCCTCCCCGTTTCGCTCGGAGGCCTGAAACCAGCATAAAACATGGAAAAAATGGTGGGTCAAAATACTCTGTTTTTTTTTTTTTTTTCTTTAAAACTGACAAACTCACGATTGCTAGAAAAAGCTGATTGTACGCACAAGCGGGCTGGGGCGGAGGGGAGAGAAGGGGTTTTGTTTAAGCGTGAATAAAAAACCGGCTTTTCCCGCAGAAGTCCAGCGCCGATCCCCTTCCGTGCCCCGCGCCGAGACGTGATCAGTGACAGATCCAGCTGAAACTGAGATTGCTCTTCCTCCTCCTCCTCCTGCCGCCGCCGCAGTCCTCCAGCTGCCTTCTCCCCCTCCCCGCCTCCCCGAGAAACCTTCCTCCAGATTAAGAAGCCAGCAAAATGATTACAAAAATAAGAATCATCTGTAATTTTGGCTCGAGAAACCGACTGTCCCGCCTCGTCGCTTCGCCGACATCCAATGCTTTTTAAAAAAAAAAAAAAAAAGGAAAAGAAAAAAGGAAAAAAAAAGGGGGGGGGGGGAAGTAAGGGGGGGGGAAGAGGGGAAAAAAAGTGGAACAAAAAGGGGAAAAAAGGGGGGGGGGGGGGAAAAAAAAAAGGGGGGGGAAAACCCCACCCCCCAATAAAACAAGAAAACCCCTTTTTGCTCCAAACACTACGAGCTGAAGAATGGCTGCGGGTTGAGATATCAAAAATCTCAGAAAAATATATAATATATATATTTATATATCTCTGTACGTCTTCTTATTTAAATTTCACATTCCTCGAAAAGCGATTATTCAGTCAGTAGCTGCTGAAGAAGGCTCTTCTGCTGGCCCGGTGGCGGCGGTGGCCCGGCGGCGTTTTTCGGGGTGCCCAAGGGAGCCGGCGGGTTGAGGTAGGGATCTCCTACCAAATTCACTGTACACTGTACGTCGGCAAAGACCTGAACCTGTTGTACCTGCTGGGACACAAAAGAGAAGACGGGATTTAGCGGGGCCGGGGCAGGGGCCGGCGGCGGCGGATCTGGGTACTACGTGAAGTGGAAACTCACTAGAGACTTCCTCTAGTCTGGAGCCACCCCAGAGAAGAACTCTTCTGTCTTCTTGTCCTATAAAAAGAAAACCGCTGCAACTCATTCGGCTCTGCGAGGTTCATAACGTTGCTCATCCAAAAAAAAAAGGAAAAAAAAAAAAAAAAAAAAAAAAAGGATTTTTTGGGGGAAAAAAAACAAAAAGAAGCCCAGCCTGGCATCCCCTGGGTGAAGAGGAGCCGCGGCGTGGTGGCCGTGCCGGTGCTTGTGGGGTGGTGAGCGAGGTCCAGCGCGGCTGTTTGATCAAAATTAAGAGCTTTGGTGTGTCTCGGCGGCGCTGCCGGCGCGTCCCTACGGGCTCTGCGAAACCAAGGCTGCGCTACGGGGAAGGGGGAGGCGACGCCGTGACGCCGGCGGATGTCGGATGAGACGGGGATGAACCGGATCGTCCCCGGGAGCCGGAGGCATCGGTGCCGGCGGGCGGCTGGGCACGCTTTGGTGGTGCTCGGTGCTGCTCAGAGGGACAGGCAGCGTCCGGCAGCGCTGCCCGCAGGGACGGACGCCGCCCCCGCGGCCTCCCCCATCCAAATTTCCTCACTCTGCCGCGCTTTAACGTGGCGGCCTGGCTGCGCCGTGGCGGCACGGGGGCCGTCGGCCGCTCCGGTGATGGCCGAGCCTAGGAAAGAAGCCCTCCCTGCTCGCTCTCAGCCCGGAGCCGGGGCGAGGGGTGTTTAGCACCAGCACTCGTCTATTTTTCCAGCTCAGCTGCGGCATCACCGCTCTTCCATGCCAGCAAGGCCGAAAACGCTCACGGCAGCAGCGTGAGCTTTGATGCAAAGAGGGTTTGTGAGCGGTGCCGGCGTCCCCGAGGGCTGGCCGTCCCCCAGCGCTGGCGGGACCGTGGCGTGCTTCACCCCGACCCTGCCAACCGGGGCCGGCCCCGGTGGAAAGCAAGCGTGCCGAGCCGGTACGGCCGGGGACGTTCAGCCTTTATGGGGGGGGAACCCGTGAAACTCCTCGGGGTACCTGAGATGCGCTTAGCAGTTTCTTACTGACCTGCGCCCCATCTGCTTCTGTTTTCAAAAGGTCAGTGGAGGAAAGCTGGTTGCAGTAAAGGCCCGCGGGTCTCAGCGCTGGGTCATTTACCTGTCAAAAGCAAGATCCAGGCTCAGCTGGGGCTCCTGCATGCCAGAGGGGCACTCGCCACCCTCTCGAGCTGAGTTTTGGGGGGATTTGGGGAGGGGGTGCTCATGGATGGGGCAGTGGCGGGGGACTGTGCTGTCAGCATCCTCCCTGCACCGTGAGCTGCAGGGTTTTGGGGCATTGGTGGGGGAATCCCAGTGGGCAGCTGGGACCTGTTTCACCTTTCTCCCCACCTCCTGCACCTCTGCTTGGGGCTGCTGCCTGCTCCGGGGGCATCTCATCCCCAGGGAGCATGAAACGGCACCCAACTGCTCGGCGAGACGGGAAAAAGCCACCGGCTCAGCCCGTGCACCGCGGCCAGCGCAGGGGAGGGACCAGCCTCCTTCCTCCCCGAGCCCCGCGGCTTTTCCCTGGGGAGGCTGCCAGCCCCAGCCCGCGACGTCCCACACAAAACCAACGAGCCAGGAGCTTAACGGTGCTGAGACAAACCCCAGCAGCTAAAAACGTTGGAGGCATCTCAGTCTGGCCCAGGGAGGATCTCACCAAAGGGCTGGGACTGTGGAAAGGTCCCGTATCCAACCGCTCCCATTCCCCGTTCCCCGTCCCCAGTTTTCACAGCTTCCTGGGGATACACGGCTACAAACGGACCCACCGCCAGCCCACCACGAGGGCTGCAGGTGCTGGAGATGCTTGGCACGTCCCTGCACCCCGCAAGGACACACGGGACACCCCGGGACGCCGGCGGCCTTGGGCTCCAGCACAGCGGCAATGCCAGCAGAGGCAGCCAGACCTTTGCCGCTTCCCCTTTTGGACACCGGTACCCCCAGGGCCAGAGAAACGAACGCTGAACCCCTGGGAGGTGTCTGACCATCCTGGGAGCGGGGACGGAACGGCACTGACCTGCTCTGAGCACATGGAGTTCATCCCGGGCATCTGCAGCGAGTTCATCTGCATTTGTCCGGCCATGGGGTTCATGTTCTGGACGTTGGTGTTTCCTCCCGCCATGGAGACGGTGATGCTCATGTTGTTGTACATGCCCTGCTGAGCAGGCGCCGGCTGGCTCTGCCCCGCTTGGCTGAATACGCTGAGAGAGAGAGAAAAAAGCATTACACGGGTGTACGTGGTGGCGGGAGGCACCTCGAGGTGGGTCCTGAGCCCCTGGGGTGGCCCGAGCCGCGACGGCAGCCAGCCCGCTTCTCGGTGAATGCCGAGACCACCCGCAGCAGAGAGCCGGCGGAGCGGATGGGAGCCCTGCCGGTCCTTGGGGACACCGGGAGGGACAGGGAGCGTTAGAGGTGCTGCCTGCAGCGAGGCTTAACCAACGCGGAGGCTGGGAGGAAGGAAGGTGGCCGCTGCGGAGATATCCGCCCTCCGCTCCTCCTGTAGCAGGAGGCTCCTCGGTGTGATGGGGTAGAGCAGGAGAAACACCAGTGCCAAGAGAAGGATCATTACAGGGCTTCGGGCTGGATTAAGGGTCAGTCAGATGCAAAGCCCTGGTCTATGTGACACCGAGTTCACCCCTTCACGCTCCTTCCAGTGCCCTCCTCAACACCCGACCATCCCCACTTCTGCTCCAGGCAGAAGGACAGCTCTCCATCGCAAGGCAAGGTGAAACATCCCACCTCCAACAGAGCTCCCATCTCATCCCACCCAGCCCGGTAACCTCCTGCTCTGTGCCGCTTGACCAGAACAGGTTAGCTGAGCTACCTGCACAGAGCCAAGACACAAAGCAAGGCATCCCCCAGGTGAGCTTTTGGGGTTTTTTTTCTCCATTTCTGGAGATCTGAAACTCAAATCTGACTCATGCAAAAAAGGCAACAAGTCTGGTGAATACTCTTCCCATTTGCTTCCCTACATCAGAACTGGACACTTCTTAAGAGAGTCATGCAATGACCTGGGACTGCTCGTCTTGACTCAATTTATTGTCATGTTTCCTAAGGCCACTTTCACGAGACATAAATAAGCCACTTGTTTAATTAAAAGCCAAAGACCTGCTTCACGTCTTACTCAACACATGTGCTCATACATTTAAACGCTGTGGGCTTCTGGCCACCCCTGAGCCGAGGTGAAGATGAGGACACGGGTTGATGGTGACTTCTGGAGGACATCACCGTAGGAGAACACAGCCTAAGCTCAGCACGTGTCCTCAGCCAGGCGTCACCCATGGGCACTGCCAGCCCTGCCAACACCCTACCAGGGGACCGTCACCTTCTCTGTGTGTATGTGTCACCCGTGTGCTCCAGCTTATGTCCACCATGATCTTACTTGCTATTCCCCATGGCTCCTTGCTGCCAAGTCTTCATGTCAGGCGACTGGTAGCCCGGTGTCGGCGGAGCCGGCTGCAGCATGGGGCTTTGCGAAGGCGGGAGCTGGGGTGACATCAAGGGGCTGCTGGGGCTGAGCGACGGAGCAAAGGCGGGTTCGCTTTGCTGACCCATGCCTGGGGAAGGACAGACAGCGTCAGCGGTGCTGACATCCCCGCCGGCAGCCCCAATTCCCTCCTTCTCCCTTGCAACCACTGGCATTGAACCAGAACTATCATCCTTGACTTTTGGTCTCAGGGTCTCTGGTTTTCATTTCGAGCAGCTGTATCGCTCAAATGCAAATATTTCAGGGATGAAGGAGCAGGGAACCCCCCTCTCAAGTGGTTTCCATTGGCAGGTGTTCCTCTTTAGCATCACACCTGGCTGGAAAATAGCCAGGGTAATGATGAGATGATGCCAAAGCAGGTTCCTGCGGGACTATCGCAGCCACAGAGCAGTTTACTCATCAGTAGTCCACCTTGCTGAGACCCTGCATTGACGCTTGAACGTGAAGACCTTCAAAGTGGTGCCCATCTGTGCAAAACTCTGCACCGGCTCATCCGTCTCATAGGAGCTTGGTGCCCACACAAAGAGGCGTAAGCTGCCCGCAGCTCATTTCAGCCATCTCAGCAAGGCTTTGGCCTTTGCTGGAGCATATATATTTAAGGAACCACAATTTACAGGACTGCCTTGCAGTTTGATTTTCAAGGAAGGAGTTAAGGAAATTATTTTCAAGGAAAGAGTTAAAATTGCCCCAACGATAGCTTTTTTTTTTTCCTGAGATTCAACCAGAAAAGGTCCCTTGGGAGGAGGAGACCAGGGACCAGACCAGGTTGGGAGACCAGGGACCAGACCAGGTTGGGGAGATGGCCGGGGCTGAAGCCGGGGGCGACGGGCGAGCAGGGCTGGGCTGCAGCATCCTCGGGGGTCTCAGGTCTCCCCTCCGCCTCTCCCCACCGCTGGACAGCTTTCCAATGCAACCAACCGCTGGACGTACCTGATCCCGAATACTGAAAGATGTTCTGCTGCATCTGCGGGGTCATCCCGGCGCCGAACTGCCCTCCGACGCCGCCCATCATCCCCCTGTTCACCATGCTGCTGCGGTTAGCCAGCGCGGCCTCGGGGTTGGATGCCAACGGCGAGAAGGGGCTGGTGGAGGTGGGAGGGTTTCCCGGGGTCGTACCGTAGTTTGGGGGGTAAGGGAACTGCTGGGGGGGTGCCTGGGGCAAGCGAGCGGCTCCAATCTGTACCGGGAGCCCGGCGGAGGGAGGGAGGTTGTTTCCGAAGCTTTGCTGTCTCATCAGGATGGCTCGCTGCTGCATGAGCTGCCGCTGCCGGTGCTGTTGGCTGTAGAGCTCGCGCTGGCGCTGGGCCAGCATCTGGGCGTTGAGGGGAGGCTGCGGGGAAGGAGGGGGATGCCCTAATTGTCACCGTTACCCTCCGGTTCTGGCAAACAGCTCAGAGCCCCCCCCCTGCTGCGAGAGCCACGGGTGGTCCCCTTCCCCAGCTTGGGGTGCCCATCCTTGGTTTGCAAGGAAAGCTGGAAAAACCCCAAAATGCTGTAAATTGGCCCATTTGTGCCGCTGCAGGGCAGAGCAGGTTGGAGATACTGAAGATCAGCCTCTGCATGTGCCGAATGGCAAAGCTCCAGGAGCCAGAGCATCCCCCAAGCCAGGAAAACAGGCTCTCAGTCACCTGGCTGCCACCAACCACTCCTCTCCTCTGCGGGACCCGCTTCTTGTGGCCTCACCGGGATGCTCCCATGAGCCAGAGCCCAGGATCCCTGACTCCGACTCTTTTGGTTGTGAGATGTTAAAAAAAAATCCCCATCCCAGGAGCTTTTCCATCACCATGGGCTTGTTCCCCATATGGCCGAGCCAGATGTGTTGGAATTAATCAGCTTAAAAAGCCTGACAAAGCCATCAGCGGTTGAAATTGGAGCTACAATGGGAACCGTTCGGTCCCCTTCCCTATCAGTAATGCTCTCCATAGCACACTAGGGATGTCACACTGCTTCATGTAAAGGCAAAGGCTTCTCCGAGAAGTAGAATAAAGTCACCAGAACTCATCTACACTTTCCAACTTCTCCTCGTACCCAGCAGATGTTTTATCCACTTTATTAGAAGCCAAACAAGAACTTTAGGGCCTGGGGATTTGCAGGATCATTAAGAAGATTCACTAGAGATTCTGGTATTTAAAGGATGGCATCTATTTCCTAAAGATCCTTCTCAATTAAATGTGTTAGCACATCTTTCTCTAAGCAATAACAAAGTATTTATACCTTAAGCAGGTGGAGGAGCTGGAATAAGGGTGAAGCAAAAAAAACCCCGACCCACAGCAGCTTATCTTGCAGCCACCTCTCTGCATGCGGGAGAATTTTTCTCTCCCGTTAATGACAGAGGAGTGAGCCAGGCTGTGCTAACAGGGAGGGCACGGGGATTAACCCTCAATTTTTCCCAGCTGGAGGACCGTGCCGCATCCCCCTTACCTGCGGCGTGATCTGCTGCTGCATCCCCGCCCGCATGTTGATGCCCACCGGGGAATTGGCTGCAAACTGGTTGAGGATCGCCTGCCGGTTTTGATGGATCAGCTGGAGGGGAGAAAAAAAAAGCCAGGGAGACCTTCAAAACTCCGATGCAGGAGCTTCCCACCTGTCCGATCCCTCTGACTGGGATACGTGGGGCTGCAGGCAGGACCGAGGGTCCCTCCGTCCCCCTGCCCGCGGCCCTGGGATGCGGAGGGGGAAGAATTACCTGCTGCTGCCCCTGCAGCCGCTGCTGCAGCTGAAGTCGCAGCTGGTTGGGGGCCGTCGGGGGTCTGTTGAGCGTCTGCCGGGGTTGCATGGCCATGTTGGTGGGGAAGGCGCCGCGGGGCGGCGGTACCTGCACCGGCATGGGTCCGAAGGACGGCTTCTGCCTGACCATGCCGGGGAAGGCGCCGGGGAGGTTGGTGGTGGGAGAGGCGGAGGAGTAAGGCTGGGGGTACATGCCGGGTTTCTGCTCCATCATGAGCGGTGGGGTGGCTTGCTGGGGCTGGAACCGCTCCGTCAGGGCTTCCAGCCCGCCGCCCTGGCGAAGGCAAAGGGGGAGGAAAATATCACTTTGGAGCCCCACCGGCACCCGACCTCTCCCAGGAGAGCTCAGAGGGGATGGAGGACGTGCCTGGCGTGGGGCAGCTTGCTCGTGAGGATGCTGCTGCCCGTAACCCTCATCTCCCGGGCCACGCTCCAGCCCGTGTGAGTGGAAGCGCAGCGTCGAGGAGGGCATTCAACACCTGCTCCCCGGGGCTTAGCAAACCTTAGAGGGATGGAAATGACTTCTTTCGGCTCGCCTGGGGGCTTTTTAGAAGGGCTCTGGGCTCCTCTCCCCAGGCTGGTGGGGGGAAGCGGCAGTGGGTAGTGGGAGGTGATGCTGCCTTCCTCTGCCTTCCTCCTCAGGGTCTGCTAGCACTAAGCTGCTCATCTGGGCTCCAGACAGCAGCACGCCTGGTTGGACAGACCCTAAGGCTTGGAGGATTGACCTGAACATGGGAAACAGTTTGTGCTCTCTCTCCTTTCCTATTTTTATGCAGCCTCAGAGGCTCGGCTGGAGGAAGAGGGTATGGCGTTTCGGGTCCCCATCTGCCCCAAGAGCACCTCAGACACAGGCCATGGCCAAGGGTGGGAGCCACGGACCGCCGGGACTGGGAGAGCTCATGGGGAAGCACAGCTATATTCCTGCGCTTCTCACCGACACCCCACGCTAGGAACGCACGGGAGATGGGACCTTTTGGTCTATAGTACAGCCATTCCTGTACAAATGAGCCATATTACAGCCAGGGGATGATTTCCACACCAGCAAATCATGGTAAGATATTCTGTGCTGCTCTAGCTTGGCTCAGGCAGAGAAATCTGGTGTTTGAGCTATGAACCCACAGAGAAGTAACACCTCGGAGCCAGAATCCTTAATCCGAGTCCCACGGATTAAGAGAAAGCTGCGTTAAGAGAAACCGGACTTTGGGATTTGGTTAGATGGTGCCCATCAAAGGACTGAGGCTTGAAGGCAGGGATGAGGATCTGAGAATGGTGGTGGGGAAAAATATATTGCTTAGGATCAATTAAGATGGTGGTGGGGAAAATTGCTTAAGATAAATTAGGATGGAGTTTATATGGTTCAAGGACTGGATACCAGGACATAAACCAGGAGCCAGCAATGGCCAGAAACCACGGACCTGCTGTAATGAGGCTCTTTTACTCTTCTCTCCCCAAACTACCCAGTTTCCAGCTGCCTCCTGATTAAACTGGGTGCAGGTATCTCCAGCACTCCATCCCACCGTGTCTGTGGTAGCACAGAGAAGATGGCGGGTTTGGTGAAGTCAGGGGATGCAAACCCCTACCTGCCAAGAACACATCCTGGAGGGGAACTAGCAACACGTTTTCTTCCCAAAGATGCCTTTATGCTGACACGTTGTTTCTCTAAAGATGTATTTCAAGCAAATATTTCATGGAACTATTCAAAATATTTCTGAGGTTCAGTTGAAGCCATGGAAAAAGCCCAAGATTCCCATTAACGAAATGATCCCTGGATGGGAGCAAAGCTGGGTCAGGGTCCAAACATGAGACAATCCCCCTGAGCCAGGTGCTCCTTGGCAGGAGAAGTGCCGGATTGGCATGGGGATGCTTGGCAGCATCGGGTGCCATCTGAGGGCATCTCAATCCAGCGGTCTGATGCTGCTGGAGCCTGTCTGGTGCAGGAAAGGGTTGCTGGGGAGCTGTGCCAGCTGAGTCTGCAAAACCCTTGTGAAAACACTGAGCTGTTGCAGCTGTATCTTTGGCAAGAGCATCTCTGATCCTTTGTACCAGAGAGGCTGAACTCCCTACCACTAACTTGCAAAAAAAAAAAAAAAAGGCAGGTGGTGATTTTGGAGGCACAGCCTTGCGAAAAGGGACGTGGCAAATACCTGATTCAGGAATCAATTCACTGACAGGTCCCCCAGATTGCTGATGAAAAGATAAACCCTCCCAGTAGTGCAGTGCAAGGCATCCCGGTGGGGCTGCAGAAGGAGATGTGCCGCCTCTGGGCTTAAATCACGCGGGATCAGGCCCAAAGCAGCCAGAGGGATTTGCTCTGAGAATCTTCTTTCTTAGGACATCGCGTTTATTAACAGGCTTTCGATTCTGTTCCTTGTTTTGGAAAAAGCATGCATGTGAGTGCTATGGGGCACGGAAAAAGAAACCACTCGAAGACAAATCCCAAGCGATCCATCTCATTTTCCACATCCCTTGCTAGCTCCCCTGCAGCCAGCTTTCTTCCCCTGCCATGCCCTGTTATTTATGAAACCTTGGACCCTTCAGAGGCATCTGCCCCCATGGACATCTGCAAAGAGGGAGTCTCCACCGGAGCTCAGCTGCAGCAACCAGGGCCCCAGCGCTATCCGAGTAAGACAGCACCACTAAAAGCAAACCTCTCTTTTTTTTTCCCTGCAGTTCAACCCGAGACAGAAGGGCAGCTGCACTGTAAGCCAATCTTGATAGTAAGGGCTGCACGGTTTCATACCAGCAAGGCCATTAGATATATTATTAGGCAGCACAACCCAGGCTCAGGAATCCCAGGCTGTGGGATTCCAGCTGGAAGGCTCCTCCGTGCCCTAATCCCCCTGGTAAGGTGGGGAAGCAGGACAGCCTGCCAGCTCTCCCCGTTACATGAGCCGCCCAGGGCCGAAACCGCTCGGCCGCCTCTTTGCCAGGCTGCCGGTTCTCATGGGGCATTGTGTTTGAAAAGCGGAGAAGCGAGATATTGTATTTCACGGGGCTGTTTTCCAGCTTTTCTGGCGGGGGGAGAGAACAGCATGGTGTTAAGTATCGTGTCTGAATCTGATGCGCTCGTGTGTTCCCACTCACATCTGGCCTCCCGTTACCACCAGATGTTGGAAATCCTCCTCCACGCTCACGTCAAGCCTCAGCATTTGGCCCTATATATGACCTCCAGTAAGTCCCATGAGTGGTTCTCTCTTTACCTGGACAAGTTTGTCGATCCCAAGAGCTCGATCCAACTCGGCCAGCTCCGTCTCGTCTTTGCCGCTGAGGAAGGAGACGAGCTGCTCGAGCAGGGCTTTCTCATCGTTCCGACCCTCCGGCGTGGTGGGAGGACACAGGAGCTCGTCCAGCTGTGAGGTGATGCACTGGCTGCAGAGAGAAGTCAAGAGGAGACACATTAAGGTTTATGAAGCAGGGAGGAGGCTGAGCTGGGAAATGCTCGAACGACACAGCCCCTGCAACCGTGGGGACTCGCTCCCCCGCTGCTGCATCACGCAAACCCCACGGGATGCAGCCTCGTCCCCCAGCTCCAACACCGGCTGAGCCCGCTCAACCTCAAGCCCCGTGACGAAACCTGCTCGTAAGGATGAACCTCTCCAGGAAACAAAGCCTGAACAGTGTTTTGGTGAGGTTTGGGAAGAAAACTTGGGTGCTTTTGCAGGCTTTGCTCCCGCAGGCATTTTGGGCAGGACAGCGGGATGCAGAGCAAAACTTCTGCCGGCACGAAAGCGGGGAAGCTTGGATGGAGCTGGAGCAGCTGGAAGCAAAGCAGCTGAAGGCAAAGGGGAACCTTTGAGCCGCAAAAATAAGATTTCTGCAAAGCTCGCTCAATATTCTTTGGGAATAAGATTAATATGTAATGAGAGACATTCCAATGACGTGACTAATTGGAGTCAATCGGATTTGCTGGGTCTGACACGATGAAGAGAGCCGTGGCACATCACGCTTGCAGAGAGGCACAAAGGCGAGGGCTCGAACATGCCAGCAGTTCCCAAGCAGCAGACATGTTTATCCTTTTAGCTCCAGATGAGGACCAGATGTACAGTAAGGAACTGAAGCCAATCTGACCGAGACCGCTGCAGCCAACACACGCAGCCTAATCCAGGGAAAAGAAATACTCGGCGTTGGGATTTCTTAAATTGCAGAGTGGGAGCAGAGAGGGAAGCAGGGAGACAGAGGTGAAAAGCAGGGCTAGTTTCACTCCATAGCCAAGGTCCCTGCTACTTGCTGCTTTTATCAAATCCAGTTTTTCAGTGCCAAGGACAAAGGACAAAGTTTGCTGCACAGACATTGTTCTTGCAGAGGAAAGGGAGGACAGGCTTCTTCTCCACATTAACAGGCAGCTAGAGGAGAAATTTGGGTTGGCACTGTCTCTTCAGCCCATGCCGGACGTCTGCGTGGATGGCAAAAGTTGGTCTATAAAGAGATCGTGGGGACAATACAAACTTTCTGTAGTAAAGAAAACTCCAGCTGTGCAGCCCAATCCAGCTTGCAGAGCCTTCCCCACGCCTCCTCTCCTCCAGCACCATGCCATGGTGGTGTTCAGGTGAGTCTCCGGGCAGGTGACAGGGGGCAGAGAAGATCCTGGACCCCATGCATCATGTCCCCAGTCATACTGGTTTTGTGTTGCAAAGGTTTTCTATCCACCACAACCCTTCAAGCTTTTTTTAAGGCGAAAACTCTGATTCTGCATGCGGTAAGGAGGAGAAATTCAGCTACTTGCAGAGATAGTGTCAAATGATGCTTGAGGTCCCGTAAAACATCTCCCTGGCGTGGCCTTCAAGCACTGCTCCGAAAGGCTGCAGGTCTCCAGCCCTGCACAGATGTCCTAGAAACCTCAGGCATCTCAGATGGTACTGGGTGCCAGCACTGAGGCAACCGAATCGGGCCCCGGGTGGCATGTTTGACCTTGGGGGATTAGAGGAACGCATGGGAGAACAGCCACCTGGACTTGCTTCGAGGAGCCTTGGACCTGGCCCAAGGTGTCCCTCTTCTGCAGAAGACACGAGCTCTTATGCTTGGGACACAAGAGAGGGGATGTTGTAGTCGTCCCACTTTGTCAAGAGGCAAAGGCAGGGGAGGATTTGGGGAATGAGAGAATTTAAAAAGGAAGCTCATCTTCCTCAGGACACACGGTGCTGGGAGATCTGGGCACCACTAGCTCCTTAAACAAGGCCAGGACCTCAGCCCACCTCCAGCTAACGTGAACCTCCCAGCTGGGAAACCTTTACAACCCCCAAAACAAAAGCTCTGCTGGTTTGATCTTAGCTAAAAATTTATTTCTCGGTCCTGTATATCTGCAGTCCAAAGGCTCTGTCTCCTTGCTCCGACTGCGGTCTCTGTCGGGTGGACAGGCAGCTGCTGGGACCGTGGGCATCTCCCAGGACGAGCGTGTCCTCCCCAGCTGGAGCGCATCTGCAGGTCTTGAGGACCAAAGTCCAGAGGCTTTTCCCCAGCAGAATCTCTCTCTCAGCTGCAGTGGAAGTGGGGTTTTGTAGTTGGATCACCATGCCACTAGATGGAAGTGTTTAGACCCCACCAAGATGCTGCCAAGGCAGGTCTCACCCATGATGCTCCCATCAGACCTACGGTTACTGAAGATATGAGAGGGATCTGAGCTGGGAACTAGCTTCTTCCAGTGTTGCCTCTGCTCACCACCTCTGGCAGGAACCACCCGTGCCCAGAGACTCTAATTCAGGAGGAACAGAGGCTCACCAGGACAAGCAGCTCTCTACCTCTCCTCTTGCTGTCATCTTGTGGCCCCTGTCCCTGTGTTGGCTCAACCAGTTGCTCCCACCACATCTCCACCGCGTGGGGAGCCCGACCTTGCTGCAGGGACCTGACAGTGCCATGGGAAGTCCCACCACGCAGCATGGGTTTTCTTGCTTTCTCCCCGCTCAATGCCGAGAAAATCAAATACTACCTTGTAAAACCCTGACCAGGCTGCAATTTTGAAGTGTGGTTAAAACCATCGCTCTCCAAAGGCAGGGACTGTGCGAGATTTGTTACCTCCACCAGGCTCTCAGATTTGTTATCTCACCAGGCTTCGGGCAGATGCCGCCGCTCCACCGGTCCGACCTTGTCTCCTGGCACAGGGCTCTGCCCTGAAAACCACCCAAGGTGTTTTTCCCACCCAAGGACTCACAGGATGTTGCTGCCAAATGCTTCCCTCCTTGATACCTGCACAGGTCCCAAGCCTTCCACGCCGATCTCAGTCCTCACTCAATAATCCTGCTGCAAAGGGTGAGCCAGAAGAAAATCCCACTCCCTTCCTCCCCGCTGCGCTGGCTGGGGAGACGAAGATGTCTACAGCCAGCCAGACTGACTCAGTGCTTGAAGCACAAGGCTGCTGAGTAAGGTAAGGTCATTTTTACCCCATAAGCAGCATTTTAAGGAACGTTCATAGCTTAAAAAACAGATTGATTTTTCTAGCAGCTCTGCCCTTTGCCAGGTATGCCCTACCGATCTTATCCCAACAAGATAATGACGCCGGCAAGGCTTAAAAAGAAAGCTACTTCCTTGCAGCAAGGGCTCGGGCTGATGTAAATGCTCAGTTAAATGGGGATTTGTTTTACCTCCCAGCTCTTTCAAGCAACAAGAGGTTAAGTCTTTCCAGCAGAAGTCCAAGATCCAGTTGCAGCAGTGGAGACCACTCAGGGAACTCTCTTCATGGGCTGAGCAAAGAGCTTTTAGAAATTAATCCAAATTTAGCCCCAAGAAAAGGATGTTTGGCAACTGTCTTGCTCAAATACAACTCTTACATGTGTCTTCTTCATGACTGGAAAAAAAAGATTGTGCTCATCTGCTAAAGGCTTTAATTAATAGAGGAAATTCTGCCTCTCCGCAAAGCAGGGCTGGGCTTTGGCAAGAGGATCCAAGCAGAGCTCACCAGTGCTGGCTCTTAAACCAGGTACCTGAAGCCCTCCCCAGGCCAGGGGGAGGATTCACCTCCCATCACATCAAATCCATCTCCATGAGCACTGCTCCCAGCGCTGCTGCCTCAGTGAGCACTTTGGGGTGCCCCTTGCCCGGCAGGGCATCCACCGCCGAGCTCCATCAGCAGGGCTCACCGCCCTTCTGACCTCCCGTCCCAAAATATCTGACCTACGCTCTCCTCCAACCCGCTTATAGCCAAGGACTGAGGCTGTACTTTGGGCAGGTGATGACCCCTTGGGCATGGACCCAAAAAAGGTGGTTAGAGGACCGGAGGGGGTTATTTGACCTTGAATTAGAGCTGTGATAATTTTAGCTGAAGCCAAGCACATGGGGACTGCAAAAAGCTGGAATCACGTGAAAACACAAAACTGCCCCATGGTTCTCCAGATCCCACCACTGCTCCTGGCAAGAAGGGATGCTGGAGAACACCAACCCAAATATTGGCACTGGCAAGGGACAGTGGGGACGTGCAGCATCCTTGACTCTGCCATGGATATACAGGATTATTCAGGTCTAGACACACCCTGGATGTCTCCCCCCAAGCCACCTTCCTTGGCTACTCACACGCTTGTCCCTAGAGAGATAACGGATCTCATCTCTCACATTGTAGCACCCTGCACAACCCAGGTCCCGGTGCTTTTACGGTATCAGCAGCAACCACCACTGCCGTACGGCGATGGGCAGTCATGCTTATCCCAGCCAGCACTTGCCGGGTTTCCAGGCAGGCAGCAAAACAAGGCCACGTCTCTTTGACCCAGGCAGCTATTGCCAGGATATCCCAATGTTCTCCTGGGAGAGGTCAGGAAGCCACCAGCCCCACAGTACTTACTCTTCGGGTTTATTCAGCGCGCCTCGATTCATGGCTGCCATGCTGTTATCCGTCCAGTGGATCTGCTCCCCCATTCCCGGCTGTCCAAACTGGTGATCCGGCACCCCCATTTCCAGCTCAGGCATTCCTGGGGGGGGGAAAGCAAGATGGGGGGAGGAAACGTTAATGCGTGGGCAGGATTTGGGTGCTGCTGGGGAGACTGGGCAAGCTCAGAGCAATGGGAAGCCAACTGTGTCCTATACCATCCCTAAAATGGACGCCAAGATTCACCAGTTAGGGCTCTTTTCAACCCAAAGTTACAGATATCGGGTGTGGTTTCCCAACCATTAATTATAAGCATGAGCTTCTGGGTGAAAATCTATGCAGATACTGCACATACAGCAGACATATATGACCCTGCGTACCCAGTATGTGCAAATGTTATTAAAATGTTCCCCTTTTCAGAACATTTCTAGCAAGATTTTCAAAATTTAGTCAAGTTAAAGGGTTTCTTCTTGAAGGCAAATTGTTACCACTGAAGATTTTAGCTTAAAAAGTAGCCCACACCCATTAGCATCTTCTGCCTCTCTTCTGGAGAAAAGTTAATTTGCACAGGGAAAGGAGCCAACGCAATTAAATTAAGTTGTAACAGAACCTGGAGCCCAAGCCCAGGACAGAGAGATTTATGAGGCTGGAGACTTTACGTCATCCCATTTGAAATAGGAATTGGGATTGAAGATCAAACGGCATCTCAGCTGAACCAGCCCGTGGAGATCCAGGGAGATGGAAACTGGAGGGGCAAGCGCATTTCTGGCTGGGGTGGGATCTCCGCCACATCGGGATGTGCTATCGGTGGCTGCCCCTATGCCAAAACTCCCGAGTTTCTAAGAGAAGTGCCGATGAAGGCAGTTGCTAAAGATGAAAATCTCTCTTCTTTTAACCAAGCTCAGCTGTGCTGATTCTTATCCCAATAAAATACATTATTTCCTTGAAAAAGACTGTGGTTACCCAGTGCCCCGTGTCTTTGCTGTTGTCACAAGGAGCCACCAGCTTCATGTGCCACCCAGACTGTGGTGTTTGTTTCAAAAAAGAGAAAATAAGAGCCCTAAGAGGAGGGAAGGGAAGGAGGTCCAGCTCACAGACACTTAGCATCCCAGCACACACACCGGCACAGCGGCTCCAGCCGAGCACTCCTCTATTTCTTGAAATTTCTTAAAAAACAGCCTTAAGGTTGCTTGGCAACAGGTAGATCCCGATGGTGCCAGCAGCAGCTCCAGCCGGGCCGGGGCAGCTCGTGGCACAGTCGTGGTGCAGCCCATGCCCAATCCTTCCTCGACTCACCCAAAAATGGTTCCCAGGCTCATTGATGCTGAAGATCGTGGATTTTCCCAAGCAGAGCATCATTTACCAGGGTGTGGGTGACCCTCCTCGAGGCAGCCAGACCTGGCCGTGGCTTAATGGGTATCAGGGCAGGATGTAAAATAATATTATATAGCTGCAACTCCTACAATGACACAATGTGCAGGGCTGATTTCTGCCTCCCCTCCTGGAGGTGACTCAGAGGAAGATGAAAGCTCTCGTGTGATGCTCTCCTTCTCAAGACAAGCTGCCCAAACCAAGAGCTTCACAGGATTCAGAGGGACCAGTTCTGTGCAGGGCTATCCAGAGCTGTAATAAGCACCAGTCACACACATCCTGCATCCGTGGGCTGGTGGGAGTCCCACCCCATAAGTGGGGCCAGAGCTGTGCTCCGAGGCAAACGGTGTGCGGGATGTAGGACTGATGCTCTCCTGGAGCCTGGCCACCATCAGAGAGGGGACAGCGGATGAATCCAGCATGATCTTCTAGTCCCACGCTATCATCGTGAGAAGACGAGATCTGGGTTATTTGCTTTCTGCACCTGCAAGCAAGCTGTTGTACAGCCCCAGTGCACAGTGGTAAGCAAGGTTCCTCTTCCACACCATGTTTAGCGTTGCTTGATGCATCGAGGGAAGCATCAAGGGAAGCAGAGGAGGGCAGAGAAGAAGCATTCACAACCCAGGCTGAAGCCCAGGCTGCCGAAATGGCTCACAGCAAGGTCTGCGGTGTTTTGCCATCGGTGATTTCAGCACGGTGAGATGAGACTGTTGCTTCTGCAGCTCTTCTCCTGACACACCAGCTGTGCTCCAGGTATCATGAAAATCAAACCTCGACCAGAGCCAGGGGAGCCTGAGGTGCTGTCACTGCTCGGGCGAGGGGATGCAGCCTCCTCTGACTGCCTCCCTGGGAGCAGGGATGGACAGAAAGGTCTTTCTTTTGTCTGAAACTATACCGACGCAAAAAGAGAGAAAAGAATAAGCACAGCTTAGAAGCTCGCTGCTTGTGAGAAGCTGGTGGTGAACAGCGATGCTCGAGCTCCACCCTGCAATGCCTTTTCTCCCATGGGACTCCCTGGAAAGCCTTAGCATGACCTGGAGAAGGTGGAGAGGAGCGGATACCTGCAGCTGTACATACCTGTGTCGGGTGGGAAGGGGTTTGGTGCGGTCACCGTGCCCCTGCCCTGCTGGGATGGCCCACGGGTGTGCGGGCTGCTGCCATTGCTCGCAGGACAAGGAACCGGCCTCAGCTGCGCTGGCTCCAGGGGGTCGCAGAACTCAAACGGGGTCCGACCAGCCTGCACGCCCTGCCCACTGTTCATCGCTAGAGATTTGTTAAATTATTAAAAGAAAAAAAAAAAAAAAAAGCACAAGTCAGATCTCTTCCCTAGTCTTGTTGCAAGATCACCAGCGCTTGGCAGATTCCTTGCCCTGCCAGGAAGGGAGCCGGCATCAGTAAGTTTGGAAGGCGAGAAGGGGGTCGTGGTGGGATGTCACCTTGCCTAAAGCTGAAAGCTCAGTCCCATGTGTGGCTTGGTCACCCACAGCGATCCTGGGGGAGCCACCCTGGGCGACAACAGCCCCTGGGCAGCACCACAGCATTGTACCGTGCTGTGTGAAGGTTAAGGGGATCTGGGAGACAGGCTGGCACCCAAAAACCAGTAACTGGAGCTTAAAATAATCAGCTGGGCATAAAAACTAAAAATAATCAACTGGACGTAAGAAAGGCAGGGGGGATGGGGGTTGCATCCATCTAACATACATAGACAGGGTTTGAACACTGCTAAAAGGAGGGTATCAGGACCACAGTCAATTCCAGAAGCTGAAGTGCAGTGCTCTCGCTTGATGTAGCCACGTCAACCAGGCTCTGCTCCCTCCGGGGATGACCCTGGCACAGGAGCCGTGCCCCCCTTACGCCTGGCAGCTAGAGGGGAGCCTCAGCAGCAGTGCTCCCTGTGCTGCCTTCCTGCCTGTGCAGCTCTCATCTATCACCTGCTGGCTTTAAATCAATTAAAATGATGTCGTTAAGCCTCACATTATTCTAATTTTTATTTAGATAGGGTTTTTGCAAGTTCAGCTGCAGTTTGCCATCAGGGAGCATGTCTTAAATACTCATGTTGAACTTGGAAGCCAGTGGCCACCAGCCATGGCAACCCCTCTCCCAGCCAGGAGCATCTCCAAATCCTCGGGGACTGGCTTAGGGGTGCGCTGCTGCCGCCCCACACGAGTTAAAACCCGATGGCAGTGCCTTCAGCGAGGCTCGTGGTGGATCTCCTCGGCAGTAACTGCTATTTTAGACGCTGTAACCCAGGAGGGCAGCAGCTGGCATTTCAAGCACTCGCACTGCAGCCTCTGCCGTAAACGTGCTCAGCCTCCTCCTCGCTCTTAACTTGGATGCAGGATTCCCTTTCCTCCAAAGGCAATAATCCCTGCTCTTAATTATGTCAGAGCATTACAAGTGTCCCTGCTGCCGAAGGTACCAACTGTCTCAGCCCTGGGGACAAGAGGGTCCTTGGCAAGTAACTATTAGGCTTGAGCAATAAGCCTAATGATGAATTCAGCTCGGAGGTGATGGGTGAATCGGTCCACGCCTACAGCTATGGGGCTGACAGCTTCTTTTCACCAGACATTTCCCCGATGGAGGGAAGGCACAGCACGGCTCCCCGATGCCTCTGGGCTCAACGCAGCCGTCACTCATCACCCTTCCCGCATCCATCTCTTACGCCCTGCCCTGTACATCTTCTTTTAGCCGATACTCCAATTTATGAGACCCCAAACTCTTCCCCTATGATTTATTGCAGGAAGGGCGATGTTTCAGCCCATAGCACTTTGCTCCAGAGCCTGCTTGCAGCTCGCAGAGGGTTTTTTGTGGGGGTTAGAGACCTGCAAGCCATTGCTTGGCAGTGCGATGCTGTGCTGCCCTCAGGGGGTCCCCCCTGAGAGCCCACTGCAAACCCAGCCTCCCAGATGAGCTTCACCCCACTTCACAGCACCATTTTGGCCATGCTCACATCACCACGTTGCTTTTCCTTCTGCTACGATGCTCCTACCCTTTTAAAGGCTCCACTTCTGCAACCCGAGTCCTCCGAAAATATCCCAGCCCTGCCTGCCAGAGCCGCCTCGCAGGCTTCTTGCTGGGCTGGGACCCAAAACCTCCTCATCTGCATTTGCTGAATAAGTAACAGGAGGATTATCCCTCCCCGGGTAGGATGTGGACCAGCAGCTAACTGGTTTATACTGGGCCCTGTACTGCTGCTCGCTCTTCCTTCCCTCTGCTCTAGAAGCTGCACTTCAGCATTCAAGACTCAGCGTGATTTGCAGTGGCAGTGATACGGGGGATGCAAATGATAATTATATCCATGAAAAATCAAGCACAGGACAGGAAAAGCACCACAGGGCTGGGACCGGCTCTGGCATACTGCCCCAGGGATGCCGCGGTACCAAAGGGGACAGGCGAGCATCCCTCGCGCCGTGGGGCTTGGGGCTGGCACAGGCACATCCATCACGGCAAGTGCATGATGTGGGCTCTGACCAAGCATGCTGCGATGGCAGGAACTACTGGGTGCAGTCATTTGGGCAAGTTTCTGCTGCAATTGGTAAAAGCTTGCTTTCCCTGTGGCGGATGCGGGTGGTTTGCTGGGAATAGCTGTGCCTCTGTTACTGCCCAGCCTGGGGAAGCCCACCCCGAGGAGCCCCAGCCTGAGCCTCCAGCCATGAGGTCCATGTATGCTTTTGCTATGTTAACACCCTGAATTCACTATTTGGCTGCAGGCTCCTTCAGGAGAGAAATCCTAATTTTTTCTTTGGTAAAACTGCTCACTTTGGAAAAAAATCAGGTCTTTTTTTTTGTTGTTGTTGCCTAAAAAAGTGGTCCTGATGCTGCACCCAAGTCTACTAAGTCTCAAATCCCTGTCTGGAAGCAACAGTGCTCCTTTGAAACCTCAAACACCTCTGGGTGAGCCTGCCTGCTCCCTTGTGACCAGGCACACATCTTGGGGGGACTGTATCCTGTCCTGTTACTCCCATCATGGCTGTTTGCAGGGGGACCACAGAGCTCACTGCGACCAGCCTTGCACCAGCCTGGAAAGCCCAGGTCCCCCAGAGCATCACCACGGCCGGATCCAGGATGGTGGTACCCCAGCAGAGATGGTGATGGAGAAGAGTCTCCCCTCCCGCTGCCCAGCAAGGACCCAGTTTGGGGGGCGAGCGCCGGGATTTCCCGAGGGTGGACACATACGGTTGAGTCCTGTGGGGGCTCTGGCAGCGGTGCTGGGCTGCAGGGGGGCTGCCAGCATCTCCGGTTTGACGGCGACGCTGGTCACGCCGCTCTCGCTTCTCTCTGGTCCGCACAAGCCAGGCAGCTGAGCTGCCTTCTCCAGCGAGGGCAGGAGCTGGTCCAGCTGCTCCAGTTCAGCAGCAAACTAAGGAAGGAAAAAAAAAAACAACACAGGTGGGTGACTCAGCCCAAACACAGCATCAGCGAGACCGAGCGCTGTTTTCACATGTACATAGCCCCGCAATGCTGCTCTCGCCATCCCTTCACTTGCCGAAACACCAAGCATCTCACATGGATAGAGAACCAGCCCTGCATCCTCTGCCTGGCAAGATGCAGACCCTGGGGGGACAAGGACTGTCCCCCACCGTGCATGGGTCCCCACCCTGAAGCCCGGTCCTCAGCAGCAGCTTTGAGATGCTCGCATGGTGCAATTAGCATAATTATTAACGGTATATATAACCTCCAGCTGTTTTAAAACGGGACATAATTTGCTTTGTTAATATACACATGCTTACACTGAAATGATAATAATAAAAAAATGGTCTTTTCTAAGAAACAGAAGTGACTTTTTGGAACAAGTGCCCAAAGCTGACGCTGGCCTCGGGCATATAATTACCCTCAATGGGGTAGTAAAAAGTCATTCAGCTTTTCCAGCCTTCATCATGGCTAAGAGTGGAAGAGTAGATGTTTAGCCCGGGGACTCAAATAAATGGGAAAGTTACTGGGAAAGGGATTTGCACCAGTGGCTGTAATAGCAGCACTGTAAAGCAGCAGGTTGGGATTAAAGGGGCTGAGATAAATGAGCTTTGGCTAAAAAGAAAAATATCTCAAGGGAAGCTAAATGCTTTAAAATCTAAGGACACATACCACTTCCAGAAGAGCCCTCCCCCCAGCATTAGTGAAAGCCTGGCCATTAACACAGGGTAATTAATAGATAACTTGATAGCGCTAGGGAAAATCTTTGTATTTGATAGAGGGAACGATGCTCCAGTCTGGAGAAGATGGAGAAATCTGGGAGGAACTGGTACCCTGGCTTTGACGAGAGGCTCTGCCATCAGCTGAGACGCGAGGCTGCAGCCGACAGCCCCTGCCCGGGATAAATAGCCGGGAGGCTGCTTGCTTTGGGCATCCCTGGGATGCCTCTGCACTTCCCCGGCTGACGGTGCAGCATTAAAGACCTCTCACCAAGGTGACAGCTTTGTCCCTTGCCAGAAGAAATCGCGGGAAGTTTCTCTCTAAATCCTAGCTGGAAAGATTTCATATCTCAGCTAAAATCCTCCAAACTGGTGGCAATCCCAATCGCCACTGCAGCCACTTCCAGTTTCACCTCCACAATACACAGGTCGGTGCATCGCGAGGACAAAGCCCGGGGCGGCTGCGGGAAGCTCAGCTTTGGGATGGACCCTCCAACAATGGTGGCTCCATTGAAACCACAAGCCCAGACCCCGCTCACGCTCCCTGCCATGGCAGAGATTTCCTTCTTGACCTTCGCCACTCGTTTTTCCCCTTTCCTACAGTCTCATGGTAGCACCTGAGTAGATGAATTGGTATTTTTAATATACATGACAGGGCACGTGCTTGTTTTTTCCTTTACAGTGGCATTTTGTGAATTACATGGTATTTAGACAATGCTGATGATGAAAAGTGCACCGCGAACAGCAGGCATCAATATTACAATTTATAACAGACTAACCAGTTTTTTCTTTTCCCCCATATCCTTTCCATCAAATCCTAACCCCAGAGCCCTGAGAAGCAGAATATCCTCCTAAACCCAGGCTCACAGAGAGAATTAAATGCAGCAAATTCAAGTCCTGCAGCAGAAGTTTGCATGTCTCAACTCTTCCAAAAAAATGTAATTTCTCAACCAAGCAGAATTTCTTTAAAGCTCGGGTTTGCAAAAGGAAGAGAACTGAGGTGAATGGGAGACATCCATGATACAGCAGAAATACATCTTCTCAACTTCATCTCCTCCTGCAGGGAGGTCATTTTGGAGGCAGAAGGAGAAGAAGGGCACAGAGGGAGCTGTGGGCACCCAAACCAGACATTAAGCGGAGATAAAACGGGAGCAGTGAAGTTCTTGCTTTGCTCGTTGGGTTTGTGAAGAGGTTGGAGGACAAAGAGGTGGGAATGAAGGACACGTGGTGGGAGCAGGGTGCTTATCAGTTGTTTTCTGGAGCACCCGAACTTGCACCTGGAATCTGTGCCCATTTTAACGGGTATTTTATTTCTCCTCCACGTCAAGAAAATGAACACTGCTGGAGGGCTGGAGCAGCTCAGGCCATCCAGTCTTGCTCGGAGAACGCTCAGATCTCCACAACCTATTTCTGTCCCCAAATGGGTCAGAAAACCCATGGCGCGAGGGATGGAGGCTCAGGGTGGCTGAATATTTCTGAACAGCTTCTTCTTCCCCAAACCTCCAGCTCCTGGCAGAAACAAGGTTCCAAAACCAGAGCCAACCAAAAGGCAAACCAAGGGACAGCGTCTCATCTCTGCCCTTCATCGCTCGCCCAGCTGGCTCATAGGATGCCTCACGTGTGAAATCAGCTCAGTGAGGAGGACAGAGATGCTTCCAGGTGGTACCCACTCAGCCAACCTTCATCCCTGGCTAGACCTTCCCATGGAGCGGAGGCACTTCTCCCAAGCCACTTGGGCAATGAAATTCTTGCACCAATTAAATAATCCCACGATTTTATTGCAAACTTCAGATCATTTGAATTTTCTGTGGAGCCCTGCTTCCTGGATGCAGCTATTTCCATAAGGATCTCTGGCTCTCTGTCATCACTCCTCTTTTTTTCTTCTTTTCAAGAAGGATTCTACCCTGCTTGCAAAAACAAGCTGAAATGTAGATTCAGAAACCAAAAAAGCAAAAGAAAAAGAAGGTAAAACTTTATTGTTCATGGAATCACAGAATGGTATGGGTTGGAAGGGACCTTCAAAGACCATCCAGTCCAACCCCCTGCTGTGGGCAGGGACATCTTCCAGTAGATCAGGTTGCTCAAAGCCCCATCCAACCTGAGCTTGAACGCTTCCAATGATGGGGCATCCATGACTTCTCTTTGGACTCCACGTCCATGTGTGTGGATGGTGGAGGGAGCTGAGCGCTCCCATGTGCAGGCAGCGCTGCCTCCTCCCCAGCATCCTGCTCAAGGGCTGAGAGAAGACAATCTGAAGAAAAGTTTCCTCTTCACCTAGTTGAAGTTCAGCTCATGCCTTGAAGCACAAGGATGAAGAGCCCTTCCAAAACCTTGCTTATTATTTTCCTTCCATTTTTCTTTAACTCTTCTAATTCCTATTAGCTCTTTCCCAAGCCCTACCCAAATATTTTTTGTTCTCACCCCACAAACAGGTGGCTCTGAGCAAACCCAGAGCGTTTCTTTAGGATAAATCTGGAAAGCAACTAATTCCTTCAAGGCTTAAGGTGAGCTGCAGAGTCTGCCCCACAATTAATGTTGCTCCTAATTGACATTTTGACTCTTAAAATAAACACACAAGAAAACAAAAATCTAGCAAGTGCTAGATTTTATTTGAAATGGCAGCTCCCTCTCCCCACACCGCACCAAAGCAGCCTGTAACAGAAAACACGTGGAAATGAAACTCTGTCCTTAGCCGCGGAGCAGTGAAGCGTTGTTCGCTCCTCAGAAAATGCATTTTAAGACTCCGCAAACCCTCTCCAGCCTCTTTTATTAACTCTTTGGAAGCACTCAGTATGGTCCAACATATAATCCTCACGCTCTCCAGCTGCCTGGGGAGGGATACTTGGAACTGAAAAGCCACGAAGGAGCCTAAAAAATGCTCGGCTGCTTCCAACAGTGCAGGAGAGGGGCTTATAAACACATCCAGGCTCTAGTTATCCAAGCTCTGAGTGCCTGTTTGCGAGCAGAGCACAATTAGCTAGCATAGCCTCGTTTAATTAATAGGGCTTTCTGCCCTCTCCAAAGGATGGAGTACCTGGAACCATCACGGATGATCAGCAAAGTGCCTGCCTGCACCCCCAGCCGGCGAGTGAATCCTGCACATGGATGTCTGGGAGACCAGGCAAGCAAAGCTCTTCCCGTGCCCCAGCATTTTGCCTAATTTTGGCTACAACCATGCTCCCCGACACGCTCCCAGCTTCGTGAAAGCAGACTGGGGCAGCTCCGTATGAGAGCCTGTGCATCTCCAGGCAGGAGGCTGTGCCTTCTGCAGGAGCACCACGGTGGGGACCCAGCTCACTGGTGGGTATCAGGTTCACTGCCCACCTGAAAGCTCCCACGCACCTCCCAAAATAAGCACGTCTTGCCTTGGGTTTCCCTCATCCAGAGACACATTAATCTAGATGATGGATCTCAAATGGGAGATGATGGGGGAGGACGTACCATCCAGCAAGCAGACGAAACCAGGAAAGTACATTATAGAAAGAGATAAGGAGTTTGATTCCCACTCGCCTATAGGATAACCGACCGCGACTCCCAAGCCAACTGAGCCCTTAACCTTTTTAAGAGACTTATTGTGCATTTGTCATTCGAGGCTCTCCGAGTGCTCTGTTATTCATCCCGTATCTCCAAACGCCGGCAGCCTTATTTGCCGCAGTCAGTAAGCAGGCGATCAGCCCTCCTCTTCATGTCAGCCGCTCTCTTCTCTTTGCTTAAAAAGGATTAAGCAGCCTTATCCATGTTACCATCTCCCCTGGCTTTCAAAAATAAGAAATCTCTTCTATTCATAGCTGCATGTAATGAATATTTATACACCCAAATCTCTATTGCAGAGATCTGTCACTGGATTATTCAATTTAATAATACTTTTAGGATAACTAAAAGGCCCGTATAATTGCTAATCTCAGCCAACAAGAGGGCAAGGGATTGAAAATTCCCTGGGACACAAGCCCTGAATGTGCCCAAAGATGCAGAATTAAGAACCTTTTTGCATGACAACACGCACGTGGTCTTCTCCTCACTCAAGCCCACCACCTGCAGTGATGTGCCAGGTTTCTTTCTGCTTTTTATACACCTCAGTAAAGTTTCCCCCTTCCCTTCCCACCACTGCCTTGAAGATCTGAGCTGCCAAAACGTGAAGCATCGGGACAAAAGGGGATAGCACTGGTGCTGGAGAAGGTGGCACCAGCATTGGAGCAGGTGGCATCAGCGGTGGAGAGGGTGGCACCAGCACTGGAGAGGGTGCACGCGCAGAAGGCTGTGGCAGCCACAGGACATCCCCCCCACTTCTCCCAGCCCCACCGCCTTGCTGCAGAGAGAGCACGCCAGCGGGTTTGGGGGAAACTGCCCCCAAAACACGACTTGTCAAGAGCATCCCACCAGCACGGATGCAGATGGGTCAACTCACCTGGCCCTGCGTCTCCAGCTTGACCTCCTCCGTGGCAGGAGGTTTGGCGAGCGGCACCGGGGCCGTGTTACAGGGCTCCATCTGCTCTGTCTTCTCCACCTTCACCTTCACATCATCCAGGGTCAGCGCTGGGGCTGCAGCAAGCTCCTTCTCATCCTTGTCCAGCAGATAGCGCAGGAGCTGGTGATCCTTGACATCTTTTTTCTTCAGCGCATCCGGCTCCAGTTTGATGTCCGGGGTGCCCGGCAGCTGGCTCTGAGCCGTGGGGGTGGTGGTGGGGTTTGGGGTGTTCTCCTTCTTCTCGTGCTCCATGGCCAGGGTGGTAATATCGGAAGGGCTGCCCTCTTGAAGGAGTCTATGCAAAATTTTGTGCCGCTCGGTCAGTGAGCTATGGGAGGAAGGGCAGGTGCTGCTGGGAGGGTTGCCAGAGGCCAAGGTGCCAGCAGTGCCCGCGCAGGCTAACGAATCTTTGCAGCTCGTGTCCGCATCGGCGTGCCGAAGCTGCTGCTCCGCCGTGGTGGCCAGCAGCTGGACCAGCTTATGGCTGGTGGCTTGGGAGCACTTGCTGTCCCCCTCCGAGAGCCTGTCACCGGCGTGCAGCATGCCTGAGTCCAGCGGTTTGCCATCGCCCGAACCGCCGTCCGACTGGATCATCTCGCTCAGGATGGAGGCGATCTCTTTGCTGTCCTTCGACTCCGCTTTCATGGGTTGCATGGCGAGGCGGCCGGGCGAGCTCTGGGAGCTGAGCTGTCTCAGCACAGGGGGTGGCGTGGAGTAGCCCACCGGCGTGCTGGGACCTTCAGTCAGCCCCTGCATAGAGTTTATGGGGGCACTGGGAAAGGGTCTGGTGCCACCGGTGCCACAGCTGCCCCCACTGCCGCTGTTGGCCATGCCCACGGGGGAGTGCATGGTGGGCATGGTGGGTGAGAAGGGATTGCTGGGCACTCTGGGTCTGGGCACCAACCCTGGGCTGACCCGATGCCTCGGGGACATGAACTGCGGTGGGGTAATCCCTGGACTATTCATGGGGGAGCTATTGAGGTTCAAAGTGTGGTTACTGTTCTGGGGACCGGCTTGTCCCTGGCTTAAGGCAACGTTGGCTCCTATCTGGTTCCCAGGTGAACATCCAAAGCTGGTTTGGCTGGTGCTGGAGTTGCTGTTGTGGAGGCCGGCGCCTGGCTGCTGGTTCACGTTGGTGGCCAACATGCTGCCATTGGAGGGAGGGATGGAGGGCGGCAGGGCCATGCCTTGCCCCGGGGAGATGCTGGGGTTCAGTGAGGGACTGACCCGGGGAAGGGACATCGCAGAGTTAGTGTTCTCCTGGGGTGAGAGCATGCCGTGATCCCTGTGGGAGACGAAAAGGAGAGGAAAAGTCACAAGAGGCTTTGCCCAAACCTTTAGTGTCGCTCAGGCAGCTCCTGCCGCCCATCCATGCTGCAGAGCTCTGAAGCCTGGAGAGCAGCAGCTCGCAAGCTCTGGTGGTCCCAGCCTTCCCATCTCCACCAGCGCTTCTGGATCCACTTCAGTCACACGGCTGGAGTGCAGCAGCTTTAGCATCTCACCAGAAACGTGACTGCTTGGGATCATGGCTGCTCACCAGCTAAACCCCAAAGGCACCACCTTCTCTGGATCTTATGTTCCCACATGGCTGGAGGACAACCATGCTCCAACAGCATTCCCCTCTCCCCCAGCCCCCTCGTGTTTCCCCAGCACAACTCAGCTTCAGAGCCTCACCTCTCCCTGTCCTGCCAGTCTGTCAGAGCCTCTCCCTCCCCAAATATTTTAAGTTCTCCAGGGCAAGGCAGAAATGTGAAGCACGTCTATAAACCTCCACCTGAATTCCTGGGGCCACCTCTTTGCAAAACAAGAATAATCGAGAGCAACAGAGCTGCCAGATTCCCCACGAGGATCACATCTCCAAACCAGCACCGCAGACCACCAGTGGATACTCTTTCCACTGTAGGGAAGACACTTTAATTCCTGAATCGCCCACCCAGGTGCTGGCACAGCTCGGTAGCAGCGGGGTGGGGACGTACCTGTCGATGACGTGGATGCCCATGATGAAGGGCTGCATCTCTGGGCTGGAGGGGTAGCAGAGCTTACACTTGGTGTGGGCACTAAGCACCGTCCCGTCGCTCAGGGTGAATCGGTAAGAGGGGCTGAAGGCCGTGCCGCGTGTCATCACTGAAGGAGACAACCAGGAACATATCAACCCCCTTAGAAACTCAAGCCAGAACCTGCAACACCCTACAAGCACCAGGAGGAGGAGGGAGGGAGCAGAGGAGAGGGAGAATCTGCCTGGGACAACCACCTTCCCAGCAAACAAAACCACACACTGCATGTTGGCTAACCCCGTAGACCCAGAAAATAAGAGGAGTATGAATAACCATGGTGGCACAGAAATCCTCCCAGCTGCTTCTCCAGCTCCAAAGCCGTGTCCTGCAGTGGGTAAATCTAAATCTAAGCACTGTTCTTGAGTGCTCAGAGCTTCTGAAGGTGCAATCACTCAATCACCAGCGTACAACATACAAGCTGATGAAGCCCAGCCAGGCTGGGAAGGTGCAGCAGGATGCTGTCGCTGCAACCCTGGCAGAGTTACAGCTCTCTGGAGGCTCAGCGACCTCCTGCTCCCACGTCCTGCTTTCCCCACGTCCCTGTTGTAAGCATCCTCGCCAACACAGCAAAGATGCTCACAAAACAGCCGACAGAACAAAGATGCTCACAAAAGAGCTCCTGTTTCTTCTGCTTAGACACTGGGGATGGCGTTTGTGGACAGCACAGGAAAAAAAAATTAAAATAATCATAGTTAGCTACTATTTGTCTCAATTCTGTATTTCCTGAAAGGTGAGAAGGAACCTCCCGGCTGGAGGAGCTCCTCCTGCGTTACTCAGCCCTTTCCCCTCTCTTTTTGTCCCTTTGTGATTATTATTGCAGCATTTATTTTTCCAGAAAGCATTTATCCAGCAAAGAGGACCATGCCCCGGCTTCTCCCTGCAGCTCCCGCTGCTTGGCAGGAGAGCGTGCCAGCGAGGAAGAGGAGCCCGTTACCTTCTTGAAAGAGCTGTTTGGCATAAGATGGCTCTCTGCCCTGCGGCTGGAAGAAAGCATAGATGCATTTCCGCACTAAATCCTCCCAGCCTGTCCTGCCGGCGGCTCTCAGGGAACTGGTATCAATGGAGATGATTTTACCTGGGCAGAGAGAGAGAAGCCACCTTACTCAAGCAGAGCATGAGAAGTCCCTCAGCACAAATAGGTCCATAAATGTGGAAAATGAAGCCACGTCCTGTTTGCGTCAGACAGCAGTGGCAGGAGCACACAAGGATGTCCTCCAGAAGGAGGTGGAGGTTCAAGGAGTTTGCTCTGGAGCACGCACCAACCTCTACGCACACTTTGGCCAGCCGAAGTGAACGTGAAACCCAACAAGAAGCACCTTCGTGCAAAGGGACCCTTGCAGCTCCAAGGCTGGGGTCCCCAGATTCACACCCTCATCCAGGGGAACACCCTACCAGCCACCTTGCCCACACCAGGAGGTGCTCCAAGCAGGACCTGCTGCCTGCTTTCTCCCTTGACATGAAACACCAGGCAGCTTTGCCAGCTGTTTTACAGCCATGGCAGGGAGCAGCAAGCAGAGAAAATGTTCATTAAGAATTTTCAGGCTGCAGGGAAGTCCAGGGTAATGATTACCAGAAAGAAGGTCATCAGAATGGCTAGAAAGTAATATTTGGCCAACGGCAAACCTGAATCTGAAAGGTGATGACTGTATCATCCCCATCAATCAGAAACCTCAACAGCCCCCAAAATCCAACGGAGCAGAGAGGGGCTGCATGCAGGGTGCAAGTCTGGTGTATTGGATCAGTTGAGGTGTAAACTCAGTTGAGGTGCCTCCAGTTGAGGTGTCAACCACAACAGTCCTAGCAGGCAGCGCTGCCATTTGAAAAGGACTGGACCATGCTCATGCTATGGGGTCCTGCACTGCATTGCTGGCCTCTGAGCCCCAGGGACAACAATTCCTCCAGAGCCAGGACTCCCTGGCATCACTGGGACGTTACCTGTGGTGTCTTGCTTGGTCACGAAGGATTCAGAAGGGGCGACGGCTGCCGGTCGAGGTAATCGTCTCGCGATGCATATCAGACATGACTGGAAATCTGCCAAAGCGGGAGAAGGAGAAGGGACCGAGAACATGAAAATCAGATGTTACAGCCACCACTTGCAATTGAAAATTTTAATTAAAATACCACTGCTGAGCTTGATTGCCACGTCCTGCCCTAGAAGTGTTTACCCCGAGCAATCCTCCGGCCTTTCAAAGCAAATAGGCTCTGTCTAAACTCTATAAAATTTGCTGGAAAAGAGGTTTCCAGTGCTTGGAGAAATTAATTGTAAAGGCTTCGCAGATCTGGCAGTATCGTACAATAAAAGTCAGCACTAAAAGCCAGCAACTGTCGGCTTCAGGCAAAGTATTTGGTCATAAAATACCATAATTTATTCCTTCCAGTCATGATCTCCTGTGTAAACCGCAATGGATTAATCCAGCTAATGCGCTGGAAAATAATAGCTGGGACACTGAAAGGAGAGTTAGGGCACTTGCAGGAAAGCAACGGCTCCCATGGCGCCGGGGAAACCCCGCCCGTCCCAAATCCTCGGGCAGAGATCTGCCTGCAGGCAGCCAATTCAGCCCAAAAATGTGTGGGCGGCACCGTGGTCCGGCAGTGGTGAAGGCACAAGGTGGGGTGTCCAGCACCCACGTCACTCCCTGCGAAGGTGCTGCAGCCAACGGGCTTTGGTGGGTAATAAAATACTGCTCCTTCCTTAAGGAATACCGACTGTAAGCAGTCCTGGAGGCAGCTCGGAGGACCAGGGAAGATGGAATGGCTGGAGGGCATCAGCTCAGAGGGGGAGAGTGAGAAGCCACAGCGAACTTCAGGCACCTCCCCTGGGTTCTCCCCCATGCCAGGCATTGTCTATGCTGGGCCAGGAACAACCAGCCCCACCAGGCAGCCCTGCAGCGTGGGGGCTGGTCATCCTCCTGCATGCACTGCCATTACCACCCCGGTCCTCCTCCTTCCTGCACTGCCATCCCTACCCTGCTCCTCCTCCTGCCTGCCCTGGTCCCTGCCTTGGTCCTCCTCCTGCCTGCACTGCTGTCCCTACCCCGGTCCTCCTGCCTGCACTGCCGTTACCACCCCAGTCCTCCTCCTGCCTGCACTGACATTCCCATCCTGCTCCTCCTCCTGCCTGCACTACCATTCCCACCCTGCTCCTCCTCCTGCCTGCCCTGCCATCCCCATCCCAGTCCTCCTCCTGCCTGCACTGCCCGAACGCAGGGTCGGAAGCAGAGGATGCTCTCCCCTACCTTCTCCTTCCTCCTTGAAGGACTTGGGCTGGGAGACGGTGAAGCACTGCATCACCTCGTAGCGCTGACGAGCCTCCTGGTTCTCCGTGCCCGGCTCATCGGGCGGCCGGATCAACATCCTGCAGCTGAAGGTATGGCTGTTGCGCCTGGTCGCTTCTTGAGGCCAAGGAACTCCATTTACTGGGGGATGGAGAACGGAGGAGAAGAGGAGTTGTTAGGAGCTGCGCTGTGCCCACATTCCCCCCCCCCGACTTCCCGAGAGCCCCTTGGATAAGGGGACAGAAGGAAAAGCGCCAGCATGGGAGAAGAAAGCAGCCTGCTGCTCAGCTCAGGGGCGAGCTGAGAGCAGAGCTGGGGGCAGAGCCCTCCCTGCCAGCCCTCGGGGCTCCTTCAGACCTGCTAAAGACCCTGTGCCCAGACCGACGCTCCCAGCCGGGCCCTGAGAGCATCTACAACCCCAAATGAGATCAGCATGTCATCGTGCTGACATTTATGGATTGTTCCCTACATCGCTGGTAGGAGCTATCATCTCCACCTTACGGGCAGGGAAACTGAGGCACGGGGGCTCTCAGTCACTTCCAGAGCTTGGGAGGGCTCCTGCCTCTTGCTGTTGTACTTGAAATCCCCTTGAAGCAACACTCACAGGACTCTTCCAGCAAGTCCAGCTAAGCATCTCCATAGAAATGAATTTTTTCTTTCCTTCCTCCTCATTTCTGGGGTAAGTCAGCAGCAAGATCTTCCGGTACCACAGCAGTGAAAACCTTCCCCTTTGATTTTTTTCTACAACCTGGCTTTTCCCAAAAACCTCTGGGCACCAGCTGGTTGATTTTGCTAGCCCTCTACAATATCTCCATGGAAATCCGTATTCAACCCAAATGATTTTGCCACCAGCAGATTATGAAGCTTTCATGCAACCCGATCTACAGGAAGAGCTGAGGGGCTTGTAAGATCCAAGGAAAGGCAAAATGCCCAGCCTTACACTGGATAACCACAGGGAAAAGAAGATGCCTGAACCTCTATGGGCTCAAACTGATAAGTGCCCACAGACTTAGATGGTTTAAGACATCACTGTATTTACCCAGGAGGAAGACAAGTGTGAATTTAAAAAAAAACCCTATTTTTAAGTCAAGGTACTTGAAAAAGGTTCATCTTCCTTTTGCGTTTCTTCAAAGGTGTGAGTGGATGAGGAATCAGTGATGTCTCACCCACGTTAGCCACCCAGAGGATGCTCACCTCCAGTCAACAAATAAAACCTTCTGCTTTGGTTGCTTCCAACACCCTGCAAGTGCCTTCATCACGTGGTGCTTCCTCTCATCCTCACAACTGTTCATTTTCCCAGTGTGGGAGCCCATCGCGAGCTCACCACTTGCACCGTGACCTCCTCTCACACTCAAGATGCAGCATATCCCCATGCTAGGTACTTGGCAAAATACTGATGGGCTCTGAAGCCAGCTGGGGACAATCCCCCCTCCAGCTGGGAGGACATCCTAAATGAACTGGGATAAGCCAACAGACGCAGTCTCCCAAATCAACACCTTGAAATCCTCCTCCTCATTTCCCTAAAGCTCCTACGTGTGCCCCTCGCTACGGTGAGATGAGTTGGTTCTTCCCACCCATGAGCCAAAGTCGAAGGCAAAAGTTTTCTTAATAGACAAAGGGAAGATGACTTGAATATTGTCATCCGCCAGCTGTTTATTCAAAAATCTAATATTGATATCTCACTGGTAGGATGTATTTCACTAGGCAAAGGTTTATGGATTATTACCTGGCTTGGGTATATCTCTGAATTTCACAGTACACAATATAAAAAATAATAATATATATAAATAATATATATAAATATATATATACAAGGGCCAGCTTCACTGAAGACACAACAGCATTTTTGACAGCACTCTCCGAGCACCAGCTGATATAAATCCCCACCTCAAGGGTTTTCTTACCTAGAGACTTTGGCAACAGGTTCTTGACAAACTCGGCGTGATCTCCCACATGCAGGATGCTGTAGACACTGGTGTTCATGAGCTCCTCCTGGTTATAACCCAGGTAGCTGGTCACATTCTCAGAGACGAAGACGATCCTCCCTTCGCGGTTCACAACGAAGAAGAAGCCATCCAATGCCTGTAAGGGGAATAAACCTGGGCAGCGTGTGGGCAATGGGTCCTGGAGCAAGTCAAGATGCTCCATGACCATGGGCAACCTTCCTCTGCCTCTTGCACCTCAGCTTCATCCCCACTCTATATTATAGCAGTGATAAAATAACTGCATTTGTTTAAACACATAGAATAGCAGAATGGTTTGGGTTGGAAGGGATCTTTAAAGATCATCTAGTCCAATCCCCTGCCATGGGCAGGGACATCTTCCACTAGATCAGGTTGCTCAGAGCCCCGTCCAACCTGACCTTGAATGGTTCCAAGGATGGGGCATCGACCACCTCTCTGGGCAACCTGGGCCAGTGCCTCACCACCCTCAGCATAAAAAATGTCTTCCTTATATCCAGTCTGAATCTGCCCTCTTTTAGTTTAAAACCATTACCCCTTGTCCTATCACTACACGCCCTTGTTAAAAATCCCTCTCCAGCTTTCCCGTAGGTCCCCTTTCGGTACTGGAAGGCTGCTGTAAGGTGTCCCCAGAGCCTTCTCTTCTCCAGGCTGAACAACCCCAACTCTCCCAGCCTGTCCTCATAGCAGAGGTGTTCCAGCCCTCTGACCATTTCTGTGACCTCCTCTGGACCCGCTCCAACAGGTCCATGTCTCTCCTGTGCTGAGGACCCCAGAGCTGGACGCAGGACTCCAGGTGGGGTCTCACCCGATCGGAGCAGAGGGGCAGAATCCCCTCCCTCGACCTGCTGGCCACACTGCTTTTGATGCGGCCCAGGAGACGGTTGGCTTTCTGGGCTGCGAGCGCACATTGCTGGGTCACGTCCAGCTTTTCACCCACCAGTCCCCCCAGGTCCTTCTCTGCAGGGCTGCTCCCGATCCCTTCAGCCCCCAGCCTGTGTTAATACCGGGGGTTGCCCTGACCCATGTGCAGGACCTTGCACTTGGCCTTGTTTGAACCTCATGAGGTTCACACAGACCCACATATTGAGCTTGTCCAGGTCCCTCTGGATGGCATCCCATCCCTCAGGCGTGTCAACCGCCCCACTCAGCTTGGTGTCATCTGCAAATTTGCTGAGGGGGCACTCGATCCCACTGTCTACATCATTGATGAAGATATTAAACAGTGCTGGTCCTAGTACAGACCCCTGAGGGACACCACTCGTTACTGATCTCCACCCGGCATTTGAGCCGTTGACCACTGCTCTCTGGATGCGACAACCCGGCCAATTCCTTATCCACCGAACAGTCCATACATCAAATCCTTATCTCTGGTCTGCAACCTCCTCTGCTAAGGACTTCCCTGTCACTAAGGACGATGCCAGTGGAGGAGAAACAGTCCTCTTCCAAGGGCCACAGCTGAAGTCAGAAAGGTTCTAATTTGGCAATCTGCTGAAATTAAGCATATGCCCAATTTGCTTAATTACAGCCCAAGAATGACAGAGCCTTTGCATCATGCAGAGTAACAGGTTTTTTCATGCACTTAGGATGCAAGTGGCAAATTCAGCACTGCAATCAAATGGAGGAGGACAAGTGTGACCCAGACCCAATCATACAACACGGGGAGATCTGCTTATTTTAACAAGGACACCATCAAGGTTTTTAATTCACTGCCATGGTACTGGGGAGGCAATGCTTTCTGGTGCTACAAAATAAGCTCAGAGCTGCAGAGCCCAATGCTTGTGTGAGGAGCCCTTGAGAAGGCTGATGGCTGATTTACACTCTTCCAAACATGCATCACCTAAAATGTTTCATCCAGGCAGGATTTGGTTTTCCTGGAGTCTAACTCCTACTTATCCTGCTCATCAAGAGCAAGGTCTGGTGGACTGTGATCCTGCAACTAGATCTGGCCATATCTTGGAGTGGGAGATGGTGCAGGGACAGGAGAAACTTCTGATGCCCGAAAACTGGTACCCGCAGCATCGCCCTCTCCTCGCCATCCTCCCACTTGCCCATGCCAGCAGAAGGTTCCTCTGATGGAGAGTGTCCAGGCTTTATTTAATGCAGTTTCTAAAAATCAGGTTTTGCTGTAAAGCAACATTAAGTGCAAGAAACAGGAAGCATTTAAAAAAGGAAAAAAAAAGAAGAAAGAAATCTTTTGTCAAAATGGTTCTGGCAGATCGGCTGCAATTTTCCTTATTCCCAGCTGTTGCCAAGACAACCAGCCTTTGCACTTCGGGCACCCAAAAAAAAAAGACCCAGGCTGGATAATAAACCCTACCTGGACCCTTCTCTCCAGGTGATGCTGGTTTTGGGGGGCCAGAGGAGCAGGGAAGGGGCAGGGGAGCTCTGAGGTGGCAGTCAGTGGGGACCCAGCTTGCACACCTCCCCTGAAGCCCCCATTCCTCCAGCAGCAACAGTGGGCATTTATCCATGGTTTAAATATTAAATTACCTTATCAGCACAATTGCTTATGGAAGTCAAGCCCAAACAACAGGTCAAGAGGCAGAAAACCTTCCTAAAAATGAATGAGATGCTTTTTAATAGCCCTTTTTATCTTTGCCTTTCTGGGTTTGAAAACCCCGCCTGTGCACAGGACACCCAGAAGAAGCTGGAAGTCATTTGCGGAATGTTTTCAGGCATGGGAGGCTGTGGATTGCTTGGGGACCAGCGAAACCACTAATTGCTTCTTAGGGTCAATCTGCATGGAAAATAAACTAAGGGTGGTAAGGGCTTGGCATCCTCAAAGTGCAGCCACGGATACCCTGTAGCATGGGCATGGGTCAGGGTCAGCCTCTCAAGTGTGTGGGCTTCACATGCCGCTGCGGGAGGAGGACAATTAGGAAATTATTTCCTAGCCTGTATAGATAATAACCATAATCTAAACATGGATTTTAAATCAAATAATACAGGGAGGCTGTTTACAAAGCAGCATCGACTGAGCAGTAATGCACCTCTGAGTTCCTTCCCGCAGAAAGGATGCATCAATACCTGACCCAAGCACGGGGGATAATTTTTAGTCATAAGCTAGCTGATTTAATTAAATTATTTTTCTTTATGATGACCTCAGGTTTTCCAGGGCCATTTCTATTACTGATGTGCTGCCATCCCTGCTTTGCCCTGAGGCACTCTGCTCCCCATCACCCAAGGTGCTGGATACCTCCAGGGCTCCTGGCCACAGTGAGCCACATATTCCCATGTGTGGACACGGAAACGAGGGGATCGACCCCTGCTGAACGATGTTCTGGTGAGCCAGCTGGACCCACATTCATCATTTCAGTGATGTAAAGGCAAGCTCCCAAGACCACACTGCGAAATATGTGGATTTACTGCGGATATATGGACGCTGCTCTCTCTCACGGTTTTGTTGGCTCTGCCACTGCTCTCGTAGGATGCCTTCTCCCAATATAAGCCAAATAGTAGGGTTTTGTTGAGTATCTGCTTCTTCTCCTGCATCACTTTGTACTCCCATGCCTGTTTCTAGCACCCAATGCACCCCTCAAAACCCACATGCCTTTCCCAGCCTAATTTCTAAGCCCCTTCTGCATTTTTGCAGGTCTGTTAGTCTGAGCACCTCTGTAGCCAAGCTGCTGACTCCCCATTAACTCCATCCATGTGCTTCCAGCACCCATTTTGCATCCTTTCTGCAAGTCAGACCGTTCCTTTGACGCCAACCCCCTTCCCATCCCTTTTGCATTAACTGCTCCATCTGCAGAGTCACCTCTTGCAGAGTTTTACTAATTTTGACACCTTCACTCCAGGGCTCAGGGGAGACCAGTGTGGTATGAGGAGGGATTAAACAGGTCCTGAAAAGCATGCATCGCAATGCAGGAGAGCTCCCCACAGCCTCCGAGCATCTTTTGGAGATGCAGAAGAGGCAAAAAATGTGATGGGGAGGGAGTCTCACTCACCTGGAATCCTGAAACACAGGCTGGCTTTCTGTCTCAAAAACGACGCCACATTTCACCTCCCAGCTACTGGGCTCTCACCAGATACCACAGAGTAATTCATCGGACTGTGTCGTGTCAGCAATTATGCTCTTATAGTTAATTAAATGAATCAGATGACGATGTTGCTTCCTTTTCATCTTTGAATGTGCAATTTTATCAGGCGGTTTCAATGCAAGAAGGCGGCTGCGGGATAGTGCTGGCCATCCCCACGGAGGAACTCCCCCTGCCCAACCCCAACCACCCTCTGTGAAATCACCAGCTGAACTATTTAGGATTTGAAGTTTATCTCTGGGGCCTGTGATATAATATAATAACCCTCATATAATAACCTTCTCCATACAAGATGGTCCCATCAGGTCCAACTCAGACCTTCCTCCTGAGATATGATTATTTCTGATTTATTGATATCAACCAAAATGCGGCGCACCCTCCTCATCCTCCCTATTTTCCAAAGGACAGAAGGATTCAAATCTGTTGAAAACCATCCATCCACATTACCGAAGTCACCTCCAAGTGAGACCAGGGGCTCAGTTTAATACACACTTAGAAGCAACTCAATATTTTAATGCTGATATTAAGAAGCTATCCAGAATAGCTTCAACTTAACCAAGTCCAAGCTCCACCATGCTTGGTTAAGACTCACTTTCCAAACCATTTGCTGAAGTGAAGGACCAAAATCAGTTTACCTGCAACTTAGCCCAGGGACATGGCTAGGCTTAGAGCATCCCAACTATGTCTCCGTTGCCTTCCTCCTCTGTATTTCACTTTCTTGATGCAGTGCTTTGCTTTGAGCAGTAGCGGGAGCCTGGCAGCATCAGCAACATTTTACCACCTACCTCCAGAAGAAGAGGTCCCAGAGATTCCTTCTCAATCACTCCTTGGCTGCTGGACGAGATGTCGGACTTCTGGACTTCATCATCAGCCGCTTTCTCTGTAGCAAAGGAAAAGGGATGTTTTAGCCAAGAAAACCCATCAATTTACTACTGAATTATTACCAAAAATAAACAAAATATTGACCACTTGTCATACAGGCAATGCAGGATGTGCACCAAAAGACTCCAGCATTTTCATTTCATCCCTCAGTCCCATGAAGATATGATGTCATTTCTAATTATTTATTAATTATTATAAAATAAAAGCACTAATTAGATCGCAATCTACTGCTAGCAGGAAGAAAAAGTCCATCTTAAAGCAAAAGCCTGCAGAAAGAGGCATCCAAGATCAACATTTTGAAAAGGAAATGGTATATCCAGTTTAGCGCAAGCTACAGTATTTCATCTGGAACTTTTCGGACAACGCTTTAAGAAATAACTGCCGGGAGGTATTCATGGAGAATGGGCTGTGCCAGAGGAAACCTGCTGGAGAAGAAAAAGCAGCCTGAACCACTGATGTGCAGGGAGCATCCCAGATGCCGGTCAGCCAGGAGCCAGCAGGGCCAGGGACAGGGGGAGAGCACCCGACGTGGAGCGGGTGATGCTGCTGGAGAAGCCCAGCCCCAGCCCTTCCAGAAACTCTCACGCTGTATTGCTGAATAATCCCTTTGGGAAAAAAACGACCCAAAAAACCCGGAGAGAGGGCCCTGTTATTTGTCTCGCACTCCCCCGAAAGGTGCTAGCCACGTCGCACAGCTACTCCGAGGAATTCAGGATAAATCCAGCAGCAAAAGGCGGGTGGCAAGTGGGATGTGATAAAGCCAGCGCTCACAGGCAAGTGAGCCACGATGCCACTGGCTTTTCAGGGCTGTCTTGTTTTGCTCCTCCAGATCCATGACTCTTTTCCACTGGAAAAGCTGGGAGAGTCCCTTGGCCTCCCCGGCTGTGATCTGGGAAGGATGGGGAGAGCAGCATCCCTGTCTCCTCAGGACGCAGTTGAGAATAAACCCTGATCACTGGGAGTGACTTGGGAGGCTGGCAGTGCAAGCCCCAGCTAGGCACCTCTGGGGCTATAGAAGTATTTGCAAAGAGGAGATTAACTACTGTTTGATCACATGGGTTGGGTGGACTAAGAGCAGAAAGACGCAAGTGGGAGCTAAACCTTGATGGAAAGGATACCTGCTTCGTTGATCAGGCATCACTTCGCAAGGGAAAAAAGCAGGGATGTCTCAGATTGCAGGTGCTTTTTGCTTCAGCTATGTTTTGCTCTGAAATGTGAAAACGCAAGCTCCTGGGGACAGCTGGAGGGGCAGAGTGTTACCCACTGCATGTCAGTGCCCATTGGCACTAGCAAAGGAAATTATCAGCCGTGCAGGATGCGAAACAGTGTAGGAGTCCTGAAGCATCCTCAGTCCAGGCTCACATGGACGGCTTCAATGCAGGTTTTGATTAAAAATGAAAAAGACTTTGTGTGGCTAGCCGAAAAATGACTTGAAACTTGGTCCTCTATTAATGTTACGCTATTTACAAGGTTTTCCCAGGTACCAGAACCACAAATTCAGCCTAGTAGCTGAAAATTAAGCCGTGCTTTTTCTGTATAACTGCTAATTGTTAGTATAAAGAAAGAGGCTGGGGCCGGGATGCTTTGTGGACAACATGCACAGTCCAGAGGGATGCAGCCCCATCCTCGCAGGCTGGGCTTCCTCGCATGGCAGGAGTAACATCCTGGGGTTTGCCAGGAAACCAAAGGGATGCTCAGAAAAATCCCAAGGACCAAACACGTGTGAGGTGCTGGGAGCTGGAGGAAGAAAATTACCCGAACTGGTTTTAAGAGGTATGGCAGCAAGTTGTGAACTTTATTGCACAGCAGGGCAAGGGAAAATGCTCCTCAACCTACAGTGCCTTGTGTAGGACCTGGAAACTCTCATGTGCATCAATAAATACATGTTTATCAATCAAATGTATATGTGTATCAACACACCAGGCTGATGAAAGAGCTCTGCCCAGCCTATGTCAGTCCGCTCCCAGAGGGCAAGAGATGTTTTCTCGGGATAAATATCCGTTAAGCGCAGCAGTATGCATGCTGAAAGTGCAAGCCAAGAGGTTTCTAGGACTGCTGGAGGTTTACTGCTCATCTCTCTTGACACTGGTCTTCGTTTCTGATCATCCCAGCACCAAGGGAGCCAGTCCCCTGACTTGTCTGTAAGCAAAAGCTATATTGCATTTGCTGTTTTGCAGCACATCGGATGGAAGGTTTATTACTCAGCATCAAATCACGTTTACAAAACGTACAGATGTGTCACTTGAAACTATTCATCCCTGTGTCCTCCCAGGACTTTATCTGTCTTAAGCTTACTTTAGGTGTTTCTCGTTCCTGACTTTGTCCTTCATCCCTTGCATCGCCGCGACGAGTGAGCCTGGAAGAGCACTTGCTCAACACTTGCTCTTGCAGAGGTGGTCGCCAGCTTCCCCCACCAATTTACCAGGTAATCTCTGCCTCTGCTTTCCCTCTCACTCAGTGGCTCTTTTCTCTTTAGAAAATAAATCAACCGAAAAAGGTCATGTCTTCACCTCTGCTGGCACAGCCCCGAAAACAACAGGCAACATGCGCCCCATTTCGAGCACACATGCACAGGTTTCGGATGCCCAAGCAACAGTCTGACTCCAACCCTAAAATACCTGACCCCTGCATCCTGCTACGGACCCCCTTGGGCAGCTCATCTCAACCCCACAGGCCTCAGTTTCCCCTATTTCAAGCAGAAACCAGAGTTCATTCCACTTGAACTGCCTCCAAGCAGCGATGCCTGCCTCCCACCCAGCACCGCTGCATGGCTAAATCATGAAGGAGCAGAACCATCCCAAGGAAGACACCCAAATCCCTTCCAGGGATGGAAGACCTTCCCATGCACCCAAACCCGTGGGAGCTGGCAGGTACCACAGCATTAGAAATGGGTTTGTTTTCCTACGCTTAATAAATTGATGCACTTAGAGGCAATGCACTGGCTTTCAGCTCTAATCCTTTAATTGGGCTGCGGGATCCTCCTCCTGCTTTAGTGAAATAGTTTCATCTGCCAGCTCTGAGCCCGTTATTCGGGAGGATTAGCTGGCAGAACGATGCACTGTCGCTGTGTCCCTTGTGCATGAGTCCTTCTTCTTCCCACCTTTGCAGCACTGGATCTGGGAGCAGATGGATCCCTTGCTCACCTTCTCCAGGGTGGCACATCCCAGCGATGCAAAACTCCTTCAAAGCGTCAGCGCATCCCAGCTAAGTACTTCAGTTAATGTGCTTAAATGCAGCTCTTTAGCTTTTCCATCCCGAGCATGCGAGGAATACATTACAAGCAAACTGCTGATTTGCACCTTAACCCATTAATTTCAAATTTCTTTTCTTCCAGCATTAATTGCAGTGGTGGCTCTGCTATGCTGGTGACAGGCTGATGCTCTCGGGGAGCATCAGTCATGGGCCAAGCATTCCCTGCGCTTGACACAGCCAGACACAGAGCAAATTCCCGGTTCCCCAAGCTCATAATCTCATTATAAAGCTGGACAGACAGATTCACGTGTAAATAAACCAACGGGAGCAACATGAGCCCTGGCGCTGCTGCTGTTTGAAGCTGTTGGGATCCAGCTGTGGGGGCTTTGGCAGCCTTGGGCATCATAAATCCCCACGGCACAATAAAAGCCCGGCATGCTGACGGCCCCGATTGGAACCTAATTGCTGCAAATGTGATTAAAGCAGGGTTTTTTTCTTGCAGCAGAGAAAGGAGCTATTTTAAATGCATTCCTCAAATTACGCCCCGATTTTCTGACAACCAGGGAGATGTCTGGGTGCCTCTGGAGTCTATAGGAGCTGTAGGGTCCTTGGCACTCCAAAAATATTAGGTCAGTGGACTTGAACTGTGAAGTAAATGTGTTATAAACAGGTCACCCAACACCATCGATACTGCAGTGGGACAGGACGCGATGCCCACTGAGATGCCTGGGAACACCGCGGTCACTTTGGAAACAATCTCGTCCCGTGCCAACCCCGTGCAGCCAAGCTTGGCACGGAGAGAGGTGACATTTCCAGCTCAGCCCCGCTATTTCGCAGCCACACGAGCCTCCTGGCTGGAAGCCGCTGATTCTTTGCAGGACTAGAAGAAGGGATGGGGAAGGCACAAGGCTGGTGAGGGATGGAGGACACTGCTAAAGCACGCTGAGACTGGAAGAGGAATGATACACTCAGATGCCCTGATGCTGGAAGCGATGGCCAGCAGCACAAGGCAATGGGAACAGATTTTGCATCACCGAGAGCTGCTCTTCCCGTCCCCCAGCCCGATGGTACCCGGCCGTGTCCAGGGCTGCCAGCCAGGCTGCTCTCGGTGTGCAGCTCCTCCCGGGCTCGGCACAGTGGAAGGAAGGCACGGAGCAATGCTGGGGGGGTGGAAAGGGGTGGGAGGCGAGCATAGTAAAAAGCTACGCCCCTGGCAAGGCGAGGGCTGACGGCGGGGTGGCAAGCTGCTGAAACGGTGGGGTGCAGCCCAGGCTGGGGGGACGTCGGCAAGTCGAGGTGTGCGGATGGACAGCCCACCCATTCGGAGTGTTTTCCCTCTGATTTTAGAAGACATCAACGTAAAAAGTTCCTTTTTTTTGGTTAATAAAAGCCCAAAGCCAAGAGCACACACAGGAAAGGCAAACGGCTCATCTGGGATGTTATTTCTGCTCCCCCAGAAGACAGTGCAGTATATACCCCCCTTAAAAACTGGCTCAGACACTCTGCCTCTAAACCACATCTCATGGAGCAAAGCTGAAGGATGTGACTTTGGCAAGTGGGTGCCACCCACAGAGCTGTAGGGTACTGGTGCTTTCCCCTTTCTTTGTTTTCCCTCTTTGCATTATTATTTTTTATTTCCCCAACCTCCCTAGTTCGCCTTAGCTGCCTCCATCCCTTTGGCAGGTCTTCTGCTCTTTCTCTACCACCATTTTTGGTGGCATGGGGCACAGCAAAATCATCCCCAGGATGCTGCACTCGCCTCTCTCTGCTTCCAGACCTCTGTACCCAAAACCCTGTACCCACAGAAAATCAGGCATACAAGGTAGGGAGAAAATCAGGTATCCAAGGCAGGGAAAATACAAGGGTTGGAGAGGAGTCGTGACCTCCTCCAGCAGCCACAGCTGAAGACCTTCCCTGGAGCAATGCTGAGGCTGTGTAGGGTAAGAGCCATAGCCACACAATGGGAAAAGTCCCCCCAAAGGCCTTAACTTACCGCTTTTTACCCCAAACATGACAAAGCTCCATGGCCAGGAGAGCACCTGCACTCCAAGGGGTCGGAGAAGTGAGGATGTGCCACCAGAGTGATGGCAGGACCATAGGGAAGGAGGGTTGGTGGCTTAGGGGACACCTCCCAGAGCCACTCCAAGGGATAAGGTGGGAGGGGAAGGAAAATGGGTGTCAAGGAGCTGGAGGTGGAGAGGAAAAGATGTCCAGCATTGATGTCCATCTGCAGTGTCTTGGGAAATTATCTCCAGCCCCACAGGCTCCATCACATGGAGCTCCATCCATAGCATCCAGGGCAAGCACTCCTGTCTCTCTATCCCTTAAATCTGCACTTTTAAATTAAAATAATACAAGCTGTCTGATTCTGCTCATCATTTAAAATTTTGCAGCTGAAATGCTTTTTTTTTCCCCAGAAAGGGGAAATGAATATCTGAAAAACAATATATTGCACGTGGGTCTTCTAAATCAGGACATAAAGAATTCAAACTAGGATTTTGCTGAGAAACGTCATGAACACAGAAAATTAGAACAATTGTTTCCACTTGCCCAGCACAAAACTTTGTAATATATTGCATTTTGCCTTGACTTGCAAGAAGCTCACTGCTGCTCTCCAAGGAAGCCCCACTGGAGAGGCCCCCAAAGTTGCGGACATGATGGCCAGGACCCAAACGCTGCCCCACACCCTCCAAGGGCTCTTTTTCAACATGACATTTCTATGGGCAACATTCATTTTTCATGTCTTATGATAGAAGCCCAAAAGGTCTTTGGGTTTTGACTTTTCTATTAAAAATTCAACAGCTCAAAGGCAAAAAGCCCAACTAAGGAGGACTTGCAGCCTTTCTCAGAGCGTGTTGGGTACCCCAGTGGGTACCAAGGATGACAGAGCAGGGCAAGATGGAGAAGCTGATGAGATGCCTAGAAAACATGATGGAGCACCAGGCACGATGACTCCCCATTCCTCTCTCATACGGCACAGCCCCGCAGCCTCCCCAGGGGCCGTGCCAGCTGAACCCCCCAGATCTCAGCCAGGATCTGCTCTATCTGCTTTTTAAAAGATGAGTGAGGCAAAAAAATCCACATCTGTAATTTCCCAAATGAGGAGCTTTGATTTTTAGTTAATTAAAATCAGATGGAACAGACTCGGTGCACCCACGGATCAAGAGCGTGACAGAAAGCTGTGCCATTAATTAGTGCCTGCTACAAGGTTCATCAGTCCAGTAAACCCAACAGAAAAAAAAACTGCAATAAAAATAAACTCCTTGGCAGAAGGTGTGCACCAAGTACATCTTGCAGTGGGGCACAAAAAAAGTGGTTTAAAAAAGCCTCAAGAGGAGAAAAAGACAACAATATCGATACAGGAAAGCAGCAGGTAAGGGGATCTAGACCATAGAAATGGGAACACTTTTGTGTTTTTAAACAGTACTCAAGGAGGAAGACGTGTCTAGGGCTATCTGTCAGGTTAGGGACATGTTGGGGGAAAGCCTCCAAGCATCACCGGCTGCTGCTAGTGGTAGTGGCCCAGCCATCCAGGGAGACCCGAGGTCCTGAGCTCACCTCTGGCCTCCTCTTGAGTCCCAGCAAGCCCGAGCGCTCTCCTCTTCATCCCTAGGGATCAACAGGTAGAAGAAGATCCAACCTCAACTGGGGAATGAAGCCAATTTCCAAGGAATACCATCCTACGTAGCCTACAGGGCACACGCTTGGACCACAGCAACGATGGCTTCTTTGGAGGTACTTTAAACCAAAATTCAAGCTGTGGAAGCTGAGATTTGCCCAACGCCCCCCTGTTCAACGTCAGCATATTCACACGGAGGCAGATGCAGAGAACCCAGCCCAGAGTCCTCCCTTCTTCACTTCCACAAATACCAGATTCCTCTAAAACACTGTATGGAAATTAGCAGCTCTTAGGTTGTATAACTTTTTATTCTAGTAGGAGGAAGGAAATTATCTGATCTATGAATTTAAAAAACTGTGGAAAAATACAATCTGTGAGATTCAGAGCTTGAAAATACCAGTGCAAGAAATAGAAGAGCAGATCTTGGCTTTCAGAAATCAGCACGGCTCCTTCAGAGCCCTGCGCTCGCCTGCTTTATATCACCTGTCGCGATGGTCTATCGGTGACAGGACCCAGGGTGCTCCCCAACCATGTGCCATAACACCAGGCAGGAGTTCCAGGACACCGGGGTAAGATCTATCTCTCAGAGCATAGGATGGAGATGTTTCCACCTGAGCTACTGGTCTCATGCTCCCTTTACGGCCAAAGTAGAGAAAAAGGCATTTTTAGAGGAGATTTGCCTGATCCATTTTACATTCTTATTCTAAGATAGAGTCTCATTTTTGTTTTTTCGGGGGGTGTTGTTATCCCCTAGGCCCTCCTCCACAACCAGCAGGCAAACAGCTTTTGCTCTCTCTCTTTTTCTTTCTTTTCCAGTGAGAGCTGAACTCCTGACTTCATCACCAAACTCCAGCGTTGGCCCTAAAAGAAATAACCCATGCACCCTCAGAGCTGACAACACAAGGCTCGCTTCAGCCCCAGGTACTTCTGTGCCATCCCAGAGAATGTCCTCACCAACACAGCCCCAAGGGGTTCTTCAGACACATCGTGAACCCTTATTCCTTCATCAACGTACATGCAAAGGCACATGTCAGGAGGATACATCTCGTCAGGCACGCAGCCAAGGGAGGAAACTAAGTCCTTGGGGTGTATAAAATGGGCTCTAGTGCCCATGTGGATGGTGAGGACTGAGGACTGAGGACTAAAGGATGCCACTCCAGTTGCATCAGTAGAGCCAACAGCGGAGACGGATCAGTGGAGGTCAGGACAGTGGGACATCCTGCCGCTCTCCCATGTCTCACCTGAGCTTCTTGCTTCATGGCCTGGCTGGAAAAGCAGTCAAAAAAAAGCAGTCAAGCATTGCTGCTGTACTGGGAACGATGACAGCTCCATCTAATGCTCTCACAGCTATTTGCCACACTGCCCTCAGCCCAAGAGCCTGTCCTTACCACGGTGGCACTGGGAAGACACACTAAAGCCCGCGGGCTAGTCCCAGCAGTCCCCACCTCTCCAACCACTATATAAAACATCAAATCCTAAAAGGACTATACCACACAGACTTATTCATCCACCAGCATAGATCTGCAGGTGGGACACTGCCTTTATACTGAGGTTAGTGATTTCAAGGTAGCTTTTAAACCATATGAGCAAAAGATACAACAGGCCGGTGTCCATATTAACACAGCAGCTTGACTTATCCTTCCACTTGCCCAAAAAGCCCTTCAACAGTGATATTTCAAAACCAGGACACCATTCCATGATGCTTCAGTGCAATTTGCCAATTTGATGGCAGTTCCCATCAGCAGGAGGACTACAGCCACCTCCACCATGTCTACAACCAACCCCGGGCAACAGACACTCCTGGTGGGCAACAACTCAACTCCGTACCAGGTCTTTAGACTGGCGATCCCAAGCTTAAGCAACATTAACCTTCCATGTGGCTATGGGCTACTCCCCAGTTTTGGCTGCTCCTCCAAGTGGTATTTCCCCTCTTTTCCCACATAGAGGATAAGGATTTTGATGGCAGGAATTTTGTTGGGTTTTTTTAAACTTTTTTCTTATTTTTTAAACACTTACCTACCCAGCAACAGACACAACCAAATTCCTCAGGACTATACAATGCAAATAAATCAACAGTCTTGTTTCAACCCATTTGACACTTACTATAAATTGCAAAGAACATATTCCAACATTGCCCTTGTCCTAACCAACTGCTACACACTCAACTGAACAGCAACCTGTGACATCCTTCCAAATGAGGACCTCGGGGAGGATGGACAAGACATCTGCTTCCCTTTAACGAGCCTAAGATACAACTCCCCATTAACACTCCCATTTTCCAGCTGAAGAAACCCAATGCATAACCACACACACTTCTGCAGCTTTTGCTGGAGTGGATTAAGAAGTTCACTGACATCTTTTGAGCTGAGATGCTGTTACATGCTGCATGAATGCTCGCAACCCAAAAGCCACCAGGGTTAGCTTCAACCGATGCTGCTTTCACACACCACGGTGGTTCACCAACTGGTGGTTCTCTCTTGAAGGATTCCAGATGGACCTCCAAGAGCACATTTGTCCATGCCCCAAAGCAAATGGCATCATGCAGCATCAGTGTACGACGGCACCAGGAGTACAGCTTAAGATCCAGGATACCGGTCCCTGCTCCGACCAGGAAACATCACTTTCTTTGGCAAAGCTTATATGGAAAACTCTATTTTTCTGCTTCTGATAAAATCCTTGTGTAATGGCGAAGAGTGCAGAGCAAAGCACGCTGCCACTAAGACAGAAGGAAAAGGGTATTTCTTTCTGTCTTCACACCTTTTAGAGTTAAACATTAATGGTGTCGAGATGTCTTAAGTAAAAAAGGCTGGTTGTCTGAACAATGTCAGGAAAAATTATACGGTGCTGAGTGAATGCAAAATTAATGAGCACTGAATGCTGACAGGAGAGAACAGGCATAAGGAGCCGAGACTTTTTTATAGTCAATGCTGAGATCAAGCAGCTAGAACATCTCCATCTTGCTGGGTGAAGGAATAAAGGCAGAAAAAAACTTTTATCTCAAATCTGAAGAATTTAATTCATTCAAAAACTGTGTCAACTCTGCATGGCCAAATCTACAGCGATGAGAAAGGGCTACATACATCTCCCCTGCAAAACTTTAATTCAGCCCTGGCATAGCCTTCATTCTTCTCCTGCAGGCATAAAATACATTGCAACACCATTTTAACGATCCGACTTAATTAATTTTGCAAAGAATTAGACTATTTTTTCTCCAGATGTAGCATCTTGAAGCCCTGGTACGCTGCATGCTAAAGTCCATGAGAAGTCACTATTAAAAATTCACTCGTGTCAACCGTTAAACCAGCTTTATGCTCAAGTTGCACAGGCACGTCAAATATGTGAACTGCACCGGCAAGGAGACGCCTGCCAAAGCGTGCAGACAATGCAAAGCTCGAGCGCGGCGAGGGGGGAGCTGACGCTTCCCATGCACAGAGCAGCACTCCCCCTCCAGCCCCGCTCCTCCAAACCCGACTTTCTCGCGCCTCCCATCTGTCTCTCCTCGGCTGCAAAGGGAGAGCTGTCAATCTGCAGCTATGGAGGGGATCGACTTGCTTTTTCTGCTACGCCAAAGGGATCTGTCGGAGGTAAAGGCAGACTTCGTGGTGCAGTGCAAATGAACCGAGGGGTGGCTGTAACACATGCATGTGAGTGTGGTCAGTAGGTGCAAGTGCAGCTCCGGGCCATGAAATGCCCCTGGGAGGACAGGAATGGGCAGGAGCAAGCCATGTGGTATGGGAAGCTACCTAGAGAAGATGGAGCTGTGTGGTATGGGAAGCCACCCAGAGAAGATGGAGCCGCGTGGTATGGGAAGCCACCCAGAGAACATGGGAGCCACATGGTATGTATGGGAAGCTACCAGAGAAGATGGAGCCTCCTGGTATGGGAATCCACCCGGAGAAGACAGATCAAGCCACGCAGGTGAAGACTGCCTTCTTGTCGATCTGCACAGAGCCTGCTCAGGAGGACCTCACCTCCAAAATGAACTTTAACTCTTCCAGTGCAATTGTTACATGCAGAACAGCGGGTGCAGTGCCAGATGCTGCATGTTCAGCATGGGTGCACGAAGGCACAACTCTCGGGTGCTCCCTGTCCCAAAGCAGGCGACTGCCTGGGAGAGTAAGGAACAAGGCTGAATATCCATCCTTTGTTTCCCCCGGGAAATACCACAGAGAGAGACTCATGCTCTGGGGTTCTGCACCTAGGGCCAAGGTGCAGCTACCTGCAACTACTTTTTTAAGGACTGTATTCATTATTTCAAAAATTTGAGATGGTCCAAACTATTCCCTGCTCCCATAAGAAACCATCCATGCACATAATTCACTGTCTCAGCACAGCAGCTGCACCAAACCCATGGCAAACATCAGCCTGGGGAACCTGATCCACCACTCCAGCGTTCGTCAACCCTGCTCATCGTAATATGGACTTAATGATTTAAAGGGTAGTTAGCTGAGAGTGGTGGTTTAATTAATTAATGAAAACCTGTCTTGGAAGGCAGACTTCCTAAATGGCAAGGGCAGAAGGAACGGTGAGAAATATCATTTAAAACAATCCAAATGGTGTTATTGGCTCTTTACCCAAGGCACTGATGAGGCTTTAAGTGCCACCAAACACCCCATGGTGAAATCATGGGGCTCAGGGCAAGCAGAAGAAGCCAGATGAAGAGCTCAGCAGCTGGGCACTGGGGAATAACGTGGCCCCAGAGGGAGCGAGACTGCTCCTGCACCTCTCACGCTCGTGTCCCAGCAAGTTTGTTTGCTTTGCCCAACCATACCGCTCAGCATAACAAAAGCTATTATCTCCTTGTACAAATCTCCCTTTATTTCCTCTGCTCACAGGAGCGTTAGGAGGATTAAGGTCTATAAAAGTTGGCTCAGGGGAAAATTTGAAGTGAAAATGGAAGGACTTGCACAGCTGGCTCCAAGTTTGGGGTTTTTTTCCCCCATAAGAAAGACGTTTATTGTGTTACTTCTTGCTTTTTAGGCACGACAATGCTTGCACTGCCAGGTGCTCTGATGGGTCAATAATCAAGATGGGCACTTGCAGAGACGTGCTGGGGTGAGCTTCTCTCTGAACCCCCTCTCTTGCAAAGGACACTTGATGACCAGCTCAGATGAGATGACTCCATCGTGGCTGCTAGAAGAGAGGTGGGACAGATCCCTGTTGTCCTGCTCCTGTACCCAAAGGGATGCCAGCTCACAGGATGGATGAACCTCTTTCTGATCATCAACCAAACGAACCAGGGTGCAGAGCAGAGGGAGGACAAACTCAGAGGAGGCAAAACCCTGCTGGGGTACCATCCCATCTTCAAGAAGAATCTTAAAATAGGTTTTGTCCATCTCTACGAAGGGTAAGGAGGGCCAGGAAAAGGGCTTTAAAGAAAGGGGATTTTTTTTCCTCCTCCTTTCCTGCCTTTCCTGAGACTGAAGCAAGGAGAAAAAAAAAAAAAAAAAAACCAAAGAGAAAAAAAAAAAGCTAATCCAGCACAGCAGAAGGCAAGAGGAGGAGTGATTTCTACAGGTGGTTTATTACTCTCCGCATGATCCACACGCCTGTTACATCCTATCAGATCCTCTTCTTACAGCGAGGTGCTAAAGGATTTATTAGTTCTTGACAGTGTGAGATGTTTAAAAGCTTGAGGATGTAATAACCAAATGTTCATTTGTTAAAATAAAGGCACTGTTTGGAGAGGTCTGTGCAATTCTTAGCAGCCTCCCCTTCCCCTTGGTCTATATTTAAGCTGCCAGCTAGATTAAAACTGTCAAAGCAGGGATGAGAATTTTATTGACATGCTTTGTAGGTGGTAGGGTTCCATAAAATAAACATATACAGAGGATGCTCCCTGGTGTTGCTGCACAGGCAGAGATTTTTATAGTACTGACCTGGGGGAGTTTGTATCTGAAATCAATCCCTGATATAAAACAGATTCCAGGGGATACGGAGAGACAGACTTCACAAATGTCTGCGGAGAGCGTGGGCAGGGATGCAATCCGTTTAACATTTCACGTTGAAACCAAACTGCAGAGAAGGGGAGGGCGTGAAATTCCCCGAACCCGCTCCAACAAACTCTTCACCCCTCGTGTGCGAGGTGCAATTAATTACTCTGATAACGGGGAGGTTTTAAGCCCGGGCAGGGCGCAGGATGGAATGTGGGGCAGGGGACACATGTGGATGCTCAGGAAGCAAAGCGAGGACTCTCGCCCCAGCTTTGCACTGGCAGAATTCGCTGCTGCAGATGGGGACCCAGCTCTCGAGGTGTTTTTCAAAATCAAAATATTCAGATTTATAGAGATGAAGGCCAGGAGAGATGACTAGATTGGCCAGTCTGACCTCTTGAATATTGCAGAGCCATCAAAGTTCACCCACTTCCACCACCACAATCCCTGAACTTCTGTTTGGCCAAAACCTGACACAACCCACCGCTTCCCTTGGCAGCTGGTTCCCAAAGCAATCACCCTCCCAGTTGTAACTCTGGGCCTGAGTCCTAATTTGTTTTTGTCTGGCTTCAGCTTTGAGTCATTCTCTGTTATGCTGGATCTAAAAACCGCTTTAGTAGCCAGCATTTTCCATTCTTGTTAGCGTTTATAGTGTCATCACCATGTCCCCACTCCTTTTTTTTGTTTCCCCCTGGATACACTCAACAGAGCTCTTCAACCTTCCAAGCTGCAAGACATTTTCTCCAGCCCCTGGCTCATTTCCATGGCTCTCCTCTCTGCCTTCTCTGGATTTTGCAATCTCTTTCCAGCATGGATACCATGCCTGAGCTCCAGTTTTGTCCCACCAACTCCATGCACGTGTAACATTACCCAAGAGAAGGCTACCTTGCTTTTCATCACATCCCAAGTTCACATTAACTGCCTTCACTTCCAGGATCTCCAAATCTTCTTGAAAAGCACCATTTCCCAGGATACCATCCATCCAGCACTTCTGTATGCCCATCCTGTATTGGTCCAGCAATGATTTTATATGTCCTTTCACATCCATGAAGATGTTCAATAGCACTGAGATCTAGCAGAGACTCCCAAGAAGCTCCATAAAACTCAATTTTGAGAAGAAAGGTGTTTTGTCAGGATGAGGAGAGGTCACCGGTGGTGTTCCTCTGGCACTCGAGGTAAGGTAGTCACGCAGGGAGAAAATACACACCAACTCGAGGGTGGGTTAACCCATTCACATGAAAGAGGAACAAATGGTAGAAAAACTACCCAATTACTCTGCTAAACTGTGCTACTTTCTCCCACTTTCTACTACTTGAAGATCACAAACTCATCAACCAAGAACATCAGCTTTGGCTAAAAGTTGGGGATGGCTTAATGGAAGTGACAAGAGGAGACAACAACCATTACCTCCAGCATACCAGGGATGGTACTAGCAAGAACCTAATGCTACTGGTTAAGATCTCGTAAGAAAAACCATGACAGTCTAGGCCAATTCATTCAAGAAAAATGAAGTTCAGTTGGAAGAAGTGCAGAAAAGAGCTGTTGGGTTGATTAAAGGAAAGGCATAACTATCTGACACCAAGATCCTAGGAGAGCTTGGTTTGTTGGACGAGTCAAGCGAAGGTAGAGAACAAGAGCAACAACTTCATACCGCCTTTAGGGAAGGGCGGTAATTGCCAAACAGAAGGAAGAATAAACCAAATTAAAGGGCAATGCTGGCACAGAAATGATCCGAAACTCATTTCCACCGAAAATGAGCAAGTGGTTTCATCCTCTTCAGGATCTCAAAAGGATTCTTGGAAGGATGAAGTTAAACAGTTAAAAGGACTGTATCTGTTTGTACTCTGTTTACCTTGGATCAGCCTCACACTTGAGGGCTTTCAGTGGGCACCTACCGAAGCCAAGGAGGAATTCCCCCTCCCCACTGATGTTTAATCTGGCCTCCAGGGTTTGGTTGTTTTTCTTTCTCTGTAGCCCTCCAACATATGGTGAAAAATTGGCCGCCGAGACAAGATGAAAGCGGTGTGCACCCCTCCCTCTAGTAGCACGAGCAGCTCGATCGGGGTTAATCCAACCACCAGATTTGGAATGAAGAAAGACCTTTCCTCCCCAGCACCTGCAAACACCAACGACAGCGTCACTGGCTGAGAAGGTCCTTCCTGACCTCAGAGACGAAGGTGGAGGAACCCAGAGTCTGCAAAACACCGCTCTAAGGCAAAAGCAAAGTTCCCCTTTCCTGACCTCCCTTGAAGCAAACAAAATCAGGATAACTCCAATAAAGTCAATGCATTTAAAGAGGAGACTACAGCACCAGGCTGACAGTTGTAGCCTGAAGAGATTGCAATCTAATTTTAGATTTGACACAAACCTTAATGTGGTTTTAATTAATTAATTAAAAAATCCTTTAATTAATATAAACCCCTTAAAGCGGTTTTCATTTACTCCATTTCCAGGAGACATTTCCACTTACATTGCTCCTCAGATGCCATTCTTCTGCTTGCTTTTGTTCTTCAGTCAAACCTCAAATGTTAGACCTAAACTTCTGTTTATAATACGTCGCTGGCCTTGAAAGCTGGGATGCTTTGAGCTCAGGCTATGTCTTGAGCCTTCACTTTAACGGTTTTCCAAGTAATGGGGTTTCCATCTCTTCTCTGACTATGCAAAAACTTGTTCTTCCATTGCATGGAAGTCTCCTCTTTTGGGTCCACTGAAGGACCTCCGTGTTGACTCAGCACATAAAAGCTACCAAAAATTACACTTGAATTCTCTGAATCTAATAGTTCAAGTTTATCTCAATTTCTGCATGCAAGGCAGAAAGGCAGCAGTGATGGTGTGCTGTCACCCTGCCCTCCTGGCAGCAACACCCACCTTGGGCAGCTCTCCAGGCCACCAAGGAAGGAGCTCAGATGTGATGTGGGAATGCACAGGACATCCCCGGGGTCCAGAGTCCCTGGGACCTCTCTCCCCCTTGGCTCTCCTGATGGCAACCTGTACTTGGTAGAGTGGCCACTGGCTCATGTCTTCAACCTGCTCCATCTGCATGGCCAGCAGCCTGGGCACCACATCTAGGTGACCACCACATACTGCGTCCAGTTTGGGGACCCCCGTGTAAGACAAACTGGAGTGAGTTCAGTGGAGGCCACCAAGATGGTCAGGGCTGGAGCACTGGTCCTGAGACCAGAGGCCAAGGGAAGGGGTTTGCTCAGCCTGGAGAAGAGATGGCTTTGGGGCACCTGACAGCAGCCTGCCCATGCCTACAAGAAGTTATGGAGGTGATGGAGCCAGGTTCTTCACAGCAATGCATGGTGAGAAGATGAGAAGCAATAGGTGCAAGTGAAGCAAGAGATGTTCAGGTGGGACAGGAGGAAAATCTTGTTCACTACAAGGCCAGCCAAGTGCTGGAGCAGGTTGCCCAGAGCACTTGTGCTTCTCCATCCTTGGGGGCTTCCAAAGCCCAATTAGGTAAAGCCCTCAGCAACCTGGGCTGGTCCCAGAGCTGACCCTGCTTTGAGCCCATTTGTCAACCACCATCACTATCAGAAATGGAAATAAGCTTTAGGGAAATGAGATGGTTCCAGCAGGAGAGAGAGATTGCCAGCACCCAGGTAAAATGTTAGACTTCTCCAAGAGGATACTAGATTACAATATGGGGAGAGGGAAGAGCTGAAATGAAAAAGTATTCAAAAATATAAAATGCAAGAAATAATGCAAGCATAAACAAGGCAGAGCATGTTATGCAGAAGGTACTTTCCCTTGGTGGCATGGAGGCAGCAGCTCCAAGGACCTGAGAAGTTTAATCAGAAACTGGAAATAACTGCCTGTGATTCAATGCATGGCAAGAAAGACGCCTTCAAACTGGAGTTGGTGAAAGAAGGATATGCAGACAATTTAGGAGGATCCTAAACAGAAAAAAAAATAATGCCTAAAGACTTTAACTACACTATCCTGGCAAAACAAAGCCAAGCGAGGGAGAAGATCCCAAAGGCTCTGTCCACTCCTGCACTGGAGATGTCCAGCTCCTCCACAGACTCAGTAACATGGACTTGGGCTAGATATTTCCTCAAAGCTAATGGAAGTCCATGTACAGGTCCATCCCCGGGGCCTGTGGACACAAAACCCTGTGGACTGAGGGTAACGTGGGAGCCTGGACCTGGGCAGAAGAAACCAGCTGACAGCCTTTAATTGCTCTGCACTGGGTTCCTCTGCTTTGGGGTAAAGCTCGCCAAGGGGCCTTGGCTCTGTGACTTGCTTCCACACACTGCACGCAATTACTCGCCTTGTGGTTTTATGGGAGTAATTTTATGATCTTTAATAGCGCACCACATCACTCGGCTGCTGGGACAAGAAGGGGCTCTTGACTCAGCGCCTGAGGACAAGGTCTCCTCCTGTCCTCCTCCCAAAACCTCACGCCGCCGTTGCAGGCTGTGGGAGAAGCCTCTTCCCAGGCCACCACTTCACCATTTTCTGACCACCGCTAAATACAAAGCCAAGGCTTTTTTGTTCTCTCTTTAGAGCTTGCCACGTGTTGGCATTCCCAAACCCAAGAAGAAACTCAGCATTCGTTTTGGAGAGGCTTCCATATATCCCACTGAGGATCCAGGACCTCTCTGCACTAGAAGCCGTACATGTATATCACAAAATAAATCCAGGGCCAAATCTAAGCATATGACAAGACAGCAGGGAAACTTAATTAAAGGAAAGCCACTGACAGCCCACTGATCATATGCAACAGAGCAGCCAAGATCAATAATTATTTCATATACTTCACTTAATTAACCTACTGTATTTACCCAGAAAGAAAATTACTTCCCCAAGTAGGTTCACTTCCAAATGGGGGGTGGTCTTAAATTAAGGGTCCTCTTCTTTTTGGGTTGATGTGCCCTAGTGACAAAGGAGCACAAACTCACCTGAAGGAGCCCATCTTACTATGGCCACACTTCAGAAAAAAACAAATCAAAAGATGTCAGGAGGACACAACTGCTCCATGGTTTTGTGGGACCCAAAAGAGGACACCTCCATGCAGCAGAAGAACAAGTTGTGGAATGTTTGTGTAATCTGAGAAGAGACAGAAATGCTCTTATCCCTAAAACCTCTGAAAATTATTGAAGTAAAGGCTCAAGAAATAGCCTTCTCCCCCTCCCTGCCCAAAGTAACTCAATTTAAAAATTGAGGGTCATCTTTGCAGGTTAACACAGTAATGTTCAGGAAAGAAAGCTAATTCTTCTAGTGCCCTTTTAAAACATCCCGAAATCGGGTCACTATGCTGTAGCATTATTACAGAATAAAACTGCATTAAAAAAGATCTGATTTTTTTTTTCTTATACATCTATAAGAATAAATTCAGCAGCTCCACCACCAAAAAGCCAGGCTTCACTGGGGCTGAAGGTGTCATACACGGGATCATAATGACCCTCCATCGCCATAAGAAGCATTGCATTGCAAAGGCAAGCAATGACTCGGGGTCCTTCATGAGACAAGCTAAGTTGTACAAATCCAAGCAAACGCAGAATAAATCCTTTGTTTTGGCAACTACAGAATAAATCTGCTGGGGCTTTTGGACCTCGCAGGACCAGAAACTCATGAGCATCACCCCACGTGTCCTGGCGGGGCCGGGAGCCGTGCCGTGGCTGCTCCTGGACCAGGTAGCTGCCGGCTCTGCACACCGACTCCCACAGAAGCCGAACATACGGCAGCACAGCGGGAGCGACCGTCAGCGAGCGGCGATGAGCAAACGCAGGAAGGACAGGGGGAAGGAGGTCCCTTGGACGCCAGCAGCGGTAGAATCGCTTGCGATGCCTTAGGAGGTGTTTCAAGGGCAATCCTCTGCGGCTGTTTGAGTTTGTAGGCAGTGTAATGAAAAGCTCAATACTATTTGATTTATTCTATTAAGGTGCTGCATTTATACTCCTGCTCTGGAAGGAAATTAAAGCAGCCTATCAATGGAGAGGGCTTTTAGAAAAAGACTTGGTGGCTTCATCTTAAAAAGGACACTGCCAAGGTTGGGAGCTCTACAAGCGAGATAAGATGACCCCTCCGCCAGCTCCCATCTCCGTCAGATCTCTGCACGCTGCTCATCACCCCTTCCATCAACCAAAGGTTATCACCCTCCCAAAACTGGGGCATTTAATTAAAAACATCATCCAGGGGAAAAAAGGAAATACCTTTCTGGACCCTGTCTGCCACTGCAGAGCCTGGCGTCGCAGGGGTGTTGGATGCCGAGGCTCTGCCTCAACTTGGGCAGGGGTGACCCTAACCTCCATGGGGTACGCATCAAGTATTACATCATTTTACAGAAAATAAACAAAACAAGTGGTGGTCCACGCATCAATGCAGCTTTTCCAATATCTCTGCTCATTTTTTTACTCCTATATCACCAAGATGCCTTATTTTTACATTTGCAGCCACACACCGGCTGCCTTTCCAGCAGCAACCAAGCCTCCTCCCCATCCTGCAGTCTCCTGACTCCATCACAGCTCCACCAAGCTGCCCTGATGGCTTCTTTTAACAGCCTTTACACCACCTCTGCTAACCCTACAAGCCAAAGAGCGATGCATGTTGAGCAGCGAAGCTGTCCAGCTTGCCTCCATCCATCAGGTTTTGACTGCAGCAGCACTGCTCTGAATTAAAACAACCTTGGGCAAGCTCACCTCCACATGATGGATGGACATCAGCTCCATCTCACAGCATGGCTCTGCAGCGGAGGACCTACCCCAGGAGGGGACCTCAGGCATCCATGTGCTGGGCCTGACGCCAGGCTGAAGGCAAAGGGGAGGGAGGTCAGCACTGATGGACCACTGCCCCGTGGAGCCCAGGCAGGATACTCAGAGAGATCTTCTCCTTGCTGACCTCCACACCGCCCAGGAGATATCGGTGGCCTTTTCTCCTCCTTCCCCAGTAAGCGACCATGCGCAGGCATGGTTCAGGGCTCCAACACTCAAACCACCCGACTTGAAAAAATCGAAAAAACTTTTGCGGGACGGACAAAGGCTGAAAAATTAACTGTCTGGCCTCTTCCTCCGCTGCGTTTATTGCTGTCTTGGCAGATGAATTTCAGGTTGCTGCCACAGCCGCAAACCGCTTGTTCTGCCAACTGTACATTACTAACATTGGAAGGTGTCCAGACCTAGGAATCTTTTCTAAAAGCATTTGCTTCATACTTTAAATAGCAGCCCAGCAGGCAGGGGGATGGGAGGGAGGGCTCAGCCCCTGCGTGCGATCCATCTGCAAGCTTCTGCCGGCTCCTCCACCCCTTTGCGGGTTAAAACCGAGGACGACCCGCGGCGGAGGTGCAGGGGAGGGAGAGAGCTGGCGGGATGCAACCTCTAAACCCTCCAGGCTTGGCAGCGGGAAGGATGCCCCCCTCCCCGGGATGTCCCCGCTCCCCCGGCGCTGCCACCTGCCCCTTCCCAAGCTCCCCAGCTCCACGCCTGGCACATTATTAATTAAATTAATAGCAGGACATTGACTGTTTTTTCATTGAAATCTGCTCTGTTATGAGGTTTAGCATCATTTTCCCTGGTGCTTATGGGTTTTGCTTATTATTGGGCTGAACAGCATTATTTCTGGGATTTAAATGATTCTGTGATTTGTTGGGATGTCCTGAGCCCGCTGTAACACACCACCGCGAAGTCCAAACTCCCCGGTTCCTCTCTGTTACGTGAAATCACGTCTCTAGGTGGGTTTTCTAATGGAGCATTAGAAGGGGCACAGCCACGCACTGCAGGATATGTTGCCGTTCACAATACTTTAGCAACAAAACCACATCCTTGGTAGTTAGCAAATATTAATCAGCTTTATGGCTGAGAAACAGAGAGGAGGAGGATGAAGGACATGGGCAGGGAAACACAACATCCAACACTCGATATAACTATAAGGACAGAAAATTATCTCTGGCCACAAATACTCTGACTTTTTGCTGTATTTTTTCTACCTCCTCATGTGAAATGCTCTTGCAGTAAACAAGAACAAATACAGGTGAAGTTTCTTTTCTTTGGTAATTTGGCGCTGCACTAGAGAAGCCGGCAATACAGAGCAAAGCTCAAGGCATAATATTTTTAAGCAGTGCTTGTCCCAGTTAATGTTCAGCCCTGCTGTGCAATGTCAAGAAAACTAATGAACAGCAAAGTGGCAGCGAGCAGAAACCTGGGCGTACTCACTCGCTACCAAACTCCTTTCAGAGCCCAGGCACAACGTGAATGAAATCTAAAAGCAGTTGTCCTGGTTCATCGGGAAGCCCGGGCAGCCCGGGCGACGTGAGCCGAATGCTTTGCCACTGTGCTTGCCCCAAAATTCAGTGCCTAAAATAATAGTGAGCCGGGAGGACCTACGGCAATGCCTGGCTTGTGATAGGACAAGGGGTAATGGTTTTAAACTAAAAGAGTGTTGATTCAGACTAGATATAAGGAAGAAATTGTTTACAATGAGGGTGGTGAGACATTGGCACATGTTGCCCAGAGAGGTGGTCGATGCCCCATCCCTGGAAACGTTCAAGGTCAGGTTGAACGGGGCTCTGAGCAACCTGATCTGGTTGAATATGTCCCTGCTCGTCGCAAAGGCTTGGACTAGAACACCTTGAAAGGTCCCTTCCAACCCAAACCATTCTATGGGGTGCCTGTACATGCATACCCACAACCCAGCCACTGGGTTTGGGAAAAATTTAACATCTGTTATCAGGGAACACGGCTCCACTTGGAGCATGCGACGGGAGCTTTGGCAAAGGCAACGCTTGACGGATGATGTGCTCTCAGCACTAATGCTGAGCAGGATTCACCTTGTGCACGAAGGACAAAGTGTTCACACGAAGGACAAATATTTGCACAAAGGACAAAGTATTTGAGCTCACAAGATGGGCAGCCCTTAGCAGGCATGATACAGAGCAAGCTGGAGCCCACCTGCAGCAGCTCCAGGAGGGATGCTGAGGTTGCAAGGACCTGAACAAGTCCCACTCCCTCCTTAATATACCTCACCCCTTCACCTGTGCATCGCTTGAGCCCTGTGGACTTCCACATTTCAGTCTATGAGTTGATACTCTGGGTGAATTTTAACCTTTATATATATGGCTTCTCAGGCACCTCTTCTCTGTTCACCAGTTACAGCACCGTATTCACTGGCGGGAGGTGGATTAATGCCCCCTCTAATCTGTTCAGCTGGCAGGAGAACAGATCTGACAAGGGTACATGGTTCTTCACCAACTCTTGCACAGCATGAGGCAGAGCTATCTCTCCTTCACCCTTACCCAGCCATAAAATAGGGTTTCTGCACACAGTTAATAGCAGTATTGCTGATAAGCTCTTAACAGGTCTAATCCTGAAAGCTTAACAAACACTTCTGATTATTTTAATCTAAGGATTAATTTCAGGATGAATCATAAACACAGAGTAAAGTGCCACCTTGCACCAGAAACAAAGGTGGCATCTCAAACAAGCCAAGCAACAGAGGTGAAGCATACCCTTTCATATTACTGCTTCAATAAAAGCAGAAGGAAAACTATTGCAAATGGAATGATTATGTAATGATTTTTCTTGAATTAAGTCATGATTATTTGCTGCGATTTAGAGTCTGAAGGGTTCCAGGAGAATGCTTTTACTCTGAAGGTTTCCAACAAGCCAAGGCAGGAGGCTGCCGCCTTACCTTGCTCCAACCTCTTCATCTGCTGGATCTGATCAACCGTCTTTTTTAGGATCTTGCATTTGTCGGGTTTGACACTCAGAGTGTCGATGTCCCCAATGTTTGCAGACAGCAGCTCCGCCAGCTCCTCTAAATATTTATTCTCCTGTTCCCGTCGCCGCTTTTCATTGCTGTTAAAGAAGGGAAAAAAATTAAAAGTCACGTTAATGACTTTTTCCCACTGCTCAGTCTAGTCACACCCGGGCACTGGACAAGAACCCAAAAATACAAGTATTCGCTGGAGTGATGACCACGCTATAATCCAAATATCTCCAAAATACTGGGGAGTTCATCCAGGCCTTTGTCTATTTTTATGCATATAATCAAAATTTATGCCAAGGAAGATACACAGGGCTAGCCAGACACCCCCAACAAAAACAGACCTCTAACATTCAGAACTCTCTCTTCCTCTCAAAAATAGTTAGAAATTAGTTATATCAAAAATAATAAAAAATAGTTATATACAGCCTCTTATTTGTTTACAGCCACTATTCCAGTTGTCACCAAGTTTAATCCTAAATTCATACATAAAAGCTAACAACACCCACCAGAGTTCACCAAAGTGAAAATCGGAATCAAGAGTGACATGAGAAAATTGAAAAATATTCATGAGAACAACCTTTTTGTCCCAGCGAAAGCAGCTTTTCTTTTAGCTCTCGGCCACTGCAGAAGCCCAACGCTCTCCCATCAACTACTTGTAAATTCTGGGAATTGAGAATATATTATAAACCTGGTATGACATGGCCATCATTGAAGCCACCTTGGACACTGTAACATATTCCTTTACCAAAGATGTTACAAGCATCAAACCCACCAAAACGAACTGTGCATATGGGAGAGATGCACAGAGACACACTTTCCCTAAATACCTTCCTCTACATCAACCACAGGATGAAATGAGGACACCTCAAAATGCCTAACACAGCGCTACACCGCTTGTGATGCCTTTTATCAGGTTGGTTTTCAATAAGCCACCTAATTTTTTGTTGCAACCTTCACAGGACACCCAGCACTCTATTTAAGAAGTACTGCCTAAATATCCCTAACAATTACTAGACACCAAGAAGCTGCTGAGACAGCTGTGGGCACGGTGAGATGTTCCTGGCCTCAAAGAGGCCCCACCACTCATGGAGGGGCTCAGAAAACACTGGTTACAAAAGCTGAATCTGTAAGTCTGGCTCAGTAGCAGATTTGTGTCCCACCGCAGATGCCGCTGTGTTTTAATATGTGGTGATACAAGCTCTGCTAACAGCTGAAGACTTCAAGAAGAGGTTTGGTTTATTATATCTGCTGAGAGTGCAAGCCAACCTGAGCATGAATATACCTTGATAACTCTGCAGAGACCCTTTAGAAACCGTATCTGTCCAAAAGGGGATGAGACACCACCAGCTCTCCCCTCTAAGGAGCTCCTCACGTAGGCTGCACAGATGTTTCTTTATTTTTTTCCAATTCTACTTTATTAGCTCAATATCCAGGTCTGACACGTAGGGGTTGTCTCTTGGGCATTTTTCTGCTGCTTAAACTTGCTCTCACATGAAAATATCTGACCACCGCAGGGATGAGACTCCATGTTGAACCCCCCCTTGCCTTCCAAGTTCACTCTCCATTACCTCGCTTCTCCTCCTGCCCCTGTCTCTCCAGATGCCGTGACTGCCCAGAGGAGCGCCAGGAATGACTCGCCCTCCTTTAATTCAGCAGACCAGCAGAATAAAAAAAGAAAGGGAAAAAATAAAAGCAAGGCCAGCTGCGGGTGTGGAAAACACAAGCTGTGTTTCTGCCTGGGCCAGCAGTCCCGTGAAGTCCATGAGCGAGACCTTCCATGGCAGACACATGGTGCGACCTGGAAACTCCTCTGCAATGGGTTTGGGTGGGAGCAAGAGCCCTCGCTTCCCTGGCAGGCAGCTGCCAACTGGTAATAAGGGTTGCAGGCAGCAAAAACAGCTTCACAGAGGTAGGTTGGATATACACCTGCTGCAGAAGTTCTGGGTCCAGCCATGGACCTCAGCCTCTTTTTGCACAGGTATCAGTGACACCAGTGCCGGCGTGGTCCCTGGCAGTGGGCAGGCAAATGCTTCACGAAGGAGCTGAGCGAGTATTTTAGTTAAGGTCAAATTAATTCCTAGCTCTTCCTGCGAACCAAAAAGCAATAGCAGAGGGGAGAGAAAAAAAAATTCCTCTGTTGTGGGTGAGCTCATTTCATGAAAACCCTTAATGTCGCTGTTGCTGTGGCAACTTTCAAATTGTAGGAGGGAGAATTGGCCAATTTTCCTTACATAAAAGCATCATGAGAATATTACAGCAGTGGGTTGTTCTTTATGACTCCCAAGTACCATCAAAAGCAATAGTTAAACCTTCCAGGTTTTAACAAAAGAGTTTTGAAGTTCACTCTGCTCTGGAGTACATTACGGAAGACTCTGGCCAGCCTGGGGAGGAGGATGACGTCCCTCCCCACCGTGGCTGTGAGTCGGGAGATGGTCTGAAAGAAGGAAGACGCAGCACTGGTGAGGGCTTCTCTTCTGGATTCTGCTTCAGGTCCAGTGTTCGGGGTTGGATGGCCAACCCAATGACAAGTATTTGAGTCAACCATTCTAAAAATGCTTGTAGGTGCTTTGTGGATGTGAAAACTCGTGCTTGGACAAGGAAGGAGAATCCTTCATCCAGAAGTTTCTGCTTCTCTATGATCAGTTCGTTCCTCGTCCTACATATTTTGAAAGACTGCTGGTGGCAGCAGCAGAAGGCTTTCATAAGTGCTGAGGGGTTAGGAAACAAATCACAAAAGATCTGCTTTCCAAAGGCAGACCAGATGAAGCAAAGCCAGGTGTGTGCTTGTTCATCTGGAGAGCAGTTCCTCCAAGAAGAGGTGTCCAAGCCCACCTTGCTACCTATGGATCTGTCATGGGGACTCAAGAACCAACAGCTTCACCCCACACTCACCTCCAGGGTGAGGACTGGCTCTGAGACCAGCCTGGAGACAGCAGCGAGGGCTGCAGAGCTCTGACTCAGGTGACTCAACCAGAAAGGGGAAATATTTCACGTGATTGGTAGGAGTAAGACAGCTACAAGTGCTATCAAAATGTCTTCTGCAATTTAACGGCACAGCTAACTCATGAACCACAGAGCCTTTGTAAGAAGGTGCGTGAACTCTACAGAACAGAGATGTGGCAACCAAAACTGCAATAAACAGAAATCCTCAAACAACCACTTAATGTCTCTCTACTGGAACACCACAGCCTTTACATTTATTGTCTAGAATATCAGGTATGAGCTGCAAGTGATAGAAAGTACACCTGGGCTTTGTCCAGTGCATCAATATTCTGCGACGATGACCAAAACAGCATCCCAGGCAGCAGAGACACGGAGTCAGCAGCAGCACCATACGTTCTTCCTTACTAAAAGACTACATCGCCATGGAAAAAGATGCACAGGATTCACAGGGAGCCTGGAAAAGTCTGTGGAAGGAGATCACAACTGCCTCTATCCAGGACTTCTTAGCCTAAATCAGGTGGCAAGGTAGCTGGGATGGGAAGGCTCGGTCATAAGCAAAAGGTGCCTTTTTGCAGTGAGCTGAGCTTTAAAGCAGCCTGCATCAGCACACAGAAATGAAAATATTTCAGATAGAAGTATCTTCTGTTTCGTAATTGCATCACGGAGCAAGAGGGTCTCCATCGGCGTTTCTGAATATTACAAAAACACGGATTTCTTGGGAATCTGGCATGAAGAGGCAGAAGGCTTAGGATGATCTGCAGACCTCACAGAAGAATTTGCCCCAAATTTACCCTGAGAAAGCTTTCCTGGTGCTCTGAGTGCTCTCGATTTATAAAATCAATACATTAACTTTGATAATGAGCCTCTAATCATCATTTGCCACCTAACAACAAGCAGAGCAGATGGGGAGCTGCATTTCCATCATGCTCCATCTTCCACCGCAGCCACCGCTAAAAGCAAAGCGAAGTTCTGGTGGGAAGTGTGAACGTTTCCGAGTGGCTGAAACCTGGCTCCATCTGCTCGAGCAGACGGGACGGAGCGACGCAGCGGGAATGACAAAGTAGCCGCGGCAGGGGACGGATTGGGAGCAGTGCACGTACCTCTGGGCTGTATCGCAGGGTGAACCTTTCCTCTTCCGAGAGTCGGGGTTGGCAGGGTCCGTTGAGCTGTCCCCAAGGCCACTCATGTTGGTTGACCTACTTTGCACCTGGAATCGAAGAGAGACAGGGTAAGGACAAGCTTTTTGCAGCTGCAGGTGGAGTGGTTCCTCAGCAGCAGAGCCAGAAAACATGGACCAAGTGACCTCTGAAGAGGTAACTAACCCAACGCAAAGCCTTCTTACTGAATCGATGCCTTGTTTGTGAAGAAAACAGTGCGAAGGGAAGACAACACAACACGCGATCACGTTATCCTCCTTTTGGTGTCCCCTGGTCACCATTTGGCCAAGCAAGCCCTCACCACCAGCACCATCATTCTTGCATCACAGACTGAGCTCTTCCCTGTATCCCCACAGATTTTAGCTTCCTGGCCTTACAGCATTTTAACAACTATCTAAACACAGCCTGTTTTTATGCTTTGTTTATGGGTGTTTGATTGCTTTTGTTTTGTTTCCTTCTCCTGCAAGCCTTCTCCTTCAGCCCATCTTCGACTTCTCTGCCATCTCCCCCGGGTTCCTCTGACTCAGGGCTGGCAGAGGACGCTCCACCCCTCGCATTGTGTCTGCACTCCTGCTCCCCCACCACCTCCTTTCCCCTCAGCACATGGCCTGGGCTTTAATTAGAGCTGCAAACTGACTCATCTCTTAACGGGATGCGACACCCTCCCACGAACCCCTTCCCTACCTCCCACTGAGGCTACCTCCCGCACGTGGTCCTCCCAGCCCCAACCTTCTGGCAGAGAGCTTCCCATCATGGCCGGTCTGTGGCCAGACTCAACACTGGGCACCTCCTGGGTTCCAGCTCTCTCCAACACTTGGACATTTCACCCTTATTTTTAGGGTGTAATTTCAACAGATGTTGGGTAAACTAGTCCATGCTATGGCAAATGAGAGGTCTCAGTAACCGAAGAAGGTCCGGAAGTCATGAGGATTGTAACATTGCAATATCCCACATGCTAACTGTCCTTAATTATAAATTGTATTTTTTATATTTAACTGAATAAAATACCATGTAAGCCCAGTAAGGGCAAGAAAGCCAATTAAGGCTTCTTTCTGGACACTTCACCTTGAAGGGTGTCAAAGGGTTTGGCCAAAGACCGTGACACACTCTGACCTGAGAACTCAGCCAGTTCCCTCCAACTGCCTAAAGGGGACTAAACGCATCTATAGGACAGGGTCAAAACCTCATACAACATGTTAAATCAAGGGACAGAGCTTCTCTAGAAAAGAAATCAGCTATGCACATTGCTTCCCTTGCTTTGCTAAGCCATTCAGTGATTTTTTCCAGTAACCGCAATAATTCCATAGTGGATATTTATTTATTTTAGAAGTGTTTATCATTGTGAGAAGATACAATCCCTGAGAAATAAAATAACGGTACCCTGGACAAGAATTTAGTAGTTTAGAGAGTAAAAGGACTAAGTTCTTAAACTTACTTCCCTTCATTTCTTCCATTACTTTCTGAAGCTGGAATTTTAACGAGCATTACACTGCTGACAGATTGTGATAAAACGAACCGTAGAAGGCACATCCACAGTTCCCACAGCCCAGATTCCTGCCATGTTTTATTCAGCCTGCCTGCAAGCATGGTGGGATGCCTTCGGTGGTCCAGCACCTCCCACCCGCTGCCCAGCCCGACGCAAGGCAGCCACTCATCAAAAACCATCGGTGCTTGTTCATCTTGTGCTCAGACAGGTGATAATTAAAGTCCCACCAGCTTTTGAAAGTCCTCTGAGTCCCAAACCACATCTGCAGACCAGCTCCTCCTAACCTCAGAGCAGTGCAGAGGGATGGACACAGCTGTGAGAATCTCCTCCTCTCCCTGGTTACTTGAAGACCCCAGTGTTTGTATTAAAACCCAGAAAGCCAACCGTGCCCTGGGCTGCATCCCAAGCAGCGTGGCCAGCAGGTCGAGGGAGGGGATTCTGCCCCTCTGCTCCGATCGGGTGAGACCCCACCTGGAGTCTTGCACCCAGCTCTGGGGTCCTCAGCACAGGAGAGACATGGACCTGTTGGAGCGGGTCCAGAGGAGGGACACAAAAATAATCCAAGGGCTGAAGCACCTCTGCTATGAGGACAGGCTGAGAGAGTTGGGGATGTTCAGCCTGGAGAAGAGAAGGCTCCAGGGAGACCTTACAGCAGCCTGCCAGTACCTAAAGGGGGCTTATAGGAAAGATGGAGAGGGACTTTTTACAAGGGTATGTAGTGATAGGACAAGGGGTAAGGGCTTTAGACTGAAAGAAGGTAGATTTAGGTTAAATGTAAGGAAGAAGTTCTTCATTATGAAGATGGTGAGGTGCTGGCCCAGGTTGCCCAGAGAGGTGGTCGATGCCCCATCCCTGGAAACGTTCAAGGTCAGGTTGGACGGGGCTCTGAGCAACCTGAGCAGGGGGGCAGGACTAGATGACCTTTAAAGGTCCCTTCCAACCAAAACCATTCTATGATTCTGTGATTCTATGAAAACCAGCATTACCAGCTTCATTATCTCCTACGACTGAGGTGTCCAGGGGGTTGTTACACATTTTGGCTCATCACCTCCCCAGTGACCCACCTCTACGCTTGGCGCTGAAAACCTCTACTCCAAAATAAGTGAAATATCTGCACTTAACACAGTGCTACAGGGAAAGAGCCCATCTTTCGGCAGCACACAGGCATTTCTGCTAATGCTTGCGTCAGCGGTGCTAAGGTGAACGCGGTTCCTGAAATCATTTTAGCAATATTAGCACAGGTGATCGATGCTGCAGGCACGAGAGCTTGTCCACCGAAATCAGAAACCCTGAGCACATGCCAGCAAGCTATCCATGACCAGGGATCCGAGTTCATCCCCAGTATCTTTGGCATGTTTGCAAGAAGGAACGATGCCAAAGCAAATATAAGGAAGGGGAAAAAAACAAACTCTTGAAAAATTTAGAGATTGGAAAACTAAAACTGCTGCATCATCTGCTCTGGGTGAGAAGGGCTCGCTGAGGTTTCAGACAAGTTTCCTGGGGTTTAAACCTTCTTCTTAAAGGTTTAACTTGCTCTTACCAAAATATTAAGTTTCCACAAGTGGTGTTGCTCTTAAGGTCCTGATCTTTCCTCTCGGCAACTGAATTAGAGGAAAAAATATGAGCAGGGATATGGCAGGTAAAGTCAACCATCCCACCGGGATGCTCCACTGCAGGACCGCAGCTTGGCAAGAGTGAACATATGCCCTAGAGAGGTGAACTAAGGACAACATTGCAGCCTTAGCTGAAATCCTTGGCTTGAGTTAAGCCCTTGATGTAATACACTCAATGTTTCTTTTTATTGTAAAAGTAGTTTATTTTGCGGCAAAACTTGCCAGGGCTGACAAGCCAAAAAATGTCATTTGGTCTAAAAATAACGGGGATGACTCGGTTTGAAAGCCCTGTTGGGTCAGGGCAAGACCAGGAGTTGATGTCCCCCACGGAGGGCAGGGGTTGGGCTGCTGGTGAAAGGCAGCCCTGCCTGTCGCTGCCCGTGCTTGGGGCCATTTCACCGGAAATCTGATTTCTAAACACTGGCTTCTTGTAAAAACGTTAATATTCTGCTGGCTTAGGAAAGCAAACAGAGGCAGACGAAGGACAGCGGGATGGTAATCATAGAATCATAGAATCGTTTAGGTTGGAAAAGACCTTTAAGTCATTAAGGCCAACCGTTAACCTAGCACTGCCAAGTCCACCACTAAACCATGTCCCTAAGCACCGCATCTACACGTCTTTTAAATACCTCCAGGGATGGTGACTCCACCACTTCCCTGGGCAGCCTGTTCCAGTGCTTGAACAACCTTTTCGGTGAAGAAGTTTTGCCTAATATCCAATCTAAACCTCCCCTGGCACAACTTGAGGCCATTTCCTCTTGTCCTATTGCTTGTTACTTGGGAAAAAGAGACTGACCCCCACCTGGCTACAACCCCCTTTCAGGTAGTTGCAGAGAGTGATAAGGTCTCCCCTCAGCCTCCTTTTCTCCAGACTAAACAACCCCAGTTCCCTCAGTCGCTCCTCACAGGACTTGTTCTCCAGACCCTTCACCAGCTTCATTGTTCTTCTCTGGACACGCTCCAGCACCTCGTCTTTCCTGTAGTGAGGAGCCCAAAACTGAACACAGTATTCGAGGTGTGGCCTCACCAGTGCTGAGCACAGGGGGACGATCCCTTCCTTAGTCCTGCTGGCCACACAATTTCTGATACAAGCCAGGATGCTCTCGGCATTCTTGGCCACCTGGGCACACCGCTGGCTCATATTTAGCCGGCTGTCAACCAGCACCCCCAGGTCCTTTTCTGCCGGAGAGCTTTCCAGCCACTCTTCCCCAAGCCTGTAGCGTTGCGTGGGGTTGTTGAGACCCAAGTGCAGGACCTGGTACTCAGCCTTGTTGAACCTCATACAATTGGCCTCGGCCCATCGATCCATCCTGTCCAGGTCCCTCTGTAGAGACTTCCCACCCTCAAACAGATCAACACTCCTGCCCAACTTGGTGTCATCTGCAAACTTACTGAGGGTGCACTCGATCCCCTTGTCCAGATCATTGATAAAGATATTAAACAGAACTGGCGCCAATACTGAGCCCTGGGGAACACCACTTGTGACCAGCTGCCAACTGGAGTTAACTCCATTCACCACAACTCTGGGCCTGGCCATCCAGCCAGGTTTTTTTAAAGAAAACCAGCTAATTAGTTCACCTAAGGGGGGGAAGCAGTTTCCAGGCTTAATAGAGGTGCTCTCTCATGCATACCTCTGCTAAAATGATTGCTCCTCTGCTGTCACAAGCCACCAAAAAAATATATTAAGGCATAGTATAAAATGCTGCTGGTGTCCCTGATGGTGCTGCTCACTCACCGGGGCTCCTTGGGAGACATTTGACCATGGCAGGAACAAGACATAAGCGTTGCATCAACGCAAAGAGCATTGGCCTCTTGCCTTCCTCCAGATGCACATGGATGAATTCTCGTCCTAAAGATGCCCTGAACCCACTGCTCTGAAGAAACTCCATGTCATGGTGAAAACCCAAATGGTAGAGTGGGGTTTTTTCAACGACTATGGATATTATCATTGCAACCAGCAGCTTCATGCTTGGTCTGGCATGCAGCTGGTGCACAAATCCATGGTCCTGCAGCAGCGGTGCTGATAAGCAAAGCTGCGACGTGCACTATGTTTAGCAGCAAAGCAAGCACTTGCAATACAGATTGCTGCTCCCCAGCTCCAGCTAAACCAGGGCTGAACTCAAGCCACCAGCAAGGCCAAAGGTTTGGAGTTTCTCAAAGGTGATCCTCCATAACCACATTGTTGTCACTCCCCTAGCTCTTAGTCCGCAGATGTGGATACAGCACTAGTCCCTGGCCCCTCCTGTTACCAGCACACCAGTACACCACTGCATCTGCTCACCAGAGACTAATTAGTCTCAAAGAGACTAATCAGAAGAACAAAAAAAAAAAAGGAGAGGGGGAACGGATAAGAAGCGCAAGAGCTGAAGTGACCTGTCCATGGCCAGGCAGATGAAACTACCTCTGATTTCCAACCCTACAGTCTCTCCTCTTCCATTGGTCCTGCAACATGCCATAGTGGAGCGTCTACCTGAAGAGGATGCTGCTTTTTTGGAAGCTAATGAGTATTCTAGCAGAGACCAGAGCCTTGACATGGAGGCTGAAGCACCAGCCAACTTTAATACTCCAACACAACCTTAGGGCTCATGACACAAATGCAATTTCCACATTAACAAAAAATAACAAAAAAGAAAAAGGATGTGAATTATTGAGGCTTAATGCTTCTGCTCTTCTAACAATGCCAATGGATTTCCAATAGCTTCCCGAAGATGGCCATTGCTACCTCTAGCAGACACAAATAGCCCAAGTGATTTGAACTGACAGCGTGGAAGACAGAGCTGGCCACCGAATACTTAATTCTAACAGAACCGCCTGTTTCTAAAATGTATTTCCCACATTTTGGATTAATTTGACCCCCAAAAACACTTACAAAATAACATTAACATCTACCAGAGAGAACCACAACTAGTCGGCTGTTTATAAGAAAATGACAATGTTGGAAAAGTCCCTCATATTACAGCTATTTATCATCAAAATATAACCCATCTGTGCTAACGCAGCCTCAATTAGAGATAATTAAGAGCATACTTGGAGTGTCGCAAGGACACATCTATATTGTTCCCCTCACAAGTTCATCATCAGCTGCTCCTCTCATTGCCGGGGTTAGAACAAACCTTAATTTTTACTTTTTTTTTAAATTTCTGCAGATTACAAAAGAAATGCTGAGGCTGTGATGTGGATAGAGAAGAGGCAACGGGTGAGAAAGAGCGAGTCACTTGCTAACCTACTCCATGTGGTGTTAGTTTTGGGGTGTGTTTTTTTAAAAAGAACTTCTTTTTCTGACCTCATCCCCAACAAAAAAAGGAGAGAGATGTAAAGTCCTGATTAAACATTGGGTTTTTAGTGGCTGAAGTTGTCAAAAACAAATGTCACATCTGTTATGTGCAACACTCCTTGGGAAGGGGGAAATCCCTGTATCCATATGCCATCGCTCCAGCCTGGAAAGACATCTGCCTTCCAACTAAATCCTCTTTTTTTGGTATCTTACCCCAATTTCCCTGCTTTGTTTCCTCCTGCTTCCTACCTAGCCTGTGAGCCCTCTGTCGCCTTCTGCCGGAGCCTTGTGGAGGTGCTGCCAGATGGACCCTCTGGCTCTGGGACATCCAACCCAACACATCGCACAGCCTGGGAAGCATGGACAACTGGGTTTCTCTTGGTTCCCATCACTTGTCCTGGCCTGAACATCCCCTCTCGACATCAAGCAATGCTTCCGTCGTTACAGTAATAATGATGATGCTTGAGTCAAGGCTGGATGGGACATGCTCAAGGTCACCAGGAGGCCTTACAGCAACTCTATGTTGAGCCCATGTGTCCGCGGTCATTAGGGCCGTAAGAGGAGGGAGATGACGAATAAAGATTTACTTTCACTGGCCTTTGGGGGGAAAACTAGAGGTGAAGGCAGTGGGGAGATCCACCCTGCCTGATCTCACATTGCCTCTTTAAGCAGAGCCTGTGGTGTCGGGAGGACGATAAATTCAGGGAGAAACCAGCACGCTCCAATGTCCCTGTGTCCATCCAGCCTAGAGGGCCGGTGTTTGCTTTCCTTCCTAGGAGATAAGCGGGACGTGCAGAAATCTTAATTATCGCCGGCTCTGCAGAGGCAGCAGGCTAATAAAAGCTGTCAGCTTGGGGACGCGGTGGAGCGAAAGCCTGCTGTCTCAATTCCTTACATCTGCACCCACCTGCCGGTCCTGAGGGGCAGGGGACAGCGAGGACACGTGAGATGCCTACACCCTTCAGGAGAGGCTTTCCACTGCCACCGGCATGGAGAAAGGACCACGGCAGGTCAGGTGGCCCTGGGCAGATCATTTCTACACCCCCACTCCCACTGTGCCACAAGGGAGATAAGTTTAAACATCGCTGATGCAATGCAGGTTAAAAGCCACCGATCAAAAGCTCGACTGATCTGCAAGATATTAACGTTATGAAAGATTTAACATTTTGACAGCTAAAAATGTTACTGAAGATGAATTTCACTTCTCTGCCTCATTATTACCATCCCTCGGGGGGCTGCGGCAGGGGGATGGGGACTCGTCCCAGGTTGCAGAGGGAAGCAGAGGCACAAACCAAGGTCTTGCAGGTCCAGACCCTCCCATGGCAGGGACAGCGGCTGCAGCCCAGGGAGCATGGCACCGGCGCTCCCGGCAAGGGGGACGCGCACAGCATCTGAATTTTAAGGATGTGATGCAGGGAACAAGAAGTCAGAGTTTAATTTAATTTCTTCCAAGCTGTTTCCTGGGTCAGACTCCATCAACACAACAAAGTTTTTTCTTTTTTACACAAGGATGGAAAACTCCTGACTATCAAACAAGCAGCTCCCCAAATGCTGGCAAACCCCAGGAATTAATTGACAATATTTACAAGCCGCTCTGAATCCTCTTGCAAAGGGCACCCTGGAAGTGCAAAGCCCCGGCACGCAGCAAGCACCCCAGCCATGTGTCACCCAACAGCGGTCCACGACCTGGCACCAAACCTCCCAGGAGCTCTTTGCTCTTCAGGACCAAATGAGGAGATGGGGGCAGACCTGAAGGTCTCTTCCCACCTTGTAGACCCCAGTGGGTTTGCTCCCTGCCCCTAACAGACACCCAACGCATCCCAGTGGAAGACTGAACTCCTGGCAGCAAACCCATCCTGCCTTCACCACTGCAGAAGGTTTTGCAGAAGATAAGGTAGGAAATGCCAACAGGCTGGTGTGCCCATGGGGAATAAGAGTGGCACTGGGCTTCACAACCACCCACGGTGGCCACGGTGGGCCAGCCAGCACCAAGAATCAAGCCCTTCACCCACAGGTCCTACAAACCTGTGTCCTCTGCAGAGCAGCCATGGAAGCAGTGAACCTCATACTAACAGGGTAGAGACAGGACATTAATCCCACCTTCCAGGGCCCTATTTTTCTTGTAATTTGAATTCTGAGTGCTAGAAACTTCTCCATACTGCACAATGGAAAAGACGAGCTTTGCTCTCCAAATCCAGGCTTCTCCATCACCTTTTGCCCACAAGAAATAGTTTGTTTTGGAAACGTAACATGGGCTGTACAACCCATAAAATCAAACCTATTTGGCCAAAGGGAATTTTGTATACGGTAACAAAAATACACACATCCAAGTGAATTCCTTAAGGATGAAAGCACGGGCCAGCCGCACACCAGCTCTGCAAGTGCTTACTCTCCACATGATCCCTAGAAAGCACAAAAAGAAGGGAAAGAGGTATATAAATCAATGTCCTGTGGACTGAGTATCATCCTCAGAGAGGCGACAGTCCAAAGAGAAGGTGTGAATTTTAATACACCCATCAACTCTATCGTATTTGCAACTCACAAACCCATAGCAGTCATTTTCCTTTAGCCTGGGGATAATTCCAGCAGCCAATTTGTTTTACAAATGAATGAGAAAATATGGGAAAGGGCTTTGCCTTAGCACAATGAAAATGAATAATCCAGCTGTGGGAAATCAATATTTGATGCCTAAGGAGAACTCTGAAAATCCACCACGCCACTCTCTTGTTTTCCCAAGCTCTCTTTAAAACTCACCTCAGCTAAAATACAATGGACAGGAGATAACTGATGTGCTGCTTATTACACTAATTGCAATCATCTCCTTGTTACCTGGTGCTCACCCACATCTGTTTGTCGTCGCCATCTGTTGTCTGTCTTAATTAGATCGCGTGCTTGGAGGGGCAGGGACTGTGATTTTCTAACCCCCTGACATCCCACTTCTGTCTGAGCATCTCCATGCTACCACTGTGAATCCCCTCACATGCCCAAGTACAGGGATGACAGCTAGAAAATAGGAAGCCAAAAAAAATCCCACCCCCAAAATAAAGCAAATAAGCTTGGTAAGAAACACGCTGCACCATGGAGGTTTTTAAGGAGTAAACGATCACCCACAGCCTCTGCTACCTGTCCTAACTTTCTACGATTCACCTTCTGAGCTCTGGGGCTGTTTGGAAGAATGACTGGGCATCAAACCAAACTAAATCCTATCACAGGGGAAAGACAAAAACATGGAAACCAAACTTTTCCTTCTACTCCAGTACGAAAAATATAGGAAAACTAAAAAGGATGACTTGCCTCGTGCCACCGTCCTTGATGCTGCTGCCACCAGCGTGAAGGGAATGGAGCCCACCAGCTCCAACAAAGCCTTCAGAAGGTGCCATCTTGCACCTCACCTCTCCACATTAATTTCTGGAGCACTGAAATGCTGCTGATTCATTATTAGCAACTTTGAGCATCAGCTCAAGATCTTCCTGCTAAAACACACTATCCTATAGGCCTTTCTAAGCCTTCCCCAGAAGGTGGCCACTCAGAAGAGAATTCCTTTCTCAAGAGATCAGAAGTGACCATAGGTACCCATAATGACACTGAAGCACCTAACTTTAAAAAAAAAAAAAAAACAAAACCAAAAACAAAACAGAAATGAGCACAAGTGCCTCACCAGAAGCTGCCATCTGAAATGATAGCATGAAGAAAGTTTTCTAACAGCCATCGAAATTTCAGTACTATCAAGTTTCTGCTCAAATCACTTGCTCTGAACAACACTGCTGGTGAAACTCATCTGTGCATTGCTTTGGTACTTCTTCATCACCTTCTCCTGAGGTTGTTCCTGCCTGAGCCGTGGCTGCATTCCCCACCAGCTGGTAGGACCGTACTGCTGCCATGAGACTATCCATGTCCCCAGGCAGGACACCTTTGGTGTGACTACCCAGTGTCCTCGCTATTTGGAATCAGCTCCATCTTCAAGTGCTCAGGATTGGGAAACCCTGAGCCTCACCACAGTCCCGGGGCTCAGCAGACTGAGCTACGAGCAAGCAGGGGATGAAATTTTGCTACTGAGGTTCCTCTTGATGAGGAGCTCCTTTCCAAGGCTTAGGTCAATACAGGTGCCCACCTACTCTCAGCCATGGCTTTTTCCCCTCTCCATTTCAACCCTCTTCCCAAGATCCTAGACAAAACCAAGCCTGAATTTGTTTCAGCAGCACAATAAACCAATGAAAGACATTTAAGAGACAGATGCATTGGTGCTAGATAAGATGGGAACCCAGCAAATATTTTGAATTTGTTTGGGTCATAACTCTGTATCAGCTGAGTTATTCCACCACCACCACCTGCCACGCCCATGGGAAAAGTCCATTTAAAAGGACCACAATGCATCATTTTCCCTTGAAAATTACTCCGATCAGGTATTTTAAGCCGATGTAAAGATCTCAGAGTATTAAAACAGCTTTGTTTTTTATCCTCATTAAAAGCCCAATAGAAATTCAAATTTCTTCTTACACCAGCTGTTTTCCCAAAGCACGCCAACTGCCTTATTACAGGGCTGCTCAAAAATGTCAGCACGTACTCCACAAGCGTTTGCATCCATATATTTCTGCATATCCAAAAAACAGAAGAAAGGCATTCAGCCACGGGAGCCGTCCACAGGAGGGGAAAACCAAACCCACGTGGGTTGAACAAGAACCATCAGCCAGGTGATGGGCTGGTTGCAGTGGTCTCTACAGTGGTGGACGCAGTAAGGTTTAAGCCTCTCTTTAAGATCTGGGCTTAAGCGCCACTCTGCTTGGATTTCTTTCACTATTTTTCATTTCGGGACTGACAGCCCCACCAGATCCCCAAGGCTGCATCATGCATGGTTAATAATTTTGGAGGCAGCAAGACTGGTAGCAAGGCAAGATAAATGAATGTACAGCATCGGAGAGAAACAGCAGCAATGCAAGAAACCTGCTGAAAAGGCGAGTCAAGGTTCAGTGTGTATAATTTTAATAATAAATAGCAATTTTTCTCATTGTCCACCTCCTTTTAGGGCCACCAAGTACACTACCACCAGTGAGAGGGAGTGAAATTTAGCTGGTGGATGGTAAAAATGGCAATGCTTTGCTTAAAAATACATGGGAGCAAGGGCTCGTGGTGGGCTCCCACATGAGGGTCAACCCTTGCATGCTACAACAGTTCTGTCCCATCTCTGGGAAAGGATGCTCTTCTCTGCATTGCCAGCAGGAACCTTGCTCTTTCAATGCAAAAAGATATATTTATTATTTTTTTGCAATTGCTTTGCACAAATAATGGGAATATGTTGCAAACACAAACTGAGGTGAACCCAGAAATGGATATGCAATTTAGTTGCCATCCTTGAGCAGTCTTCCTCGCGGAGCCGCTCGTGTCTCAATGCCAGCAAGCATCACTTGGCAATGTTTACAACAGAGATAAGATACAAAACAGAACTGCAAGAAGCATAACCTTTTCTCCCAGTAACTGATAGGAAAAGTGGGTTAATTTATACAGCTTCTGAAAGGGAAAAATAAGGCTAATTCCCTCGCAGTCACAGAACATTACACACTTAGTTTCATATTACGCTTGTGAATTACATGTTGCAATTACACAATTTTCTCTATGGGGAGAAGAAAGTATTTGGCAGAATGTACAAATACATCAGGTTCTCATGTAGCACAAATTAAGCTGCGGCACAAGCACGTGTGGCTTCATAAAAATCACCGTAACTCACAAGCAGCAAAGGCACCGGCGCATCCTACATTGGACCACGGCACAGGAACCCCATCAGCTGAGACGGCACTTGGCCACCGGCAAGCCCACGGCTTTCCCCGGCAAAGCCACTCCCAACACCTTCGACCAGAAGGCAGGGAGCAGGATGGAGTGGGGAAAAAGCCCTTTTCAGAGTGGCGTCAGGGTCCATACTCCGTGTGAGCCTGCTGTAACCACGTTGTGTTTGGTTATGAACCTGCTGTAAGGGGGATGCTGGGCTACAGATCCCTTCTGGCCAAAATTTGGAGATTTATCTATATATACACACACAACCCTAATTTTGTTATTATATGTTTCTGTACTTGCATAATATCTTGGATACCTCAAATGCATGGATTAAAGGACAAACCCGGAGTGCTGGCCTGTAGCCGCAGAGCAAATACTCCAGCAGCCCAGTAAGAGCCACTGTAATGCCAGTGATGGACGTACAGCAACCCCATCTTCCAGAAGTGCATCCAAACCACACGTTTCGAAGAAGGTACAGTGTAAAACGGCAACCCCGACAGCTCCCAAACAGCCACACAACTCCACATCTTTTGAGCACAAAGCGTATTTAATTATCATTTACGCTGCAGTTAGGCAAACTAAAATTCCTCCTTAAAATCCAGCAATTTATGCCCATCACGCCTTTGTTTTGGGTCAACTTCAGTCATAAGCTCAGCAAAAACCACTGATGTTTCCTGACAGTGGAGGAATCCCGGTGGGGGGAAGCTTTTGGATTAAGCCGTACCCTTCATGTCTGAGTGAGGAGCTTGAGTTCTGGTGGATCAGACAGAAAGGAAGACAGCATACACTGACTCAATATAAAATACATCCACTGACAAGACGAAAAATGCCAAGAAGCTGAATTGGAGGGAGGGCTGAGACCTCCGATCTAATGACTAACCTTCTAACCATGCTTTGAGGGTATCTAAAAGAGGGCTATTATATCAGCAGAAGTTCTGGCCAGTTTTAATTCTTCCCCTTTTTCTTTTGCCCTTTCTTGCTTTATTTTGTTTATTCACATCTGTCCTGCTTTTAGTCAAACACTTTGGACTACTTCTGCTTTCTCCTGCATGGTCCCACCACCAGCAATGTCTGCAGGTGCTTCTGGCACTAGCCAACAAAAGTCACTGCAAGCAACAGGACAGATTGCCCTCTGCTTCTCCCACCATCGCCTGAGACCTCTGGTCTCCATGGTCCACCTCTGGTCTGCTTCTCCTAAGCCCTCTGTAGGACTTCTGATGCTCACACTGCTGTGTAGGTTTATTTTATTCCTTTGGGCTCTCCAGCTTCAATTCATCTGTGAGAGGAAAGCCAAAATGCTGAGGATCACAAATGGGAGCTGTGAAAATGTGAAAAGACTTAAGTGGGTGGAAAAGGAGAGATGACAGAAGAAACCCTCAATAATAGTCTTCACTGGGAAAGAAAAAGGCAAGGCAGCAAGGTCAAATGAGCCAGAGCAAGACATAATCCTGAGAAGAGCTGACATCCATTCATCTTAGCGGGATGTGAATTTGTCATACAATCATAGAAAGGTTTGGGTTGGAAGGGACCTCTGAAGATCATCTAGCCCAACCCCGCTGCCATGGGCAGGGACATCTTCAGCTAGACCAGGTTGCTCAAGGCCCCATCCAACCTGGCCTTGAACGCTTCCAGGGATGGGGCATCACCATTTTCCACCAACAGCACATCTCAGAGGAGAATGATGGTCTGGTGAAGCTCTCACTGCTGTCATCTCCACACAGCCCTACTGAGCTCAACAGCCATGGGCTCTTGCTAGGGTGAGGAAGAGCCAAATCAAGACATCTAAAGTCAAGAATATGAGTCACACTGAGAAGCAGCAGAAACCTTCCTGAAGAGGAGTTGCAACACCCTCTCCAACTGGACAAGCCTCCTGAAGACAGTCTATTGTCTTCTGGTGCAGTCTACTGTCATCTGGTGCAGTCTACTGTCATCTCACTCAGCAACAAGGTCAAGCCACAGAGGCAGGTCCAACGTGAGGCTGAAAAACCCCAGGAGACCCTTCAGATTTGTGCGGGGGTATACTAACACCTTGGGCTGCAGGAACCCCAACATCTCTGAGGTCTCATGAAGAGCAAGAGTCAGACAAAAGCCTTTCTGGCGTTGTCTCCAAAATGACATTTTATCTACTGGAGAGAATTTTTCACTTCCCAAAACAAAGCACTGCATTATAGAGCTCGTTTGAAAAGATTGACATGGTTTCCCTGTGAATAAATTAATCAATTTTATTAGACTTGATGCTAAATTCCTGACTGACGGTGCCACTTCTGAAGATGCAAGCTGCCGGCTGGCTGCCATGGAAGAAGTCTGGAAGGTGACAGCTCAAAGAGCTAACCAAGATTCAATAAGCACACCAAAAATAAAAATATAAAAGAGTGTATTTTTTAACCCCTTGATCACTCTCATTATAAAATTCTAGTTAGATTGCCTAACTATCTGAGGATTAACAGATGAGGCAGGGTTATCATCCTGGTTTGGATATCATCATAGTTTAACCACCATGGTAAAGTATTGGCCATCACCAGGATTTTGTTAAAGGATAAAAAAATGCACATCTTTTTCTAACCATAGAATTAAAAATAAATAAATAAAAAGCCTGATTGCTTAAGACAAAGCTTTAGAAAATCTTAAGGTAAAATGTCTACGCTGGATGACGCCTTGCATGCCTCAATCAGGACTTACAGTAACCGTGTGCTTCCCGAAAGTCCTTACCTACTACCCACGTTTGAGGTGTAACCCAAAGGGTTCTGGGCTCAATCCTCCACCCCAAAACCACCTGTCGATACCCTTCTGTTACCACACAGACACCCAGGAACCCAACGGAGAGGACCAAAGAGGGTGTGGTGATGCACAACCCCCTGGACTGGGTGTAGACCAGGGACAGAGGTGTCAACCGGAGCTCCCTGTCCCCTCCAACCCAGAGGATCTCTTTGGAGCACTGGGAGTGGGACATCACTCCCACTGGGATGCCACAAGGGGACTGGTTTAACTTTACTTCCCTTCTCCAGTTATGGACTGAGCAAAACTTGGTGATGAATCATGCTCAGGTTAATTTTTTGGACCAATATCTAGATCCGGCGTTGGGTCAGGGCAGTCATTTACATTTGCCAGAGACACACACCACCACACAAAGCGTTTGGGTGAGCCCGAGAGGCTCTGATGGGACTCCTTCCCAACCGTTCCATCCTGCAGCAACCATTAACCACTGACAGCATGATGAGCAGGAGCCCAGGCACGGCAGCCACCACCAAACATGCCACCATTTACTCCCTTCATTGACAGTCGGCAGGGATGATGGTGACCCCATCCACACATCTGTGTTTTTCCCCATGAAGACCACTCCATGATGCAACTACTGCAGAATTTAAAGATATTTACTGCAGCTTGCTAGCATTTTGGTGGCCAATCGAGCAGATTTGCTTCCACCACATGCTCTTTGCTCCCCAACAGTACAACAACAGCAATACAACTCACCACCGTGCTAGAGGGTAGATGTCAGCCCAGAAAGACAACAAGCAGGCGTGGAGGAAGCGTGCAGACCCAGGGCTGCGACCACTGCCAGCGCTGCGGTGGCAGCAAACGTCCCCCATGGGGGACAGTCATGGCTGCCACCTCCCGAGCAGCTGCGGGAAGCCCACACACCACAAGAAGCCCATGCATGCTCTTGGAAAAACCCAAAGCGAGATGCATTGCACCAAGGGTTAGGGCAGCCAGGCAGCAGCTCTGCCTCTTCCAGCCTGATCTCCAGCTGGGTCGTGGGACCCCTGCTTTGTAGCAAAAAGCCCGTTGAGATGCTGCACAGGGCTGCAGTCCGCTGTTTTGCAGGGGCAATTACTGCATTACACTCGGGGAACTATCTCAGATACACAGACCCCAGCCATTGTAGCGATAGGACAAGGAGTAATGGTTTTAAACTAAAAAAGGGTAGATTCAGATTAGATATAAGGAAGACATGTTTTACGCTGAGGGTGGTGAAACACTGGCCCAGGTCGCCCAGAGAGGTGGTCAATGCCCCATCCCTGGAAACATTCAAGGTCAGGTTGGACGGGGCTCTGAGCAACCTGATCTGGTTGAAGATGTCCCTGCTCATGGCAGGGGGTTGGACTAGATGACCTTGAAAGGTCCCTTCCCACCCAAACCATTCTGTGACTCTATGATTCTACGATTCATTAGGTGGATCTGATTATTTCCCCATGTTATTAGGTATGCATGGCACTCCATGGATTTTACTTCCAAATTCCTCAGCAGCTCCAAGTGACCATGAAGGCAGTTCCACACGCTGCAACCTGGAAACCCAAACAATGCTGTTTCTCTTATTAAAAACAGTTCCCTAATTTTACAGCCCCACCCCCCGCAGCATGAGACGCTGCATGGGCACACCGTCAGTGCAAAACATCCATCCCCACGGTGCTTCAATGACCACTGTGCTGCCTACGAGCCCAGAGCTTGGGTTTTCAGCCCAGCTCCAGGACACAACCCGAATCTTCTCCGACCAGCATCTTCCAGTTATTTAAACAAGTTACTAATTGCTGTTCTGAAAGGCATTTTTTGCCCAGTGCATTTCAAGGACTTGAGAAAACTCAAACCTCTATTTTGCTATTTCAAAGGGTCCTACTAATGCTCACAGGAATGGGGATGTGGTGCCACAGGCAGAAGGTTTTGCTCACTGGGACATTAGGACTGACCATTAATTTACCCCCGACCAAAGCAAACAATCCATCAAAGCCAGTGAGTGCTTCACCTTCACAATTAATGTCCTACCTTCACGTAACCAACCGTATCAGCAAGACGAGCTAAGTGCTGTGCTGCAGCTTTTTAAATGGAGAAGGAAAGCCATTAGTAAGATAGAATGAAAAAACCCCACTGAATTTGGTTTCTTTTCTGCTGAAAGTAAATCTTTTGAAAGGCCATATAGGGAGATATTAAAAAAATAAAACCACACAGAAAGAAAAATACAGCTTAAAAAATAAAGCATTAACAGCCTCTTCCAAATGAAGCCAAACCCTTATGAAACCCACTGAAGATCTACGCAGAGAAACTCCTCAATAATGGGATTACTGGTGTTAAAGAAACATCCTCAAGCTGCCACCAGCTCTGTCCTTATCCCCTACCCAAGTTTATGTGATGCATGACAGAAGCGGCATGTCTGCCTTTCATCTGTGCAGATTTTAGAGCTACACAAGATTGTTTGTGACCGGAGGATCTCAACCAGCTTCTGCATCACAGCTGGTGCCTGAGCCAGGGCAGAGACCACCTTCTCACCTGCTTGTAGAAGGTAGGATGGGGTCACCGTGTTTCTCCTCACAAGGATGAAGGAAAGCCTCCAGCCTCTAGAGCATATCCCACAGGATTTTACTGCCAAAGGGGATGAAGACTGATGCCACCTGCTGATGACCTTACTCTACAGAAATGTGGCTGCATCCTTGATGTTTCCCGAGTGCCTGCAGTCGGGTGGGGTTTTCAAAACATACAGAAAATAAGCAGTGTATCATGCCAAATCTTGCTCTCAAGCAGATGATAACTGAGATACAAAGAGAGCAGTCCCAGCACGAGCTCTTCTTCCACCAGCCAGAGAAGGTTTGCAGAGCATCACCGAGGACCTCCTAAATCACTCAGCAGCATGGGCGGTAGGTAGCTGATGGTGCTCACAGGATATCTGCTAAGCCTTTCCCTATTTATTAACTTAATTAGGTATCAGACAGCTATTGAAATTTGTGTACAATACAAGATTTGGAAGAGATGTAACCATCGCTGAGAACAAAAATGGATTATGAAGCATCCCAGGGAGTTGAAAAATACAGGCAAGAAACAAAATGAAACTCAGTCAAGCACAACTTTAATCAATAGCCACAGGGGGAAATAACCTCAGCTGCAGGGAGAAGTGGCTCCTACTGCCATTTAGTGGGTTGGGGTGGTGTTATGTTATTTTTTTTTTAAATATTTAACAGTAGTCAGATGATACAGAGCAAGATATTGGATGGGAACTTAGGCAAAATGCATCAATGACATAGCAGAGCTCATGGATATTTGGACACAGTCAGCAGAGCATGGAGAATGAAGGGTTCGGGGTTTTAGACGGCGTTGGTAGCTATCTATGCATAATTAGCTAAGCAAACAGAGGATTATGCACAGCTGAGATCACCTTCTCAGCAGACAGATAGCCACAATTGGTCCTAAAAGAGCAGCATGAATGACAAAGGGATTAAAGGGATTTATAAGAAAAAGATTAAAACAACAAGGTGGGTGCAGTTTGACCAAACCCCAGTGAAAAGGAGAAGCTGCTTGAACTCAACAGGTCTGGACTGCATATGACATCCCGCTGTCTGTGCGGTCCCTATGTGATCCATACAGTGGATGCAAAGGGGGGGATTTTCAAACCGAGATGACCTCGGTTGAGGAGTCTTGACTTGGAAGAGCAAGATCATCAAGGAGCTTCCCAAGAAGGATGGCAGGAGAGGTACAGGAATTATTTAGACTAATTAGAGCAGGATCCCACTTTGGGAAGAGGAACGAAGTAGGTAGCAAAAGGTTTATTTTTACTTTCGTGGGTGCGACTGCAGAGTAGTTTGCTTCAGAAATCACCCCCTTCACCACCATTGGCAATGCCTGCTGGTGTTACAGCAGAAGCTCCAAAACACCTCCGCAATGTCCTGACCTGCACCCCCCTGCCACATCCCAGCGGGGGGGCAGAACCAGCCCCCCAGCCGCCTCCTTCTCTACTGGCATCACACCGCGGGTTACCACAGCTGACACTGAATCCGAAGAACTACGGTTTCTTTACCTTCAAACTCGAGCTGCGTTTACCTCCTGCCGCTCTGGAGCAAGGGGAGCCAGGAGCTGCCGCGGATGCCCAAGCAAGGCTCTGAAGAGCAGCTGCTTGCTCCTGCTTATTAAAAATACTCGGGCATCCAGGAGCAGAGGGAGTACAAAAAAAAAGGTGCTTTCTAGAAAGCAATGGAAAAGCAACAAATGACAGGTAATACTTTAGGAGATGGGTTGGTTTCCTTAATATTTATTTACATTATAGTAATATCTAGAGGTCCTGAGCAAGACTAGGGACCCGTTACACGAGGGTCTACAGGGAGGATGCAGCGGCCACTGCCTGCAAGCACTTCCAAAGGAAAACACATCATATGGCAAAAGCACCCCGGAGCTGTGAGATGGTAAGACTGAGGCCATACAGCAAGCCAGAACCTGCCTCTGAGACACCAACCAATATTCAAGTCAGGCTCAGAAATTAAACTCTGCGGTCTAAACCTGAGCAAGATAGACCAGGACTTTTGCATCCTTGTGGGTACCACCTCGCTGGGCTGCCAGCCTGTGGTGGTACCATCCTCTGGCTGGTGGCAGAGGCTTACCTGGCTCTTTAGAGTCCTCCTTGAGATTTATTCTTCTCTGCCTCCGAGTCGCAGAGGTCACAGCTATCCCAACACACGACGATGATGTGCCAAGGCAAAGCAGGAGGACAAGGCATGAGGGGGACGAGCAGAATGAGGAGGGGTGAAACACAAGGTTGGAGACACCCCTCTTAGAGAGGAATTGGGCAAACTGCAGGGAATGCCACTTCAAAAATACACATTATTTTTTTTTTTCCCATCTTCAGTTATCTTCATTTGTGTAGGGCTTAGATTTCAAGACACCTCCCTCTCTTCTCAGCTGATATTTTAGACTAACCATATGGAGGAAAAGGGAAAAAAAAAAAAAACCCACCCAGCAACAGTAGCGTGCAATGGAGGCGAAGTTGTAGCTTGTTGCATCATTATTAATCCCTTATTACCATCACTCACAGCTGCAGCAGACGCCTCCAAAACACAAGAATCCCTGCCCTGAGGTATTTACAGAGCCACTTAGATGTGATATAATTAAGAGGTAAATAAGGCAGTAGGGAACGTAGTGGAGGGGAAGGAGGGGGAAGGAGGACACAATTAACTTCAGCTGCTTTGCAGAGGTTACCCCCATTTTACATTACAGTGTGCTGTGCTCACAAACTGTTGGGCTTTTTTTGGGGGGGGAAGCCATCTGGCGTTTTAACCACCAAACCCCGCTGGCACCAGTCTCCATCATCCACTGCTTTCTTATTTAACGCTGCTGCCGAGCGGGATGGCACCTTGACTCTTCCAGCACTGCCCAAACACCCCGCAGACACCCCCCTTCTCTCGAGTTTCCAGCCTCCGTCCCCTCCATCGCAGTCAGCATCCCTCTTCTCCCACCCAACTGCTCCACAGAAGATTTAACAGGGCAGCGAGCAGACAGCATGGCTCAGAATGGCTCGAAGAGCAGCAAAGCAGCACCCCTACACCCTACGCCTGCTTGATGTCCCTTGTCCTCCTTGGACATCCTTTCTGCCCATGTTCTGAAGTCATGATGTGACTTTAGATACCCTCCCTGTTTGCATGTTGCCCTCCAGGACCACAGCTTTTGCCAATGGAGCGCCAGGTTGTACTTTTAAATGATACATTCCAGGTCTTAAAAAGAAAATGAGTAATACAGGGGGAGGAAACCTGACCACAAATCCTATTGCCCCTCAGGAAACGTTCCACCAACACCAGCCCCTACAAAACTCAGCCCGCGGGGAACTGCTTCAGGAGCTGCCTGAGCAGATGGACGGGCACTTGCTTTGCAATGACGTAGGCAAAAGTGGATTCATTGGAGGATGACAGCCACGGGTGGAGAAGCTACGGGTGGAAAATGCTACTGGAAATCACACTGTGCAAGGACAAAAATCTACCAGTCATGAGCGCTGCGCTGCTGCTACATCCACTCATCACTTCGGGCCGTGTGATGGCAGGACATGTGGCCGACCTGCAGCAAACTGGTGCCCAGGTGCCCTTCCCAGTCCTCTGGGACCTCTGACCACAGACCCAAGCGCATGAACAGCAGATAATATCCCATAGCAGATAATTCCTATTAATTTCAGACATGTGCACACACACCACGTCCCTCCTGTTTGTGTGCAAATCCCAGACAGGTCTGGAAAGCAGCACGGATAAAACCGGCATGGGGCGGGATCCTAAAAGCCGCTGACAGCTACCTGCGTAACTTGGGAGCCTCAGGCAAGGCACATCATAAGAAGACACTACACATTGCGCTGATCATGTTTGAAAAGAGGAAATTCTTGATGCAGATACAGCCCTGCTCCAGTCCGGAGCTGGATCTCACCCTGGCTGGAAACCACCGCAAGGAGAAACAGGAGCTGAGGATGAACGTGGTGAGCTCTCCCACCCGCCCATCCACGTATCCTCGTGTCATCAAGCCTTTTCTAAGAAGACAAACTTTTTAAGCCTACCCTGGATACCTGATCCTCGTCTGGCAAAAAGCCTGGAGCAGAGCAGGTTCCTCTTGAAGACCAGAGGAGGACGGGAGCAGTCAGAGCCCTGCAAAGCGAAGGGCCATCGTGGGACCTCGCAGGGAGCCCAGCAGCATCTCACCCAGCGGAGACCTCAGCTGCAGCCAAGACTAACCCAGCACAGCGTCACACACCCCACTTCTAGCCATCGGATCCGGGAGATAATGCCGTATCCCACACCTTGCATCACAAATATTTCATTTTCATGGTTGAAGCTACCCACTTGATTAAAAGCAGTCTTGATAATTAAGGTTTCCAACCAATCGCTTCCTCTGCAGCCCTGCTGGCTACAGAGATCTTCATTTTCTGGGAACAGAAAGAGGGAGAAATGGGGTTGGAGCTTCCTGGTGCCCTGAGGAGTTGAATTGGTCTGTGCAAGGAGATGGGGGGGAATTCAATGCCACTCACTAAGGCCTAGGGTGATGGAACAGTGCTTTGGGGAGGGGCTGAGCCTTGTACACAGCCAGGGATCATTGCAAGGAGCAGCTCTGTTGGAAATTACTTTTTTTTTAAACATCTGTAGCTGCACTCGTAGTACCACAGTAGCATTAAAAGAGGTGGTAACTATTAGCATGCTTAAAAAAAATTCTAAGTTTGCCGCGTTCAGCATCGTAACCAACATTTCCATGACAAGTCAGGCTAAAACATGTTCAAAACAACCGTTAGCAAAAGCAAGGTACACAAGGACATTTCAGCATCACATTCCCCTGAGTCTGATGTCAGAGATACAAACCTGCTAGGAAACATAAAAAAGGAGCAAAAATAATTGCATCACTTCATGCCCTTTGAACAACCTTTGGATCCTGATGGCTTTTGCCAGGAAGAATAATGAAAGTCAAACTAATTAAGCAACGAACATGCCTACAGTACAAAGTGTGAAAACTTTAAAAGTCTGGCAAGTTGTTAGGAAGTGCTCAGCTCCTGGCCCCGCTTTCCTGCTGTCGTTCTGGGAGCAACCATGATACAAAAGCTAAGTTTTGGGTTTTTTCTCCATTTTAAGCATTAACTCAGAGATCCAAAATGGCATATGGTGGAAACGGTTGATTTTGAAAACATTTCTGATCCTGCAAACAGGCATCTACCGGCTTGTAATGTAATTAATTCAATGCTGCTTGTCACAGCGACCTGAACAGCCCCAGGAAGATGTCCCATGACAACCAGCAGACCCCCATGTCCAAGCCCATGGCATGGACACCCTACACATGCTGGGACCTACCAGTGAGTTGGCTCCATGTTTTTGGTTCCTGACCCTCACTGCAAAAAAGCTGCCCAGCTGGAGCTTTGCCCAGCTGCAGGAAGGGGTTTTGTCCTCCACCACCTATTTTCTCTGCTGATGGAAGTATCTAAAGTGACCCACAATGTCTCACCACCACGAGCAAGCACAGAAAACCTGGAGCACCGGGAACCAGCACATGTGGATGCCCTGTACTTCTGTTGGGAGCGATGGGCTGGTGGTTGCTGGTGTGGTTGGCAACATCATGGCAAGCCCAAGCCACAGTGGATGCTCCACCTCAGCTGGTATCAATGCAGATCCTGCGTCCTCTTGGCCACCAAGCAAAGCACGTGTCGATGAACCAAACCATTTGCCTGCTTCACCCACCCAAGTCCAGGGTGACCTCTCCAAATATCAGAGCTGATCTGGTTTTGTCCACTCAAGAGGGACAAAACAACAGTTTCCTTCCTTTGGGTTTCCAGACAGGACCAACAACAACAGCAAAGAGAGTCAAGTCCCTCCATCTCTTCCCAGAGCTGGGTAAGGACCAGGGAACTCAAAATTGTGGAGAACCATGAATATTCAGACTAATCTGACTGGGAGAATGGGGATGGTAGATGCAGAAGCACTAGAAGGAAGAAACAGCAGAAGGGGGGCTAAAAAATGGCGGATGTTGATGGTAGCCAGGTTAACAGGTCCTCAAGATCTCAGCACACATCCACCTGCAGTGTGTCAGGAGAGCCAGGTCAGGAGACAAAAAAGAGTAGGTAAATCCTGCAATGGGACAGGGTGGACGGACTGACCACTGTCAGCTCCTCCAAGGCAGGAAGAGGCACATGCAAACCCTCAGAAGAAGCCAGGAGGTGAGAGAAGCACACAAGCTGGCATCTCCATCCCACCTCCAGGAATCCTGAGCTGACCCCCTGGGCACAAGCAGCTTGTGTCCAACACATGTCTTGGTCCCACAACTGTGTGGATATGACAACGTGAGTATGGATCTGTGAAATCCATTTTGGATCAGATTTATTTCAAACCAAAATCACTTTCCCCTGTTTTAAGGTCTTGCACAGAGACTTGCTTCATCGCTGATGCAATGCTGAAGCATTATTTCCCACAACATGCTGTTAACTGAGATTTCACCCTGGTCACCACCATCATCAACACGTACATAAAACTGCTAGACGATAGGTGAGAGGAGCCCAGCGGAGAATACAAAAAAGCAAATATCACAGAGAAACAACGAACTCATGACAGATGTGAGTCTGAGATTTCAGGTCCCAGCTCTTCTCAATCCTCTTGGCAAATCATCATCTCCCTGTACCGTCTTTAAAATCAATTTGCCCCTCTACGAGACACAAGATACTTTCTGCTACTCTGCCTTACCAGTCTGGATCCTAAGTTTTTAATGGAAAGAGGTTCTTTTAGTGCCACGGTGCCCCTTTTTGATGGAAGACCTACATCAATAACGCAAAATATTTTACAAGGGTGAACAAAAGAGCTCTGAAAGCGCAGATGGAGATTTAAGACTCAAGAGCAGCATCACAATACCCAACGCTTGGACCTTATTCTTGTGCTATTTAGTGATGCACTGATGTCATCAGCGACAAAAAAAAAAAAAACCTGGGGAAAAAAAAAAAAAGATAGAGCCAGGTTTGGAAATGGGAATTTGCTCATGCCACTCAAGAGAGGTGCAGCAGTGCCTTTGGCTACAATTTACTTCAAGGTTTTAAAGGTTTACATAAATCCTAAACAATCTTCTCCATCACTCCAGCCTGTTACAGTGATGTACATCAAAAACGAAGGCACTGTCGATGTCAGATTTACGGTGGAAAGCCCTACAACACCTTCCCCCACGCAGCGAGCTCGAGGCGATGACTGTATTTTTATTCACTCTGCGTAATCCAGCAACTCTGGGGCGGCGGGTGCTGCTGCCATGCAGGCAGGGACGGTCCTGGACCCAAGGAGTGAGCTAAGGGCAGGAGAAATTCAAGCATCAAACCTCGTGCGAGAGCTCACTGACACAGCAACTCTACGCGAACTTCAAAGGGGAAGAGCTCCTTCAAATTGTGTAACGCTTTGCTAAAGGGAACCCACTTACATGTGAAATCATTAACTTCATCTGCTGCTTTTACTTCTTCCATCAATGATTAACGAACATTAAGCAATCAGCATTTTTTTCTTTTAACGAGGAACGCTTTTCTTTTTAAAAAAAGAAACTAATGTCCTTACTTCTGCAAGTCGCTGTGAGGATGCATGCTAGCTCTACCCAGCTTAAACATTTACACATTGATTTTCAAGGTCACCGCTGAAATACGTCATTTTCTACTTAGCACATTCTGCTACAAGCGCATGGCTGTATTCAACGCTGGAAATGCTGCGCGCAAGGGTGCAGCACCGAAAACAGCCTCAGCAAAGTTCAATCCATAAAAGAAATCCGAAGTAAAATGCCCGAGGGAAGGCGGCCTCAGAAAATGCAAATATCATTCATTAGCCGGACGCCGGCTTTTCTTTGCGCTGTTGTATAAATGCTGAATAAAAGTGACAGCAAAGGTTTCCCCCCCTCCCATCCCACGCAGCTCGCAGCAGGGGAGCGTGGCGAGCCCGGCCATGCGAACACCCCACCGCTCGCTCCCAAACCCACCGCCAAACCACCACCAACCCCAGGGGTACCTTAGGAGGAAGAAGCCATCGTCCCTTACCTGAGAGCTTCCCAGCTCCGCCGCTCTGAGCGCCGGCTGCGCAGCCCCCCGATGACGAACATGCTGCCGTGAAGCTCGCCGGCTCCCGCTCGCTCCCGCGCGCTCCCGCCATGTGCTCCCCGGGGGTTGGCGAGCCCTTCAGCGCCCGCCGGCACACGGTGCCTCTGCCATCGCAGGCGAAGGGACTCGCCGCCAGCTTCTCCCACTCGATTCCCGCACCGGCTGGCTGATAATGAAACCCAACGCACGCTGCCGGCGCCGAGCGAGCGCTGCCGATGCCACCTGCCAGGCGGCTCCGACGGCACGGGAGCGAGCGAGAGCAGCAACGCTTGCAGCTTGCTGTGATTGGAAACAGGAGTGGTCCCGTCCTAGGGACTCTCGTATTAAAAAAAAAAAAAAAAGATAATAAACGTCTTGAAATCAAAAGCAAGTTTGCTTTTTTTTCTTTTTAAATTCAGACACAACGCAGGTTTTTAATCCCTGAGTCCTTATAACGCACCATGCTAGCTGAATGTGCCACAAATGTTATTAAACTTCGCCTTATAGCCTTCTATATCATAGAAAAATTACCATTTCACAGAAGAAACTAAGGTGCAAGAAAAATTCCTTTACCTGAATTGTATCAGCACCTCCCACATCCCAGCCGGGTGACCGAGCCTGTGGCTGCTCCATCAAAAACAGGCATTTTTGCACTTAAAAGCAGCAGCTTTTTTATTCTCCAGCTTGGGAAAAGGGCTCCTCTCAATGTCAGCCTGGACTTACATCCAGGTGACTGTAGGATAAAAGCAGGATCAGGCTGCACATCAATCTGGCAGTGATCAGGACCCCCCCGCACTGGTCTTTTCCCCAGCAGTGATGTGCACCACAGACAGTATATTCTGCTAGAATTTTGGATGAGCCTGGCTCATGTATGGAGCTGGGGGGAAACAAAAAAAATAACAATTCAGGAGAAAAAAAAAAAAACCACAAACTATTGTCACCCTTCTGCTTTCCAGCAAAGGGACCTGTGTCCAGGGGGAGCTTGGTCCCAACCACCCCCAACAAGCAGGAGCATGGAGACTCGCCGTATCTTCGTAATGAGTCACATCACAGGCACCATCAAGGTCTGGATGTTGGGTTTTTTTGAATAGCATAAACAAAAGTAAACAGGAACCTTAAGAAGTTTGGGCTGTAAAATGGCTCTTTTGATCCAGATCCAAATATTTTCGGTTTTGCCATCAGTGTGGCACCTGAACGTCTGATTTTGGGGACCCTGAGGAAGGTCCCTGCTCCGCTGCCCTGCTTAAAGGAACATCGGTTCTCAAATTCTTTTCTTCAAAACCATTTCCACCATGGGATTTACACAGCACAGCTATAGACATCAAAGAACAGGAGGAGAAAGCACTCAAAAAGTCACGGAGGGAGGAAACTTCAACAAGAAACCTGAAATAATGTGTGTTGGTAGGATGGAGAGATACAGAAATGATGCTCGGGAAGAAATCAGCAAAGGACAAAATGCTTGGAGCCACTGCAGCTGTGTTATATCAAGGAATAAAAAAGCCCGAATACTTTAAAAAAATAAAAGAAATTTTTTAAAAAAAGAGGAAAAAGGGTAGGAAAAAAGAGCTGGAGGAAGACATGGAAGGAAGTCCTGGAGAACTAAAAGCCTATATAGATACAGCTGCAGAATAACTTAATTAAAGAACAATGTCCAGGTAGCATTTTCCCTGCTCATTGAAGGGGGGCTGGACCAAGATGACCTTTAAAGATCCCTTCCAACCCAAACCATTCTATGATTGTATGATTTTTTTGTCCAGGGAGGATGTTGTTACTTGCACGATAGAGTCTGAGGACCACAAATGTGGAACAGCCAAGCAGAGAACATGACAAAATGCAGGAAAGAATGTCAGGCGATGTGGAGCAGTAACACTGGGGTGTATAAAAAAAAAAAAAGAAATTTAAAAAATCAGGTACTACCGCCACAAACAACAGTATAATAAATACAGTCTTGATCATCGACTGCAGAGACCTTATGTGGTCTAGCTGTACTGAGATGGCACAAGGGTAAAGAAGGAAAAGGGTTGTGAGCTGAAATTAGAGTGTAATTCTGCCAAAAACCCAGCACCCAAATGAAGACCCTATTTCATCTACAACCATGGAGAAAATTAGGCTAAAGACTAAACCCCATCACCTGCTCAAAACCCAAGTTTCTGACTGCCTTATTTCAAATAACAGCACATTTTGGAGGGGATCCTTCCAGCCTTTCTGCCTTTTGCAGTCTTGGAGGAATTGGGAAGTGCATAATATAAATTAAAAATAAAATAATTGAGAAATATGGGAAGTTTCAAGAGTTTACCAACAAATTCCACCCCTTCAGCTGTTCGATTTTTAACAACTTCAGCAGCAAAAAAATTACCCTTGCTGGAATGGCCCGGCTCCAGGAATGAATTTGATTCCAGCTGTTGTGTTAAATGAATGATTAATAGATGTCTTTGTCTTGGCTGCATCTGCCTTTCACGAGAACATTGATGTTAAAATGGGCATAACACCCCAATTCTGCCTTTGGTGTATTTTTCACTCCACCTCTTCACCTTCAAGGAGATAAGAAAGAGTCAGATGGGCAGAAGCTAATGCAATGTCACCATAAAAAGGGAAATAAACTCGGTAAAATCCAGCTCTCCCAATCCAGAGTTAAATAAGACAAAGAATTTGGAATACAAAGAATTTGCAGAAGCTACAGAGCTCCTGCAAGGAGCCCAAGTTTCATTTTCTTGCCCATTCTCCTGGGCACGGTGATTAATTACGAAGGCTGCAGAAAACAAGCGAGCGGAGGGGAGCCGATTCCCTGCCAGCAGCACCGAGCCCCAGCCTCGCGCGCTGCTCATCCATCACCCGAACCACTGGCAAACCTCAGCCGAGGGCAACGTCCACTGCCCGCAGCCCAAACCGCACATCCCCAGCTACAGCCCGCTGGCAAGCTGGGAACTCTGTCTGACCTTCAGCCATTCCCACCGAAAAGAACCACCAACTACAGGTTAATCTACTTCAGTATCTTTTTTTTTTCCAAGGTATTCGACAATTAAACACCAGAAACTGAGAACCTTTCTAGATAAAGTAAAATAGAATAAACTAGAATAAAATAAAATAAAATACCCTGTGGCAATTCAATCATACCATCAGGTCACACCCCTGAGCATCTCACTCTCAACTCCGCATTGATGTGCTTATACAAATACTGGTTCTTTTTAAGTTCTCTCCTGAATCAAGCATAGGGTTTTGAGCTAAAAGGCTCCAAATGGTTCACGTAGGGCAAATTCAGCTCAGAGTAAGTTTTAACGTCAATGATCATTCTTCCCCAGATCTTCTACCCTCTAAACCTTTTGGCATCACTGCCACTCCATCACAAGGCCCCACGCCGTGACAAATTATTAAATCTCCAGATCAAGTACCAAGGTTTTCAGAAAAGGAATTTAAAAAAGAAGTTAAAGCTGTTTGTCTGTCAAATAACCCTACGCGGCAGTTAGCTAGGGCATTCCGAGCTGAGATTTCGCTTTCTTTTATGTTTACTTTTATGTTTGCCTTTGAGAGAAGAGGTGTTGGGTGCAGCTCCAAACAAATCAGAGCTCTTGGCTTTCCATCTTAGGTCAACAGCAACGGCACCCAGGGTATCTTCCAAAAGCTCCTCCAAAATTGAAGTTTAAACCAATGGTTGGCTACAAGAACCCAATGAAGAACCACAGACCATGAAGGGACGGGACATGGCGGTCTGGCTGCTCGGCATTTCCAGACGCCACGACAGATCAGAGGTGTAATGATAACAGGCAAGACAGAGAAGCTGTGGATGCCCCATCACTGGAAGTGTTCAAGGTCAGGTTGGACGGGGCTTTGAGCAACCTGATCTATTGGAAGATGTCCCTGTGTATTGTAGGGGGGTTGGACGAGATGATCTTCAAAGGTCCCTTCCAACCCAAACCGTCCTGTGATTACAAGATTTTAGAGTCCTTTCAAAAGACCTCGAGCCTGATCTCGTGCAGCTGTGGGCAACAGCTGCAACAGATTTATAAAACACCAACTAATCTGAATTTACTCCCAGTGTTCAAAGTTTCCTGATCTAAATGAGTCCAAAGAGGTGGAGAAGCAGTATGCAGGAATTCGGAGTAAGAGGATCGCTAGCACAATACCAGAAGTGCCCATTTGTAACGTAGGGTAAGATGAGCTCTTGACATTGACCTTTAAAAGCCAGCATCTCAATGGATGTCATTCCAGGTTAGGGAGGGAAAATGAGGTTTAGTTTATCCAAGACACGACTGCCTTGCAGTGAGCAGGTGACACTCCAGAAGGAGAACTTCAGGGATGAAAATTATTTTCATGATACATGAAGGAATAGAAAATGTTCTTCAGATTTTACAACTGCTTGAATAAACTCCCAGCTTCACCTACGTCCCATGAGAACCCTCTAGCAGCCGTCTTGGAAAAGCTTGCAAAAGCAGCTATTGACAGAGCAAGCTGATGTAGCAACAAGAGCAGATCAGATGAGACCACCAGATACCTCCACTACTCTGTGCCTTGTACTTTACATACAAAACCCACAAACCACCTTACACTGACCAGCTACAGTGATCTTACTGCATTGACACTGATCATCTACTAATTATTTATAGAGACAAACATTCCATCATGAGATTTATCTTGATGCTCCAACAGCCAAAAACTCTTCCAGGAACCTGCAGCTTCTCCCAAAAGAGGGATGTGCTTCTTTACGCCTTACGCCAGCAGCATCTCTTTGGCCCACCTGCATGTGTCCATGGACCACTGCTGGAGCTGAGCAGAATAAATACAACACGAACACATGAGGCTCAGCACTTTGCTGAAGTGATTAAATCTACACGATCGTGTTAGCATCCTTTGACAGCCAAGCTCCAGAGAGGTTTCCTACCCTCTCCAGGTAGCAAACAGCAGACAAGGAGCATCCGAGGTAAATGTCTGAATGGGAAAGCAAGAACAAAATAGCTTTGTTTTGTTAAAAAAGCAACAAAACCAAGCAGCATGTTCAAGCCTCCGTGTTTGCCAAAGCCAACAAATTCAGCACCTTCCAGCCCAGCTTCTTGCACCACTGAAAAAAAGGTATAAGAAACTGGAAAAGTTGCTAGGTTATGATTTCTGCATCTAGAAAATTAAGTTCATTGTAAATGTCTAGTTTAAGCTACTGTCAGCACTTAATGTTTCTATTTACTCCAGTCCAAAAGAGCAAACTTTAAACAAAAAAGTGAACTTCATTAAGCATGTCACATTCTTTTGGGCATGCCAGCTACAGTGGTGAGCAAGATGCTTTTCCCAGCCTCCATGCTACAAGCTCCGACACACCAATGTGGTGTTTAAAAGCCCGAAGTCCCTCACAGCCCAGAGGCTGGATTTACTGAGGAAGAAATTGGTGACAAAACACAACTCAGCCCAACTTTTCTCATCTCAGAGATGCTTCAAGGTTGCTCAGTCCCTGCTCTGCATCAGCAGCTCCAAGGCTTACGGAGGTGTCTACGCACACGTGTGGCTGTTGCAAATTCACGGCACCTGAAGCTTTGACAACGGAACACATCTAAACCATGGTACAAGGAGGACATGGACCTGTCGGAGCAGGTCCAGAGGAGGCCATGGAAATGGCCAGAGAGCTGGAACACCTCTCCTATGAGGAAAGGCTGAGAGAACTGGGGTTGTTCAGCCTGGAGAAGAGAAGGCTCCAGGGAGACCTTATTGAGGCCTTTCAGTACTTAAAGGGGGCTTAAAAGAAAGATGGGGACAGACTTTTTAGCAGGGCCTGTAGTGACAAGACAATGGGCAACGGTTTTAAATGAAAAGAGGGTAAGGTTGGATTGGACGTAAAGAAGATATTTTTTACGATGAGGGTGGTGAGACACTGGAGCAGGTTGCCCAGAGAAGTTGTGGATGCTCTACACATCACTGGATGTGTTCAAGATCAGGTTGGATGGGGCTTTGAGCAACCTGATCTAGTTGAAGACGTCCCTGCCCATGGCAGGGGGGTTGGAAATAGATGATCTTTAAAGATCCCTTCCAACCCAAACCATGCTGTGGTTCTATGATCTCCCCATTTTTGGTTGGGTGGCCACACTGACAACTGCCACCCCAGATGCTCCCACACCACTACCTCTGTCACCATCACAACTGGGAGCAAAAAGGTGACAACCGCCCCTATGAGGTACAGCAAAACCTACACCTTGTCCTTCTTCACCCGGCTGCCATCCTGGTGACCAGCATGAACTGCTCGGGGAAGATGCAAGAGCACACAAAGGCATGGCCAAACCTCAGGCGTTGTGGGGGGGTTGGGGGGGGGTGGGCAAGTTGCAGAATACACAGTTCAGGACAGCTGTGGGGTTCATCATTAGTTCTCCAAGTAGCAGCCCCAAACTTCTGAGCCTTCTCCTGAGAAGTAGGTGGACGATATTTCCTCACCATGTATGTGTACCTAGTAGTGGTTATCCAACGTTACAGGACACTGCCAACAAATAAACTTGAAATCAAAGTTATTAGGTAACAGGCAGGAGCTTATTTTCAGTACCAGCTGGGTCAGCAAAGGAATCACTCATTTCTGAATGTTAAGCGTGATTACCAGTGCTAAAATCACCATTTTCCTTCTACCCACCCAAAATTTGCAGCTACAAACTCCTCTGTGTACGTCCACCTTGAGGCTTTAAGGTCCTGCTCTGGAGTGATAAATAAAAAATCAATAGCCAACACTTGGAGACGCCAGGCAGCTGGTTTTGTAACCCAGCTTCTGCACACTAAGGAATACTCTGAAACAAAGCCTTATTCTCCTCCAGGTTTCAGGCTGGGCTTCAGCCAGGACGTCCAAGAGTAAGAGTTTGCATTTCTCTCTCAAGAACCATCTCCAAGTCAGGTGTGGACACATCTGACCACTGTTTCCTCTCTTCCACCATGTACTGCAGGACAACCATACACACATTACATATATACCTACAAGCTGCAAGACCTTCTTGGCTAGAAAACACATTTAATGATGCAAAACCTCCACGAACTCTGGGTAAGGGAAGGGTGAATTTTGCTATTGAAATTGAAACTCAGCCTAGAATTGCTAAGCGACAAAAACAAAAGATGTTCTTCCCAACGGATGGCGTGTGTTATAAACTCTGCAGCGGTGCAAGCTTGATATTCAGCAGTAAGAAGTGCAAACTTAGGGAAAAAAAAAATGCAGAGCAGGCTTCTACCCCCCTAAATCCCTAAAATGCCTGTGTCAAAGGGGTTAAGTACACAGCAGACCACGTGAATTTGGAGCAGCAACCAAGGAATCCAAGCACAAAGCCAAAATTATATAAATCAGGGTTCGACTGCAAAACCACAGTTGTCATAAAACTTCCTCCTCTTATTTTGCTGAAGTGGGGGTTAGTCCACTGGGAAGATGGTACAGGGAAAGGTGTTTAAAACAACACCTGCACAGACTGACAAGACCCTGATGCTTTGATGAACTTGGTCTCTATGAAGAATTGCTTGACGCATGCCACAGAGGACAGAGGTGGGCACTCGGATAGGAATGGGGACACCTTTTTATCTCTTCTTCCTGAAAATATATAGAGATATTTACTGAGTCAGTAGCAAGACTTGCTACGTAATGCATATATGCATTTTTATATATATTTATATATTAAAAATTATTATTTTTTATTTCTATAGGTATCAGTGACAATTCCCTGCCTTGATGAGGATATATAATCAGGGTAGGAGACACAGTAAGGACACAGCTCCCACTGTTTGTCCCCAAACCCAAATGCCTGGCATCCCACCCAGAGCCAGGCAGAACTTGGAGCATCCTTATCCCCCCAGGGATTCACATCCACACCGAGCTGGCTCCCCTTCTGTGTAACCGGGCAGGCTGGAGAGCATGGGGATTTTGGTAGCAGCCATGGTCTTGATGCTGCAGGGGTATTCCAGGAGGTCTCCGTCCCTTCCACCACAGCGGGTGGAGGCTGCACACGAAGCAGAGATGTCCCCAAATGGCCCGTGCGCGGCCCATCTTCAGGAAAAGGCATGAGCTGCTTGCTTAACTCAGGGCTGCCTCGGAAGCAGATGCGGTATGTAGGTAACTGCACCTTAGGACATACCCCCAAAGGGAAGGAGCCTATTAAGAAACCAGACGATTAACCTGTAGCCTAGTATGAGCAGAGACCACCCCTGAGGGGTACACTGGTGTACTAATGGCATCAGCCCCGAGGCTGGTGGTCCTGCTGTCTGATCCCTTCCGAATCGATAAACCACTTCTTCAACCTTTGCTCTTCTAATGCCAGAAGGACGCTGTTCTTTTGTACTTTTGGGGTACTTTCCAGCCCCAAAATGCTTCACAAACAACACAGTTGGGAGCGAAGTGCTACATGCAGACCCTCCCCTTGCCAGGGGAAGGATCCATACCTCCTCAATCCTCTTACTGTAGTTTTAATGCCTCGTAAGAGGTTCCACAACAGGAATAATTATAAAGCGGTTATGAAAATAGCTGACCTCCCATGGAGCAGAGAGGTCCTAAGGGTTCAATTACATGACAAGAGAAAACAATCAAGAGACACCCTGGGTTCAGCCTTGCTTTTAAAAATGTCTTGCCTTTGTTATTCTTATCTAATTGTAATGGCTTAGGTAACCAACCTTAATTGCGAGCCAGCTGCGTCTGCAGTGCACACAGCGACCCTGGTACCTGCAGTGCCCATCAACAAAATCGGGTCTGCTGAGCTGGGATCATCCAGAGCATCCTACCTATTCCCAAATGGGAATGAACATCAAAAAGGCTCGTTATGTTTTTTAATTAAAGCTCTGAGGATGATGATGTTGTTTTAATGCAATGCCACTTTCTTCTTGTTCAACAGAATTTGTACCAGGAAAACTTGGGGAAAAGGTGCGTTTGGGGTTGGTTAAGGCTCAGCACCAGGAATCACCAACCATGGGTTATCAGAGATGGGCTTCCCATGTGGTCACCTCCAATCCTCCTCCCTCTCAAGCCTGAAAAGCAGGAGAAATGCTTCTCCAATGAACCACAGAGGGGAAAGAAAGTAACTTATTTATGCTGATCTTATTCTCCAGATCACAGAATCATAGAATAGAACAGTTTGGGTTGGAGGGGACCTTAAAGATCATCTAGGTGCCTCCAGAACCACAAAGGCACATGAAAATTAGTATCACAACAAAAATAATCCCAGTCTGACCAATAACATGCTCAGAAACCCACTGCACATACAGTGTCTTCAACAGGGGGATACAGGACAGATCCCAGTTGGTTGCCACCAAGGAACACGGTGGTCTCAGTTCCCACTGCACAACTCATAGATAGTCCTGGAAAGGACTACACCGTGCAGAAAGCTCTCCTCCAGCAGAGCAACCTGGAGAGAGCACCCTTCTCCGAAGGTGCAGGGCAATCCGGGCCAGCCTACACCCATCCATCACCATAAGGATGCTAAGAACCCGGCCTGGTCTATTATGAATTATTTTAAAAGGAAGATATGTGCACCTATCATCATCTCTGCGCTGCCATCAGCTGCAGTTAGAGCAAAATTATATACTACTAGCAAAGCAATTTGATAAAATAGCTGCATTACAGAAGAGCGTACCCTGAGATTGCTGAAGGCGGCACGTGCAAAAAGGGACAAAACTCGCAGGAAATTTTGAAATCCTTAACCCTTAGGGATCCCAATCTCATTATGTTCTAAAGATTCAAATGCACACAAGTTTAATCTTTTCATCTGTGCACAAAAAAAAAAAAACCACCAAAAACCCTGACCATTTTCTGCACCGCTCTGAGGGCTGAGTCTCCATCAGGCAAAGCACAAAACGAGGGCAGACAAAAAAAAGCAGCAGGGACAAGCGGCTCTCACTGAATGATGGACACAGCAGGAATCGGGAACCTCTTCTTTTTTACAGAAATCCTGCTGCTCAGCAAAGCCTTTGCTCTGAAAGAGGCTCCCACTGACTTCCAAACCGCAGCGGGGTCTTGAGACTCTGCCCTCTCAGAGGCAGGATCCGGATGGTGTGACAGGGGGTTGCTCAGGAGATGGGGCACTGGAATGACCTCCTAACACCCAGCACCAAAACAGCTCACCGCTGCCCTATTTATAATAATTGTTTCCAAGCAAACGAAAAAAAAATTAATTCTCAAATTGCTATGGTTTAAAAAGCTGCACATTAAGTGGGAAAACTACAGACTGCCTCTTCTTCCTGACATGCAGCAGTGAGAAGATGAAAGACCACTTGTTCCCTACAAGTAGCTGCTATCTGTGGTCCAGCAGCTACCTCTTTATGCCCAGGAGATGTTTTCGGTTCAATATAATCCCCCAGAATCAACCTCTGCTTGGTTTTGTCACAGAGCCTTCCCAATGAAGTCAGTGATGAAGCCTCTTGGACCAGAAAAGCTAGCATCTTCATCCTTCCTCTTCAGAGCATCAATGTGTGCCTCTGCCACCAGAGATTAGGAGAAAGCCTTTCCCAGGGCAGGATAAGCTGTAGCTGCCCACTCCAGGGATTTTTTTTTGCATCATCTTTAAGCCGTCGCCATCAGAGAGGGGATATCAGATCAGTGAGACCTCTGCTCCAAATCCACTCGAGCTGTGTATTACAACAGGACCCAGAGGACCTGAGAGCGGAGCGTTATTATGATTGGCACTGCACAAATACACAGAATTAGATTGTCCCTGCCCCAGATGTCAAACCCGGAATAGATTAGACTAAGTGAAAGGAAAAAAAAATGACCATCTCCATTTTATAAGCAGGGCCTCCAGCCAGAAATTTCAGTGTCTTGCCAAAAGCCCTAAGGAGGACTGAGACATGCCAGCCCAAACCTCACAGGAAAGCTGATCTCCGCAAGCAAGCTCTTTGGTTCTCCCTCACCCACTTCACACTGGGTCTATGAACCCTTCTGGTGACCAGGCAGCTGAGAAGATGAAAGCCACACACTCCTCTTGCCTGCTTAGCATTTAGTTTTCATCTAACCAGTCACGGCAACCTCCAGACTTAGACCAGGCAGCATTTCAGCAGCACCTCCGCATCCTAAGGGTGGTGAGATGCTGGAGCAGGTTGCCCAGAGAAGTTGTGGATGCCCCATCACTGGAACTGTTCAAGATCAGGTTGGACCAAGCTTTGAGCAACCTGACCTAGTGGACGATGTCCCTACCCAAGGCAGCGGGGTGGGACTAGATGATCTTCAAAGGTCCCTCTCAACCCAAACTATTCTGTGATTGTATGATCATGTTGATAAACCTAAATTGAAAAGTTAAAGCCCAATCCACAAAGACAACTATGATTTTACAGCTCACACCATCACTAAGAAGTAGGACATCTTGCTCATGCCAGAGAAGAGCATAGCACAGACCCTGCTCCCCAGAAGAAGACAGGCCAGCTCTTGTTTTTTGGCCCTGCCCTGGGTTTCCCACGTCACCGAGCGTGCAGCAAGTCTCAGTCTCAGGAAACGCGTGGGTGTAAACAGGTCACCAATTCACAGACTACAAAACATGGCACTTTCCAGCTGATGTAACACAAAATAAAGGCAGGTGATGTGACCACATATGACTTCTGGGGAAACCACAGATCGTTCCAGACAGGGGACTCACCAAAAAAAGCCTGTGAGCATGTGGGAAGAAATGAGCATCTCTTCTGAATGAAAGCAAGCAAGAGAGAAAGACAGCACACTAGTAAGAGTGGTACCCCTGGCGCTCAGGGCAAGGCAAGGAGTCCGGCATCACAGACACCATGGCTCAGCATCCCCAGGAAAAGTCCTGGGGAATTTAGGGAGAAAAAGCATCTTTTGTTCACAAAACTGCATGATTATACTGATTTTGGTACAGACAGATTAAACCCAAGGTAGAGAGATGATGCTTTAACCGCTGCTGAAGCAGAGGGATGACAATCCCCAAGGAAGAGTTATCTCCCCCCTCTTCTTGCACATCAGTCCTGCCAGAACTGGGTGCTCGTGCCCTTCGCTCACCCCACGCTACCCACGAACATGGGGAATCACGTTCAAACCACACATGTTGGAACAATACAACTGCGTGAGAGGCAGGAGAAAACCTTTGCCCTGAAATCTCCCACAGCATGCAACACCACAAAAGCCTTTCTGGTCATGATGGAGAGAAGCCCTTGGAAAAGCACCTCTCGGGCAGTCCGTGCAATGCTCTGGGCATTAAACTTAATCTCTCTTAAACTCTCCAGAATTTGATATTCCCTCTGCTTAACCGCATTCACTTGCAGAGCAGGTCCTGCAACATTTTCCCCAGGTTGAGCAAGATTGCTCACGGGCCAAGTCTGCTGGCAAAGCAACAGCATGTTGAACGAGGTGTGCAGGCAAGGTGGTCCCCGTGGCCAGCACGTGCAGCTGCAACACGTCCCCTGCTCCAGGGAGTCTCCAGAGCTTGGAGAAGAAAGGTTCAGGCTGTGTTTTCAGACCTACGTAGGAAAGGACTGGCTATCGGGATGGCTACATAGAAGCAGAGCTGTTCTCAGCCCCACAACCTTGACAGCATTCCTCAGCCAACATGCGCTTCCCAGATCATAAAGAACTCTCCCTAGAAATGCCCTTTGTAATCACACAGTCAAAACAATCATGAATTGAAAGTTACTTTCCCGAAACTGGGTTTCATCTTGCAGAGGAGATTGTTACAATAGCAGTATCTGCAAGAGCAAAAATAAAGGTACGCTCGGTGTCACGCAAGGCTTAGATTCCTCAGCAAAGATTGGGAATGAGTAACCTCAAGTGAAAACTGCTTCGGGTGATGAGGACAAGGAGGATGTACTTACTGCAGTGACAAAGGACTGTGCCTTTCATTGGGTTCTTTTGTTCACCTGAAGGACCAAATGCCACGCCAAAATGCCACCGCAAAGTACGTGGAAATGCAGAGTGATGCAGCTGGCAGCTTTGAGATCCCCGGTCCCATCTCATGGGCCAAACCTGGAGCTAAAGAGCACGTGGGACAAAGTTATCAATGGCCAAGTATCTCCTGGGAACCCCCGTCTTCCAGCACCACAGGCACAGAGCAAACCTACACCTACTTTATCCCAATGACTTGGAAGAAAAGCAAACCCTCCTGCTTCAAGGATGTATCAGCTACTAATTACCAGGGATTAGAAAGATATTTTCTCGGTGAGAAGCTATTCCATCATCTCCACTGCTGTTTTCTCGCAGGTTTCTGGCAGCACTGGACAGGGCTGGACATGGATGAACTCTGGCTCCCCACTGACCGCTGCCATCTGCATGCTCCCCCAGTTGCACACCCGACCTCCTTCCTCGGTGTAGTTATACCGGCTACAAACAAACTGCATTTAGCACATCTTCAGAAACTTCATTAACCTGACAGGAGCAAGAATGCAGCATGACCAACCCCATGAAGCAAACCAAAACCATTTTCTAACAAGTGCTCTAATGTTAAAGTCCAAAAATATCATGTTTCTCGGGAGGCTCTGAAACTCAAACCAAAAGTGAGCTGGGAAGCAAAGCCATACTCAAATTCAAAAGTATTTTTAAGAGCTTTTCTATTTCAAAGTGCTTACTGTCCTATAAAAAAAAAGGATGAAGTCTTTTTCCAAAATATTTTTAATGGCTCCTGAGGAGTCGCTGTACTATAAAAACTTTACATCTTAACCAAATGTTATGAATGTATATGAATTTCTATGGCACTCACAAACTGCATAGCTTTGGTCTCCAGATGAACACAATTCCTCCCATGCCTAGGACACTGAGAAATCCTACCAAAGGAACTAGATTAAGCTCCTCACTGCTTAAAATTAGCTCAACTAGGGTTTGTTTCCAGCCACATCATAGTACTTTATATATGTATGTACACTTGTATTACAAGTTAGTAAGATTGGGGTTGTTTTTAGCTGAAGCTGGATCCTGCAAATAGGTCTATGTTGACAGATTTTGGCACTCACATACTGCCCCAATAAAGTTTCCAGCACAGACTAACTTTTAAGGAAGCAAGTGAAGACTTGGGGGACTCCAAGATTCATGCATGAGCTGGCATGAGATATATTTTAATTTAATATCTGGAAAAGCAGGTATTCTGTCTGACTGCCAACCCAGCACCCCTCCATCCTGCTTCCTGCAACAAGAGAAGCAGCTTCCGATTTTCATTACAGATTCAAGCCCATACCTATAAAAATTAATATCAAAAGTGATCATATATGTTAAAAGGCTCCTCTCAGCATGGCTGAACCAGCCCAGGCTGCAATCAAGATGCAACCCACGCCAGCAGAAGAGTTATTTTTCTGCAAACGCTGCCACTCCCTGAAAAAGATTTACAAACCCGGGAGACGATTTCCCCCCTGCGTCATTATTTCAACACTGCGGCTTGTGCCAGCATGGTGCTGGTGAAGAGACGTCATTTCTTTCCCCATATTTCGAGGAAATAAAGAGAAAACTTCGGGGTACAGAGCAGGCCCATGAGCTAAGTTCCCCAATGCCAGTATATTGCCCCAGCAAGGTGCATCAGCCACCAGAAGTCACCGGTGAGCCGAAGTGTCCTCACCCGTGTGCACATCGCTGCTGGGAGGCTTGCAGAGCTGGATGATGACATCGTGTTGACATGGCATGATGTCACCACACACCTCAGCCGCGTCCTGGGAGCAGGCAGGAGGCATGTGAGGCTGCTCAGGATCGGCAGCGCAGCGGCCACCAAGGTGCATCTCCAGCATCACCCTCCTGCAGCTCTTGGTGGGCAAGCCAACAGCAGGGCATGGCCACGCAAGCAGCCGGAGCAAAAGTTGGGTTGCTTTTCTCGTTCACAGAAAGAAGGAAAAATAAATAAGTGTTTTACCACGACTTTGTATTTGGCAAACAGCACACGGACCCGTAGTCACTGGCCAGCACTATGCACCGCAGCTGATACTGCATGTGTCCATACACGGAAAATAGTTACAAGCAAAACCCACTACTTCAAACAAACTATTTTTGCCTAAACAGCACCCCTTTAAGAAAAAAACCAACTCAATTCCCATCTAATTCTTCAAATCTTCTCAGTATTCCCCAAGGACCATATTAGAGCTGTGCAAGGAGTGCTGGGGCAGGAGGCAAGGGGAGACCTTCCCATCTCAACTCCTTCCCTTCCCGACTTCCTTCCCAGCACAGGGATGAAGCACTAGACACAGCAGCAAGCTTTGCATGGCAAAAAGCGCGCTCTCCAAATTTTGGGCTGTAAGATCACCATATAGCATGTGCAGTGCCTTTTTAGCATGCAATTAGCAAGCAGTTAAATTTCTCTGTCAGGTGTAAGGATTTCGGAGGATGATAAAGCTCCCCTGGACCGTGCTTACCGAAGGCATAGGGATTCACAAGCTGGATGGATGAGCAGGGCAGAGCGGATGCACAGCGAAACCCACAGCTGGTTATCGACGGATACTATCTTACTGCAATACCAAGAGGAAGAGACTGAGCTGAGAGAGGAAGGAAAACTTAAAAGCTAATGAATAATACCAAGACATGGAGGTTTTACTGTCTCGACCCTTGACTTTTTGCCCTGTAATTAGGAGAATTTATGCCATTATTTAGATGTGTCTTCTGCTCCAGCAGACATCTGCCAGCAAAACTTTTTCTGGGATTTCCGTGGACTCCTTCTGTAGGTCTGTCTGTAACCAATTCTATTGCATCAGGTGCCCCAGCAAACCCCAGGGCTATGGACAGCCTGAGCAGGAGTTAGATCTGAGTTTACAGAGATTAAATTCGATCTCAGGGTCTCATCTCTGGGAGCAAGAGAATTGCACATGCAGCATCAAAAGCTGGTAAAGGGGTAACCCAAATTCACAGTGACTACAGCAAAATTGTGATCCAGCCTCTGCAATCAACACTTTATGGAAAAAAGTATCTTAGACCCTGTTTCTACCTCATTTTTTTGCAAAGCACTTTCAAAGAAACACTTCAGTTGAGAAGCAAAGTAATTTTTTTTTTTTGTCTGCAAGAAAAGTCATTCAGACCAAGAACCGAAGCTTCCTCCTTCCTTACCCGTGCACATTTATGACAGCCTAGATATAAATTAGAAGGATGAGAAAGGTGGATAAGTTGGTTTCCATACTTGGTAATCAAAGTGCAATTACACCAGGAGTAGAAATTTGGCATCCAAATTTCTTTTTCCAAAAAAAAGAGAAATCAGAGTCAGTCACTTATATTGTAACTCCACTACGAAGACTATCTAGCATTTGAAAGGTAACCAACCGTGCTTATCAGACAGTCTACTCACAGTTTCTGTTTGCAACCTACCGAGCATATCATATATCCCCTGCAGGAGAGGTTCACCAGGCGTAGGGCTGCAGCGAGGTGGCAACCACCAGAAGAACCAAGCACTCCAGCTGGGGCTCACCTTCACTCAGTTGAGGCATCTCCACAGCAGCTCCTCAGCCCAGGTTCCCTGTACCAATACCAACACTGGAGAGGAACAAGCCCCTCTGGGGAATGGCTTTCAGGTGTCCACTTGCTTGTATAGGTGGACATCTGAAACAGGCCACTGCTCTTGCAACCCTAAACCATCCACCTCTCCCCACCACCACCACCAGGCATCATGACCACTAGCCCAACTGTAGATATGCACCTCCAGTGACATGATTCCCATCTTCCTGATTAATACCCAGTTGGAAAGACAGTATATTCTGAATATTTTACTGCTGGATATTTCACACGGCTGCTAAGATGTGGACTGCTAACCTTACAGAACATATGGTATGACTCTGCTCCAAGCAGGCTCCCACGGGCAGACTCCTGAGCCCATGCCAGGTCCCAAAAAGAACAGCTGGTGCAGAGTCTCGCGTAGGGTCAGGATCTCTATTTGATGCATAAGGGTGCACAGGAGGGAGAGGCGGTGAAAAGAGGGGTCGCACTTGATTCAGAGGGGACACGTGGGCGAGGGAGGGAGAGAAGCTTAATTCTTCGGGAATGGCATTCGTTACCCGGGAATTAAACACGCAGCCATGCTCCTTCTAAGAAGGAAGGTACAAGTTCAAGCAAACATACCTGTGTACATTTATATCCTTTACTTATGTAAGAGTCTTTAAGCTTATACGCAAATCTTGTGGCGTTTGGATATTTTCTGAATAACCACCATAGCTTTGGAGTTGTTACGCCTGAGCAAGCTGAGCCTCAGCCACGAGTCTGCCACTGAAAAACACACGGGAGCCTGTTCTTGGTTAGTGAATCTGTCATGACCGTGACCACAGAAGTGAGACTTTCCCCATGCAGCACATCCTGCCACAATTTTAAAGAAGATACTGCTAAATAATTATGAAAACACAGTTTCGCAGTTGTAGCGCACTGACCAGCATGGCAGCCTGACAGTGCAGCTACTGGCACCACCAGCTCTCTGCCAGTCAGGCTTCCCCCTGGGGTGGGACGTTTGACTGACAGGTTTCCAGCGCTGCTAATGTGCTGACACAGGCCATTTTTGGACCCTAAAAATGTAATACACGGGTAACATCAGCTCAGGAAGATCCAAGGGTTGGCGTTGGCCAAGCTGTAAGCCCTGTGGCTAACCCCAGGCCAGTTGCCTTTCTTGCTGTTGTTGTAGGAGGACATTGTAGGAGGCATTTCTCTCCACCTAGGAACACAGGGTGATGGAGGAAACTAATACAAAACACCCTACAGCTCATTTATTTCTGCAGCAACTAATCCAGGGACAGCACAAACTAACGCTGGCCAACTCTTAGCAGAGGTTCAATTTTATCTCCACCATCTCCAAGGCAAGGAATGCCCTCTAAGGTCATCACAGCCTGAAGGAAGAGAAGGTGGGGAGCATTTGTGTGACAGCAAAGTTTCTCCCATTTGCAATGCTGAATTTTCTCCAGCACGAGGAATTTGTCAGAAAAGCACTCGATAAGCAAAAAAAAAAAACCCAACAGCAAAACGTAAACTCGGCTTTCTGGAAACTTTCAAGCAAGCAAGAGTGCGTTGGTGCCACATGAGTAGAGGACACCTGCACGAGCATGGGACTTCACCGGACTCACGGGGACCGTGCAGGTGAGAAGATGAAGGGGTTGCAGGACTTGTTGCACGTCGGTTGGGTGCTCCACACCCCCGTCATGCTGCTGGTGAACCTTTCAACTGCTGAAAGGCCCTTCCCCTAGTGCCACTGAGCCTCCTTCCCTCCCCAGCTGGTGGTGGCACTAAAAATAGTCTGGAGAACTTGCAGAACCCCAACCAAACACAACCCATTGCATCACTTGGATATATGGATTCCTTAAGCAACCCTCTTCTGTAATCAAGACCCCATCAAGACCGTGCGGGTCCGTTGCAGGCAAGCCTTGCCCGCATTGACATGCGCAGCAGAAAGTCCACCCCACTACAGGGCTATTTTCAGCAGCGCTCAGTAATTGTTAAATTGCTACTTACTTTGTGCCAAAAAACCTCGGCACCCGGCAGTTGGCTTTAGCCAATGTTTGATTAAATGCAGTTATGTGTCCTTACATAATAACTTCAGGACTGCTCCACTGGCAAGGCGTATAATCAATTACATCGCTGTTCAGTACATCCTGAAATATTAGAAGCTCATGTCCTAATTAAATAGTTTCTTCAGGCAAAAACGAAAATTACAGTGGATAATTATGTAACAAATTAAACACTTTTACACTGTAATCAATATCCCTAAATGCTAGGTAACTAGTGATGCTGTGGCACGATAGAGTAAACGCCTAATACATGACCACCCATTGGATCTAAGGTTTTACAATTAATAGTGAAGTTAATTTTTCATAAGAGGTTCAAAACCACACCAGGCAACGAACCTGGGAAGGTGGCACCTTCCTTCCTTAATGTAATTTAACTTGCAGAAAACATCCCTCTGAGTAGCTTTTGATTGCTCCAGCTACGTTTAGTTTGGGAATTGCAGAGATCTCCTTAGGCTGAGTGTTAGTGGGGGGACCTCACATCCCAAACACTTTATTATTGTATATAACAATGAGTTATATACAATTTTTATCTCTTTGTCTCTCTATATACATAAATTATATAAAAATTAATATATACATAGATATATAAAAATTGTGTATAACTCATTGTTACATACAATTATAAAGTGTTATATACAATATATATACAATGTGTGCACAGATGGGCCCCATAAACATACACCTCCTACTTAAAAATAAAAAAAAAAAGAGGGCAAAAAAGTAATCAAGGCCTTGAGGCCAGCCCAGTGGCAATTCAGCTGGCCACCCCTCTCATTTTGGGGCAGAAATACCAGAAAGAGCATTGCTGGGCGCCCAGCTGAGCCTTTTTATAGAGAGGATGGGGACAGCCATGAGCCGCTTCACAGCAGGGTTCCCACCCCCATCCATCCACATTTACAAGTCTCTACTTTTGGTGTACCCTACACACACCATTTTTTCCCCTGTCCTCTATCCCTCTAATCCCCTCAATTTTTTTTTTTTGACCCATTTCCTCCACCTGCTCTCTCAAGTTAGAACTTACATTTCAATGCATTTCCTTTATTTTACTTTCAGTTTTACTTTGTTCTCCCTCCCTATTTTTCGTCTTTTCCACTATAGTTTCCATTACCTTTTTAAAGCCTTCTGACATAGAGCTATTTTATTTTTGGGAGCGCAGAGGAGGTCTCACTTAACTTGACCCAGGTTCACTGAACATCCTCTGCATGGAGGGGCTGTTGTGGCGAGATGATCATTGTAGGTCCCTTCCAACTGAAAATATTCTATTCTAACCAGAAGTGCTTTATTTCTGGGGTCTGCTTAGGATTTGTGGGAATAAAGGGAAAAAATGGGTGTTTTTTCTAAAAGATGGTGGGTTTGATTTCCATTCCTACATGTTTGTTGTAGTGCTTGTTGCTTTTAAAGATATGAATAATTTACAATGACTCTGGCTATATTCCTCTCTGCGAATGTAATATGCTGGAGTATTGAATAGAGCACATTAGGTTCATTTAGGCTTAATATTAATGTTTGACCACAGACCAGTGGTCCCTCCTTTGGAATGACCATGGTCTTGCCTGCTGTTGACCAACCATACACTTGGAGTTGGCCAACGGAAACATCTAGCACATCCAAAGGATTCGAATTCAACACACGGTGTTGGCGTGAAGGGCAAAAACCATGGACTAGGCAGGCCAATGCCGCCTTCTGGTTCTGACATTGGTGACAAATTTTTACAACTCACTAGGTACTTCTTGGGTTTATTATTATTGGGTTTTATTATTATTTAACAATATACATTCCTCCACTCTTCCAAACCAGTTGTTTGCAGCACAAGGCCAGTACAGGGAAGTCTGATGGTGGGAGGAGGCTGACGCTGCAAACTTAAAATTTTCCTTATAAATTGTCAAGTACATCTACTTTTTTTTTTTTTTTTTAAAGACACCAGTGGATTTTAGCACCTAACCTGACACCACAACATAAGTCTTCTTTTTTGAAGCATACCTTAACTCTGAGATTCAGAGCTCACACACGAACATAGATCGATGGATGAAGATGGAAGAAAGCTGATGCTAAATTCCAGTATGTTCCTATGCCGTTTGTCCAGAAGAAATACAGCGGTAGAGACTACAGCTGATTTTAACTTACCTCGGTCTTGTCCCTATTAGTAACTGTTACTTCCGAGCTTTGGTAAGCATCTAAGCACATCTAAGAGGAACCAGAAAGGCATTCCTACCTCAGAGATACCAGGGGTCCCACTACACAATAAATTAAAAATTATAGAAATAAAAGATAATTATTAACTTTCATGGTGATTTACCTTAGTATCTGTCAAAACACTTTAAATACATTTTAAGCATTTGTCTTATACAGAAATTAAACCCCTCACTGATTCATCGTTAGCCAGTTCTCAGAGGGGCTTGAGGTTTTCAAACAATAAACAGTCTTTTTCTAAAATTCTGGTTTTTCTCTAAATACAGACTTTGCAAGGTTCCCATGCTTATCTGTTCGGGGTTTGGTTTGTGGTTTTTTTTAATTATATATCATATATTAAAATCCCAACAATGCAAGTCAGGTTTTGTTTCTTTTTCCAAAGCCAGCCTATCTGAAGCAATAGCCTTAACTATTTACTGAGATCACCCGATAAAGTCCACCATCCACACAACAATTTTTACATTAACCACCAACAGATACATAAATTTAGATTAATTTAGATAAATTAGCAACATAGCAAAAATTAAAACTATTGATATCAGTTAAGGAGGAACACGCGACACCAAACTTATTTGGAGGAAAGCATGCACAAGTCTGTGCAAAAATGTAGTTATTAGATAAAGTTCTATTCCTCAGTCATAGCTGAAGAGCTGTACAAACCCCTCATCTCCCTCCTCCTCTCCTTAATCCAAGCGTGTTGTCAACACGGCTAAAGCAAAAGAAATCTGCAAAGCGTAATTACACCTTGGGACCGCTAACATGACATTCTCTAATAAGTACTCCCCTGAGCATCTGCTGATCTAATAACTGGCATTAGAAAACACGGCGTGCTTATCTGCACGGCCATTAACTCATTGACTCAGCACACCGGCAGGGAGAGGGAAAAGCGCGGTGAGCAAAGGAGAAAGTCGATCAGACTTTTGGGGTATCTGTCACTGGGTAATGGTCTCTCAGCTATGTTTGTCATTTAGACACCAGCAGATGAGTGGTAAAGCATTTCAAATCTGTAGTGGAGCAGATCAGAGTGCCTGTCATTGTAAGGTGTCCTGTAAAAAGGAGAAAAAAATGAAGGAAAAGGAAAGAAAAAAGGGGGGAAAAAAGGAAAAAGGGGGGGCGGGAGCAAAAAACAGGGGGAAAGGGAAAAAGGAGGAGGAAAAAGGGGGGATGGGGGGAAGAGAAAAGAAGAAAGAAGAAAAAAGAAGAAAAAAGGGAAAGTAAGGCAAAAAAAAGAAAAAGGGGGAAAAAAAAGAAATAAGGGTGGAAAAGGGGGCGGGGGGGAATCCCTACCTGATGGGAATTTCAGGAATGCCATTTTGCCATCACTTACTCAAAATGACGTTTTCATTTAATCTGATGGTGGAAAACACTCTCTAACCCAACGGGCTGGGTAAGTTTTACAATACAAAGCCTCCTTTGGTCTTGCCCATCTATTTAAGGCAGAGACGGAGCTACAGTTTAGGATTATGATCATTTTTAATTCCCATTCTCTGGATTTCATCTTGGCACTGGGATTATACTACTGAATACTGTTTTAAGAACTCTCCATCATGACTTGGACACCGTGCTTAAGCACTCAGTTGCAGCTCTCTAGGACACTATGAGGAGGAGGAGGAGATCTTCCTGCCGGGGCCAGGTCGACCCACGCAGAGACTCGCTCTTGCTGGAGCATTGCTGAAAGTGTTGTGCTCCTCATGGAGCAGAGCCTCATCCAACACGCACAGGCAGAAGGCACCACTCCCATGAACTAAACCAACCCAATGCCTTTAATGTCTGAATAATTAGCTAGTGGGTGTTAAGGCTAAAAGGCTGCCTTAATTGAGTTGAAGAGGGATGGGCTAAATCCTGAAGGAATTTCAGATTTGGCAGAGAGCAAAGCCTTATGAAATCCCAGGACAAGTTCACCATTCCTCAAAGCACAGCAAAGCTTAGATGTTGTAGAAGTACCTCGCTGCCTTCAAAACACAAATAGGAAGACTGCCCATGCTACCTCTTAAAAAAGCACACCCAGTAAAATGATTAGAGTAAAAATAGCGTGCTCTGACACAACAAAAAGACATCTGATTTCTCGCCACCTTCTTGTGCCAAAACAGGACAAGATTTTGCCCAGAGTGCATTTCGCTAAAGCTCCGCATGCCGAGTGCCTGCCCTGCTGCACGCCAGGAAGAAGACAGCTCAAAGACAACGGCCAGAGGAGAGCTGCACATACCCCATTTAAAATTCGCAGTATAAAATAAACTGTACTTTATAGAAGCAGCTATTTAAAAAAATCTTTTTTGCCTCAGGCCTTGGAATATGCAAAAAATTCCCCTTCCATGTTGTCTAACTTCTTGCTGCAAAGAAAAATTAGACAACATCCCAGCCCAGCTGCATCTCCAGCCCAGCTGCATCTCCAGCCCATCCCAGCTGCATGCCCCCCAGCCCAGGTGCATCCCCACCAGGTCCCTCTGCCCCTGGTGAGTGGTGGGAGGAGGTGACAACCACCATCAGGTGCAGCCATCAAAATCCAACACAGCAGTTTCCAGAGTTAAATGTCAAAGCCCCAACTGAAGCCCATGGGAGTTTCACAAGCTGCTTCTCCCAGCACTGACGCTCAGCACTTTTGGAAATCCCCGCATGTCTTCCATGGAGGAAAACTTGCTCCTACTCAGCCACAGTAACTGATAAAAAGTCCATCTGATAAGGAAAGGTCACTCATTCAGAAAAAAAGCCCAAAGAGCATTTGTTAATGGAAATTGCCATAGATCACTGGATGGAAACAAAGTTGGGTTCAATTGACTATGGCAGTTTCCCTCTATTGCCATAAACCAAACTCTTCAGGACATTACCAGGTTTATTCTATACTCCAACAGACCACAGTTCTTCCCACGAAGTTCAGCAGCACCTTGGCAATAGAAAAAATAAAGCAGAACTGCACCCATTTTCTGTGCCAAATGCTCCTGCTCAGCAGGTAGGGAAAGATACAGTGAATTTAGTGAAGTTAATCTCTGAACACCAAAAATCCCCTGGCATTCCCCTGGCCATGGGAAATACCCTGGATCACATTTTAAGCGACAAAAAAGACTCAGCATCGCAGGTATGCCGGCCGTACATCTGATGTTGCAAGGAGAGAAATCACCTGTGCTAGGCAAGAGCAGTAAGAGGATTTCACACAAGTTTTCATGGGAGTACCGCAGGCAAGAGATTTACCATTTGGTTTGGTTTTATCATTTCATTTTAATAAAGCAAGCTTGGTTTCTTTCTAAATTGAATACATACACTCTCCCAGTCCCAAAATCATGGTTTGTGAGGGGCTGAGTGCAGGAATCTTGTGTTTAGCCCAACTTCGGCATCTGCTTGGCTGCTCCCTTACGGCAGAGACCCAGGAAACCCACCCCCAAAGTGGGGCTTGCTGCAGAACCAGAGCAAAATAACACAAAACCCGGCACATCTCAAACTAACCGATTTTGAAGCCTGTTTTTGGAAGGCTGGGGAAGCAGCTGGCTCTCCTGGGAGGCTGCTCCAGGTTTGCACCAGCCGGGTTGGGGGTTTTAATGATGGGCAATTGCCTGACAAGGACCAAGTACTTTTGTTTCAAGGGTTCATTCTGCTGCTTTGCAGAGCATAACCCTCTTAAGCAGATATCATGGAGTAATACTTAAACAAAGAGAATCAACCAAGTCACTAACCTGCTAAATTCACCTTCTCATCTCCCTGGATGTAGCTCCAAAAATGAGTTTATTGCCACACTTTGAATCTTCATAGACTTGGTGATCATATCTAAGTATTTTAGGAGCATTCAACTTCACAGCGCATCTATCTAGTAGCTATTACTCTCAGAAAGAATACCAAAAAATAGTTTTAAAAAGAGACTAGCTTGCCAACAGCTGCCAAGAAATACAGGGAAGAACCCGAATGATACTATCCTAATCAACAACCTGCATTTTAAAAGCAGAATATAGTCTTCAGGTTAATGGCAGATAACACAGCAATCCTCAACTCATGCCTTTCCTTCTTCAACAGTAAAAGAGAACAAAGCAAATAGGAAATTAGTGCAGACTGGTGGGTTTTTTTGGTGTAAGGGGCTTTATTTCTTCCCCAGAAATTCCCTGAGCAGAGAAAACCACTCCTCCTTCCCAAGCTGTTCAATACAGAAATCTCAAACTCGAGAGTGCTGGTGACACCTCTGTGAACATAAATCTTCCCAACAACCCAACCTTTGCAGATTCCAGAAGGGAACTGGAAGATAAATCCTTCTTCTGAGAAACCTGGAGGTTGCTCTGCCTGTGCCGGGGCTGCAGGGAGGACTCAGCTTCCCAGAATCTGGAATAGGTGCTAAAACACAACCTCAAAGGGCACATCGCATAATAAGTTGATGGGGCTGTTTTAAAGCACTCTGCAGACTGAAAAAAGACCATGATAGCATGAAACTCCAAACAAACTGTCTTCTGGCTCATGCCCATTCACCACAAAACAAGAGGACAACTTAAAATTGGGGTGAAGAGACCAGAGAGGGGATATGGGAGAGGAAATAAAAGTTGATCATGGTGGAAAGTGCCCTATCTCACATACAAACACATTGGCCTGGGAGAGTATGAATGAAGCAGAAATCCCATACTCCGATTCAAATAAATCTCTGCAATTCCGATAGAATATGGACTTTCAGAGCAGAAAACACGGGAAGAAAATTTAGGCTCCTTGCCCAAGATCAAGTATTGTCAGTGGTAAAGCAAATTTCTGGCCTTACATTACTGCAATCTAATCTCTAGATAACATCTGACTCCCCATATGATAGCACATAGCAATATCCTGCTTTTAAATGCCGGTCTGCTAGGAACAGGAATAGCCAACATACTCTCAAGCACCATATAAACACTCAAAGAATGAAAATGAATCACAGCAGGAAGGAAAAACTTATCAGTTTAATATAGTATTAATTACTGTTTCTTGTGACCAAGAAGGAACTTCAGCAAGAAGCAGAACTGCTCTCATTTGGCAGGAACGCCACAGAAGCTGCATCAGAAATTGCCCTGGGGAGGAGCAGGCTGGGGTTACATACCCAATTGAGTAATTTCCAAGTACCACCTGCATCTCCCGAGCCCAAGACACAAAGACACTCAGCTTCCCAACCTCCAAAGGGCTGCACAGGAAGCTATTAACGCTCTGTACCTTCAGAAACAAATTCAAAGCATCCTTACTTAGTCATCCATATGAGAAGCCAAGACTCTAGCCTCAATTATACCCTTAGAATCATAGAATGGTTTGGATTGGAAGGGACCTTAAAGGTCAACTAGTCCAACACCCTGCCATGAGCAGGGACATCTTCAACCTGATCAGGTTGCTCAGAGCCCCGTCCAACCTGACCTTGAATGGTTCCAGGGATGGGGCATCGACCACCTCTCTGGGCAACCTGGGCCAGTGTCTCATCACCCTCAGCATAAATATTTCTTCCTTATATCTAGTATGATTCTCCCGTCTTTTAGCTTAAAACCATTACCCCTTGTCCTATTGCTACACGCCCTACTAAAAAGTCTGTCCCCATCTTTCCTATAAGCCCCCTTTAAGTACTGCAAGGCTGCTGTAAGGTGTCCCTGGAGCCTTCTCTTCTCCGGGCTGAACATCCCCAGCTCTCTCAGCCTGTCCTCATAGGAGAGGTGCTCCAGCCCTCGGATCATTGTTGTGACCCTAAAACATGGCCCCTTCTACCCCCACAAGGAGGAAAGTCTTTACCACCATTTGCAAAGTGCTTTGGAGCTCCACGCTGATGTGCAAGCTCGAGGCATGAACATCTCAGGTTATTAATCCACTTATATTAAGACCTACCACTATGGACACTATTTTACTACTCTACACAGAAACACATGTATACAGAGCAAATATTACATCAGCAAGTGCAGCACGTGCAAGGATGGACTCCTCCTTCCGCCAGGCTCCCCAGTGCCATCATTCCAGTGGCACCTGCCGGAGGTTACTTGGGGTAAATGCACGGTGCACTCACCAGGTTTTACTTCAGTTTTGTGCAGCGTAACTTGCAAAGCTGGTGAGACAGAATCCCAAAGATGGAAACCAACAGCCTCACACGACTTGTTAATAAAGACACTTCCTCAGATATATGCTTTGTAAAAACAAAACAACAACAACAACAACAAAGAGATTGTTCAGTGTAACATTTGCTTTAATTTTCAAGCTTTTTGGGTCACTGAACTTCCAAGCATGGCTAAGGGAAATGTGTTTTATAAGGTTATACGAAGAGATGCCATTCACATCCCAGCACTGCTGGGAGATGCTGGGCGCGGAGCACTCCTGGTACCCAGCAGGATGCTCTGCTGGTCCAGGCTGCCCAGGCTAACATTGCTATTTGCTTCATATGGAAGTGCTACACCCCAACTGTGCTTACGGTAGAGCAGACAGGCTTGGAAGGGACACTATCCATTTGAAATCTAACTAAAAACCTGAACTCCAAGTAGCTTTGGTGATAGAGGCAAAGAGCCCCCCTACCTCATGACCAGGTTTTTCCAAATACTATTCTCTTCATGCAAATGCAGAAATGGCTCACATTTTCTTGACTGTTTATCCCCTTCTTGATTCATCCAGTGCACCGCATTTCCATCCGGATAGATTTGCCAAGCAACGCATTTGAGGAACATAAGGATTTTATAGGTCTTTGGGGTTTTGTTTGTTTTCTTACAGACCTGGCCCTAGAGTCAGCTCCAAACCCTGACCCAAAACCTGGTATGCATCTAAACACCACTTTCCATTTTTGATGGAAAAGCTTACACCATTTTGCAGCTGCATCCCACGCCCTGGGGAAGGAAAGCAGCACAGCAAGGGTGCTGGGGCAGCCTCTTAGCAATATATTTATCCAACACACAATTTCTCTTTTTTTTTTTTTTTTTTTTTTTTGCTTTACCGCAACAAAACTGATCTGCTTCTCCATTATATAATTTCTACTTACATTCTCCTTTAGGCTTTCTCCTTGAAGCAGGCTGCAGAGAGCTCAGGAGCAGGAGCTCTGCAACAAAGGCATCTGCCATAGGAAGCTTGCAAAAGTTCAGGAGCACCCGCTGGGAAATACTCCCCCAAAATATACTAATTTGCAGAGAAAAAAAAGATAGGGCTTCATTTCGTACCACCTTTCCTCCGCATCACCTCCAGGTTACATGGAAACACCATGAGCCGTTTTGTTTCACGTGCATGCGAATGACTGTGATAAAAACGCTGCAGGCTGAAGTGCAGACAGTCCCCGCCGCTAAGCTAAAGCTAAAGCTAAAGCTAAGCTTAGCTAAAGCTAAACCAACAGCGTTTTGCACTGGCTTTGCCTGGTGCCAGGCAGCAGGACCGGACCTGCATCCTGTGCGAGCACAAGTGCTGCAGGCACGGACGCAACCTGCCTCCCCAGCTGCTAATCCTTAGGTTTGCAAAAAAACAATAAGCGTTAATAAAACAAACAGCAGAATAAGAGGTAAGGCATTAAAAAAAAAAAAAAAAAAGATGGAGATATTTGTAATTAAGTCCTAAGAATGAAGAAATGGGATGAGGCAGCACCACAAACCATACCCTTGCTTCAAGGAACTGCAAGAAAATTATGCACTGGCTGCATCTCCTGCCCTAAATACAGTGGGTATGTTAAAAAAAAAAAATCAGTAGTGATCAAGTATTTTTAAATGGGGAAAAACAGCAAGCTCATACTATAGAAATGGGTGTAAATGTGCCTCCATGAAGGAAAAATGAACATTTCTTGTAAGGAGCTGGAGCACGAGCGCATGTAGGCAAATACACGGAGGAAAGGGGAAAACCAAGAGGGGGTCAGGGGAGTCCAGCTCCCTTGTGGAGGGAATGTGAGGCTAAACTAATTAAAATGCACAGCCCTTGGAGAGTTTCTGGAAGAAAAGTACTGCAGAAATAAGTCCAAACTGATGCTATTAAATCACAGATATTAATAGCGGAGGAGATCCACAAGTATCTGGTCTGTTAAAATGGAGGGCAAGAGATGCTTAAGCCATTTCACGAAGCATTGCAGAGAAGCAACCACATTAAAATCCTTTACCAATGCTACTCAGCACTCCTTAAAACTGTTTCTACAATACAAAAATAGGCAAGTGCCTGTGAAAATACAGCAAAATGGCTGGGCTGCTCCACATAACATTTACAAAAAGTAGGACATCCTTTGAAAGACGCAGGATCCCACCGAGGTGACAAAGGGCTGCAAGCTATAAGTAACCCAGTGTCACTTTTGTTGAATTCTCCCCCCAAATTCTTCACTGCAAAAATGCTCCAGAGAGATAACTTCTTGCTTTGTCCGATGAATCAGGTATCATCACTAATGAATTCAACAGTTCCCAGAAGTGCAAGAAATGCAAGCAGAAGACCCAATCTTTTAAAGAAAACATCAGCTAGGAAATAAAGTGGAGGGGGGGAACCTACCTGGCTATAAACCCCTGGAATTTGGTAGAAGATAAAGTACCTTCCAGCACAAACTGGAAAAACTGAAGGCTAGTTTACGTAACAAAACTTGTGCACATAACAAACACATCCTCCGTGCAACTATAAAGACAGCATTGCAAAAACATTTCTGCAGCAACATGCTGAAGCTGCCAGCAACATTTTGTTTGAAAAGGGAAGATGAAACTCAATGTAAAAAAAAACCAAGCACATAGCTGGTATTTATTAAACCATTAAGAAAGAGGAAAAAAATTGCCAGTTCACAATGATGTGTAAATGTGCATGGGGCTAAATTTCAGGACCACAAAACAGATGTGCGTGCAATTCCTGCAGCTGCACAAACAATACAGGCAAATAAGATGGCTCCAGCACTTCAGTGTGAAGTTCACACTGGTGCAAGGATACGGCTTATTTTATACCCATGCCATCACACTATAAGTAACAGTTTTCTTTTCCCCTCCATAATTAAAGCCTGTGAAAACAAAGCGATGAAAAGACTCAGCTGCGGCACAACACTTGCTAGCTGCTGCAGCGCAGGGAAGGCTGGGGCTGGAGATGCTGCCTTTAGAAGATGGCAGCTATGTGACACCTGGGTAATCACAGCTGAATCACATTAATTGTATTAATATTAAAAATGTTTGGCCTTGAGGGCTCTTTTCATAAGAAATAGAGGCTATTCCTCCCCTTGCTCTAGAGGATGGTGTTGAAGGCACCAGGGAAGGACATGACAGCTGTCCCAGCAAAGGGCAATGCCATCCTGGGCAGTCAAGCTGGAAGGTGACACTCATCCTCCAACAGAGAGTGCAGCAATACAGGCATGCACCTGCAAAAAGAACTCTTGTGGGCATCTAATGTGTTTTATGAAGTCACGTACTTATTACGAACAGGAGGAGGGAAATACTGAACTATTTTTGAGAAACACTGCACCACCAAAACCAAACATCAAAGAGCAAACCAATAATTTAATTGACAAGTCTTACTCCTCTTATCCTTGTGTCAAGGCAATCAGCCCTTTCTTTCACTAAACTACTCTTAGAAACAACAAAGAATGAGGCTGTTATGTATACTTTTAATTTTTATTCTCCTCTTTAAAACCACAGCTTCCAAATGAGAACGTGTCAAGGCTGGACACCTCACTACACTCAAAAAGAAAGTTCACTGCAACCACCTGCAACACTGATGAGCAAGACAAACAGCTTTCACCAGGTCTCCTGTCAAGGAGGATGCCATTCTTACACAGTAGAGCAGACATTTAGTTAGCTGTCATGAAATATTTATTAATCTGCTGATGAGTTAATTAAAAATTTTAATAAGATTTCAGTACTTACTGAAATTATTTACCCCGTGTACAGTCACGGTGTTGACAATAGATGGGTAAGTGGTATACCGAGTGATTTTATTTTTTTAATGACTTATCTACTTGTCTGCAAATGCTCTAATCATTGTTAACAGCTGTAAAATTTATCCGTCCTTCATATTTGACATGCAAAATAGTTGCTAGATTGCTTCTACCCTGTCATTCATCCATTATTACTCCATCATTTTCAAAGACCGCTGCAGCATCCCAAACCCAGACCTAGTGTACAGTAGATGACTGATGGAATACTTCGCTATCAACACTCACATTAATAACAGCAGGGTGGAAAAGGTCTAGAGTTTAACTGCAGACCCTCTCAGGAAACAACAAGCAAACAACATCTAATTGTAATGAAGTATTTTCATCTGCTGGAGAAATAAGGATGTGATGGGATTACCATTGTGTTGTGCAGCAATGCCATTCTTCATGGTATATTCATAAATAATACGCTTACACAAAGTGGAAAAGCTTCCTCCTCATTTTTACATCAGTGAGGAGACTGCTGTGCAGCTGTATTTTCCATCTAAAGATAGATGGAGTCCAGAGAAATACAGAGTAAAGGGAGCTCATTTGTGACATTATACTATTATACTTAAGAAAAAAACGCTGCAGCTGTATCTGTATATCATCACTCTGACATGTGCTTGGGTCTCTAATTACTTACTTTCATGAATTAAAGACATGGGAGAGAGGGATTAAAGATGAGACTGCAGAATGTGAGGAGACAACAAATGTAAGAAATTTGGAGGAGTCTCCCATTCAAGCGAGATGAGAGTCAGCAACATTCGGCAGCTTCGCTTCCCTCTCTTCTGCAGGGATCAAAGCAGGGAGAAATATTAATCCTCTGAAGTTACAAAGACGTATGAAAACCCTAACGAGCATTTTACACTGCAGATGCGTGAGCAGAGCTTCACTCAGTGCCGTGCAAGGCAGAAGCTGCAACACGACCAACTTCAAATGTCCTCAAATTTCTAAATAGCTTAAAATTGGCTGCCAGTGAGAAACGCGCAGTATAGACGTATGCTCACTTACGGTGCAGTAAAGAGGAAGGGATTTCTACTAGAAATTAGTCATTAAACTCAACTGCTGATCACTTACATGACCACTAGTAATACCTTGCCCTGCTCCCTAAGGGGTTTCTCTATGCCTTGACAATAGTCATTCATGGGTCTGGACTGTATTTCCCACAAATTTTAGCAAATTCGTATTTTTGTTGTCCATCAATTGCCAAGAGTTGCATGTCTGCTTTACAAACACCATGTATTTAAATGCTAAATATTTTGTAGAATCGCAGGAAAATTGAGGTTGAGCCTTCGGATATCTCCGGTCCAACCTGCTCTGGGATCTGTCCTCATGGTAAAGAAGTTTTTCTGTCAGTAACACCACCATGTTTTAATGTTTGTCAAGATCTGGGATGACCTTTCCTTGCACAAGAAGATCCATTTCCTTTGTTGTTCTTTCATTTGTGTAATTTTGTGGTTTGAATTGCCCATTCAGATTTTTACTGCGTTTCTTTAGGAATGTTTGTTGAAGTTTTTTTCATTAAACCTTCTACTTCAAGTATGCAGTTTCACTTACTTTCCATCTCTGGACTATTTACTATTATGGTTGCCATAAATTTAAGGTTGCTTAAATTAGAATTTTATTCCAATATCTTAATAAAAGATGTTCCCTTCATTTGCTACACATTCAGAGATACATGGAAACTGCTCAGCTGTATAAATCCAATGCTAGAAGACATACCATCCATCTGATATTCCGTTACTTTGTTATTAAAATTTGCTAATTAGTTTGCCTTTCCCTCTTCACACTTGGGCTTAAGACAGTAGAGAATTTCCCTACAGATAAAATCGGTCCCTCCTTAACAACCCATTCACGCTTCTAAAAGGAATATGCTTTCTCCCAAGTGACATTTTGATATGAACTGTAACAAGCAACGGGGCAATTTTCCTTTGATTTTGAATTTCATTTTAACTTCACCAAATATATTTTAATATACATTCTGCAGTTCATCTGTAGCTGGGATTTGTGACAGCTCCATTAAACAAATGTATGCCTTTCATTGTATAAAGAAGGAAGGTAGAGGAAGCAGAGATGGGGAGGGAAAGCACGTTAAAGGTAAGGCTTTATTAACCTCACGAGGCTTCTCCGAAATCTGCAAGGGGAGTCTAAGATCTTTATGAAAATAAAAGAAACTATAGAAACTACACTAAGGCATGTGGAAAATAAGGAGGTGATTGGTGACAGCCAACATGCCTTCACTAAGGGCAAATTGTGCCTGTCAAATTTGGCGGCCTTCTACAATGGGGTTACAGCGTTGGTGGATAAGGGAAGAGCAATGGATGTCATCTACCTGGACTTGTGCAAAGCATTTGATGCTGTCCCACACGACATCCTTGTCTCTAAATTGGAGAGACATGGATTTGATGGATGGATAAGGAATTGGCTGGATGGTCACACTCAAAGAGTTGCAGTCAATGGCTTGATGTCCGAGTGGAGAGCAGTGACGAGTGGTGTTCCTCAGGGGTCGTTGGTATTGGGACCGGCGCTGTTCAACATCTTTGTCAGTGACACGGACAGTGGGATTGAGTGCACCCTCTGCAGTTGACGCACTGGAGGGAAGGGATGCCATCCAGATGCCATCCTTGACAGGTTTGAGATGTGCACCTCTGCTAACCTCATGGAGTTTAACAAGGCCAAGTACAAGGCTGTCCTGGTTTCGGCTGGGACAGAGTTAATTTTCTTCCTAGTAGCTGGTACAGTGTGTTTTGGATTTAGTGTGAGAATAATGTTGATAACACACTGATGTTTCAGTTGTTGCTCACTAGCTCTTATCCTAAATTAAGGATTTTTCAGTTTCCCATGCTCTGCCAGCAAGCAGGTGTGCAAGAAGCTGGGAGGATGCATGGCCCGGACAGCTGACCTGAACTAGCCAAAGGGATATTCCATACCATAGGATGCCATGCTCAGTATACAAACTGATGGGAGTTGGCCAGGAGGGGTGGATTGCTGCTCGGGCATCAGTCAGCAGGTAGTAAGCAATTGCATTGTGCATCACTTGTCTTTTCTCGGGTCTAATTTCTCTCTTTTTGTTATATTCCTTTTCATTACAATTATTGTTAGTATTGGCATTATTATATTTTAGTTTAGTTATTACATTGTTCTTAGCTCAACCCACGAGTTTTACTTTTTTTCCCCGATTCTCCTCCCCATCCCACTGCGGAGGAGTGAGCAAGTGGCTGTGTGGTGCTTAGGTGCTGGCTGGGGTTAAACACAACAAAGGTCCTGCAGATGGGTCAGGGCAATCGCAAGCACAAGTACAGGCTGGGTGATGACTGGATTGAGTGCAGCACTGAGGAGAAGGACTTGAGGGTATTAGTGGACGAAAAACTGAATACAACCTGGCAACGTGTGCTTGCAGCCAAGAAAGCCAACTATATCCTGGGCTGCATCAAAAGAAGCAGGACCAGCAGGTCAAGGGAGGGGATTCTGCCCCTCTGCTCCGATCGGGTGAGACCCCACCTGGAGTCCTGCGTCCAGCTCTGGGGTCCCCAACATGAGAAGGACATGGACCTGTTGGAGCAGGTCCAGAGGAGGGCCATTAAGATGATCAGAGGGCTGGAGCACCTCTGCTATGAAGACAGGATGAAAGAGTTGGGGTTGTGCAGCCTGAAGAAGAGAAGGCTCTGGGGAGACCATATAGCAGCCTTCCAGTACTTAAAGGGGGCCTACAGGAAAGCCAGAGAGGGACTTCTACAAGGGCATGTAGTGATAGGACAAGGGGTAATAGCTTTAAACTGAAAGAGGGTAGATTTAGATCAGATGTAAGGAAGACATTCTTCACTGTGAGGGTGGTGAGGCACTGGAACAGGTTGCCCAGAGAGGTTGTGGATGCCCCATCCCTGGAAGTGTCCAAGGCCAGGTTGGATGGGGCTTTGAACAACCTGGTCTAGTGGAAGATGTCCCTACCCATGGCAGGGGGTTGGAACTAGATGATCTTTAAGGTCCCTTCCAACCCAAACCATTCTATGATTCTATGAAAAAAGCATCTATGAGGAGTTTGCTATATATTCCTGTGTGTTTTTGCTATATTTTCCTACCACCTCATCCTCTTTGCAACAGCTAGTGCTCTCCTAACCACTAACTCACAGCTCCAAAAGGTAAGTAAATTCAAGGAGAGCAAGTGTTGTAAATATATGGGGGGGAAAAAAACAGATTTTATGCAAAAACATCACTTACCTTTCCACTTTAGAGGTAAGAGCTTGCTGTGTATTAGCTACCCTAATGCCAGAAGCCCAGGCAGAACCTTTCTGCAGCCTCTCCCACTCCAGCAGGGCATCAGACGATGCAGACAATTTCTCTGCAGATGTTGAATTTCACCTGGTGTTGTTAATTCTTACCAGTGATGTACTGTGAAGTTTTAAGCATCATTTGAGGTGCTTTGAGATGCTGGCACGTCAGGGAAGAAGAGGACAGGATGCCACAGAGGAATGCTGATCAAGGATGAGCAAAATTAAGATTTGCATTCCAAATAATCAAGATTTCACGGATGTTGCACTCCTAAAACTTGCTTGTAATGAAAATTATTTACCAGTATTTCTGGTTCTTGGAAAGTACTGTTGTAGATGACACCACTGTCTCCAGCTCGCAAGACTGACTCAATAGTAAATTATCATTTAAACCAGCATTCGGGCAAAACTGCCAGGAAATACTTTTATATTTCGGTCCTTCCTGATGGCAGCAGGCATGTGCGTGTGTGTTTTAACGTGTATACCTTCATCTTCAAACCACAGGAACTAAGTATTGATAGTTTTCTTTCTGAGAAGCAAACAGAGCCACATACTTAGCAAAACCTCCCCAGCACCAGCGAAAGGTATTCACCAACAACTCAGCACGGAAGTAAAAAAAAAACACCAGAAAAATTCTTCTCACTTTTTGTCAGCCAAGCAGTAGCTTCGGGGTTTTGTGTTTATCTCTTGAAAGTTTACCAGAAACAGATCTTACCACTCTCCTGAGTTATTGACAAGTGGTTACACAACTCCCATCAGCTCTAAAAAATGTTTTTAGCGATAACGGGAAGGTAAAAAAAAGACTTCTCTAGCTAAAAGCACAAATAGTCCTTACTAAGGGTTTAACCCATCTAAAATTTTTCTCTTTCAAAGACAAGATCAAAAGTAGGAAAACAAACAAAAAGGCAGTTCTAAGCAGGTTTATTTGTTATTTTTAGAAGATAAAAGGACCTCCTTTTCACATATCGTGCTGTGCCATGCTTTCCCCAGAAGCTGCTGTGAAGAGCAGGTCTGCCCAAGGCGACGAGGGGGAACGATGACCCTGAGCATCCAGGAGAAGAACCTGTCTCTTGCAGGGTTGAACTCACCCACTGCCCCCCACTCTAGTCCCAGCTGGCTTCACCCCACCTAAGAGGCTTCAGACAGAAGATAAAACCTTGTGGCAGGAGGAAGAAACCCCTCCAGAATGGACAGCTATCACCCCACGAACACAGCCAGGGTGGCAATGCCCATGAGGATGTGTCACTGCCCAGCAAGACAAATGCTCACCCATGTTTTTATTACTTTACGATAATTTTTTCCCTAAATGCTTCTACACTGACTAAACAGAACTGTGCTTTGTGCAAAGGGCTCAATGTCCAAATGGAGATCAGTCACAAGTGGTGCCCCTCAGGGGTCCGTGTCAGGACTGGTACTGCACAATATCTTCATCAATGACCTAAATGGTGGCAATGAGTGCACTCTCAGCAAGTTTGCAGATGACACCAAGCTGAGTGGTGCAGTTGATTCACTAGAAGGAAGAGATGCCATCCAGAAGGACCTTGATGAGCTCAAGAAGTGGCCACACGTGAACCTCATGAAGTTCAACAAGGCCAAGTGCAAGGTCCTGCACCTGGGTCAGGGCAATCCCCACTATCAATATAGATGGGGGATGGATGAAGAGCAGCCCTGCGGAGGACTCGGGGATACTGGTGGATGAAAAATTGGACATGACCTGGCAATGTGCACTTCCAGGCCTGAAAGCCAACTGTACCCTGGACTGCAACAAAAGCAGTGTGGTCAGCATGTCGAAGGAGGGGATTCTGTCCCTCTACTCCACTCTCATGAGACACCCCCCCCCCCGACCAAGTACTGTGTCCAGCTCTGGGGTCCTCAGCACAAGAAAGACATGCACCTGTTGGAGCGGGTCCAGAGGAGGGACACAAAAATGATCAGAGGACTGGAACAACTCTCCTGTGAAGAAAGGTTGAAAGAGTTGGGGTTGTTCTGCCTGGAGAAGTGAAGGCTTCAGGGATACCTAATTGCAGCCTTTCAATACTTAAAGGGGACTTATAAGACAGAGAGAGAGACTTTACCAGGGACTGTAGGGACAGGACAAGGGGCAATGGTTTGAAACGGAAAGAGGGTAGGTTTAGAATCGACATAACAAAGAAATTTTTTACCATGAGGGTGGTGAGACACTGGAGCAGGTTGCCCAGAGAAGTTGTGGATGCCCTACACATCACTGGATGTGTTCAAGGTCAGGTTGGATGGGGCTTTGAGCAACCTGGTCTAGTGAAAGATGTCCTTGCCCACGGCAGGGGGGTTGGACTAGATGATCTTTAAGGTCCCTTCCAACCCAAACCATTCTTTGACTCTATGACTCTAATCCTGCCAACCTCTGGATCATCTTCTATGAACAAAAAAAAGGCAGAATTTCTCATACTTTCCTGGCTTATGGAGTCAGTGACCACAGCCATGTCTTGCAGGGAGAATGAGCAATCGCTGGTGTCTCACCTCCAGAGAGCTGACAGCCAACGGGAAGCCCGACAATGAAGAGGTGCCCTTGAGAAGGTCAGAGCAGTAGCTAACACAAACTGACAAAGAGGTACCAAAATAGCAAAAACAATGGAAGAAAGTACACAGGCACCAATTTATAACCTTATATCCACAGGAAGGGCTTGTACAGCAAATACTACATTAGGGAAAGAACACCAAATCATTAAGTCCCGAAAACTGATGGACTCGCTTGAGTGTGGTTTTCAATTAAACGACAGATCATCTTTGTGGCCCAGGAAGCAGAAATTCCTCGAGGGCAGCAGAGAACCCGGCAGACTAAAAAGCCATTAACATATCCAGCATCATTTACTGTCCTGTTGGATGCTGATTACAATCCTGCTCAGCCAAGACACAAACACGTTTCCACCTCGTCTCCTCAGCACAGCAAGAGCTACCTACATGGTGGGGCTGGAGACAACGATGAATTGGGCTTCTGTAGTTCAATGAACAACCACAGATGTGCAGGAAAGGGTTACAACCTGCATTAACGCTGTACACTAAAGGTAATGATAAACTGATCACTGCAGACGTGGCTGCGGCAGATTAAGATGTTCCCATTCCTGGGTTGTCTGTGAAGAGGATCCCACGCTCAGAGCCGAAAAGTTCACTTGAGCATTTCTCATTTGCTTCAGCACAAGAAGCTTGGGTTGAAGAGCCGCTGGAGAGGGCTCAGCCCACCCTGGAGGACTTAGCAGCACTGCAGATGAGGAGTGCTCACAAGAACTGTGCTGTTGGAAGAACTCATGGAAGCCACCAGCTTTGCCATGTAGGTAGTGACCAATGGTGGAGGGACAATGTCATCTCAGACCTTGGCAGGGTTTCTGCAGCTGGTGTCTGGTCAAAGAATTAAGCTGGATTTGCATAGAAATGTGAAAGCGTAAGAAAAAGGGGCATTTGCTTAAAATTTCCAGGAGTAGTAAGGCAAACAGATGAAGTGGTTTGTTCCAAAAGATACGCAAAACTGCAACCTGGATATTAAATCAAAGTAGTCAAAATAGATCTAATCAAAGCTCCTGGGCAAGCAACATTTAATGGAAGATGACCAAATCCTTACTTAGACATTTTAATTTTTTGAAGGAGGTAAGCACCAGAAGTTCTACTTAATAGAAGAGCTGTGTGTCTCAAATACTTTCTGTATAAAGAAAGCACCCAATCTGACTGTCCAACTATAGGATTTATGTGTGAAAACAACATAGTCTAATGGTATTTTTAGAAAAAAGGAACAGAAAGAATTGTCAGATGTGAAACTACAACCAGCTCCCTTATAGAAACACTTCTTAATTTCGCACAGAAGAGCCAAAGTCCCTAGGAGACATCTGAAATCCCATCAACTGTTTCTTCTCAACATACACTTGAAACTTTTGTCTTTAGCATTGTGCAGGTGTGTCTAACATATAAACATCTAACAGAAAGAGGTATTTCAACATTATCCAAACAAGGACTGCGGCAGGATCAAATGACCAAATAAAAACAAAATGGGGAGACTCAGTTAAGACTCAAACACCTTCAACAGGGTGAATGCTTTTAACAAATTTCTTTGCTAATGACAGCTGGCTATAACATCTTCAAGACAAATATGAAAAGAAACATGTTGGGGGCCTCCACATGCTCATTCTAACTTTTCTTCTAAAAAAAAAAACAAAAAAAAAAAAAAAAAAAACCAAAAAAAAAACCAACAAAAAACCACAAACCCCCAAAAACCAAGACAACTCAACACTTCAGCATTTGTATTTAGCAACCTAAAGAGAGAAACACATCTCCTGTTATTATAGCTGCAGGCTAGCCAGCAGAAGTACAAGAAGCCCGACTTGAAGATGCAATATTGCTGGTGGGTGTCCTCTGCAAAGTGGCAGAAGCTTCAGACCTCTCCCTGCACGTGGTCCATAGCAGTTGTCCTGTCCGTTCTCCACCAGGCAACCTAGAGAGCCTTTTCCAGTGGGCATGGCGGGGGTTCCTGGTTTGTTTGTGCTCTTTGCTTTTTAAAAGCAAGGCTTCAGGGGTGCCCCAATGGCTTTAATTCATATGTGGCGAGACAAGTCTGGATTTCTTCTTCCTAAGTCCCCAAAAGTGCTGTGTGCATCTTTGTCTTGATCAGCAGGACTCCATTTCAAACACATGGCTGAAACAACATCCCTCTCTAAAACTAACAAAAGAGGTAGAAGAACAGATGATTTAGAAGTACGGTGACTGCCAAGCCTGTCATCTGTGTCCTTCCTACCCCGCCAGCAGCCCCCGGGAAAAGGGAACAGCAAGGCAGAGGTTATGACTTCAAGGAAACTCACCTACGGTAAATACCTCTCACGAGATACCATTTATAAAGTGTTGCAACACTTGAAAACACTGTTAACAGCAGGAAATCTATTTAAAGTGGAAGGAATATGATCATTAAGGAATAAAGAAGGAGTTTCAGCTCAGCAAAGACCTAGGGCTAGGGTGGGGGAGGGAGCGTCTCAGCGACTGCATTTACATTTTTTTATCTCAAAGCCCCATTGCAGTATAAAGGGGATGAGAACTCAATCACAGCAACTAGATTTCATGCCAAGCCAAAAAGTCCATTTGCTAAAAGGAAAGAATGAAATTTAATAAGACAGGTGGGAAGAAAAAAAAAAAAAAAAAATAAGGAAAGGCTGGGAGATGCCAGGTGGCATGAAGGTAGGGCTCCCCCCAGCTTCCCCCACACAACTGCAGGGGCTAGTCCATCAGTCCCCCAAATTAGGGGAAATCCAGAGCAGCAGAGGAGGCACCTCACCCTTAAAATTAGTCTAGAAGTCACTCTTCCTCCCCACAACGATATCCAATTTCATAGTTAAGAATTTAACCCTTTTCTTGCCTGGGCTGTATCCGTCAAGCTGCCTGATGTTAAGAGATGTCTCAGGTAAAGCCTGGCCACTGCTGGGTGTGTGATTTGTACTGATTGCTTGGGGGCAGGGGGAGGTGGCACGAAGAAGAAAATAAAGAATAAAAGCTGCATACAGCCCAGCCTGGAGCACGCTCCAGCCCACGACCCTCGGTCTGCAAGCTCCCAGCCTGGGCAGGTATTAATCGGCAGCTGGAAAGCAGGAGGTCGGCAGCAGGGAGAACCCACCACCACCCCGCAAGGTCACCTCTTCAAAAACTGAATCTGGTCAGATACTGGGGAGAAAAATAAAGACATCAAGAGTCGCAGGAGCTAAGATTTTTCGTTTGTGTGTGATACAGTTTACCCATTTCCAGTGAAAAAGTAGCTGTTACGTCCAGTGGGAAAGGTGATCTTTTTGCAGTGAAAAATCCTGAATTCAACTGTGCCTTTATCGGGCAAAGCGCAGTTTAATAATTAGACTCCGAGCAGCACTTCCATCACTGGACTGGGGCTCTGCTGGTTTCTTACCGCTCACGGGCAGCCTCCCAGCTCTTGTCTGCCCAGGTGACTCCAAGCTAACAGTCAGGATAGCACACAGCGATACAGAAGTGATATTATTTTCAAATTTTACAACTGTGCCTAATTACCGCCATCGTTTGTGCTAGAAACAGAAAACAGCAAAGCAGAGAGCAAAGAGCCTTGCCCAAAAATGCAGGGCAAACACTGGGCAGCCAGACAGATTAGGGCAAGGAGGGGATGGCTCCCCAGCTACCACCACCCATCCTGGGTGCCCGATTATCCACCCTCCGGCCACCAAACCGATCAGGGGAGGACATCTAGAACAGGGGCACCAACATCTCCAAGCCACCACAGTCCCTGCTGCAGCGATCTTTCCTCCACAGTTTAAGGAAGCAGCCAACTCAAGGACAGAAACCAAGTGGCCAAAGCAGCCTACGGAGGACATACACCACCAGTATCTTACTGGGACCAGTATTTACACTGCACTGAAGAGCAGCATAGGAGCAAGCCATGCTCAATCCAGAAGGAAATATCCCATTTTCCGTTGCACTCCAGCCAAAACCAGCTCCGATGCAAAAGTTTCTTGCAACACCAGCTATCTCAGACAGGGAATTGTGATTCAAGCAGTATAACATTTTATCAGACAAAAGCAGCTGTATATGTTATTTTTTGCCTTACGGCATGTTAGCTAGAAGCTAGTTTTCCAGCGGAATTAGCAGGGGTACAGGTCCTCCCCTCTCTTGCGTACTCATGGTCCACGGCAGTAAACACTCCCAGTCTTGATGGAGAGAGGCTGCAAATCCCACAGCCATACAGTAGCTGCACCCAACACATCATCCAACTTGGTTTACCATTTTATTCATTTCTAAATATATTCTACTGTCTTTCCGAGTTACCACTCCATTACAACGATTTTGCTTTAAGATATTGCCGGCTGCGGGCAAACCACAGAAGTGTTCAAGTTGTTACATGCATCATCTAGTAAGAGCTACAAGGATGCTGAGTACACGCTTCTTGCTCTGGAAGTTGTAGTAGCCCTTGCCATAAAATATTTTGATTTCCCAAGTTTGTGACTTTTAGAATTCTCCAGTTACGGACTCAATTCACCTGATCAACACCACAAGCCAGCCTACAGCATAACATTGACTTACCAAAACCACATATTATTCTTTAGCACAAATCCTTTGCATACCATTCTGCCACCGCAGCAATTAGCTATTCAATTTTGCAAAACATATTGAGAAAGCACAGTTGATTCACGCAATAATTTCATCTTTATGAGCTTTTAAAACAACTCTTGTAGCTACGAATGCAATGCAGACTGACTGAACATCTCATGTACAGAAAACAACCCAAAGGATGCCAAGGACAGAGAAAAACAGAGACTTTTGCTTTCAGCAGTCTCAGTAATTAATTCCGCATGAAGAGGTGCTCCAGCAAAAACCACCTCCATGACAGGTTTAAACATTTTCCGCCAGAGGAAAGAAGAAACAGAGACCTGCAACCTTACCTCTATCTTCCCGAGGTGAAAGATGGTTCATGGGAAAAACTGGACTCTTCAGTTAATTAAACAGCAAAACGGCAGAATCCTAGAGCCTCAGCAAATGCAGGCATCGACCTTCCATGGGCAGTCTTCACATGAACTCTTCCGACAGGGGACCAGCATCAATTACTGCGTCCTGTGGAGGAAAAGACAGTTTGTTTGCATTACCTTTCATTTATCTTTCTGAATTATTATTCACATGATGCAATTTTCAGTGTTTTAAGTAGGAAAACAGCAAAGTTGAGGTCAACTATTAACTCACAGCAACATCATTAATAGCTTGCTGAACACCTCGATACTATCAATTGCAAGGTATCTTTTTTATTTCATTGGAAAAGAACTCATCAAGGTTCCTCAACCTTTAAGCTAGTTGGGGAAATAAAGTAAATGAAAGCTTAATACTCCAACCAGTAAGTTGTGGGGTTTTTTTTCCAATTCTCCCCTCCCTCTTTGCCAATGACACTCCTAAGAAATAAAGATTACCCTCCAGAAAAACACAGCACAGATCTAGCAGCAAATCTGCCATAGCAAGACAGCATCTACGCAACACGGGAGATAAAAACTAGCACCAGAATATTACAGTTGGTGCTTACAGCCGACAGGCTGCAGACCACCACCGAACTTATAAAACCCAAAGATAATTATATCCTTCCCTGCCTCACAAAGGCACAGATAGTAAATTGCTGTCGTTACTAAGCATTAAGCTAGAACCAGAACAAGGGGATTTCTCCAGTTCCTCCTCTTACGCAGACTTTCTGTATCACCAGGTAAGCCAGGTAGTCTCTGAACCTGAGATGAGCATAACTTTCTCTCCCAAAGCATGTATGCCATAAAAAGACACTAAGACTGCAGTATGTCTATTTGCTTCAGCCAGCCCCTCTCCTGTAAGTCATATCAGTCTGGACCTTGTTCCTCTCGAGCCAAATGCTAGTACGTCAACTAATTTGTGGTTTGCAAAGACTTTGCTTGGTTGAAAAATTTAAGTTCATAAAATTGGGCTCTTCATATTGTGATGCACTGCCTGAATTCTAATGAAAAAGTAAATAATTAAAAAACCAAAACAAAAAAACAACCATGGAAACCACTGATATGAGCTTCATAACCTTTCTTCCAAGCCACTCCACACGTTGCAGTTTCTGTAGTCACACTTGCTACCCATCCCATTGAATGCTTCAAGACAGAAGTCCCAATAATTGCTTTTGAACTTTTACTTGTAGTAGCTATAGGATGCAATTCATCTTAATCAACCTTAGACACCTATGAGCTTGTTGGAAACTGGAGCTGGTAATTCCAGGGTTCCTCTGCAGTCAACAAACAGGTCCATGAATCTTCCCTTGGAGCTGCTGGACGGAGATGTCTGCAGGTCCTCAGCAGCCCAACCAGCCCCAAAGGCTGGCTGCTGCTTCAGCAGATTGTGTTTGGTCCCCAAGAACCACCAGGTTAGGAGCCCACATTAAATTACTTCCAGGATGTATCTATTTTCTTTCTTTCTCTCTCTCTCACAGGGTTACTAGGATTACTGGGTTAAATTTATACCTCTAAATCCAAACATCTAAAATTACATGAGGGGAGTACCATCATTAGTTCAAAATCTGCTTGTCCCCATTGCCACTCTTGCTATTACAAAAGAAATTACTTAGATGGACACGGTCATTAGAATACCATCTTAATAATGCACCTGTCATTAGCAACACAAGACTCTTGTAAGTCACTCATTGCAATTATACATGAAAAATCAAACATGCAAAAGGAGGGAGGAAAACTCAGATGGCAGCATCGTCTCCAAGACACTGGCAGAGAACAACTCTGGAAGCTTACGGATCCGCATCTGAACAGAGAAGTATGACTAGAGCACATCCTGATGGCAGACAGCATCCATTTTTATACATGCATGCAGATAAATGAACACAAAAGATGCACAAACTGCTGTATCACTCAGGCTTCCAGTCTGAAAGTTGCATTTTGCCAGTAGGAGACAGTCTTTGAATCTCTAAACAACATATACGTCCCAGCTGCTTTCACTACCCCTACAATAAATGCACAAAATGATGCTAAGGAAGGAATGTTAAAAACAGAAAAACATAAATAATAATGGAAACTTTAAGAATATGTTTCCAGATTCCCAGGGTGAGGTGTGTGTCTGGGGGGGATTAAGCTCCCAAGACTAAAAAGGGAAGATGTTCCTGTTCTAAAAAAATAAAATAACTCTTCTCAACTCGGCTCTCATGAAAAGGAAAGCAACAATCAGAATAAAATATATATATAACGAAGAGAAGAAAAACTAAACTGTTGGCATATTAAAATACAGCAGAAATGTAGTGATATGAAACAGTAAGAGAAGCAAAATGCATTGACAAGAACCACAATACTCACAGGTTTGAGTGTATCGGGTTATAAAAATTACCTAGGAACAGCACATTCCAGCAATGGCCAAGGACTGTTACTGCACAGAAAGAGAGCAACCACCAGCAATATTATAGGAACAGCAGAAGAATGCAACAAATATTTCTGTTCATTAATTAAGAAAGAAACCAGATGGTATAGTCATGCCACAGGAAACATTTTCTATTCCAAACAGCAATGCAGGCAGATGTGAAACAACAGCTAACAGAGCTGGTTGTTTTTAAGTCAGAAGATCTTCAGCTGCATCTCAGGGGCTTTAAAAGAGCCGGACAAGAAAAACTCTGGACCATTTATTGTAGCTTCCTGCAAGTGTTAACTTGGGAGGTTTGAGAGCATTGGAGGACATACCGTTGTGTCAGTATTTTAAATGCGTGAGCAGGATGACCAGGCTAATAACAAGCTATCAGTCCAGCTTATATCCCAGGAAGAAAAGGAAAACGCTGGTATAAAATCTAATTAGGAGTTACGGGAAGTAAATAAACGATATCTACCGACACATAGGTCTTAAATCAACTGTATGCATTTTTATTAAGACTGCAAGATTGGCTGCAAACTGTAACAGCTCTGATGCAACAGACTTAAGAGTTCAGTGTATCTGTAAAGTCTGACTTCTCAAGTAACTGGAATTACATTACATAACATGGAATATATTAAATGATTAATAATTGGTCAAGCGACAAGTCATAAAATATAACTAGATCATCATTAATCACGTGCTTACATTGAAATACCAGAAGGAGCAGTTCTTATGCCCTACTTTACTCATCCTCCTGCAAGCCAAGAGCAAAAGCCACTGCATCTCAGACTCACACCAACTCTAAAAGCTGCAGATAGCAAAGGACACGAGATCTGGATCTTTTACCAACATGATAACAAGCAAAGACCTTGCACATCTTTATCACCAAACACAAACTTGGAGCAGAGACCCTTCCCCATCCAGATGGGACGTAACAGAGCAGGGACATACCAGCAGCCTATGAAGGCAGCAGCACCTTGCTTGGTGTAAGAACGAAGGGGCAAGAAATGAAAGTAGCAGGTGGCAAATCCAAAACCAAACAAGAGACAGCGGTTTCTTCACCCACGACCCAGCTAAGCGGTTTCGCTCCTTGCCACAGGATGTCGTGCATGCTAAACGTCTGCGCAAGCTCAAGGAAAGACTGGCTGTGTCACACAGCAGACACCCATGATGGTTACTAATAAGATGGACATCATCTCTGGCTGGGAAAGTCCCGGAGAAGTTGAAAGATCAGAGGCTGGAGAGTTGGGCAAGTATCGTACAGGGTCTGCCCAGTTCTCACATCCTTCTAGAGGCTCCGCTTTTAGAAACAGGGTGGAGATCCATCAATGCTATTCTTATATTCTCACCTTAGAGTAGAGGAAACTGTACTTTGGAAACGATCTCAGTGATGGTGGACCACCAACCCCACGTGGTTCCCCAGCGCAGCTTCCTTTGGCAAAAGCAGTGCATTGGCTGCGTGCATGAAAAACTCCTGAACGTGGGAGCTCAACCCACTACTTCAAATACAACTGAACTCGGGGAGGTCCTACAGCCTCTCGTGCAGGTGACCATATCAGATACTATTAACAACCTCTCCTTTTCCAGAGATGGTGAAACCATGGCTTTTGAACCACAAGCAGTCTACAGGCAGCCCCAGAGTCACTCCCGGACTGCAGCACAGTTGCACAAGAAGTAGTGGGGTGGTGCTGTCCCAGGGCCATCTGTCATGGTTTAACCCCAGCCAGCAACTAAGCACCACGCAGCCGCTCGCTCACTCCCACCTAGCACCCAGTGGGATGGGGGAGAGAATCGGGGGGGGGAAAAAGTAAAACTTGTGGATTGAGATAAAGACAGTTGAATACGACAAAAAGGAATAAAATAATAATGACAATAATAATAAAAAAATAATTAGAATATACAAAACAAGTTATGCACAATGCAATTGCTCACCACTCGCCCATCGATGCCCAGTTAGTTCCTGAGCAGCAATCTGCCCCCCAGGCCAACTCCCCTCAGTTTATATACTTGGCATAACGTCACATGGTATGGAATACCCCTTTGGCCAGTTTGGGTCAGCTGCCCTGGCTGTGTCCCCTCCCAACTCCTTGTGCCCCTCCAGCCTTCTTGCTGTCTGGGCATGAGAAGCTGAAAAATCCTTGACTTGGTATAAACACTACTTAGCAACAACTGAAGACATCAGTGTATTATCAACATTCTTCTCATACTAAATGCAAAACATGGCACTATACCAGATACTAGAAAGAAAATTAACTCTACCCTAGCTGAAACCAGGACATCATTGAACAATCTGAGCCCACATCAGCAGAAGAAAGCAAGTTTGAGAGGCAGACAGAAACACGCGCCTCATTTAGTGAGCACCGAAGATCTTCCAGACATAATTCCCTGGCAGAACCGCTCCATCCGCTCAAGATCTCTTACGTCCCACACATTTTCTCATCCTCAACCATATCAAGATTTTGCTAAGCTTTCCCAGGTCATTACTAGGCAACCTATCTGCAGCCCACTACCTGTCCACAAATCACAGTAAGAAGCTAAAGGAGCTGGATGGATCTTGGCTTTTCCTTCCAAAACATAATACCTTGAGGCAATAATAAGAGACACTTTACAAGTGCTATTATGCACAAGCTTTCAGTTTAAGATATAAAGAGATCTGGAGGACAGATAAAAGACATACATGTCCATAGATTATATACATCAACAACCCAGGATATTTTTCCCTTTCATCAGAAAGCCACCTAATTAGTAAGAATATGCACTCAGAAATCTCCAACATTAAAAACCCCAAGCCCTTTCAATAAAGCTTGCACTGACTGGTGACCTTTGCTCTTCTGTTGTCTTACCAAATCCCGTATTCAGCATTTCTTGCTCAAACTATTGACAACTTTCACTGAATGAAGTGATTTGCTTTAGGTGTATCCATGTTTCTCCCTCCAACAAAGCATCAAAGTTGGGTTGTTCCCTGCAACCCAAAAAAGCACTAAGAATATCCCATACAAGTCGATGGATTGGACCCTGGTTTTAAACAGTTGAAGCTGAGGGCAAGAAGTGGGTTATCCACGATCTTGTTAAGCATATCCTCTGAAGCTGCTTTGACCAAGGTTCAGACCAGATGACCTCCAGATACCCCTTCCACCTAAACTATTCTGCATTAACTATAGCAGATTCAGTGTATCAAAAGTTCTCCTTATCCCATGAAAACATATTCAAATACACACAGGAGAGCCTGGTGTGTTGCTGAACCCATCAGCTTTTCCATCCTTATGTCTGCTTTGAAATTCTACTAATCAATTGAAAAATTAGTGGAGAGTGTAAGGAAGCTAAAATGGTGTTTAGGCTTAAGGTCAACTGCTAATACATTTTTTGAGTAAAATATATCTGCTAAACCATTTCAGACGTTCCAGTGACCAGAAGAAACAACTTCCTGTCATCCTTCATCTGAGCTAGATCCCACCCAAAACCTTTCATCTTCAGCTTACTACAACATTTTCCAGTCCCCCAAAGTCATGTGCTTTCTACTGCATCTTCAGTCACAGACCTACAGGGCATAAACGCTTTGCAAGTAAGTTCTCACACAGCCCGTGATGGACCAAGCCGCCACAGCACCTTTGAAGCGGTCATCATTTAGCATGTGAAACATGCATCTTTCAATACCTCCCTTGTTATATTTTACTTAAGGCTCTAAATATTTTATCGGTGACTGTTTAATATTAAAATGCATAAACAAGGATCAGTGGAGGCAGGATCAGCAACAGCATTGCTCTCTTCACTCAGTAAGTAGGCTCCAAACCTACAACATGAAGACAAACATGGGTTTGTCCAACTTTGTCCCACGCTATGACCGTAGGATCCTCTCCTGTCTGTCGGCTGCAACAGTTTGTTCCATTCAGCCTAGGTAATCAAAGCTAATAAATTATACCCAACTATGAAAAGCAAGTGGAAAGGAGTTAGGAGGGATTTAATGTTCATTGTATGTTGACAAAATCCATAATTTATTTACCTGTTTCTCATTGCTGTGCTATATATAAAAAGGGCACACTACAAAGCAGTAACAAAAAAGAACAGCTTTGTTACAGGAGGTTGCAGGGAGCCTCCCACAAGGACCTTCCTTCTCTGCCTGCTTTCAAGTAACATGCAGCACCAAATTTTTTTTGCAGCTCCTCCAAACTCCAAGGTTGTTGGGCCAGTGTAAATGCTGCATTTTTAAAAGGTGTATTTAATCTCCCTGGAGTAAGGACATTCAGGCAACAGTTTCAAGGCAATGCTTATTCTCACTGCGCTTTCCCCTCATGAAAGTACCCTTCCAGGTTCCCTTTAAATTTCATCTTGCTTAAGAACTTATACACATTTTTGGGCATCTGGAAAGCCTGTTTTTCTCCTTATCTACTTTTTCATGTACTACTGCTTGATTTATAACCAATACCAAATAAGTGTTGCAGGAGACACAGAGAGAAAAGCCGTTTTGCAAGAGGGCTAAATCTGTTTGCCAGTTAACTGTTACAAATTAAAAGGTCAGAAAAACAATCACTGTATTTGGAAAGAATAATTTTACACAACTAAGACCTCAATGAAAAAAAAAATATATTAACTTTGTTCCAGTAAAGCGAGTTGTCTTATCTACCCATGAGGAAGTTTAATAAACAGCTTTCTGTACTTCTAAGGTTTTGAACACGTGCCAGGTTTTGCAGTGATCTCACTCATCCTAGATGAAACTGCTGGGCTTTAACTGAAAAGCAGAAAGTGTAAAATATGTTTTAAAAAACATCTGAAGGAGAAATTGATTGGGTTTGTTCATTTAGCCAATCAATAACAACAGACAACACTAACACTAAAGTCACATCTGCAGATTGCTCCTACTGTTACAGATCAAGACCACTGAATTAACCTGCCGGTTCCCAAAGCCCAAGGTGCTCACGTAAGACAGGAGAGGCACATCACAGAGCCCAAGTTAGGAATCGTGCCAGACTTCTGCTAACTCGAGCCTAGGGCAGCTCCACATGGAAGCACCCAGGCTTACTCGTTGAGGATCCCAGCCAGCACTGCTGGAGCCATCCAGGGAGAGGAGAGAGGCAGAAGTAACTCCAGGGTTGGGGCAAAGCAGCAGCAACACCATTTTATGGACCACTGTGCAACTCTTGTGGTCTTGACAGGCTGTCTGGCAGTCACCCTTGGGGGTATTTGAAGGACTGAAGAGGCCAGGCTGAGTTTCACTGCCACATAATTTGGGTTTTGACCCACTGAGAGACAAGCAAGGAGGACAAGCCAAGATGGAGGGTTGTTGAGTCTCTAAACCCCAACTATCTCCAGGTGGCACACAGGAAGAGAAGAGCTCAACAGAAAGGAAAAGCTGTATTTATGTATGCAACACGAAGTATAAAAGAACTTCTTTTAGCAGGTCCTTGCAACAATCTCGTATGCCCATGAATGCTCAACCTGCCACAGGTCTCCTACACCATCATTGGCTTTTCTTCATTCACCTGCCTCATTGCAACACAAAGCTCAAAGTTCCCAATTTTTAGATTTATGCAAATTGCTGTAATTTTGAACCAGCTCAAGATTTCACAAGTGCTGTGAGGCCATAATAGCATTTTGCTGGCAGAAGTCCCCAGCTGGACCACTTTGGGAGCTTCAGGCAGTAGAAATCACACAAGTCAAAATCTCTCCCTTGCCATGACTTGACCATCAACTCTGGGGAACGCTGAACTTGCTGCAGGATCCTGCAAAGAGAATATAACTGAAAGCTCCTTAGCAGATGGCACTTTCCAAGGGTGCTTCAGCCATCCCTGCCACAGTATACACGAGCAGGACTCCTGTTTTGCATCCGGAAAGCAGAAGTGTCGTTTAAGGGGAGAAAAGAAAATCCCAAAACCAAAACCCAAAGCATTTTGCTATCCACACACAACCCAGCACCCCAGGTGCCCATTACTATATTTTGCCAAATTAATCCATAGCTTGCTCCTAGCCAAAGGAATCATTAGACTTATGTCCAAAAACTCTCAAGTCATTAAAGGGCTTAACTGCATGCTTTATATTAGTTTGTAATAACTTCCTGATATAGATTAGATCCAACTTTTTTCCTCCCTCACCAGCTGAACCGGTGATAGACTCTATGAACACCTTAATTTCTGGAATGGCATCCACATTCTCAGAATATTCAGTTTCCCTCATTAGGGCAAATCTGGTTTCAAGCCAAACGACATATAAATAATTATTTACACAGCTCAGTATTCCTGCGGTGCTCAGGTTCCTTTTCTTCCAAAAGTTATCTTAAAAATGTCTACTGTCGTTTGCAAAATATTTTGTCAGACTGATGCCAAAGGGTGATAACTGCTTGCTTGCTTGATGTCAGCTCCTTGGAAAGGCTGAAATTGTATGACGCTTCTAAAGGACTATATGTAAAGTTATCTCTGAGTAATCTAAGAGAGATATCTCGTACAGAAGAGAGTAACTGGTTTGAAGAGCTGTGCAAATGCTAATTCCTCAGGCTGGAAAGAAGATGTATCTTTGAAAGTGGAATTTAAGCTGCCACAGGTTCCCTGTTCCAACAAAAGCAGCTCCTACCACACTTTTAAAATACATCCCTAATCTGAGATCTCCTGCAAAGCACAATCTTGATCTTAGGAACGTGAGACTGACTTTTAATTCTTTCCTACCTTTTTTTCTCTCTACTCAAAGACAATGACGATGATTAAACAACAACAAATGGGTTTGTATGGGTACCATCGTGAAACAGGCTACTGTCCAAGTAAACGTTAAGTGATGCACAAATATGCTGTTATACCAAGTGATGCACAGACTGTGGTGGCCTCAAACCTTCACGATCACTTGAACAGCTGTGCGCTGGATTACAAGTACGTGGTACAGTACTTTAAACTGTTTACTTTCTTACTATCCATCATTTAAATGTGCTTAACAACAAGCACCAGCAGCCTGGGACAGATGTTCTTGCCTTTTTTTCTTCCACTACAAAATGTAATTTAAAAAAACTAATGGAGAAGGATATCATAAATAAAATATATAAAGGATATTGTATATAAGACTACAGAGTTCAAAAATCTTCATTAATATATTAACACAGAGAAGGTGTAGTAGAGTCCAACAGTGACAACTTTGCTATTAATTAGTATGTCTGGACTTCTAGCTCTTAATTACCCTTGTCTTACATTTTTAACTCTAAAGATGCTTTATTGTCCTGGCATCAAAACAATAACAGGGGGAGGCGTTAGACATTGTGAAAATCTAATTCTCTTTATTTCAATTAATTTGGAATTTCAATTACATTTATACCTCAAATATTTCTTTATGAGGGCCTGGGTCATGCTGAGTCAAGCTTGGGAGTAAGCATAAGCTGAAGATTCAAAGCACTCTGCAGCATCATGGGTACACATCTCTAATAAAAATGTCACTGTCCTCAGCCCTGTGATTTCAGATCTGTATCTCATCACCTTTATTGAATCCAAACTGTGGCAGAGCTCATTATATCCAGAAGCAATTTAGAAGTTTCTGAGAAGCTGACTCAATAGGTTTCTTTAAAAAGTAAAGCCAACAAAATAATTTTAGAATATTCTCTGACGCTTCTTGAGTGTCATGTCTTAATGATTAAATATATTGGGACAATGAAGGGGAAAGAAGAAATGAAGACAACTTTCTGAAACAACTGTCACTTCAAGATTTGAAAACTGCTCTTCTCTCGCTGCCCCCAGAACTCACATCATTATCTTTGAGTTTTTATACAACGCAGATAGCTCAGATAAACAGACTGGATATGAACACAGAAGTACTGTGTTTACTATAATCCCTGGCTGACAATTAAATAACACAAAGCATATTAATACTAAGAAAACCATTACACTGGAGTTATAACTCCATATATTATGGAATAGCATAAATCCATATATGCATAATATAAGAATATGTAGCTATAGCTACAGAAAGAAAATTCAGTAGTAAAAAGGTAATTCTGAGGACTAATGAGTGGAAAAAAATGTAAAGCAAAACCTTCATCACTGCTATGTTCCTGCACACTAAAATACAATGCTGTTGAAACAGTTTAAATGCATGTTTATCTTTTTTAATTATTTCAGTACAGTACTCGAAAAAAATACTGAGACTCTATCAAAAAACAAATTGCTTAAAGTAGTAACAACATTTCTAGAAGGTTTCATCAAAGTCAGGATCAAGGACAGGAAATGGCTTATGCTGCTTCTTGTACTGCGAGAGAGGGAAAGGTGGGTGTAGGGGGAAGGAAATTCCACATACAAGAGCATCCAACGCGCAAGCTGCCACTGCAGCTGGCAAAGTGCAGGTACCACCATGGATGAGGACCATTAAAGGCAGCTTGGAAGATATAGCCAAAGCTTTTAAGATTATATGCTTATCAGCCTGAATGCCTAACCAGTGCTTTAGAAATAAAGGATTACTGGGAGTAGAGGGCCTGTGTTTATACAGAAAAGCCATAGTGAACTTAAAAGCTTTACAGTTTCTTTCTCATGTATTTATGATTTCTTATTAAAAAAAATCCAAGATGCCGTAAGTTAATCTGTATGTATAATTTCAGCTATTTGAATGCTTTGTCTGAATTGATTCCCAATGGAAACTGAAAATTGCCTCCCCCTGCTTTCATGTACTATTTCAGCTTAAACATTTCACCAACAACACTGCAGAAGGTGAGCAAGGGGATGCCGGGGGCGGACATCCCACCCCTGCCACTCCTGCAAACAACCGTGATGGCCGTGCGCGCAGTACGGGACCAACACGGCACGGACAACCGCTTTACCTTCTCACCTAGTAGCACCCCCTGCCAGACCAGATTCAATAATCATAATTTCGCACATAAAGCCTATTCTGTGGTATAAACTGGACTTGACTGGGCACTGGGTGGAAGAGCAGCTCCAGAGCAGCGAAGGGGGGGACTGTATTAAGGGAAACAAAGACAACTCAAACAGAAAAGTCAAGGGTTAACCACCGCTTTTCCCTTTCTCCACTGCAGCCTCAAATAGCTCATGAAATCTCTTACCACCCAGCTATGCTCCTCTAAGCCTGTTTTCCAGTAATTTTAGAGAAAAGGGATTCCAGCTGCAAATGCAGACTAGCAAAGTGTCAGTGCTAATATATGTCCTCCCACTCCTCTGCTCTTGCATCCATCATGTCCTACCATTGGTCCAGAGCCACCCTGAAAATACAGCATCACGCTTGTTTTCTGTGTGGTCTGTCATCAAAAGGGGGCACAGGCAGGGAAGGAAAAAGACTTTTCAGAAGCAGATGACTATAGCCGTGCAAGTTGAATGTAACATTATAAAAGCGGGGGCGCAGGGAGCTGTTTATAAACGGCTTGTAGTCAATTCATAGAGAAGCGTTTTCTGCAAAACGTGTCTCTTGCAGAGCTTCAGATCCTGTGGGCAAACCAACCCCTTAACGTTCAAGTTTCTCCCATCCATCAATCCAGAGACCAAGCTCCCTGCTGCTCTGATCCTTCCAGGGGAACCAGCTCCAACAACAGAGGATTTGGCTGAGAATTTCCACCTGTGGCTAGTGGCAATGGGAACAAGCCATTTTCTGTGAAGCTCCTCAAACCAGTCCCAAACCACTGCCTTTCCTTTTCGGAATTAAAAGCAGATGGTAAACAAATCAAAGGACAGTTATCTAAACAGTTGCTGAGATTTAACATCTCTCTTCATTATCCAGCTGAAATATATTGTTTTCACATTCATACTCCCAACTCCGATCTGTTTATTGGTTTGCAACAGTGGGGAATTTCCTCCTCCTTTTCCAATAGCAACTTGGTAACCACAGTGCATTTGGCATTTTCTTAGACAATATTCCTTTGAAGCGTTAACCGAAAGGGGCTGGAAATGAGAAACAGCTACACTGGAGGTGGTACAAACATGCACTCCACAGTAGAAACTTCAGCAAAGATCAAATCTCCTGAAGTAACTCATCGGTGTCTCCATTTGAGGGGAGAATTTGATATACGCTTTTCTGACAAACAAGCTAGCAGCAAAGCGAAGGATTCAGAAGTGTCACCTCCAATATCCATTCTAAACCTGTACAACACGCAGCCTCCAAATCGCTTTGATCTACCAAAGAACAGCACGCTTTGCGGGTAAAGCCATCTTAAAGAAACCGGGGGCTGTAGACACTTCAGATGGGCACGTACAACGTGCCCAAAACACAAGTACAGCGAGGCGGAGGTCTCTGCATCCCAGATGGATGCTCCTCTGCCCCGTCCCATTGCACAGGATCCTCCTGGAAGATGCCATAGCTGCACTGCAGGACCACCAAGCCTTAGCTGCCGGGATATTTTTAATTGCAGACCCACGTCCCAAAGCACAGGGGATCACCGTAGAGAGAACCAAGGCATATTTGGGCAGAATAGACCAGGGTGGAGAAGCACCACCCTGAGGTCTCCAGTAGTCCACAGGTCCTGAACTTGGCACAGTAATTTCTCCATCAAGCCCAGAAATTCTGATCTTCTCCAATTATACCTGCAGGGAGCAGGGAGTTGGACTCGATGATCCTTATGGGTCCCTTCAAACTTGAGATATTCTATGATTCTAGAAAGAGAGCTATAGGAAAACACAGATCTCAACTAAAGCATCCATTTTACTTAATCCCCAGATTGCTCCAGCAGTGTTTATACTCTAACACAAGAGCACTCCAGCTGCAATTTGCTGTATAGAAACACGACCAGAAGGGAGAGAACATTGCAAATCCAGCAAAAAACCACCCACCCCTCCATTATATGCATTAACCAAAACGATCTCCTAACCCATTAGCATGACATCTCAATTTCAACGCCATCCTGAGCTATACAAGGGGGTTTGCTGACCATGTGTTCCCCTTCCCGTCACGTGTGTGGCGTTGGAAGGAAACGCACCCTTGTCGTCCCCCGAGCAACAAGGTGGTTATCACTAATTGCAGCAGCAAAACAACTCAATGAGATGGCAAACGCATGCATAAAGCAGAAGGGAGAAGGAAAATTTGGAAACCTGGGCAAGCTTTCTCCTGCTCTGGTTTCCGCAGGTGTAAAATGGGAATTACTGATGCAAACACCTTTTGTTAAGTGCTATGGGATTTGCTTACTACACCTTGTAAAGCATCAATGCCTCCTGCACAGGCGACTTTGAAAAACTGTCATAGATCTGGAAAAGGAAATTACATGAATCCAAACAGATGGTTAATCAAAAGGTTAGCTTCTGGTTCTGCAGCCAGAGGAAATAGGTTTTTCTTTAGCAAAAATAAATCATATAAACAATATAAACACCAGTGGCTTAAGTCAAAAGAATAGTTTAGGTCAATCTGGACTTAACACCTGCAGCAATATACTACTAATCTCAGCATTTCTGACTTTCAGCAGTTGAGCCTTAAAATCATTTAAGTCATTACAGGTCTTCCAGGGTCTTCCGTTGCTTCTGCAGCCACCTCCCAGGGAGACGCAGGCAAGTGGCTCAGCAGCGCGGGCTTCTGGTCACATTCCCAAAATGCAAACAGGTACAAAGAACGGCATCTGTGTTTCATTTCGGTGGCAAGATTTTCATTTATCAGCAGCCAAAATTGCTGGACTATCACATAACCCCAACTGTGGGCTGGAGGAGCATTTTGGAGTTTTTCTTCTTAGTGTTTTTTTTCCCCAAACACACAAAATTGGAGGGGACAGCACCAAAGTTTTAGAATCATAGAATGGTTTGGGTGGGAAGGCACCTTTCAAGGTCATCTAGTCCAACCCCCTGCCATAGGCAGGGACATCTTCAACCAGGTCGGGTTGCTCAGAGCCTCCAAGTCGACCCTGTGCCAGCAGAGCGTTGTTAAGCACTGGACTGCAGCAAAAGATAGTGTTAAAATAAGCTCTTTGGAGATGAGCCTTATATATAAAATTTCCATGGTTACCTCCATGCAAGTTACCATGGATTAGATGGGACTAAGTACTTATTTTTCCAAAGCCATTTATAAGCATTTAAGAGATTTTTTCCATTCTTGCCTTAAAGTATTTCATACCATTAACCACTGTTTTTCTGATCATATACATTATGTATTAAGCCTTAACCAAAACTTAATTTTATACTTTTACAGTTTACAGGAACTGCATTAGAGATAGGTACGATAAGAAGATATATGTTTGTATAAAATGTCAAGCTAATCTTGACAGCTAGCAAAGTCCTAGTGTGAATTAAAGGCTAAAAGAAAGTATTTTATCATTCTACCAGATGAAACAGCTGTTGGATCAGATTTTTCCAGATGTTAGAAGTCAGGGGCCATACTTGCATTGATAACCATGACTAACACCTACACAACTGTGTTTAAACAATTACATTAATGATTCTTGTCGTGACTGAAGGAGCTCAAGCTAAAGTGGTGACGTTTTCAGTCCAAGAATTAAATCTGTAAGATTATCCAAAACTAGAGCTTTTTCTGCTCAGCATCACTTATGGAAAAACTGTTATCTGGAAAGAATTTCTTTATTTGTATTTTTAATGAAATGTTCAAGGCTGTACTGGGAGGCCACCTACAACAACCAATGCACAGCAAGTCTAGGAGCTGCACATCTACGTGAGCATCATACTCTACACCCAGCTCATTCACCTGGCTGGTTGAGCGGCAAACACACAACCAACCTACCCCAGCATTTTCTTCAACTGAAAATTATGAGAAATAGACTTTTATAAGCATCCTTGAGATTTATTTTAAATGCTATACCAAAAAAGATAAATACTATTTCACACGGGATGCCAACACATGACAGAAGATCCCAGCTGGAAAGCCAACTGGTCCATCACAAGGAGACACTCAGTTCAGCAAAATGGGTCCTGTCTTCATGACCTGCACTGCCCAAATATGACAAAATGACAACCACATTTACACGATGGATTTTATTTCCGTCCAACAGCCAGCCTTGCTTTGCATCACTCACCCAGAAAAGCCAAATCCTAACAGGCTCTGTTCTAGCACCCCTCAAATACTCACATCTTGTCCTGTCCTTCTTGGGCATTAAAATAATCCCCACAAACGTTAAGGCAGAGCAGACAAATAATTCATTTAAAAGGTCTCGGTCCCATCCGACTGGGACTATGGGTGTGTTATAATGCAATTAAGATACAGAAAATGAGTTACACACCCCTGTTATTTGCAGTCCTACTTATCTTCCTCAAACTGCCAGAGGCATCCTAATCCCCAGTTTCAAGAGAATCATTTCTTAAAAATTAAAGGAAAGCAATTTTCAAAGCCATCCCACCTGGCAGAAGCTTGGATGCCGGGTGCGCCGGCAGCGTGGGTTTGGCTCACCAGACTAATGCTGCCCCAAACGCAGGTCAAAGCCAGGCTGCCCCTTGCCTCCTGCAACAAAAAAATGACGAGCTCCTGTTTCATATTTGATTTCCATCAGCTTCATGTGGCACCATAAGAAGCACACGGCGCAGAGGCAGCCAGATGTGCCCCACAGCTGTCGTTGAGGAGCGATATCCAAACCCTGGGAGGAGATACGGTTGGGAACGCGTGACTTTCTGCTGGATCAGCCGGTCCATTCATCCCCATCCTCCCTTCGGACCTGCTATTTTAGCTCTGCCATCACCAGGCACGTCGCCAAGAAACAGTAAAGACGATTTAATTTCTGGAAGAGCGGTAGGAAAATTGGAAATCTGGGATATTACAATAAAGACATCATCTTCTTTGTGACTTGGGCCACAGAATCCACGGATATGATATGAAGATACCTGTCACTAAACAGTTTCTTTTCATGGTGTTATCACTTGCTCAAGCAAAACTTCAACAGATTGCCAGGACCTGGTAGAGTTGGAGGTTTCAACCACTGAACCATTCCCTTAAGTTAAAACAGCTTTCCATGAAGTTTTACAAACAAAATGTCCTTCTTTTAATTTGGATAGTGCAAAATGTAATTTCTCTACCTCAGTACACTTTGAGAAGGAGATACAGATAAATAAGTATTTTTAAAAATCACCTACTGAACAGTAGTATAAGCAGACTAAAGGGAACTATTTTACTCCCAAAGAAAAGACATTGCAAAGCAATAATGTATGTAAAATACGTTTCAAAAAGGAAATTTTTTTTTCAGATCAATCTTCAGCAAGTGTGATCAAAACCATACAGGAATCTAAAAATATCTGGCCAGTGAAAACACTAAACAGAGAAGCAGCCCTCGTTTATTTGTTAATGGATTTATTCCCCCTTTTTTCCTTTATAGGTTCGCAAGTGCTACTTAGGGTGGGTCAGGTAGCAGGACACAAACCACCAAGAAGATCCAGACCATTCACACCTCAAGGTGCAGGATGAGTGTCCTCACACTATCTCCGGGTGGGTTTTTGTTTGGCTTCTCAAAGCCAGGCTCAGTATTATCAATGGGTAAGACAATCCAAATATTATCCATGCAAATCTACACCTGCACAGGGACATCATGTTTTAAAAGAAATGGCTTTAAAGCATGTTAATAGTTGCTGAAATTCTTCATCTCGGGAGCAGCCCATCTACAAACATTTTGTGTTTTCAATCGCGTTAGAGCAAATTAACTCCCCTGTGTTTGAAGTCTGAAGTGAACTCACTCCATGGTAATTACCTCCTGTTCTCATACAAGTAGCTGCTTGTGCCAGCCCAGCTCACTCTTGCTTCGAGAGGCGATGCTCCAAAGCACCGCCGTAGTGCCGCGGCTGTTTACATTTCTGAAGACAAGCCTAAAGAACTCTTTTTCCTCCCCTGCTTTAGAAAACTCACTCCAGAAGAGCTTGTTTAGCAAAGACCGTGGAAGCTTTTGCAAAAAACAAGAGAAACTTTGACAAACACCATTTTAAAACTGCTTCCTAGAGCAAGCTGTGTAAAATTATCTTGGATACGTGCTTTTCCCACTCGGTTAAGCCAGGCTGAAAGGGAGAATTCCCCGGTGATTCAGCACATCGTTTGAAAACGTGATGCTTTTATTAAGCCCAAAGAAAGCAAGGCCTCTCAAGGAGGCACTTGATTCCCAAGCACCTGGAGACACTCAGCGCTTTGCCAGGCACTCGGGGTGGGTCCGTGCACAACATCCGCACGGAGAGCAAAGCTTTGCTGGTGAAGGTACCAGGTACAGGTAGCAGCATAATATTGACAGTACCTCCAGGGAAAGGATTTACTGGCATAATTTGGTCCTCCTAGAAGGGTTCAGCACAGTGTCAGAAAGTTAGTCCAGGCTTCAGACATATAAAAAGATGCAAGGCGCTGGAAAAAATACATTGCATGTTGCTCCCTTTCCATCCCTCAGTTATCTACCTCTCTCCCCCCAATACACACCCTCATCTGAAATTTTCACTAGGTCTACCTGCTAAAAATTCACACTCCCTTAAACATAAAACACCCAGTCCCAGAGGCCACCACCTCTCTGTGTCAGGTGGTTTTATATTTTAGGGTGCTCTTCTCACTTTGCAACATAACCAACATCACCGTGTGGCTCAGCAGCAGCAGCTAGCCTTTCTGCTCCCTTCATCTCTCACCAGAAGATCCCTAAGTGCTTAGAAATTAGTCCAAAAGTCCTCCACAAACTTGAAGCTCTTGCCATCTAGAAGAGACCCTCATGGTCCTAATTCAGGTCTTGCTCTCCAAGCACTCATCACTCCCCTCTCAAGTTTTATTTCACAGACTTCAAGGATGCGCAATATAAAGGGTAAAAATGTGGAGAACAAAACCAGAGATCAGAGACTGCCCCTGGCAGACAGAAATTAAACTTAATATGCCTTGAGAATGCTCTCATATAAATAAGTATTTTGAAGCTGATCAAGTGTTAGTAAGCATTAATATGCTTATAAATATCTGCTCGCAGGAAGAAAAAAAAAAAGATCAGCTAGGAGGATTTGGCTATATACAAAATGTACTCATTTCCTCAAATGAACAAATTAAAGGAAAATATTTTTATTTGTTTCCATGTAGGAATGTGATCTTCAAGTTGATTGTGCCATCTCTGGAAAGCTATCCAAGTGGGCAGGCAAAACTGGGGAAGTAAGCAAAATTCATCTCAGAGAAACCCCATAATAACGAACCAGACGCATTTTCTCCTCTAAGAGTGGGGCTACGTGGAGATCATCAATAAGAATCCAAATTAAAAAGCAACTAGAGGGTAGGCCAGGCAAACTACATCAAAATCCAGAAGCTAAGTTCAGTCAAATAAATACTATTTACTAAAAATGAGGATTGAGATCCTGTCCATCTGGCAAATGTCTGAGACATCCTCTTAAAGCTCTCTTGGCTCTGCAAGAGCAGGACTTTATCCTCTAAGGAAAAGAGATGGGAAACAGCTCACAAAAGTCCTCCACGCAGATTTTAGTCCCTATGGATGTGATTTGAGAAACAGTAGTTTCTTCTCTTCATTCCCAGCATAGGGAATAACAGATTGGGAGAAAATGCTATCTTTTCCAGTTTGCCAAATAAGAAGGCTAAACCTCTTTTAACATTTAAAAATCATTGTCTGGCTTCACCTTTATGGACCTGGGATTTAGAACGGATACACACAAATTTCATTCCCCAGAAAACATGCAACTGTATCAGGCAAACTGCAGTAAGGGACATAGGGGATAAGGGACGTACATAGGGGATAAGGGACATACGACTTCATTGTTAGACAAAACCTGCAGATGGTGGACCCAGTACAAATGCCTGTAACGTGTTAACTCTTCTGGCAGAAGTGACTGAGGCCAAGAACTTTAGTCAACTGATGAAATAAAGAACATTTGCCCCAGGCTCAAATGGACATTTCATTAATTATGTGAGAGTTAAGCTAAGATTAAGCAAAGATAGAGACCTCTCTTATGAGAGCACAGGTCAAGAACCAAGAATTTGTTTAATTTCACGGATAACAACAAACTGACATCAATAAGAAAAAGCGTCTAACAAATGCGCTCTTAAACACAGGCCTGAGATTTTTAACACTATTATTTGTGTATAGACTTTATCCACTGAAGCAACCCCATTAATGCTTCCCAGTTCATCAACCTTCTCCATGTGGGGAAAAAGACTCAACTGGGGTAATAACATTTACAGTTTACTGGAAAGTGCTGGCCCCCACCAGAGTAAAGTATGTTTTCAGCGGTATTTAGGAATTCTGCAGGCAGGGTGGGATGAAGAGTTAATTTTGGGTAAAAGACCTGACCACTTTGTTGGACCAGCAGATCTGAAGCTGAGCCAGCAGATGTTTCTGCGTCACCACTAAGGAGCGGGGTATGCGTGGGACCATCTACCACCTGTCCAAGACAATGCGGCAATGACCATCTCGACCTCGCCTTGCTTGACAGGCAAAGAACCTACCCGAGATGAAAGTTGTGCCTCACCATGCTCTTTGTAATGATAGGACAAGGAGTAATGGTTTTAAACTGAAAGACGGGAGATTCAGACAAGATATAAGGAAGAAATTGTTTACACTGAGGGTGGTGAAACACTGGCCCAGGTCGCCCAGAGAGGTGGTGGATGCCCCATCCCTGGAACCATTCAAGGTCAGGTTGGACGGGGCTCTGAGCAACCTGATCAGGTTGAAGATGTCCCTGCTCATGGCAGGGCATTGGACTGGATGACCTTTAATGGTCCCTTCCAATCCAAACCATTCTGTGGTTCTATGATTCTGTGATTCTTAGTTCCTCTTGGCATACTGCGTTCTCCTTAGCTGTGGGGTGCTCAGGGTTCAGACGATTGCAGCAAATTAACTTCCCATTTAATATGCAGTTTTCAGTGACCATTCATTGAGCTTCTTGCCCTTAATCGTTTTGCTTAATTAATCTATAAAGGTTGGCTCTTCTCTATGCTAAATGCAAGGCCACAGGGCTCTGAGCAAGCTTCGGGCCAAGACCTCTACAGCCCTGGTTAGCTCACAGCCCAGGCAAAAAACACCAGGAGCCAACTTCCAAGCACAAGAAGTGCTGCTGGAGGCTGTTGCTCTGCTCAAGACACATTTTTCCCCAAAAGGTGCTACTATTCCACAAAGCTACTGAAACACACATCTCCCTCCCCATCCACATAAAGCATTATGGGTGCATCATCTTAACACTGTGCAAGAGATGATGCAAAACATGCTAAAAACTTAGAATTTATATATTAATGATATATAAATATATAAATTATATAAAAATATACCAAAAATATATTAATAATGTTCTTTCAAGGGGATTTTGCTGACCTCTGAGCTATTTTCACATCATATTTCCAGCTGCAGGATGGCCACACAGGTAAATGGAAGACTAAACATCATGATCTTGCAAACAGCGGCCCCCAGCTTTCTAATCTTAAACCTTCCTGTGACACAAACAGCCTGTGAGAATATCTCAGCTGACCCCTAAAAACAGTAATTCCAAGCTGTTTGCAAAATGTTATTTTTCCAGGCAAGAGCATGCAATTTTTTTTTCTCTGTCCAAACAAGGTATGAATCCCTATCATTTTAGGTTCTGAGCACAAGAAACAGTTTATGAATCTTCTGAACATAAAAAAAAGGGCTGTAATGGAGGAGCTCAGTCTGAACCTGACCCCTCCCTACTTGGCAAGCGCTTCCATTTCAATGATCTGTCCCTAAACAGATCCATCCAAGAGCTGGGGAACAGCTCCATCCAAGGGCTGGGGAAGGGGGGGAAGAAGAATTGGATGCAAATGCATAGATTACTATATGGAAATGACATTTTTCAAAAATATTATGTTTATAATAGTTCTGGCATGAAGCAAGGAATTGCATCATTTATCAGAACCTGGGAATTCTGCACTCCTGAATGCCTGGGACTTCCAGTCCTAACAGGTCCTCTCCCTAAAAATCCACAGCAGATGCTGAAAATTATCTGGCCCTTCATGATTTCTTACTGAAAGTGCCTTCTCCTCCTTTGAAGAAGTGGGTAAAAAAAATCCAACAAAGCTTACTTGTTACCATTCCTTGGAAGGAAAGGGCCCACAGCCTATTCAGCCTCTCTGCTTCCTCCTCCTCCAAATAGAACAGCAAGCCCCGTACCTTGAGCAAGCACCCGTTTCCATGACAAGCTTGGCACTCGTGTTGGAGTCTTTAAAGTCAGAAGGACAAGAAGCCAAGCAGCACGCCGCTCCGAAGGCTAGCCGAGCTAGAACCAATTCTCTAGGACAAATACGCTATGTAAACACTAATAACATAATCTACTTAAAAGCACTATTACCGATGATACAGAACCGCCGTGAATTTTCTAACACAAAGATAAATGCTAGCACAAATATTTGTTTAGCGCTAAACAGTAAGACCTGAGCAGAAGCGATTCTAGCCCAGAGCAGCTCCCGATGAACTGGAGCTGCCCGAGCACTGCAATTGCTCCATCAGGGCTTTAAACACGCTGCAAAGAGAGTGTTTTTTTAATTTTATAAAGCAGTATTAATATTTTATGATTGCATTCTTCTGCATTCCAAACATATAAATAACTCCAGATTGCTGAATGCTTCAACCGCCAAGAATACACTCTTTACCCTTTTCTGACTTTTTGTGTTGCAAGGGGGGAAAAAAAGTATACTAAGTATAATGAAAATGCAACCTGACGTCATTAGTAATTCTAGGCTTGTTCAAAGACTTTATATCTCTAAAAGAATATGAAATCAACCTAGCAGATTTGTTTAACAGGGACATGTAGTAATGCAGATATAATGCAACTGTAAAAACTGAAAAGGCAAGACAACAGGCTATGCAGCAGGAAGACTGTACAAAGATCATGCACTAATTTCTCCTTTGATTTCATTCTGTGTAAATGTATTCTATGGTCAACTACTTACAGTCAAACAAGAGAAGCATTTTGAGGTTGCTGTTGCAAATTACAGCACGGGAGAAACTGGGCTCGCAGCTACCAGAAGCCTTCATGCTGAGATCCCTGCTATCACAACCAGCAAGGGAGTTCAGGGGTGAAGTCAGAAACGATACGATTCCCAGCTATGAGAATACGCCCTGAAGTTTTCCACGCACATCCTAAATTTTTGAGGTCATCCTTTCCTCAGGACTTCCTCCAATCATTCTTATATATATATATTAAATTTCCCAACATCAAACACTCAAACAATTACCTTTTTAGATGGGAAAAGAGAAACAATCCAGAAGTCTCATCTCAACCTCAATTCAGTATTTCCATCCCTCCCCCTTAAAAAACTTAAACCCCTGCAACTAGTTGCTTAAAAATATCAGCAACACACACATTTAACTTAAAATGAAGAAAATGCATGCAAAAAAAAGTCCTGTAATTCCAAGGGCTAACAAACCCAGGTCTGCTCTCCCAATCGCACTGTTTCATTTGCTGCTTATAGTTTCTATTTTTGCAGGATGGCACCTTCATGTTTATAACCAGCCATCAAATATTTTGTCCCCGATGCATCACACAGCATTAGCCCATCACAGCCCCATCCCTGCTGCTGCTTGTCTTATGACATTGAAAACTCAACAAGTCCTTTTACAGGCAGCTGAGGTTCTACCTCAAAATTACACATCAGGGAGATACTCCCAGACCTGGGACAGTGCTAAGGTCCAAGATACTGACCTTGCCTCAAATAAGTGGAGGGTTAAGGTTAAGGTTAAGACCATATGGACCAGCCCCACTGCTGGTGCCGCACACTGCAGGAGAGCCCCTTGGATGGTGGACCACAACACGTACTGGTCCTTCCAAAAAACAAGCCATTGAGCAAAGAAAAGAAAAATCAAAGCCACAGCAAAGTAATTTCACAAAATAAAAGGACATAACCACTAAGGCTATTCAAGAACAAAAATGCTATACCCATCTACTTCTCATATACCATGTTATTATTACAGCTAAAGCATGCAAATGAAAAAATCTCGGTCCAATTTAACTACAGCAGAAGCTACACTTGCCAGTTTATCAGCATACAGAAAAGGAATGACACTAGGAGGAGGAAAAAGCTTGTACAACGGCAGACCAGTTCTACAGAGCAATATTGTGTGTTTTTCTAATACATAATAGATCAAACAGCTTAATAAAAAATAAGCTCATTTCTGACGGAACAAATATTCAAGGGCATGAAATACTGTTCTAAATTATTTCACTTATAGAGGAGAAGAAAAAAAAATCTTGGCTGAGCAAGCCGCATGCAAAATTGAAGTGCTGTTACAGCAGCTGCGGGGCTTCAATGCAAACCACGCCAGCAGAAGGCTATCGCAACTATAAAGCCACACAACCTCTCTTGTTCTTCCCACTTAAGCTACACTTTCATATTGTACATCACAACACCATGATATCCTGTAGCCCAAATACATCTGCAGCTCCCATCATGCCAGCACACTTTCCCCACCTTGTCTGATTGATGGGAACCACTTCGGTCAAGAGATAATTTCTTGCTGTTCATTGTATATGTAGTAACAGATCCTTTCCTCTCCATGTCAGGAGCATTTTATGTGGTTAATACCGATGAACACTCAGTGCAACAATAGGAAAAAAGATCCCCAAGTTTCCTTGAGAAAAATCCTTAAGAATGTTTCTCCAGTATATGAAGAAAAAGAAATTTAATATGCAACCTTATGTTCAAAATTACTTACATCGAATCTACTCAGCTTGCAAGTCACTTTTATTTTTTCTTAACTGCCTGCCTTGTAAAGTCACCTGGGAGCTAAATGTCAATATAACTTGTGCTCTGGAACAAAGCCTCTGCAATTAGAATATTTCATTACGGTACCAAGTATATTAAACACACTTATGCCTTATTCTTTTTTGTTGCTTTACTTACTTTAACCAGCAATTTTGCTTCTTCTTACAGAATGCCAGTAAGGTTTGTGTTACTAGTAAATAAAATATTTAAAATCATGTTCCCCTAAAAAGAGATCTCATGCGTTAACGTAAACCAGAAGTGAGCTTATTACTTACACACCCCTTAAAAGAACAAGGACTGCAGTAGGGTACAGGACACCACAATATGTATTTCTATCTTGAAAATCACTGAACAAATCCACTTAAAAAATACCAAGCGTAGCCCCAAGGCCATGAGGAGAAGAAAGTGGTTTAGCAGGTAAAACGAGACAGCCCATGTTTTGAGAACCCAGCTGAACACATGACGGTGGCTCTCGCACAGAAATACCGCACAGCAAGGACTGTATCTGGTCAGTAAGTGCTTTTTAGCTCGCTATCATCCAGCAAAACAAACTGGCTCTTTCTTCGAAATGCCAGGACCTCCAGCAATTACCCCCCGACATCCTAATTGGCTCAGCAACTGGAGATTTTAATTTCTGAAGCCTCGTCTCTGCAGTTAGCCTTGATTTAATTTCCCATAATCTTCAGCAATAAATTACTTTTACCCAGGCTTTGCCTCTATGAGATTACTCATACAGAGGTAAAGCACGAGGAACAGTTGAAAAATAACTTATGGGAAAGTTAGCAGTCATATTTGAAAGGTAATTTACAACAAATTGGGGGGGGGGGGGGGGGAGGAAACAACAAAAAAACCACACCAACCCTCATACTATGAGTCAGAAGATAAAGGTAAAAACCTACCACGAGGTCTGCAGCCAATATTAGCAAAATGAGAGTTTTCTAGTAGTCCCTTTTCCTGTACAATTTGCTCACTAACTGCCGCACATTATTAGTCTCTATAAGGATACGCCATAAAGTTTTCAGTGTTTTACAGTTTCTCTGGTTCTCATTTGGGGTTTCAAAAAATAAAGCATAAAAAACAAAATTGAGAGAGCAAACTCTTAAAATCAAATACTGTGGCAAAATGCAAACGGGCACACTGCAATGTCAAAAAAACCCCTTGAAGACTTTGGCATTAGCTTTTCTGAAAGCCAAAAAGACCATTAAAACCGTATTTATTTGGAACCGAAGCCCTTGCTCCAACACGAACCACGCTCCGGCAAAACACTCCATGTTTCGTACATCAAGACAAACCCAGCATGCAGATAACCATCCTGATTAATAAAGCAAAAGCCCTTTACCCCAGATTTAGCAAGCCTAATAGGTTAAAGTACATGTCACACCCTTTCTCTACACCCACTACATAACTCTCGGCTTTGTTATGTAGACAAGCAGGCAACCAGCTTAGTAAGCATCTTAGTGTATTTACAAAAGGCCTCTACATTAGCACTCAGATATTATGTAAACTTAGCCTTTGCAAGAGAGAGATCCATTGCAGAACAGAGAAAAACAGACATTTCCCAAAGGGATCACTATTTTGAAACAATACTTTAAAGGCTCTACCACATGCTGCTGACCCATACAGACAATTAAAAACACAAGCTCACCAAACAATTAAGGGTTTGTCATTGGCATGAAGAAAAGTGGAATAAATTCTAAAAGTAAATGTCAGCTTCATAGGGGCATATATGGTGATTTGGAGAGGATAAATGTGCGCAGCTCCAACGTTCCCAGCACCATCTATTTTTGGTATAAGCTGGTAGAGAAATAAGGCTAAAGGAATAAAGGAACGAGTGTGCTCAAAAGCAGAAGAGTTCACGGTGACATTAAGGTTCCTTGCAGCATCTCCAGCACAAGCCAGCCCTCTCCCACCACCCCCAAAATCCCTGGGCATGCCAGACTCCACGTCTCCTGGTCTCCAGCAGAAGGAAACGAAGGGGCTGAAATGAGGCAGACAGCGAGGGAGGCCAGGCACGCAGCTAGCCAAAAAAAAAGTGTGCCTCTTCCCATCTTTACCTCAACCCTCTTCATTTCCTTCATTCATGGGATAAGCCTGTAAATTCTCAGGGCAAGAAGCACATACCTGTAAAGCACTGATTTTGGGTAGTTATACCCAATATCATGCTCTTCCTAATGGATTCCCAGCCCGGTCCAGATGAGGAATGGAAAACGAAGACGGCCCCAGAGAGCTGTGGCAAGACCATACGCTTCTTAAACTAGGTCATTTATATTTTTTTTAAACAAGGTGTGGAACGTAGCACCATCCCTACAGCAGGCGATGCTGAGGCTTCATGTGCCTGCAGAAGCATTCCTCCCTCCTCATGCTCCTCTGGGTTATAATTACTGGCAAGAACCACAAACACACACTCAACCTTCCTCCTCTGCTGGGTTCAGGCGACCAGGCTACGAACTGATTTACAAGGCTGGTATCCCTCAAGACACAGCTCCAGAAGACAGTGTCACAGGCATTTCTAATTGATTCCTGCTTTGGAGCGGAGCAGCCAGACCCCTATGAATAGAAGCTGCAAAAGCCCAGGAAATAGTCTTTTTCCCCATTTTAAAGAAGGGGATTTTCTGGCTCCATTATTTTCATCATTCTGACTCAACACAGGCATTTGCGTGCGTGCGTAGACATCAGACGGAGATGGAGCAGCTATTAACAGAGAGTCAGTCTCCTGGAAATGACAAAAGGTTCATTTCTACTCATCAAGGGGTCTTGTAAAACGCCAGTCAGCACTCAGGCTCATCCCTCAAGCACAACAGCAGGTTTTGCAGAGTAAAATTTTCAGGAGCTCAGAAAACCACGGCTGTTCAAGCCCCACGCAAATGCCAACTCCCTAGCAACACAAGCTTCCTATTCTGGAACAAAAAGCTCTCCAAGAAAGAAAAAGCTCATCCTCCAACGAGGTCAGAGAAAGCTTGACATCACAGAAAGATGCCACAACTCAAGCTACAGGAATGTGCCGAAGCAGTGTCAAAAAGATGTACAGAAAAGCTTGTTTTCTTTTGAACTGGCACAGCGCAAGGCAGGGAGCTGGGTGGAAGCAGCAGCATCCCCAGGGGTGCAGCTCTGCTGCATCCACGCTCAGGCACTACACAACATCAACTGGTACCTGCTCTTTCAGTACTCATCCCCAGCCCAACGACCGGCGCTCAGCGTAATCCTGAACATTTTAAACACAAAGTGGGATCTGTCCTGTAAACCAAGCAAGATCATAGAAGTGGTGGAGCAAAAATTCTGCAACATTTAGAGAGAGAGAAGAAACGTCGGATGCTGAGCAGTTACTCATCATAGATCACCGGAGACAGACATTTATCTCTTTTTTTTTTTTCCTTCCTCTTTTTTATCCTCACCCTTGCGCTGGAACAGCATTATTTTACTCCCCACACAGCACTTGGGGTTCACGTTAATCTGGGGGCTGAGAGCTACGGCACTGGTATTTCTTGACACTGGTTACATGACCTTTGCTGCTGCGCTGCTTCGCCTCCTTTCTACACGTTCCTGGGTTCAGCCTCATTTAAAGTCTTTTATTGTCAAGGGAGGTTTTGTGGCAACTTTCTTCTGGTTACAACTTCACATTTCAGGCTCTTAAAACATCTCTCTCCTTAATTCCTCCTTTTGTAGTGAGTGCTGCACTGGTAATGGTTTCCCCACTCGCTGCTTATTATCAGTCATCCAGATCCCTCAGAAAAGGGCTTTTTTTAAACCAGTGGAGCATATCACACCAATATAAGAACGACTTAGGTTACAATCTGAAGCCTTCTGAAGATTAAAGCCAATTATTTCTAGACTTTTACTCTGGTTTTCTTACTTTCTCACAGAGGTTAAACAAGTTTGTTAAGGTTATGTGACCTTCTGCAAACCTATCCTGCCTCTTTTTAACTTTTTTCCCCCTTGTTCTAAGTGTTCATTTTTGTCGAAAAATGGCATAAGAATGGTACTTATTTCACAAAATTATCTCGCTACCTATTCACAGGGTACCTTTCTGTTGGAATATTAATTCCTTGTATGCAGTATTCTTATTCAAACTTACTTACTTTTATTTTGAAAGGGACCGGCAACAGCTTGGGATTAACCCTCCTTTTCTTCCACTATACCAGAAGTAGTGCTGTATTAGGAGTTTTCATTATTTTATTAGCAACAAGCACAGCATTAAAAAAAAACTTTGGCAGCCTTTAGATAGCTGTGGGGGTACATAGACAAGATTGTTATGGAACTTTTTAAGCAAAAATGTCCAAGTAGCAGCCCTGAATACTGCACTCTATGCACAGAGTTGTATCTGAAGCAGGTGTTTGGGATTTGAGTAGGAAAGCTTGAAAATTTAACTGCTTTGTAAAACCACTCTGTAATGTCAATAGTGAGGTGCTCCTTTCACTGAAGCATCAAATATTTACATGTTTAGTGCCCAGCACTGCACAGGACAACCAAGACAAGTCCAGGATCAGCTCTGGTATCTACTGATGTGAGCAGCCTTCATGCACCTTGGGACTTGCAAGACGGTTGGGCTACACAACCCCCAGGTTGCTGGTCAAATCAGCAAAGCACCACACAGCCATTTCACTTTCTGGAGATTTTTCCTAATCTAGAATCCTTCAGGTCTGAACATGAGCAGCAGACGGTTTTTAGCCTTTAGCTGGAAGCCAGATCGGTTTTTAGGGAGTGCTGAATCAGTCGAAGGAAATGTTACAGAGAGATTTCAATGAAGTAGTAATTAAAAGAATTCATAACATCTGAATTTATTCCCCTTACTGGCTTCAAAATCTTGGCTGGCTGCTAATTTTTCAGTGCATCTCATCTCTATTCTGCAAGCAAGAAGGCAACTGAGCCGCCTTTTGTCTGGTCAGCACAAACAAGCTGAAAAGATCTGGGTTACGCAGAGGGCTGGAGCTGCAGTAGTTCAGACACATTGCAGGAAGTTGACTGTGCAGAATTAAATCCCAGTTTCCTCTTTGGGACGTATATATTGGCTGGAGATAAAATGGTTTTATTTTTTTGCAGCAAAAAAGAAGGGGTATTTTGCATGTTTCCAGTTGGAGGTGTTACACCAGCTGACAAAAGGGATCAGCAGGACTTTTCATCATGGTTGGTCAGTTATGGACACTAAAGCAGAAGCTTTTTTGAGCTATTGCTTTGATTTGGCATTTCCCCTTCCTCACAGCTTCTTTTTTTTTTATAGACTCTTTATACAGCAGAAAAATATAATTCACAGGAAGCAGATGCAAGAGGGGAAATTTCTATGCATTCATCTTGCACACCCCAAGAGCAAGATGGTCCTGTAGTCTATCCTCAAGTACTTTGCTGAATGAGGCAACAAAGCCCCTGTCACCATACTAGCGAAATCACCTGTTTGGAAACATTTACTTTATATTTACATTACTATATTTTACATTACTTTACATTTACTATATATTTATATACTGTAAATTTAGAATTAAAGATTTTTGAAGGCTACTGCATGCAAGCTGATTTATTTTCTTCCAGATCCTCAAAATCTTGCAGACGAATAGTCAAAACTGTCCAAAATTATTTTTAAATTCCTTACTACCCATAATCTGATAATTGCTTTTAACCTTCTTAGTTTTCCCTGTCTTGTTTTCTCACTGCATTAGTTTCTTTACAGTTCACACCTTCTATGGTTTAATGCCAGGCTTACTGTTTTAAAAACACTACTTGAGACAACAGGATTTCTTTGGCTTTAGAGCCCAAGTTTTGACAAATGCATTTCTTAAGTTCCTTTGCACAGAAAATTCATGGCACCTCCTACCAAAACAACCAGGTCCAACCCTAAGATTCAATACAACCTGGAAAACTCTTGTGGCCACGTCTCCTGTTTTAGGAGTGGAAATCTCAAATTTCCAAAATGCACAGGCTAAGGGACAGGCTGTCTGTCCTCAAAGTGAACTTATCCTCACCATGACGGGTCTTCATCATCCTCAGTTTTTAAATAATCCGCTCTCCAAATAGAAATAAGATCTTCCACAGTGTCTAATAACTTCAACTCCCTTCCTGATTTGTGAGCATTTCCCTGCACCTTTTATTTATTAAGTCTCTTCCAGCATTCCCCAGTGAGCTACAAGTTTCCTCCATGCACATCCCTACCTGGAGTAGTTCCTCGGGATACAGCCTCCATCAGTACAAACTGTCATAGCTTCACTAAATCCATTGGATAAATTTATGCCATCTGAGATCATCTCCTCTACTCCTACCTCTGCATAGCTCAAGTCTCATTTCTTTACTGTGCTGACGCTCTCCTTCCCCATGAAGTTTGACCACTATAGTCCTTTTCATCCATCCTGATCCACCTCTTCACAGGTGATTTGCGTTGTCTGTTCCACGTTGTAATTTACTACTTATGCGCATTAGCTCTTACGGATTTGACAATTATGAAATACCTTCTGCGGCATTGGTCACAATGAAATACCTTATGCTGAAAAAATACCCCTGGCTATAATACCTTGTTAACTAAATCAAAAAAGATGCCATCAGTAGCAAGGGTATGTTTGGACTCCGAGCTGTTCTCATACACAGTGTAGCTCCCTTCATATAAATCAATGTTTGTTTTCCAGTGTCTTTACACTTTTTTACACCGATTAAAAAAATAAATAAATCAAAATAAATCCCATTCCCTGCTGGCATCACATCTGCTTTCCCTTTTTGCGATCTCCATTCTAGAGCTTTTCTAAATAAATAGTTTTATAGGCTTATTATAGTTACAATGGTCCAAATCATCTTATTATGCAACCTGTTGAGACAACATTTTGAAAGTATGACAACTGGAAGCGGCGATGATGTATTAATTACTACAGCGTGAATAAGTAGTTTCATCCTTCTGATGTCCAAGGATGGGACTTTACATAACTTTTAAAGGGAACAGGAAGATTTGCATCCTTAGATTGCTCTTCAAGAGGCTTCTCCTGAAGTTCTCAAGTCTTGGCGCCTACTCTGCAGAATTCCACCAACAACTTACTACAATCTCCCAGGCAATTTATGATTCTGGCAAGACTTAGTGCAATCTATCACTCGGGTGACAGACAGAACATAAACTGTATCCTGGCTGACATCACTGCTGTAGTCTCTAGTGAAGTCAGAAGAAACTATTACAAAATGAAAAACAATGCTGTCAGAAGTGCATGCTTTCTACCACTCCTAGCTTTCCATATTTCTTCCTCAACACAGGTTGTTTTGTTTAAAACCGACCTGCTTTATCCAAGAGGACTTTTACCGCCACTATTAACTGAAACACTCAAATAAAAGGCTAAATAAAATAGCACAAAACAAGACTGAAAGCAGGAAAAGGGAGGTTGTCAGAACTCTCAAAGCAGCTGCTGTGCTGAAACTACATAAAATTTAAGTATATTTTTAATAACTAGTAAGACCTTCAAAAAAATTAAGTATATGAACAAGGGTTGAAGCTACTAGAAAATGAGCAAATTATTTGATGATATCAAGATAAAGACAAACTGGAGAGCACTACAAATTGGTAAGGGCATTGTAAAATATATTCTGACCCTTCTATAATGAAGTGAGGCTTTTACTTGGATCTAATTCACTATAACTTGCTACATATCAATTTAGTCTTGTTACATAGTCCTAACAAAACCTTACAGAAAGGTAATTAAAACAGGTGGACTCTTCACATTCCCTACTTCTATAAGCAAGGCTACAGCAGGCTGCAGAAGAAACATATCCAACCCCCAAGGGAAACATGCTTGCTAAAATATTCAAAAAATGGAGAAAGCCTTGGGTAAATGTCATTTATACATCAACATCAGAGATAGGTTATCAGAAATTCCAGCCTTCGCTGGAGGATAATGCTTCCTACCCACAGAGAAGTCTCAATGAGGCTCATCATTAACTACAGACACATCCAAACTATCACACAAGCGAGGAGGCTCTTCCCACCAACACACCAACAACGAGGACGACTGGCTTATCAGGTGAATCATCAAGGTCACAGACATCCTCCCATGTTCTCATTCCTCAAACAAACCAAAATGGAAGATAAATATTTGCATATAGCTGCTAAATCCAAAGACTCAATGCCCATTATGAAACATGAGTACGTAGTAGCTCATTACCACTGGTGAGAATCACCATTTTTCCAATAAAACAGTGGTTTGCTCAGGGATTAAAATTTCCGGAGGTAAAAATGTGCAAAGTTGTCAGCTGCTACAGCATGTCATGTCAGTCCCTTCTCCCCATTCCAGCACTGGAGAAGACTTGCATGACAGCAGGCTACATGAAGATTGACACTTTTACCTCCCACCAATGACTGCAGCAGCCTAGAAACTTTTCCCAAGTACCCTGCTATTCTGACAGACATTTGTATTATTACCATATTCTTTCTAAACTGAGCAATTAATGCAATGCTGACTTGGCAACTCAATCAAACACAAAAGAAACCTGTCCTATTTAGCTGCCTAACACATCCAAGCACAGGCAAAATTTGCACCATTCTACCAAAGCCTCCCTTCCCACCAGAAAAGGAACAAGGCGACATTTTCTACAAAAATGAAATAACTTAATTAGCGTGCATAAGTACTTACATCTATCCTTTAGCCTCCTGCCTTCCATTCCAGCCTGCCCTCATCTTCCTTCTCTTCCTCTTCTCTAATACCTTTATCCAGTTTTCCTCCTCCCTCTTTTCTTTTCATTGTCCCTCATTTCCACTCCACAAAGAGAAAGGTTCAAAATATCAAAGCAGCACCCTCTCCTCCATAGACATTGCTCCTTCTATTCCTATAATGGCTTTTATAGTTTTTCTTCTTGCTCACTCACTGTTTCTGCAACCAAGATTGTAAGGTGCTCCCTTCAGCAGGGGCTTTTAAAGGCGAGATGCTTTGTTGAAACATTGCCTGCCCAGGGGCACGTAAAAGGAACTCTGAGTGCCCACCACACACACACAAAAAAAAGGTTTATAATTTTTTTTAATATTAATAATACCAAAAGAATGCAGGCAAAATCACGGAATAAATGAGGACCAACATTAAAATATTTGTGTACTTCTCTTGCTAATGGTCCTAATTACAGAGGCTACTGTGGTTTAGTAATTCAACTCTCAGGGTACAAAAATTATTTCTGAAAATTCAGTAATGCCTATGAAACTTTATTTAGAAAAAGAATAGGCTTAGATCAAAAGAAACATACCCAACCACATCCATGCCCAAGAAAGTATACCACAGCAAAGGCAACCCATGAGGACATACAGAATTTCTTCACCGTGATGCTACACGTTGAAAAGTTGAAAGAGCAGAGCAAAGATCCTCAAATAGCATGTCAAACTGGAGAGAATACACTGCAAATAGTATTAGCCACCAAGGCTATTCATTTAACAGGTCTCTGCTGCAGCTGAGGTGCGCCAAGGAGCTTAGTAAAGCATTCAGAGGCCTGCTGGATCACATTACAGACAGCACTTTCATACTTACGTGCAATAAAGATTGAGTTTAACCTAAATATACATCCACTTAAAGTGACAGCTATCCTTTTAAAAGTAAAAATACTTTTGCACTTTTCTAAAAGTTTTCTTAAACAGTTTAACCTTGCTTGCAAAAGCTTCCGGGCAGCCTGGTATCGGTACATCATGCTCCTGTGCTGAAGATTTGCTCAAGACCAAATCTAGCTACACGTCTGCAGGGAACTGGAACACCAAGCCTGTAGATGTACTGCAATGGTGTTTTTATCTAAATCAGTTTAAATAAATAGAATTTGCATCAGGTGGGAGACAGGGTATAGATAACAAGCATTCCTGACACACCAGTTGCAAAACCTGCATGCTGTGGTTTGAGACTTGTTCACTTCTACAGTTCAAGGCGCCTGAATTCTGGTCTCCTCTACAGCCACAAAATCACCTAACATCTTTTGCTATGATTTTTTACAGCAAGATGGCCTATGGCAAGGGCGACAGCTCTTGCTAGCATGACTAACAAATTTATTTATGTTGAACATACTGGTTTTCAGCCAACATTTTAACAAACTTAAACTTCCAAAGTGGCTTAAACTAAGAGAACACCTCTCGAGCTGTGATGAAGGTACAGAAAAAAAAGCAGTGGCAGGAAAAGAACCTCGATCAGTTGTAATTTACCCCCAAAATCTGCTCAGATGATCCTTTGATACCATTTTTCATTTCAGCCCTATATTATATCTAGCATGTGAAAAAATACAGGGTTTGGAGCATCCTCTGCTCTTGCTATAGCAGAGCAACCAAAAGCATCATGGATTCGGAGCCTTCTGCAGAAAATCCTTAGACTAAAAAAGATTAATAATCATACAAGCAAACAAAGTCAAAAGGAAAAATAAAAATGAACAGAAAGCAGGGAAGAAGAAAAGCAAGCCAAAACTTACAATACTGTGAATGACCACGGTTAGTCCGGAGTCACGCGGGACAGCTCTCGCAGGGATGAGCACCACTAACTGCCTAGACCTGCCCAGCAGTGACCAAGATGTAAAGCGCGTTTACATGACCAACACAGGAGCTCTGCTACAGGTATAACCCTTTTAGCCCAACATCCAGAACTCACAAGCTGGCAAGCGGACACTGACACTGAAGATTGCCATAGCTTTTCCCCAGGTTTAAGTGAACAGGGTCATCACAAACGTATGAGATATCATTATCTTGCACGAAAGCAGTTCCCACTTGCTTTTTCCTTGCCGGCACAAGCCAAAGCCTTCTCCTGACAAGGGCTTCTCTCCAACGATGCATACAACGCTTGTCCTTAAAGCAATTACACAGGCTATGAGCTATTCACCATGTCAAAAACAATTTCTCTCCTACGGACCGAAACGGCTTAGAAAAACATGCCGCTGAAGTCTGCTTCCCTGCTGAAGAGCATCTCTTCACCTGAGCACACGAGAACAGGAACAAACAATGGCTCCTCTCCTGAGGCAGTGGATGGATGCAGAACATGAAGCCACTGTCCAGCTCCAGCTAGCAAACACTACACAACCAGCATCATTTGGGAAGAAGGATAGTAAGCACGTTATAAACATCATTCAGTTTTCCACAGCTATGGCAAGGCTATTGCTGCAAGCTTTTCAAAATTATTTCAGTTTTACTGGTTTCTGGAAATAACTGGTTAAGCTACCAAGGCTCTTGCAACTCCCAGCTCCTCACAAATTCATGTTATGAGCTGTGGTTTCCTGTTTGTTATGTTTTCCAGTATACTTAAGACATTGACTTGAAATAAGTTACTTTGCCCCTGCCCCCTCCCCGGTTGAGATTAAACTCTGTAAACATCTGTTTGAGGTAACAAGTTTGTCTTGCTTTCAGAAGAAGAAAATTGCCTAAATTCAGGGTCTTTATCGCATCCCCTTGTAAATATATATCTCCTATACTATTTTTTTTAATAAACCACTCCTGAATGAACATTTAAGTGTTCAAAAATAAGCTGAGAGAAAGCTTGAAATTCATTTTAATTATGCTTTGATAAAAGAGTCAGCCCATTTCTTCACGCACTGAAAAGCAGTCATTTAGACTGTCATCTTAGCAAGTGAATTAATTTTCTTAAAAGCAAGTGAGAAAACGAGAATGATTTAAGTTAACGCCGAGCACCTAGTAAATGCTTGCAGCATTTACCCAGGTTATGCATTATACCACCCTTCCTTTAGGGAAAAAGGTCAATCGCGTAAGTAAAAGCAAAATACTGTTGAGTCAGGACACCTGCAAGCCAGCCCCAGTTCTGAAACCAGGCAGCTGCAAGTCCTTGGCCATGCTGCTGAAAGCTTGTGACTCCGTTTAGTCATCTGCAAAATGAAATGTTCGGTGACACTGCAAGAGCACGTCTGCGCACGCGTGCGAAGCGCGATCTTTGGAACAAAGAGGCTGTATAGATACTGCAGCTCAGCCTGGGGTGTTTAACAAAGTCGGGCCAGGTATTGTACGTGGCTTATAGCAGTAAAAGAGTATTCCTGCAAGCAGAGTTTACTTTATTCAGGGTGGAGGATGTGTCAGTGTAAACCATACTAACACACAAGATGCTTTACCAAGAATAGGATACAGCTAAAGCAGCAAAGGTATGCACGTGGCCTCTGAATAAACAACTTTGTGCTCCTTTTGGAAAGATTACCAAAAAAAAAACCCAAACCAAAAAAACCCAACACCCAGCACAGGCAAGTGCTCTCTACTGAGCTGCTCTTTATCAGATAGCGATGTTCTGCTGCACTACAACACACATTGGATCTAATTACCCTAATAGAGTCACAGTAGGGATGTGCTAACTATATTGTCTCCAGTAGGTCACCAGCAGGAGCTCTCTCTCCCTCTGCCGCACCAAATCTCTCCCGAAGCCATGGAGCAGCATGCTCTGACTAGCTGGCCAAGGAGCATCCCGAGCCAGCCAGAGGAAGAAGCCACTGTCGGTCAAGTTGGGGTAGTAACAAGGAAAACAGCGTTTCAACCTAGTAGGCAGAAAATCACTTGCTGGGTGCTGCCGAGCTCAGTTGAGATGTCATCTGTGATCCTCGGATGATGAGATAAGCTGTCTGACATAAAATGGAAGCAAGGGAGCTGGAAGGAACCTCTCCTTTGTGTAGTAAACCCTGTAGCGTGATCCCCTTTCCTCTGACAAAGCCAGTGTGCAAGGTGCTTTATTCTCCTGGGACTGCACGTGCATTTGGCAGATTGATAAATCTGTTCTACTTCCATTTAAGATTCCAGTGCATTAGTATTATTTTTTAACATATCTGCTTCTGGTGCCCCATTATACATAAGTTTACAAAACCTTTATGAAGAAAGGGTGTGAAAAGTTGTATTTGAGAAAAACCTTTAGGTTTTCTGCCCTTTTTTCTAGCAAATCATCCTTCACCTTCTCATTCTCTAGTGAAGTCTGGAGAGCACAGACTTTAGCCAACTGTAAACAAAAAGTATTCTATGTAACTACATGCAAAATTTTATACTTTCAGATGATGTTGGTAATTTCTCTCTAAAAGTTACCATACGCGTCAGCCACCCCAGCCTCCTGTTGACAGATGAGGCATATTAGAAGTCGTGCCTCTGCAGTAGCTTATTAGAAGGCAAACTCTCACAGGCTGATACACGTGGTGCCTTTAGAAACCCCAGGTGTAAAACACACCGACTGCACAGAGCACACCACGGGGCCTCATGGCTCAGCCCCACCACTTGAGTTTCCAGTTGTGAAAGTGCATTGTATCCATAATCCTACCTAATGCACATTTTGGCTTCAGTGAATCTCACCAATAAGGTTTTTTTTCTGTTGATAAGGTTATCACAGCTATAGGGTTTTGTCTTTGAAATGCCCTTGAAATACAAGCAGTGAGAAGTTAATATTAACAAAATTAGTAAAAGATATTCTCCTGGAAACACACGAACCGGGTTACAGGGAAAGAGAAACTCAAAGTAACTCAGGCCATCTGAAAACGCAATCTATAATATAAAGTTATAAAAAAATTGTTTTAGGCTTCCCAAGAAATACACTTCTGTTCATTTTTTGATACTTTGCTACTCCAATTTTTAAAGCAGGTTCTTCATCATTTCACAAGGAAGTTGCAAGCAGTAGTGTTGCCAGGTTGTACCAAAGAAAGGGCTTCTAAGAGACTTTCTCCCAAACATCAAGCTAAATGAGAAAAAAGAAACCTCATTTCTTACAGAAACCTGTATGTTAGACACAACAACAGCTGAAATTTTTATTTCAGAAATGCCTGAAAATTCAAGTTATGGTTTTAGCATCAAAATGGAAATAGGTAGAAGCCAGCACTGGCATCTTTTTTTAATTCCACTGGGGAGCTTTTCTATTACTCTGTGCTTTCAGACTGCGTGCAATTCACCATTTTGCTTGAAGCAAATAGGCAGTGCGAGGCAAGGCATGAAATGCTGAAGAGCTCCGTGCCAGAAATGGCCAGCTCGGCTCACCAGCATGACTCATCACCCAGCAGCAGGACCGAGCTCTCTCCAGCCCTGTGCTGGGAGTTCAAAGCAATTCCCCCCCAACACCATAAAACATCAGGGTCGTTTTCTCAGCAGAATATCAAATACAAGAAAATCAATTATTGACATCATTCTTTTAGTTGCAATTTGCAAAAAAATAAATATTCACTGCATTTACACAGCACATGCATATCCACTACACTGGAGCAGAAATGTCATTTAAACCATTCCAAGCAGAAATTACAGTCAATTCCAGAGATCCTGATAGGGTATAATACCCTAAATAAATGTTGCCAAAGCGTAAAAAACCAGATGGATACCACGTGCATCTGTTGGAAGCAAATACAACCTTACCCAGGATAAAAATCTTCATAAACAATAAAATAAAACCCTGCATATTTTTAGCTTGACTAAGAGGATTACACAAGGGGTTTATGAAGACATTTACACCAGTATTGACAAACTATACAGTAGCAATATACCCACTCGTGTAACTGCAATACATATAGCAGCCATTCCTTTGGGAACTGCTTTCAAATACCAAGAGAAAAATGATGCTTCACTCATGACACAGGACTTACCTGACAGGAGGGAAAAGGTGCCATAGCAGCGTTACAACAGCACAATCACATCCAGCAATGCTCACTTCCTCAATGCCACAGTCCCAAGGACAGTATTTAGAGTAAGTCCCAAAGATAAAGGGGACTATTAAGGTCTAGTGCCACAGCTATTGCATTATAAAGCCTTGGGGTGGGGCTTCACTTACTAACTTACACATTAAGATGCTGTTATACAATTAAAGCAAGAAACAAACAAAAAAAACCCCCACCATGCTACAAATCTGACACTTGGGTCTCACTGTACCCTAGTATCAGCATCATCACCATTAGTGACCTGAAGTCAAAATGCAGTTGCAAGTTACACGAAGACATAGGTTATAAAGCCCAATGAGAAACAACATTCAATAAATTTCACATATTTAAAAACAAGTTTGCAGTCTGAAGCAAGACAGAGCAATACAACACCGCCTTGTTCCCTCGACTCCAGCTACAGCTTGCAACCTGGGACAGTTACATCAGCCATAATCAATATTTCTAAGTCACAAAGAGTCTGCCACAAGTAAGGTGGAACCGTTAACTACTATCCCATGCGTGAGTTTATCAGTCCACACTCCTTGAAAAACTGCTCAGCTGATCAACTTTACTCAAGCTGCATTCCAGGAAAACGCCTTCCTCTCCACCCTGTCTATCAAAGTGCACCCAGCAGCCTCCTCTCTCAGTACGCTTGTTGATAAAGTGATATTTAAATGCAAACCCAGATTTTTAAAAGATGCTAATTCCTGGCAGCATCTTAATGGCTTCATTAGAAACTAGAGCTCTCCATTAACGCCAGAGATCATGCCAGTACGTCAAGGAAAAAAACCACTGGTTTCTTTTATTAAAAAAGGTATCTCTTCTTTAGGTATTGCCACAGCAATAAAAGTAGAGAGCACAACTCAAGGATTACAGTATTTCTTTTTTCACAGTATCATTATTAAATATACACACCTCAATAAGCAGCAGAGATTTTTCAATATAGAAGTATCCATTTTCTGGGGGAAGCATTACAAAAAAGCAAGGACATTTTGCTACTCTGTCATGACTCACTCCACAGGTTTAACTTTGGATTAAAAGGTCCAGTACCTGTGCTGACTAGAAAGGATCATTTTGTGGTTAGAACTCGGGGTTACACATCAGAAAAATCCCAGATCTGTTTTCAGCTCTGCCATAAACATCCACTAAGGTCTTGAGCGAGTCCGGTTAAGCCAAATCAGAAAAAAACACTCTTCCTTGAGAATCTTAGAGTAATTCCGTGATAAAAGCGAACTGTACTACTTACATCATGGAAATACGTCATAATTACTCCCAAACAAACTAATGTATGAAATGGTTAATTCCTAGTGTTCACTTGTGTAGGCGCCCTGACTTTTCTCAATTTTTAGGGAACAATCAATCATATTTACATAGGTGAAGTATTTCCATTCTAACACCTTCTCATCACTCTCCTGTAATTCAGCTTTTTCAGAAAAATATTTTCAGATTTGATGACTGAAACTTCTGCCTCTGAAGCTGGTTTGGACTTTTTTCCTTTTTGGTTGAAGGGGCGTTCTGGGGGAGAAAAAAAAACACCTAACAGCCCCGGAGAGCCTGTCAAGCTAACAACCAAAAAAAGTCTACAGTTGAATTTCTGGAGTTGGCCTTCAACTCCGGGGGCCTTTAATCTATCGAACAGAAACAGTAGTACTTTCATATCTCACGAGAAATACTAAAGATAAATTCAAATTAATTTAGTGATTGTGAAGCTCAACTACCATAGCTGCAAGGACTATAGAAAAAACAATGGAGCAATTCACAGAATTTCAAATTCAGCGCAACAACCCGAGTATCAGACTGTACAATGAATGATGACGGTATGAAAAAAAACAACCAAGCCACTGACCAATGCTCAAGCAAAATCCATCCTTTGCTCTAAGGTAAGTGTCCTGATGCAACAAAACCAATATATAATTGTGCAACAGTATCTACAGGCATCAAAGCAGCACCAGAGTAGAGCAAAAAATTCTGGCTCTTCTGCAACAAAAAGGTAGTAACATTATTTAGGCAACAGTTTTTGCGTACATTCTTAAATATTTAGACCTCTATGCCATGAACATAAATTACTCATCTGGGACAGGCTGCAAATGAATGCTGTTTAATAGATATCAACAGCTTCAATAAATTAGGCTTACATGAAAAATAGTTAATAATGCTCAAGTTGGCTATTAAATACTTCCCACTACTTATGCAGCACATATTAAAGAAGTGGCTAGGTAGTGACTGAACAAATTCCCATTAAAACACAAATACAAATGCCATATTTTACAATTATGTGTATACAGTGACAGCTATATTTGCCCAGCTCGTGGTTGACTTCACTAAGGGTCTGTTGTGGAACACAGACAGCTCACGCAAAGCGATTTCCATAACAGAAGTCTAAATATTGAAATATTATTTCCTCAAAACTTTTAGTAAACTGTTGTAGCTGCGTAAGACCCATAGTCCAAAATTTATTCATGTTAATAATAAAGTGAAGCTAGAACTGAAAAAGAAGAGAGCGTAAAAAATATTCTATGTTTGATTAAACAGGAGGGTTTTCAGCGATTTTTCCTAATTTTTTTTTTTTACTGTAAATATACACCAAATTGTTACTCAAATTTTTATCTCAACACTTCATGCCTATGAAAACTGCTGATATACTTTTAGGCTGAAAATCCTTAATCACAAGCATGCCAGCAATAAATAGACTACAGTCCATATACGTTCTTACATGACGTAAGTCTGCCTCTACTTGCAACAAGGATTATTTGAATTTAAAGGCAGTTGAAGACAGAACTTAAACACAGCTTGGGTGTATCAACCCAAGAGGAATCAAGGTCAGCAAAATGCAGACCACGTATGTTATTAAATATTATGCTTACATGACTAAAAAGAGTGTACTAAATATCACGTTACACGACATTTCAGAGGTAAAACAAGAAATGACAAATATACTTGAATCATGGCAGTCCCTCCCTGAGTAGCTTATTTGTTTGTTTAGTTTCAGGCACAATGGGAGCTTGGGCTAATTCAGGTTGCCTGTTACTACCTCATTATAAATACTAATTACTGCTATTACTTACTAAACGTTTATTTGGGTTAACCTATAATGCAAGCCAAGATGCCTTTTCAAGTCTATCTCAGAAGCCCAGCAGGAGCAGAAGCGTGGAGACAGTACTTTATATAGACTTTCTTCTCCTCTCTAACAAGCACTAGATTTTTAGGGAGAATTCCAGTCCTTTGGTACACCAAAAATCCTTCAGAAGGATGCATTTGTTGTGAGAGGTAATTCACCCAAAGCTTCACCCACAGCAGCATGAGGATAACTCTTAGGAAGTGCAGGTAGGGCAAAGCCTCTTGGGGAGTGGAGAAGGGGGAAGCAAGTTCAACTCTTCTCCCTTTAAAAAGTGAGGACTTTTGTTTAAATTACCTTAGTAATGTTTTGCAGTTATGTTCAAAGTGCTTTGCAATCAGCTAATTAATTCTTGACACAGGGAGGTGACATACTTGTTAATTTTTGATAGGAGTAAAATGGAGAAGGAGGACAAGCAAATTACTTAAGCCAAAAAAATCAGGTTTCAAGTCATCTCAAACCAATGAAACATAAAATGTTCTTTAGCAAGCAGCAGCATATCCTCAGTCTGAAGACAAGCAATCACCAGTTCATTCAGACCCTTCTATACTGACTCAACAGATAACGTTTTGATAATTCTTTTATCATTTCATAGCATAAATGACTGAAATAGGTACTAAAAATGAGGCCCGAGAGCTCTACCCACCAGTGAGCAAAAAAAAAAAAAAAAAAACCAACTGACAAAACCCAGATAAATTATTCTATAGACAGCAATATCTAGTGATTTCAATCCAACTAGCTTCTGCGTTTCCAAGTCGCGTGTTTCTTTAGCAAATCTGTGCCTCAGCATCAGCCAGCCACGCCTCCGAGTACATGCATACTAATTTTCTCCCACATGAGAATTCTCATAGGTCATTTCAGAGAAAAAAAGATAAGGACTTTTATTTCTTTTTTTAATGAGGATGAGGTTCAAAATGGCCAGGTACACAAAACCTGTGATGTATTCAAGAAGCTTACAGAGATAAGACTATTCATAACATTTTCAGGGACCTTGAACTGAGTTACGTAGTAGCCTTACACAGCAAAGTAGGAAATGAGCCTAGAATAAACAAACAAAGCTTGGTTCCAATACTCAAGGAAAAAAAAAAAATCTCTGGAAACACAACTGACTGCAAAAGGGAAAGACCATCTTCAATTTTGCCAACCTACTGTGAACAGAGGGATGGAAAGAGCTCAAGGCTCAGACAAGGAGTCTTGACAATATAAATTTACAGCCACTGATGCCTGACCTTTCTACGCAAGTGATCTAATCCCCTTGCAAAGCATCGCAGTGTCTTCCCCCAGGTGCAATACTGTTTTATTCCATCTGTACCACATGTTGCTCTCAAGACCCCATTATAAGAATTTCAAGAACCAGGTGAATGCAACTGCTGGATTAGGAGAGGAACGTCTGCCACCACCTGAAGAAAAATTCAAATCCTTTGAATACGTTTGAGTTGGAGTCAAAATGATTGATACTTCCACTCCAGCCTGCCAGTGAATGACCATCCTGCCACAGGTGGATCAATCTACAAGGACCCTATTAGCATTTTTGTAAAGACCATCTCCTTTTCACTGCTCAACAGGAAATAAGCAGCTCCCCTTCTGCTCTCCATCTTTGTATTCTCTACCATGACCCTTCCTCACTTGTACTCTTTTATTATCTTCTACTGATGGAGAAACAGAACAGCCTTTCAGAAATCTCCAGCACTTGGAAGACATAACTTCCACTCATCACAACAGAGAACACTTAATCCTACAGTCTGTTCACATGTTTGAAGTTCCAGATAGCCCTTTTTCACTGCTAGGAACACAAGGCCTTGTGCAGAAACCTTTGTGGACATTGAGAAATGCCTTATATCTACTTAAGTCGTCCTGTGAAGGTGGAAACTACTTGCTGATTAAATCCAGTTTGCAGCATATCACAATTTCCTAAATTATTTTGCCAGCAAGGGCTGATGAGAACAATAGCTCTGCACTGAGCCACATGCATCATTCTGTGGGTTAGGAGAGAACTCATTTGGTGCTCTAAATCTCATTATAACTTGCTGATCGGGATGTAAAATATGCACTTATCTCTGAACTGAAGGCTTTTAAACAGCTTGAAACAAACTCAGCTCTTCTGTCTTCAAGTAGCAGTTGTTTCTTATTCCTCGCACTTCAGGAGGCCTATCTGAAGAACTCTCTTAGTAAACAAATTAAAATTATATTGCTATACTGGATTTAGACAATTTAAACCAAAATCTAAACGCTGTAGACCAACTGTTCAAAGAGTAAATGCAGATACAAGGGTCAAATACCGGATCTCCAAATTTCCCCATGGCAAGCTGGACAAGCCTGTGCCCATCTGTGAAATGGGAATACTTTTCTACTCCCCAGAGATGGTGCTTACACTTACAAAAAGTCCCCAGTAGTCTCTGGACAGTGAGGGGCTTTGTTTCAACAAGCAGGAGTTCTCAAAGGTGCATAAATTTGCAGCAAGACGTGACTCCGAAGGCAGAGGGAGTGGTGCAATAGCCCTGACAGCGCTACGCTGCCAAAGACCCAACTGCAGCAACCTCCAGCAGATTTAGTATCAAAAGTTTCCCCCGTCAGCAGACTAATGGGCAGCACAGAGGGAGGAAAACATTTCCAGGCTAGTATTCTTTGGGGGTTTTGTTGCTTTTTTTAAATTTTTAATGGCTGTTCTGTGTATTTTCCCCTCGCACTCTAAACCTCTGCCATGGAACTTAAATCTTGTTTAACTAGATTCATTTAAAACTGTTTTTACAAACCCCAAAGAGTTTCTTTCCAGCTTGCTAGTTGCACGCAAAATGTATGAATTACCGAATGTAGGTATTTTCCAGCATCCAGGAGGAAACCCGAGAGTAAAAGCATGCTTCTTGTTTTTAAAATACCTCCTTAAAAAACCTTTAGAAGTTATTTAATACTGTTTTCAAGAAGTCCGCGGTATCTCTGTAATCATACATTCTGTGGCAAGAGTAGGAATTCAGGAATCCAGCTCTCCTTGCACGTAGCACCATGCACGCACACCTATAAGCAAGTCAACAACCACAGTGACAAGCAGGGCTGTTCTAAGTTTGGGAACTAACGCTGCAGTTTTTTTGGAGACCATCAGCAGCATGTTTCTGCTGTTTTAGCGACGTACGCACACGCTCGGCTCCCAAACCAGATTCTCCCTTTCTGCTCTTCTACTGGATGACATTTCTCCCCGGCAGGACTTGGTCATCAACCTTTCTGAACCCTGAAACGAAAACCCCAGTGCTGTCCCTACCCCACCTAAAAAGCACACCACATTCTCCACAAACCAGGACATAAAAACAACATTTATTCTCTTTCTGCACCCCCCAGCCCTGCTGACCTGGCCCGACCAACCTATGACACTGCACCACCTCCCTAACACCGAATGCCAAAACCTTTGCTCCCCATCTTCCACACTCACCTCAGCTTCCCAAAGCAGGACTCACCGCACATCCTCATCCACCATCTCCATCCTCTCTCCTCTACGACCTCAATCAGAAGTGCAAGCAGACCTGCAAACCCCAATTTTATGGCTCTTTGCAGGTGCTGACAACTCCTGAGCGCCACCACAAGGACCCACCTACACCAAGGGTTCCGCAATAGCTTGCTCACATTCAGCATTGGGAATTACTGCCTTTGCGTCGCAAAATACCCCGTTTTGAAGCAGTCTGCATACCACGAGTGTATGCATGCCACAGTTCAGGAACCTCTGCTCTAAAGAACGAAAGCCATCAGATGCCTGTCATCAGAGCTACTTGTCAATGACGCAGAGGCTGCTGGAGCCAAGCCTCTTGAGGTTTGCTGGCAAATTCAAGGAAAGTTGCACCCAATTTAATAAATCCACAAACACAACCAGAGCGGTCGAGTGCACCAGGTACTTGAGAATAACCTGTCAAGTGCCTTTTACTTTTCACTAACACCCTGCTACTTAGGCAAATTATCCAATTGCTGTGATTCTGCTTCATTCACCTGAAAAAATGAGTGCAAAAAAGGGAATAATATTTCTTTGTCTTGCAGGGGCATTACAAAAAGTAGCCAATACATGTGTGATGCTCCATTCATATCAAAAATGAATGTCATAAAGCAGCTTATCATCTAAAAACATTAGAAGAAAATTAAGTAGGTTGCAAAATCAAGCACTAAAAATTATAGAGTAACAGATTTATGATCATCTGTGCAACCTTAATCCGTTCCACTTTGTTAGTCCAACGCATACAGTGAGTAAGTCAGAGAATCTATGGAAAAATATCATGTGGCTACAAAATTGTAATTACAGTTGCATCTGTTTTTCCTAACTTTTGAATGTTCAGCTTTACAAACAAAATAGCTTTCTGACTTAATGGAACTTCCCAGGTTTTGGCTCTAGTCTGCAATATCAAATTGTACTTTTTTTGATATGCTGTATTGAAACATATTTCATCCACAACAGTATCAGAAAACTACATTAAATTATCACATTATGTGACATGGAAACAGATTTAACTAATAGAATTTAGGTAGTTTATTTTTCCATTTTCACTGCATTTGAAAAATAAACTAGATTAAAGTATATTTACCAGATAGTTATTTTCCATACAGCAAGCTTTGTATATACAACATTGTTTCCATTTCCAACAACAACAAAAGCGTAAAATCAGGCCAAATGCTATTTTCAATGGCATTTTTAAATTCATTAAAGCTTTTTTTCATTTATTTTGGGCCTTCAAAGGGATTATCACCACTGCATCTTCAAACACACAGAACTTCATGCCAACTCTGTCAAGTCTGGGTAAACTGTTTTAAAGGTTAAGGACACAACAATTAATCTAGCTGTCAAAGGTGCTGGGATCCCACAACTTCCACTATGCCTTCAGTGAATATTCCACACTGAAGGTAATCTGATTACACTAAAATATAAACCTGGGAATGACATTTCAGACACCCAGGGAAAACTCGCATAGAAGTTTTTTCACAAAGAACACTTAAAAACGACCTCTATAGAAAAATATTTGCTGGGACAATAGGATACAGCTGAAAGAGTATGAAGAAAGCTTGCAAACAGTATAAATACAAAGCATATTCTAAAACGCTGGATTTTCATAACCATAATTTAAAAGAAAGCAAGAGTTACGTGCTGCCAAAGGCAGAGCTGGTTTAAGTCCTTATTCCTACCCTGTGAGTCAGAGAGGCCCGAATAACATGGTGTTTTACCTGATCCTTCACCCGCAGCTCTCACTTATTCCATAAGCCAACATTCTTAAAATGACATTTGGAGACACGAACAGAGGTATTTTACACATTAGTTCCATTCCAAGAAATTCTAACTACTCATACAATAGCAAATTAGGCTTCACACTAATTACATTTCAATACACATAGGGGCTTTGTGCTCAACTTTACAGTAAGTTGAGATATAAGTACATTGTAAACGCTCAAGTTTCACATCCTCAGCAACACTGTGCATGCAGCATTTCATTATTAAATTTGAACTTAGAGGTCATATAAGAATGCAGCATGATCTGTTGGGTTCTGCTATAAAAGTTTCCAGAGTGTCCAGTTATCATTCCTTCAATCCTACAGCAGCATCTTCCATCACTAAAAAATACTATTCTGGTATTCACCTTTCAGCTGAGCGCCATTCGCAACTGGAGCATGGAAGAAAGTCTGGTGAACTCATCCTGCCAAGATTCCCTGTTAAAACTCTGCTTGGAAATCTCTGCTCATAAAAAAGAAACAGGTAGCATAACTGCCAGCTGTTCACAGAATTAGTGGGAAGACCCAGAACTCATCTTGTCAGCAATCACATTTAAGAAACGCATGAAAGACAAAGGGATCAAGCTTACACACCCAGTCTACAACAGGTTTAACTCTAGCTAGTTGTTTATTTTCACGCACCATTTTTCCAGTATGATTTAAAGTAACTGGTCACAAGCATGTGTCTAAATCCTTTTCAGGTTAGTCAGACTTTTGTTAAAAAAAAACCAAAACAAAACAACTTCAAAGACAGAGGCTGACTAGCACTTCCACTGAAAAGTTTTACCTCTCAAATTATTCAAGATCTCTGAAGTACATTGATAAAACTGGATGCAAAGTCTCAGATTAAGACCAAAACACAGGCTCTGGGGGAGAGAAGAAGAGAGAGAGGATAGGTAGTAAGTATGATATTCACAAGAAGTACGAAGAAAGGGAAGTTAAGCAGTCCAAGCTGCAACATTTCTTGTACAATTTACACACTAATCTGATTTAATGGTCTGAAAAGTTCAGGGCTTTTCTCTCCTATTTCTTCAATCCGGAAGTTATACAATGTTAACAGAAAAAGAAAAATAAGAGAGAAAAATATTTTTAGTTTTCATTGTTAAACTCTCAGTGCAGTTTTACTGAAAGATTATACTACCTGCTTTTTTTTATTATTATTGAAACAGCAAATACCATTCTGAAACCTTCTGGACAGGAGATCACCACGCTGGGGGCTGGAATCTCTCTCCCCTCCCAAGGCCCTTATTTCCAAAGACAGCATATGCTGCATAGAAGAGAAAACACTAACATTGGGTGTATAACTTTATCAACACCTAATCATTTTGATATGTGTGATACATATAATAATCATTTGATAATATCATTTGATCCCAGGGTAGTGTTGTGATCTAAACTTATCCCTCCACTCACAATTCAGGATCTGAATTCCACATATGTGGGAAAGCTACTGATTTGTTTGGGTTTTAAACAGTTCCTCATTCATAATTTCATCATACAAATAGAAGAATCAAGCCTACTTCTTGCCTTGTCTGGCATATTGCCTTATTTTTGAAATCTTCACACTCCAAAAATCCAAAAAAATGAGACCCTTGAGATTTCAGATGTCACATTAAAAAAAAAGGGGGAGCGGGGGGAGAAATTAAGCCAAAGAACACTGTTTTGAGCTTGTTCCGTAGCATATTCCATGACAGATAATTAAAAATAAACACAAAATAAACATAAATAGCTCAAAACAGACACTTTAATGATTTGTGTTCCAAAATAGCTAGTTGCAGGATCAGCCTTTACTGGGACATTTCTGACGCTTGTTTAAAACAGGACCTAACACTTAAGGATCTTTCCCCTCTGCAGAAAAACTCAAACACATCTAAGAGCCCCTCCACTGATTAGCTTTAAGAAGCTGACAATTTGTGGATCCTTAGAGCAAAATATGGATACTGTAGAGTTCATTAACCAAGGCAAGCCAGCAAACTGTTGACTTATATATTCACTGCACTGTTTTCCTTTCCTAGATCACCTTCCTGTAACTCACCAACTTACATCGGCTTCACTAAATCAAGGCAAATCTCTGAATGGACACACACTGGTTGAAACACGACTGCCAGGATAGCTTGCCTCAGCTTACAGAACATAATAAACCAGTAAGCGGGTTTAAACAGATTTAAGAACATCTATGCGCAGGTTTATCTAAGTTGGTTAACAAATCTACCTAGTTTAGGCCACGCAACCTTGTCCCTCAGACCCAAGCACTTGGGTGGGGATTCTCACTGCAAGGTCTGTGCACAAAATCCCATCCTCGCTTTTTCCCCACTCACCCAAGGACATCTAAGGGAAACATCCCACTGCTCCTTGTGCCGAGACCCATTGGAGTTGCTTCCCAGTCAACTGGGTCAACTGCACAAGAACCTACCTATCTTTTCAGGGGAAACAGCAGGAACAGTATTGCAGGATTATCAGCGCAGAAGCTATTTAGCCTGCGTTTTCCCTGCAGAGCGTACTGGCGCTAGCCCAAAGCCAAGCAAAGCCTAGTTTCTAACCTACATTCCCAGCCAGGTAAATTAGTTCAGGCTTAAAGAACCTCCAAACCAGTTCAGCAGTTTTTTTTTCCTTTGTAAATGACAGGAGCCCAGGTAAAACGCATGGTGCTGACACATCCTTTATACCTAGACCAGGCCTCCAAGTGCTCTAGAATTTGTCCCACAGCAAAGCCGCAGCGTTTCAAATGGTCAACTTTACATGGAGATGCTGCCGTAGTGGTAAAAACCTGTTCTGCATCACCCTGACTCACATGTGCAAGGCTAGGTATGCAAAGAGTTGAAGCTGTTTACAAGCAAGCCATAATTTTTAATATTGCTGCTACAGGCAAACATCCTATTCCAGATCCTGCTGCGCCAGGGGAAGAGGTTAAAGCTCCTGGCTGTTCTCAGACCGATCAGCAGAGCTACTCCTGTGAATCCTCCCTCGCCCGCCACGGCTCCAAAGGGCTGGATCAGCCCTGGCAGCGGGGAGGCAGGCAGGCAGGCAGAGGGCTCAGCCAGGCGTCGGCAGCACAACAGCAGGCAGTAACCCCCCAAAAGACCATAAAGCGCTGGTTCGCTTCAATGTTATTTTAAAAAAAAAACAACCAAAACTCCATATTTAGGCTGCTAATATGTTGTGACTACCAACTTTCCTGCTGCCCACCACCACCCAGCTGCTTCCCTGTCACAACTCCGCTCCTCTACCTCTTTATGTTTAGGCTGGAAGTTTTTGGAAGCAGAGTCCACTTTCACTCCATTTTTGCATCACTCCTACCCCACTGCAAATCTGGTCTGCGCCTGGGGTTCCTGGATACTGCAGCAATACAAATAACATAGAACCGCCAATAAAAATTGCTTGTTTGTATCTGCCAGCAATTAAAGCTCAGAGGTAGAATCAGTGGCCACACGCTATGGGGTATTACACACCGCGTTGGCCTTTCAGGAATACCTGGTTAAAATATTTACCTGTTAGTCCAAGCCCTTCCTGCTTAAAATCCTGTCTTTAAAGGCAGAATCTAACTTTAAAAACAATTGTTTTTTATTCCTCCTCTTTGATCAAAAAGATAAGAACCACGCTTCAAAGAAACACAGTCAACCAAGCAAAACAAGAATAACTCGTCATATAAATAGTTTCCTTATACAAAATATACTGTTTTTCAACTGGCAAACTATTTATGCAGGAGACAGGATATTTTTAGTAGCAGCACTCACACCTTCATTTCTGACAATCCCTGCAAAGTCTCATGCAAATTACCCCCCTCAGATTAGCAAGCAACAAGGTGCTGATCTCCAGCAGATCTGTTCCTTGAAAATATGCTTATATAATTAAGTAAGCCTAATAATCCTAAAGGCTTCCAATATTTGTTAACAGCCCACCCAACAACCATGCCAGGAGACCCAAGACAAGTCAACAGAGGGCACGTGTTCCCAAATGCAGACTTTTACAACGTGAGAATGACAGTGATATTGCTCCAATAAATCTACAGTGGAAGTGTATGACTAATTGTATGAATTAGTCATGCAGTTGTGAGCATGTGTCGTAGCATTATCAGAGGGCACGGCTCGGGGAAAACACGCATGCTAAAAATCAAAGTCGGCCCGTAGTGAATAAGGCCTGCCTTCTGAAGAGCCAAAACCCCCCGCTCGCCTCTCAGGAAGCCTATTTGTTTTGGAAGCAAGGATTTGTGCTGCCATATTGTTTGGCAACACGTTTCAAACAACAGATACCCATCTTGAGCAAATAAGTTGAGATTTAACATTTCATCATGCCCATCGGCTTTGAGCCAGGTGCAGTATTGCCAAAGTTACTACTGTTTATTATCTACCATCAAGAGCTGTTTGTCCCCTTAAGTGGCAACTTGAACTTTAATCATTTTCACAAAACAGCTCTGCAAAGCTTTGGATACTACACCCCTCACCAAGCTTCTCTGCAAATTTGTGGCTTTGTATCCGTCTTTTCCTGGTTTACAATGTTTTCTCTCCCCCTCCTCTGCAAGAGGCCTAGGAATACAGCTACAGATGCACCACATACTATGTATACTTCCATATGTAACATGTATTTTTTACTTTCTCTAGTATAAGCAAGCTGATGGCTGCAGCATAAAGAGTTCAGAACACATACACATTTACTGAAATATTCTGCAAGCAGAAGATCACAACCTCTAAACTGCGACGGGACAGCGTGTTTCCAGGAAAGTAAATGAAGCATCTTTTTTGTTCATATAAATTTACCATCTTGCTACTAGAACTCACCAGGTATATTACTCTTTACATATATATATATACACACACACACACAAAGTTTACACACACATATATATGTATATCCTGCTAGCCCACACAAACCCGGGTTTTTGGGTTTTTTGGTTTTTTTTTCAGTCTAAACCAACAACACAAAGAATACAAGCCATGAGACAGGGTGAAGAACATACAAGCACCACCCACACAAGTCCAATTTCCAGTTTTAATATACTTTGCTGTGTCACTCTTTTTTGGCTATGCCGTACTTGGGTAGTGAAAATGTGGTATCTCCTGTACACTGATTAAGCTTCCAGTGGCAGCAAGCAGCAGCCCTGGACGGCACTCCACACCTTTCCACCTTTGCAAACGCACCCTTTCGGGTGGAAAAAAAAAAAAAAAAAAATAATCGGGAGATCGTCACCCAAGGCGCACGACCCAGTTCTCAGCCGCTGAAAGGTCAAAACGCACCTAGGAAACTGGAGGACTTGAGCGTGTCTAGCAACCTACATCGGAAGGAAACAGCCTTTCCGCAACAGATTTTTCTACCGCTAAATGTCATATTCCAGCGGCCAAAGCCCCCCCCCGCTGCACAAACCAGGGCTACCGCTTGCATACGCACCGCCAGGTATTTGGGATTATTTGCAGTCTGCTGCTGGTCCATGTCTCCAAGAGAGAAACGAAGCAAATTTAGGGCAAGCACTCTGCTAGGAGCGAGGAGGCAGACGCCAGCTTCGCCACCAGCCTCCTGCAGAGCCCCCCCGAAGCCGGCAGCCCAGGCACCCCCTCCGAGGAGCCTGCTTCCCCGCACAACCCGCCTGACAACCCACCCCCTTCCCCGCTCCGGTGACCCCAAAACCCAGCCGGTACCTGACGGCCACCTCCGGTTCTCCCTGACCGACCGCCTCGGCGCTGAACTTAGCTCGCCTCCGCTGACACCCAGAACCGCCCCGCCGGGCTTGGGGGGTGGTTTTGGGGGACACAGACAGACTCAGACACACAATGTCACAGCCAGACAAAGAGCTGTCACCTAAAACGCCACCAAAAGGAGCGTCCTCCCTGGCCGGGGGGGGGTGCGGGGGTGTCCTCGGGCCCCCGCAGGCCCGTCTGCCTCCCCTCAGCCATCTTCCAGCCGGGAAGGGTGAGGAGGTGAGGTGGGGGTGGGGGTGAGGAGGAAAACTGCTTTTTCACTTTTTTAATCAACTTTAAATTAATAATAATAAAGGGGGGGTGTGTGAATATCGAGGAAAGGGAAGGCTGGGATTTAACCGCCCGAGGCAGGACGGGCTCCGCCGCGCAGGGTCCCCCCCGGGGCGGCTCTCCTCAGCCCCCCGCGGGGGAAGGAGGGCGGGAGAGAGGCGGGCGGGCGGGGAGGCCGCGGCGCCCCTCCGCGCTCCGCCCGCCGCCATAGCAGCCCGGGGCGGGCGGGCAGGCAGGCAGGGAGGGAAGGAGGGAAGGGGGGGGGGGCGGTCCGGTCCGGTCCGTCCCCCGTCGTCGTCGTTCCCCCCCGCGCCGTGACAGCTGCACCTCCCCGCAGACCGGGGGACTGCGGCGGGGGCCGGCGTGCCGGCCCCGCCAGACACACCCCCGCCCTGCGCGGCGGGGCAGCCCCGGCCTGCCTGCCTGCCTGTCCCCGTCCCCACACCGCGCCCGCCCGCCCGCCCGCCTGCCCTCCTTCCCTCCCTCCCTCCCGCCCCGCCGCCAGCTGCGGCGCGGCCGGGCGCCACTCACCTGCCGCCGCTGCCTGGGTGACAGCCGCCTCCCCCCGCCGGGGCTGAGGCCGCGGAGCTTCCACGGGCAAACGCGACAGCGACTCCCCCGGCCAGGCGGCGGGGGCGGCCCCGGGGGGGTGGTGGTGGTGGTGGTGGTGGTGGTGGGGTGTTGGTGTGCTGCCGGTTCGCAGCAGTCCCCGCCGCGATCGCGGTGACCGGAGCGGTGGTGGTGGTGGTGGTGGCGGCGGGCGCTGCTGGGGGCCCCGGTTCCCGCTACGGGGCTCCCGGGCACCCGGGGCCCCTTGCCTGGGCGGCGCGGCGCGGCTGCGGGGCTCCGGCTTCGCTCGCCGCTCTCCCTCCCGGCGGGACGGGGCGGAGCTGCTGGGTACAGAGAACGAGGGGGGCGGTGTCGGAGGAGGCCGCCGCGGCCCGGCCCGCATCCCTCCTCCTCCTCCTCCTCCAGTCAGTCGCTGCTGGCCGCCATCTTCCTTCTCCCCCCGCGGCCCGACCCGGGCGGAGGCGTTGGGGAAGCCGCGGTCCCTCGGCCGCCACCCCGCCCCGGGAAGGGGGCAGGAGGAGGCGGGCGCCATCTTGTTGGCACAGCGGGTGCCCGGGGGGGCCTGCCCGTCGGCGGCCGGGCGGGGACGGAACGACCCTGCCTCGCCGACCCGGGACCCCCTCTGCTACCGGCATCACCCATGTCCCCACAGCGGCCTCAGCCTCGGGTCTGCCCTCCTCACCCCTCGCCCGGGCTGAGGCACGGCTGCCCCGCCAACCTCAAACCCAGGCCCCAGCTCCGCCAGCCCGACCCGTCCCTCAGGGTGAAGAGGCCTTCGCCGGACTCGGGGGGGGGGGGTTCTCCTCATCCTTCTCACCCAGCCGGAGCTGCTGTCACCGAGCTGAGGCATCCTGTGCTAGAAGTTAACCTGTCGGGTTTTGTTTCCCCGTCGCCTTCCCCAGCGAGGCTTCAAGGAAGACTTAAAAGGCCTGCACGGTGCGTTAGCGTTGGTCTCCATCTAGGCGTCAAAAGGGCCGAGGCGTGCCTCGGATCAGCCGGGAACACCAGGATGAAGTTCAGTTAGCAGTATGGGGTGATAGATGGTCCCACGCAGACCTCGACCCACTGTTTGGTCTCCTCGCTGCCATTTTCAGCTATTTCCATGCAAAGCTGCCGCACACGGAACAGTCACCATTGCTCTGTCAACTATTTTATCACATTCTGGCTGTATCTGGTTACATTATTCATCCTCTCTGTGGAACTGCGAAATCCCCGAACACCTCATGTGTCATGAGGCAAAACAACTCCGTGGGTTGCATAGTTAAAATAAACCAGAGCTTCAGGTGGCTCGTTTTCCTCCATGGGGGCTCTTTATTCCTCAAGGGCTAGAGAGTGCCTGTGTTACAACAAAACATATTGGCCTTAAAAGGCGCAGTGAAACACACAACATCGCAAATCTGCCTGGTGTGGTCACCCACATCGTTATCTGATCGGGATTTTTGCCTTCCACAGAAACCTGTGCCTTTCTTGGGGTCCACACAGTTATCTCTGAGGTTCCCTGCTTCCTAGAAAAAGCCCCTGCGAGCTGTATTTCCTAACTGCCTCCTTATCTCTGGAGCACCTGGGAACAGGATGGGCAGGATGAGCCTGAGTTAACCCTTCGGCAGGTAAAGGGCCAGGGGATATGGATCGCAGGGTTATTAGTTGCTTTCTGTCATTTGGGGATCAATAAGACACTTCCTGGGCTATTTTATATTCATCCCAACCTGGTTAACTCTAGGTGCATTTGTATAAAAAACACCCTATGTTTTGTCAATCTTCAAGTAGACAAATAGTTAGCGAACTTTTTTTTAGAAGAATTTCAGGCCTGTGCGTGTGAATAAAAGCATCAAAATGACCAGGGAAGCTGTGGAGAAATAAGAGAGAGGAGAGCAGTGACCTGAGATCGGGCACCCACTGCAAATCCTCTGCTGCAAAACTCATGGTGTCCACGAGGTAACGAAGGAATGCTTCTGATTCTCCTTTAATTGCATTCTTGGTAGGGGCTGAGGCAACATTAACAGCCGCTGCATGCTGCTGCATGACCCTTCATTGCAACACATCTAGGTGGAAGTGCTAATAGATTCCTTCTGGTCCTGTTCACTTCATGACAGCAGCTAGGGAAGGAAGCTGTCTAAAATTCCCCGAGTCTTCCTGAGCTGCCAGCTCTCCACTGCCTCTGCAGGCTATGCCCACTTTGGTTTTATTCAGGCAGAAAATGCTCAGCCTTCACGACTAATACAGAGCTTGATGTTAGAGTATTTCCCCTCCATGAATTCCTCACGAGTAAGTAATATATTAGCTAATCTCAGGCAGTAGGGACATTGTAATTTTTTAGTGATATTAGCACTGAGAAGTATAAAACCATTTTTATTACTTTAATCTGCAAGTTAATTTTTAAATGGAATGCAGGTATAAACAATGCCATTTTTAAGTACATTACAGAGCTGTCAGGCTTTGACAATTTAAATGAATGAGACTTCAAAATGTATTATGGAAAAGATTAAATGTCTCATTGAAATACACATGAAATAAAAATGAAATCCATCAGCAAAATGAAATTATTTCAAAACTTCCTAGAATTAAATCCAAAACAAAGGCCTCTCCCACCAGGTAAGTGATACTTTAAAGTGAGGCTTTATCTGAGAGCAGCTTTAATTTCCAACTGACTTCAAATGACAAATAATTTACTCTTGTTAGATCTTTCTAGCCTGAGCACTTTGTAAAACAAGATGATTTGATTATCTTCATTTTACATGTACAAAGCAGTGTTTAAGAGGTTTAAGTGGGGGTCAAGCAACAAGTGAGAGATGGAATCACCAACCAAAACAGCGTCAAGGTCTTCTGGTTGTCCTGTTTCCTGCCACAAGCCCTCTGTGTGATGCTGTCTTTTGTAGCCCATTTTTCTGTACAACTTACTTGGGCTAAAGGCCATTTTCAGGCTTTACTTCAGTTTATGAAGCAGCCTGTTTTAAGAGTTTCTTATAAGCCACAAGTAGCCACAGTACAGTCGTTAATCTAAGAAGGCAAAATTAAAAGTATGGAGTTCTTTAAAGCTTCTTGGCAAAACTCAGCATTGTAATTAGTAATAAATAATTTCTTTGATGATAGTATTGCTCCACTTAGTACGCATGTGGTTCTTTAGAGCTCCACCTAACTTCTGAATATGGGCTTGACTGTTTCCTGCTGAGCCCTTGAGGAGTGCTGAGCTCCTCCATTACTAGTGACTTACTTATCCCTTTAAAATGTCATAGAAATGTTAAGATTGGTCTAAATGGGGGGTTGAATAGGAATGCCGGGTGTGGGAGCACTGGGAGGAACTAATGGCAGGAGAAGAGTATGAGAATGTCGTTTGATGATGGCATGTGGACTAGCAGGTCACCAGGATTGCAGCATGCGTCTGCCTGCATGGACCCTGTCTACCTGTGGGCAGGCCAAGGACTCAGAGGAGGAAGGTCTCTCCAGAGGGTGAAGCATTGCTATCAGCTCCTACGACTGCTAAAAGCAATGTATTGGGTTTGCATTGCAAGGTTTTGGTAGCAGGGGGGCTACAGGGGTGGCTTCTGTGAGAAGATGCCAGAAGCTTCCCCCGTGTCCGACAGAGTCAATGCCAGCCGGCTCCAAGACAGACCCGCCGCTGGCCAAGGCCGAGCCCATCAGTGACAGTGGTAGCACCTCTGGGATCACAGATTTAAGAAGGAAAAAAAAAGTTGCTGTGGAACAGAAACTGCAGTCAGAGAGAGAGGAGTGAGAATATGGGAGAGCCCCAGCCCTGCAGACCCCCAGGTCGGTGCAGAAGGAGGGGGAGGAGATGGTCCAGGCGCCGGAGCAGAGATTCCCCTGCAGCCTGTGGGGAAGACCATGGTGAGGCAGGCTGCCCCCCTGCAGCCCAGGGAGGTCCACGGGGGAGCAGATCTCCACCTGCAGCCCGGGGAGGACCCCACGCCGGAGCAGGGGGATGCCCGAAGGAGGCTGTGACCCCGTGGGAAGCCCGCGCTGGAGCAGGCTCCTGGCAGAACCTGCGGACCCGTGCAGAGAGGAGCCCGTGCTGGAGCAGGTTTGCTGCCAAGACTTGTGACCCCATGGAAAGGACCCACGCTGGAGCAGTCTGTGCCTGAAGGACTGCAGCCCATGGAAAGGACCCACGCTGGAGCAGTTTGTGAAGAACTGCGGCCTGTGGGAAGGACTCACATTGGAGAAGTTTGTGGAGAACTGTCTCCGGTGGGAGGGACCCCACACCAGAGCAGGGGACGAGTGAGGAGTTCTGCCCCTGAGGAGGAAGGAGCGGCAGAGACAACGTGTGATGAACTGACTGCAACCCCCATTCCCTGTCCCCCTGCGCCACTGAGGGGGAGGAGGTGGAGAAAATCGGGAGTGGAGTTGAGCCCAGGAGAAGGGAGGGGTGGGGAGAAGGTGTTTTAAGATTTGGTTTTGTTTCTCATTATCCTGCTCTGATTTGATTGGCAATAAATTAATTTTTCCCCAAGTCAAGTCTGTTTTGCCCACGATGGTAATTAGTGAGTGATCTCTCCCTGTCCGTATCTCGACCCACAAGCCTTTCATTATATTTTCTCTCCCCTGTCCAGCTGAGGAGGGGAGTGATAGTGCGGCTTTGGCGGGCACCTGGTGTCCAGCCAGGGTCAACCCACGACAAGCCAGCACGTGGAAGAATTGTGACCTGAGGACAAACACCCTTTGTCCTCCAGCTGATCCTGAGATGAGACAGAGCAATGGACACAAGCACTTCGGCACCTGAAGGTACTACCTGGACGCTACGTGGTGCTTCGGAGCATGCATGAGAATATGATTGTTTTAATTTTTTTCCCACCTCCTCAGGTCTCAGGTGCAGGTGGGCTATGTTGTCGCTGCAGCGTTTTGCCATCATTTCCTGTGCGACAGCCTTTTTGCTAGTGTTCAAGACCACCAAAAGATACAAAGGTTTGGGTTTTTACACAGCAGAGGGTGCATTTCACTAAAAAAAAAAGCTCCTAGCCAAGAGCAGGACACTTTTAACACACTGATTTAACACCTTTTCCGAACCTCTTACTTTTACAACTTTGCAAACACGCTTCAGCCGAAATTAATACACAACCCCATTAAGGTTAATGAGTTGTTTCGCATTCAGACACCCACTTAGCCCATGCCGGTTCTTGCAAGCACCTTGGCCTAGCTGCAGTCTGCAGGGCTGAGATGAGAGCGGCGGCACTCCTGGGAGGAAATCCTTCCCCAGGATGGTTGTTGGAGCCAGCGCCTGCTCCCAGCACCACTCGGGGAAGCCTTAATGAAAAGCAGCTCATCAGCAGTTACGTAACCTAATGATAATCCGGCTCAGGCCGGGCAATACTTAAAGCCACAGCGTCTCTCTGCCGTGACCTATTTTATGCTCGATGCAAGGGCAAAAGTATGTGGTTTGTAACTTTGCTGGGTCTTTTACGGCAGAGTTATTGCCTGTCAGTAGAAAAGCCTCCTGTGCACGTTTCTTCTGCTTTCCTGGCTGCAAAGCAACCGCTTCGGATTTGTCACTGCCTTTTTGCAGTATCAGCTCCAAGCACAGGCACAACAGAGAGCAAATTGTAAACAATTAAAAGGAAAACAGTTAATGTCCTGCAGGAAATGCGGCATACTTTAATTTCAGCTTCAGAAGTTGCAGAGGGTCCAGGGGTATGTTGCAAACACTTCTAATGCCATGTTGAACCACATAGAAAGCTTTTGTGCTTTTATTAGAGCTCTGAGAACAAATTCCACGTTCCAGGGTCATATTTACATTTGACTTAAGAAATTAATTAAGATGGCACTGGCATAACTCAAACTTGTACGACTGACCAGCCCCCTGTAATCATTTTTGTACCTCTCAATCTGCAGAAGTATCAACAAGAGATTAAACACAGAGATGTTGATTCAGATCTCAGTATTTAATCTGACCACAGATGGTGTCAAAAGAGGGACAGCCATACAAAATAGCAACAGATTTTTTTCCTAAACAATCGCTTTTTTGTTTAATAAAGATAGAGGACAAGTGGCCAAATTTAAAATACAGAGGAAATCTCAGTTTCCTACAGTTCCTCTCCTAGAGAGCTTTGAAGCATTATTAATGGGCTGATTTCTGTTAATGATTAATAATGTGTTTATATTTATGTACTTAACTAAAGTTATTAGTGTTACTATTAATAATTCCTATCTTTCATAGGATAAATACTCCATTCCTTATAATGCTGGACGAGTTAATGACACAGCTGGTTGCAAATAGGAGGTTGTAGTGTTACGCGAACTAAGAAATACTGCCTGTTACACGTAGGTTTACTCATTTTGGATGACACATGTTTACACAGAACCCTGTTGTTTTCAAGTCGGTGATATCAAAGCTTTGTACTTACTGCCACAAAGAATACCAGGCTTTGCAAAAATATACTACCACGCATGGTACTTAGTGCTGATGGATTGCTAGAGCAGACCATGTGGATCTGCTGATCTCTTATGAGTTGAAAAAGTTGCTCAAGCTAATTCAGAGCATTTTTTAAAAGCTGGTTTTTAATGCCCAACATTAGACAGCTTAAGGTCAGAAATTAAATTACTTGTTAAAAGATTTACAAAACTTCACGTTGGTAGAAATATTTCAAGACATTTGAAAGGAATAATAATAATAATAATTTTAAAAATTGTGGTGATTGTGTTTGTTGGCTTTTGAAACGTCTTCCTGTGGAGCCTGCAACCAAAACACTGCTGCATTGTACTAGCATTTAAGAAACAGAAAGTGTACCTAAATTTAGATTATTAAAATAGTGTGGCTGATTATAAAGTCTAAAGGGAAATCATGTCACCTCATTTCCGTATCTCATCTGAGCAAAAGGCTAAATAAAAGGGGATGGGGAAATAACACTTTTTCGGTTTTAGTCATCTCAAGTATTACTAATCACAGAAGTAAATATATTTTTAAATGCATTTAAATATGCCTCAGAGCCTTTTAAAGTGGACTCATCAGATGTGAAGGAGTTGGTTCTAGATGATTAAGGGTTAAGGGGTAAGGGTTAAACAGCTCCTGTCAGCCAGGTGAAGGTACCAAGCCCTTGCACAGGTCAGCTGTGCTGGGTCAGATCACCTCGGTATCAGTGCCTGTGTTTGCGATTCAACCCTGCTTGTAATGTGCTTGGCTAATTGGATAAAACTGAATATAGAAGAAAAGAGTATTTTCTCATTCTTTCCTGATGGTATTTTTTTGTCGTTGGCTTTTAGGTGGCCTGCATAAAAAAGAATTGATTGTTTCAGTCTGTTGGTAAGTGGAATGATAACTCCCATCAGAGTTGGTATAACTTGTCCTTTTTTGGCAATCACGCCAGAGAGACCAAGTGCTGAACAGGGAATAAAGCAGAGCTATTCTCTAACCCTGTAGAGATGATCCCACTGAGAACCCCCTCTATTTACTCATCTGCACTTAAAGACTGTCAGTTTTATTCAGATATCTACTCAGTCTGTGAAATACTTTTCCTTAACCTACTTTTAATGCCTTTGAAGTATCATCTGCTTCACTAGTTTGAAGAGCACTAAAGCCCTCATGCAGCCAATAGGCACTTAAGTGCTTACGTTTAAACCCATGAGTAGCTCCGTGAGGCACACAAGACCTGCCGCCGTTAGACAGACCTGTCAGTCCATCTACTTCACTCCGTTGTTTCTAACAGCACGCAACAGCAGATTCCTGCTCCTACGCCTCGCCTCCATCTCCGCCCGCTCAATGCGTTAGGAAGAGGGAAGAGGGCTGATGCTACCACAGCAACTTCCCCGCTCACTGGGGATCCTGAATCGTCGCGGGTACCACCACCAGTGCTCCCACCACCACGGCAATCACCAGGTTTCTGTTGCGTCTGTCCCTGTCGATAGAGGTTTAACACAAAATCTTTCCCCTTGCCTAACCGTTAGGAGGGGCACTGCACCTTGAAGCACGAGGAGGAAGAAAAAACATTTTTTCCAAAAAACTTTGTTGGCCTTCTCTACGAGGGTCCTGGGTATCTTGTTAACCTCAAAAATGCCTCAGCCTGCCTGGGGTCTGCTAAGCTCCTGGCCTCCATGAAATCCTCTGCAGTTAATTAGGTCCTTAGCTGTACCAGAGACCCCTGCAGAGGCAGATGCGTTAACCTGGATAACAGATGCACCAGAAGTGATTAGAAATGCAGGAGAAAACAGGGGAAGCAGTCAAGGAGAGAAGAAAGAGGTAAAGGTGGTGCTTCAGGAGTACAAAATGCAGGATAAATGGGAAGCAGTGTTTGTAGTTAAAGGGGATGAGCTCTTTGTCATTTCAAATCAACAAAGTACAAAGGGAGGATGGGTACCCTTGTCACAACCTGAAATTCATAGATCATGAACAAAATGTTCTCCATTTTGTCCTCCACAGGTAGCGCAGAAGAAGAACAAAGAGCCATTGAATATTAAATGTTGGCTTTCTCTGCTTTAATTGTTTTTCTTTCACCATTTGTGTATAGTTAATAACTTTTTGGTCAACTGCTATAGCTGAAGTCAGAAGCGAGAAAGGAACTGGAACAGAGCAAGGGCCGGGAAAATTTGAAAGCAATTCCAATGTCAAACATGGGCAACTGTTTCTGTTGGTGAAGGTGCCTCCTCCTACTGGTAATTCTAACCCCTTCCACTGCTTTGATGGTGACAAAGTTGTTGCAATGGATCACTAACATTGTTAACACTTCAGGGTGCTGCAGTTTCTGAGTTTCTGGAAGGTACGATGGGAGGGTTAAAAATGGTAATAACCTAACTTGGAGAGGTTATCCTTATTCCAACTGGTTGAAATATTAGTGTAAATGAGAGGAATTATATTGGAGCTTGGACATCTAAGTGACCTGAGATACGTGAATGGAGAATACCACAACCTAAGGTTAAACTGAATGTAAAATCCCAGAATACAGTGGTAACTGAAACCAGGAATGAGGCATGTTTAGATCATGGCTTTCTCCTTTTGAAATCAGGGATCCTTCCTGAGAAAAAGAAACCCGGAGGTTTAGCAATACAAGACTTCCCCTCAGTGGCAACAAGGCAGCAGGGTGCCCTGCTGTTGGATCACAAAAAATATTTAGATTTTTTTCGATGGCAAAGTCCAGCAAAAATGTGGCCCCTAAGTAAAGGAAATTTACAGCATGAACTCACAACTGGTTTGGGTGTAATGGTATACAACGTTGCGAGAGGCCTAAGTGATACTGTTTTATGAGCTGAAAGTTTTTAACTCCTTCGTTATAGAAACTCTAACCAAGAACTGCCTAAATTAGGAGGTACTACACATCATGTTCAGTGACAGCAAATGTCAAATTTAGGAATCGAATGAAAATTTAATGAAGTCATATTGCGATCATAAAATATGGACCAAAAGCAAAAGAAATTTGTATTTTTTTTACAATAAGAAGGATTAAAACTGGAGAGTATTTTTAGCATTACTACAGCTTGTTCCTAAATGCAACTGTTTGCTGTTGAGACTACTGATAGCTCAGTAGGATCTCTCAGCAATGGCCTCTTACCACAAAAATACCTATCACCATAAACATATATTATGTAAAAACTGATGTCCAGGTTGATTTAAGTTCCAATCCCGGAAATGAAATGGGACCACATTATTAAGGGATGTGAGCTAAGGTATTACGCATACAAAAAAAAAATGACTGCCAGAAAATGTATGTCTGGGCAAACTGCACTCACATTACCCCAAATGATTTATCAGTCACTATGGCTGGTCAATATTAAAGCTCAATAGTTTGGGAACAGTGTAGTGACAGATTTAGAAATACACTGTGAAAATGGAATTAAATAGGTCCTACTAAATACGGTCTGAAAGATCTTGCGCTCCTGCTGAGGGAATAACTACTTGTGTGTGGCACCAACTAGTAGTTAATGATTCTCAGATACGTGACACAGGAGATGAGAGCTCTGTTTATGTTGTTTCTCTGTATCCCCTTTGGTGGGGGTCACATCAAATAGCTGACACCCCCCCGCAGTGAAATGTGTGTGTAATGTCTCTAATGCAGAAAAAGAGGTAAAACACATGCAGCATTCACCCTCTGGTACAGCCAAGACCATCTAGTATAGGATCCCTTGAGTAAACTTACTACTGAGTTGCAACAAATAGAGTGAGGAGCTAAAGTGTTAGCAAACTAACAGTCAGCAAGAAATCTTTCTATGAAGTTAGTTTAAGAGTTGGTCACCCAAAGCCATAGCTGCACTGCAGTTAGCTTAGCATCCTGTAATTGTCCTAGTTGGGCCTAAATATCATCTTTTGTTCTCGTCTCGTAACGAAATAGCATCGGTTTGCCCTCGCGTACTATTTAATATTGTTAGGGGGATCATGCTCATTGCCATGGGCAGCTCTGAATCCCCTCCAGTCCAGCAATACCCCATTTGAGACATGCAGCTGTGAGTTTCCACAAAGACGCTATATATGATTCCTCTATGTACTATCTTTTGTGTAACCAAAGAATTTGCTTGCTTGTTTTCTACCAAATTGCTTACTGAGCAGAGCTCTTCACAGAGCTGTCTACAATGATGTGCTTGTCCTTTTCCTCAAAGATGTAGCTGAAGAGTAGTTTTTCTCCCAGTGCATATTCCATTGCAGTTCTCACCAACGTTACCTGCCACCATGTTGTGGCTGATTTGATTTGCATTGATTCCTTTGAAAAACACCTTTGTGTTTTCTCTAGACACTGCTGAACCGAGCCTCACCTGCAAATCCTATCTTTACTGCACCTCTCCCAATCAGGCTTTTAATAAATGCATTAAAATCTAGACACACTGCAGAATCCTAAGTAGCAGTAATGTTAGCCTTGTAGTCAAGATGAAAAACAAACATTTATTTCTACTTTTTGTTTCTAGTCTCCTAACAGCTTTTTAATGCAGGATTCCAGCTCCCTGACTTCGGGAGAGCCAGCGCTGTGCTGCCATGCAAGCGTGCAGGTGAGCTGTTGGGAGACCAAGAAAAAGGGAAGGACAAGGAAACATCAGTTCAGAAGGAGGAAAGAAAAGACCTTAGTGGTGCAGAAAGAAACCACGCCATGTCCATATTGAAGGGGAATGACTGCAACAGAGAGGAAGACGGAGAAATAAAAGTCAGATTGGAAGAACCCTGGGAATAAGGAGAAGTAGTAGGGAGAGGAGAAACTGGAGATCATGTCTTCATTTAAAAGCAGAAACTCTGTGTGATCCGGGGTAGTTGTGTATGCCTGGATCCATCCCGTCTCATTTTAGCACTCACTGCAGCACCCAGGCTTCCTAAGCAAGTTGCCCCATCCACCTTCAACGCCCAGAGCCCCTGGGCAAGCTGTCCCCTTGGGATCTGTCTTGGCTCTTCCCTGTGCAGCCAGGTCTCTAATTTCCACCCCACCACCAGGCGTCTTAACACCAGCGGACACAAATCCCTGCCTCGATTCCTCTAAGCCGCACACCTTAGTCTGCAAAATGGTGGCAACAGAATTTCTCTTCCATGGGGGTGTTGTTGTAAGGATGGATTTGGAAATGATTGGGAGGCATTTGGGCACTCTGTTGGTAGAGACTCAAAGGAGGACAGAGGCAAAAGAGAGTGGAGAAAAGAAATAGTGAGAAACAGGAAGAATTCATGGTCAGTAGGAAAAGAACTGCATCTCATGGAGAGCATTTTAAAGAAGCAGAGGGATGAAAACCAGTCTGAAGAAAACACATTAAATGAGGAAAATTGCAACAACAAAAAAGTGGAGAATAGGAAGAGAAAAAGAAGGAAAGCCCACAGGGACCATAAAGCGATTCTTTATTTTTATGGAGACTTTCCACTTCTTTATTCAATTTTTTGAATGCAAGTTTTGTTAGTGGTTTTGGCTCTGCCCTTGCAAACAAATCAGGCAGCACTACCAACAGCAGACTGGGAGGAGGTGAGATGCTCTTGGAAGTTGCACATCATCTTCTTTCTCCTCCTGAAAAGCTGGCTGGGTTAACCCCACTGTTGGGAAGATCTGCCAAGAGGCCATGGATGCTGGTATTATAGTTGTTGATTGGCTTCTTAGAAAGCATAACCTTACTCTGTATAGGCCATTTTTGCAGGGTCTACCTTGCTGAAAAGACAGAGAAAATACTGTAGGCAAAGGTTGATGCGCTTCCATTACTGATATGACACCTCCTCATGGGAAAGTGCACGTTGATGTTACGTTGGCTACAAAGTAAAAATTAATTACAGTTGGACTCGATGATCTTAAAGCTCTTTTCCAACCTAAATGATTCTATAAATAGACTATAAAATAGCATATAAAATACAGATTATAAAACCAGCACCATACAGTTGGAAATATCCATATATCAAATGTTTCTTTGTCCCAAAATTTTGTGCAACTGTTGAAAACATCTTGATAAACACGGTTTGGGGTAATTGGGGAAATTCTGGTGCTAGAGAGTTATGCCAGAGGATATTACCTAAACTAAGAGTACAGGGCTTGGGTCTTCAGGATTTTGCCATACCCATTTACACATGTGTTTATGCTGGGAGGGAGGGGAAGAGGTTCTTCATGCTTTGCTCAGCAAAGGAAGGCAGAGTTTGTCCTGGGAGGGCCCTCATGGTATTTTCTTGCTGTGAAGGGCTGAGGAATATGCTTGCAGAAGCCAGGCAGATTTTGCATTGGAAGGACAGAGCTGGGAGCTGGGGATGGGAATGGTGGACATGGCTAGGCTGCAGACGTGACTTTAAAGTCTGAGAAAGTCGCTGAACTTGCCTGTGTCTGTCTCCTCACTGATAGAACTGAGGATAACAATACTTAGTGAAGTAGCAGATTACAAGGTTTAATTTGTATTTGCATAGTGTTTTAAGATCCTGGCATCAAAATGTTGCTCCTTAGCTCAGGGGAGAAACTTTTCTCTGTGTCAGGATTTCTCCCCGGCACGTCTCAGGTTCTTTTTTGTTGGTTTCTTGGTTTTTTTAACTCTACCTCCCTGTTCCCTTAGAGGTTTGATTTCTCATCTTTGTACTTGATCTTCTACATCAGAGAACTACTGCTGCTACAGCCATGCAGCGCTCTCTCTGCCCATGCAGATGACAAATTAATCTAACATTTCACGTCAGAGAAATACTTATTATTTCTTCCATCCCTTTTGTTCTCATAGTCACAGCACTTCTCGAATCGTGCGGCTGGCATCCCCAGGGAAGCTCTGCTTTCTTCCCAGAGAGACCACAGCAAGTCCAAGGACAGTGAAAAATGGAATATTATTTTCTTGCTGGCTTAGTGATTTTCATTTAGGATTCAGCAAATGCAGAGCCATCTGCTATGTATGAAATATCCAATAATAGTTCTCCAGTTGCTGAATTCTGAGTAGAAACAAGCCAGCAAGGGAGGCAGAGAGCCCGGCTTGCCTCGAACCTCCTCTGCAAGCGTGCACAGGCAAACTGCACCAATGTCTTTGCCACCTGATCGTAGCGGTATTTCCAAAAATACAGGTAACTTGAAGACAGAACTGGAGGTCAGAGGAAGAGGACATTCAATTCTCCCTCTCTTGGTGATCCTATGTATTGCTTTTCTTTGTTTAATGGGTGTACGGCGACATGGTCCCTTACAAAACCTAAAATAACAGTGTTCTATTGTGGAAGGTCTGATTCTCTCCCACCAAAGGCAGTAGGACCTTCGTCAAACATAAAATCACTGGGAACAGGTTCAGGAGCTAAAATATTATCCCTAAGATCCAAGTCAATGGATGATAAGTGAAAAGAGATATAGAAATCTTGGCGGCAGGCGGCTTAGTGTATAAAAGCTACTTTCAGCTTTTCATGCCCAAATCCGCTTTGTTTCCCTGCAGACACACGGCACTTCGGGAGCTCCTTCCAACACACAGCTCTTTGCTTTCTGCTTCTTTCACTGAGCTTTCCTGCTTTTGCTGAAATTCCTTAATCTTCCCTCCTTTCCTGAAGTTAATACTGTGTTATCTGCCAAATTAGCTAATAGTACTGACTTAAGTCATTGGTTTTAGAGCTGTCGGGCTGCACAATTAAATGGGCATGATTCAAAGTTTTGCCAAAGCCACTGTTTTGGACTATCAGCACTGCTGGGCAGACCTTATCTGGACTGAGGACTTTAGCATTAGCACAGCCACTCTGATATAGTTAAATTGATGCAAACCTCATATTAATATAGAACTGGTGTAAATCACAGCTTGCAAAGAGTATAGTTTGTGAATACTTGACCTGCTAAAGGCTAGAGGCTGAGTTACAAGAAGCAAGGACTCATATTAGACAAATTCATGCCTAGGAGATCATAGATCCATAGAACATAGAACAGCCCAGGCTGGAAGGGACCTGGAAAGATCATCTGGCCCAGGGAAAGGAAGCCTAGACGGGATTATCTAGCACCCTGTCCAGTCAAGTCTTGAAAACCTGCAGCGATGGGGACCCCACCACATCCCTGGGGAGGTTGTTCCTGTGATTGATTGTGCTCACTGTAAAACAGGTCTTTCATTCCTACTTATTTTTCTTACTTTTCTTACTTTTTCTTGGCAGCTGTAATGACAAATGCAATTCTTTAGGTGCAAAACGAAGCTCTGGTTTCTGCAGCTCCATGGGGAGAGCTGGATTTTGCAGCAGATAGTTTGCCCACGCAACCGTGAATTTCACTGATTTCTGTAGATGAAAGAGCGGCTGTAATAAATCATAGGTGCAAGCCGAGAAGGAGGAGGACCCCAGCCCGGCGTGGAGACGGTGTTGGGCGCTGTGCCACGGGCAGGGCCGGTGCCGGCAGCCTCTGGGATGCTCCTGGGGCTGCACCTGGCAGAGGGGAGCAGCGACCTGCAGGCACCACCTGGGAAAGGATAACCCTTTATTTCATAGCCAGCCTCATCAGAATTAACATGAGCAGGAGGGGCAAAACGCAGCCATTTCCATCCGGTCCTCTCTGCAGGACTGATGTACAGGGGAGGTGATGTTCTGCAGGTAAGGTGATGCTCTGCAGAGAAGGCAAAGCAGGAAAAATCTTCCTGGATTACCCATAAATGTATATACATTTTTGTAAAAACCACAGGAAGTCGATCCGGTAGCGAGTGAGCAGACATGCATTTGCACACCCTCTCCGGCAGCAGCCCTGCTGCGAGAGGAGGGATGCTGAGAAGGAGAGAGGGGATGCAGCGACCCGCGGGGAGGTGGAGGAGGAGGAGTCCCCCAAGGAAGCACCCTGCCTGCACCCCATGGCATCCCACGTCCCCTGGGAAAGGCAAACTGGGGCTTTGCCTTGGTGGAGAAAAACCTGGTGCAAAGCTCAAAAGTAGAGATGCTGGGGTAATATAAAAGGCGGCTGTGTACTGATGTGATTTCTGCTAATAATTCAGCCCACATCAGTAAAATCTCCAAGAGTTTGCAGTTCACAAGTCTCTCCTTCACCCTCACAGGTTGAACAGCTTGATGCTTCACTAAGACAAGCAGCACAGGCATCTCCAAGCCAGACTCCTTTGGGTTTTCAGCTCTGACAAGGCATTTGCCCTTGGGAGAGCTACAAGGTTCAGGTTGCCTCTGCCAGGGAATGGGCAACGCTACCTCCCAAACTGGGCATCACGACCCCCAGCAGGACTTCTCCACTGCTACTGGAGGGTGTTATCTCTTTAGATGGTGTAAAAAGAGGGTGGGAGGTTGGAGGGTGACAGCCAGGAGCCAAGGCAGGAGCGCCAACCTTGTGCCAGCCCTTTTCCCATCATCTAATCATAGAATCATCGACTCACAGAATAGTTTGGGTGGGAAGGGACTTTAAAGGTCATCTAGTCCAACCCCCTGCCACGAGCAGGGACATCTTCAACCAGATCAGGTTGCTCAGAGCCCCGTCCAACCTGACCTTGGATGGTTCCAGGGATGGGGCATCGACCACCTCTCTGGGCAACCTGGGCCAGTGTCTCACCACCCTCAGCGTAAAAAAATCTCTTCCTTATTTCTAGTCTGAATCTGTCCTCTTTTAGTTTAAAACCGTTACCCCTTGTCTTATTGCTACAGGCCCTACTAAAAAAAAATCTGTATATCATGGTTAAAAAATGTATATCATGGTTCAAAGGAGGCTGGCAGAGTCAGCATAACTGTATGAGTTGTCCCCAGCACTCAGACTGCCCCTTGGAGCCCTAGGGAGGAGAAAGCAAACTGAGAAATGCCCTAATTTATATTAGGCTCATGGATTAGCAGAATGTAAGATAACGGTACAATCCGCTTGCACCATCCTCCAGTAACCAGCGTCACCATGTTTGCAGATAATGGGGCTGTTTCATTAGTAGCTAATGCCTGGGCCAGAAAACCCATCTATTTAAAACCATTAGTGGAATGGAAAAGGAACATCCTGTGGATTAGAAACAGTCTATACAAGCCCTGATTTTAGATTTTCCCTTTGGATGGAGTAGTTTTTCTTTTAGCCGCCTTAGATACCATCGTGCTGGGTATAATAATGAGATAAGCAGACTCAGACGCCGTTAAACAACAGATGAAAGATGCAGCCGTCATCATCGCTGAAGACGTCAGGCATGTGGTATTCCGAGTTATGTGACCTATGGGAGAATGACAAGAAAATCCTGAAATTTTATTCTAAAAAGGAAATCGTATGGCTATGAATGAATCTTTGTGCCGCTAACGAACCCCATTGCCAGAGCTTGGCTGGTATTTTAGGGGAAGCTAGTACATTGAGGGCAATAAAAATCATGCTCATTTTTATGTTTATGCAATTAAAAATACAAATGTGTGAGGGAAAACACTTTATCCCAGGAAAATTCCCTATCGCAGAGACTTGCTGGAGCACCTGCTTTATAGAGGGGCGTGAAAAACAAGGCACCAGTGAACTCACGAAGGCTGATGTAGATGGAACTGTGCCAGTAGATGAGTTTTCTTACTTTTGGGGATAATATTGTGGCTCTTGCTGTTAAAATCCCATCAATCCACTGCTGCCCAGCGAAGGTCGGTGCTGGGATGCCTGTGCGGGGAGCAGCAGTGGTGGCAGCTCTGCGGTGCAGCCGGGCGTTTTGGAGCTTGGGGCCAAATACCTTCCCACGCGAACCAGACCCGAGACAAGGAAAGCCACCCAGGAGCTCAGGGGAACACCCAGAGCCCACCGAATTTCTGCCATGCCCACGACACTGCTCAGGACAGCCTGTACATGCTGGGAACCCCTATTTTGGAGTTTCAAAGACATTGGTTTCATGGACAATACACCATTTCCCTGACTCCTGCACAGCCACCCACCTCCCCTCCATTTGCACCAGGTGCCAAATCACCTCCGGCATGTTTTGCACCTTGTTGCAGCGGGTGATGGCACAGGGGAAATCAAATCTACCGCACTCCCACAGGTCACGTCCATGCAGTGGTCTTTACTCCTGGCTCCAGTGTTTCCTACTCCCCAGACCCCTCTGAAGGACTGGGACCAGTTCACAGGAGACGCTGGACTGGGTTCCTTGGGAGCATATGGCTGGTGGGTGCATGGGACCCCATTTTCCACTGAAATTGGTGCGAGTTTGGCTCGTAGCAGGAAGCAGGAGTTCAGATTTCCTCAATTCATCTCCTGGCTCTTCATCACGGCTGTCACCGAGCCCTGGGAGCAGCAGCGAAGCTTTCCTGGGCAAATTGGCAGATGAGGGAAACTGGTGCGAATCCCTGAAGATCCCCAATTTCCTCAGCCTGCGGATCTGACCGAGGCTTCGCTCTCACCACCTTGTGTTGAAAGGGGGATAATTTTATTTACCTTCCTCCAAAGGATGTGGCAAGGGCAAGTGGTTTTGAATCTTGCTTTGGAGAGCAAATTGGGAAGTGTCACTATCTATGACTTCCCCCAAAATACAGCCCCTTCTAAGAGTAAATTTAAAAGGAGAATTAAATGTGAAAAGGCACCACTCCCACTATTAATTTCTTCGCTGCACTGTTCCCCTTCCTCTTTTATTCTGCCTCATTTTCAGTCCCTTGCCAACAGCTCCTTGGCAGCTCTCATAAAAGCAATTATCATCTTTACTAAAGTTTTTGCAGGTTTTTTTTTTTTTTCTTCATTCTGGAACTGAATATTCTCCGTAATGTCATTCTGTCAGTCCCAAACTTCGCCGGCTGCATCGCGCCTCCTGCTCCGGCTTTTCTGCCACGTGCCCTCCCTTGGCATTTCTGGGGTTGCTCAAGGAGCTTTTCTCTTTTGCTAGAGAAGATGCTCAACCCCACGCAGCCCCGAGATGCTTTTGATTGACCAGGACTTGGAAGAAATCCAAGGCATCACTCTGAGCGAAATTAAAAATACCACCTTGTCCATGGGTCTGGAGAAATTCATGTGCTTGAAGGGCAGGCGCTGCACCTCCAGGAGATGCTTTCAATAACCTCTAATTTTATTTTGGCCAAGGTTGTACCTGAGGAAGAGACAGGGAGCCCTGCTCTTTAGAGAAGCCGTCCTGATAAATCATCCAGATCAGACTCGCAGATCTGAATTTCTCCAGTTGGGGAAGTTCAGAATCGGAGCCAAATTGGCAATTTTGATCTAAATCCTCTCTTTTTGCTTTAATTACGTTTCCTGTTGGCTTCTTCTCTCATTCTAGACAGTGCGCAGGGTGACTCTGGGATAAGCAGACTATTACGCAGCTCTGATTTCCTTGGCCTGAAGGATGCTATTTTTCAGCTCATCTCGTTAAATAGCTGCTGTTCAGGGGCTGGGAAAGGCTGAACTTACCCCGCAGCGGGACTGCTGCCCTGGATGTCTCACCAGCATCCATCAGGAGCACCTGCCCAGATGCTGACATCTCCACTATCTCCTGAGCAGATGAAATAAATGGGGGAGAATTCAGCTCCAGGGTCTAAACTATGTTTGCAGCCAAGCAAGTCAACCTGTGCTTCGTCTACCATCAGCCAAGAGCTGATCAGTGGTGCCTGCGATGTCCCATCCAGCAATACTCATCCAGATGCTGTTTTGTCTGCTACTCATCCCCCATCCCACTTGAACACGTTCAACTGTACCCTTTAGTGTCTTTGTGCTATAACATCGTGTGTTCAAGGGTCCCAACAGGCGTCATGGGCCACAAAAATGGTCAGAAAGCTGGAGCACCTCTGCTGTGAGGACAGGCTAAGAGAGCTGGGGTTGTTCAGCCTGGAGAAGAGAAGTCTCCAGGGAGACCTTATTGCAGCCTGCCAGTACTTAAAGAGGGCTTAGAAGAAAGATGGAGACAGACTTTTTAGCAGGGCCTGTAGCAATAGGACAAGGGGTAATGGTTTTGAGCTAAGAGAGGACAGATTCAGACTGGATATAAGGAAGAAATTGTTTACGCTGAGGGTGGTGAGACACTGGCCCAGGTTGCCCAGAGAGGTGGTGGATGCCCCATCCCTGGAAACATCCAAGGTCAGGTTGGACGGGGCTCTGAGCAACCTGATCTGGTTGAAGATGTCCCTGCCTATGGCAGGGGGTTGGACTAGATGACCTTTAAGGGTCCCTTCCCACCCAAACCGTTCTGTGAGTCGATGATTCTAAGTGCAGTGGATGCTCTCAGAGATGCTGCTTCTCCTCCTGCCCCCTCTGCTCACTCCCCAGCATTTCACCTCCAGAAGCCACCGCAGAAAATGAAGAGCTTTCCCCAAAGTATGCCTTTGGGAAGCCACGCTTCGTTTGTTTATTGGTGGGTAACAGGCATCTTCCAGTGGTAATCCTGGATTCTCCCACTTTGCCCCAAAAATCTTGCATTGACAACACCTCTTTGTGGCCCCGCTGCTAAGCCAAAAATCCCCTCCCCGTTCTTATTTTTTGGTTGCAAAAAGGCCTGAAATAGGGATGTAACAGTGAAATGGTGAAAATCTTTGGGCTTCCAATGTTCTCCAGAAGGCTTTGGAGATGGGATAGGATCCCGGGCATCAGCACAGGCGGTGGGGGACAGATGTTCCTAATTGAGCCGTACGTGCCTCTTCCCTCTCCGACATCAGCTTGTTGCGGCGGTAGCTCTGCTTCCCTCATTCCCCTCCTGCGAGCTGGGATCAGACTGAGCGAAGCAGAGCTCGCGTGCAATATCAACGGGCGAGTGCAGTCGTTACAACCCGCTGTTACACTCAATTTTCTTTTGTAAGAAAGATTCCCTTCATCCTGCCGGCTGGCCGATGGCTGGTTATACTATACATCACTGCATATTTTCCACTTGAGATCAATACTGCAGTCCCCGGTCGCTTTGAAGAGCACTGCCGGCATCCTGCGGACCCCGGGTGCTTCACCAGGCATCGCTCGGGGAATAACACGAAGTAATTTTGCTTCCTCAGCCCCATCGCCATACCCCCCCTTGCTGTCATTTCTTCTTCTCCATCCCATCATCTTCAGGCAGAGCTCTGCCAACACTTTATTTTATTATATTCAATCATGTGAAAACGCTCTTGGCAAAAAACCCGACTGCTCTGAACTTATTTGTTGTATTTTTTTTTCTTTTTGTTTTAACAATTCTGCATTGTTTCGGGCTATTGCACTCGCTAGGAGGCTCAAGTTTCATGCATTCATTCGCTCTTCTCTTGTCAAATCTGCCTTTGGAGCTGTTGTTTGGCTCCTGTATGCACCCTCTTCTGTCTCCAACCATTCTTTTTCACTTTAAGTCCTTTTTCTGCCAGCTCCAACTCGGTTTAACCATGCTGTGTATTCAATTTCTGCACTTAGGGATCCAAAAAAAAGAGAAAAATACCCAAATATGCCACTTAATGCCACCGTATTAATTTTGCAATGGCTCCCAAACACTAAACTAACCTTGAGGAGATGCCATTGCAGCTGACTTTGCATATATTGCTATGAGACCGTTAGTCGTAAACTTATACAACCGCTGTGAAAACCAGATATGGTAGTTGAGCTCAGTTCTGCTCTTGGAGAAGGTTCCCCCAAGTAAGAGGTGATTTATGCTGGTGGAAATGAGAGGAAAGTTGGGATCTTTTGCCCTTTGATGAATTCCACGTGCTACCATCTTGCTGCCCAAAGAATCGCTTCACATCCTCATTCCAATAAACGTATTAAATGATCGCAACGTTTTTATGTTCCTGGCTGAAGGCTGGGGACTAATCACATTTTCTCTAAACCCTTCAAGATGACAGATCTGGAGGAGCTGCTTCAAATCGAGGTTGAATCTAAGCCATTGTAAACTAAGGCTTTAGCCTGGGGCTTCTGGGACCAGCTGATGACCCCCAAAACCAGAGGACAGTTTCTCTTACCAGTGGGGATGTGGCCAGTGGGTTTTGCACTGATTCCCCATACGCAGCAAGACCAAGCATGAAACACATTGGAGATTTCTCTGTCCTGGTTCAGTCAATTCTGCCACCAAGTGATGTGCAATCCCACTGTCTGCTTTTCACAGCCAGAAAAGTCCTTGTATAAAACCATTGGGCTGTTGCACAGCATCTTTAATACTTGGCCTTTTTCAAAGGCTTTTGTAAAATTATTTGTTACTTTTGCGGCAGTCTGTCCTTCCACTTGTGATGAGCATTTGGTGCCCTCTTCTCATGTTGCATAATGGGCTCAGTGGCTCAACGCAACACCTGGTCTTACCTTGGAAAAATGCCCCTCTGCCCATTTGTGCCTGAAATTTGGGATTGGTGGAGTCAATGGATACTGGATCCCCTTTCCTTCAAGAGGTATCTGGGATGGATGCAGCAGAGGGAAGAGAAATGGGAGGTTGCAGGTGCCACATCTGGAAGGGGGAGATGCAGATGATGGCTCTGGAGGTGAAACACCTGCAGCTGGACCCCCATGGTGCAACCACGTCCTCCATGAACCTGGTTTTGAAATGCTTTGGCTCCGCAGCACCGATGTCCACCTGTGCATCTGCACTGAGCACTGCTGATGTCTTCACAGGGACCCCCAAGTCCCATGGGTGGGGGACAGTGAACCCCCTTTCTGCGAGCCCCTTGCAACCCCAGGAGCTGGTTAAACGTGCGTGGGAGGTACGGTGCAACACATGGAGCTCACCAACAAGCTGCGGCTGCATTTGGATCCTCGGGGTAATGATTTCCAGCTGGTCTCCCACTCCTAGCCTGGATGCTGTTCCTCAGCTCGTCTCGCCTTTGGCTGGCTGCCTCCCTCCTTTCGTCCTCGCTGGAAGAAAGCAAGGCTTCTGCCTTCTCTAGGAAGTTGCAGAGTGCTACAAAATCCTGGGATTTGTGGAAAGGTGTGAAAGTGCAGACCTCGACAGGATGCCTGGTGTCACAGTCAGCACCAGCACCCTGGCACGGGGAGGTCCAGGATGGGCCTCCAGGAACAGGGAGTCTCCTCCAGACAGTGACTGGTGACTTATCGAAGCCAGAGGAGATGATGGGGAAGTTGGTGAGATGAATCACCAACGCCACTGACTTCGGCGCTGAGCTTCATCACCTCAGCTGGAGATCAGCTGTTGCCTAAATGCCCCCCAAATACACCTCAACATGGTAATAGCTACAGTAGTGAGCTTCAACCTCCTGGAGAAAGCTTTAGTGTGCTCACCAAAATAAATGAAGCATCAACTTCAGCAGGTTTAGGTCAAACTTTTAAATATCCTGGGCCAAAGCTCAGAAATGTCATGATGACATGGATCCCAAAGAGGAAGACGGTGGAGGAGAGACAGATGTGCTCCTGGCAGCTGCTGCTGCTGAAGTGATGGTGTACATCAGCTGAACACTGACGTCTTCATGCCCTGCTCCTTTTCCGTGGTCTGATCTTGGTGGAAGTCACTCGGCGATGCACGGGTGGACACCTGCATTGAGCTCACAGTGTCCTAACATGTCTCCCTGCGGTGACGTCGGATGTTGAGTAAGTCTGGAGCGAACCTTGGATAAAGCCAGTGGACTTCCCTGGCGTCACCGCTGACCTGCTCCCAGCCCTGACGGCCGTTTAGCACCGTCCTCCAGATCCTCGGTGGGAAGGCGGTAGCTCGTGGCTGGCCGTGAGGGGGTAAAGCAAGTGAGACAGGCTGGGCGACGAGCGGGGTACCTGCCCTCCAGCAAGGAGCGGCAGAAACTCACCTGGGCCGTTCGGATGTTCGGACACTTTAACTGTAGTTCATACAAACGTAAATTATTCTCTAATTTAATTCATTGTATTTTGGTGCCCAGCTTGGTGGGGACCTCAAAGTCGGAAAGGAACAGGCCGTGGTACAAGTGTTTCCAGTTTGGGTATTTAAAAGCAGAAGGACCCAAACCCACCACGTCCTTCTGAGTTTGCAACGTGACAGGGACGGTTGGTATCGGCTCGTGTCGAACCACAACAAAGAAAGGAACTTTAAACCGTTATAGTGATCCATATGTACCAGGACTCTATGTATGTGTGTGCATACGTGCATGTGTGTGTAAAGAAAAAGGAAACGTGTAGAATACGAAAAAATAAGTCCCTACATATATATGCACTGTACTATGTACTGTACACTGTATATAGTATCTATACAGTGTATATAGTATATATACAGTGTGTATATTTATACTATATCTATATGATAGTATGTATAGATAGTATATATATAGTACCGCTATATAGTATGTATAGGTAGTATATATTATGTACTATATATACTATATATGCTATACTATATGTATATATATAGTGTGTATATATATTGTATATAGTATACATACTATATACAATATATATAGTATATACACTACATACAGTATAAATAGTACATAGAGTATACGGTACTATATATAGCACACACAGTATTATGTACTGTGCAGTATATATAGTATGCTATAGTATATACTGTTCTATATATAATACAGTATATATGTATCTACATATTTATTATTACATATATGTACATTATATTGTTATATAGTATATAATTATGTACATTGTATTATTTTATAAATATGTAGCCAGAAACACATTCAGAAATGTCCAAAGAAAAGCTGTAAACCCCCAAGTATCCTTGGCAATACGTGGGATTTACTAAAATGGGACAGCCCGTCTCGGCAGGACAAGGAGCGAGGAAGGGGAGTGTTTCACCCACGGTTCCCCCATCCCGCGCTGCCGTGCCGAACGGTGACCAGCACCAGAGAGGGTCAGAGCGGCGACGTGCTGAGAAAGTTGGTTTTCCTCCAGCAAATCCCTCCAGGTTGGTTGGAAGCGCTCCCGTGCTCCAAGCTGAGCCTGCGCTTAAGTGCGAGGGCTCGGGGCTCCCAAGCCGGGCTGCTCCGCTGCCTCGGGCGCTTCGTGCCCCGGTGAAGATATTGAGAGTACTTGTCCTATGATCAAAACACTTCTAAAAGGTGGTTTTTTTCCCCCCCCTGCTTATTTCAAAAATTATAAATTAGAGTTTTCTCTGCTTGTCCTGGTGGGCCAGGGCTGTGCCAACCTATACATCAACGGGGAGAGAAAGGTGGGGAATGATTTTTATTCCTTTGGCTTTTAGGTGGTTTTTGCTCCAGATGTTGTTCTACAAGGGAAACATGGGTCCTGCAGAGAGCAGCCGCCCGTGCCAGGGCAACACCAAGAGCCCGAGCGAGCCAGAAAGCTTCTGGGATCCCTTGGAGATGGGAAACTGGGGGGAAATCAGCAGGGAAAGGGTGCTGCGGTGTCACCCTGGCTGAGCCCTGCAGCTGCCTGCATCAAAACCCATCCCAACAGTGTTGGCTCGCTTGCCAGAAACCCTTAAACTTCACCAGACTGCTTTCAGGCAGCATAATTAGGCATAAAAATGGTATAAACTCAACTTTGCACATGGCATTGCCTTCCCAAGCTGTGCCAGCGCGCGAAAACCTCCGCTCGCCGGCTCATCCAAATGCAATTCCCAAGGGGATGGTTTTGGCTGCAGATGCCCATCGCTTGGTCAAGCTGCTTTTAAAATACACAAGAGCCTGAAGGTGTCACAGGAAAAGAGAAAGGAGGAGACGAAGGCACGCCACGGAGCTGCATTTCTCAGCCTTCTGGAAAATTTTAAAAGTCATTAAATTTTGAAGCAAAAACGTCAGAATGGCACAGCAGCTCCAGCCGGCTTAAAATAGGGCGACAAATGACTGCTGGAGACAGAGGGTTTAATTACAAGAGGCAACGGGCCAGGATCGTCAAATGTCACCATTGCTCCCGCTTTGGGAAGACATCAGCTTGGGTTCAGCTTGCCAAAATTTCAGCAGCCACCGTTCCGTCCCGGCCCCTGGGTGCTCGGCATCCCGGTGCACCCAGGATGCGAAACCAGTGGCGGGACTCCTGCCCACCTCTGGTTTCTCCTCCGAACTGGAGCATCCTCAAAGATGCTCCTGGCAGGGTATTTGCAGCCCAAGGAAACCTCGTGGCTGGGTGATGGGGATTTTGGAGGATGCTTTAGTGCACAGTGAGGCTGCAGGACCCCTGGGAGGTGCACAGTGAATTTTGCGTCGGAAAAGTGGCAAAATTTGGCCCAACGCAGCCCGTTCTGCGCCCGAGACACTTGCAAAGGGACCGCCAGCTCAGAGCCGGTGCCAGCCGCTGGGTCACCCCCTCCATCCCGTTTTTCCTTCCTAGCAGAGCCCAGGGCTGACCGGCACGGGGACCGGTCCCCACCAGAGTCCCAAGCCCCTTCTCATCCCATGAGCCGCATCCTAACCGACCTGGCACCATCCCCGGGACCCCGGGAGGTGCAAAGCCCCCGGGAAAGGAGCAGGGAGAGGCAATGCCCCGGCTTCCTGCAGCTTGGCTTTCTTAAGTGCAATATTTTGGTGAGGTTTTTTGTATCTTTGAAGTAGCTCATTTAATTGCTTTCTTGATTGTTTAAGTTAATTGAATAGCACTTGGGCAGTTGGAGGGGCTGGAGAATAAGCTGGGTTGTGCTCATACGCCCAGCAACCGCTCGGCACGCTCCTTGAGAAGCAGATACCGGCTTTACGTTTAATTCACCGTAAGACCTGGGAACCTCCTGGGATGCGTTACAGAGCCGCCCCGAGAAAGGCCAGCTCGTGCCTGGCTCCTCGGCTTCCTCCCTGCCGCACCCATCCCTCTCATCTGCACCTAAATCGCTTGGGTAGGAATTAAAATTCAAATTTAAACTGATTTAATCAAAAGCTGACGTGTCCGCCTTCATTTATACTCGCATCTGGCTCCCGCTTACATGGCTTCAGCTGACGGAGAATCAATTCACACTGTCAGAGGAGCAAATCTCCAGCCACCACGGTGCAAATCATCTAAAAACCTGATGATGTTCACACCGGAGCATCCTCCTCTTGCAGCCAAGCCCAGGGCTTATTACTCTTGACCTGGTGGAAACGAGCCCTTAATTTGCACGGGACCTTTCTTTCTCCAGTGAGGGTGCAGTTGGACCCTTTGGGAGTAGGAACGCCTCTTTTTTAATGATGATATGGGTTATTTCAATATTTGTACAGGAAAAAAAAAATTGTTTTTTGGTCTCTAGATGCTCCGGAGCACGAATCCGTCCTCCAAAGCAGGAGCTCAGAGCCTGCAGCCTGGTCGGGGCAAAGCTCCGTGGGATTACAGCTGCTCCCCAAATCCTACCAGGTCCCAGCGCATTTATAGCATGGAAATAATGAAGGAAAAAAGCTCTGAATTTTTACTGTCAAAAAAGCCATTTTCTACCACTCTCTGTTTCATCAAGACCTTTTTCCAAAGAATTTTGGCAGCGAGTTGAGTTCACCAACAAGGGAATATTCCATCAGAGCATTTTGCTGAAAAATACAGATTTGATGGATCTCCACCATCTTTCAGCAGCACTGGGAGGGAAAAACGCATCTGATCTCCTGGGTCGTGCTGCCCTCTGCAGAAAATCCGGATGGATGCCGCGATGCCTTTCCGGATGAGCTCGCGATACGCCAAATATTCCGGCGATGATGTGTTGGGCTCAGAGCAGCGTTGAACTGCTTGGGTGTGATCCCCGCTTCCCAGGACATGCGGCGGGGCTGGGATGCTGCGATCCCACATCTTCACAGCCAGAAAGGCTTTTTTCCCCAAAAAATGTGCCTCTCCCTCGGCTGGGGCAAGGCAGTTAGTGTTCTTTTGGTTACGATCAGCTTTTGGACCTGTTTTGCATGACCTTGCCCTTTGGGTTGCCAACCCCATTTGGGTTGTGCGCACGTCAGCTTGCAGATGTTGACTGGGAGGGGACATTATTATTATTTAATTGTGTATTGTTATTTATTATTTATTGGTTTATTATTTATTTTTAACAATTATTATTATTATTATTATTATTATTTCTTTATTAATTTCAGTTTACAGCAATGCACACATCCACCTGTTGGCAGCTGGACAAGATGATCATTGCAGGTCACTTCCAACTGAAATATTCCCTTCCCTTCCCTTCCTTTCCCTCTTTCCTTCCCTCTTTCCTTCTTTTTCCTTCTTTTTCCTTCTTTTTCCTTTTTCCTTTTTCCTTCTTTTTCCTTCAGAAACGGAGGGGGATCCAGGACAGAGGGGCATCAAGGATGGAGGAGGAGGATCCAGGAGAGATGGAGATCTTGGGCAGATGCGAATCCAGGACAGACAGGGATCAAGGGTGGATGAGTTTCCAGAACAGACAGGGATCTAGAATGGATAGGGATCCCAGACAGACAGGGATCCAGGATGGAGGGTGATCAAGGGTGGAGGAGGATCCAGGACAGAGGGGGTACAGGATGAGTGGGGATCCAGGACAGATGAGGATCCAGGACAGATGGGGATCCAGCACATCCGAAGATCAGAGGTGGATGGGGATCCAGGGTGGGGGATGATCCAGAGTGGCCGGGATCCAGGGTGGAGGGGATGGCCGGCGCTGGGGACAGAGGAGCTGGACAAGGGGTGGGTGCCTGGGGACAGCTTGGGGGAAGCGGGGGGGGGGGGGGGGGGGGGGGGGGGCTGGTCCTGGGGGGCTCTTCTCAGTGGCAGAACTGTGCTCCCCAAAGGGGTCTTGGGGCGCTGGGTCTGGGGGTGCAGGACCCCTCCGGGGGCTATGGGTTTCAGGGGTGCTGGGTCTGGGGGTGTAAGACCCCTCCTGGGAGTGCAGGACCCCTCCGGGGACTATGGGTTTCAGAGGTGCTGCATCTGGGGGGTGCAGGACCCCCACTTGGGGAACCAGGACCCCTCCTGGGGTGCAGGTCTCTGAGCTGCTGGCTCTGGGGGTGCAGAACCCCTCTTGAGGGACCAGGACTCCTCCTGGGGGTGCAATTTTCAGGGGTGCTGGGGGGTAGAGGACCCCTCCTGGGGGTGCCCATCTCAGGGGTGCTGAGCCTGGGGATGCAGAACCCCTCTTGGGGTACCAGGAGCCGTCCTGGGGTGCAGGTTTCCCCCGACATGCCCACGGGAAAATGCTCGGTGGGGCCAGGGTGCCGACGGGCGTCCCGCAGGAGCAGGAAGCCGGGGTGCGGCGGGTGCCACCCAGCCACCGCTCCCGTCCAAAGTTGAGCGGCGAGAAGAGCCGGCTGCGCCCAGCCGGGGGGTCCGGCACCGCCGTGGGGTGAGTGGGAACCGGGGGGGGTGGGAACCGGGGCGGGTCCTGGGTCTTGGTGTGCCCCCAGCCCCGTCTCCACCCCGGGTTGGGGTGCCAAGCGAGGTGGGGGTGTGGGCAAGGAACGTGGAGCTGAGGACGATCTCGCTCATCTCAGGGCACGGCTGGGGAAACTGAGGCAGGGTGGGCCGGCGCGGGATGCAGCAGGCTGGGGGGGCTCGGCGGTGCGGGACGTCGCCGGTGCCCGGAGCCAGCGTGTGCCCCGGGGCTGGCAGATTGGCTAGAAGGAAGATGGCCGGAGCATCCATTAGAAATAAATCCCTAATTAATTTTGTTCTAGAAGAAAAACCACTGCCAGGCTGGAGCCTGTCTTCACGCCCAGCCAGGGGGGTCCGGGCCATGGAGCTGCCGGAGTGTGGGGTCCCTGAACCCCAGCACGGCTCCGGGGGCCAGGCTGCCGTGCCGGGAAGACTGAGTCACAGCCGGCAGAGCGGGCTCAGCCTGTTTGGCATTTCGGTTTGCCAGGCTCCGAGCTTGCCAGGGGAGCCCAGTTCACCCTAAACTTGTAGGCAAGGAGGGCTTGGGTGGAAGAAGGAGCCGGGGTTTTTTGGGGGGGAGGCTGGCAATGTGTTTTCTCAAGGGCGGTGGTCTCCCCGTACTCGGTGCGGGTCCGGGGGCACCCAGGTGGGGATGCAGCGGGGATGCCCGGTGCAGCAGCATCACCTCCCACGCCCCAGCCCGTTTTGCCACCCGCCGCCCCTCGCCGCAAAGGTGAGAGCGGCCACCACTCCAAGAAGCCGGGGTGGGCATGGGGGGCATGACTGCCCGGACCCCGCCGGCGAGCGGGGCCGTGAGTGCCAGCACCGTGCGCTTGTTCGAGACACGGAGCTTCCCTGCACCCGCCATCACCCCGAAATCCTCTACCCCCTGGGAAGGGAGAACAGGGTGGGATGATGCTGGGTATCCCTGTGGGATGAAGGGATGGGGAAGGATCCTGGGAAAAATTGCTCCTGATATTAAATGGAGAATGGGAACCCCCCCTCCAGCACCCCCTAACCTGCCCCGTGCACCCCGTTATTACCCCAATCCCCCTCCGCCAGCCTGACCCGGGGCTCGTCTCTCCCCCAGCTCTGCCTCCCCGCCGGGGGCTCGATGGCTCCGGCGCTGGCAGGGGGCTCGGTGGCCCTGGCTACCACGGTGGCCTGGGGCTTGGCCACCACCGGCCTCTCGCTGCTGCTCCTGCTCCTCCTCTGCTCCTTCTTCCACAGGTACGTTTGCTTGGGGGGGGGGGGGGGGGGGGGGGGGCAAAAAAAGGGGGATCTGCCTTTTTCCTGAGGGTTTGCCATGGATATCGTGGGCTCCGGGGAAATGCCATGGGTGGGGAGGGGGGGGTCACTGTCCGTGCCGGCGCGGGATGGGGAGCGGGGAGCTCCGTGCCGGAGGATGCTCTGGGGGCGAGCAACCTGCGCGGGGTCAAGTGGAGAGGGGACGAACGCTGGGGCAGGGGACATGGGGGGGCCACGTCGCCTCTGAGCCCACCCTGACCCGAGCATCCCTGGGGATGGGACGCGGCTCCGCTGACCTCTCCCTTCCTCTTTTGCAGGGCAAACTGGCGGTTTTCCACCCAGAAAATGAAAGAAAACCCTGGGCTCGTCCGAGGGGTGAGTCCCCACCGCCTCCTCGGGTGGTCATTAATGGTTGCTCGTCCCAGCTGGAGGGCGAGGTGGTGGGATGGGGGCTGAGGGGACTGTGGCCTGGCCCCCCACATCCCCTGGACCCCACATCCCCTGGCCCCCCACGTCCCGTATGCTGTGACAGCCCTCCAGCGTCAGCCCGGGGAACATCCCTCTCCTCGCCCCAAATTCACCCCAAATGCCTCAGTTGGCCCCAAAAAAGGACCAAGGCCAGGGCGGGGGGGGGGGGGGGAAATTGGGATGGGGACAGGGGGATGACGGGTGGCCCTGGCCATGGTGTGACCCCATGGGTGCCCAACCCTGGGGTGTGCAGGGGTTGAGCAGAGGGGACGTGGGTGCCCCCCCCCCCCAAACCTGGAGCTATGGGTCCAGTTGGGGCCAGTGGGGGCCAGTTGGAACTGGTTGGTGCTGGTTGGTGCCGGCAGAGGGCAGCCGCCCCCCCCCCACCGTGTTCCCACGCTGACCCCCCCCCCCCCCAAATCCTGGGTCCCCCTGAGCCCCCCCGACACCCCTACTGCTGGCACAAGGGCTGGGGTGTGCACGAGTGCTGGGGGGGATGATGCACAAGTGCTGGGGGGGTGCATGAGTGCTGGGGGGGAGGAACAAATGCTGGGGGGGGTGGGTGTGCATAAGTGCTTGGGGATTATACAAATACCAGAAGAGGTTGCAAAAGTGCTGGGGGGGATGCACAAATGCTGGGGGGGGGGAGATGCACAAGTCCCAGGAGGTGTGCACAAGAGTCAGGCAGAATGCACAAGTGCCTGGGGGGGGATGCAGAAGCACTGGGGGGGTGCACAGTTGCCGGGAGGGATGCACGAGCGCCTGGCAGGGGATGCACGAGTGCTGGGGGGGGGTTGCACGACTGCCCAGCGGGGATGCACAAGTGCCCGGGGGCGGATGCGTGAGTGGTTGCGGGGCTGGGGGGGGGGGGATGCACAAGTGGCGGTGGAATGTGCGGGCGCTGGGGGGATGCACGATTTCCAGGGAGGATACAGGAGTGTCCGGGAGGGATGCGCGCGTACCAGGGTGGACGCGTGAGTGCCAAGGGGGTTAACACGTGTGTGCCCCCCACTTATTTCCACTGCAGGTGAAGCTGGCGAGGCTGGGCTCCAGCGAGGGGGGAGCAGCGCTGCCGGGAGGTGGGTCGGCCACGGGACGGTGGCTCTGTCCCTCTGTCCCGCCGCTGCGGGCGCTCCCAGGACCCTCGCACGCTCAAGGACGCGGGCGCTGGGTGCCACGTGCCCTCCCCGGCTCCCGCGGCGGCTGTGGGGCACGGCGCGATGGGGGGACCCCCCGTCTACGCCGGGATGCTGGCCGTGGCCCAGGCAAAGGGAACGCAGCCGGGTGCCGCCGTCCGAAGGTCCCTGGCGCTCAGCCTCGCTCCGCTGACCCAGCCCCGTTAATGATTTGCCCGGCCCGTGAACTTGGAGGAGCTCCGGGGTTCCGCGGGACTTTGAGCCAGCCCTTGGCCAGACGTGTGGGGTTGCACCCCTGGAGACACCCCCCCCGCCCCCGCCCCGGCCGGGGTCGCCGTAGCTAAATTGGGGGAAATTAGTGAAGTTAGCAGCGAGCGGCTACTTTCAGGTCCCTGGCACGGAGAAGAGGATGAGGATGCCCCACGGCCATGGTGAAGGGGCTCGCAGGAAGCCGCACCGGCTGGTGGCTGCGTTCAAAAGCAGCTCCTAAAATTCCCAGTTACAGCAAAATATCCCAGTAAAACCTGCCACGAGTCCCAGTTCCTCCAGCAGGAGCGTGTCAGCTGTTTTAAAATACCCCTTGACCTGCTCTGTGCCGGCAGAAAGGGAATTGCCTGGGGAAAGCTTTAAAAAAGATGTTTTAATGTTCTAAACCTTCCCGCCAGATTAAGCATTCAGGCCATTTGCTTTTCCATGTAGCTGGGAACAAGTTTCTCTTCCGATTTACGCCAGGAACGCTTTATTTAGCATCACTGGATAACAAAGATGATTAAACCCCATGTATTAATTTCCCCTTTTCGCCACGCCGTGGCTGAGCTTCAAGATGCTCAAGCGAAATTCCTGCTCGTCCTTGCGCTGGAATGGGGAGCTCCTGAGTATTTTATGGGGTGGCCCCACCAGCCTGGCCCCCCGTACCCCATTCCTGGGGCTGCGTTTCCCCACCTCGGCGAGGCACCCCTCGCCCTCTCCTGCTTTATTGCAGCAGGACGGGGAAGGGACACCCCCAAGATGAAGCCTCGGCCCTTTGGGGTGCAGCAGGCGGGATGCTGGGGTGCACCACGGTGCTCTTGCTCAGGGGCTCACACTGGGGGCTCACGTTGGGGTGCCTGTGTTGGGGTGCTCAGGTTGGGATGTCCGCTTTGGGATGCTCACACTGGGGTGCTCGCGTTGGGGTGCTCATGTTTGGATGCTCAAGTTGGGGTGCTCACATTGGGGTGCTCATGCTGGGGGACTCACATTGGGGTGCTCACATTGGGGTGCTCATGTTGGGGGACTCATGCTGGGGGGCTCATGCTGGGGTGCTCACACTGGGGATGCTCACATAGGAATTCTTGTGCTGGGGTGCTCACACTGGGGGGCCTCATGCTGGAATGCTAACAGAGTCCTCATGTTGGGGTGCCCACATTGGGGGGGTGCTCATGCTGGGGGCTCATGTTGGGGTGCTCAAACTGGGGGGTTCGCAGGCTGGGGGCTGCTTTCTGCCAGGCTGGAGTTGCAGGGTGGTGAGGATGCTGCGCTGGCCCCGAGGGGCTCCGGCCTGGATCCCACCCTGCAACCTCCCGCACCGGCCAGCAGCCCGCACCTCCACCTCCGTGCTGCACGCACGCACTCCGCACCGCAGCTGGGGGGGGGGGAAACGTCCAAAATTGATCCTGCACCCCAAATCCCATGGGACCACCATAACCTTGCATATTTAAAGCAGGAGGAAAAACACCCGGTTACGCAGCTTTTCCAGATTCTCCTTCGCCTCTGGAGCGAACAAACCGGCTGGGCGTCCTGCTCTGCCAGCTCCCCCGTGTTGACAGATCCTGCACGCAGAGCAGAGCCTCCTTCTTAAATAAATATTTGACCGAAGGCATGAGCCGCCGCACGGGAAGGCGGACGGCAGGTCCCGACGCCGCGCTGGCCCCGCGGGGGAGAGCACAGCCCTCCGCCAGCAACCCGGGGATCCTCACCCTGTTTTCTCTTCGCTTTTTATTATCTTTCTTGCGAAAAGTGGAGAGCGGGGACAGAAGTGGGAGTGGGACCCATTTAATCCCATTTACTCGGTGCTACTTTACCCTTGCATTAGCCGGGAATGTCCCTCGCAATGTGATGGTGTTGGGGGTACCCCCCCCGGCTCAGCATCCCTTCTTCTCCCTCCCTGCAGGCACCCCCTCTCCCGGTGAGCCCCGGCAGCAGGCGGACGGCCCCACGGTGCTGGGGCACCCGGATAACCGCACAGCGGGGGACCCCAAGCTGCACGTACCAGGCTGGACACCCCATTCCCATGCACTTCCCAGACCAGCCCCGAGGAACCCTGAGTTTCTGCGGCACCGGCAGCTGCCGGTTGTGCCCGGGGATGCCGGCGCACCCGTGGCGGACCCTGTGTCGGATGCCAAGGGACCCATCTACGAAAGCGTCCGGTACAAATCTGGGACACTGAAAAAGCCTTGGGATACCGGCAGCGTCCCGGGGGATTCCTCATCCCTGCCCGCCGGGGACGAGCTGAGCATCTCGGTGCAGGAGGTCATCGCCCCGGAGGAACCGGGCAGCGAGGGGAACCCCGCTCCCGTGTACGCCCAAGTGTGCAAGCCGGCCCGGGCACCGCAGCCCAGGCAGCCCGCTGGCCCCCCCGAACCCCAAGAAGAAACACCTCCATCGCTGCCAGAAAAGCGTTTCGATGTGGCATAGGATGCCCCGGAGATGTTTTGGAGCTGCCTCAAGCCCAGCCGGTTCGTGCAAGTTTGGTGGAGGGTTTTCCCGGCTGCAGGCAGGAGCGCGGGCAGGCACGGGCAGCGGCCATGGAGAGCTGCCTGCTCCCTTCCCAGCTCCGAAATTAAGTGTAGGTGGCCCAGGTTATCCTCTGGCATCCAGCATGGGGGTCCCTGAGTGTCCCTCTGGGACATCCTCATTGCTGGGGGGCCCATGGGGAGCAGGCGGTGGGGTGACCCCCAACGTGGGGTTGGTCGAGGAAAAACCGCAGAAGAAAAACGCGTGATTATTTTTTGGAGAAGCACCAAAAAAAATCTGAAAATGACTTCCACGCATCATCCTGCTCGGATCCCCTGGGAAAAATCAGCTGTAGCATGGTCTTGCTTCCTGGGAGCGAGAGTTTATGGATTGGGAGCTGTGTAAATAGTCCTTAATTGCTATTTTAATCATTTTTAATGGGCGTGCTGCACCCTGCTTCATCCCTGGGGTGGTTTGGATGGGTTCTGCCGGGGGCACAAGCATCCCATGGCTGGGGCTCGGGCAGGGGTGGGGACAGCAGCCACGTTTTGCTGGATCCTAGGTGTGGGCTGGCCTGATAGAGCGGTGGGACTCGCCTTATCTGCCCCGCAAAAGGCTGGCAGGGCCCCGGGGGGAGGCCTGGAGGGCAGCGTATAATGGGAACAGCGGTTACGTGGGGTGGCTGAGATAACGCTGTTGTGCCTGCTCCCGGGATGTCCCTGTACCTCTGCTACGGCTGCCACCACCCACCAGCCCCAGGCGGCTCCACGGGGACCGGCATGGCCCCCCTGCCCCTCTTCCCCCCTTCCCATCACCTCTCCTTTGCCGTTTGATGGTGGCCACCAGCAGATCCTCATCCCAAAGCGGGCACTGCCGAGGAGACCCGTCATCCCTGTCCCACCACCAAGGCAGGAGGGTCTGGCTGCTCCCATCTCCCAGCTCTCCATCCTAGCAGTCATCCATCCTCTCCTCCCTCCTTCTCTCATCATATAAACCTCCAAAGCAGCCTGGGCTACAACCCCAAGCGCTCCTCTTTCTCCCCTTTTTGCTCAAGAGCTCTGCATCCCGGCAAAACACCGAGCCGTATCCCACCGGGACGTGGCATCGTCCCCCCCAGACCCGCCTCGCCGGGCTTTGCTTCTCCCCTCCCGCATCAGCCCCCACCGACACCAATGCTGGTGGCTGACGTGCCGTGGGCCACAGCGGAGAAGCCGGGGAGGAGACTTTGCCGCTATGCGTGGCTTTACTGGGGCTGAGTCAGAGAGAATTAAAAAAAAAAGGGATTTCACTTTAAAGGGAAAAAAACACAAAAAAAAAAAAATAGCCTGCGATGTTATTCCTGGCTCAGGAGCTGGGGACATTTCTATTTTCACTTGTTGCTAGTTGGAAGTGTGCTGCTGCAAGCGGCAGGGTGAGTCATCTCGGCACAGCCCCGGCACGCCAGGTCCGGCACGGCCGCGTTTGGTGAGGCGAGGTTTGGGTGGCTCGGAGCCATGGGCACTTAGAGCTTTCTGCTCGCCTGGGTCTCGCCCCTGCCCCACAGACCCACCACCCCCTTGCAAGCACCGGCTGTCGTTGATGGAAGGAGGTGCTGCCACTCGGGGCTACAGATAACTGACCCCCCGGCGTGGTGGGGGCTGGCGGGGTCTATATGCTCACCTGCTTTCCTATACACTCACCTGCCTTCCTATATGCCCAGCTGCCTTCCTACACAGTCATCTGCCTTCCTATATGTCCATCTGCCTTCCTATATGTCCATCTGCCTTCTTATACGCCCAATCACCTTCCTATATATTCACCTGCCTTCCTATATGCTCACCTGCCTTCCATAGGTGCTGTTGGTAGCATCCCACCCGAGCTGGAGCAGCATCTCCACAGGCAAGCAGCAGGGCAGGTGTGCGGCCAGGTACCACTCCACACCATCTGCGACCCTATATAGAAACATTAAAAATCGAGATTAAAAGAAAAAATAGTGTCTTCCCCGGCAGGTTTCTCTTCTTACGGCTTTGCTGTCACCTGCAGCACCCACCCCGCTCCTCCGCCGGGGGGACGAAGGTCCCGACCTGCATCCCGGCGCTGCCAGCAAGGAGAAAGGTGACGGTTTGCTCTCCCATATTGCTTGAAATGCCCCTAAAGGAGACAAGGTCTGGTGGTGCTGGTGGAAATCCATGGGAAACACCATTTCAATAAGCAGCAAAAAACCCAATGCGGGGCCAAGGGGATGCGTAAAGGCCCCTGGCTGCTGCCCCAGCGTTGGGTCAGGTCTGACCCCACACCCCTCGCACCTGCGTTGCTGCAAGCGATTTTAGCGGCATAAGGGAAAACACTAAATTTTTAGGAGGGTGACGTGTGAAGATTTGAAAAGACTGAAGATTTTCTTGGTTTAAGCCTGGTTTGCCCCAGCTATCTCAGAAGGGGTGTGTTGGCATGCTCCCTGTCCCTTAATAAATATTAACTCATCAGTTGATTTATGACATCTTTGCGGGTGTTGTAAAAATAAGGGAGTGGGGTTAGAGCATTTGCAAGCTCACCCATCAATCGGAAGGGTAAATCTTTATCAAAGGGGATTCCTTTCATCCAGTTCTGCCAGAATTACTTGGGTTTAGATTTAATATATCTAAAAGAGGCATCTTTGCTTCTCTGGACATTGTTGAAGTTGTCCTTGAAGCCCCAGAGAAGGGGGTGGTGATGTTCCTGGTCTGTAGTTGAATGGGGATGGGAAATAACTCAGGACCTTCGTTCTCCACTGGAAAAGGAGAAGGCCAACCTTCTCCCCCTGGCCAACCAAAGCATCTTTCGTTAAAAAAGGGGTAAAACATTAATTAAGTGAAAAACAAGCAGAAAGAGATCAAACCAACCAACTCCTACCTCCTTTCCTATCACCTTTCTGTCTCCCAAAATTCCCACACTGGGGTGAAGTTGCCTCCCAGTCCACCTTCAGCGGCTGGAGCATGTTGACGTGTGCTGCAAGATGGGTACAAGAGGATGGAGGTCGGAGAAGGTGGTGAGATGCTGCAGGGGGCTGGTGACCCACTGGCACACCTGGGCTCGGAAGGAAGACCCTGCAGGTGCAAAAAGGCAGGCAGCTTCCGAAATATTCACAATATTTCACAAACATTGTGGCTAAGAGATGCATTGCAGTAGGACAGGCTGGTGGAGGAAAGCCCTGGGGCGGTCAGGAGGTCACCCCGAAACGCCAGCGTCCTGCTCGTGGAGAGCAGCTCGCTGGAAAAATATACAGACTCCAGGGTGACAGACAACCCGTAAGGCAGGTGTTAGGGATTTTCTTTATGTGCCGCTCAAAGGAATGGCCCGTTAATTATTAATTATCTATTTTAAATGAAGCAGAGTGAAAGAAGGAGGGTTGGCTGGGTGAGAAGCTCGGGACTGCTGGGAAGGGCAGGTTGAGATCAACACCGGCAGGCCCAAGAAGAAATGTCTGTGATCCTAAAAACCCGCTCAGGGAGTGGCACCGAGATCTCATCTGCTGTCAGCAAGCCCCAGGAGAGGACGAATCCTGCCCGTGCCATGTGCGTCCAGACAGACAGCTCCAACCCCTCTCCCCCAGCTCGGATGGAAGATCTCCGTAGGGTGCTCCCAGCCCTGGGACCTTTTGGAAGGGAGGAGATCCAGGACAGGACAAGCCTTTGCTGACATCCCCCATGAAGGGTCTTGAAACCTTCAGCAACCTGCAGGTCGGTAACTTTGTGAGCCAGAAGTAACGTCTTTGTATGTAAGAGCCCTTGGTGGACTTCTCTTCCACCTCTCTGTCCCGTGAGTTTCTGGAGCCATGCGAACCTTTAGCACCCGGAGCATCCTGCGGCAAGGAGTCTCGCAGCTCCGCAGGGGACTGAGATGAAAGGCTCCTCTCGGTTTTGAAGTCGCTACAAACCCGTTTCACTTATTATCCCTTCCAGTAAAGGAAAATTTACTGTCTCCGAGCCACTCACCAGCTTATAGACCTCTGTCACACTCCTCTTGGGCCTCCTTCCTCCTCACCAGAGACAGTCTGTGCGGATCTCCGTTTCCCCCTCGTACCGGAGCTGACACAGCTTTTTCTTGCAGAGGAGCTCCTCCACAACTCTGATTGTCTTCATCACATTCTCCAAACAAGACAGTCTTCCCCAAAACTGCCCGCTGAGATGCAGCGGAGAACCTCCAGCTTGCACCCAGTGGTCTGACCCATGGTGAGGAGCCAGGCTCCTCAGCGTGAGTGCCCTGGCTTTTTCCTAGGAGCTCCGTATCTCACCAGCTTGGATCCGCTCAGCCTCCAAAATAAACCAAGCTCAGATGCAAGACAGAGCCCGTGCCCGGTGCGCTTGACTGAGTACTCTGTATAGACCTGGAGATTGCTGAAACCATGTGGACTGCAAGGCAAGAGCAGCGCTGGGAGTGAAAGCAAAGAGTTAAAAACGAGCAAGCCAAAGGAAAGGGGAAAAGAAAAAAAAAAAAAAAAAAGGCAAGCAGGCCAGAGTTTAAAAAAAAAAGTAGAAGGTGGCAAAGAGCAGAAAAGGAAACCTCGAGAGCGTCTCTTCCCCTCTTGGCTTCTCCTCACTCAGATGGAGAAGAGAAGGGGAGGCTGGAGCCCGCAGGTCTGCTCCGCCAGCCGGGCTTGTCTCCCGGAGAAGTCCCTGCGACTCCAGCACCAAGCGAACCTCTTCCCTGGCGAGAGCCCGAGAGGGGCTGTGAGCTCTTTAATGCACCCGCCTCTTTCCTAAACACCCTGAAGAGGCGTATGCACCGCAAAAGAGCTGGTTTATCGCTGGGTTTCAACATTTCCACGAAAGCCAGGAGCTGCAGCGAACGGCTAGAAGCACCATTTTCTCCAGCGAAACACGGCCGGGGCATTTACGCCGCCTGGCAGCCCACAATTTGGAAAAGTGGGGTTTGGGACGAGCTCTTTAATGCAAGAGCGGGCTCCGCTTCCCCGTGGGCGTCCCAGCAGCCTCTGGAGCGGGAGCCGGGAGCCAAGCGGCTTTGCTCCCCTCCTTCCCCCTTCCCGGCTCCATCGGCAGCTTGCGGAGACGAGCCGGCGCTGGCTGCTGAGCGCTTGGCAGGGATGGAGCGGGGAGCCTTGCCCAGGTTTGGCAGGGCGAGTTCCCCGAGTCGCGCGCGGCAGATTTGGGATGAAATACACTAAAGAGGTCGTCCGCTTGTAATTTGGGGAACAAGGAGGTGCCGCGGCGGTGCAGGCACACCGACACAGGGTGCGGGCGCAGCCGATAAGGGGTGCCTGCAGGATGAAGGATAACCAGGCACAGTCCCGTTATCATATCAGAAAATAATTACACAGTTACAGAAAACTGGAAGGAAAGAGGAGGGGGAGCCCAGGGGTCCCTGGATGATTTTAAGGTGATTGCTCCCCAAATGAGCTTTTGCCGACGGGGCTCAGTCGGTGACCTGCAAGAGAAGAGCCCCCTTGCCAGAGCAGGTGCTGGCTTGGGAGGTTTTGCTTTTACGTGGCCCATCCGGTGTCCATCAAACACTGTTTTTTCAGACCATCAGGGAGCACTCGCATCACATTTCCAAACATTTTCCTACTTGCATTAGAAAAAGCAATTTTTTTAACGTGCGAGTGGGGTGTCTCCACAGGCCTTATTCACACGGTGCCCGAAAAAAGCACCCTGACATTGATTTTTCAGCTAAAGGTGACACATCACACGCAAAAAAAAAAAAAAATTTTCCCCCTTTTTTTTTCTCCCCTAAGAGCTTGTTGCATCAAGTAGGGGCTGAGGGCCAACAGCTGGAAGCAAGAGAGAGGCAGCGGAGGCAATCGGGAGATTTGCAACCTGGCCAAGGTCTCTGCAAACCTCTGCCAGCGCCCGCCTATCCTCCTTCCACGGCCCCCTCCAAAAAGCAGGGAGAGAGGAGGAGCAGGCCCGGGGCGCTGGCGGCAATGTTTGGAGCCCACCACGAGCACGGACTTCATTACCAATGTTTACATTGTTCTTTCCTGTTTCCTTTTTTGTATTACAATTGGAAATCCCGAGCGCGGCCAGGCTGCCGTTGAACGCTCCTCGCAGCCGTGCCGCGAAGCGTAAACAGCTGGGGAGCCCTTTATTGCACTATATATGGACAAGGAGCCGAAATCCCTTTTAAATTTTGAAACACACACCCCCCCCCCAAAGCATTTGCTTTCTTTTTAAAACGTGCTGACTCCTTGCATTTTATGTCATCTGAGATACCTCCGCTGAAAAGCACGCCCTACAAACAAAAAGCAGAAGTGCAGCACAGAGCAAGCGTCCAGGGCACCAGGTTCTGCCTTCTGCATGAAATGTTGCAGGCTGTTTTGTTTATAATGTGGAAAAGAGCCCGGAGGGCATTTGGATGGAAGCAAAATTGCAAACGGCTGAATTGCATAACCAGGAATCACAGCCGCGTATCACCATCCCCCTTGCAACTTAGACACGGCACAGCGGCGGCCGAGAGCTGCAGGACGTGCGTAGGATCAGAGTTTCCTCCGTGGACGCTGACGTGACGAATGCCACCGCCTCCACGGAGCTTTCCTGGGTCCCCCTGCTCGTGCAAGACGCTGCGAATAACTGCGTTGCAGAAAGCTTTCCCGACGTCACGATTCGCTTCGCCGTACGCGGCTTTGCGGATAATCTTTTCAAGCACCTCCCAATGTCCTGCTCAGCGTCCAGTACGCTTCCGCATGGGAGAACTGGTAAAATTGCATTAAAAGGGCGTTAGGATCAGACCACCAGCTTTCGTGTCGGTGGCTGGAACAGGCACGTTGCAATAACCGGCTCACTGAAAAAAATAAAAGAAAAAAAGCTGGGATTATTTCACTTAAAAACAACAAGCACGTAAATTATTCTTCGCGGATACCTACTTCCCTTCTCCCCAGACCAGCCCCTGACCACACAATGTTTACCGCAGCGGCTCTGGATCAGGCGAGGGTTCGTAGCTGCTTGTAAATCTGGGAGGTTTTCCCCCTCCAGCTTGTTGAGAGCATAATCTGCTCCCAACCAGAGGCTGCGCAGAGGCACAGGCTCCAGCCCACCGACCTCCTGCCCACCACAACGTGCGAGAACTTCATCTCCTCCCAACAACCCAGTTCAAGCTTTTCCTATATGTTGGAAGAAATTACGCTCCGCAAAACAGAGATGAGCAAGGCAGGTGCCCTGAATCCCGGCTGCTTGCGGGAGAAAATGCTCGGCCACGGCGTCGGTCTCTCACAGTTCTCGGCTCGCCAGAAATCGCTGAGGGGGGGATGAACCGTTTTGCGCGGCCACCACGAAAGCCCTCCTACCCTGCGAGAAGTGGTTTTGCAAGCCTTGCTTCAAGAAGGTAATTAATCGCTCGCAGCATGTGAAGTAAGCAAAAAGTCCCGTTGAGACGTGATTAACTTCAAATCGATGGAATCGCTCACGCTGTTAGCACAGTCCTCGGCACAATTTTGCCGTGGGTCAAGTTGCACGCTTCCAAATAATTCCCAGGCATGGGCGAGGAGTTAGCACGGGCTGTGGATGATTTCCAGGAGGCAGCTGGGATAAAGCGACTCTTCTTCTGGGTCTAAGAGAGTTCAGTAGTGGGGATGCGACCAGACTTTGTCAGTGGTCCTCAAGGCCTTACTGTTGTTGAATTCCCTAATATCGTTGTTGCCATTGAGGTCAAAATCGGGAAAAAGAAGGGAAACTCTCCCAAATCCAGTTGGCTTTTGTTAAGGACAGGATTTGGGGCAAATATTCTCTGCATGTGCACTGATACAGCAGGCGTTCAGGCACTGCACAAGAACGAGGTGTTGAAGGCAATCGTTTTAGATGGCGTAGCCTCCATTGTAGATGGACACCATGTCCCCCAGAAGAGGCTCCTCACTTCTGATGGCCACCCTAACAGTGCTGACGATCTCTGAGGTCCTGCAGGATGAAACACCCCACAAACGGGGGGAGAAGTCCGATTTCCCAACCAGATGGCCTGGACAGGATGCGACTTCAATGAGTGCCTGCACCTTGAGTCTGGGAGGGCTTTTAGCTCTTCTTCTGCTGGTCTCAGCTGTCGCCGCTCGATTTGGGAAGGAGGGCGATGAGCAATGACGGGTCAGTTGACTTGCGTAAGTCAGCACAACTGCAGCTGTCAGGAAGACAAGCTTCTGTGTCTCAGGAAACCCAAAGGGCAGCATGCAAACTCACAGAGGATGCTTCTCCTACTTTTCTTCAACTGCAAAAATTTACTCAGTTTTCTCCTCCCCTCCCCACACTTCTTCCTCAAATGTCTTGGTCCCATGAGCTGAGGATTTTAACAGCATCACATTCAAATGACTGCAAGAATTAGCAACTTTGAGACCGGGATTTTCCCAATCTGGAGTTGCTCAGATCACAGTACGTGTCGGTCCATTGTAACAGCAATGACATGCAGGAAAACCTAGTAAAAAACTTCCAGTTTATTTGGTTAATTTGGTGTTGGTGGCTTGGCCCTGATTCATCTCTTATCAAAACAAAATGAATGGTATTAATAGATTCAAAACGTCAGTTAAGCGGTTTATCCTGAGTTCGTGTATTCAGAAATGAATAATCTCTCGAGGTCGAGGGACAGAGGCCAAAGCGAAACACTGGGCAGAGCAGTGGGTGGGTAAAACCAAGCCAAACTTATTCAACTGCTCAGCGTTGTTGGACTCAAACTAACATTTAATATTAATTGAAATTAAATGTGTGAGTAATGGTCATCCTGTGGACATGGTTTTTTTATGTATGGCGCTTTTTTTTCCATTGTGTGCCCCCCACCGTTTTAAAATGTTGCACAATTAATTGAAAAATTGGGTGTGTTGCTCATATTGCATACATAGCAATATTTGGAACACTGCAAAGAGAAAGAGAAAAAAAAAAACCCCACACCAGAAATAAGCATATCTTAGTTCTACTCACATAAAACAGGCTAAACCATCATTAAATATTTTTAATTGGGATTTTTCACTTACGCGTTCATGGAGACTCACCAATGTTCCCTGTCAGATTTTGAGAGGGCAAGGTTTCGTGGGATAGGAAAGGAAACCTCTGTTGTAGATAACTGGTTTAAAAATTTTGAGAAACCAAAGGTAGGCATAAACAGTTTCACATCCATTCCCCAAGGCAAGAGGATAACAGATGGAATCCCTCACGGATCTGGACCGGGTGATTTGTTGTTCAACACGTCATTACAAAATCTAACCAGGGAGTGAGTAGTGAGGTGACAATGTTTACAGGCAAAGTTATCCCAAACAGCCATGCCTGAAACCAGGGAAAGATCTCACAGCACGATGCGATGAGGAGATACAATGGCAGATGTGATTTAACGTCAGTAAGAAACACATCTTGGAAAAATTATGCTAATCATACGTATACAGTCGCGGGCTCTAAATCAGCTATTACCTCTCAGGAATAAAGAAATTGGGGGGTGATTGTTGATAGTTGTCTGAGAAGATCAGCTTAACGCTCAGCAATAGTCAAATCAAATGTTGGCAGCTGTTAGAAAAGAAATAGAAACCAAAATAGTAAACATCATTATGCTGGTGTATAAAATACCACATTTTGATGACTGATGCCGAGCCGGCCAACCCATCTCCGAAAGCATATGTAAAACTACTAAAGTTACAGAGAAGGGTTATCGTGGTTAATCAGAGGGAGAAGCCAGCTTCTGCGTAAGGGAAGACCAAAAGTCTGCAAAGGACGTGACTGGTGGGGCAGGCAGGGAGAAGAACATGATAGAGCTCCTGAGTCACGAATACTGCAGGGACAACGAAGGAATAATTAGGCAGTAAACACCTAAGACAAAAGCTGGAGACACCAAAGAAATTCCCAGGCAAACAAAAGCAAGGAAGTTTTTCACGTAACACACCGGCCCCTGGTGAAGCTGTGGGGGCAGGATGTGGTGGAGACCAAGCGAATTAAAAGGGTTCAAAAAGGGACTAAAGAAATTAATGGATTAGAGGTGCATTAGTGCTATTAAACGTGATGGGCGGATGCTCTCCAGATTAAAAGTGGACTATTAACCACAGAAAAGCTTTCTACCCTACATGAAACAATCTCTGTGCAAGATTTCAAAGGCCGCCCCGCGACACATATGCTCATCATTGGTGCTACCGCGCTTGCTCACAATCTTAGCAGAGACGCCACAGAGTGTCAACTCCAAATCCAGCCACGGACCTTCTCATTTGGAGGTCAGGTACACCGACGTGTCGATGACCTTACGCACCAGTATCGATCACGTTACGTTTTATTGGTATACGAATGAATTAGCTGCCCAGGACGGGTAAGTATCTGGGATATTTAACCAGTGGATCGCGCACACATACTGCTTTCACTGTATTATTGAACACTATGTAATACTACACCTATAATAAGTCTCTAAATCTGGACTACATACAGGCACCACTAGTACTTATTCTCCCCAGATTTAGCCCGTTTAGCTTACTTCCAGCTAGGATTTAATCTGACATCAATTCCCAACTCTGACAATAAAGGTAGAGTTAGTGCAATGAGATTCAGTAAAGCTGGGAAGGAGAGAGGTTAAAGAACGTCCTAAGGCGAGTCTCCCATGGTCTCGGAAGAATTTTGCAAGATTTAGGATAGACAGTTGATTGGTGCAATTATTTATTCACTCTTACACATTTATGGCATTTTTTTAATGGGCTGTGAACAGTTTTTTGAAACACAGGGGTGAAGAAATGCCTCTGGAAGCAGGAAGCGTCTGTGCCCGATGCTGTGGCCATACTGTGCACCTGGGCTGGGTATCCAGCCCAGACAGGACAGGGCTTACTTGCAATGCAACCAAGCGCCTGCAACCAAGCGCCTGCCGCTCGCCACCTCTTCGCTTCTTCCGCTGAAAACAACGAAGCGAAAACACAGGATCATTTCCCCTGAACTTTAACCGAACTTTTCCCCTTCTTTTAATAAAATAAAACCAACCATGGTCCCCACACGCGAGCCTGAGGTTGAGCGGCCACCTTTATTCCCCCGTTTGCCGGGCCTGTCCCCCTCTGAGCAGCAACCCACGCCTGTGCGTGGAGGCAGACCTCCCCCCCCTCCGGCGGAGAATGGAAGGCGGGAGAGGGCCACGCCGGGCCCTCACGCCTCCTCAGCGACGCCGGTCCAAGCGGTGTCCCCCACGGGAGATCCTCCCCCGGCACAGAGGCTGGGCTGGCGCCCGACGCCCGACCAGGCCCAAGCGGGGCCTGCCGCCACACACGCCCCCCCCACCGCGTCCCGCTCCCACAGCTGAGGCGTTGGCCTGACTGACCGCGGAGGGAGGGAGGGAGGGAAGGAGGGTCGCCGGCGCCGAGCCACAACCCCCACCGTGTGCCGGGAAGGGGGCCAGCCCCTGGCACGGCACGGCACACCCCCACACACACACACGGGGGCCTGGGGAAGGCGGGAGGCCCTGCCCGCCCCGCCGCAGCCGCTCCAAGCTGGCGCCGCGCTCGGCCGCAGCGCCGCTAAGGGCTCCGCGGAGGGGGGAGGAAGGCGGGGCCTTCCCGAAACCCGTCGCTATTGGCAGCCGAGCGGCGCCACCGCCCGTCATTGGTCCCTTCCAGGCTCGCCTGCCGCCCGCCGATTGGCGGCGCTCCTTCGGCGGACCACACCCCCCCCCCCACCCTCCCTTCCTCTACCGCCTTCCCCCGGCTCGCGGACGAACGTGCCGGGCGGGCTGTTCCCTTGGCCGGGGGGGCGCGCGCGGCCGCCACGTGGGGAACTGCACGTAGTCAGGGCGGGAGGGGGGGGGGCGGGGAGGGCACGCGCCGTTCCCGCCAGCGCCGGGGCGGAGGACGGGGACGCGTCAGGGACGTCAGTCGGCGGGAGGGGGAGAGGGAGAGGGAGGGGCGGCCATAGCGGGGGGGGGGGACGGTCGTGAGGGGCGGCCATGAGGGGAGATCATCAGGGGTGGCCGTGGGATGTGAGGGGCAGCCATGAGCGGAGATCATGAGGGGAGATCACGAGGGGAGATGAGGGGTGGCCATGAGGGGAGATCATGAGGGGAGATGAGGGGTGGCTGTGGGATGTGAGGGGCGGCCATGAGGGGAGATCATGAGGGGAGATGAGGGGTGGCTGTGGGATGTGAGGGGCGGCCATGAGGGGAGATCATGAGGGGAGATGAGGGGTGGCTGTGGGATGTGAGGGGCGGCCATGAGGGGAGATCATGAGGGGAGATGAGGGGTGGCTGTGGGATGTGAGGGGCGGCCATGAGGGGAGATCATGAGGGGAGATGAGGGGTGGCCATGAGGGGAGATCATGAAGGGTGGCTGTGGGATGTGAGGGGCAGCCATGAGGGGATATCATGAGGGGAGATGAGGGGTGGCTATGGGATGTGAGGGGCAGCCATGAGGGGACATCATGAGGGGAGATGAGGGGTGGCCATGAGGGGAGATCATGAGGGGAGATGAGGGGTGGCTGTGGGATGTGAGGGGCGGCCATGAGGGGAGATCATGAGGGGAGATGAGGGGTGGCTGTGGGATGTGAGGGGCAGCCATGAGGGGATATCATGAGGGGAGATGAGGGGTGGCTATGGGATGTGAGGGGCAGCCATGAGGGGACATCATGAGGGGAGATGAGGGGTGGCCATGAGGGGAGATCATGAGGGGAGATGAGGGGTGGCTGTGGGATGTGAGGGGCGGCCATGAGGGGAGATCATGAGGGGAGATGAGGGGTGGCCGTGGGATGTGAGGGGCGGCAGCCATGAGGAGAGATGAGGGGTGGCTGTGAGGGGTGTCCATGAGGCGTGAGGTGCGATGGCCATGGGGTGTAAGGGGCTGCTGTGGGGGGAGATGAGGGGTGAGGACCAGCAGCCATGTAGTGTGAGGGGCCACCCTGGGGGGAGATGAAGGGTGGCTGTGAGGGGTGGCCATGCAGAGAGATGAATGGTGGCCATGAGGGGTGAGGTGCGATGGCCATGGGGTCTAAGGGGCCGCCTTGGGGAAGATGAGGGGCAGCCATGAGGGGTGTATGTGGGTTGTTAAGGTTGGCCGTGGGGAGTTGAGGAGCAGCCATGGCTGCTTGTGAGGCCAGGGGAAGGTGACTGGCATCACCTTCCTCTGAGGAACAGGGCTGAGGTGCCCCCGACACCACCCACCAGCTCCTTTCCCCAGAGCAGCCAGTGCCTGCTGGCCATGGGGGTCCTGCCCATCGCCAGCCCCACTCCTCTCCCCCAGCTGCCCCAGGGCCGAGCATCGCCGGGCCGAGTGGCTGCGCAGGGAGGCCTCTGCCAACGCTGGTGGGGTGTGCGGTGCCCTCCCGGCCCCCCGGCTGCTTTGCAGTGCCTCCCCTCGCGTGTTGCAGCAGCACGTCTCTGCGGAGCAAGCTGCCTCCTAACGTGCGTGAGATCGGCAGGCAAGGGATTTCGTAGGCACCTGCCCTCATCTGCATATGTAATAACTCACTTTTCATTTTAACAGATATTGAGGTGACTTAGAAATACAAGTTTGAGGAGCTTGGGAGGAAATTTAGGAGCATTGCTGGAAGTAGAAGATTTTGGCTCCTCTTTGGGTGCTTTGGAGAAGGTACCTTATTTTTACTGGACAAAAAAATACATATAGGTGTTGTTGAGAAATACTAGAGTCCTCATACAAGCAAGGCAGGTTTCATTTTTTTATACGACGAGTGGATGATATCCCCTCTCTGTCCCAACAATTTACCTTGGACAATCGTTGTAAAATCCCAGCTGCGTTGTGTGTATTAGTTGGTGGTAAAAATATACTTTTTTTTAAGCTGGCAATAGGCCCAGCATTTGTCTCCGCTAGCTGACACACATTAAAACAAATCACCTTGCCTGTATGGAGGTTTTAAAGGTGATCGCCCAGTACAGCGTGTGGTATTTCAGGGGGTCCCCGAGTAAAGCCCGCAGGCGTTGTGTGGGCCGCTGCATTTGTACATCAGCTTTGCCAGAACGCGCGATAAAGGGCCAAGCAGCCAAAGTGGGAATTTTTGTCATCGGGAACCCAGAAGCCAAGGCTTTGAGGGGGGGAAATTCAGTGCCCGAAACCAAAATAAACCCCAAAAGGAGCATCGCTGGCATTGATTTAATTCTGCCTTATTGCTAAACAGACTTGATGAGAGTCGGCAGAAGAAAAACCTTTGAGGTTTTTGTACGGTCGTGCCGGAGAGCTGCGGTGGGAACTCGAGTCGGGGTCATTGTCACGTCCCCTCGAAATGAAGAGCAATTAGCAGTAGGGCCCGTTAAATGCAAACCGAGAGGCTCCGGGAGGGGAGAAGGCCAGCGGGGTGACGGGGAGCCCATCCCTCGGGCAGGAGGGTGCTGGGAGAGCCCCGGCCCTGCGGAGGCTAAAAGCCCTGATGGACAAAACTTAAAAAAATATATATGAAAGAAATGGGCCTTTCAGGCCAGTACAGCTTAGTAAGCAACAAGAAATGGCAGGAGCGCTGCCAGCCGCTCCGCCCGGCCCCGGCGCTTGGGTAAACAGCGGAACCCCGGGGGGCTGCGGGGAGCCCGGGGCCTTTCTCCCCCTGCCCCTGCCCGCCGGGAGCCGGCCCGCTTGGAGGGGAAGAGCCGGGAGGGAGACGGAGGGATGCGCCCACTCTCCTGCCCGCCTGCCTTCCCCCCGCGGTGGGCGGGCGGGCAGAGCCGGCATCCCCCGGGCCGGGCCGGGGCGGCGCGGCGGAACGCGGCGGGAACGGCGGGGCCGGGGCCGGGCGGCGGGGGCGTGCATTTAAAGGGAGCCGCGGAGCCAATGCGCAGGAAGGGGCCGAGCATGTGGGGAGGTTGTTTACACCAGCCCGGCCCCGGGAGCTTTAACCCGGCCGGCGGCGAGGCGAGGCGCGGAGCGGGGCTCCCCGGACGCTGTGAGTAGCGGGGCGGCGGTGCCGGGCATCCCCCGCCCGACCTGCCTGCCTGCCTTCCTCCCCTCCCTTCCTCCTCCCCGCCCGGCATCGCTGCGCTGGGGAAAAAAATAAAAAAGGGGGGGGGGGGAACCCTAATAACAACAACAATAAATAAATAAATAAATAAAAAAGCCGCGCGCGGGAGCGGTGGTTCCCGCCCGGCCGGGCCGCGCCTCCCCCGGCCCCGGCTCCTCCCCGCCCCGCCCGGCGGGGCTCCAGCCCGGGTCCGCCGCGTACGTGAGCCGGCCGCGGCGGGGACGGGGATTTCAAAACAAGCTGCGGCGGGGGAGGAGGGCGGGGGAAGGCGGGAGCCGCGCCGGAGGTAAGCGCCGGGCCGCGCCGGGCCCGCTCCCCGCCGTGCGACCACCCCACTCTCCCTCTCTGGGGGGGGGGCAGCCGGCTTGCCCCCCACCTCGCCCCCCCTCCCCCCGGGTCTCTGCCGTCCCCCGGTGCGCGCACCCCCTCCCCCGAGTCCTGCCCGCTCCCCCCGGGGCCTGCCCGGTGTCTGTGCCCCCCCTCCCGGGGCATGCACAGCCCCCCCGGTGCATGCCCCCTGACCGGTGCACGGTCGTCTCCCCCCCCCCCCCCCCCCGCGCCCCCGGTGCGTGCCACGCCCCCGCCCTGCCCGGTGCATGCACCCCCCCCCGTTGCAAGTCTCCCCCCCCCCCTCCTTCCCCTGCATGTCCCGCCCAACCGGGGGCCTGTGCCCGGTGCATGCCCCCCCACTCCTGCCTGATGCATGCCCCGCCCCCCGGCTTGCCCGGTGCATATGCGTGTCTGTGTCCCCCGTCTCCGCGCGTGTCCCCCCCCACGCCCCCCCGCCGCAGCCCGCCCCGCGTACACGTGCCCTGCCCGGTGCCGCCCTCCGCGGCAGGCCCGGGCACACGCCTCCTCCTCCCCTGCCTCCGGCCCTGCCATCTTCCCCACGTGCCCTGCCTGCCCGCACGGCCGCGGGCCCTGCACACGCATGCACGTACACATGCACACAGGCGTGTAAATGCACACATGCATGCCATGCGTGCCCTTGTCTCCTGCTGCACGCTCGTCCCAGTGCCCGCACGGTGGCTTCAAGTCACGGTCTGCCGGCACCGCTCCCAGAGAGCAGCAAACTCCCGCCTTTTCCTTCCTGGCTGCCCTCGCCGCCGGGGCTGCCGGCACGCACTGGCCCGCTGATGCCTGGGGAAGTCTATCTGCCTGCGCCGGCATTCCTGCCTGCATCAGAAAATGCGTTTGTAGGCAGGCTGGTGTCCTCTGAAGGCGTTTTCCTCCAGAATAGCCCTGCAGCGGCAAACGCTGGCGTGGGTGAGAGTTGGGGAGCCCTTCCCAGCGCTGCCAGTGGGAATACGGTGCAGCCCCGCGGTGACACGTCCGCGGGCGTAACTCAAGCCATGAGCACTGAGGTGGAATTAGGAGGAAAGTCTTTGGGAAAGTGCCTGATTTATAGTATTGTCCGTGAGGGTTAGGTCGCAGGTGGGTTTGGCTCCTTCCCGGGGTCAGTAGATCCTTGTTGCTCTTTTTTCTCTTTTTTTTTTTTTTTTTTTTTTTAGTAAAGGCCCAAACTTTGCAAACCGCTCCGTGCGGATATCTTGTTTCCTGGTCACGTGTGCCGACAGGCGCGGGGCTGGAGTACGGTTCGTAAAGGACTTCAGGATGTTTTGGGATGAGAAGGGGCTTTTTGGAAACTGCGGGCTGGGAGAGAGGACAAAAACCTGGGGTTTATTATCACTTATCGCAGCATTTAGGGTCTCTTATAGGGTGGACTTTGCGATCCAGGTTGCTGATCTGTGGCTTGGTGGTCTGTGGCAGGAGTTAGGCTAGATTTAAAGGAACCTATCAGCATTTTTTCCTTAAAAAATGGGGAAAAGCAGGGTGTGCTGTAATTGCACATTCTCTGGGGAGGGGATTTGCGCCGGTGGTCCTGGTTTGCGCAGCACTGTGGGCGCAGGAGCTGCCTTTCTCCCGGCAAACCCCAGACGAACTGCAGTTGGTTGAATGCCGGAGCACCCTCTCTGCTTTGCCACGGCCCCCCAACCTTCCCCACTTGCTAAACGAAGCATTCCTTGTTTGCTAAACGAGGCGCCTGCTTTCCCAAAACATCCACCCGGGCTTTGCTCTGCCGGCAGCAGCGGCGATGCCGGTAGGCATAAGGGCTGACGTTTTTCCCCGGCGAGAGCTGGAAAAATGCCGTCCAAAATACACGCCCGGCATTGAAGCAAGAAATAATTTGGGATCTGTGCCGGCTCTGACCCCTGCGGCGCGTGATTGCTAACAGCTGGGAGGGCTTGCAGCGGCAGCGTGGCCTCACGGCTCCGCCTGCGCCGCTGACGCCCTCCCAGCTCTCGCTCCTCTTCTTGCTTTGTGTTTTGGGGCACAGGGCGGGGGGAGGATTTTTAGGCGTTGGTGTGTCACCCTTGGCTATGGGCTGAGCGCCGAAATGGGATCCGGCATTCAGAGGTCTGCTGGAAGCAGATGTGGCTCTGAAAACTGGCTCTTGGGAGGGTTTTCCTTTCCCCTGGTTGCAGTCGCGCCTCTCTCCTCCTTCCCGCTCCCGCCCCGGACCAGAGAGGGAAGGAAAGGGAAGGTGAAACGAAACCCCGAAGGAAATGAGAAGCAGCCTCCCACCTTTGGCGCTGCCCTCCCCGTACCTGGCCGCCAGCCAAGCGGTGCCTTGAAACCGGCGTGCACCGACCATCGGGGAGGCGGCAGAGATACAGCGCCGTGTTCTACACGGTGGCAGTGCTGACGTTGCCACATCGATTCCCTGAGCCCTCGGAGGGGCAGTTCCCAAATCCCTGTGCCTGGGATATCCGAGAGCGAGGTTTTAAGGTGATGCGGGAGGAAATGTGGTCTGGTGGTTAACTGCTGCAGTGAGGTGGAGGGGCTTTGCCGCAGCTTCGCTCTGGGATTTGAGGCAAACTGTCGTGTCGTCCCCCCCAGCCCTTTCAGTGTCCTTTTGGATGAGAAAGTCCCATATGGGTATATGGGAGATTTGGGAGCAGAGCTGCTTGGCCAGGTCACTTGTGTTCATCAGAAAATACGTTGTACCATGGAAAAAAAACATTATCAGGCGGAGTGGGCTCTGGAGCATCCCTCAGTGATGCCCATATGCTGCAAAGTCTGGCGTGTTCCTTGGGCAGGGCAAGATGAGAGGGAAGCCGGGGGAGCGCCTCTGCTCAGCCAGTGCCGCGGCCTCTTTGATCGGGCTCCAGAGGGAAGGCGATGACGGTGGTGAAGTCCCCGTGCGCTGCGGGACGGGCAGCCCCGACGCGAGGTGCTCTCCCCAGCATGCCTCTATCCGTTTCACACCCTGTCCCTCTTCCTGTTCTATTCTTTATGGCTCCTAAGTAGCTGTTAATTTTCTACTCGGGGGCGGCGGGATTTCGGAGGAGGACAAAGCCAGCTGAGTGCATACGGTTATTCATAAAACCGCTTGTAAATCTTGGGCGTCCTTTGAAGCAAGAGGTGGTTTGGAGTAACCCTTCCTGGGACAGTCGGAGGTCGAGAGCAGCGGCAAGCTTCCCTTCCCTTCCTTGGGAAACTTTTCTCATCCGAGATAGTGTGCAAGACAGCACTGCGTGAATCAGATGTCAAAAAAATATATATTTGATCTGCTGTTAAAATGCCGCTGTTTCGTGAAGGGGAACTGAGCATCCCTTGAAGTGACCCTGTGCAAGGAGGGGAGGGTCTGGATGCAAGCACCTGGCGGCTCAGGGTTAATCCTCCCTCCTGCACAAGCAGCAGCTCCTCGGACTTGGACTCTCCATGAGCCAGGTTATGCTCTAACCCAGACACCTGATGAACACTCATAGCCCTCGGCTGGCCGGGTGACACTCTCTGACAAACCCAGGCAGGGTGACAGAGGTGATGGGTTTGTTGTCGTATAAAAGCATGTGGCTTTTATGGTGCCCTCCAAGATGCAGGACCGCCCCAAGCCTCTTGCCTCCTCTCCCTCCTCCTGAACCCCAGGCACCGTCACCCTTCAGCCTTGCCGCAGTGTGCATCCTTGCTTCTTGTGCTCTTCGGAGAGGGTGTTGCAGCGGAGGAGATGTTGGGAGGAGGACGGGACAGAGCAGGACAGCGTGTGCTGCTAGAGCTGTCGGATTTATTGGGGCTGGATGCGTCACCTGTCCCCATGCCTGGGTGTCCCTTGCTTTTAAGGAAACCTGTACACTCTTTTTTCTTTTAAAACAGCAGTAAAATCTACAAACCCAAAGAAATAAGCCAGGCAAGCTGCTCTCTGGATAGGCTTGCTAGCAGAGCTACACCAACATGAGGAAAACCTATGTCAGAGGAAAGGGGAGCTATTTGGGGGGCAAAAATAGGTTAAAGATAGTAATAGAGAAACAGTTTAGGATAAAAATGCTCCAAATTCTTCCTTTCCTAACAAAGCAGGGCAGGAGGATGCTCCCGTTTCATTGCCAGACTGACCCTGGGAGGACTGGGCATGAGCTGCAAGCTTGGAGAAACCTCTCCCAAAAGCACGAGAGCTCCTGGGAAGGGGAGCATCAGGATGCTAGCTGAGAAGGGGTGCTGGCTTTCACTGCCAGAGAGCTTTCCTCCCCTGCCGGGGCGCGGGCAGGGGAGTTGCAGGACTGTGCTGGGCACAGGCCCAAGTCTAGAGGTCAAGGTTCAAGAGCACCGACGGCGGGTTTCAGCGTGGCGGGCAGGAATAGCCGTGGTGGCTTCAGGAGCGTGTGCCAGCAGCAGCTTGAGAGAGGGACATGGGGTTTCCTTTGGGCTGGCTCATCCCTTTTTTTTTTTTCCAGAGGGGTTTAGAAATGACTGTAAAGACAAGAGCTGCAGCATGGGGGGAGCTCAGGCACACTGCTGTCCCACGTTCCTAAGGGGTCTCAGTGCCTGGGGATGCTGGAGCAGCAGAGAGCTGCTTTCTTGGCTCCCAGGGTGGTGGGGGGGGGGAAGACACCGGTTGAACGTCATGGTCCTGCACCAGAGGTAACATCCCCATGTCTTTCTCTTCCGCAGCGTGTCCGAGATGGCGAGCGTGCTGTCCAGGCGTCTGGGGAAGCGCTCCCTGCTAGGCACCCGCGTCTCTGCCCCCGGCGCCTTGGCTGATGGGGTGCTGGTGGCCACCCAGGTCCCCGGCTTGCAGACCGACCTTGGCCAGGCATCTGCCCACACGGTGCCGCGAGAGGATGGATCCTGTGCACCGTCGGCAGAGGAGAGCAGCCAAGCACCCAGGTTCCCCAGCCCCGGCCGCCAGCAGCTTTGTGCCGGGCAGCAAGTAAGTAAGGAGACTCTTGGTGTCCTTGGCTGTGGTCTGGTGGGTAGCTCCGGTGGGGAATAAAACCCCTGGGCCTCTACTAATGTAAGGTGCAGTGGGGATCTGTAATTACCAAGAGCCGTTAATGGGTGTTGGCGTTAGTGCACTTGGCCCTGGCCATGCCTGGTGGATTTGGACCATACCGGCTCAGGCGGAGATCGGTCTCCTCCAGGAGATGTCTCCAATACTAGCCAAAAGTGGGTGTCCAGAGAAGACAGTAAGAAGATTTGACGTGTCCCTCCAGAGTTCTCCAACTGTCTGAGGCTGAGGGAGATGGTTCCTATATATTTAGTGACTCCCAGTGGACTTCTCTTCCATGAACTTGTCCTGTCTCCCCATAACCCACATTTACATCTGTAGGGGAGTGGCAAGGAACCCCCCAGCTTAGCCACAATGGTGATGAGCCTCATGGCTCAGTCCTCGGAGCTCAGCCCGCAGCAGCTTTTTGCTGCAGGGTTGAGGGTCGATGGTGTGGATGTATGTGGTGAAGAAGCTCTTAGGGAAGAGTGAGGTGCGATGGCTCATCCAGAAAGGACATCTAGTCCTGCTGGACCCCTCTGTTTCTTGTGCCCCGGGCTTCTGATGCTTAGGAGGGCCTTGCCTTGGCCAGGATGCTGCCTGGGGCAGGGAGCAGCACTCGTTCTCCATCCCACCGGCACGGTTGCTATTAAGGCCAGGCCAAACAGCACTGTCTGAGGAGAGCTGTGACCTGCTGACGTAGACCCCGTTTCTTGGCTGCTACCTGCAGAACTGTAAAACCTTTTCTGGGCAGAGCTTGTGAAATGGAGTGTAAATAAGGCGCCTGTTTGGTTTTCTGGCTCCTTCTGCCCCATGTTTATTAACCACAGGACAGCGAGAGTTATTTTCTCCTACGTGCTCCACTGCAGAGGATTTTGCTCCCTTGCTTTGCTGCTGGGAACAGCATAAAAATAGTGATGGGGTGCCTTCACCTCCCAGTGACAGCCGGTGGCTGTGCAAAGCCGAAGGAGATGTTGGCTACTCGTGCTGTGTGCAATCTAGAGGGGCGACAGCCCATGTGGTTCACAGAGAAGCCTTGCCCCTTCTTTTCAGAAAGCAAGGTCAGGGTCTTCTCTGTCCTGATCCTTGCACTGATCCCCTTACCCCTGATCCCGCTGTGGGTGGCTTTTTCCGCTCTGGTGTTTCTGCCGGAGGTCCTACCTGAGACAGTCTCGCAGGCTCCTCCCAGGTCTGCGTATGGGTGCACGTGTCCATCCCATATCAGCTTCTTGGTATGACACCCATGGTGCTTCCATAAAGAGATGTTCCTGTTCCTATAAATAGCCAGAGACACATGTAGCATCTTTTGACACAGATACATTTCCATTAACAGAAATAGGCTCACGGGTGGTAGTGGTGGAAAACTGCCCATCAGAAGGAGTTTGGGACTCTGTGAAGGAGGAGGTGAGGTTTGCACATCTCCTTCCCCTGCCCGAAGGAGCTGGGACTGGAGGAGCCAAGGTGTGAATTCAGGATTACTTCACCCAGGAAACCTCTGTTCCCCTGCCCCCCTCCAGCTTTTAATCCTTTTATCTATGTACTTTGCCAGGGTGTGTAATAATTGTGGGAGTCCTTGCAGCAGGGTGGCATGAGAACAAAGCTAAAGCAGATAAATATACTGGAGAAAAGTCCACCCAAAGTCAAGACACTCAGAGAGGTGACTGATACCAGCTCAGGAAATCCCTCAACTTGGGATTGCTGTTGTCAGGGAGCTTGTGCCTGGGAAGAGCACATCTCTTGGTGGTGGGGTTGGGATGAACCCTGGCCACCCCTTCGGTTTGCTGTGACAGCAGTCTGAAGTCCAAGCCCTGGCTCTGGCTTTGTCCTAAAGCCCTCTGTGGCCCCCTCTGCTACGGGAGGAGGAGATGGGGGGGATCCTGCCGCGGGACATTCCCCGGGAGCAGTGGGGTGGCAAGTGGCACCAACAAACCGTCCCTCGTGCCGTTTTCAGGTCCTCGTCACCTACAACGGGCAGGAGCGTGCTGGCCTCGTGGAGCAGCACAACCCACTGAGCGACAAGGTGAAGGTGCTGCTGCCGGAGCAGGGCTTGCAGGCGTGCTGGAGGGTACAGGACGTGCGGCCGGCTCCGCTCCAGCCCCCCACCCTGCCCGCAGCTGGCGGTCCCAGCCCTGCTGAGGCGCTGCAGAGATCCGTATCCAGCAATATTGATGTACCCAAGAGGTTCGTGCCTTTGGCTGGTAGTATCTCACTCAGGTGGGAGAGGGGCACTTGGCGGCTACGGCAGCGGTCGCGCTTTGGTTTTACACCAACAGAGAGAGTGGTGATGCTGAGGATGTATCCGCCTTCCCAGTGCGGGGTTATCCAGAGGGTGGTTAAATTTGGGATTAAGGGGATTTTTAATTTTTTTGCCCACAAATGGGGAGAAAACATCCTTCCCAGTGACTTAAAAATGACTCAAAGTCTATGGAGGGAGGTGTTGGGGGTGAACCTGCGCTGGTGCTGCAGGTTGTACTGCCCTTTGGGTGCCCAGGTCATACCCAGGCTGTTTCTCTGCTTTTTCCTCCACACATTTCACGTGTCTCCCCTCGCGGTGCAGGAAAGCTGACGCGGCTGTGGAGATGGACGAGATGGTGGCAGCCATGGTGCTGACGAGCCTCTCCTGCAGCCCTGTGGTACAGAGCCCTCCCGCCGGCGAGAGTGGCATCCCCCGTGAGTGTGCATTTAAAAATATATATATATAAAAAAGAAAAAACATCTGAAACACAAGGAGACGTGGAGAAATGTGCTGCGCCCTTCGGCTCACAGTGCTGGGGCTCTTGCTGGCTGCGTTCGTTCCTTATGCCTGGTGCTGAATAGCTGCCGGCACAGGGACCGCACTGGACTGGAGGTGGCCAGGGAGTCGCACCGGGGTCACGGTGGAGCCCACGGGTGCCGACACCAGTTGGGGCTGAGCAAGCTGGGATGCCCCTGGCAGCGCAGTGAGGGTAACCCTGCTCTCCGCAGCCGTCCCGGGGGGCCGGGGAGCCCCGCACAGGAGTCCCGGGCCGGGGAGCACCGCCCGGTCGCTCCTTTTTTTAGAGGCGGTTTCATTCCCGAGGAGTCAAATGCAGCCAGAGCGATAAAAATAGCCGCCCGGAGCCGTGGGAAATGTGCGTGCCCCGGTGCTGGCTGCTCGCCGTGTGCCGGCTGTGCCTGTGAGCCTGCGGGATTGCACCGATGCCAGGGAGGATAGGGAGGGGAAAAAAAGCATAAATGACCAATAACTGGGATCTGGTGCTGAGAAAAGGTGCAAAGGCTTCACCTTACCAACTTTTTAAAAAAATAAATAAATAGAGGCAAACTGTTGTTGTGGGTTATCCAGCCTCAGGGCTGGTCTCTGCCCTGGCAGGGGGGTTGGTTGGCCCCAAGCTGATGGTGGCAGCATGTGTCCCCTCCCTGCAGCCTCACGGGCAGCGTGCGATCCCTGGAAGGAGAGCGGCGACGTCTCGGACAGCGGAAGCAGCACCACCAGCGGGCACTGGAGCGGGGGCAGCGAGATCTCCACCCCTTCGCCTCCCCACCCCGCCGGCAGTCCCAAGTACTCCAGCGAGGCCCTGAGCTCCCCCCAGGCAGATGATGGCTTCGAGACCGACTCCGACCCCTTTCTCCTTGATGAACCCGCTCCACGCAAAAGAAAGGTACTGCTGCTGTGGGGGGCGGGGGGGTGGTCCTAGCACCGGCAGGGTGGCTTGAGGTGAGCGGCGTCCCGTGGAGGGGACGCTGCCACCGGTCACGGGGTGACATGGGCCGTCTCTCTGCCAGAACTCGGTGAAGGTGATGTACAAGTGCCTGTGGCCGAGCTGCGGCAAGGTCCTGCGCTCCATCGTCGGCATCAAGCGACACGTCAAGACCCAGCACCTTGGGTAAGGCAAAGGTTTCACCTCCTTGATCCCTGCCCAGCCACCGAAGCCGCGTGCCCTGCCACTGCATAATTTGTAATTCCTGCAGCGAGTATCCCCAGTATGAGAGATACTGGCCTCTGTGCACTGAGCTTGGCAGTTCTCAGCCAAGCAGTCCACGTCACTGAAGCCACTGTTGTATGTGTCCCCACCTTCAGGGAGCCCGGGGCTTTCCGGGAGGCACGGGAACCCCATTTGGCCTTCAGGATTGCCCAGCCTGGGTGTGCGTTTTGCACTGGGGGAGTTCAGGTTACACGTGAGCCCTGGGCTCCCGGGCAGAGGCAGAAAAGGACCAGCCCAGCTGGGTTTCGCAAGGGCTGGCAACCTGAAAGCCGTGCCTGCCGCTGCGGCGGCTGGCTCCAGCTCGGCCGTCGGGGCTGGCACAGGCACTCACACGCCAGCCCAGCGGTGACTGCCCCTTTGGCAGTTTGCTTTGTACTGATCTCCTGTGAATTCCCCCCAAAATATAAAGAGGTGAGGGTGTAGCTTTGCTGTGCTCTCCTCCTGTGGCCCCATTGCACTCCTCGCCCCAACGTCAGTTTTCTCATGCTTTTGTCCACGTTTTCTGGTATGTATTTTTCTCCTCCTCCCTTGCAAACATGATTGCTCCAGGAAAGGCGAGGACAGAAGGGCCGCGATGCAGTGGGCAGTGCTGGACTGCCATCCAGTGCCGGATAAATGCACTGGGAAAACAATAAAAAAGACTTCAGGGGCTGTTTCCCGCTGGGTGAACAGCAGGGCTTCGTCCACAGCTGTGCTAAATGAACTGGATCAGAAATGAGCAGGGGATTTTCAGTGGCGCCCAGTCAATGCGCCAGCATTTTTAAAGGCCTTGGAAGAGGTATTGATCTTCCTTGGAAGCGCGAAGTGCTGCTGCAGAGGCAGTGGCTGTTGCCAATCGCAGCTGACATGATGCTTTGGAGCCTGGGAGCGGAGCTGCTCTGCCCGGGAGGGTGAGATTGCTCTCCCCCGGGGAAGTCGGGGGCTGCTCACCTTGACGGAAACAGGGCCGCCTTTTCACCGCTGTCTCCTTTTCCTCCCTGGCAGGGACAGCGCAGACTCCGACCAGCGGAAGCGGGAGGAGGATTTCTACTACACCGAAGTGCAGGTGAAGGAAGAGCCGGCGCCGGAGGCGGCCGCCGCCGCCAGCCCCACGTCCGCGTCCACCCCCATCATCATCCACCAGCAAGCCCTGGCAAAGCCGGAGGCGCTGCTGGTGGAGCAGCCGGTGCTGGAGCCCGCCCTGGCCAGCGGCGCCCTGAGCCAGTCTGCCCCCAGCTCCTTCTGGCACATCCAGGCTGATCATGCCTACCAGGTGAGCTGGTGGCATCTCCCAGGGATGGGTCACCTCCCGAAATCTTGCCGAAGGGCAGGTCGTGATCTGGTTTGCTCCGCAAGTCCCTGCTGCGGCAGGGATGTTTCGTTGCCACCCCTGCAGCACGGAGAGGCTTTGGTGCCGGTGTAGCACCATCCCCTGCCTGGCTGCCCTTCAGTCCTTGAGCAACCGGCTTCGTTAACACCTGGTTAAGGGGCTCGTGTGCTTCTGCCGTGGCCGTTCCCGGGCTGGGGGGGGAGCTGCCGCCCTCTGCTCCCCTACAATTACCCCATGGTGGTATGCAACACGCCCTTCTGCCGGCAGATAACACGGGGCTGGAATGCAGCTGCGCCGGATCCTGCACGTCTCCACTGCACGGCTCGCAGGGGCACCAGCTTTCGAGATGCAGGAAACCTGGGGACCTGGAGCAGTGGGCCCGTGGGCACCCTGGGCCAGTGGCCCTTGTCCCAGGGGTTGCTCGAGAGCCGAGCGCTGTTCTGGAGCTGCAAGCTAGTGCAGGGACAGGGTATATAGATCCATAAGCTGCATGTATATCCATTCCCATCCCAGGGAATGGGTGCAACATCATCTAAAAGCAGAAAGCCTGTGTAAGGAGGTGCAAAAATATATACATATAGACCAGGATGGTGCAGGTGGGTTTGGTATTGCAACCAAAAGCAGTTGGAGGAGCAAAGAAGCTGCTGAGCCCCAGTGAAGGGTGACGCAGCGCGTGTGCCGTGCCCTCTGTTAGCAGGATCCGGCGCTGGAGGAGAGGTTGCACGGGGGTTTCCATCCCGCCCCCAGCGCTCCCAGTTTGCACCTACTCCAGGCTGGGAGGTGAATGCCTGTGGAGTGAACGGGGGGCCCCCGGGGCTAATGCTGACCCCTCTTTTCCCCCACAGGCGTTGCCCTCCATCCAAATTCCAGTGTCCCCCCACATCTTCACCAGCATCAGCTGGGCCACTGCCACCTCGACTCTCCCGTCTCTGTCACCGGTGAGTCCTGCATGTGTATCCCCTTCATCCTTTTGGGGTGCAGGGTTGGGCTGGGAGCTAAGAGGACCTCGTCTCTGCTTTCTTGCTCCCCACTTTAAACATCTGGATTTGTGGGCTGGGGGCACCCGTGTCTCCCACTGCCCCGTTGCAGTGCCCAAAGGCTGCACGGGAGGGGGACCGCGTTGTCCCGCCTGCCTCTTGACACCCATTTCCCCGCAGGTGCGGAGCCGGTCGCTCAGTTTCAGCGAACCCCAGCCACCGACACCGATGCTCAAGTCCCACCTGATCGTCGCCTCACCGCCCAGGGTGTCCATCGGCACCAGGTGAGGGTCCCGCCGGCCGGAGGGGAGCAGAGGTGGAGCCCGTCAGCAAAAGGGGTGCCCTCCTGCATCTCCGCTGAGATGCAGCGGAATGATGCCCGGCCGTGGTTACGGAGCCTTACCCTTATATTTGTGACCGAAGTTCTGCAACAAGTGGATAAATGTTTGTTTTTTTTTTTTTCCTCTTCCCCCTTTTGCAGAAAAGTCCGCGGTGAAGCCAAAAAGTGCCGTAAGGTGTACGGCATCGAGCACCGGGACCAGTGGTGCACGGCCTGCCGGTGGAAAAAAGCCTGCCAGCGCTTCCTGGACTGAGCGCAGCACCGCGGTGCCGCATCCCTCCCCTGCTCCTGCCCGGGGAGCACCGGAGTCCCTCACTGCTGCAACCAGGGACCTTGGAGGTACCTCCTGTGACCCCAGAAGACACCTCCAGAGCTGCGTGTAAATTCCTCCTTCTGTATATTGTACATCTGCTGGGTTTGCTCTTTTTTTAAAAAAAACTTTTTCCAACTTTTTTTTTTTTTTTTAAACCTGAAGAATATCTCCCTTTGTACAGTAAAAGCTGGGGCTGGGAGGGAAGGAAGCTGGTTCCTTGGGGTTCGGGGGAGACTGTAGGCAATCTGGGGACCAAAGAGCTTCCTGCATTTCCCAGATGAGCCCTAAAATCTCCTGAACCGTCGCAGCGTGGCCGGGGTGAGGCGTTGAGGCAGCTTCCCGTGTCCTTTGACTACCTAGAAAGTGCAAATCCCCTGTATCCCTTAAGGGAGGGGGTCGGTAACAATTATAGCTTTAAAAAAGAAAATGCTGTTGGGTTGCTGCAAGCAAGGCAGGAGCGGTTCTCGGGGCAGGAGTCGGAGGTTTCTTTCCCCGCATGGATGTGGTCTTTGCTCGTGTCGCGTCACACCGGTACCTCAAGCCTGCGCATGCCTCTGGTCGGTTCCAGCGTGTCGTTTTTGGAGGCATTTGGGGGGTAAAAAACACCCAAAACATTTTAATCAGGAAAGCTATGAGAATTTTTAAGGCAAAACCTTATGTTCCTTCTCATTTTAGGCTTTGTAAGTCTGCTTAGCTCTGTGAAAAATCTATGTTGTGGCCCTCACTGTGTCCTTCAAAACTAGGCAGAGCGATTTTATTTTTTTTCAATTAATGATTCCACCAATAAAGGCAGCTGGGAGGACTGGGAAGGGTTTCCCTTAGCATCACTGTATGGCCCCAATTCAGCAAAACGCTTCAATATTTCCTTCTGAATCCCATCGAACCTCGTGGGAGTTTTCTGACTTCCATCCTTTAAAATATGTATTTACCCAACCCAAATTACTGCTGGCTTCCTGTCACTGTCACTGCTGTGACCACTTGCACCGCTGGCGAGGCGTTGCACTTGGTGTCGGGCCAGGATGCGTGCGGCCGGGGAGCCGGATCGCCCCGTCGGCTTTCTCCCCTCGCCGGGGCAGGCAGCCATTTGGATTTGTATTATTTTTTTTGCTGCGTTTTTGATAATCATAGGCCATAACCCGCAGCTGTCGAGCCAAGAGCAATCCCTGCACGCAGCTTGAGCCCGGGGTGTCTTTAAGGACCCCGTGCCGAGACTCAGCTTCCCTTATAAAAGCGAATCGTGTGGGTGGGAGAGTCCGATACTGCTCCCGGATTGCCCCGTTGCTGAAGGGATCGGGTGGGCAGGCGAAGCGGGTTGAGATACATATATATATATTACTGGTGCTTGTTGACGTGTTTGGGTATTTCTTTTGTTGTTGTTCGTTTGTAATTTTGTACATATAAACAGTATATCGTCCCGCAACCTGATCTTCTCTCTGGTATCCAACTGGTGGATGCAATATTTGGCCGCTGGAAGGCGGGAGCAAAACTCCTTGGGCAGGGTGCGACCCCATGGGGTTACATCCCCGGGTGGGTCTGGGCAGGTCCGGCTCAAGTCCCAGGGAAGAGAAGAGGTTCTGCTCCTTGAGAGCTGCTCGCTCAGGTTCCCATCCCTGCTGGAGCATGGTATTAGGAGCAAAATGTCAGGAAAAGCCTTTTCCTTTCCTGCTGGCGTCGGGGACTCGTTGCGGGTTCCCAGCTTGAGCGTTTTATTGCAAAAACGACTTTCCAAAGCGCGTTGCCAGTTGGTGCTCTGCATCCACAGCCCTGGTAACAATTAATTGCATGGTGGGGTTGTTGCACTACTCAAAAATAGGTGTTTGGGGTTTTTTTTTAATAAAAAAAGCCCCCATGCCTTTGCTGCTGTCTGATCCCCAGCATTTGAACAGCCGAGCTGGTGTTCTCTGTCCTGCGTTGCCTCATGGAGCTCAGCCTGTTTATCCTTTCGGGGAAGGGCCCTGCAATGCCGGGGTGCGGGCCGGTTTTCGGTGATGCCGGTGGCTCTCCACAAGCGAGCCAGTGGTTTGGGAAGTCCCATGCAGCGCCTCGCTGCATTTTCATTTTTCAAATTTTTTTTTTAAAATGGGGCTCGAAGCAGCGCCCAGAGCAAAGAAGGAAAAAAAAATATGAAAAAGGGTGAATTTGTGCTTTCCTCAGACCTTGTGCCTTTGCCCCCACGACTCAGAGAGACCCAGGCAGGACCAGAGATTTTACTTCTTGCTTTTTATGCCCTTTCTGCCCCAAAAGGCGTCGGGCAGAACCGGATCCGCGCCGGCACTGGTCAGACACAGCTCGGCTCCCATGGCTCCCAGCTCAATCACTCAGGAAATGTCAAACCAAGCCATCCGGGGTCGGCATCGGGGCAGCACCATATAAAACATACAAAAAGGAAGAAAAAGTTGTCAATGGCTTTGAACAAGCAGGCGTGCGTGGCGTGCAGCATCCTCGGGTGAGACAGGGCAGGGGGGGGCTGACGGGACCCCCCCAGCAAATCTGGGGGACGCAGCCCCCCCCCGCTGCTCCTCGGCCCCAGCCCTTGCAGTGCCTCCTCCTCCCGCAGCGCATAGCACTTACTGCCCGGCAGCCGGCAGGGATTCTCTCGCACAGGAATATTTTTATATCAGTGTTGGTTTATTTGGGGGGTGGGAGGTGCGTAAGGCTTTTTATTCTGAGGGCTTTTGTGGTACGGACTTAACCGGACAAAATTGTCTTTGTGCTCATGGCTCTTTTCTGTTGGTGGTTTTTTTTTTTTTTTTATTATTTTTAATGGAGAAACTGGTGCAGGGTGGGTTGGTTTTTTTGTTTGGGTTTTTTTGTTGTTGTTGTTTTCCTTCTGGTTTGGGAGTATTTTGGAATTTTTACACTTTAAAACAGAAAAACCTTCTCGTATTTTTGCAGAAATGACAGCAGGCTTCCACCGTGTCTATCGGGTTGGTTGGCATTGGATATATAACTTTGGTTTTGTAGTCCTTTCCCTATTATTTCCCTTTCCTATTATTTTTTAACTCGCTTCCAGCCACCTCCCGTCCCTTGGACTTTTTCCTCCCGACACTTGAGTCTCGCTGGTCTCAAGAAAACTCCTCTTCGGCCCCAGCCGCGGGTAACCCCGACCTGTAAATCCAGCTTGGAGAGTTTTCCCTCATCCATCTGGCTGTCTCCCGGAGCGTGTATATGTATGTATATAGGAACCTCTTAATTGGGCACTAATTAATTGGAGGCTGCTCCCCCCTCTCTCCAGCCGGGACACTGCCCACCCTGCTGCTGGTGGGGACCCCGAAAGGCGAAGCGAGTCGGTTTAGTGCAGGGTGACCCCACGCTGTCACTCGATGCCCCGTTGCCGTCATTCCTGGAGGTGTCACGGTGCGGGGGGGTCAGGGGGAGCGGGGAAGGGGTTGGGGACGCTTGTCACCACGGCCGTGCCCCCGTGGGGCCACCGGCTGCCCGGCTGAGCGGGGACGATGCCGTATCAAGTGAATTTTCTGTCTTGTTGGAGCTTTTCTCAGCTGTCTTCCAAGTATTATTTTTATTGTTAAAAAAAAAAAAAAGTTAAAAATGTGAAATGTAATTTTTACAGCAGCAATATGAAATATATTTTATAAGAAATAAAAAGAAAAGTTGCCTGGTAGCTCGCTGGCTCTGCCTCATCCTTGTAGCCCGTGTCTCAGGGCTGCCTCCCTGTCCCCCGGGGACCCCCGCGGGACCCCGTCTGCCCCGGGATGGAGGTGGGGGCATCGACCCCGAGATGGTTTCCCCCCCCCCCAGCAGTTTTGGGAGCCCCTTGGCACAACCATTTCTGGCACCACTAGATAGCAGTGTCTGCCCGGCGCTGGGAGCCGCGACGGCAGTGCAGTGCCGCTCCCTCCGTCAGCAGCTAATGCTGCTCATCCTTTTTCTTTTTTTTTTGGGTGGGATTTTTTCCTCCCCCCCCCAAATCCATCAATTTTTTAACCTGGAAGCTGCAGGGAGGGCTTAATACATGCTAAACCCGGCGGGTTTTTAATCTATGTCCTTCGGTGGGAGACTCTAAGGTCTTGTGACCTGGAGCCCTCTCTTGCTGCAAGTCGAACGTTGAGCTGAGAAGTTGCCCTTTGATGCAAAAAAACTGGATGATTTTATACATTTTTTTTGTTTTAATGCATGTTGAGGTGAAAGAGGAACTGGAAAAGGAAAAAAATGGGAGAGGAGAGGGGAAAGGGATGGAGGGCAGAGGGGGCCAAACAGGGACACAGCAGGGAAAGGAGAGCGGGGAGGAAAAAAACCACACTATTAAAAATTGCATCCCAGGAACACCAAATTGGTGAGATTCCTACCATTTTTGTGGGGTTATGGCTGGCCCCGTACCTGAGCCCGACCTGTCCCACATGGGAGCTCGGGGACCTCGGGTCCCAATGCGCTGTGGGCAAAGCAAACTCTCCTGCTGGCCAAAGTCTTCCCCCAATTCATTTTTTTAATTGCCAACTGCTGGCCAAAAAAGGCAGCAGAAGTCACCCCTCTGCCTGCAGCTGGTTCGTCAGCCGGAGCCCGTTGTTAACCTAGTTTGCAAACTGGGACCCAACTGGGGACACTGGGGCCAGCCCACGGGATGGCCACCGAGCATCCCTACCCCTCGGCCGCTGGCACCGTTTCTATGGCAATGCTAAAAATAGTGCCCTGGCGCTTGGGTGGCGATGCCGGTCCTCTCCCCAAATCCGGGGGGCTCCTAGGAGGGGTGAACCCCAAATTTCCAGCTGGGCTGGGGCCTCCCCTGGGGATGCTGGGGGGGCTGCGGGTGCAGGCGCCTTTGTTATCCCTATGGAAAAGGGGTGCGATGGAGCCAGGGAGAAATTCCCCTTCTTACTTAAATCCCCTTTTTCCCCCCAAATACCCCCCCCCACGATCCATCCCATTTTTGGCTGCGGGGCTTGTGAGCAACAGCACCGCCCCCCCCCCCCCCCAGCTCTGCAACAGCCCACGTGAGGGGGGATTTCTACAACCTAAAAAGCCCCCACTCTGGAAATAATGTAAATTTACAAAAATCTCCCTTTTTTCTCCCCTAAAACCCTTTCCCATCTGAGCGGGGCGATTCGATTCCCCCCATGGGGGGGGGGGGGGGGCAGCAGGGACCTGCTCTGCAAGCGTTGACCCAAGTGATGGTTGCCAGTCGCAATAATATCGTAGAAACAGTAAACTAATTTATTAATCCTTTTGCTATGTACAAGTTTAATGGAGAAATCTTTGTATGAAACAATTAAAAAGAACAAGATCTTGGAATTATTTTTTTTTCTTTTTTTTTTTTCTGTAGGGGTTATTATATTATAATTTTTTTATTTTTTTTTTTTTACAAACAGTGAAGGGCAGCGCTGCAGGGAGCGAAGTCGCTCCCAGGATATGCTTTTTGGGTAGCAAATTAGGCAGGAGAATCAACTGGCTCCGATTATCCTCCTGGGAGCGACACGGAAAAAACCGCATCCCGGCGTGGGGACTGGGACGCGATGCATGCCGGCGGGGCAAGGGGACGAACGGGGATGCAAGGAAAACACGCGCGCGTGGTTTGTATTGCTGAGCAAAGAAGTCAACCCCGGAGGCTTTACAAAACTTTGAGGAAAACACTTAAAAAAGAAAAAAAACTTCAAAAAAGGGAAAAAAATTCAAAAAATTAAACATTTCCAGGTGGTTTCTGGGTGCTGGGGTGGGAGCCGGTCGCCACCATGGCGGCCGTCGGGGTCGGGCAGGCGGGGACGGAGCCACGGTGGGACGTGACCCCTCGGCATCCCCCATCCGAAAAGTTGGAAATAAATCCTGTGGGAAGGCGAAAGCCACGGCCGGGGGATGCCGAGCGCTGCCAGGGAAGGCACTGGGAATGTGGGGTGGGGGCTGATTTTCCGCCGGATCCAAGGTGGCTTGTTCCCAGTGGCTGACCCACCAAAAAAATAAAACCAACCCAACTCCAAAAATCCTTTTTTTTTTTTTTTTTTTTTCCAAAAATCCCTTTTTTTCCTTGTTTTGTTTAAATTTCTCCCCACTCCCCCGCGGTCCTCTCCTCCCCCTCCCTCCCCGCAGCGTCTCGCTCCCGTCGCCGGCGGAGGCAGAAATTCGTCGGGTCCTGGTTTAAATCTGGCTTAGTGAGTGAAGAGCAAAGTGATTTCTGAACGCGTGCGAGTCTGAAGCGCTTTGGGGTCCGTCAGAGAGAGGATGGAGGCTGCTGGGGTGGACAGGAGCAGGGTTAATTTTGCCTGTGCCTGGCGGAAGGTGCTGGGATGCGGTGCCGGAACGCTATAAAAAAATAAAAATAAAAAAAATAGAGAAAAGAAAGGAAAAAAAAAAAGAAGAAAAAAAAAGAAGAGAAGAAAAAAAAGGAGAAAAAAAAAAGGAGAAAAAAAAAAAAAAAGCAGCTGAGCCGAGAGCGGAGGGAGCGGGGGGGCTCTCTCCCAGGGGCTGCGGGACTGGGGGTGCATCCCCTAATTTAGGGAGATGCCACCCGGGGGAAAAAAAAAGGAAAAAGAACCAAAAAAAAAGGGAAAAGTTTTAAAATTCTCCCAAATTGTAAATTTGGGGTGGGAAGAGGGGTGGGGATGGGTGGTCTCAGCAGCTGCAGGGTCGAGGGACCGGGGGCTCCGAGCATCCCAGCGTGGAGCCGGTGGTAGCGGGGTGGGGGGGGACAAGCGGGTCCCCAGGGAGCAGCAGCGCGGGGTTAACCCGCTGCTCAATTTGGCAATATGAAGCTGGAGCGTTCTGGGAGGAATTACTTAATTTCTAAAAGGAAACGGTTCCACTTTATTGTAATTTTTAAATTTTTGTTTCAGATTTTAAGATTTATTTTAATTTTTCAATTTTTGAAATGTTTTTATTTTTAGATTTTCTACTTTTTTTTGATTTTTTTTTTTTCCCCTGCTTTTTGGGGGGAGCTGAACCATCCTTCAGACCTATTTGGAGCCGAGGACAAAACCCTTTTGCCCATCCTCCCTGGCGGGGCGGGGGGAGGCTGACAGCAAAGGGCCTTTCCCCGAGCACCCTCCGGATGCCGAGATGCCGACGAGCCGCCCTCAGCATCCCTCCCCGGTCTCCAATTCGACCTTTTCAAGCCATTTCCAAATTTTTTTTATTTTTTTTTTTGGCCCCCTTTTTTTTAATTTGCACCTATGGACATGTGGTGTAGAGGGGTAGAGGGTTGACTTTTTTGGCCATGGCGGACCTAGCCGGGCGGCGCGGGTCTCCGTTAGATCTCGTTGTGCTCGCTGATGCCGCCGGCAATGTCGTACTCACTGGAGCGGGGCGACATGCCCAGGTACTGCTTCAGGAACTCGCTAAACCTCTTCTGGTTGTTCCACTTCCTCGCCGACTTGCGGACCCCGATGAAGCCCCCGTATCGCTTCTGCACCCCCCTGGCCGTCGGCGCCGGCCACGAGCCGCGCGTCCCCCGCGGGAAACCGCCGAGTCGTCGGGAAATGTCCTCGGGTGGCTGCGGGAAGGCGTCCGGCGCCGCTTCGACGCCTTCGTCTTCGGCTTCCCGTCGCCGCAGCAGCTCGCTTACCTGCAGCGGGCTCGCCGGCACCGCCGGCGCCGCCGCCGCCGCCGCGCCGTGCCAGGGATCGCCGGCGTCCTGGAGGTCACGGGGCCGCGGGGCAGCTCGGCCGGCGGCGGCGGCGCACAGCTCCCAGGTAGCCCGCGGCACGGCTTCGCCTTCGCACTCCAGGATGCAGACCTGCGCGGGAGACACGGGGATGGGCGTCAGATGGGATTTGGTCCTCCGGGGACTGCGGGACGCCGGGCAGTGCCGGGTGGTGTAACCCAAATGCCTGGCAGTCTGGCATCGCCCTGCGTCCAGCCGTGCGTGTTGGAAGACACTCACGGAAAGGTGCCGGCAGCTCATCAGCCCTTGCCTGGCCTCATTTGGTGAGGTGTCCCCTCCCAAAACCCATCCCTGGGCAACCAGAGGTGGTGGTGGAGATGATGGGGAGCCATGGCAGCTGCTCAGCATCCCTCTCCCGACCCTCCCTAGACAGGTTCTGCTTCACGCTGGACATGCTCCACATTTCCCCATTGACGTCCACGCTCCCATCCCACCACCCCATGCTCCACGCTGCTGGGTCCTTCAGCTGGGCGTGAGCCCAAAAAATCATCGAGTCACGGGATGGCGGAGGTGGGAAGGGACCTCCGGCATGTGCCCATAGCATGTCCTGGCGCCTGGGGTTGCTCCTCCCCAGGGGCAGGACTTTGCTCTTCGCCTTGTTGAACTTCGTGACGTTCCTACCAGCCCATTTCTCCAGCCTGGCGAGGTTCCTCTGGATGGCAGCACGACCCTGCGGTCTACCATCGACGCCTCCCAACTCTGCATCATCTGCTAATAGCTGAGGGTGCATCTGCCACATCGTCCCGGTCATTAATGAAGATGTCAAGGTCCTCTGGGTTTCAGTCCACCTCACTGCCCATTTATCTACCCTGTGCTTCAGCAGCTTGTCTACGAGGATGTCATGGGAGACAACATCAAAGTCTGATGAAAGTCAAGACGAGCTGGTTGTCTCACTGCAGGAAGCGATGAGGCTGGTCAAGCACGATTTCCCCTTCATAAATCCATTCTGGCTGCTCCCGATGACCTTCTTGTCCTTCACATGTTTGGAAATGCTTTGTAGGATGACGTGCTCCACCACCTCCCCAAGGACTGAGGTGAAGCTGACCAGCCCGTAGCTTCCCGCATCCTCCTTCATGCTTTCCTCTAAGTGTGACATCTGTCTCCTCCCAGCCCCCAGGTACCCACCCCGATCGTCATGTCCCTTCAAAGGCCACCAAGAGCAGCCTCATTAGGAGGTGCCATCAGGCTTCCTCAGCACCCATGGGTGCATCCCACCACGTTTGCGTCTCGTCCCTTTCCAAGAGGCCTCGTCCACCAAGGCAGGACACACACCCAGCACCGCTGTGGGGTGAGAGCCCCCGTTGGGCTGGTGCCACCGAAACCAGCACCCAGGGGAAACCATCCAGGAGGATATTGTAGAAGAACCAAACTAAATAAACGCCTGAAGAAACCAGGGCTGGAGAGCCCAGAAGGGAAGGGCTGTCTTCCCTCACCTTGGAGTGTCTCCATCCCAGCATTATCTTCATGGTGGGCTCTTTTAAATGCTTAACACCAACTGGGGGAGCCCATGTTGAAGCACATTGGCGTGTCTCATTGCCACAGGCTGTCTGCAAGACCAAAACCCTTGCAAAGACCTTCTTCGCCACGGGTTCATTAACTTCGCTGGGTGAGAGGTGCTGCAAGTCCCAATGTGGTGTCTCAGGGCTGCAGCTCAAGAACGTGGCTCTGCAGCAACTGGCTATTTCCATCCCCGAGGGCAGCCAGGCTCTTCAGACAAAAAGACAAAAGAAAAATAGTTGTCCCAAAGTGAGGTGGTGACGAGGGTCTTGTATGCTGGGACACCTACGAGGGTCCTTGCAGAGACACCGGGGGTATCCTCTGCTGAACCAAGATCCTGTCCCGGGATCTCCGAGGCTTTGGCAGGGTGTACGGCTGATGGACAGTGTCCTGGCAGTGCCCTGCGTTGGAGATGAACGGTGGTGGATCACATGCAGGTAACAGCTCTGATGAGCACCAGCTAATAAGCTTCAGGAGGAATTACCCCAGGCGTCAGGCTGAAGACCTTCAGTGGTCCTATCACTCAGCCACAAAACAGCGCCATGAACATCCCAGGGTCCTTGGCCATCATGCTGTGGTCTTAATTCACATGGAAATGGCTTCTGCTCGCAGTGTTTTGGGAGTTCTCAGCAAACACCAGCCAATGCTCCTCCACGTCCAGTGCCAAAATTACCTGGGGAGGCTTCTTCCTATCTTTGGTTGGCATTAACGGTGCCGCTCTGAGTTTGCACCATCCCTAGATGACTCTGGGGACCAGGATGTAGGTGATTCATCCACATCTTGAAGACCAGCTCCATCAGCTGGTCCCTGTCCTGCCCTGGCAGCTGTGATGCTGGTGCAGGCATGCCTGTAACTTCAGGGGGATCTCCTATTTCTACCTCTGAAGGATGGATCGGCCATGTCGCTGATGGGACTTCCTTGGCCGTTGCTCTGGAAATGGTGGAGGGTTGTATCAAATCCCACCACGATGCTTCTTCCAGCTGAAAATGAGTCTCGAAAGACCCCGGGTTCCTCTGCTCCTGGTTCAAACCACTCTTGCTTTGAGATACAGCCTTGCACGGGACCCGTGAGCCACCAACCATCCCATCTCCTCTCCGTCTTGCTGGCCGGGGAAGACAGAGCAAAACGCAGCTCCAGAAGCAGGACCAGGCAGGAAGGGGAGGGCCCTGCAGAGACGCTGTTTCCTTCAGACTGCAAAACAACATTTTGGGGCCAAACCAGGGCGATCGCACCCCAAAACCTGGTGGCAGCGACGTGCCATTGCAGAAGGCTTTGCCAGCAAGGGGTTGGCACTGGGGTGGCTCCGGCATCTCCAAGAGCCCAGGAAGTCTCTGGTCCCCCCTGGTTTTGGGGGGACATTTCCCAGCCCTGGGGGCTTCTCGAGCTGCCGGCTCCTTTCGGGTGGACACCTCAACCTGCCAGGATTTATCATCGCTAATAAATAAGCGAGTGGGTGCGGGGGGAGGAGATGGATAATCCCCCAGGGGCAGAGGGTGAACGGGAGGAAAATGAATGCTGCTGGCCAGGATTAGGGGCTGGAAAAAGCCCAAAAGTCCATTTAATGGCTCTTCCCATCTAGTGTTGGAGGCAAATCAAGAGGGAGGAGGGGCTGTGGGGTGCCCCGATCCCCTGAAACTCCGCGGCTCAGTGGCCATCTGCAAAGCTGGCCCCATCCTGATGGGGCTCAGAGGGGGATTTTGGTGGCTCCTTGGAGGATGGGGTGGGGGTCCGGGGGGTTCCGGGGCTGGCGTAGGTGGGGAGAGCGATGCCGCAAGCCATGGGAGCAGGAAAGCTGGGGATGCTCGGGGTCTTGGCAACCCTCCTTGGGCCGTCACAGCCTTGTCCCCATCACTCCCAGCAGCTGATTTGGGGTCTGCGTCCTCCCTCAGGACCACCTCGTTCGATGGCGTCCCTGGGGGGGTGCCCAAGGAGGAGGGACAGTGACGGCAAGTGACATCTTCCCCTTGAGGCTCCATGCCGACCGGCAGCCAAAGCCCCCCCCCGACCCCAAACCCCAACCCTGGTGCAGGGAGGAGGGTGCCCACCCAGTATGGGGGGGATGCAGCTGGCCCAGCACCCATGGGTGCTACCCCCACGGGTGCTGCCCGTGGCGGGGGACAATCCAGCAGGCAGAAGGGACTTACAAGGACATCAAAGCTGTCCCGGTAGAGGTGGCGGTCGCAGCGCAGGCAGTCCCCCCGGCAGTCGCCCCGTGCCCGGGCGAAGAGGCAGAGCAGCAGCAGGTCCCAGAGCACAGCCCTCATGGCGGCACCGGCAGCAGCTACGGCGCAGGAGAGAGAAAACCCGTCAAGCCGGGACGGCACCGGCACGGCACCGGCACTGCCGAGCCCTGCACCTGCACCGAAATGTGCCTGTTCTCAGCCTGTCCTCCCTCCCGCCCCCCCGCCCCAGACACACATGTTCCCAGTCTCCCTGCCAAAATTATCCTTTAGGAAAAGGAGCGCGGCTGCCTCCTCATGTCCAGAACAGATCCGGCGTGTCCCGGCTTAATTTTTTCCGGGCTATCTCATGGCACAAGTCCCAGCCGGGGCTTATTTTAGCAGGTGGACGTGGCGGGGCAGCACGTCCCCGGCTGTCCCCTGAGCGGGACGCTCCTTATCCGAGTATCACCAGAGCCGGGTGAGGATGTCCCGCTCCGGTTTCCCCTCCTGGCTGTTTTTGGGGTGCTGCCAATCCTGTCCCTGTCTTGGGAGGGTTCAGCCATTGCTGCCAGCAGGGATTGCTGGGATCTGAGCCTGCCCGGCATGGAGCCGCAAAGCCAATTCCCAAAGAACCCGCTGTGTCCCATCTGGCTTTGCTGACATTGGTGGCAGGTGGCGATTAAGTGACATGACCAAGGCCGTGAGCTTCCCTCCCAATTCCTGGCGATTTGTCACGATGCAACCCCACGGCCATCTGCAAACAGGAGTGTTGGTCCTCCCGATTCCCCCCCCTACTCCCTCATCCCACCAGGAAAAGGGATCTGACACTCCCGTGGTCCTTGGGAGTGGGTCCCGGTGCTGCGTGGGGTCAGGTTTATAAACCAGTGAGGGGATGAGATGGAGGTGATGCAGAGGAGCAAGACAGGGACGTGGAAGTTGGTGCTACCCTTGGTAGCATCCAGAAACCCCCGTACTGGGATGCTCAGGGGCGAGGAAGACCGCGGTGACGGTGGCTTTGCAACCCGCGTGTTGCTCCAGCAGCATTTCAGGCCGCTTTTGGGGAGGGGGTTGAGCACCTGGGCAGGGGGTCCCCACTTATTTCCTACCCCACCAAGGTAGAGGGACACCCCCACTCCTTGCAACGGAGGCAGAGCATCCGCAGGGGTCCCCGACCGGCATCACGGTCACCTTTCGTCCCTGCCAGCCGGGTCGTGACAGAGCCCGACGGCTCCCAGTTGTCATTTGCTGGAGGGTACGAGGGGAAGCTGATAAGGAGCAGGAATTAAGGCTTAATCTTCGAGGAGTCTCATTAAAACAGGCTGGCGGTGTGAGTCAGAGGCTTGGCAGAAAGCTCCTGGGAGAGGGCAAACACCCCCGAAAAATCTCTCAGCCCCAAAACGGGGTTCAGCGGAGCCGGGAAAGGGGCTGCAACCCACCCCCCAGCCCTGTCCCCACGTCCCCAAGAGACATCAAGTCCAATGTCCTGGGAAAAGCAGGTCACATCTGGCTGCGGAGGAGGCTCCGAGATTACGGCTCGGCTTTTCTTCCCAGTTAATTGAAAGATGCTATCGGGCAGGCGGGATGCGGTACCCTGCCAGCATCACCAGCCGGGGCAGGGGTGGGAAAGAGGGAAACGACCCGCCGCTTTGTGCATCATTTCCCCCCCCCCCCCCCAATTAAATCAGCCCATTAAAAGGGAAGGACCGAGTGCAGTGGATTTTTTTTCTTGCTTCTGCCCTTGGGTGTTTAGGGCGAGGGCGAGTGGCAGGGCTGTGGGGTGGTGATGGCATGAAGTCCCTTTCTGAGTTTTGCAGCCACAGATCCATGAGAAAAAGCGGGATGCCTTTTTCCATCTTGTCCCCTTTTTCACCATTTTTTCCCCATTTTTTCCATTTTTCAACATTTTCCCCCTTTTTTCCCCTATTTTTCCCGTTTTTTTGTATTTTTCCCCATTTTTTCCTCTGGGAAAACTGAACCTAGGCCCTATTTCCCAAGGGATGCACCAGCCGGTCCCGCTGCCCTCGTGTCTGGGGATGCCATCAATCCCAGCAAAGGATGTGACAGCCCCGGCATCATATCACAGCCACTCCCGCAGCTCCTCGGTCACCGAGGCTGCTCCTGGGCATGAACCTTCCTCTTCCTCCCCAAAAACTAAACCTGTCCATCCTGGGGTGGGGGTGTGTGTGTCAGGATACAGCCACTCCATCCCGTCAAACAGCTTTGGGACCCCCCCCTGCTGCTACGGGATGCCCCAAGGCTGCATCCTCTGGAGTTTTTTAATTCAGTTGAATTACCCTCATTAATATTTGGGGGGAAAAAAAAGAGGTTTTTCTAGAAATCCAGCCTGCGGTTCAGATAACGGCGGGGTCTGGTTATCCATCAGGACAAGCGGCTTTTATTTATTGCTCCGGGTGGGATGATGTGGGAGATGCAGTCATACAAAAGGGCTGATTCGGGGGGCAGCGCGAAGGGCGTGGGACGTGAATAACGCGAGGAGAAGAGGTGGAAGGGGAAGCAGGTGCTTGCCGAGAAGGGTTTTATTCGCTTGATTTGATGCGATTTGGGTTGGGAGCTCACGGGCAGCGCTGGGGAGATGCTCCCTGCCTCTCCCCAGGGATGCTCCATCCCCTCTTCCCATGGGAGATGCTAAAAGCAGGGATTATCCCGGCAGCGGGATCGCCGCCGTCCTTCCCCAAGCACCTTCGCAAGGGTTTAAACACAGCGATGCTCTCGCTTTCCCGGCTCAGGATTAGTCCCGCCACGTGAGGAGCACATTCAGGAGCTCCTTGCTTCCCACGCCCGGAGCAAAACTAACCTCAGTTCATTTTTTTCCCTAATTCCCCCACTGCCCAAAGCCAAGGCCTGATCCAGAGGGCAAGAGGGATGCTACTGGGCAGGATCCGGCTCCGCTGGGAGCCAGCATGGAAGCAGTCGAAGCTTTTTCCAGTCAAAAAAGCGCAATATTGTCCAACAGTGTCCCCCACTGGCACCGGCTAAAACACTTCCCAGGCTCCCCCAAACCCTGGCAATGCCGCACGGCTTTGTGCCGGCAGTTTTGGGGGGATTTTAGGGAGAACCAGAGGGATGTTCGGGGGGGGGGTTGGCTACAGATGCCCAGTGCTCATCAGAAAAATAAGCGTTTCCTTTTGTCGATCCCCTTCAATCAGGTAATTGGCCATAATTGGCCAAAATTAGATGCCGCGGCGCGACTATAAACACAGATGTAGGCTCGAGAGACTGAGAAAGGCTGTTTAGAGGTAAAAAATCTCAGGAAGAACATTTCTCCCTGTGTTCCCATGTCTCAGCCATTCATTCCTGCTTTTTGGGGGAAACTAAAAAAAAAAATAAAAGCAACAATCCCCCCCCCCCCCCATTTTCCTCTTTTTTTGTGCTTTTGGGGAGGGAAAAAGGGATTGCTCGCAAGCCGGGCATCTCCCGCAGCATCCCGCGGTGACCCTAGTGAAGTCCTGGCTAGAAGGAAAAGGGGCAGAAATACCGAATGGGGAAAGTCGCGGTGCGGTAGCTCCCCAAAAAAATCCCCTAAAAAATCCTACCCATCCCGGAGGAACTCACCATCATGCTGTGGGCTTCCCCCCGGCCTCGGGCAGGCGGCCCGTGCTGACTCTTGTTGCATCCCTCCGGCTCCACTCCGATTGATTTTTTGGGGCTGGCTGGTGAAGCCGAAACTTTTCCTCTCTTGGGATAGAGGGGATGGATTTCTCCCTCCGGGAAGATATTTCATTTAACCCTTAGCAGGGAGGGGAATACCTATTTGTGAATCGAAGCCGGACGGACCATCCTCGGACTCAAAAAAAAACCCAACCAAGCCCCCCTAGGATGGAAAATTAAAGCGGATTTCCTACCTGCGGGTGTGCTGTCGGCTGCCGGCTCCTCTGGTCTGTGACTCCTCCGGCGCCTGTGCCACGGTGGTATATATAGACGGTGTACACACGCGTCCCCACACCTCCCTCCCCGAACACGTGCGTCGCTGAGCCCACCCCCGGGGGCTGCCGGTGGAGGGATGCGCCAGCCGGCAGCTGGGGACCAGGGATGTGCATCCTTCCCCCCCCCGCCTCCTCCTGCATCCCTCATCCTTTCCTCCTCCCCAAATCTGGGGGGCAGCCCCGAAAGAGGTGAGGGATGCCGGCCTCGCGGTTATCCGAAGGTGCGGCGGTCTCCCAGCATCCCGGGGATGGTGGGGTTGGGATGGAGGTGGGGGGGGGGTGAAGCCATTCCTCAGTAGTCCCAATGTCCCCTGCTCCAGACCTGGGGGGGGGTTACAAGGACCCGAAGGCACCAGCAGCAGGGTGAGCCCCGAAATCGCCCCTGCACCCCCCAGGGCAGCCCCCAGCCCTTCTCAGGGGGCTCTTTTCCCCCTCTCAGAGCCCGGAATGAGGCGAAGCGGGGGGGTCCCCCACCCCCGTTACCAACCCGTTCCGGCACGGCTGCGGCAATACCGCGCGGCTACCGAGCGCGTCGTGCATCGATGGCAAGCGTGCGGGTGGGAATAATTGATTTTGGGCTCGGCGGATGATGGAGGGGGGGAGCAGAAAATTCCAACTTTACATTTCACGGCTGATGGAAACGCCCGCCGAGCCAGACGCAGCCGCGTGCCGGCGCCTCGCGAAGCGGAGAGCCGGATTTGGCCGCTCCGGCATCGGGGATCGATGCTGCCTTTGGTTTGGAAAGGCCAAATTTGTCTCGACCTTCAATGGTTTCTCCTGCAAACTAGCATCACCCTATTTTTTTCTCCATTTAGGTGACCTGCAGCGGTAACGTTCATCCCCGCCGGCACCGGCGCGGAGCCAGGACCCCCCCAAGCATCTCTCCCTGCCCCACCTCAGCAATTAAATAATAAAATCTGCTGCGGCGCTGCGATCCTATCTTGGTAATTTCTTGTAACGACTCCCTGGGAAGGGCTGGAGATGGGAGCGAAACGCCTTTTGATTCAGCTACGGCTATTAAATCGTTGCATTTAATGCCCCCGGGTGAGACCTCGGATGTGCCGGTGCTTGGGCAGGCATGAAAAAAAATCTAAAAATTGATGAAAATGTCAAAAAAGTGGTGAAATGGCATCGTAGGAGTGGTTGGAGGGGACATGCCCAGTGGTGGGGGCAAGACATGAGCCTGGATTTTGGGTGTTTTAGGGGAAAATAGGGCTGGTGAGCAACACTGTGCATGGGCAGCCTGGGGCGAAGCGGCTCCCCATCACACTCCCGGGCAAGTGCTGGGATAGGGATGCTGATTTTTTTTTAATATATATATATTTTATATTTATTTTAATTTTTTTTTAATATATATATTTTCTGCTTCAGTCTTTCCTTAACCACTTGGTTTTTCATTGAGGACATATTCCCTGGCTCTTATGCAAAGCCGAGCAGCAGCCGAGCCGGAGTGAGAAGGCTTTGTGCTTCTTTTGTCCTCTCCTGGGGTAATTTCAGAGGCTCTTGGGGCTGCCGTAACCTCCGCAGCCTCCCAAAATATTCATTTCTTGGCGTTTATTGAAGCGCCGTAGCCTTTTCTCCCCTAACCTGGCCAAAGGGGATTGCCTCCACAGCCCCTTGTTTGAGCCGGTGATGATGATGCTGTTGAGCTGGCAGGAGCAGGAGGCAGCAAATGACATCGGGGTGACGTCATTTACATTCTTGCTAACTAACGGAGGGGTGGGGGGGATGATTGACAGCCGAGGTGCCCAAAGCCAGCATGCTAGGCAGGAGAAATACCCATTTTTGCAGCATTTCCAGGTTTTTCCAGGTCCGTGTGGGTACCAGCAGCTAAACTCCCATTGGCAGTACTGGGGAGGGAACGGGTTCGGGATCAGGGGATGATTCACCCCTTGTAAAATTAGGATAGAAAATACAGATGCGTATTTTTTTATCAGGTTTTTGGCCATTTCTGTTTCAAAGTTGGGTCCAACCGAGCGCTCTCCTCTGCGGTTCGGGGGGTGGAAGAGCATCCACGGTGAGGCGGAGCAGGACGATTCGAAGTGACAGGCAATTAGCAGCGAAAAGCAACGATCCTTTTCAGAAAGAGGACATAAAGCAGATGGGATCTGGCGCAAGGGAAACATGGAGAGGATTCAAAAGCTGCCTAGAGGACACAAGAGCTGGAAAACTCGGGAGCTGGGAAGTTGTGTTGTTCCCCTGGTCTCGTAAATCCCTTAAATGTCGCAGCCGGAGGGGCCGAGGACATACCCAAGCCTGCATGATGCATCCCATCTTCACTTTTGGATGCTGCCTGATTATTTTCCTAATTAACTCTGGGCATTTATAGGGCAGCAGTCCCCTCCATCAAGAAAAACATCCCCCTGAGCATGACCTCCTCTCCCGGCCCCGGCTCGGGTACCACCGCCCAGGAGGTGATTTTTCCAGGAGCTTTTCAAGAATCAGGTGCTCGATGCCAGGGCCGCATCCTGCTCGCAGGCAGCCTCGGTGAGATGCTTTAATAAGATGAAGCAGCAGTTTAAAGGGCTTCGTCGCCCCCAGTTCGGGGTTGATAAATGCCAACGGTGGGGTACAGACCGATGCTGCTGATTTACTCCCATCAGCAACGATGGGGGGCTTTGAGCTCTGCCCCGGCGGGGTGAGGATGAGCGTGATGAAGGCTCAAGCCATTTCTGTGCCCCTACACGCAGCTCGGGGCCAGGCAGGGGAGCGGGGCCAGTATCCTACATCTCCTCACCGAGCTGGGGCTTGCACGGCCACCGAACACCGCAGGGCAACAGGCCAGGACTTGCCGGGCACGACGGGAACCCGTTTGCATCCTTCGCTGTCGATAAACCTTAACCAAGGTGCCTGGCTCCGGGCCACACGTGGGGACCGCTGGCAGCCCTGCCGAGGATGCCGAGGGTTGCCCGGAGATCTGCTTGCACCGAGCAGGAGGCAGATGCTCTGAGCAGGGGTGCGGGCAGGCAGCGAACCCCAAATTTAAAGGCGGGGGGGGGTGGAAAAGCAGCTCTTTGCCAAGCCATGGGGACCAGGAGCGTGGGGGGTACCCTCCGGCTCCATCAGCGTCGAGGCGATGGGTGCTGCGGGTAATATCGCAACTGAGCTGGAGCTGATTCAATTCACCGGGTGGGAAAATAAACCGCTTTTCACTCAGGTTAGTTTTCTACCACTTTAGCGAGTTGGATGAGCTCGGGAAGGGGTCTGATGGGCAGCAGGAGGACGTGATGGAGCAGAAAGCATCCTCCCATGCGGTTGCAGCTCTTCATGGGCAAAGTAGCACGTAATCCTCTGCCTGGTCTTTACCGTAACGTGGGCAATAATGGCTTCACGCTGGGTCTCCAGCAGGTCCTGGCTGAAATGAGTCTGAGGCCAAGAATAGACGAGTTGAAGGACTTGGGAGAAATGTTAAGAAAAAAAACATGAAAGGGAGGGGAGAGCAATCCCTTCCTGCACTTTGCACCAAGCAGGAAAGAAGGAAAGATGATATTCCTACAAGGGAAGAGGGACTAGAGCAATTCAGCTTGAGGCAACATCTGAGAAGATCATAATTTCTTTTTGGCACCCTTCATCCCTGCTACCAGTAAGGGCCAATTTGGACATGGAAAATCCATTTTGCGTCAGGAAAAGGAGATTTTTACCCCCGAGGCTCAAGGGACGTGTCTGCTCCTCTCTGCACAACCTCAAAGTTTTCATCCTTGGAGATGCTGGAAGCACGCCTGGTCGGGCGCTGAGCGGTATGACCTGCTTTGAGGTTGGCCCTGCTGTGAGCAGGTTTGGGACCAGAGCCCTCCGGAGGTCCCATCCCAGCTTCCTGGGACTTTCTGATCCAAGGGGGATGAAAGGTAGCAGGGGACATAAAACGGGCAGGGAGGACTTTTATTAAACATAATAAGGGGGAGGGGTATTTCACCCCCCCACCTGGAGTGACCCCAAGAATCACAGGACGTGACCTTCTCCATCTCCATCTCCATCTCCATCTCCATCTCCATCTCCATCTCCATCTCCATCCCTGAGTCAGTCCTGGTGGGGATGGGGCGGCTCTCGGAGAGCGGCGGGAGCTAGGGAGTATCTCTGGCCCACAGCAAGGTGATGGAGAGGTTTTTTAATTGATTTGGGGGACCAAACTGCCCTGACCAGATCAGAAACACTCCACCGGCACCGGCTTTGCTTGCAGACGGACTTGGAGCCTCCACCTTTCCTCCGGTGTTGGCTTTGGGGGTCCTGTCACATCAGCCCTATACAAAGAACAAAGAGGGGTGATGCCTTTTCTTCAAACATCTCCAGATTTGCCATTCAAGCTGACTTTTGCCCCAAAAGCTCTTTGTGCCAGCATCGCAGCCCATCCTCCTGGCTATCCCATGCTGGGACACACCATCCCCAAGCGTCCCCATGGCTCTGCCCTCCTCAGCTCTGTTCTCCCACGGGACACATGGATGTTAGCTGCCACCACCATCACCACGTACCCACCTTGGCATGAACCCACGAAACAGAGCACAGCCGGACAACAGTCTGCTGTCTTCTCCAAGCAGAACCATGCATAGGTTCCTCAAGAAATAAAACCGACGGGAGATATTGCCGGCAACACAAGAGCTCTGCCGCTCGACACTCAGCTTCAGCGAGCGGTGGGGGCTCGATGGGGCCCCGCCAAGTATTTGTGTCATCTTGTTAGAAATTGCAGTTTTATTGAAAGCCCGATTGCTCTCATTTAGCTGTCGCTCAAACCATTCAGCAGCCGCTTATTAGCGGTGGAGCGGGGAGCAATAAGACTTTGCTGAAGATCACCCATCCTTTCGCAAATTACCTCTTACTGATGAATTAAAGCCGTCGAGACGATGGTGCCTGAAAGCCAGGAGGATATCTGAATTTCAGAAGAAGTGCCTGAAGCCGTTACCCCTCTCTATTCATCACCCATGGAGCCACATCTGGAGCGTTGCATGGGATGCTCGGCTCCGAGGAGCAATGCAGGGACCGGGAGGCCACGGGGATGGTCGGAGGCTGGAGGATGGGGTGTTGGAAGAGCTGTTAAAAAAGGCTGTGGAGCAGTTTTTTGTTCAAATGAAACTGGAAAATGGTAGATCGGACCCCAAATATGCTCCAACATATGGTGTATCATCCCTTGTATGTCCCCTCCACACCACGAGTAGGTGGAGATGAGCTTGATCCTGGTGTGGGAAAATCACCTTATTAGCACCATAGGCTTATTTTTTGGGGGAAAAGCTCTTGACTTTAGGCAAATCCCAAAAAAAAACTTCAGGGCAGAGAAAGAGCTTTGCAGGGGAAAGATTTAACCCGTGGCACAGGAAGCGTGGGCATGTGTGCCATACATGAACCATACACATGTACGTGGGTTCAGGGTTTCAAACAGCACCTTGGGACCAGCTGAAAAATTGCCGGCCGAGGCTCTCTGCCCCCCAAAGCATCCGGGAGTGACAATGCCTTTAGCCTCGGTTGTTATATTTATGTTCAACCCCTAGGGCCACCACTTGAAAGATGGGAAGGATGATGTTCAAACCATCTACTCACTTCTTGCTTTGGGGCCACGGCACCCCCTCTGTCTCCTCCTTCCCGTGAAAAAAAATCTTCCCTGGGGAAAAAAATCTGCTCGGCTCAGCCCCGTCTGATGGATGGCGGCGGGGACCGGCTGGCGAGAAACCAGATTGAAACCGGTGACTCATTTCCCACTGGCGGCTATTTCAGGGGAGAGAAGCGGCTGTCCCCCCCCGCTCAACATCCATCAGGTGGTCGGAAAGTCCCCGCAGCCACCTCTGATACCCACCGTGCTGCCGAGGGGCGGACAAATGAGTTTTCACCCTAATCGGATCTTTTTCTCTCTTTTCTTGCATCCGCACCCCGTGCCATCCTCTGCTGGATGCGGGATGAGGATGCAGCTTCGTTCCCGCCGGTACCCGGACACCCTGTGCCCCCCCCCCCGGCTGTTGATGGGTGACATTTGGCTGCGATGGAGCAGTTTTCCCCGGGAGGGGAGATGATTAGCAATCAGTTTCCCTAGGAGATTGCCATCGCTTATAGACACCGCGATGTCTATAGGCACTGAGATGGAGCCGATACCACCCCGAAATACCAGCCAGCACATATGCCCTGGGGGGGGGGGGTTGGGGCAGGATTTGGGTTTCGAGGTGCCGATGATCCCAGCCAAGAGTGGAGGATGGCTCTGAGCCCAAAGCACCGTCACGCATCCATCCTTCTGCAGCCCCAAACTCTTGTGCTGCCTCCGGCTGGGCTCGAGCTGGGGAAAAAGAGCATGAAGTTTAATGAAACAGGTTCAGCAATCAATAAAAAAAAAAAAACTATAAGGGATTTCTTTGCTCAGCAGCAACTAAATCTCTCCTCCTGCCCAGCCGACCTGCCTCACACCCTCTGCTTGTCCCATCATTCCCAGTGCGGGTCCCAGCATCCTCCCAGCAAGGAGCCTGGGCTGGTACCCGCTAAACCACGATGCACCAAAAAATAACCCCCAAACCCCAGCATTTAGTGCTTTGCGAAAGAAAAACTGCTACATCACTGTCGTCTTTAGCACATAAAACCTCTGAGTCACAGGAGGAATGTGCAGTGCTTTTTAATAGAGTCCAAACTGTCCCAGTGGGACTGATGTTTAACATTCAGGGCTTTGATTTATTTTATCTTTATTTATTTAGATTACTCCATTAAAATATTCCCCCCAACACCCCAACATGTGGGACGATGCATTTGCAGGAGCGAAGGGGAGCCGGTGCTGGATGCCGTGCGGCTGAGGAAGGACAGATGGACTGCACCACCGATCCTCTTGATGCTTAATTATTTTTTTAACCCAAGTGTAAAAGTAATGATTCTCCCCGATAGCAGGAGTGGGTTTATGGGTGATGCTGGGTGAGGGGTGGGAAGGATGGGGTGGTCCCCTCACAAGGGATGGGGAAAGAGGCAGATTGGGGTGGCTGTGCTAGAGGTCTAGGAAAGCCTGCCCAGGCAGAAAAGTTAAAAAGAAAATGACTTTTTCCCAGGTTAAAATACAGAAATACAGCAAGCAGATGGGTGGCTGGAAGGGGAGAGGAGGAGGGATGAGCCGTGGGGTCCTTGCTGCGGGACATCATGGCAGCCGAAGGATGCTGCCATGATAATAAGGGAATAAAAATCCACCAGAGGCAACTAAAATCCTCCCCGCCAGCCGGACATGGCTGGGAAGGCGATGGGGTGGTACCCAACATCCCACCGGGCTCATCCTCCCTGTAGCATCTCTATTTGGAACCAGGATTTGGGGCTGATGTGCCCCCGGGGGGTGATATCGCATCCCTGGGTCTGGGCTGCTTGTTTTTAAGATGGAAGGAAATATTTCAGACGGATGCTGTGGTTTTATTTCAGATTGGGCATGCCGGCTGTTATTAAAACCAATATTAAGGGCGTGTGATGGCCACGCAGAGGTCGGCTGCGGGGGAAACCTCCCCAGCCTTGCTGATTAATGCCGGGAGACCGGGATGCTCCGGTCCTCGGGGCTGACACCCAGCTACAACCCCCGGGTCCCCATCGGTGTTCCCTGGGATGATGTGTGGGACCACTGTGGGTTTTTATTGGGTTGCAATCCCTAATGCAAGTGCAACCAGGGTGGATGTTCCAAGTGTTTTCTCACTGGATGACCACAACAGCCCTTATTACTGGGATGGAGATGGTCCCAGCTGCCTCTTGCTGGTCCTTCTTCCCAGCCCCATCAGTGTTAAGGGCTTATTTAGGACACACATATCTCCAGCAGCTCAACTGCACGCCCATCTCGTAAAATTGTATTTTAGTTTGGAAATGTGGCCAGGCGGAGTTAAACAGTAGTGGGAACAAAATGTGGGATGGTCTGAAATCCCGCCCTACTGAGAAATTTGCCTGTCCCAGCCATGCAACCAAATCCAGTCGATCTCTATAAATTAAAATATCAGCAAATGGCTCCATTTTCTGGCAAAATTGGAACATTAAAAACTGTTGTTTTATTAACTTCTGCAGGTGCGGTGGGGAAATCCCCATGCCCCATCTCGCCCGTGGACACCTGGTTTTCTCTCACGGCTGCAACATGGAGAGAAATAAGAAACCAGCTCGAAAAGACTCATTTCCACTGCCTGAAAATGCTGCAAATGAAGAGAGATGAGCTGGAAATCAGCCTGCCCCTGGTGAAATCCCATTCTCCTCCTCCTCAGCACAGTCTGAACCCCGACCTGGGGCTGAGAGCAAGGGGGTGACCCCCCCCAGTTTGGGGTGAACCCCCAAGTGATGCTCTGGGATTGGGGCGCATCCTTCTGCCGCTCTTTTCGAGGCGTTTGATGCCACCGTGTCTTGGGGGGGGTTCTGCATCAGCATCCTGATATGGGGGGGGTGGGTGAAGCGAGACCTGGGTGGGCTGGGTACCCTCTGGGTGTCTGCCAAAAGTTTCCAAAAATTTGTATTTAATTTTTTTTTCATCATCAGAGATAGGAGGCGAAGGCAGGGAAGCGGCCTCGCCTCGCTAACCACCGCCGGGACAAGGGGACGGACGGACGGACGGACGGACGGACAGGACACAGCCTTTGCCGTCGCGCCCTGCGCCGGCCCGCACGCGCCGCGTTTCGCGGAGGTTTGTCCTTAGCGGGCAGCTGTGGTCCGCCGCAGAGGCTTCTGGGATTTGTAGTTCCGCCGCTCCGCCACCACCACGCAAGCGCAGAACCTTCCCCGCCCGCACTGCTTGAGCCGGGGAAGGAGAAGCGTTCGCTGATTGGTCCGACCGCGGCCTCGCTCCCCCTCCCTCCCCACCTTCCCTGACTTGCGATTGGTTCGGCCGCGCCTCCTTCCTTCTGGTTGGCCGGCCGCCACTAGTAGGCGGGGCCGCGCCTCTGTGGCGGGAATTGCGGCGGCGGCGGTAGTGGGGCCGGGCGCGAGCGGGCGGCGGTGGTGGTGAGGAGAAGAGGGGGGGAACGGCTGGGGAAGGGGCTGAGGCGAGTGGAAGCGGGAACGAGCCGGGCCTGAGGGGCTGGAAGGGAAGAGGACAGGGGTCCTGAGGTGGGACAAGGGGTTTTAGGCCAGGTGCTGGGAAGAGGTGGGCCTGAGGTGAGGCAGGGGCCTGAGGTGAGGCAGGGCCCTGAGGTAGCCAAGGGGTCTTAGCTGAGATGCTGGGAAGAGGTGGGCCTGAGGGGCTGGTGGAGGTGGGGAAGGGGCTGCGGGGGAGTGGGGAAGGGGCTGAGGTGAGGGGAGATGGGGAAGGGGCTGGGGAGCGGGTTTGGGGGGAGGTTGGTGTTTGGACTGTGGTGGGGGATGCTTTGGAGAGGAGTTGGGGGCTGAGGGCTGGAGAGTGGGGAATGGGGTGGGAGGGCTGGGTGAAAATATGAAAGATTTGGGAAAGGAGCACGGCTGGGGGATGGAGCTGGAGGAGGGAGGGGGATTGAGAAGGAAGCCGGGATGGGCTGGGAAGATGGGGGGTTAGGCTGGGAGAGCTGGACAGAGGGTTTGGGAAGGGAGGAGAATTTGGGGGGAAGTAGGGGCTCTGAAGGCAGCAGCAGGTGGGGTAGGGGGGAGGTTTGAAGAGGGAAGGGTTAAGGGGATTGGGAAAGGTACATGGGGGGCATGAAAGCAGAGAATGATTAATGTGTTATTAGGGAGCAAAACTTGGGATGGTGCTGAAGAGCACTGGTGCAGGGAGAAGTGAAATGAGTGGCTGAAAAGGGAGCAGCGTCATCGGGGGATAGGGCTGGGGAGGGGCAATTGAATGAAGGACCACGAGAATTGCAGCGGGAACCTGTACTAGACAATGAAGTGAAAGATGACCTGGGGTGGGGGGCCTGGGAGTGGGACAGGGATCTGGAGGTGGAGGGGAAGTGCGGTGTAAGGCTCGTGAAGGGGTTGGAAGAGGGTGAGCTGGAGAAAGGGGGTGAGTATCAGGATGTGGACTGGTAGAAAATTGGTAGTGGAAGGGCAGGGAAGTGATGTAACCATTGACGGATAAGTAAATTTATGAGGGGGGAAAGTGAGGGTGAAAGATTTAGTGCCAAACTGGCACTTCTGGCTGACTTAATTTCTTTAAAAGTCAATTCTGGTAAAAGTAAGTTCAGCTGTTACCCAGGAGGTCTTGCCTTCCCTCTCCTGCCCTGCTTAGGAAACGTGTCTACATAGTTCTTTTCCTTTCTCGCTAAACTTTGTCTGCTGTGGCCAAATCGATGTCACTTCCCAGGTGGTTGCATCCCACTGTGCAGTCAGAATTGTACTTGATAATGTCTCAAAGTTACCATGGATATAGGCTTTCTCTTAAAACCCCGTTTTAGCTGTCAGTCCTTGTGCAGCTGCATCATATACTGATGCATAGCATATACCACTAAAATTTATGCCAGGTGGAAGTATTTGCTGTTGATTGTTGGTAAGCTGCTTTGTTTGGGAGAGTTTTAAGCTTTTTATCCCCTTCTCTTCCAGGGCTTTACTGGAGGTGACGACTGGTTGTCATGAGTTCAAATATTTTCTTCTGATTTGCCATTCACTGGGCCGAAACGAGGGATGGCTACGGAAGCCAAGTACAGCATCGTTCGAGAAGTGGGCCGAGGGAGCTATGGGGTGGTTTATGAGGCCATCGTTAATCAAACTAGAAGCAAAGTAGCTGTAAAAAGGATGCATTGTAACGTGCCTGAAAACGTAGAACTGGCTCTGCAAGAGTTCTGGGCCCTGCAGAGTATCCAGAGGCAACATGAAAATGTCATCCAGTTGGAGGAGTGTATCCTGCAGAATGGCCAAGTCTTTCAGCCAATTAGTCATCGTTACAGGAAATCAGACAGCCATTTGCTGCTAATTGAAACCTGCCTGAAAGGGCGGAGGTGCATGGATCCCAAATCGGCCTGCTTTCTGTGGTTTGTGATGGAGTTTTGTGATGGTGGCAACATGAACGAATACCTGCTGTCTCGCAGCCCAGATGCTCAGCTCAACAACAGCTTCATGCGGCAGCTCAGCAGCGCCGTGGCTTTCCTGCACAGAAACCAGATAGTGCATAGAGACCTGAAATCTGATAATATTTTGATTTCTCATAGACGTGGAAGTCCGGTAGTAAAGGTAAGGGAATAAAACTTTGCTGTAACAAGTATGTGATCTGCATGCTTACGCATCATGTGCTTTGGAATGGGCTTTTGGTATGTCTTGTGATACTTGTAATAAGCATACTCAGAACATCTGATATCAGTTGTGGGTTTTTTTTTTTTTAGGAGTTTTGGAAGGAAGTAGAGGTCATGATGGTGTGTTTCTGTAATGTCCTTCATCCACTGCTTATCCGGTTGAGTTCAGGGCTGTCTGGCTTCTGTACACTAGATAATCAGAGAGATCACGATCAGTCAAAGATGAAGCAATATCTTCTGTGCCCTTAAACTTTTAAGAACACACTGCCCTGTTACAACAGCTAGCGTGTCCAATATTGCTGCCTCAAGCACATATTGGTGTTCAGGGGAGGTGGGGAATGTCTTCATGCTTCATGTTGGTGCCCTCATTGAGGTAAAGACTGGCTAGCTGCCTTTCTCGTAGCACCAGACTGAAAGTCTATACAGCTGCTTTTCAGAGAGCTGGAAAAGCTGGGAGCCAGCTTGCTCCTGAACTTTCAATCCCGAGAGTTCCCGTAGTTAGACATAAAATAATAGGTCAGTGCATTCAGATAATTCATGACTTGATCATTCAGATCAATAATGGTATTTGTACTTCGACCTGTAGAGCTGTCAAGGGATAGTTAAATCAATGTCATCTTAATCGCTATGGATAATAATGGTAATGCAAGAGATTCAGTGCGCTCACCGTGGAACAGTAAGAGCCACTTCTACCATTGATGTTGTTCAAGATATGTTTATGCCCAATTAGATGTAATCAGAGTGAGCTTCACAGAAAGATAACGCTCAGATACCCGTTTCGCCTGTCTTAGGAAGGGGAACAAACAACAGGAAAGGAGTTGGGGAACAGACAACGAACAGGAAATAATCAGCTCTCTGTTTCACGGGGGTTGCCACACAACAAGTGTCAGTGCCATGCTGCGGTGGATTTCAGGGTGGAATTCACTGAGCCGCTGTTTGTAAACATGCTTGTAAACTTGGTGTTTGTGAATAAGTTATTTTGCTTTTCTTCTTATGCATTGCAGGTAGCAGATTTTGGCCTCAGCAAGGTGTGTCAGGGGAAAGGGAATGTGAACCAGCATCGCTTCTCCTCTGCTTGTGGGTCAAATTTCTACATGGCTCCAGAAGTATGGGAAGGTCACTACACGGCAAAGGCTGACATATTTGCCCTTGGGATTATTTTCTGGGCTATGGTTGAGAGGATCACCTTCCGAGATGGGGATACGGAGAAAGAATTGCTTGGTGAGCATCAGATCAGTGCTGTCCTGTTGTCAGTGGATGTTCTGGATCTGTAGGGATTCTCTGAGAGGTGTTCTCCCAGGCATAGTTACAAATGCTGTGCCATGTATGCTTTGGATGTGGCTTTTTCCAGGGATTTGCAAGCACCTTGCAACCCAAAGAAACCCAAAGTTGGGGGTTTTGGGGGGGTTGGATTTTGCTAAGAGAGCTGCAAAGAAATCTCTTTTTCTTCAGCATGCATTGCTCCTAATTTGGTTGCTTCTCTTGCAGGGTTTCCAAGTCTTGAAGACATATCACTAAGGCAGAGGGAATGCTTTTTATATTTACAAATCATTATTTTATTTGGAAGATCATTCCTTCTGCCAGATTTTTCAAAAAGACTCTGGGGGGTTTAAAGGTTAAGGGAAAGATCACTTCTGGCTTCTCTGCTGTCAGGCCTTCATTACCCTAAGGAACGCTCTTCAAAAATGGATTTGGCCCTTATTGTCACTAAAGAATTGTAAGAGAAAAAAACCCCTCGTAGCCGTTGGTGAGGCATCTGTCTTACAGCTATGCTCTTGATAGAGGATTTAGTATCTGTCTACTCCTACTTGCTCAGAAATGCTTTTAATGCTCTTAAAAACCAAAACCTTTCTGGAATTGGGCTTATGGGTTTGCTTGTATCCTTGACTTGGCATAACCAAGGGATGGGATCACTTGGAGTGCTGAAAGGGTGTTCCAAGGAGCCAAATAATAAACTGGGAAAGGATGTTTAGATACGCTTCACTGCCATCTGGCTGGGTTTCCTCACGGTTTAGAGATGCAAGATCTTTCAGGGATGACTCCTGATGGCCTGCTCTCCCTCTCTCTCCCCCACAGCCTCCTTCCTCCAAATCCCCCACATATATGCACACTTGAATTACTTTGTACTAAAAGATTTCAGAAAAGTATATTGCAGTGGAAAATCCATCTCAAGAGGAGAGAATGCCAGTCATTCACATTAGCATAATCATTGAAGACATCTACCCAGGCTCTGAGATCATAGTATACCTGTCTGTTTTTCTTTTAAATGTTTAAATTCTTAAAAGGAATTTCTACAGAGGAACTTTGAGAAGCTACTGTGCTACCCCTTTAATTATTTTTTTTATCTTCCAAGTAGGCTCAGTTCTAATTCTGTTATTTATTTCTTTTTAAAATGCCAAACATTGATAAATGTTTTAGTTCCTGCCTACAGAAACAAGCAAATGGCTGCAGCTGAGACCAAAGCATGAACAGATTTCATTAAAATAGCTACCCGCCAACTTGAGATAAGGAGTTTGCAAGGCCAACCTTTTCTACACACAGACAGGTCACTGCCTTTGAAACATTTATTCTTTGCTTGGTGCAGGGGCAGAACAGCTTGAGTGAGCAAAGCTGGGTTTACTGTCTGTTTTGGAAGCCAGTTAATCATTTTCAACAAGCGGTGAAATTATTTAGATTACCAGGAGCAAATTTACATTCCCCTTCCTTAATCTTGCTGAGGAGAAGTTGGCTAAGGGTAAATGGCATATGCTGTCATTTTAATTGAAAATTGTTTGACTAACTGAGCAAATAAGTTTTGTGTTTAACTCTTTCAAGTCACCACAGCCAGGCAGTCTCCCTCCCTCTTCCAGAGCTTCTGAGTCTGCTAGGAGGGTGAAACGGAGTAAAGTGGAGGAAGTTCATTTCAGTGGCCCATTTTCTCTGCAGATGGTCCATATAACTGCTTGACGAGCACGCCATGCTTAGACTTGCTCCCTCTGTTCCATGCATGGCTAAGGGCACAGCCTTGTGCAACACCTTGATTACTATTTGAAAGTAAAAGCCTCTTCTGATAACAGCCTTTCCCAATATTTGACTTGGCGGTTGCCTCTTAATAAGCGATCTTTCCAGTAATCTTTCAGATGTTTTGTTTTCCAGATTGTCTATCCGTACTGCACATGACAGCATTTTGTGTAGACTTTCTTCTACCTGTATAACCCGACTCCTCCTAATCTGTGTTCAGGAACTTACATCTGCCAAGGCAAGGAGCTTATTCCCCTTGGAGAAGCATTGCTGGAGAATCCCAACATGAAACTACAAATTCCCCTGAAGAACAAGAAGTCCATGCCGGATGATCTCTGCAAGCTCCTGCACGATATGCTGGCTTTTAACCCAAAGGAAAGATTGGATGCCTTCCAACTAGAAGTCCGAATCAGGCAAATCTCCTACGGCAAAAAGCGTCAACGCTCTGTCTCATAGAGACGAAGGACGTTCAGGTTAGTGTTTCTGCCAGGCTGCTCCCTATTTAGTCTGAGCTTACAGGGGATTTTCTGTTATTGACCTGCAGGCCAAAGCCCTCTAAATCAAGTGTGACCTGTAGCAGTTCTGAAATTTCAGCATAGAAAGATGCAGTCAAACGAGAAGAAGAAAAGGCTTCGATAAACATTTGGGAAAAGGAATTTGGCTGAAGTAGGCCTAACAAAGAAACTTTTCCCTCCTTAATGGTGTTTGTTCAGGCAATTGGTTGTGCTGTCTGTATTTGGGCCAGCCTGTCCTTTACCCTAAACCTTATCTATTCCCATAAATGAGGGCAGATTTCGGCCATCACTCCAGCATTTACCTGTGCTTTTTTGTTGCTTTTACAATATATTTGCTAACTAAGTAAAAGCTGAAGTGGGCAAAGTTACTGTATATTTGTAGGTGTGCATCTTAAATATGGTATTCAGGTATGATAGTACCTGTCACATTAAAGACAGATTTATTTTATTTTATTTTTTTAATTAAACCACTCTTAATGCTCAGAGCATATCAGAGCTGGGTGCACCAGATGATAGAGGAGCTTCCTGTCCTGAACTGTTCAACATGTAGAGGCCTTGAAGAATGTCTTGGAAAAGGCTGGGCTGGAAGTCTGTTGGTCTTGCCAAGTCCTGCAGCAAGACTGTTGTTTTTATGTGCCCACTTTGAAAAAAAAAAATTGATCCTAATCCTTGTGAGTTCTTGATGGCCTCTTTAGTATCCGCTTTGATGGAAGTTTGAATGTCCAACATAAAGTTCAAGATGGTCTGTCAGATTCCATGTCTTTCAGTAGAGCAATGAAAATACAGAAGGCAGTTTCCAGGATTTTCAAGTCCTGTCTCCTGCTGTCATGGGCTTCATATTCTAGAATTTATTTGATAAATGCATCATAGAAATAAAGGTTTTTGTGTCTGATACTGTCACTGGGACTGAGCATCTGACTGTCCTTATAGCTAAGGACATTGTCCTTTGCAACACAAATGCATTTCCGATCAGTTTAAATACCCTTGATCTTGTGACAGACTTGTCCTTTAGCTTAAAATGTTCTTCTCCTTCCCGGGTGTTTGCCCGTTCCGAACTGTTTTATAGAGAACAATTGTAACCTTAGCAGCATTTCTTCCTCTCTGAGGTTGGTTGGTTCCATCAAGGTTGGGTCCTCCATCTCCTCCATATACAAATAATTTCTGTGCTTACCCTAGATGAGTCTCTTCAGGTCCTTGTAAAGCGCTAGCGTTTACTGTCTAGTCTGGAAATACTCCTCCTGATGTATTCCAGGATCACATCTCCCTCCTTTCATATCTGTATCAGTTAATCCTCTCATAATTAGTTTGTATCCTAAAGCCTTTTTTGACTTGAGTTGCTTCAAATCAATAACATTCTGGGTTAGAGCAGTTACTTTTGTTCACAGACGCATGACCTTATGTTTTCTATTACAGAGTTTCAACCCCTGTCAGTTAGAAGAGACAGTGAATGACCCTGAATATTTTCTCGTCCTTTTTTATAACCGTAATACCTCCAGCTTTGTGTCATCGGCACACTTCTAATTGTGCCAAGGCTGTTAGTGAAAACGTTAATTAAACAAGTCTATTGCCAGTGCCAATCTTGATAAAACTCTACTCTAGCATCTTCATTTCCAAATTATCCGATTCAGTTTTCCCTTGGGACAGGTTAACTGCCTTACATCTTCCTTTTTACTAATCCCATTCTTCTGCTGTGTATCTAATACTTTCTTGTCTGGCACTACATCAAATGCTTTACTGAAATCTTAGCGGACAAGACCAACGCTTCTTTTTATCCAGAAAAATCAGTTTTATTGCTGAAAACTACTCGATTATTCTGGTAGGATCTGCAGTTCTGGGGACTCCTACCTGAAACAGGAGGCCTGGCATACTCCAATAGCAACAGTACCACTAGTTGGCAGGCCAGCCCTGAAGTGGTTAGCCTGCTAGAGAGGAATTTGCAAGGATAAAGAGGAAAAAAAGGCTCCAGCAGCACAGTGTCAGGCTTACTACTGTTGACTTTCCTTTTTCATTATGAAACCATAATGGTAAATAGGTTTGCAGACTAGGTTCAGAAGAAAAATGCCAGCACAGCCAGGACATATCCCTGAAAACCCCTGTCTGTCTCGATCTTCTTCATTTATTTTATTTCCCTGTTCGGTAGGAAGCTAGCTGAATACCTACTATACTTGCTTTTGGCATGTAATCGGAGTTGATGCAGCAATGACTTGAGGCACAGCGCTCCACGCCACGAGGCGCTCGTCTCACGCTGTTGAAAATGCTGTCAGCTGCTGTGTTAGTGTGGACTGAAATGAAAACCAGCTCGCCTTTCTAAAATGGGGTTCTCTTAAACACAAATTCATGGATGCTTCAGTCCAGAAAGCAGACAGATTTCATATCCGGCTTTCCTAATCTAAAATCAGGAGTAGCACAGAAGCTGAAAAGGATTTCTTGCAATGCTAAATCTAGGCACTTCAGAAGAAATTCTCCAATAGCAACTTCGAATCAAACAGGAGATACTTTTTTTTTTTCATAACGCTTTGTTATCATAGGGTAATGAACTCGACAGTGTAGGGCAGCCAAACACTAAATCTCCTCAGAACAGCATGAAAAACATCTAAATGAGTGTTCTTTCATTAATTTAAAGATAAGGATATGGATATAACTTGTGATTCAGGAAGTCCTTAAGTTAAACATTGCTCAGGACTGGGATTTTTGCTGAGGAAAGCCTGCTTGTGTATGTGCCCTGTGCTCTTCCTGAAGTGTATGTATGCTATTGATGTCCCCAAGGCAGAACAGTGGGCCAGGGGACCTTTGATATGGCCCAGTGCTTTCACCAAAAAGTCTTTTATTTTGCAACTTCGGTGCCTTTCTTTTGCAGGTATCGTGTCCCGCTGTGATCTGGAGGCCTTGGAGATGGCGAACAACTCTGCCTGCCTTTGGAATGAATGCATCGATCAGAAGACCATTGCCGGCTTCCCGTTCTCCCGAATGGTTATATTTAAATGGACAATAAATTTATTTATTTGTACAGTAATTTTAAGAGCAGAGCTACAAAAAACTTATTTTTATGTAAACCTTTGGTGTTTTTATATTTACGGTTTTATGCAACGAGTAGCGTAGGTGAAAACTTGGCTGAGGTGACCTTGACTGCCTGGCCATACTGGGCACAGTTGTAGAGGAGTTTCTGAACTCGCTCTTTTTAAAGCAACCCTTGTGCATCCTTTTGTTGCCGTCCTGTGACTGCCCTTTCAAAGGATGGGAAAGAAACATGCAGAAACCTTCTGGAGATGGGCTTCTCTGCCCCATTGCGTGTTGACTGCCTTTCCAGCCCTGGCTTCTCACTGAAAATGCCATGTCGCTTGTCCTTGGCACAGAAGTTGTCGTTAGGAGGCTTAATTGGAGCTTTTTTTTGTGTAATTCTTCACTCCATGCTGCTTGGCCACGTAACTGAGTGATGTCTGCTGAATGAGCTGGCAAAGTGTTCAGTGTCTATTCTGAAAAGTTTGAGCAGAAACAAAAATGTATTTTCTTCACAGTAGCTTTTGAATATTCTTGCTTAGATTAACTAAAATGCTTTCTTAAAATAAATACAAAGAATGTTAAAGATGCCAACTCTTGATTAGAACGTATGCGTCACTAACACTTAAAGTAGTTTAAGGAATCATGCTTCCTGCTGTGTTAGCTGCTTGTGCCAGCTGTTCTTACAAGGGAAATGAAAAGGACTGAACTGGAATCTTGGCAGGTAAATGGGGAGTCTAATTTGCACCCTGTTTGAAAAATATTTTAATGTATCTGTAAACTACTGCTGATCTTTGCTTTTCTTAAGGAGCTGGGAGCTCCTGGCAAAGGTTCCTCCTATGCTCTTCTGTTGTGCAGAGGTGAAATAGTGTCCTTCAGGGACAGCTTCCTTTTGTAGGAAAGGAATAAACTGCCAAAAGAAAGATAACATGCTGAGCCCCTCTGCGTCACCTATGCCACACAGAGGACAGAAATACATATATTTCTGTTAGATTATATATTTCTTCCCCCTGTCCTACTCTACTGAGATTGTGGCTGCAATATAGAAGATTCTGTATTATAAGCAGTGTGTCATAAGCTAAATTCATGGAGAGGATCTTTCTTCCTCCCATGACTTTATCCAGAGGCTCCACTGGCCTTCCATGGGGAAGCGTAAGATTTTTCTCACCTGCTTCTCCAGGCTGTAAAATATGTTTGTCCTGCACAAACAGGCATTGATGGACCTCTGTCCCCATAACAGATAACAAATGGACTACCCAATAGGAGTGGCTGCTGAAAAGAGCTGCTGTGGGAACATTTAAAAAATAAGTTAATTCCAATCTTTAAATTAAACTTGACTTTTGAATTTAGAGAATCCCTAGTCACATGCTGCTGATGTGTATGAAGTTTGTGCAGCAATGACAGACACGGTTGCTTTGAAGCTCATTCAGCTCTTGACACCTCTGCAGACAGATGTTATGGTGAAAATGGGGGTCTGGATCTGTTGTTGTTAAGAGCCACAGTCACCCTGTTCTGGAGAGCACTTCTGTCTTCTGGTAGGAGACGGGTCTGGCTTTGATCGCAGCTCTATACCTGCAGTACAGCCCGGTCTTACCTAATTCTAGTTGTTGCCTTGATTTCTAACTTGTCCTGTTCTGGGGAATCATAACTTAAGACCGTACGCTAGGTTTTCCTTTCCACAGGTTTCGGTTACAAGTACTCTTCTGCTTTGCAGAGCTGCTATTCTGAAGTAAGGTTTCTTCAGCCTTCTCTTCCTAACCCTCTAGTCACTGCTGCTCTATTGTCTGCTCTCTGCCACCTCTCCTCAGAGCATGCTGGTGGTCTTCCAGGGCTGTTTTGAGTTGAGACCAGTCCATTTTTCTGGGATACAGATAGGTTTGCACACCCTCGTGACGTGAGAAAATTGCAGGGCACAAGAATGGCTGGTTTACTCATTTTCTTCCTTGTTTTGCCATGCTAGGCGAGTATCCTCACAGCTGCTAGATATTTTTAGCTAGTCTGTACGTATGCTTTAATCACTTGAAACTCTGTACTTTATAAATTAATAAAATGCTGTGGTTTTTTACTAATGCATTATAAAGTGTGGTAATACTGAGCATCTCTTTAGAATCACATGTGACACTTTTTTTTTTTTTTTTTTTTAAGGTACCACAAGTTAGTAAGTCTAATACCTAGTGAATTGGTAAATGAACATATGCAATGACAGCCTCTAATTTAAGTGACTACTTCTTAGGGAAGGGCGGGGGGGGGGGGGGGAGAATCGTGGAGCTGCTGCGTGTAGCTCTCTGAAAACAAGCTTGATATTAAAAAGTGATCTAAAGGGTAAATGTAATGTCTGTAGCCAGGAAAGGAACAGAATAAAATGGAAAAGTGCATGAATCCGTGGTATTCTCCTGTTTCAAAAGCTGTATGCAGCTCATTAATAATAATATAGCTGAGTGGAGAAAAAGAAAAATACAGAGAAGTTTGTCAAAGAAAGACCTACAATTTGGGAATGGGGGATGGGAAGTTTGTTAAACTATGTATGTTACAGAGAAAATGAACTCCTCTTTATTGAATGGATGTTCCCGCCTCGTGCTATGAGAGCTAAGGGGGTGCCCAGGGGATGCGCAGGTTTCACGCAGCACATAGCCGAATTGGTAAACTCCCCGGTCATAGCAGAAGTGTCAGAGGGCTTAAATCACACTGATTTGTGGAAGATATATCTACAAGCGGTTACTGAACAGTGGTTTCAAGCAACCTTTGGTTCAGGGAGTTCCTAAACTGTTGTTGAGCTGCTCTCTCTGACGTGCCTTGTTTGTGGACAGTTTTTCTTCCAGCTCCTGGGGGAGATGGCGATGCTGCTGTCCTTTCTCACCATAAAGCGCTGAACCCAAAATATTGCTGCCCATCACTCCTGTTGTGGTAAAGTAGCTGAGTCTTGGTGAAAACCGCTGCTCTGGCAACTGGAGGAAGGTATTTGCCAGTGATAGCTGCTTATGTGACTTCACGTTTTAGGAAGAGAACGGTGCTGTCGAGTGCGTCATGGGGCGACAGGGCTGCAAGCGGGTGCCTCCGCTCAGCACCCAGCTCGCTGGGCTTTGACACTTGATTTTTCCCTAGGTCAGAGCATAGGCAATGATGACTAAGGATGTACCACTCTTTTTTTTTAAACTACGGTCATAATCCCTCTTGAAGAAAAGAGAAAAGAACAGAGAGGAATGTGGATCTGTGATTCAGCTTTGTATTTCAAGTGAACAGGTAGTGAAGGTGAAGCTGTGTTCTGCTTTGGTGGGGAAAAATGTGTAAGTTAAGTTCTCCATTTTTATTCTCTCCCCTGCAATGAGCCTCATGTGCATTGGAGCGGTTTGTTAGAACAGCCTCTCTAAATGCTGGAGTTGTCCATCGAGGCAGGCAGTTAAATTGATTGCTTTGGATTACGGATGCTTCAGACTAGTTAATTCTTTGCAATGGGACAAATAACATCACTCACAGAGATGCAAGATAGCTAGAGGCTGAATTGATCCAGGGGAGAATTAAATACTTGCTACTGTCCCCACTCAGGATCAAGTCAGTCAATACTATTCTATTTTTCTCTAAAATTAAGCATTGCCTCCAAATCATTCATTAGCAGAATCCTCCATTAATCATAAATCCCAGCACATCTCACCAGACAGCAGAAGTAGAAGGTCTTTTTTTCTATGTCTGTTAAATACATCATCATAGCTGGTAGTCTTACAGCTGCTGGGAAGCATTTTTTGGAACTAAATAAATTCACAGGTCTGTTAATCACAAAGACTAATGAAGGCGCTGTGGACGCCTGTCACTGAGCAGTTATCTGCAGGCAACCAACATGCAGCTGGGGTGGCTGGAGGTGTAGATCACTCCAAGGGGGGACACAGGAGCTGGTTGGATTAAGTGTCTCATCTCCGCAGGGGCTCAGGAGGAGATAAGGAAAGCAGATTTGCCGACCTGTTCTCGAGGCTTGGGAAGGAGGAGGGACCGGAGGTGCGGCGGCCGGCTTCAGCGAAAGCTGCAGGCCGTGGCGTCGGTGATCCTGGGTCATCAGCTAGAAACGTTCCCTTCGCGAAGGGTTCAGAGGAAGAATGAGATTTCTTCACGGCTGGAGAGGTAAGAACGAAGTTATTGACTTGTGTAGGTGCAGAAGTGAACTGGCGTCACTCATGGACTGACTGATAGAGAAATTTATTTTTTGCAAAATAAAGAAAATGGGGAAACCTGCAGCTTAATCCATCAGAGATGGATACAGACTATTTCCTAATTAAAACCTTCAGCACTGGAGCGCTCAGTTCACATTCCTTGTTCCTCCTCTCTCATCCTAAACTTTGAACGTGTTGCTCCTTTGTTCCATTAAATAGCTGCTGCCTCCCCCATCAAAGGAGGCTGGTTCTGCAGCGCATAAACCACTAACGCTGGATTTGCATTCTGTTTGCAAAGCATGATCCAGGTACTCTGGCGGGCGAAATGTAAAGACACCTACGTGCCATGGCTGACGTTGCGCAGGAACATCATAGAGAGAGAGGATTTGAAAAGGTAATGAGCTCGTGCGGTTCGATCTGTCAGTCCCCGTTGTTCTTTTAAGATTCTTCGTATGCTCTTAATTGATTTTGCTGAGGCTTTTTGAAGTTGGAAGCAGTGGATTGCTCTCTTTTAAACTTACTTAGCTTTCCTTTATTCTCAAAGAGCTGCAGATCAGGGAATTTAGATTAAATTGTTTTTAAATGGAAACAATGTGCAGTCTACTGGTATTATTCACACCTCCTCGCAGTGCTCCTGCTCGGCACAGCCTTGTGCTTGCTCCCTATCCAAAGGGCTGTTTGCAGAATAGCCTGGAGCGCAAAACAGCCGGGTTTCCCAGGAAGACAGGCAAGAGGGAAGGTGGAAGCCACCATCCTGCTATGTCCTGATGTACACACGGGGTGTAAAACCCAAAAGCCATCAACATGTGCCTTCTTGCAGCTTCCCCAGCAACTCTGAGGTTTAAGTTTTTGAGAAAGTGGCTTTGTGGATGTCTTGCAAACTGCGCTAAGCCGTGATGTGTGTCCCAGCCCCAAAGCAAGTGACATGGACACCCACATGCCCTGTGCCAGGATCAAGACCCTGGTTTCATTGCTCTGCTACCTCTGTCTCCCCTAAAACTTTCTGGGACAGTTGGCTCCCAAGCAAAATAAAGGCATCAAGGTTTACTTAAAGAAACTATACTAACAGGAAATAAATTTCTAGAACTGCCCTGATACACACAATGATGCAGGAGTTTGAAATCCCAGTGGCGGAGGAGAGGGAAAGGTCTCCTAAGGATGCTCCTACATGAGGATGTGTCCCAGGAGCAGCATACTGAGCTTGTGTTTCACCACTGGCCTCCTGGGAAGGGAGCTGAAAGGGCTGTGCGATGCATTGTCCTTCCCGGGATGAAAATATGTGTAGGGAAAGCTTATATGGTGTATATTAAGGCTTGGACCTAGATCGAGCAGCCAAGAACCATCAGTAGGTATTTATGATGCTGGTAGACATAGCCAGAACAAAGCTTTTATTTAATTTTCATCATGGTATCAGCTGGATTTGGACAAAAACAAGATCTGTACAGATTCTGGGAGGAAGCATCAATGAAAACAGGCATCTACAGAGGAATTTGTACACATCGACTTCAAAGTTTTATTTTTTGTTTTACCCTTTTCCCTTAAACCAGCACCAACTTCTGCTGAAGACATGTGCTGAATGAATTTAGCTGTCAGTTTGTGACTGAGGAGTCTCAGCCTTTTGCTTACAGGAAAGATTGATGCTAAAACCACTACATTTGGCTTTTTCCCACAATTGTCAAAAAACTGAAAGAGGGGGAAAAAAAATAATATAAAACCAAGTGTGTTGCTGCAAGAGTTTAAAACCACCAAAGTGCAGGGGCTGGTGGCCTTTGGCAGGGGACTTTGGGCATGAAATCCCGCAGAGCCATCCGCACCCCTGCACCAGCTGGCTGAGATGGGGAAGGGACAAAAGAGGAAGCAGGCAGCAATGTCGATAAATCGATGCCAAACCACTTCTTTCCCATTTGGAAAAGGACTTGAGATGAGCTCAAAGATTTTGTGCTGCTGTTTACCCAAGGTCTGAGCAGTGCTGTTTTACCTCGGCTTTGTTTTTCCAAACCTCCGACTCCTTATTCTTATTAAACAAGGCTGATGAGCACAGCCAGATCGTGACTGCTGTATTTTTTAAAATCGGGCTCCTTTCTGGCTCCTGCTTCTCTTGATTTAATTTTCTCCTTTTCTTACAGATTCGCCACAGATTCCCTGAGCCCCTGGCGTGACTGCTTATTGCACTGAAGGCAGGAGGCAGCCCCTGCTGCTGCCTCACGAAGGATGCGAGCGAAGAAAAACAAAATCCAAGCTGGCAGAAGGGGATTGATCCTTGAGAGCAGGTCAGATCCCTGCCACCCTGTGCCGCTGGTAATACCCAGCCTCACTGGAGAGGCTGCCCAGTGTCATTAGGTATTTCTGGGTTATGTGCTTCTTTTTTTTTTTCCCCTTTCCTCTATTTCTCTTTGGTTTTTTTCCCCAGTTCACTTTTTTTTGGTGAAGAATAGAGCTGCTGGGGTCTCGGGAAGCAACAGAGCTAACCGTGGCTTAGAGTTTGCAGCTGGACACAGGATGTGCCAAACAGGATCTGTAAACAGATACTCTTTTATTTTCCCCAAACTGAGCAGCATCTGTTCTGCTAAATTCACTCCTTTCGAATGCAGAAGGGCCTATTGGATGTAAAAATTGCCCTTAACGTTAATAACAGCAGAGCAGCTGAGCCACTCATACCCTGCTTTACAATGTTTATCTCGGTGTTGGTGTCCTCTTGTTTTATGGCTCAGCTCCTGTAACGGTGATGTTTCACCTTGGCCATCTTAGGCTTGAACACCTCAAGTTTTTGAGGTATCTCCCAGCTGCTCTTAAATTTCCAGCTCCCTGCTGCTGTTAGGCTGCGGTCAGACATCCTTCTCCTGGAGCCAGATCTCCTACCTGTCCAGAGTCGTTCAGCGCCGCGCTCTGCCAAAAGCCACCGGCACATCAGATCCCGTGGCTCCCAGCAACAGCTTCTTTTTTTGTGCCTCAAGAGGTTGTTGAATCATTGTGTTCACCTAGTTCATCTTGCCTGATCTGATCACTTGCGTAGCTTCAAGGGGCAGGAACCGCTTCTGCCTGCAAAGCTACAGGCAGCGAGGACAGATGTTGTACTGGGATGACCAACAGGCAGCTGTGGTCGGCAAAGCAACCAGCTGGAGGTATCCATGGGTGCGTTGTTGTTGGGGATACAGGACAGAGGGTTGTGCAGGTGCTGTGGCGGATCTGTTTTTGTTTTGGTTTTTTTTGCTGCAGGGCTATCAGGTCCTCCAAGCATAGGCTGAGCACTGAAGTGGAGAGGACAGAGGGGCCCAGAGGTGCCTAAAAAACATAGGCATAGAATCGGTTAGGTTGGAAAAGACCTTTAAAATCATCAAGTCCAACCGTTAACCTAGCACTGCCAAGTCCACCACTAAACCATGTCCCTGAGCACCACATCTACATGTCTTTTAAATACCCCCAGGGACGGTGACTCCACCACTTCCCTGGGCAGCCTGTTCCAGTGCTTGACAACCATTTCTGTGACAAAGTTTTTCCTAATGTCTAATCTAAACCTCCCCTAGAGCAACTTGAGGCCATTTCCTCATGTCCCTACCTGTCTCCATGCCCCTAATTTAGAGATTGCTTGCAGCCGGGGCAAAAGCTGGGGGCAACAGCATGCCTCGGCAATGAGCTCAGGGTACTCTTTACCTGGACTTTGCTTTCTTCACAGGTGGAGCCTGTGCTGGGTGGACCCACCTGGATGCCTGCATGACCCAGGGCAGCAGCTTTGATCCCTCCTGTAGCTACCACCCACTGGTGTGATGCTGCACTCCACCAGAAAGCAGGAGGTAACAGCTCCCCAGGGTCCATGCAGCAGCAGATCGAGGCAGTCCCACATCCTCAGCAGGGTTCGTCTCCCAGCAGCTCTCCTGGGCAAAGATGGGCTTCTTCCCATGGCTGTGGGGGAGCAAAAACCTGCTCTGCAGCCCTTGAGCTTACAGTGAGAGAGGTGCGCTTAGCAGGCACTTTACTAATCGCTCCAGCACTGCTAAGGCAGGGGCAGAAGACAATTTTAAAGCAATCAGGAAAAGGCATATAAATAGAAGCGAGAGAAATATTGAAGCTGGCAGAGCTTCTTTTCACGTCAGAAAGCACGACAGCAATGAAATCATGGCGTGAGCCCTGGTGCTCCTGCCCTGAGCAGGTTCTTACCACTCGAGCTGCACCTGAGCTCCCCACCACCTGGTACCCATGTGCCACATCTTGGCCATGTCCCATCACGGGCAGGCAGAGAGCTTTAGCCTCCCAAAAAGTTAGAGCAGGAAAAATGCAACAGGCTAAAATTAATGCAGAAATAAGCACGACTCACCTTTTTCTTCTCCTTTTATCTTCTCCTTCTTCAAAGTATTTTAAGCTGGTCACCACTGTTTGCCCATGAAAGGAGAAAGCAGCTTCCATTAATGACTTGCGTTCTTCATGCCTGCTTGCTTATTGACCCTTGCTGGTGCCCTCTTGCTTCCAAGCATCAGCCTCAAAACCCATTTGCCTGACCGAAGCTGCGATGAGTTACTGAGTGGGGAGGACGCAGCACGAGCAGCTGCTCTGCAGCAGTGCCCTGAATCCTCCCTTGGCACCATTTCAACCTGGAGCAAAGAAATTTGGGGCTTTCCCAGCCCCAGGTTTCATTTCCACAGGTGTGGGATCGGCCACAGCCCTTGGTCTGTTGGGGTTTTACAGGCAAATTGTGTTTTCTTGACTTTGTTCGTGACCTGAATGGTTGCATAAGCCCTTGTCTGCTTAATCGACCTCATTCCCATCATGAAGGGAGAGGAAGGAGCTGCAGCTTGTCAATACAAATCACCTTGGTGTGGGGTTTTTTTTTGTTGTTGTTATTGGTTTGGTTTTTTTGTTGTTTTCCATCCAGGAGGCTTCAATCCACTCTTCTACTGAGTCCCATCTAAAAGATACCAGGCTTTACCACCGAAAGCAACACTGTCTGCATTTAGCTGACCTCAAACTGGAGAACAAGTCATGGCTGCACAAGACAGACACATTTCATGGGCTGCAGTGAAGCGCAACTGCTCCCGGATTTCAAAGCTGCTCTCCCTTTCGCAATTAATTACACAACAGCTCTGTAAAAATGATGTACCTGTACTTAAATGGATGCTGTTTTCATGGAGGAAAAAACTCCAAACCCTAACATAATAATCCAAAGTGTCAGAGTATTGCAAAAAAACGGGTCATAGCCAACTGGAAAAGTTCTTGGCATGGCTGAGTGGCTACCAGGACCCTGCAAATGAGCAGCCTGGCCAGGAAAAAGCCAATACACCTGACCCAAACTAAATTGTAGCTGACAATTTCTCTTATAGTAAAGTATTTGGTGCTCAGAAATGCTTCCTCCTCCCTGCACATCCAGGGCAGGGCCCTCTGTTCAACTTCAGCCAGAAGTGTGAAATTCTAAGAGAGTGTGTGTGTGTGTGTGTGTGTGAGTGTAAAAACAACAGGAAAAAAGGCCAACTATATGTTTGATTTATTTCCTGGCAGGGATTGCAGAAGCGGTCAGCCAAGACAACTGATGGCACCAGGACTGCACTTCGCCTAAATGTGAGTCATTCATTGCAAGCCGGCATTAATGACACCGAGCGCAGGCACCGGCCTGGCAAAGAACATGACCATGTCCGTCCTGTACAATCCTCTCTGCAAAGAGCTGCTGTCTGTACATCTGCGCTGTCACAGCAACATCACAGGCAGGGCTACCGGTAGGAAACTTGCTGTGTGTCTCTAGCCACATCAGGACCCTCTGGGTGCCCCAATTTGTTATTTGGATACCTGGTCTCCCCATATTAATAAAGTCTAGCTCAAGAGGTGGCCACAAAGCTTCAAGCATCACCAGGGGAAGGCAGGCACAGCCCCTTTTCTCCCAGTAAGGTCTCATGTTTCCTTTGTGCCTCCCCCTTTTTTGCAGCTAAAGGTGTCTGAAATCCTACCACACTTCGTGGCTTTGTTACTGTTCGTGCCCGGTGTACTTTAAACACAAGACAGCCTGAAACCTTTTAGAATTGCTTTCGAGGGAAGCATGGTTTTGCTCTTCCCTCCTGGCAGCCACGGCCCAGGCACCAGAGTGCACCGCAGGAAACGTTCTTGACTGAATTTACATCCAGGCAACCGCAGTCCCCACGAGCCGCACTAAAACCCATGGAAATTCACACACACCTGCTAACACATCCCTTCCCCAGCTCTCCGTTGGCAACTGACACATACTGCTGTATTTTAAACTCGGGCAAACGCATAGAGGGTGAGAAGCCGCAGCTCAGGCTGCCACGCCAGGGCCTTTCCTCAAACCATCACATCCCCTGGGCCATCCCAGGCTGCCCAGCGAGGCTTTTGGCTCGTGCGGTGGCAGGGGACCCGGCTGCAGAGCCACCGCCTGAGACCCTCTGACCCCATCCCACACCCCAGCGGTGCGCAGAGCGGCAGCAGACAGGACACAAGCCAGGAACATGCGGTGGAGGAACTCCCTGTCCCCGGGTGGAAGCAATGGCTCGGAGAGAAGTACAAACCAGCTATTCATTTGGCTGCGTTTATATCAAACGGACAAATCAATACATCACACTTCAAAACAAACCCGAGCCTGTGCAGACAAGCCCGGAGAGTTTCGCAGCAGCTGAGCCAGTGCAGCATGAAATCACCCCAGAAAGAACACACAAATGGGAAGTGAAAAATAAGACACCCCCCCCCCTCCCCCCGCAAAAAATTGCTTTATTGCTTGATAAAGCTGCTATTAAACTCAAAATGCATTGGCCTTAAAAAAACCCCAAACTTATCTGGTATTTCCTAGATTTGCCGGAGGGCCACGCTTTCAGACACACAGGAGCAGCGAGCTTTTCTGGCCAGTACCTGAAAAAAACTGGGCTGTCAGAGCTGAAAGCGTCAGAGTGATTCATAATTATGTCAGTGGTACCAGAACAACAAATTTTGCGGAAAATTTTAAGGATTCTGCACAGAAATTGCATCCCCTCTCAATGCATCTCTTTCCATCTCCTCTGCTTTTACAGTGTCAGAAGCTTAACATGCCCCATTTACCAGTGTCTTGGAGGATGAAAAAAAAAACAACCATTCAACAAATCAAGAAGCAAGAACCTCCGTCTCCCTTCTTTAAATCAAACCCTCCGTACAGGGCAGGAGCCTCAAATATGCTCAGGGTTTAGGTACCAACAAGCTGGGCTGTGGTTTTCACTCCCCGCCCCTTAAAACACAGGACACCAGCATTTACCTTCAATAATAAAAACTTTATTGCCAGGTGTTTCAGTTCTCTCCTGCAAGGACGCACTTTTTCGGCGCTGCCTTTGCCGCTCGTGCGTCAGCAGACGTCAGCGCGGTTCTGGCCCCTGACCCCGCGAGTCACCGTCGGGGAAAAGCAATAGATCACGGTGGCAGAATCACATTTACTGCGCGGCGCGGCACCGCCGCCGCAAGAGCTTTCCTCCCGGAGCCGCTCCTCCTCAGAGTTAATCACGTGTGTCCGAACGCTTGTTATTGGCGAAGTTTCCAGAAGGCTCCTGACAGAGTCATTTATTAAAGTAACACCCAAAATGTCAACTACAAAACATCTCTACAAGCCGCTACTCTGGATTTCAACCCTATTTTTGATTGACATACTGTGAAAAAGAAGCGGAGGAGGTCAGAGCTCCAGCCGCTCCCTTCTGATTTTGTTAAGTCAAGCAGGCAGCACCAGACACGCTGCTTTTGAAAACCCTGAATCGCTGACTTCAAAGGACACCCACTTGCCCTGCATGTCCTGGGCTGTCCCCACCCCACCAAAGGACTGGGGAGAGGTGAGGAAGGTGCTGAGCTCTTCACTCAGGGTCACAGCTCGCTCTCACATCCCATCTCACTCCATTTACAAAAAGAAGCTTTAATTCTATCATTCCTGATAGAAATCCCAATGCCCAGAAAAGGCAACCATTGCACCCATCTCCAAGGAGGAGGATCTGAGGAGCTACAGGGCAGTCAGCCTCACCTCCGTGCTGGGAGAGGTAGGGACCAAACCCTCCCCAAAGCTCTTTCCTGCCATGGGACGGAGAGTGGAGCAGAGCTGGGAACAGCCAGGAGGGATCCCCCATGGGCAGATCGTGTCTGGGCAACCCGTCTGCCTGCTGTGATGAGATGACGGCAGTGCGGATAAGGGAGGGACGTGGATGTTGTACACCGTGACCTTGCCAAGGCCGCTGATGGTGCTGTCACACGGCATCCTCGTGCCCAAATCAATGGGTTATGGGCTGGGAAAGCGGCGGATCTGGTGCTGGAAATACAGACCAACCAGCTGGAGCAGAGACCATGAGGATGGTTACGGCACTGGAGCATGCAATATGCGAGGAGAAGCTTGGAGACCAGAAGCAGGCTTTTCCCAGAGGTGCACAGTGACAGGCCAGGAGGCAACAGGCACAAGTTGAAACACTGTGAACTCCAGTCAGATGTTAGGAAAAACTTTTGCAACATATGGGCGATCAAATATTGGAACAGGGACCTATACGCTGTGGACTCTCCATCCACATCCACTGAATATCTCTACCCTTGGAGATATTCAAGCATCGCCACCCTGATCTAACTGGACCCGCTTTGAGTGGGGTTGGACTAGAGACCTCAGAGGTCCCTTCTAACCTCAGTTACTCCATGGCTGTGTGTCCCTGCAGGGATTCAGTTTAAGTTTTAATCTCAATTCCTACCGCTAGCAAGGTAATGGCTTCCAATCCTCATGGTCTCCTACTGTAAAAGGATCAAACGGCATCGCTTGGGACGGACAGAAAGCAGCCAAGCCCAGCATAAATAAATACACACAGAGAAAGAATTAATTCATGTTGCAGAATAACGCACACAATTTAAACGCTGAAACATTAAAAGCCCGCTGACAGCATCATAGAAATAATAGATGTTTTTCCCACTAGGCTGTTCAATAGGGTCTCCAAATTCAGAGCTTTCAGTTCACCTACGCTTCGGTCCTCTATTGCAATGCATCAGAGCCCGTCCCGGAGATGCGGTGGGCTTACGCAGGTAACGAGACACAAGAATCGTCCCCAACCTCTCCTGGGGCAATGGGCAGGTCTCAGAACTGCTCTCCCCAGAGGAGATGCCCTATTTGCTGATGTGGGTTCTAGCATAAGAAAGTCCTTCGCGGTTGGCAGGCTTTGGTTTTTGGCTTACGTCTGTCATCTTGAGCTTTCTTTCCAGGATGAGTCTTGTCCCCTCTCCTCTCCTCCCAGCAGCTGGTCGGGGTGAGGACCTCCTGGGGCATCAGTCCAGCTTTTTCACCATGTAAGGCCCTTCCAGCTCGTAGCCGATCTTCCTGTAGTAGTTCCTTGTGCCAACACCTGTGAGAAGAATGATAAAAAGGTTTAATTCAGTGTGATGACAAATGAGTTGGAGAAGCCAGGGCCAGGCAGGAAAGTCATTTCCATGGAGGGATGGTGCCGAAAGGAGCTCGGCCTCTCCGAACAGTTGGTGCTGGGCCTCCCCGGCTGCGGTGCTGGAGCGGGGGTGTTGCATCTGGACTGATGATGGTGTTTTTAAGGGGGGAAGCGTAGGAACATAGCTGTTCTATCTGCCCTGAATCATGCAGCCCATCCTTTGTCCTGAGAAAAGGCTGCGAGGGAGAGAGGAATCAACACGGGAACAATGGTTAAACGTGAGTCGAGTTCAGAGTACCCCAGGTATAACAAAACCCAAAAGACAGGCTCTTGAGAGGAGGCGGCCCAGCTGCAGGCATCATTACCAGGAACTGAAGGGCTCTAAAACCAGACAAACTGTCCAATTGCTCCTAGAAATGAGCTCAGCTCCACTTCAGATAGACAAGTGGGCTCCGCAGCCGCAATCCAATTTCCTCATTGAAAAGGACAGCTCCGAACGCCTCGGTTCTCGAGCAGCCTCTCCCCTCTCCTTCCTCTCTTAACGAGACCCCGCAGCATCCCTGCCCAGGGTGAGCCCAGCCCCACCGACCCAGGCTGCCTGACCAAGGCGTCCTGCCGCAGGATGCTGAGCGAAAGGCAAAGTCCAGCACAGCAGCCTTCCCCCTCACCTTATCTAATTACTCACAGATGCAGACATTAGTCATCAGGGGAGGGAGGAGGAATTCAGCATCACAGCATCATTGTCGGCACAGCTGGTGGGTAGGGACAGAAGGACAGATAGGACACTGCTCTCCATCAAGAAAAGCAGCCCCTCTTTCCTCTAATCTCATCCCTCCAGCCAGTTCCTGGAAACTGCAGCGCTTGCAAATGGCTCTCCAGGAATCGGCTGCATCTCCTATGCAGGGAGTGACCCGGTGCAGCTGGTAACCCCTTCCTGCCCACACATCGCTGCGGCGATTTTACCCATCGCTGCTTTGACAGATTCGTTTAAAATAGCAGTAATTTATTTCCTGAATGCACGTTACAATAGTGACCAAACAGCTTAAGCACCCCAGCTCCAGACAAACCCCCAGCCAACATCCTACAGAACCATTATATTAATTTAAGGTACGGAAAAGACACCTGAAACGCAGACCAGAGATGTCACCCTGCCCCTCATTCCAGCTGAAGCTGGGAAGAGCTTGAAAAACCACAAAGAACCCCAAACTGGGCAACACCTGAGCAAATTTACTTCCAAGCAGCAGCAAAGCAGCAGAGCACCATCCTCAATTAAAACCATCCTGAAGAGACCCAAATTCACTCAGCTTCAGTGTGAACCTGAAGCCAAGGAAAATATCAAGTCTACTGCACACACGTCCACTCCCCTCTTCCTGATCTCTGCTCGGGAGTGTCGTGATGTCCGACCTGGAGTAAACCATCACCTTTGTCATTATCTTGCCTAAAAACCATCCTCTGGGTTCATTAGCAGAGATACTGGGATATGACATACAGATTTAGGCAGTAAAACAGCAGAGCCACCTCACCCGTGGCCCAGAACAACTTGGTTAAAAGGATTAGCGAAATCTAAAGCTGAAGAACAACCCCCTTGAAGCTAAAGGACAACTGAGGAATTCAGCTGAAGGTATTAAAACCATCTTGATCAGAGTTATTTAACACTTCCCCCCCTTTTTTTTTTTCTAAAGCCCTTGGGAAATGTGTGGATTTTAAAGGCGGCAGTTTAGGTTGCATCAGAGCATCGTGTGCTGCCTCCATTAATCTCAGAGCTATTAAGTGGCACTAGTTAAGCACCAACTCTTCCTCGTTTGAGGGCAATGGGTTCAAGCCATTAACAAGAATGATGATGCAGTTGGTCAGCCCTGTGCCCCAGGGGTCCCACGCTGCGCCGCTTTGCGAAGCATCTCCATCGTCATTTCAACCCTGCTCATAGCAGTTACTTCTTGCACAAAATTACTGTCCTTCAACAGGAAAGCCTTCCATGAAGAGGAGGCAGAAGGCTCAAGCTGAGGGCTGCAGGCTGAAGATATGGCATGGTTTCCCTGCTGCCCAGCTCTAATTTGGGATGTCTCGCTAGCTCCAGCGCTGCAGAAATGTTTTGAAGGCAAGAGGCTTTTGAGGGGAAAAGCTCTCACCGAGGCATCCTGTCGTGGTTTAACCCCAGCCAGCAGCTAAGCACCACGCAGCCGCTCACTCACTCCCCCCCCACCCAGTGGGATGGGGAAGAAAATCGGGAAAAAGAAGCAAAACCCACGGGTTGAGATAAGAACAGTTTAATAGAACAGAAAAGAAGAAACGAATAATGATAATGATGACACTAATAAAATGACAACAGCAATAATGAAAGGATTGGAATGTACAAATGATGCGCAGTGCAATTGCTCACCACCCGCCGACAGACACCCAGCTAGTCCCCGAGCGGCGATTCCCCGCCCCCACTTCCCAGTTCCTATACTGGATGGGACGTCCCATGGTATGGAATACCCTGTTGGCCAGTTTGGGTCAGATGCCCTGGCTGTGTCCTGTGCCAACTTCTTGTGCCCCTCCAGCTTTCTCGCTGGCTGGGCATGAGAAGCTGAAAAAATCCTTGAATTTAGTCTAAACACTACTAGCAGCAACTGAAAACATCGGTGTTATCAACATTCTTCTCATACTGAACTCAAAACATAGCACCGTACCAGCTACTAGGAAGACAGTTAACTCTATTCCAGCTGAAACTAGGACACATCCCAAGAAGCAGCCATTGGGTTTGTGTCTGGATGGGTGAAAGCCAAGTGTCCAGAATTACATCCCCTGGAGCATCAGCCCATAACTTCGTGTTGCAGCACAGCAGGACGGTGGCAGGCTGCCCTGGCACAGGGGCAGTACGTACATCTGGAAGCAGGGGGAAAGCAAGCAGGCGTGGAGGTACAAGCCAACGGGACAAGGACTTCTTGCAATCTCATCGAGTGTAGCAGGAGTGGATCAGTAGATGGAAGCACTTGGTGCTCAAGCCCACACCTCTATGCTATATGTGACTGCGGGGGGTGACTTCAGACTAGATTTTTGGTACCCTGGACTACATGTCCCCACCACACACTTGGTTCGAAGTCGGCCAAAAAGCCATTCTTTCAGACCCCTCTGCCCGCTTCAGAGGGTGGACTGCGTTTGACCTGCATCTGGAGCAATGCTTGTGGTTTAAATTCCTCTGAAATGAACTGTGCTGAAATGCACAAAAACCTCCCTGCGAGCCAAACTGGTGCACAAATGAGGATGAGGATGGGATTCACTTCAGCTGCTCTGAACCCAAAGGCTAACAAACCCAGTCTACAATATTCATTAGGATGCCATTAATATGAAGGTATCTCCTTGTAGTCAAAGTATATCAGGGAAATCACAACCAGCACAGAGGTTGGGTGTTTTGAGATCAGCATGGCACAACTGGAAGAGAAACAGGGTGTTGAAACACGGAATTAAAAGCAGACTGACAGCCAGAAACCATCCACAGCCTTTCTCATCCATGAGAGAAGTACAACACCATAGGCACTGTTAAATGGAATAAAAGATCTGTGGGACACTAACTGCCTGTAAGTCATGCAGAAGGAATCCATCTTCACAGACCTCTCCATTGTGAAATTATCACAACTTTGTATGAATGCGAAGTCCAAAAACCCAAAGTTGCAGGATTATGCTGCTGGCTTCTATTCACAAGGAGAGCATCAACACACAGTCCTAAGAAAATCAGAGCTACAGCTGTTAAAACAACGTGCCATTTCATCTGCTCACAAGTCATTCTAGGGGTAAGTGCTGGAGAAGCAACTTGTAATGCCCAGCATACATTCGATACTTGTCCACCAAGCATAGCTGAAAGGAAGGTCTCAATGGCAAAAGTTCTCTTCCCAAATCTTTGCTGCTCTAATTTACACCAAACATACCACAGAGCTGGTGGGACCTGTTCAGGCAGCAATCTTCCCACTGCTCCAAGTCACACCCATGCTTTCCAGTGAAAAGAAACATCATCCAAGAAATACCACAAAAGAAATATCATGCAGGAGTGGAATAGTAAGGCCAAAAGCTGGCCCAAGAAGCTTTTTGGCTTTCCAAGCCAGAATTGGCTGCATTTCTCATTCTGGGTCTTTAAAACAGGGGTTTAAAATTTAAATATTCCCTATCAAACTGTGCAGGAGAGCTTAGGTTGAACTCAGCAGAGCAGATTTCAGCCAACCCCTTCCAGATTCACCACCAGTGATTTGGTTGAAGGGCAGAGGCTCTGATCACGCCTGCCTGGACGGAAACCCATGGCCAGGGGCCAGCTGAGGCTTTTTGGAAGCGTCCCTCACTGCAATCTTCAAATGACACATCCTCTGGCAATGGCTGCTGGTTCATTTAATCGCCTTTTGTCCTCTTCTTTTGGAAGCATCTGAATAGTGGTGAAGCCTACTGATAAAACCCCAAACCTGGCTTTTCACTGTAACATTTAAACCTCAAAATTAGTTAAATATATTAAAAAAGTCTGCCTGTAGCAGGGGACAGAGAAAAGTGACCACAGCATCAGGGTTAAACATTCTTCTGGCCCAGAAGGACGAGCAGTCGGCATGGGACTGCTACCCAGAGGACAGCAGAAGTCGGATTTCATTGCCCATGTGCAGCAACCCCTGCCCATGACCTTTTCTGTGCAGAGCCCATAAATACACCCTTCTGACTCAGCCCTGAAATATTGCAATGCAGCATCCAAGGCTGAGTATCCTCAAAGATTCCTTCACCACGGCTCACTAGTCACAGAATTAAGTGAAAATGAGATTGTTTTCAGGATCATTAAAGAGCTACTAATAGTTCATAAAATTTCCATAGCAGAGACTTACCAAGGCACACGAGAGACTTATCTCTACACAGGCCTCGACATCTTTTGGCAACGACTAAAATCTTTTCTGAAGATGCACAGTCAAGGCATATCATGTCTCGAATCTTCTTTCCCCCTCAAAATACTTCTTAGAAGCAGTTAGCAGGGCCCTGTGTGCAAGACGGTGCACCTGATTTAGCTGAACTTTCCAAGTTGTCTCAATCCATTAATGCGCCAGCTGCAATTCTGGTGATAGCGAAGCCTCTTCCAGGTTTTTCTGGGGAGTAACTACCTGGCTCGCCACTTTGCCTGAAGAATGGAGAGCCCCAGGGTCACTGTGTGGACACCCGCATTGCCTGTAGGATCTCTGTCCTTCAAGGGTGCTGAGAAAAGGATTCATGGTTAGTCCAGGCAACAGGACAGGAAAGGGCGATACTACGTCCACCAAAGCGCTATGGATTTCACCCAGAATGAGCAGTGAGTCTCAAGCCAGCCGCAGGGATTTGGGATGGCCACGGCTGCTTCTCTCGGTATCAGAAAGGACATTCCCCCCATGACTGCCAGTGCTGCTGCTGGCACAGCGATGCTCTACAAGGGGAACGCTCTGCCACGGTTGGAATATAATTTCTGTGGTTTTGAAACGGGACAGAGAAGGAAGGAATAAAGGCTTCTGCAGTCACCTACAGTACTTCCATGGACATCGGTAAAACACAGCGATGGCACAGAGCTGGGCAGGAGGCTTGGAAGCCGCTGCTGCTGCCACGGGGCAGACCATAAACATCTCATTTTCAACACAGCTAGAAAAGTGCAGAAAGAAAACAAGAGATCTAAGAGAATCTCCTTGGCCTCCAAGCGTGTCTCCCATGATCAGACCAAGGCTGCCAAAGCACAGGAGGACTGAAAGGCTGTCATTCAGAGATCACAAAGCTCACATTTTAGAGACTCTCAAGACTCGGGGTCGGGTGACTTGGAGCCTGACATCAGTGATGAGCGAGCAAACACAACCCTCTTTTTACCACGGGTCTTGGTGGAGACTCAGGCTACTAAAAGAGCAGTTTTAGGTTTTTCTTTATACTCCTTGCTTTGACCTCCACCAAGTCCAGGAAGACACTTCGCTAGCTGTTAAACAATTGCCTTGTTGTGAAATCCACTGCTATCCAAAACCTAGACTCCGCGCAGGACTTCAAAGCAAAGCCGACACTTACTGGCCCTTGGCAGCCACTCGGGCAAGTGTCCAGAGCTTGTTTCGGAGCAAGCCCTTGCTCTTCAAGTTGGCAGGACCTGTTTATATGAGGAAGGACCAAAACTAGGGTTTCAAGTCCATAAGAGTGGAAGGAAAATAAGATGAGAGAACGTTTTCTTGCCTATTGTGTACTGGAAGCTGACCGAAAAACCCCACACCATGTTTCTGAACTGATGCACGAGTTAAGAATGCACAGCAGATCCATCCACGACCTGATGAGTTTGCTTTGGCATTTACACTTTTCACAATGCTGGATTTTATCTTCAGGGAAAACACGAGGCTGTTTCATGTGAATCACTACCAACCAACCGCAGAGAACAGTAACAATGGGGAAAAGGCAAAGGATTTGAGATAACCAAAACGCCTTATCAGCACTGAGGAAACCGGAAAAAAACAACATTCTTAACACTGCTGAGAAAACCTGGGCACGTCAGAGCAATCAGAAAAAAGTTATTAATTTAAGAAACGAAGAAACAATCCCTACATCTACCCCTGCAGCAAAGATTTTTTTTTTTTTTTTTTTTTTTTTTTTTTTTTTTTAATATTAGATAATTGGCAACTCATTTCCTGAAAGTTCCTAAAGATACCAGGAGATAAAAATCCTCTGAAAATTAGAAGCAGGGGCTTTTGGAAATGTTACCCAGTATCTTACAAGTACAGTGCTCTCAATTTTCAAATTCACATAGAGAGAAAACACAGACATGTTCACTTTTCTTTTAAAACAACAGATTCTGTTGAGAATTACTGAGAACTACTAGAACTCTGGCAGTCATCAGAAAACATAATCCAGGCAATGTGAATGGAAAATAGGAATATGATTTTTTTTTTTTAAAGATAAGTGAAAATATTTTTGTATCAATTAATCTGCTTTAAAAACGGAACACTGGAAACACTCTGATTTTTTATTTTCACCCATAGCACACAGAAGCACCAAGGTCTGAAGCATTCTCCCCCCAAGAGCGACTCTCCCCATGTGTTTCAACAGTCTCTAGAGGGACTAAATCCAGGGATGGGAGAGTTCAGTATTTCATGACCTCTTCTTGCTGCAGCAACCACAAAGAGCTAATTAGCGTCGCAGTTGAGTTGTGATTCAGACATATCTTTATGTACTTACATGATTGTTAGTATCACTGCGTGTGAAGCATTTCATAATCCTTTCTCTAGTAAGGGCTAAATGATTAGTAGAATCAAACCCACTAACAGCAACTGTGCCTAAGCTGTATTTAGTCTGTGTGTTGCTGTTTGTTGGACCTGGAAGAGAAATCCTCTGGTTTTTTCCGTTAAATGCAAGTTGTACTTTCTTCCTGCCCAGATTGCTTCCCAGAGATTTTAAATTACTATTTTCACAACACCTCTGTCTAGCAGGGAGGTACTGTCATCGCCATGTCCCAGAAGAAGAGCCAAGATCCCAGGCAGCTGGGTAATTTCTCTAAAATCACAACACAAGACTGTGATAAAAAAAAAAAAAAAAAGAGAGAGAGTTTTGCAGCCTGGGTCTCCCTTCGTCAGCTCAATAACTCACTTCACTACTGCAAAACGCTGATGGCCTTTCAGATTTGAGATTGGATTATTTTTGAAGCCATGACCCACAAGCAAAAAGCCCTGAATATCCCTAGCATGCCCTCCCAGCCTCCCACACAAATCCAATCCCTGCTCCATTTAAATCCACTCTGGATTTGATGCAAATGCAAAGAGATGTCGTCCCTTTCTGATAGAGCTGATCCTTCCTCCAACTTGTGGTCAGCTCTTGGCCTTGATAAATAAAAATGAAGGAAGAAACCACAGTACATAAATAGCACAGGAGACCTTTACCCTCCGCTTTGCAACTTACTCATTATACAGTACAGATGTAATTTAATTTAACTCAGTTTAAATCTAGAATGCCTTGGCATGATTTAGGACCTGGCCAATTTGAAAAACTCTTTTTTTTCCTCTTTTGGAGCTCCCACATGAAGGGCAGCATCCCCTCATTTACCTTCAGTCCTTTCAAACAGAGATCTCTAATCTAGCAAACCAGGTCCCCATACGCACGCCCAGTTCAGCCTGTCCTCCCGCTGTCCCCGGCTGCGTGCCCAAGTGCTTTGCAGAATACAGACACAGCAGCCCTGCTCTGGAAAAGTATTTTGGTTGTAAGAATTATAGTACCTTGATAGAATAATTTAGTGAACTGCTTACGAAGTTTTATTGAAACAAAGCAGATGTGCCACATTTCCTCCTATCCTGTCCCACTGCAGAATTTGTGTTGGTGAAGGTGCAGAGCTAACAAGGAAAACCAGAGCAAAAGCTTTATCATATTAACAAATGGATCGCTCAGGGATTTTCTGATTTGTTCTTAAGGCCAAATCTCAAAACCAAGACTGTCACCAATAACCTTTTTTTTTTTTTTTTTTATAATGAAAACAATGAAATGAATGGAAGAATTAAATAATTGATTTTACAGCATTCAACTTTTGGGGTGCTTCTTAGCATACAGGAGATGCCCTGGCTAGAACTGATTTTTAAATGGCAAGTCTGCAAGTAAGACCCATCCTAGAGCTTCCAGATGGTGAGATTACATCTCATTGATCTCTTTATTATAAAGGCAATATTTCATTAATGACTGCACAGGCCTGCCCAAACCCAGCTGCACTGAAAGCATCCACTGTCTGGAGAGAAAAGCCACCACACCAACACTGCCTTTAACTGCAATAGATGAAGCCAGAGATGACAGATCTTCTGACTCTAAAGCAAGCAAAATTAAATATTTAAGAGCTAATACCGTAACTTCTCTTACATTTTAAAGTGCTGCCACCAGGCATTAAGAGAGACAGGGACAGTGAAATGTGTCTGCTACTCAACCCGAAATTTGTTCACTTAAATGTTTGTGAGATTTTACAACTACAGGCTATGTAATGTCTTGAGGCTTCTTCCAGGGATGGCTGCTGAAATATCCAACCCAGCTGGTAAGGTATTACTGAGAGATTGGGGATTTAGGATGACTCACCAAGCATGTGAGGCATTCACAATCGATTTTCCTTCCTATGAGCTATGAGATTTTAAACACCAATGAAGAAACACTCAGCAATCTTGAGAGTGAGCCTACCAGTCATTAAATGAGCAGTGTCCCCATGCACCTACTTCATTAGAGAATCACAAAATGGTTCAGGTTGGAAGGGACCTTTCAAGGTCATCCAGTCCAACCCCCTGCCATGAGCTGGGACATCTTCAACCAGATCAGGTTGCTCAGAGCCCCGTCCAACCTGACCTTGGATGGTTCCAGGGATGGGGCAGCGACCACCTCTCTGGGCAACCTGGGCCAGTGTCTCACCACGCTCAGTGTAAAAACACAGCACATGGCTTCAGGAATTTGCTTCAGTACCTGTCCAGTGCAGGAAGGTAGGGATCAGAAACCAGCCTTTTCTTCTGAACTTCCCCTCTTACTCATCAGAACAAGAATAAGATCATTAGTGTTATAAATATGAGGTCTCTCTACTAAAGAACAACTGAAAAAGTTCCTGTAGATCTACAGTTTAATAGTGCAGATTGCTACATCAGATGTTAATGACTTCTGGTGTGTAAAAGTAGTGTGAGAAAAGAGCAGAAAGACCCCAAATGCCGAGCAGGAATCCCTGTGATGTGTTCCTGTAAGCAACAGGCACACTCAGCAGTTCAGGTGGCTCCACCTGAAGGTTATTACCATATGTATTTTTTATAAAAAGCATGAAAACACTCAAAAAAATAATACTAGTGATTAAAAAAAAGCAAGAATGACCAGGCAGGGAAAAATCCTTTGTGATCTCTTCCCGTTTTCACATGTGTTTGCTTTATTGTCCCTCTTGGAAAGTGCTGACAGTTCATGTGTTAGTCTAGACCCAACAGCAGCGCAAGCAGAGAGGGTCAGTCAACTATCAATTACGTTTGCATCTCTGCAGTGCAAGGAGGCCCTGAAAAGGCTCAGGAGTGGCAAGTAATGAATTAATACAGTTAATAGAAGTTAATACTAGCTAGCCTCTCACTTACAAGTTTTGCAGATGACACCCCTTACCTGCTCTGCAGAAATACTGTTCAGCTTAGTTCTGAACAAGCACACCAAGATGGGCGGTTAATGAGGACTGTGCACGCTACCGGCGATTTTTCTCCAGCTCTTCCCCAGCTACTCAACTTCTCTGACGATCCGGCTAATGAAGCAGGCCGGCGATGCTTGACATCACCTGATCCTCCACGCCTACCATTCAGAAATCCATCCTGCCTTCCCATCGCCACCTTCAGCCTCAGCGCACTCAGGCATGAAACATCCCTGGCCTGTGTCCATGTTAATTTTCTACTTGACAGAACACAAATAGAAGCTTGGTCTGGGGGAAAACTGATCATCTTGCCGCATAGTAATTAGCTTATAGCAGGGAACGGCAGCGGTGCCAGACCTCCACACCGCCGTGATAAGGCTGCTACGTCACCGGGATGGAGCGAGGCTACAGCGAAATCTCGCTGCAGGGAGACATTAAACTACCGCTTCAGAAGATGAGGCGTGCTGGTGCGGATTTGGCTGCAGTTCCAGACACCTCTCCAGTCTCGGGAGTAAATCACCAATGAGGCTCATTTAAAGGCGACTGGAGACGGCACAGGCACAGGTGACAAAATGCCTGCACTTTAAAGGAGAAAGGAAAGGGTGCTTATTAATGGACCTTGGTGCATTCGGTTTGAACAGGGCAAGCACCTGTGATAGGGGAATTCAATCTCATCCCCCACCTCCCCGAACAAGCGTCTTCTGTACAGAGATAAGGAGACAATCCTGTTGGTACAAGCCAAGCTAGTCTGCTTTTCTAATGCCAGCATAAACAGATAACGCTGACAGACGTCACAGCAGATACTGCAGACGAAAAAGCTCTTCCGTGCAAGAGCACTGTATTTATAGAGCTAGCTTTTAGTGTTTGAAAAAGTAATCTGCAGTCTTACAGCACATAAATATTTGGTCTGTGCATTCCTGGTCCTTGCCCTTGGAGTAGCCAGCAGCCTCACCTACAGCATCTCAGCTTTCAGATTCACTAAACCAAGGAGGCAGCTCACCTGCTGCAACCAGCATGCTCGTCAAGGACAATCAGTAAGATGCCAGCCTGTTATGGACAACATGGCAGTATAACGGTGCTATCCCTCTCCTTTTGGCAGCTGATTTAGGCTAGGTAGACAGGGATAGAGACAGCTACTCAATAGCTGGATACCTTCAATTCCTCTGCTGTGAATAAAGGGAATACTCAGTGGTAGCCTCATCTTAACTTCATACAAGAAACTCAGGTTATGGAGGTAAAGTAAATAAGCCACGTACTGTCAGTGTTAAATGCTGCTGGTACTGAAACCACCAACCTCTGCTGTGTCCATAGAAAGTGAAGTTGGAGGCAGCTACTTGTGCTCTACACATGCCAGCGGTGTAAAGTTTAGAAGAAAGTGGCTTTCACACACCAAAGACGTGTGAAGGGCACACAGAGGCAGTGGTGGACAGTACAACTGGAGTTTGGAGATGGTAACACGGAAAATCCACATATAAAGCCCACAGCTATACCTGAGACAGGAGGAGACATATCCTTTAAAAAAAAAAAAAAAAGCCAACAAGAACAGCAATGTTACACACAGAGTCAAAGCAAGACATTTTGGTGCCAGGACAGGATGTCAGTTTGGCGCAACCCCAATGCTTCTCACAATGAGGAGCAGGAGATTAGGGACTTGGCGAGGAGCTAGCAAAGCATAACAGCCCAGAGCATACTCTGAGCCAGGAGGAGCGCAGCGTAAAGCCAGGCTGCCCGGGAGCAGGCAAGCTCTGACACATAGATGTCTCGCGCTCGGTGAGTGCCAAGCTGTGTGTCGGCTTGGGCTGGTCAGAGCCGCCCAGCTATCGGCCAGTTGTGCTCCAAGTCTTCAAGGTAGAGGCATGGAGGCCACGAAGCCCAGCCAGGAACGACAGCAGCAGTAGAGTAGATCCCTTTGCCGGCTCAGCTCTGGGCTGTGATGTTTTCTCCCTCCCTGGATGAGCACCCAGGCTTTGGCCGGTGGTGCTGAGCCCTTCCAGGGGCAGTCAGTCCTCATGAGCGACCTTGAACGTGTGTGCGCTGCTCTCACACTGTGCTGCTATGTTCACTCACTCGCACCCTTCCGTCTCTGTAGACCTGCTGATTACAGCCTCTCTCCAGATTTCCTAGATTGCTACAATAGATGACGCATACATTAGAAGAACAGAAATATTTGGGATGGGAACTTTCCCCAAACTGCACCTGCATACACATTATTTATTTAAGTTCACAAAAATTATTTTAAAAGGAGGTAGGGAAGCATTTCTGCCACATGTTTTTCAGTAACACGTGTGACTATGACACTTTAAAAGAAAGAGGTATCAGTCTTGTAATTTTATTGCTCAGGTGCTTCAAGTAATTGTGAAGCACTGACTCGAATCTCTCTGGTCATTGTCACTGCCAAAGGTAACCACCAAAATCAGAGGATGACATCAGAACAATTAAGTTGCTGCTTAGAGGAAACACAAAGGACCCAGAATGAATCAATTTGTTTAAGCACACTCAGTCAGGAGCTTTATGCTTCTGTCATTTAGGAGGGGGAGGACCCAGGACTTCTAATATTTCAGCATTTGTTGTATGTTACATTTTATATACTCATCACTGGTACTGTTTTAAAGAAACGGTTTGAGGTACTTGCTGCAGGATTAGGGTCAGAAGGGGTTAATTATGGGATGTCAAGCAGCAAAGTCAAAACAGTGGCAATAGGAACCCTCAAGGAGACAACAGGAAAGCTTTTAACAGAGGACGGTCCTCTATCCACCTTCACCTAGACTGAACAATTACTCCTCCCAAGCTCAAGGTACAATGGTGAGGTAGTGCAACTGACCCCAAAAAGCTCATGGAAAGGGATGGGGAGAGAAGTTTATCAGTTGTTGCAGGCAGACAGACTGGCAAGGCAGAAAAATCCCTTGAGGGCTATCAAATACAAAGGCACCCTCTCTGACTCTAGAAGTCCTTGGGCAACAAACGGCTGGAAGCTGAGAAGATATTTCCATGCTTACTTAATATTTCCTCCCTTCCCCAGACACCCAGCATCAGCAGCGTCAAAAATGACACATTGATCCGACCCGCTGCAGCCTACTCATATGTTCTTCGGGCAGAGGCAGAGTCTGAGGTAAATACGCTGCAAGTTGGACTAAGAGACAACAGGCACGAGGGCTGCGTCGTACTTGCGGCGTGGGATGAGGGTGCGTTCGTCCTAAATCATCCTCTGGATGCTGTGCAGTTTCTGACAAAAAAACCCCTCCATTGCTTGAGTCACTGCGTGCAACTGCTCGCCACTGACTCCCAAAGGGGAGCCTGGCAAGCGCTGATACCTACGGACCGCAAAACGGGAGATACAGCCTCAGAATAAAGCTAAGAAAAATCCCATCCCAAACAGAAACAGATACAGGTCAGCAGAATGAGCGGTCAAAGAGAAGTGGAAGGGAAAGCTTCGTTGCGGATTAGAGTAGCATCATCCTACCAAAAGGACAGAAACCCCTGAATACAGAATTCAAGCAACGGCTATTGCCAAAAGGGAAGAAGTGATTATAAATTCAGCAAGCTTATAAGTCCATCCACTAGCCTCAAACACCAAGGTTTCTTACATTTTCAGTGCCTAAGGACTTGTGGACATCAGAGGAGTAACATGTTTAAAATTGTTTCAGTGTAATTGAGGTTTGGGGGGTGCTTTTTTTAAAGGGAAAAAAGATGCAAATTCAAAGTAGGTATAACTAAAAGCAAAAAACAACAAACCAAACCACCACCAACAAAACCCCACCAAAAAACCAACAAAAGGCAAAGAAAACACACATGCAATCACATGCAATTACTAATGCTGGAAAATGGAAAAACAGACATTTCAGATCAGACCTCCCCAGAGCTCTGAATAATGGAGTGATGCCTCCAGGGTCTACCATTCAGCTACCCAAGCCTGCATACTAATATACTACTCACATCAGAAGAGTAGAAAGGCACCACTCATGCAGAAAATTACCTTAAATGAGCAACGACTTCATGATAAACAAGCCACTCGCTTTTTTACTTTGCTCTTTGATTTAGGTGGTGGGGGGCACCTCCTCCCTACTGCTGAGGGGCAGACAGCACACTTCTGGCTCTGCACAGAAACCTTGCAAGCAGGCCACAAAACCACCTTGTTCTTGTGAATATTTAATTCTCGTCGCTTTAGTCAAACATCCAGATATGAGATTGCATCTTTGGGGGAAGGTTGTACCTTGCAATCTTAGCATCCAGGGTCCAAAGTATCCAGGATCACTAGCGTCCAGGCTTTAAATAGAGCAGAGAACCCGCACAGTGGCAATACCAGAGGTATAACTACAGCGTCACGCACAACATGAAACCAAAGTATCTATGGCCGATATCATTTCCCATCCCATCGGTACCCTAATTTCCCCATGTGCTGCCAGAATCCAAAATGCCCTTCCTAACCTGGCTTGCAAATGCGCTAGCAGTGCATTTGTAAGGGAAGATGAGCATTTGCCATTGACTCCATAGTCGATTAAATGCAGTTCTCCCACCGGTCCTCTTCAAATGAAGTGATATTTAACTAGACACACCACGAGGCAGCTGCTGTACAGCCTAGCTTGCTTTGTGCATCATTCCCCGGTTCATTGCCTGTGATGACTCCTGGGTGCCTGATGCAGGGGACCTCAGATTTTCCTTTGTTTGAAAGTAACCTTCCATGGTTTTAGGTACTGTCGTTATAAGCAACGGCAATACTGTTAAATCCTGCCGCATCTTTTTTCCTTTTCTGTCCGTAAATTGAACACCCCTAAGAGCTAAAAGACTTATGATGAGAAGACAGGTTCAGCTATTTACTCCAAGAACAGCCAGAAGAACAAAATGCTTTGGGAAGAGTCTGCTGGGAAACTCTGAATTTTTATTTTTTTTCCCCCAGGAGTGCAAACTAATGTGCTCTGAAGAAGCGCAGGAACTGATGGCATTCATTTGTGCAGTCTTGGTTTGATTGTGCTTTTAAAGGAAAATCTGCTCACTGTCTCATGAATACCTCTGCTCCTGACGCAGGGAGAGGTCCTCACCCTGCTCTGGGTAGGGCGATCGCAGCTGATGAGGTGCAGAATGCTGCCCAGATTGCAGGGTGAGACTGGTAAACCAGGGAGGAGCGCTAGTCTTTCTATAACAGCCATTAGAGATGAACAAAGCACACTGGAGATAAACCTGCCTTAAGCCAGAAGTAATTCTCGGCTAAAGCAGCAGTTAAAAAGCTAAAGCAGCAGTTAAAAAGCTGGACTGCAAGCGTGCTTCCAATTTGGGTTATAAACACAACAAAGAGTTCCTTGAGTTGTGGGTTTCGTCTACACTCATAGCTTTGACTAAGAACAAGCTTTAAGCCCTTAACCCCTGGTGCAGCCTTGAAAAGGAGGATTACCACTTGCAGGCAGTTTAAGAACAGTGCCAGTCAGAGAGGAAGATTCCCATGAAAGAAAACGATATTTATTTTTAAATCCCTGAAAACTGCTATTGCTCACAGTTCTGATTCAATGCTATTTATACTGCTGTGTATTACAAGTCACTAGGATGGAAATCACCTTCATTTCATCATTAATCTGGTCTCTAAATACTTTCTACCCAATCTAATTTCAGAATTTGTGGGTTTTTTAGTTGTTTGGGTTTTATAAACAGGGATAGTTTGGGCTGAGATTGGGAAAAGGGTTGTTGAGGAAGGAAGAAGCACAAAGTAGGTCTCCCCACACATTCAACTCCTGCTCACTTCATTTTGTGTAGGGTTTGTTTTACCAGTTCTTCCTCTGCCCACTCTAAGGAAAGCTCCCACAGCTGGAGGCCACACAAAAGCCTTAACAAAGTAAGACAGGTTCCCACTTTCCAAAACATGCTCAGCTGGGACGGATGCAAGACAGGTGGAAGTCTCTGGTCTGTATTATGCAGAAGTCAGGCCACATTATAAATCTTTGTTTGTAAGATACATTACGGTGTATATATAAAAAAAGCTTCCTACCAGAACACCCTTGCAGAATGCTGGCTTTTCCAGAAGTGTCCTTGCTTAAGGACAGCAATATTCCTGTTCACGCCTGCACCGAAATCCCAGTTAATACAGTATCAAGCCTGTTTTAAAAGCTGTTACATTATTAAACCTTCAAAATTGAAGTTCATCAAGAACTAGAGGATTGTACACAGTAGCTATTCCACAGCACCAATCCCCTAGTACGGGTTTATCCTTGGCTTCTTCCAAATCCCCCTAATTAATTTTTTTTCAAAGGCCATCAATCTGAAGCAGACAAACATCAGAGAGTCAATTCATTAACATTCCCATATTTCCACTTATCTTGGGCCACTTCTTCTCTTATTAATAGCTAGTAAGATTGGCATTTCTAAAAATAACCAACCAGCACTGGAAGCAGAACTCCAGGGAGCCCTCCCAAACCCCATCAATCCTCCCAGCAATACTTCAGAGTCTCGTCCTAAGGTCTCCTGAGTACACCCTGGCAGTTGGCAATCTCCGAGGCAGCCCATGAATCAACATCCAATATGAACTACGAGACGCTGATTACTCAAGTAATTTATTACTTCTAGGGTGACCAAAAGGCTGTTTACACGAGGAAATTAGGATACTTTAGAGTACCGTCAACTGTGCCCTGAAACTTTACCTCTGATTTATATGCCAGCTCAGTTTCTCTCGCCTTAATGTTCTTCATCACAGGTGAATTTAGCACTGGTATGATGCATCGGATTTACTTTTAGAAAGTTCTGAACCTCCGTTTTCTCCCTAACTGCAAAAGGCAAAGGCAAGTGTAGCACAGTTTCCTTAAACACATGAGACAGTGTGCTCAAGCAGCACCAACAGACTGGGAGATGAGTCACCGACTATAATGAACGATTTTATCTCTCGTGGAGACTATAGAAAACAGGTGGTATTAGTTTAATTTCCATTCACAGCCCTGCGACTGTGGATTCCTGGCTGCAGCAGTATGCTTAGGAGAAAGATGTTGGGATCAGTCACCCCAATCTGATTATTATGGTCTTACTGATCTTAATCAGGAGGCAATCATGAATTACTCACTTGTTTCCCATTTACATGTTTGTATCAAATGATTTTACAGTACTGCCTGATAGAGAATATAAAAATGCGAACACTTCACACTGAAATATGCCACTGACTCACTGCTGAGGGGAAAGGAGTTTTAGCCCTCCTTGAAGCAAGAAACGAGCAAGTACAAGACACAACGCCGGACCTAACGAAGGGGACATCTGCATTTGCAGGCAAGTGAAATAATGTTTAATTAAGAGTATTGACTAGGTTATACGTGGGAAGGAAGCAAGCAGAGGCAGAGCGGAAAAGATTATGCCTGAAGTCCTCCAGGGAGTCTGGACAAAAGGAAAATTGGCTCTGGCAGCTAACATGCTCTGCCATGGAAGAAAGAGGTTTCTAATGAGAAAGGCTCTAATGGACACAGCCTGAGATGTCAGGAAATGTTGAATACTACCTTGATCAGGATGGGCAGCAAATCAGCTGGACAGGAGAGAGGCGTTTCTAACATAACCTCACTAAAAGCAGATTAGTCATATGGTGGTTTTCTTCTTTCTTTCCTGTTTTTCATAACCTCTTGTAACTGTATTGCCCGTTTTGGATGTCGTACATACATATTTTCATCTGAATTTACCTTAATCTGGCTTGAGTTAAATGCATTTCCAAGGCAACTTCAAGCCATGCTTCAATCAGCCAGACTCCTGGACCCCTCCAGAATTATCTAGCTCCCCAAATTCATTCCCTAAAGGGTCAGAGGGCTCCCCACCAGCTGCATGAGCTAGGGATGGGTGTCTGGTCTCACATCTAGAGAGACAGGAATATCTTCAGTGATCAATAGTGCAAAGCAAGGCTCTGGCATACAGCAAGATACCGGGGGGACACCCAGTCGCTTGGGGTCCCTAGGAAATGGGCTGTCCTAAAACAATCAGTACGAGATGCCCCTACTCAAAGCCAGGGTAGGGAACAGTCACAGATGATCATAGAATCATTGAATGGTTTGGGTTGGAAAAGACTTTTCAGGATCATCTAGTCCAACCCCCCTGCCACAATGGCTGCTGCTAATTTCTAACCAGAGCTGAACTTGAACTGATCTTAGAGATGAGCCCTAACCTTTAGCCAATAATGAAAACCCTTCCTGCTGTCCTATCTTAAAAATACATGTATTTCTTTTTGAAGAAATCAAAGACAGAGTTTGCTACTTAGACATAACTTTCCTAAAACGTGTTACGAGTACAGAAATTCAACTGTCCACTCTGTTACTTTGCTAGCAGGAGCCCTGAGAAGGTTTCAGCCTCAATGGACTAGCACTGCCCCACGCAGTTCTCCGGCAGAGTGCATGCATCAGCATGGACCAGGGACCATTCCCTGAAGATGCAGTTTGCATGTTCTGGCACTATTTAGTTGACTAGCACTGATGTAGCCCTTAAGTGCAAGACTGGAAAATACTGTTGAACAAAAGGACATCGTTAAGCAAAACACTACAACAAAGCATTCACAAAAACACGCAGTACTAATGAGAGAGTCTCCTGTGAGAGACATCTTCAAAGCAGATCTCCCTTACACACTTCCCTCTAGACAGTAGTCAAAATTTTGCAGTATGTTGGAGATGTAACCTTGCAATAGGTTCCCAGATTAAAAATGTTTTGAAACCAAAATTAGCAAAACCAAGTTCATCCTCCGATGGAGAAAGAACTTCTAGCTGCATTTTTATTTCAGATAAAACCTACAGGAGAACTGAAATTCAAGTGGTAACATCTCCAAGGAAACAGCTGGAAAACTTGCGGTCTTTGCAGATGCTGTAGTATTCTTTATTCAAAGATAAACTGTACTATATTGTACTTTGCACTCCAGGGGAAAAAAATTTAAAAGCACAGACAAGGTCTTAGTAGGATGCCACAAACTGTGCATGCAGCAAAACAAGACTTCTTGCACTGGATCTCAATGCAAAGAATATATTCTTTACATCAGTTTGCTAAAATACAGCTAAAATGAGTAACATGAATGCTTTCACAAATCATTTTTTAGTAATTGCTGTACGTTTTCTGTTCTCGTCAAAAGAAATGTTCTTTAGCACAGAGGAATCACGACTTCCTCTCTCCAGGCATCCCAAGCCAAGACGCTACAAGCAAAACTGAAAGAAACCATTTTCACTTTCGCCTCTCTCCTTTACTGAGGAGCAACGCGGTATGGACGTTTCTTAGTCGTACGAAATTCCCAGTTCACACTGACACCCACGCAGCAGCAACAGGGAAACAGGACTGGCGTATGTCTTAAGCAAACAAGAAATAGGGAATCCAGAGAATATAGAATTATCTTTAAGTATCTGGCTACTGCCTGCATGCTCTTCTCACTCATACTCTGGCCCTTGTCACAAGTACTTGTTGAGACAGCCCACTTCAGCTTTTGAACATCCAGGGACATTACACAGCTGGAAACACACAGAGAAACTCTTCACTTCAGCACTCAGCAGCTTGGATCAAAGTTGTGGATTTCTGCTTTTGGGGTTTTTTTTGGTGGGGCAGCAGATGATGATTATTTTTTTTTAAAAGGTCTGTATTACAGCTATTCTGTTTAATTCCCCCAGCACACATTAATCTCATGCCAACAGGAGTTTCCTCTTCCCGTGCAATTCGCCAGCTTCCCCAGTTACATAACCTATATGCCTATAAAACCTTTCTATAGCTACCATAACTGCTAATGTAAGATAAATTAAGACACAAAGGTAGTCCCGACCTTGACTTCACACACACGCAATGAACTGACGCCACTCTTCTTAGTCACAATGCCTTGAAAATGAAATAGGAGAAAGGGCTGCAGCTCTTTCTTATATAGCTCCCTTCTTCATGATAATACTTAATGTATCCTAAAAGCACATCTGTCCACCCTAATGACAGTACTTGCAGAAAGACTCTAAAATGGAGGCTGGCAATTTTCTATCCTCATAAGCTCTGGAAAGCAGCCTTCGACAATAACAACCTGCGACGGGGCCAAATCAGCGAGGTCGCAAATAGCAGTGTTTGAAGGAGGAAGACACCCCTGGTGACACAGTCTGTCTCCTTCGGCACTAGGAGAAGGGTGGTTCCCCTCAGCGCGTCCTCTGGTATGCTGCTTACAATAATAGTATTGTCTGGACAAAGCTACGATGGAATTTGACTCCATTATGAAGAAGCAGCTGCTGATGCTCATTTTCTACCTAATACAAAGAAAGTTCAAAGCAGTGGCGTTGGCTGCAGTGGGTTAATTTTCAGATTAAGATATATACACACACCAAAAAAAGGATAAAGCAAAGGTACCTGAAATTACAGCAATTTTCCATGACCCATGCTCCTCCTTGGCTATTCTTTCTGCCTCCTCCATTAGTAACATACCAAATCCCTATAATGGGAGAAATAACAGGAAGAAGAGATAAGTTCTGTAAAAATAGAAAACATAAGCAAGGTCAGAACGTAAGCATTAGTACAGTTCCAAAAGACTCATATTTTTGGCACAAGAATGATCCTGTGATCACGACTATTGCTGAATATTGCAGGAGAGGGCTTGAGAAGAGGTGTACCAACACTAAGCTTTAGAGTGGAGCTTTCTCAGGGATTTTTTTCTGATCATGAAATTATTCATAGACAGTTCTAGTGTCTGACTGCTTCTTAGTGGCAGAAACAGAATGAAGTTAAATCCACTGGTGGTAAGTCAGCTTGGTAGGCATTCCATAATTCCTGTCGCTGAACAAGTCTATCCTGCTGAGATAACCAATCCTAAATAACAATCACCCACCTTAACAGCTACCTTACTAGACCTGGGTTTGTGTTAGTGAATTAAACAAAGCCAGAGCACAAATGCCAGATGCAGTTGCGTATGCTGTCAAATTGCGGAAGGATCCCAGTGCCATTCTGACTGGGGACATCAGCTGAAACAGATGTGGCCAGACACTACAGACCCAGAGACAAGCCCGGCTGCTGTTCACTTTTCTGATGTACGTGTTGCCTTAGCGCCTTGTAATCTTTATTTCCACAACCCCTCCAGGAGTCAGGAGCTGTTACCGTGCTCGTTTCAGGATGAAGAATTGAGGCACGCAGCAACCACGGGGCTTGTCGGGGCTACCCACAAAGGCTCCATCAAACCGCTGCATGACCCTTGCACACCTAGGCTAGGCTCAAGCTCTGTACCGCTCTCCCAGGCTCAGCTCGTGACACAGGACATGCCAAATCAAAAAGAATTGCAGAAGAACGTGTTAATATTCTGGACCAGATCCATGCCTCTATTTACATTCGGAAATCTTGCACAGCAGGAGCGCTACTGGAATCACAATAATGCTTCAAAATAAGCAAATAGCCTTTCTACTCTAACAACTTCGTTGTCCTATATATCTGGGTATAATTGATTGGATTAATTCACTCCAAACATTAGGATGCAGGAATTATACTCAGCTCTTTGTTCATCTGTTTTCCTGACAAGATGTACCAAATGGGGATGTGGTGACACTGAAGCACATGTGATTTAATTCTAAAAAACATTTAACTTACAGGCATTTTTAAATAACACACAGAAATCTTCATTCTAAAACGTCCTTCTAATCAGAAATTGCCCCTGCAACTGTAAAGAACACTTTCTGATTAACCTCTTGAACACTGACTATTCCAAATGAACATGAGTGCGTCATATGCCACGAAATTTCAATTTGCAGCCTATTTTAATGTTTGTAGTTGGCTACTTCCAATTGATTTTTCTCTCTCTCTTTTTTAAAAATATTTTTTCAAATACTTAGGATGACCACTTTTTTCTTCCTAAATTTTTAAGTGTTAACTATTTTATAGTGGAAATATCCACTCCCCCTGCCAGCCACTGCCTTATGGTCACACATCATCAGTATCTAGCAAAACTGCATCTTAATGCATATACTCGGGGAAAGATTAATAAATACAAGGAAGTTAATTTAAAACATCAGCCTTGAGCACTTCTGGCAAAGAGGACAAACTGATTGCTTTTTTAAAAGCTCAGTCCAAAGGTTCAAAACCTACCAGAGCAAAATTTAATTCACATTTTTGCTCACTGCAAGCCACAGCATGTTACATGCAGCAGAAGGATAATGTGCCATTTTCATATGAGTCACTGCAAGGAATTAGAAACACGGCTTTCCACTCCATTCTTCACATGCTTTAAGATATATATGAAATGGTCTCACAAGTGTGTCTGAAGCAAAAAACTGTCTGACCCAACTAAGAGAGTTTAGTCAGGAGTCTCACCAAATCACTTAAACTGATAAACATCTCGGAACCAAAGTTGGATTTCTTCTGTTTTGGTAGGAAGAATGCATTCAATAAATGTTCCTTTGAAAGAAAACTGGGTAGTACCAAATAAAATCTCACCTTCCCACATGTATTTCAGATTTCAGAAGTGAAATTAGTCTATTGAACAAGATCAATTTTAGAAGGAAATAAAAAGACACAATGGATGTACCCCCTTTGTTTTGTTTTTACTCCGTTTGCAGTCAAGTCTGATGTATCATACAGGGTATCAAAGGAAAGATATTCAGAACCAAAGGTGCTTAGTCCTCCAAAGTCAAACTAGCACCAGCATACGTGAGCTCGTATTGTATGGGCATGAAGAAACACTGATAGCATTCAGCCATGCTTTTTTTTTTTTTTTAAATCTCAGAGCAGTTGCAATTGTCTAAACATGATCACACTAACAAAAACTCAGAAGCAGCATGATTTCAGCAGGTGAAATGCAAGAAGAGGCTCAAATTCAATTCTGTTTCTATTGCAGCGGATTGTAATTCAAAGCAAGTGAATGAATCTCAGATATTAAAAAAAATTCTTCTCCAGTTGTGTTGGGGAGAAGGGTGCAAGAAAGAGGCACAGATGAAAAATAAATATGGCTTGGAGTACCTGGTGTTGAAATTTTGAAGGATCCCGACTGCTCACGGGGACAACGCTCCCATACACGTGCAATTCCCGGACAATGGAAACCCCTCCTTTCAGCTCAGGTCTGAATGACTCTTCTGAACACTTCCGCAGTCGTAGGAGGCCAACAAGAATATCCTGCTCTGGATCTTCATAGGACAGGAAGGTCTCCCAGCCACCATTAGCCACATAATCTCTTCTAACTAATTCAATCTGGTCAAAGAGTACAAATACAAAGAGGAAAAGAGAAAAGGACAACTTCTTTAAAAATATTTAAGCAACATGTTGAACAGACCAAAACCAATTTCATGGATCCATAAACTATTACAATTCAGAGGAAGCATGCAGTGCTTTCTTAAAGGCCAATTTAATTCTAGATGGATTTTAGCAGTACTGGATAAGAACTGCTGTTACTGCAGTCATATTAGAGATAAAACATGTGACTACTTTAATAGAAACGTATTTGCCAATGGGACAGAACTAGTCTTCTATTCCTATTTGCAAGCTTTCAAGAAGGGCTGGTAACCCCCATGGTTTCCTGTCTGTAAGTCAGAAACCTAAAACCTGTATTTCTTGAGTTACTCAAGTTTCATAATCACTGCAAAATCAATGGGGGCAGCAACTCTTGCCTCTAACCAAGGGACTTGCTCTAATTGAAATTCAGGTCCAGTTACAAACTTGCTAATATAGAATGAGTAGTTTTGCATCTGCCTTCACTAAACCTGTGTTTAGGTCCATGTCTCTACTGCTTTGCAAAAGAAATGGCTTGAGATGTCTACAGAACACGAGTCTTCTAAGCAGTAGTCAACTACTTTACCAATTAGCTCCTTCCAGCACCGCACAGGATCTACCTACATGAGCAAACTGTGTAGTGCAACAGGAGTGGGTCTGAAAGAGTTGGTGTTGAGTGAGTATTGCATTACATGTGCTTTACAGAATCAGCAGGAAGTGTTTTCTTACTCATTCAGATAGTACTGAAGACACCAAAACCATCCAGACGTGTACCCTGAGAACTGACCAGTGACAACATATTACTTGCCCTCAAATCCAATTTTTGATAGCAATCTAGACAAAGGCAGCTCTGAAGATCACAAGTGGAAGGGAAAAGTGAAGTGAGAGTAGGCTGCTCTGGAGAATACAATAAAGACCATGCCTGCATAGAAGAAATAACTTCTGCAGAGCACCAAAAAGCTATAAAGAGTAACTGGTGGATAAGAGAGTAGAAAGAAGAAAAAACTGCTTTTTCAGAGAGTCCTGACCTACCATCATCAAGGAGCAGCCCCAGGGCCCAAGATGAGACTCCCTTACAGCCGCATGAGACCTGATCAAATATCACATAATGGTAGCTGTGTTTATAGGTAGCAGAGTTACCACTGAGTTAATTTGATGTAACCTGTAGCCGGTGATGATAATGTCACATCTCCGGTGACATAGTGAGTCACTCTATTTGCATTTTGAATTGCTATGAAATAGCTGCCCATCCTTGCTGTAGGGACTCCCTTGCCCACCTGTAACAACCAGCTGCTAAGCAGACCAAAATTATTTCCCAAATTGCCTGGCTCAACAGAGGAGTGGCAGGAATAGTTTGCGATATTGAGAGCCTGGTGACAACACGGGATATGCTGGGGGGGTTTCAGTACAGACTAGTCCCGGTTCTCTTCCAAAGAGCTAGGCACCCATTAGCAGCTGGCACACATTAGGTGCGCTCCTGGAAGGCACTTTCTAAATTAAATCTGAACAGAATCTGGTTTCTGTGCTTCCTGGTGCTGTCAAAGTGGGGAACAATCAGAGGATTTGCTTCAAAAGCAGCCCCCTGATCGGAATGAAAACTGTCACATAGGTACACCTGCCATCATTTTGACAGCCTCCTTTCACTTTAGGACTTCAAACATGAATGGCAAGTGTCAGTGGATGCCCTGTGCACCAGCACTGCACTGGCGTTTCTAACATTTACATCCCGACAGTACAGTATAGGACTGATCCCTATGTATACCTTGCCATGCTCTCCCCAGTACTACTATAAAGACTAAAGCAAAAGACCTCAGTGTTTTTTCTGCAAATCCTCTAATACCCAGAAATCCATGAATTAAAGATTTGTTTACAGAAAAGCCATAAGGGATTCTGTCGCCTGCCTGCCTTACTCTGTGATGAAGTCTGGGTGAACACAGCTCACAATTAAATCCCTTACTGACTACAGAAGCAAGGCTCATTTCAACACTGACGTACAGCTCACGGGGTAAGCGCCCAAGCAGATGTCTGCCAATGTGCCAAGTTCTCCAAGAGCACAACTCCACTCCAGCTTGTGTGTCAGGCTGACACACACTGATCCAGATCTACCACTAGGTACACAACGCCCCTAGTAAAATGGAAATGTACAGGAAAATAGCAGAGCATAAGTTTTTTAAAATACCCAGATTTTGCAGTTAGTTTCATATGTGGAAAAGCAGTTAGGTTGAAGCTTACTGCTAATGTTTGAAAAAAAAAAAAAAAAGGCAGAAAATATTATTAAACACTGCTATACTAAGAATTCAAAATGGCAAGATTGGAGAACTCCTGGTTTCTCCTGAAGACAAAACAAAACAGGTAGAAAACATGGCTCCATTGCCTGTCCTCTAGCAGGGACTAGATGCTGTGTTATGCCCACATTAAGTCCAAAAGCCACTTGCAGACAGAGATAATGCAAGACTACAGGAACCTTCACCAGGAGGCTTTATATTGTGTGCATTTTTATAGCATCATAAGCACATATCAGGTAAGCTGATCTGCTCAGAAAAGTCCCTACTGATCTGAGTTTTTTGTTCTCCCCACTTCCCTGGGCACAGAGGGCCCTAGGATACGTAAATCCCTTCAAAGAGTTTTCAGGGACTCACGAGACCTACAAAGCCTTTTCCTTCTGGGATACTGGTATAAATGTGGCAAAAGCCATCCTGAATCACCTCCCGGTTGGTTGGTACATAGCTATGTACAGCAGCATGCTGCAGTCCCCAGTGTCAGTCCCTTGTCCGTAAACCATCCCGTGCGCTGGGTAAGAATAACCCTCATCAGGGTGTATCACCATTTCAGTACGCAATCCTAGTAAACGTCCAACACAGTCTGTTTTAAACTTCCTTCGACAAACAAAGGGAAAACCCAATTGCAGATTACACACTTAAGCTAGAACAGCTACTCCCAGCTTAAAAGTCTGCCTTATTCCTATTAGGGCTCTATATCAAGATCATTATCTTGATGCAACCCTCCCCGCTTCGCAGGAACAACAGCAGCTTCTACATCTTGCACTTTCTGCTTTAACGCTAATGTAGGTTCGTAACCTGAACAGAGCTATTATTGCCCCTTGCCTTTCAAAAACTGTCCATCCAACATCTCTTTACAGCAACAATTCACTAGAGCATTTTTAAGGCTATTACGTAGCACTATGCAGCCTTAACCATTCTGAGAGCAAGCAAATACCTTCCGCTGCTATGGAGAAACGCCACTAATTGAAAAGGCAGCTTAGAGACAGCTCTGTAAATAACCAGCTACAGGCAAGTAATCTACTTCAAATTGATTTAAAAAAAACCCAAAACTTTTAAAAGCAGACACACTATTGCCATTATAAAAATACATACAGCCTACTGATCCTTAACAGAAAGAAGTTGCATAAAGTATAACTAATTATAGCAAGCGATTAATTTGGTTTAGATCTGACACGATAGACTCTCTTATCAAGAGGATGCATTGTTTACTTATGAAGCTAAGAAAAACATCATACCTTGTCATTAGTCTAAAGCACATGAAAAATTATACCATCTTCAGAACATTCCTCTTGCTTGCTGTCATGATAAATTTTACTACGACTACATAATGACATCCTCCTGCCACTCAGACAGATGAGTTTAACAAAGGGAATTTTCAACAGAACGTTGCTTTGAAAACCCTGTGATAAGCTATTTGCTAACTACTCAAGAAATTTACAATTTAAATTAGATTAGCACTGCTGACAACAGACGTCTTTGGAAAATATTTCGTGAGATGACCGCAGATTAGATAACAGGAGCAGAGCACAAAGGCTGCACAGCCTATGTACAAACGAGTCTGTACAGCCTCAATTCTTGCAGAAATCTGGTAAGAACAAGGTAATTTATTTGGGGTCGTTACACATTTATACACATTATATCCAGTTATACTGGATTTCTGTTATGCAAGATGGGAAGTATTGCACTCCATCTGAATTCACATAATGGCAGGAGAAAAAACAGAATATGGCTCCTAGTAATCTCTGATTTGCAAAAGCAAGAACATCTTTCAGATGCTAAACTCAGAGAATATTCATTCTACTTAACTTCTGGCACCAAACTCAGAGCATCTCTGAAGCCTAAATAATCAGTGGAGCTTCCAAAGCACAAGACCTCTGTCACAAATCTCTCTCTGTGCTGACACATAGAAAGCCCAACCCCAGGTTTAATGGCTCACTTTTAGGAAGTGGGTACGTGCCCATTGCACAGAAGAGAAGAGAGGTATCCAAGTGTCATTCTGATTCAGCTTTCTACCTGGGGGTGGCAGTATCTTCTGCCTGGCACAAAGAATTCTTGTTTGAAAGTAAAGGCAATATATGATGGACAAACTCCAGAATCATTTCAGTCCCTCCTTAATGTCAGCAAAGGAACAGGAGGGGAATACTTCCAGGGTATGATTTATTAGTCACAGCAGACATGTATAATAAGATGGATTAGACCCTTTGCGATCTTAGAAAGCTCATCTCCTTGGGTGCCATGGACCTCCTGACCACTTTCTGGAAGGATTGATCCCTCCTTGTGACTACAGTGAACTGGAGAATGTTTCCTAAATTGGATGCTTGAAGTTCGGCAGTGAACATTTTCCTTTCTATAAAATAAGCATAGCAATCTTTTTGTGGACTGTTTTAGGAAGGAAAAACACAACATATGTGTCATATGCTAAATGGATCTACTGATATATATATACACACATACATGTGCAGAAGTCCATTTATACATATACTGTTTGCCTATATAAACATGTACATTCACAAAAAAAGGCTGTAAACTCATCTTGCTAAACATTCATTCCTGTTCAGCACGCACACATGGTGTTATTGGTATTTTCTAAATCCAAATTTGTAATGAGGAGGGAGAAAAGGGAAGGCAGTTATTTTGTTATAGCAGTGCAAATACCAAAATAACTGCTCACTGTAGTCAGTTTATTGAACATGGCGGTCCATAAATTTCAACATGTGACTGTGCTCAAACAGAAGACATCCAAAGCTGCTGTGAAAATAAATGGAAAATTGGATCCAGCTACAAAGGTAAACTGCAGGATTGGACGTGCTACAAATGGGTCCCAATGCCTCCACACAAAACACATGTAACAAATTGTGTCTGAAACAAACTCCTAGAAAAAAAGACAAATCTCACCTGATATGGTCTCACTTTATGGTGAATTTCTTGAATTCCAACCTCTCTTGTCCTTACATCACGACACTATAAAGAAAGGGAGGAAAAAAAATTACATGGGAGAAAAACATTAAGCTCTGAAACATACAGATTTCCAGCCACCTGTTGGGTTCAAAACTAAATTGAAATTGCATGAAGTTGCACGGGCGAATTTCAAATGGGTAGACTTCAAAACAAAAATGCTCACCGATCCATCCTTAACACACCTCAGAAAGAGGTCTTAGTGCTAAATGGAAAGACATGCTGACAAAAATCAATTCACTAAGCAACCATTATGGTTCATGAGGAAACGTACCCTTTGATTCACGAACAGTAGGGTCTGGAGGCAAAGTCAACATACATAAAAAAATAAGAGGGGAAAAAAAGACTTCAGCATAATCCATTTTTACCCTGCATTGGGAAGGTCTAACATTGGCAAAATCTACGCCAAAGCACCAGAGTCCTTAAGTAGCCAGTTTTTGAATCTCAGCAACTTTTTCGTTGCTTTTAAGTGAGAACTCTTGCAGAAGCCCTATCCAAATATCAGAAAGTAAAGCTAACGCTGATCTGGCATCCACAGAGCATCACTGAGGCTTGGGACCAATGATGGAGAAAAAGACAGCCGAAAGAAATCCTCCCTCCCTTAGAAGTTAGACAGAGGAGGAGATGAGGCTCCAAGCTCAGTGCTTGAGGCATCGGTGGGAGAATATATGCATTCACATCTTAGTGGGTTTACTGGAAAGTCCAATATTAAGCTTAACCCAACATTTGTCAGCAAAGTGCAGCCATAAGAGTTTTACCCAAAGCAGCTGAGTTGCAAATGCTTGTTTCATTCCACTAGCTCTACTGTACTTGGAGGGAAGGTAGACAACCTCCACCAACAGGCTAAAATTGCTCTAACAGCAACACCACCTACCTGCCCATGCATTTCCAAAAGCCAGTCTTTTAGACATGTGCAAAAATCCAATTCATACAGAAACTCCAGAGTACCCAGAAGCTCTATCTCATGCCCTGTCCTTCTCTGAATGCTTTTAAATTCCATTATCAATATAAAGCAACAATCTCCCAAATAGCAGAAAAAAGTGGGGGTTTGTGGTTTTTTAGAGTAGGCTATGGTAAAACCAGGATTCACTGTCGTACCAGGATTCTAGAGTAGACAAACTCTTCTCTGCTTTACAACTTCCTAGCTACACAAACAGCACAGAAAAAGGCAGAGAAATATCCACTCTTCATTAAGAACCCCAGAACTGAGGAAGGACAATGTATTCTGGGATGCTGCTTTAAAATTCTGTGTCCCAACTGTGTATCTCTACTTGCACTCAGTGGCTGGCAATCATGAAGGCCAGCATCTGGTCCCTTCAACAAGGCTCCTCAAGAATAATTTCTTTCCAACAACCACAGACACAAATTGCAGTGTTGGCATGACTGATCCCCATCCCTCAAACACACTCCTCACCAAACCATTCCCCAAAGATGGATGCCAGAACTGCCAGAGCTGGTTGATCCTTACTATCGAGCCTGCAAATAGATAAGATTCTTACAAGTCCCTTCCTTGCCTTGGCCTTTTCCTCTCCTTTTCCAAGCTAAGAGACAAGAGGACAAAGCATATTTATAGTTTTCTCCTATGACACAAGAAAAAACACAACAGTACCTTACATCTCAAGCTATATTGCAGCAAACTGTTTGGTTCCTCATTCCACCAGCTGCAGTGTTTCTGCCTCACTAAATTAAAATCTATAATCATCTGCATAGCAGAGATATTTACAGATTTGGTTCTTCTAAAAGCGATGAGTGCCAGCCTGACAAGCCCTTTAATGGTTCAGCTCAGCCCCGACTGCCCCGACTGGATCAGCTATCCCTGCTTCTCCAGCTGGTCTTGATCAGGTTCAGATCAAATGATGTAGTTTTAGTATCAAATCCAGGGAAGAGTTCACTAGTAGCCCTAAAGAGCTCAATTGAAAAGGCTTAGCAGCACCACAGAGGTTGTCTACCCTGCCTGGTTTTGAAGTGAAAAGTCAGCAGGAGAGATGGAAGCTTCTGTGGCTGGCAAAGCTGTCTGCCAAATCCTGGCTTGCTACTGGAGAGAGACTGGGAGGAACGATTTAAGGAGAAAGTCCAGGGCATCAGCTTAGGAGACATTAAGTGGTATGGAAAGCCCAGCTAGAAGGAAGACAGTCTGGAGTTTCTTTTCTGATCTTTTGCACTGCAACTGCAAGATCCAAGTGAGATGGCAAAGGCAGTAAGGAGCCAGATGTAGCCTAGAGAACTATCCATGTTAAATACCAAAAATATAGGTCAGCAGCACGAGTTGATGTGGGACTACAGGCAGCAGCCAAAGACTTTACTATTGCTGGACACAGTAATTCCTTAAAACCTCTTTAAGAAAAGGTGAGCTAGAAAAATGGAATGCTAAATCACAATACAGACGCATGGAACAGTTGTGGTGAGTATCTGTTCCTGCCTAAACACCAGGACACCAAAGCAATTAAAGCCCTTTGGAATAGTCTCAAGGAGCATGGGGTTTGTGTGATGTTTTGTTTAGGAAGTCGGACAGCCCAAGAAAGGAAGAACTTGGGCATAACTCTGCTGGAGGATCTGCAAACTGTGTCTCAGTGGGAGGTTTAAACAGTGAGCGGTGTCAGAGCAGACCACGAGGGACACTGTGAATGCCGACTGCTGCAGCGACCTTCCGAGAAAAATTAAGACTGGGTATACGTACCTCCTTCTGACTTCAAATACAAATGCAATTCCTCCCTCCCCCTCCTTCTCTCCACCCCCGCTCATATTTTTATTTGACCTTAGAAATATCAAGAATATCAAGTCTCATTTGTTTGTGCTGAAATCTCTCTTGCAAGATTTCTCTGGCCTCAGACTAAGAGCTTTTCTTCCAATTGTTCAGTCAAGTAAGTGCATGCGTGGGAAAAAGAAAGGAAGGAGAATTTCTAATAGCATAAATTAAAAAGAAACCTTCCTGCCTTCTCTCTGATTTAAGGGTTTCATTCTGCTAAAAAATGGAATATCACAAACTAGCTACCTTTGGGAACAGCATGAAAGTGCTAAAATCAACCAAACAAAAACAGCTTTTCAGAAGAATCATCAAGGTGCTTTTTAGTCATTAACATTTTTTGGAAAGACTTTTGCAGATTGTTTTAGTTCAGCAGTAAACCTGGCTCCTCTCGTGTCTTCTAGTCATTACTTTCCTCTCTGCTACTTTGTGTAAAGCCATCAAGCAGCTCTCCCTCCATACCAACTGACAAATATTTTACCTGTGTCCCAAGATCTTTCATCCTGGCCAAGGCAAGCTCTCTCAGGTTCCCGTGCTCCACTCCAGAGCTGACTAGTGGCATTGGGATATCTCTGCATATAAGAGGAAAAACAAAAACCTCAAACAACTGCATTAGCAGACAATACACCATAAAGCGCCATTACGGTCATCTAAGCCAAGACCCCAAATAGCAGACCACAACCTATTTCAATTACCTTTGTTTCAAGTCTTTGGTTGAACAAGAAATAACACAACTAAAAGCAGGAGAAAAATGAAGGGAAAAAAGCTACAGATTTTATTTTAGTAAAAAGACTGAAGACAAAAGTAGGCTTTTACAATCCTAAGAAATAGGTTATAATTTTGCTCTTAGTTCTTCACTTGGAAGTCTGGAAAAAAAAGGATCATCCAGCCGAGCCCGTGCCTTGCCTAGGACTCCAGGTCAGATGTTCTTCATGGTTACCTGTTGCTGGAGAAAAGCAATTGGGAACCAGATAGTGTCTTTCTGCAGTCTCCAAGTTGAATGCCCGTCAGGGAAAATGGATCAAAATTACAACATTTTTATATTGGGACGCTAGCTGCTTAAAAGTGAAAAAATTCTGTTTAGCAAATGATTTGCAGCAAAGCCCAGCCAGAAAGTCTAGGGTCTTCCTGCGGGAATGTAAATCATGAATCTGCAAATGGCAGAACTCCTTCCTTCAGTTCTCCAAGGAACGTATTACAATGAAATTTGAAAGCAAGACCAGGTTTGGCCTCTCCGCTGCCTTCCAGGGCAGTTTGTCCCACTAGAGATTATGAAAGCAGGATACCATCCCTTAGGGAAAGGAGGATTTACGCACCCAGATCAAGCTGAAAAAAAACCCATGCAGATTATTGGCACATCCCACTCCACGCTCACCTTCTATCTAATACTACTATACGGTGATCTCAAATGCTTCCCCCCTCCCCCTGCTCAAACACCACCCTGGCACCTCTGATAATACACCACCCAAGTGCACAACCCTGTAATCCAAACCCCCTCAGATCTTCTACAGGGAAATAAGGACTATACAAGCATGAAAGATACTCAGTAAATTGTACAGCAGGTTGGTCTCAAAACAGGGCTCAAACATTCCTTGGTGAGTATTCCTCCTTTTCCTTTATCTGTGCAAGCATTCAACAGAGTAAAGAACAGAATATCACAAAAAAACATACAGAGAATAGGATGGTTCAGGGAATTGGTAATGTAATTAGCTTAATCCATGTTGGTTCAGTAGTGATTGAAAGTCATCACCATCTAGCAGCTGTCTGATGACCTCTGTAAAATGTATTAATTGATCTATTCAGTTCCTTGAGGACTTGCATTCACACCATGGCCCCCATTAACAATTACTATTTTTGGCAGTAGCTGTATAAAAGATAAAGGTCTTCAGCGGTCCTAAAGACCTGATCCTCGTGCTGCTTCAGCCTTGTAGAAGTCTGAGACACTGGCAAGGGGGGCTAGAAAAGGAGTTTTCCTTTACTGTTAGGAATGAAAACAAGGGCTTAAGAACTCCAGGATTCTCCTCCCATTTCAGCATCGCACTCCAATTTTGGTACGACTTTCCCCAGCATAATGGAGGCCCTGTGTTTTACTTTCCTCCCCTGTTTTCCCTGCTCTTTTTTCTATGAAGCCAAAGCGTCTATGAAAAATTCCTCACCTCTTACACCCACATGCCAAAAAGTTGAGGCAAAAATACAATTAGCCAACCAGTTCATTTATTCAGCGGATTTCTTTGAGCAAATAAGACACAGCAGAGCCAACACAACACACTTTAAAGAGCCTCAATTAGAGGAAATAAGCACTTCACATTGTGACTGAAGGACACACTAGAGGAGAATGGCATTTTCATCAGGGTATGTTAGATCTACAGTGATAATCTAACTAAATGTCTTTCTTCTAATTATGGAACAACTCCAAGAAGTCAGGCTGTATGTATTTTCCCTACAGGGACGTAGATATAACATCCTGACATGTTCCAGTACCAGGTCTTTAGCTAAATCCAGAGTCAGCTATGAAATAGTAAATGAAGTCCTGCAAGTAAAAGGTAGATTACAACATACAGTAACTTGAGCCTCTCTCATCTGCCTACCAGGGAGAAACCTAAATTAAAATATGAATGTGAAAAATAAGCTTTTTAAGAAAGAGAAAGCGAGAAATAGGTTTTCTATTCCCACTTCAGATTACGGCAGGGTATTTAAATAAGTACCCTGTGTGCATCATGAGTGTATGCGCTAACTGCCTATTTTGAATAGCCACAAGACAGCATTGCACCAGTGGTTTTAGGACTTGTTAAAACGCTAAACAAATTCAGGGATACAGGGGATTAAATCCTGACCTTATTAAAGTTAATAAGCAATTTGCCAGAAGCTTCGACAAGGCCTATTTAATCTTCTATTTTTCAAACATTCTATGTTACTTAGGACACTTGTGAAGCAGTTGATTGAAGCATACAGTGAAAGTCTAAAGACCTTGAGTCTGCTCTCAGCTCTGACTTACTACATGATCTCGGTTGAGTAAGGTATTTTATTTCTTCATACCTACATCTCCCCATCAGTACAGTGAAAATAACATTCATATGAAACACTGAGATAAACGAAAGAAAAAGTCTCAAGGTGTGTGGCACTACTTCTGTCATTTCATACCTTCTCACGCAGCATGCACTTCAGTGACAATGAGGTTCATGAGCATTCAGGATAAATACAATATGAAGCATCTCTGACAGTTATAAAACACCCTGGAAAATATAGTCTCCTCCAACCAGCCATTAGCAACACCATCTCTTTTTTTTTTTTTTTTTAAAAAACATATTTAACCTGGTTTCCTGAAGCAGAAAGAGTTCTACAGTGTTTTGTCAGTGACACCTCTCCCATGCTCACCCGACTCATTAAACTGATTATTTTGAGCACGTGATGGACTACAACAACATTGAATCCCTTATGTTTCCTCAAAACCTGGTACTAGGGAACAGAGATCCCAAACCATGGTCCTAATAAGGAAGGGCATAGAGAGCTGTCTTTTTCTGGTGGTGTTTGCTGCAAAACCTGAATGCACATACCGAACAGCCAGTCAATATGCAGAGAGTTTGGGACAAGTTGCCGTCCAGGGCACAAGCTGAATCTAAAAGGACTGTGGAAATAGAGCCTGAAATGCAAGATGTGAAGGATGGAGGACTCGTGGCAGCAGGGAGATGGAAAGGGCCGGGGGCAGCAATGGAGAAAGGGAAAAAAGTTGCTTGTCCTCAGTGAAGCAGTGTTGGGAACAGGCCACAAATGTTTTACGAAATCTGGCTTTGTTCATTATTCTGTTACAGAGTCACACAATGGCCCTGAAAGCAATTTAGATCAAAGTAATAGCTTTTGGACTTTGCACTGGAGGTGTAAAAATCTGTAATCGCCACGAACAAGTTTCAGATAACATGAGCCAGTCAGTAAGAAAACAGCTATTCCACTGGAACATAATAACTGACAACCGGATGACAGCTGGATGGAGGCTGCTGCTGTTGACAGAAGAAATCAGTCAAGCTCAGGCAAATCAGCACACCAAGCAAAGACTTTTCCAGACCTGTGCTCCTTAGAAGACCTGCTAGGCTGCAAACTCATGCTGTCCTCTAAGAATAAACCTGTTTGTTTTAGATACAATGCTATGGTGATAACATCATGAACAAATGGGCCATTGCGTCTGTAGTGGAATTGATGAAGAAGGAGATGTGCAGGGAGAAAAGGTAGGAGTTTTGCCTTTAATAATGCTCCTACACGTGATGTGAAAAGCCTGGGGGATTACCAAGGAGATATTTCCTGTAAGCCATGTTTTGCTTTCTTGATCAGTATCACATCCTTCTTCTGAGTGTTCAGCTACAGCCACCAGTTTCTCACAGTAACAAAGACCTGAAGAAAGGATCTCCTGGTCACTGAAACTGTGTCTCAATTACTACAGACTGCTGTATCACAATCACATTCATAAGCCTAATCAAGCTTCACCATATCCATATTTAGCTTCTCTTCCCCTTTGGTAACTTTGGAAAGCTACTCCAGAATCTCAGTCCTGACCAAAAATTCCCAGCTTCCTGCCTTGTTTTCTGCAAGGCTACTTCTTATTTTGTCCTCTGCCCAAATCAATGTTCCTATTTATTAAAAGGCTATTTTCCTTCTCTCATAGATTTACAGAGGTCATTTATGTCCACAACTATCCTTCAAACAAAAGACTGATGCTCCTCTGCACATATTTCCACAGTTCATTTTCTTGAAGATGAGGATTATTCCAGACAAGGTCTTATCAAAGCCTTGTCTGGCTGCTGGATTAATACTTTCATCTCTAAAAAGAGTTATACTGAAAAAAATGCTTTTCACAGCTGCAGTCACCAGTGGCTTATTGATATTACAGACCGAGACATTAAGAACTTCTCCTCCTCTGCTATTTTCACATGGTGATCTCATGGTTTGCAGCAAAAACCCCTCCAAGCTTGACCTCAAACTTCCCTGAACTGCATCCCATCCCATCTCTGTCACTCTAGCTTCACCACCACCAGATCCTGCTTGTGCATCCTCTCTCTTTCAATGACGCTTCCCAGACCTCCAAGGTTTCTTCAGCATCCTATTATTTTTGTGTCACTGTAAATAAATACAATTTTGAGCAAGATTAGTTTGTAAATGGATGTTTGAGAAACTCCACTGATAACCCTGAGTCCATACTTTCTTTGTCAAAGCTACCCAGCTTTTCTTGCCTTCAGCCACTTTCTTCTCTACCATGTTTCTCAGCTTATCCCCACTCTGTCACATTTCTGATAGGACACAAAATCAAACGCCTCAGAGAAGTCCAGGCAGGTAAGGTCTAATGCACAAGGCTTTCTCATTCGGCATGCTGTTGGAGAACTAGGCATTGGCACTGTTTCCAGCTCATGTAGCTGGAAGCCAACTGAGTATTGTCTGCACATGCAAAAATAGGCAAGTATGCTATAAGCCTCCCTTCCTATTATCAGACAGATTTAGAAGATAACAGAAGAAAAATAATCCAGGGAAGACTCCACGCTGAAAATACAGCGCTAAATGGAAGTATTATCTATTGTCCTGGGAGGTGAGTGCTGGAAATAATGGTATTACCATAGTATGGGTATGAAAACCCCGCAACACCCACAGGGAAAGAAAGGAAGTCTATAGCCAAAAAAAATGACACACCTCACAGCTCCTGCAATAGATATCGGAAACTTCACGTACAGGCAAGAGGCAATTATCCATCAATATCATTAAAGTACTGTGTGCCGCATCCTATGCTCTTGTCTGACTGGCAGCGACAGTGGGGCCTCCAGAAATCTTGAGGTTTCTGGGTGCATTATAGAGGCAGTTCAATTTAAATAGCTTCTCACTCTACTTGGCCTTTCCCATTCTGAATAGATAGGAAGCAGTTTTAAAAATCTTTAGTACATTAATGATTAAGGCCGAAAAATAATAAAAGCCTGAGTCAGATCTCGCTGTAATTAAAGTAAGAATGCCTCCAAGTGCAATAAATCAATATACAAGGCCCACCACAGAAAATTACCTCTGAACACGGTACACACGTGTCCATGGTGGGACAAGGGCCAGGATTCTGGCCACCAGATCCACAAGAGTGCTGGGGGGGTAGCTCTTGTATCTTCCAGTCTTCCAGAGCTCATACAGACCAGTGCCACGGATCACTAGTGTCGGATACAGCTTCATGCCGTCTGGGCGAAAAGCAGGATTCTCAAAAAACTCCTGCAAAAGTGGAACAAAAAAATGCAAGTCAGGGCAAAACAAACTACATTTCCTGGGGCTTCAGAGCCCCAACAAAACTAATTTCAAGACAGATTTTGTAAAAGACAATTGTAAGTATGTTTTAAGAATTACTGGCTTACATTGAGTTGCCAGTATTTTCTGGTTTATGACATTTTTTGAAATAAAGAATATGTTCTAGATTTAAAGAGAAGGCCACTAAAGAAAAAAAAATCCACATGACAATGCTATGAGTCAAATCTGTACATTGCTTCTACCTTTCAGCATGAATTCAATAGATATTGCACCATTTATTGTAACAGACTCTGCTCAGAATTAGAATAATAGAAGTGAGTGTACTTATCTTCAATCTCAGCAGACCACATTTAGAGATTAATCAATGTGTCTGGGACACATCATTTGAATAGCAATGAAGAAAAACAGATTTATTCTACAATGACGTTCTGAACAATCCTGGAGAATGGGAGGGTAAACTGTATCTCCTGCTAACTCCTATGACTAAATCCCAGCACAGAACTGCAAATTGAACAGCACTAGCTCGCACAACACAACAATCACATTGTTTTTTTGCAGATTGAATTTCAGTAATGACAATTAAAATAAAATCACTTACAAAAAAATCAAAAACCACGCAAGGCACCCTGAACCAAGCAACCATTAAACTGACTTAAGCATTGACATGGCCCTCATTGTAACAGCATCTACAGGCCAGATCTAATACTGGACTGTTGCACCCTTGAAATCCACCGCTTGATCCCTCTCCAGCATAGTATTCTCATAGTAATAAAAAAAAAAAAAAACAAAACACAAGTTTGTTAAGCGGAGTTAATGGCAGGCTGCCATGGTCCCACCAGTTGCTGCACTAGGTTTGGTACTCACCAGCACTTTGCTGAAGTGCTTCAACACATTCATGCGGCCCAGACCCACTCAGACATTTTGCTGTTTCCTACCACTGCTGCGTGTTAAACCAGCTCCTGGAGTGCTCCAGCAAGGCCTGGCGTTGGAATAAAGTCCCATTAGCAGCCTGCTGGGAGCAGGACCTCCCCACCTGGGCAGATCTGAGTGGCTCTGTTGGCTCACTGTGCTTCACAAAACCATACTTCAACACAATAAAAAGCAGCAAATGGATTGCTGCTAGCTTAAGCACACCAAAATGGATCTGCACAGACTCGAATGCATGCTAGATCCAGCACAAGGACGGGAAGAGGCGAGCAAGGTCAGAGAAACGGCAGGACCACGTCAACCCAGGCCGTTTCTGGCAGACTCCCTGCCTAAGCCTGCGGCCGGCTCCAGCAGCCTCTGCCCTGCACGCCCGCGCTTCTGTGCCACCCTACCTGCTGTGCAGCTACAGAGAAAAACAGACCAGAGAGCTAATCCAGCTGAAAAAAGAAACCAGTCAAAAAATATCTTTTCCAGGCAGACCAGCCTCTTAAGTCATTTATACACATCCTCCCAGAGAGGCAGGGATAACTGAGTCAGTTTAACAGACAAAACAAGGTCTGGACCATGGATAAAGTCATAGAATCACAGAATAGTTTGGGTGGGAAGGGACCGTTAAAGGTCATCCAGTCCAACCCCCTGCCATAGGCAGGGACATCTTCAACCAGATCAGGTTGCTCAGAGCCCCGTCCAACCTGGCCTTGGATGGTTCCAGGGATGGGGCAGCGACCACCTCTCTGGGCAACCTGGGCCAGTGTCTCACCACCCTCAGCGTAAACAATTTCTTCCTTATATCTAGCCTGAATCTGCCCTCTTTTAGCTTAAAACCATTACCCCTTGTCTTATCGCTACAGGCCCTGCTAAAAAGTCTGTCCCCATCTTTCTTATAAGCCCCCTTTAGGTACTGGAAGACCGCTATAAAGTCTCCCCAGAGCCTTCTCTTCTCCAGGCTGAACAACCCCAAGTCCACACTGCTGCTGCAAAATTAACTGTCAAATCCTGGATTCATGGTCTGATGAAGCTTCAGCCATCACCATCCCAGCAGCACTGCTGGCTTAAGGAGCAGTAAGTCCCAGATGGCCCCATAAAGAAAAAAAACCAACACCACAAGGAGGAGGTACTGGTTTTAAATTTTGCAGGGTTGTAAAACGACTCTGATCAACTGATGGACTTGGGTTACCTGCAGCTTCGCAAAACGGTTGTGCCAAAAGCTGCTGCTGCTGAGAGAACCCCATCCAGGCACAGCCTTGTTGTGCTCACCTCGTTACAGAATTGCTAAACAAATTGGTTCATGCAGAAAGTGAGACCCACATTCCCCACCCTCAGCCGCCTGGAGGGATAGCTAACTTATTTCTCCTCAAACTGTATCCAAGACACAAGACCAACCACCCCAGACAGGTAACACACCTTGTATCCCATTAAGCTGCACTATCAGTAAAGTAAATGGTTTACAAGGAAGTTGGCCAAAGGCAGATAAAGGCAGTTGACTCTGAACCCCAGTGTCAAGGTGCTCACTCTGGAGCATGTGTAGGTATAAGGTTGGTCTCCTCCTTTCCTCAGATCTGTTTATGCACTCCATAAACTCTCCTGTTCACCATGAATCTCCCATCGCCACCATGAGATGAAAAAACATACTTATCTTGGCAGCTCCATGAAATAATAAATCATCATCATCACCTCTGAGGACAGGACATAAATGACGTATTCGGAGACACCCTGGGCTGGTTTCTGCTGCAGCTCCACAGGCAGCAGATGTGATGGCTCCCTGCCCTGCCCACGCTGCCAGCCACGTCGTCCTGTTCCTAACCTTGTGCCAGCTCCGATTCCTGATGGACCCTTGACCAGGATGACTCACGTCACTGATGCAGGAAAACCCAACATGCATTTTGGGGAGAGCGCCTTTCTTGTTTCAGCGTTGGGCTGGGTTACGGAGCGGTCTATTGAGCACCGCTGATGAATCCTAGAATATCTCAAGTTGGAAGGGACCCATAAGGATCACCGAGTCCAACTCCCAGTAAGGAAGTAAGGTCAGAAACAGGATCTGCCCCCATGTGACAGCAGGGGACCATTATGTCTGCTTAATGCATCTCTTGGAAGCCTGTATCCTCCCCTCTGCCCCGAGGGTTCAGTTTGACTTTGCAGGTCAATACTCTCATTGGCGGCTGTCAGAGAAGGCAGATATGCTTTGCTCTTGGCTGACCACTCTTACCACATCTCCAGTGCTGGCCCTAGGGTGCATCTGATGCTCAAGATGTAAAGAGGGGGAAAAAGAGAAAAAAAGATAAATCACTGGACTAATTTTGAAACCAGCCAGCTGAAGCAGGCATGTTACCCAAAGTCATATAGCATATGAGATAGCGTAAGGTCAGAAAAAGAATTCAGAATCCTGTTGTCCTGGAACAACCCAAAACTTCCATCTTTTCTGGGTGGTTAGAGGTGCTCTAATGTAAAACAAAGCAACTGTGAAAGAAGGAATAAGAAAATCGTGTAAGAGGTGATTGTTCTGACAAGAGAAGCTCTATGGCCCAAGTGGCACTGAAGAAGAGAAAGACATTAAGGTGAGAAAGCAATGATGCTTCCCCAATGAGATATAGGAAGGTAAATAAACCACTCCAGCAAGGAAAAAAGGCTTCCAGTAAGGTTATGTATTAATATTCGCAACGATACTGAACCAAATGCAAAAGCATGTATGATTCACCAGGCAGAATATTTAAACATTCACTGATTTACATTGCAGATTAAAGGCAAAGGCACCAACACAGCACTAAGGTTAAAGCCATCCAGCAGTCAAAGGCAAGGTCAGAAGTTAAGATTTCTAATCACATCGTCAATTTTGCCACTTCATACATACAGCATATTAAGCTAGCTGATAATGCTACTTCATATTTCAGTAATGCTGCCATTAAAAAAGCAACAGATTTTCATATTTATTTCTTAAACTATTTCTCAAAATATCCCTCAATTTTAATTATTTCAAAAGTAATTAATTTCAAACAATACAACAAAGCAGTGTCTCCTTTTTTTCCTGAACCTCTTTTTCCAGCAGCAAACTTTAAATAGTTTCTGTAAATCCCAATATTTAAAGGCTTAACCTTTTCCCATTTACAAACAGCTTTGATTAAGTCTCTCATGAAACAAAGGAACTATAAAATGCCAACACATGCCAAGCTTTAGTAAGAATTGTAGCCTTTTCTTTTTTTAATTAGACCCCTTAAAAGGTGTCTTCAACTGATAAAAACGTTCAGAATAGTTTACTGCCAAAACAAATTCAATCCCTAAAACAACATTTGTTCCAGAGAACACCATCCCTAGCATCACTGGAGTCAACAGGAGGCTTTCCATCAGCTCTAGCAAGCACTCAATCAGAGCTTAAATCCACGTCTGCTAACGCACTGTGAAGTTAGAGGTTAAAGGTGACCCAGAGAGAAAGGATCCTTACGTACTTCCAGTCTTTTTGAACCACTTGAGGATGCAGCGTAGTGCTCTCGCATGCATGAATATTCTAAACGGAAGCACGTACAACTTCAAAGCTACTAAACCAATTTTCTTTGAACTTCAAGTTTTCCCCCCCCTAGCTAAAGACTGTAAGCCAACTAGCATTTAACACGTCTTGTATCATAAAGATGGATGCTAGAGTAAAATTTTAAAGTTGTGCATGTAGATGATGGACATGACGTGAGAGGTTATCATAGTGGTTTAATTGTAATAAAAAAAAAGGTCAATTCAGATCAGCTGAAACTTAAGTTATCTGGAGGTTCATAAACATGGACCTTTTCATAGCCTAAAATAACGTTTCTCATAACTTTGCCCAATTTATGTGGTATTAGAAAAAAGTTGAGTACTTTCTCACAGCAAATAATATAACAAGTAACCAGAGAATCATGGAATTCACAATTTTTTTTTTCTTCACCTGAGCTCCATTAAACATACTTTACTTGTAGGAACAGCTGCTCTGTGAATTACAAACAATGAATCTTAATAAGATCCCATCAACACGCATTCAGTCTACAAGGTTATACAAGTTAGCTGCTAACATGTTTTATGAGAACAGTAATTGATTTTACTAGCATATGCCTTTGTTGTAGAAGTTCCCTGTTATTAAAGCTAATGGCATCTATAGGATCCATTCATCCACCACCTCATAAACTCACTGCCACTATGAATAATCAGGGTCCAACGGGTGTAAAATTAGTCATTTAGATGCCAAGAAGCCACTGATTTTTCCATCAAGGCAGACATATCAAAGTGCATGATGGAATACTTTTGTCCAACTCCCACCAATTGCTTTGAGACTTAAAAATTGCATGACATCGTAATTACCGTCCAAGAAAACAGACATTAGTTGAAAACCAAAAGTCAACATAACACTATGTGAACCAAAAAAAGATCAGAATATAAGAAGAGATTGAATCAGGAGATGAAGTCCTGAACTCAAGCATTTCACTTTCCTGCGTGTTTGCAATAACCTTTATAATAGAAAACCTTTTAGTCACCCATGTATCTGTTCAGAGTTGCAACAGGAAGGTCAAATGATTTGGGATCATAATGAGACCACACAGCGGTTTGCTCCCATTCTCAAGTTCGGTAATAGCACAACTCAGCCAATATTAAAAGATTATGCTTTACAGTTTTAATCCGATTTTGCTGACCACTTTAAGTACAGAACAAATTAGAAACATGTTTTGAAGACACCCAAAAGCTGCAGTTCTCCAAAAAGAGAAAAATATTATTTTATGGGATTCCACTTCATCTTTTTACAGACCAAAGACTCAGTTGCCATCTTTAATCTTCCTGCTCTCAGTATGTTCAACCCTTCTAGAAGACAGCAGTTATAGGATAAGCACAGCAATTTTTTAAAGCAATTCACTAAAATGTCAGGATTTGTTAAAAATAAAGGACACCAAAATCTATTTTTTAATGACTGTCCACTAGCAATCAGGTGCCACTCAACCCGATTCTTGAACTTGTTCCTTTACTGTAGTCCCTGCATGATACAGATGATCAAATTCATGTCCGACTACATTAAGATGAACATTATCTTAACTCTCCATATTACAGCATTCCTTATCTCCATCAGCTGTATTATTTATAACTATGAATACTGGTAGCACTTGAAAGCTACCGCGTTGAATGACACTTCCAACTCTACAGGGAATGAACAATCACTTAGTAGTTTAATTATATGCATTAACAGAAGCTTGTGGCTCAAAAATGTGGCTCCGTTTTAACTCTAAATTTGCATTTTCCCCTTTCTTGTAAATGCTAGTCTAATTAAAATGTAATGATAGTATCTGCATTCACTGATACCGACAATGGCCTACTGACCGAGAAGCATGGACTAAATTCTACCTTTTTACTTGCCTTTTGGAGCAGCCTGGGAACACACACATCGTCAAGCACCAGTTGTCACCTGGGAAGCAGGGAAACGCGGTGCCAACAGCAAGCTGAGAAATGGTCATTTTAAAGTCACTTAACGTCAATATCTTTCAATTATGTGACCTTAGACTTCCTATTAAGTTACCAGAACATAGTAACATACTACTTGTTAGCTGCTCTGAACACCATCTGTTTTCAGACTTTGACTTGTGATAAATGAGAAGGTTTTAGATCTAGCTTACCACGCAGTGGGATAATGATGAAAAAGAATCGTATTTACCATGATGCATAAGTGCATATATGTTACATCCTGCGTGCAAAATCAGCAGAGCACACGTGAACATGAACACAACACAGAACATACAGTGATGATAAGGCAGATCAGCCCTCTACGAAAGGGAAGCAAACTCTCTAGCATTTCACCTGTGGCAAGCTGGAGCTTGTTCTGCTAACTGCGTGCACACCCACTCTTCAAGGTATCTTTACCTGACACTTATTTTAAATACACAGAATTAAAATACAATTGAAACATTTTTCTAATATAACCTGGGGAATTCCCAAAGTTGCCTTGGGTTTATATAAAGATGGTATGTTGATATTACTTGTGCCAAATATACCACTATTTCAGAGGTCCATCGGGTGTCACGTATCCTCAAAGAGCAACACTTCCTGTCCATTCAAATGTTCTTTGAAGGAGTGACTTGACAGCGCAATTAGTAAATCCTGTTGCTGAATCACTGATGTCCGAGGCAAACACAGTACAACATGGCAACGTTTTTAGTTAGGCTCTTCTGAAATGCACGTTACTTTATATATGGTGTCGTGAATCTCTATAAAATTGATTCAAAGGTAAATGAAAGGCAGAAATAAGTCGAGTCACTTCTGCACTCACGACAAAATCTCCTATAGATGTGACCACGGGGCAAAACATTTCTAAAGCAGATGACCCAAACTTCCAGCTCTCCTGAGAGCATGTGTAAAGCATTCTGCAATCCCAGGAGGAAAGACCATTTTCCGGTTAATTGTTATAATTTTCCTGACTATTGACAGCTACGTAATAAAATCTTTTCCGTTCCTGACACATTCAAGCTGTCATATTTCACCATGTAAATATGATTATGGAAACTACTAAGCCAAGAAAACAGTGACATAAAGCCCAACGTTTCTGCCATGAGAGGGTCAGTTCTGTGATGGTGACCAGCATCTATTTTTAGCACGTCCGCCTGCAAATCTCTTCAACACTAGTATATATTAGTGTGCAGAAAAGCAGCACATCAGAGATTGTAGCATGGTAATGCACAGTATGTGAAACAGAAAAGTTTGTTTCATGTTAATTTTGCATATTGATTTTGCTAGTCTTCAAATTCCTGAAGGAAGACACTCAAAATACTAGAGAAGTTTATCAGCAGCACATCGCTGCAGACCTTGATATCTCTTACTGAACTATTACAGTAGTGCAAATTAACAAAAAAAGTATGGTTTTGGTTGCCACTTAACAGACTAATCTATACGCTTATTTTAGGATGTTCTATAATGCCTCATATGTAGACTTTGAATGTCAAGTAAGAAAAGTGGATTTGCCTGCTAACGTCCAGAGTGAACAGGGTAAAGGACCTTGTAACTCACCCTCCAAGATGCAGGAAGCCTTTACACCTCCTTTCTTCCCCAACAGCCTCAAAAACCCCAAATCCACATGCCAAAGGGAACTTTTCCAAAAGCGTCTAACAAGTGAATTCTCATGATCTCCAGCTTCAGTAAGAAAACATTAAACCCATCACACTGAACTCAGAAACAAGCTGCTCTTGACTTGCAAAGCAACCGTTATGGTAGAGACAAAATAACTGACAGGAGCATTTAGTCCACAGACGTGAAGCTGTCTTCAGCGAGTTATTTACCAAGACTATGCACCTCAGTGTCATAAATACCCTAATTCTCTACGTGGTATAGGAAACTGCTGCTGCCAGACAAGGAGGGAACATGCCTGCCTCCCATCCCATCCCTCCCACGGTCTCTTTTTACCCCTGGACTGTCAGGATCTACAGGTTGCCTTCTAACACTCTGTTGGATAGTTGCTCCCTCCAAGTTTGCACAGAACTTACCGCAAGGAGATCGTAGACTGCAACAGTCCCTGGCCCTGCTATAATACAACTCAATAATAAGAAGAGACATTTAACATTTGGGAGAGGCCTTGGGCATCAGCAGCATGACCTTGGAGCGTGGTTTTGACTCCTGAACACAGTATCTATCTGAACACCAAGACAAATCTCTCCAGATTGTGCTCACTGCACCGAGCAGTCCCATCTGCTTAGTCTTGCAGGTGCTCCAAGTGAGTCTCCATTTATTACGCAGTTTTGGAGGAACCCATGAGAATACCTCAATCAATTTGCTGTGAAGTTTCACCTTCACTTTTACCAAGCACAGAACTCTGGTCTTTATGTTTCTGGAAGGGTCAGCTTTCCCCTAGGGCTAAGTACAGGAAATACAGCATTTTTCATTGTCTTAAGTACACAATTTTTGAAACACAGATCCCTGTAAAGCATGTCTTCTACCCTAAAAAACATTGAGATCAGCAACTCCGTAATGTTTTTGATAATCTAATCCTCCTTCATCAGACCTCTCCTTTCCATAAGGAGCATCAATACAACCATGTGCTCTCTCCCACCCCACTCAGCCCTGCAAAAGCTTCTCTCATTTATGTTCACAGCAAAACCACTATGCTTTTCCAGTATGCTTTTTTTATTGAAAAAAAACCCATACCCCCAAAACAACCCCCCCCAAAACCCCCAACACAACACAAACCCAACAACTAAGTCCTCAAAAACTTAATTTGGACATCATGGTTTATCCACCCTGATGACAAGCATTCAGTTGCTGATGATGATTTGTGCTAAGATACATATTTTACTGAATGATGCTCTCTTTGCCTAAATGCCTGGCAAATTTTAACTCTCTGTCCAAGATACATCCCTTTATTCCTGTGCTCCTTTCCACTTGCCTGTATGTTCCCAGCCATATGCTCATTATTGACTTCAACAGCAAGGGGCCTTAGTGAAAGAGCCCCAGAAAACAACTTTTGAATGCTGGCATGAAAAACCACCACTTGAACAGACAGAGCGGCTGTATGAGCCTATGCAACGCACAGTTGTTAAGCGCAGAAATGATCTTTTAGTTCAGGTAGAAAAAGGGTCTCAACTGTACCTTTATATTTAGCAGAGGCTTTTTCTGAATGGGAGGCTATTTTAAAGGTAGTGATTGTTATTATCGTAACTTTTATGGCTGGCATGCTGGAGGAAAACGTGTGTGCAGACAAAATACTAATTCAGAAAGACAAAGGAAGCAATCCAAGATCCATAATAAATGCAGTTTTTCCACACAGCCGTCCAATTTATCATGTCCATACTAATGGTATAGCAGTATGTACTGTTCCTAGGCAGTACAATGCAATGTAGCAAAGATCACGCTGCTACTGAAACTGCCATCCTTTGCATTTTCTGGTTTAAATTGCGTCACCCTATCCACATTATGCATGCACCCCCAAATGATGCAGAAGATAAGGGACCAGTTTTACCTGTACTATTCAATTGATTCAGCTATTCTGCTCCTGTACAGTGGCACACCGAGGGCTGCAGCTTTAACTTCTACTTTTTTTCTACGTCACACATACCCAGAGAGAAGTCCGACCCGCTTTATAGGAAACGTACCCAGCGCTGCAGCAAACACACCCAGCGAGCCAGTAAAAGGTATTTCCACACAGACACTGGAGAGGGAGAGAAGCTTTGCGCACACAATTCAACCATCTGCAGAAGTGGGTACACACTGGGCTTTACGTAGATATTTTATCCACAGAAATATGCACGCAATTATCTGTGAAAATAATTTCTAAAAATAGCCTGTTCCTTACTACCACGATTCTCATTAACATAAAAATTACCACAGCGTTGGCCATAGTTCATGGAATTATAATTGTTTCCGAAGTGAAGAGCTTTTTAGCTCCAACAGTTACTAAGACTCCAAGAGAAGCTCTAGTAACTGAAGGACCGATCATTAAATACCGCCTAATCTGTTTCAGCAAGCGTGCCCATGAAAAAAAAAAAAAAAAGACAAATTTTCAGAGGTAATGCTGGCTACCTGCCCAATAATAGTGTTTCAATCAGATATTTGGTAGGAATTGAAAGGAAAATAATTTACCCCACTAAACATTTCAGAGCTATATTTAAAAACACAGGTAATTGTCCTCCCAAAAGAATAATAAAAAAAAAATAAAAAAAATCAATGTAGATCAGCAATTTAACTGTCCTTTATTACAGTTATTAAAAGCTCCTGACAGAGGTGCAATATATTTCATTACGAACTTAATCTCCTTAATAAAAATGAGAGCCCTCAGGAAAACTATCTCCTTATTTACAGCTAAAGGCAATACAACAGTATTTAAAGTTTTACAATAACATCAAATACATTGCAAAGAGAAAGGACACTCATATAACCCACTGCATTACTTGGCCATTATTTTTCTCTCCTGTGTTCAACACACCCAAGAAGGCTGTAGCCCTCTGCATAACTTACACTTGGATCACAGATGCATCAGGCATTTCACTAAAATTAGTCTATTTCTGGGAAATGCTTATTTTGCAATTCCTTCAGAAAAAAACCCAGCCTGACACAAGACTGTAAGAAAAGGAATTTTCACCAGACTAAAATCATTCAACGATTGCATTTTATTTAAGGAACGCAAGATTGGCTCTGCTGAATTGAACCAAAAATCTCTTCAGTCTGATACTTGTCTCCTGTAATGACCAGTAAATGGCCCTGCCTATGCTTTTACCCTCATCATTTCATTAATACAAGACTTTAGATGGACAGAGTGAAGCCACAGGACCTCCTCATGGGTCTCCTCAAGGAAAAAGAGCTTCTCAGCAACTGCAGGCCTATCTGATGTTTCTGGGCAGCATCCACCAACTCCCACGTGCCTTCAGAGCTGGAGGGTTCTGCCAGCAACTTGCTATGACACTTCCCCTGACACCTCCCACACTTGAAATTTCTAATCTTCTCGCTCTCCTGCCCTGTTTCCTTTCCTTTTTTCTGCTCCCCAGATTTATTTCATCTATGAGGGGTCTTTAAAGTTGTTTGAGATGGGCTTACAGCCATCCCTCCCAGAGGACCAAGAAGAACAGCAACAGTAAATCATGCTTAGGCAAAGACCATAAAAATAAAATAAAGGCAAACATAGCAATATCATCTCCATTAATGAATATGTTACTAGCTTAATAATATTTATTCTACAGTAGATAAAGTTTGTTGATTATACTATTGCCACTCAGTGGCTCTGCAGAAACAGAATGAGGAATTAGTAACAGCATCCTGGGAATTCTTTAGCCTCCTAAAGTTTTTGCTTAAATCCCAAGTTCTGCTTGGTAGCCCTGTTGGCAAGTGTGATTCATGAATCCTCCCAACCATTTACCCCTAGAGTCACCTCATCTCTCTCGTGCTACAACAGCAAAGCTGAGTGTTTATCGCGTTCCACAGAATGAGGTGTCTGCTCTGGTAACAATTCCATTATTCCCGCTGAGTCCTTGATTTATTCTAGCTATTATTCTAATTATTTTCTCCGACCACCTGCTACGTGAGGCACTGTGAATCAGTCTTATCTGTTATGCTTGCATTTGCCAACGAGAAGTAGCAGAGTGTGTGTGTGCGTGTGCGTACATATAAACTACCTGACACTACTGGCACAACCACATGGGTGGTGGGAGGAAGCAGAGCATACTCCCTCCCTGCAGCGTTTTCCCATATGTGGAATGGGGTGGAAAGACCTGAAGTAGAAAGGAAATCCTCTGAGGCTATAAAAAGAATCAATAATAAGGGAAGAAAAGAGGCATGATGGGGGAGGGAGTGGAGAAGCACAACATAACTGGGACACAGGACTCGTACATCCACTCTGTTTAAAAAAAGTACCTGTAATAATCTTCATGATGAAGGCAGGCAAAAAGCCAGTCACCTGCCACTTACTGTAAAAAAGAATATATACATGTAACAAAAGATCTAACATACTCAATCCTATCAGTAAATTAAAGATTTGCATACTTATTAATAAACTCCTCAGGAAAACAGTTGCTATACACACACACACATAACTTTGAAAACCTAGATATGGTTGCAAAAGAGTAACCGATGGGCATCCTAGCTGCTGGACAGAAGCAGCAGGAAACACTTCCAAATCAATAGGTCATAAGGGACAGAAGCAATGTTACTCTTGAAACCATAATTACCTGTTCAATTTGAAGAAGCACCCAGTATTTTTAGTACGCAGTCAGCACAATCAGCAAGTTATTACCTTCCCAGGAGAAGCCCCTGTATTTAATATATCAACTGGTAATGAAGGCAAGGTGCTTAGACCTCCTTCTAAAGTCAACTCAGCTCCTTTTTGTCCTGCCTTTCCCTGGTCTGAAATGCACATGGCTAGAAAGGAGGTTAGTACCACAACAAATCAAGCTGTTTTTTTCCAAACTTACCTAGAACTACCACAAAATAAAAAAATCTATAAGGATCCTTGATAAGCCACAGGTATCTGTCCCAAAAAGTCATAGGTATTTTCTAAGAAGATTATACATTTTAGGAGAATACTGCATAAAAGAGCACTACTGCTGCTCATGAACAGCTTAGTACTGTTGCAAGAACACAACAGATGCTCTCCACTCGGTTCCTCTCTTCACTCTCACATTATTTTTTGTCGTAGAAGTGTCTAAATATTTACCAGCATGGACTAACATTTATACAGCACAACATAGAAATTAGTTGTTTTAATAACTCAAAACCATGATATAAAATGTTAAGGTAGGAAATAGAGAATGTACTATCTAGCTGAATCCCTGAAAAAGAAGGAATTACTGTCTGCTGAATACTTCTGTTATGTTCAGTAGTGCAAGGCTCTGGGGAAGGGGGGAAAAAAAAAAAAAAAAAAAAAGATGGTTGTTTTTACCCTCTATTCTCTCCTATTTAAGACAAAGGATCTTTTAAAAATAAATTATAAAGCATTTAAGATAGTATGAGAAAGGCAGAGGAGAAGGGAAAAGGAAGAGGATAGTGGTCTCTTGTTTACCGTTCCATCTTGAAACATGTCACAGTGATCCACAACCTCTCCACTCTCATTCCCTGCAGCTCCATTTTCTGAAACGCACAGCGATCACTTAGCTGGGCATCAACTCTGCAGCTGCCTCTTTCACACAGGTCTTCTTTCGTGTGCTGTCTGGTCTCAGATCGTGGTGGGGACCCTATGCACCTCTCTAACACAGGCATTTTTGATTCCTTCTTCTCTCCTTTCCCATACTTTCTTCTCTTTAAAACAAGACACATATAATTCTTCTCCATGTTGATGTGATCTATCACCTCTTCCCCACCAGCCTGCCTCCCCAACTCCCATTTTTCTTCCTCACTCTGCAGCATGCACATTACTTCTTGAGGGCTTCATCCTCCACACTGATTACTCATCCTCCAACTCCTCATCAGTATGTTCACTGGCATCAAATCTTAATTTGATCTGTGAGTCCTGCTTCAAATTTCTGAACTCATTAACAGGGCTGTCACTTGAGTTGGTCTTCACCCCATCAAGCTCTCTGTATTCTTGAATTCCTCTTCTTAACCTATCATCTGGTTTTCTTATTCCCCTGGTTAGCATTTCTCTTTCCTGGCCCTCCAACCAGCCTTTTTGCCAATTCCAGCCCTTCAGCAAAAAAAAAAATCTGATCTTACCTTAACCCTTCCTTTTCTAAATTGAAAAATTTCTTAATTCTCTTTGGACCTCATTAACATCTGCTCTCACTTTTCCCATTCTTCCCCATCACAACATGCAAATTCCTTCCTGCCGTGTCCCAAGGCTGGCCCACCATCAACATTGGTTTTCCCAGGTCCTAAAGCCAAGAGACTTCTCTGGCAGAAATAGTCTAAACCAGTTGACCTTCTCTGTTCTGTTTTCTCCTTCTCTTGCTTTTCTATCCTCAACTATTTTCCCAGCTTTCTTTTAGTCCCCCCTTTCACAATTCCAGCCTTTTCACATTGTTGTCTCCTCTTTCAGAAAACTTTGCCTTCTGCCTCTTCTATTTCTGCACAAATTGTCATAAATAAATTGACAAAATACAGCATGGCACAACCCTTCCCCTGACAAGCAGGGGAGCCTGCTGACCTGCAGAAACTGGAGGCAGTTCAGCGTCACTTGAAGTTATACCTTTTAAAGTGAGTCCCCAAATCTCCTGCAATGAAACAGGAGCAACTCCATATCCGACAGTGGAAAAGCCTTAGCCATTTATCATGAATAAGCAGCAAAGAGCAATAATCACTAAATACTTTCTATGGAAGCTTGTAATTCTGCATTAAATAATTCCTCCCTCTTCAGTTTTACATCTTGCAAATACCTTAGATTACTGTCTCCTTTTTGCTGGGTCTTACCCAAGGTTAGCTCTTTAAATCTTTTTGTCAGTATCGCTCCTCTTCCACCACAAATTCTCTCCAGCCTAATAGTACTTCACTAATGACAGGCCCGTAGAGAATGCAGAACTACAGCTGTGACTTCATGAGATACTGAGTAAGGGACTTGGGTTCTGCTGTACCCTGCATCACAACTAATTCTATGAAAACACAGCTAACATGATGTCCACCCTCCACCTCCTTCAGCATTATAAGAAAACAATCCAGGAGCAACAGAGTCTGGGGCAGGAATTTTGAGTTAATTTTAGCTCTCTCACTGACATCACCTCCAGTTTTGTGCACATTTTGTGCACAGACTTTTCCCCAGTCTCTCACTTTGTCACATGAACATAGTATTTGCTATGTACCATGACATTATATTTATGAAGAGTTCAAGGAATTCTGCACAAAACCCCTTAGAAAAAGTACCTATCACAGGTTTCGGAATTTCCTTCATGTACTGTACAACTGCATTTTCGATTGGTTCTTTCTAGACGTGCCTGTTTACAGCAGAGCAAGATAAACCTTTGCTTTCTGCCTGGACTTCTAATCAATATGTTCCATTGCATTAATAGCTTTTTAGTGCCAGAAAGCACCTAGTCTGACCTTGCACAAAAATATACCTGGGACTCCTGTGTCATGACTGCAGTTTCTGCACTATTTTAAAAAGATGACCAATTTTGACTTAAAAAGAAAAAAATGTAATAATGAAAAAAAAATCTACCATGCTACCAGGTAATGTGGTTAATTCCCTACACTGTTCACCATTTGCTCTTCATTCCTCATTTCCATTTCTGTAGAAATAATTTTATATTTTCTTCCACATCATTGATAAAGATATTGAATAGCACTGAGCCAAGAACAGAGATGCTATATAATACACCTATACACTCTACTTTGCAATTAATTACCTTCGAGATAGTATGCTTTTAACTTTGAATCATGTACTATTCTAAATCCACGGAAAGAAAACCACCTTGGAAAAAAGTAAGAGCCCTAGTTAATATTGGAAGAGCTATATTCCACAGAGACCCGAGTGACTCAGTCTTTCATGAGGCAAGGATATAATTTTCTGGATGAAGTAGTTCAACAAATCTTTCTCACCCTCCACCTTCAAAAATGAATTTTAAATTATTTGTCCTTAAGAAACAATTCTGGCCTGGATCGTAACTAATAGCTGAGCTAAGAAAGAGAAGCAGCATGAGATGAAAAAGCTGGAACACCCTAGAAACTCCCGGTTATTTTAAGGCATACTCACAACAAACTGGTCCATGTCCCTTTCAAGCCCCATGTTTGGTAGATCAGGCATCATGTGCGCCACTACTTTAAACCCGGCATCCTTGGCTAAGTGAAAAGACTCGCACACAGCCTTCACAGTGTGACCTCTGGGAAGAGAGGAAAGAGATTAAGGATCATACAGAAAAAGACATATTTTGATACATTTAATTGACATTCTCTAGGAAGCAAGAAGGGTTGAGTTTGGAACATGACTGCTAATAAAGTATAGTTTATACTAGGGGCTAAAAGTAATGCAGTTTGCCACTTCTATAGCAGGTGAACCCCACCAAGGCTACGGCTATTCAAATCACAGCCTGAGAAACTTTGGAAAGCTGCTGAAATTTGATTTGTAAAGCAATGACACAAGTTGATGCCACAGCACAAGCTAGGACACACTGCACTGAAGACTCTGTATAATCAGAACAAAGCATAACCAGAAACAAAAGCAACAGAAGAGCAAAAGGAGAAGGATCGGGGCTAAGTAAAACCAGCTAGCTAGAAAATCATTCTGCAACATGCTTGCCAAACTCTCAAGTATTCCATTTAGAGAAACATAAACTCTTCTCAACTTCCGAGAGGTGCCAAACCTCCAAAGCATAGGCTGGATTAGGACTCTTGAAGGATTTCATGTTCTTCTCCACTGACATCAAACCAAACTAACTCAGGCTTGCTCTGCAGAGCTCGGGGAGAGTGGGAGCCCAAACGATGGCAGGAACAAAGATTGAATCTCAGTAACTCATTAGCCTCAAGCAAATTCCACTCTCCTCCCACCTCCATGGCTCAGGAGCCACCTTCTGCCTCCACAACAGCAATCACTCACTACAACCAGCTACGAGGAGGTGCCCATCACATGTGAGCAGTCTTCCCACAAAGTCCTTGCTTTTGCTCTTCCCCAGCTGGGAGGGGTCTTCCACTACTAGCTGACATTTCTGGACATTTCTTTCCCTCAGCATCTGCCACCTTCTTCCCTCTCCAATCCCCGTCTTCTTCCCGTCACACTTTCATACCAGTTCACCCCATCTTTTGGAATTCCTTGCCAAGAGATTAGCTCAGCAGTGACTCTTCTTCTCCTCCACAGTCCTTTGGATGAAAAATTAACACCATCGGGCATGCCTTCTGCCAAAACCTAATGTTAACCAAACCAAACAGCTATTTCCCTTGGTTTAAGGACCTCTTCCTTCCTCCCTACTGGAAGATCCTGCCTCCATTAAATCCCTACATGTAGTTTTATGACTCTAGTTTTATTTATGATTTTTTTTTTTTTTTCAGAAGTATTACGGTGTTTTTCTGAGATTGTTCAAGGACAGCATTACTCAAGACCTTGAGTAGCCTGAGGGGAGTAAATGGAGACTTGCTTCATAAATAAAAATTATTTTCTTATTAGAAGTGGAATTTGAGCTGCATCAATAACTTGATTATTTGATGCCTAGATCTGTTCTTGAATATTTTTCTGCCTCACAGCCACCAAAAGCACTCAAAAACCTCACTAATGACTTATGGAACATAATAGAAAGTAATTTCCAAACAGTTAGCCTAATTGGTTGTAATCTGACATTTTGCTACAAGCAAAATATTAAAAGTTTAAAGCCAAAACACATCCCCCACAAAACAGAAGAACAGAAGCAAAATGAGGTCATTTCAAAAGAAAGAGAAACTTGAATCACCCTTCTCTGAAAGTATATTCCAATTCATTGTTCTAAAAAGTTGCAGGCAGATATCTGAGTGAACAGCCTGCATTTTCCCTGCTCTGAGACAGCCTGCAGCAAAGCCTTTTAGGAATTCTGCAAGCAGCTTTGAAAAGTGCCTTTAAAAATATAATTCTACACAGGATTACTTCTGAGTGAAATCAAGTCAGTAATATACTACTTCATTCTTCTTCTGATTCATCAGCAGGAAAGCAAGGGTTCATTAGCAAACGTACAAGCCAAAAGTGATGTACAGCTTTGAACGATTTATGGTACCAGCTCTGATGTGACAGACAAAACTGGAGGGAAACTGAAGATGACTGAAGTGATAGCTAAGTGAGGTTTTAAAGTTCCACCTCATGATAGGACACCTTTAAAAGATTTGAGGTGAAAAAAAGGTTTTAAAAGCTGAAGAGAAATCAATTGTTAAATTTACAATCTGTGTCAGAATTAACTGTAAATGAATACGTCTAGCCTAAGAGCAAGATCTAGCTTCATTCCTTAGTATGGATCTTTTCATTTGGAAAGCTCTGACATCTAGAGGAGGAAAGTACCACCAATAAATATTAGCTCTTAACTCTTGGACTACTTAATAACTGGCTTTTCCTGTCTACTGAGACCTGGAGCCTGACCATTTCATAGCAGTGACATCCTGCACCATGCACCAGCAATACTATAGCTAAACCCACAGGGGGAAACTCATTTTGGATTCTTTCTTTAAGTCTCTAAAAGAAAATGTCCAACATTTTCAGTTTTGCACTACTGCCTTTAAGGTAGGTATTAACGAAAATGTGCTTTTATTGAACCATAATCTCTCTGTCATTACCTATGATTATGGTTATTAAACATCTTTGGTAGGTGACTGGAATATGCAATAAGAATGAAAGCAAGTTGAATGAGTGTCAGAAGTGAAAAAACAAGAGAAAAATCACTTCTTTCAAAATCTCAACAGAATTATCAGACTTGCAATATAAAAAAAAAAAAAAAGATTGGCTTATTTGCCTTTAAGAAGTGGGATGAATGATATATTGCACACTCTCCTATGTAGGACAACTGTTCTTTTGGCCACAGGTCCAAGATGACAAGGAATAAGTCACAGGCCTCTTGCAAATATATTTTGCAATCCCTAGAGATACTGTATGCTTAGGATGACTGTGGTTAATCTATCAACAGGCGTTGTTTCTGGCTATGTCTCACCCTCTGTACTTGCCAGTGTCATCTCTCCTCTCCAATACTCAGCAGAAAAAGGTATCTGGGGTAGAGAACATGCTGTTTGCTGGTAAAGTACCTCCAATAGATTATACTGCACTGTATCTACTCAAGGCTATAGATTATGAATTACATAGGATAAAAACTATGAGCTCTCCCTGGGCACAAGTTCCACTTCAGAAAACTGCATTTATTTATAAAGCAATAAAAAAAAATAATAATTAAAGAGGTGTACGTTACAGGAATAGAATATGAGTTTAAAATAAAACATCACAAATAACTCCATCTTCTCAAGCCATGGTCTACACAATATCACAAAAAAAAAAAAAAAAAAAAAAAAAAAAATCCATGAAGCCACTGCAGTTTATTAGTTCTTCTTAACAGATGTATGGCCACACAAGCAAGGAAATGAGCTAAATGTTTCAATGTTAAATGGGTGTTCAAGCAAACAGGTCAAGACACACTACTCAAGAGTATTCCAGAAAGCATACAGAGAGCAGCCACGCTCAGCTTCGCACTGAAGCTTTCTTCTCACCTGTTGGTGTCCCTGGCCACATCCTCGTACACGCTCTGCACTCCGATCTCCAGCCTGGTACAGCCGTAGGATAACATGTCGCTTAGATGCCGCTTCAGGCAGTAATCTGGTCTGGTCTCTATTGTTATCCCAACGCATTTTGTCAGGCTTCGTTCTGAATATCTGCAAAAAAACATCCCCTATTAGAATTGTGAAGGTGTCACAGGGTAACATCAGAAGAGTTTCCAACACCTTCCAGGTGAGGGTTTCTGTGTCCCTACCAGAATCAAAATCCAGGTTAAAACCCTCAAATATCCCAGCAGCCGGGGTGCCCTCAACCTTACGGCAATGCATGGATGAAACAATACGCAAATATGCACACTAATAAAAGTCTGGGGTTTGCTTTGTATGAAAAAAGAACTGGGCTGTGGCAGCCTTGCAGGGCTTTTTTAAACAGTACTTGTTAGGAAGACGCTCCCAGACCAGACTAAGCCTTCAGTACTCATTGTCTGGAAACGAAGCCTGGGCAAAAGGGAAAGTCAGAGTAGGCAATGAGAATCGTGTTTAGTTTGGGGGACAAACCAAAGGCGGCCTGAGCACTTGCTCCCATTCAGACACTGATGATAATACAGGACCTCGTGTCAGGGAAAGTTTGGTACAGTCAGTATATTTTCATTTGCTTCCCATGGTGTACAGATAAATTGCAGGGATTGCAACAAGATCCAGCTGCGTTCTCACAAGAAAACATACAAGACTGTCCATGAAAAATTCCACAAACCACTTCCCTTTGTGAGCAAGCAGCAGGCTCACAACTTCATTGAAGTCTAATGCTGAATTGAAATTCATTGTTACCCTTTTCCCCCCTCCTCTCCCATTTATCACTGCATGTCTAACAAAGGCTAATTATTCCAGCTAGTAGAAAAATCCACTATTGATGACAAATGGTAAGTTACTGACTTACGAGAGAGTAAAACAAAAGAAAAAAGGAATCCAAAGCAGCCTTGAACCAAAGTTCACAAAAGGAAACCATCAATCAACATAATCTCCAACACTACCAGCAAGGATAATATTCCTTTCCATAAAGGAATCACTTCACTTGACCGTCTTTCCTGCAGAATATGGTGGTTGTATAACGGAGGACTGCAGCACAAGAGAAAAGATTTACAGCAGGAAGAAGGAAACTTCTTTTGAAACCATTTGAAACTGCAGAGATAATCTGGATAATTCCCAAACCAGGGTGTGGGCAGGATTAACAGCCACTGTTTGAGAGGAATATCGGTCTCTTTAATGGCCCCAAATGATGAAGGTCTCAGTATTAATATTAAATGTTGCTGAAAAGAGGACACCTTGAGTAAGAGAAAGATGTTACGCTGATACCTGAAAGAATACTGCACACCAAAATCACAAGGATGACTAACTTCAGCTATTTATTAGGTGTTCTATAAAGATTCATCATCTGATTTCCAGCTCTGGATAGCTGGAAACTTCTGAATCAAAGTAGAACTCCAGAGCCTGCCTCAGAGCATGATGGAGGTCCAGTTTGACCACCCCCCCATCTCCTCCAGCCCCCCCCCCGCCAAAAAAAAACAGCAAAAAAGCCCCAAGTGGGCTCAGACTCACAAGCAAAAATATTAACTCCCTTCAAACTGTTAAAGCCTAAGATACATAAAGACCAAGATATTTGGGGGATAGACTGCAATGGCTGTCAAAACAAGCATCTTACAACCCACCCCCCCCACCCCAAAACCCATGTAAAACATTTCAGAGTTTGCGGCTCACTAATCCGACAGACTAACAGAACAATTGTTTATCACGTCAGGGAAAACATTGTGAACGTGTGATTCATTAACATCAGACTGAAAAACACCCACTTTTGAAGATGTGATTTGCAAAAATTAAAGAGAAATTTTAGCTAAGGGGGGGATGGGGGGGGAAGTCACCAGATAATTCACCCGTCATGCCAGAAGGTACATGCTCATATTAAGCACCTGCAATCAGGCTAGAAATACTGAGGGGAGACAAAAATAACTGTATCCCACCCCCCCAAGCAAATTTATGGCCAAGATATAAAACGCTGAATATAATGAACACCAATAGACCCTAAACTATAACGTCTGCTAAGGGCATCTACAGGATTTCAGTATGGTGTAATGGCTAGTAAAATTGTCTTGCCCAACTCTACGCTGAAAAGAGAAGTGTGTCTTAATGATAACCAGAAAAGCAAAACAAAGATGAACCCAAAACAGATAAAGTAACAAAGATGGCATTTCCAAGGAAAGTCACAAACCTCATCAAATCACCATCTTCTGTAAGAAATGGGTATTTTCAACCCAAGCCACAAGTCCTCCAGCTCTCCCCAGCAGTCCCAAAGACTTGTGGTGAGCAAACAGAGCGCAGTCTCATACTCTACTTTCTCAACGTAAAATAAAAGCTTGAATCAAGTGGTCCATATTTAATAAAGACTAGAGATTTCTTTCAACTAATTGGAAAAGAGAAAGAAGTGTGTGATAGTCAACCTTCCATGGAAGACGATTCTGGCAACACATCTCCCATCGGTTCCTGAATAAAGAAAGAGAAATTTGACTATTCTTCTGTTTTTTCTCAACTTTCAAACTTTAAACACCATTTCGATAGTTAACATTTTTCCTATTTGCAAAATGAGCAAGTTTATCTCATTTGAAACCTAATACTAAATCTAAGGACAGGCACAAATTGTAAGATTACAAGTTAATAAGCCAAATGCAGAGTATCAGAAGTGGACATGAATTAAAAGCTTTACTAGATCTAAATAAGCTGTCATTTTATGGAAGGAGTTATCAAAAAGTACCCATAAAAGCTGTACTGATTATTATTATTATGCAGCACAAAGCTGCATAATAAAACTAAGTTAAAAATTTATTTAAAAAAAAAAAAAAAATCTGTCAGTGTTTAACGTTTAGTTTCAACACTTTCCTATGCATGTCCAGCACCTCCTTCGCTGACCGAGTCAATGGTGAGCTGTAAGAGAGAGCTTGGAGACCTGAAAAGGGCAGGAAATACTACATAAAAGGTTATCTCCTAAACACTGGATTTGCATCAAGACAGACACTGATTTTTTTTTTTTTTCTTTACATCAAATTGGTAAGATATCTTATTTTAAAGCACAGTCAGGATCTGAGACAGATATTTACCAGCCAGCAGAAAAAAAGACAAACTGATGTATGCTGAAGAGTAACACTTGAAGTGGAGAAAGCTCTTGGATTTTTATTTTTTTTTAAATTTTTAAAGAAGTAACATCTTTGAAATCTGATCCCGATTTGCAGATCAAGTCACAGATTATTTTTTTTTCTTACTACCATTACTAATCAGTGACTTATGTAACAACTTATAGCAGATCGTCTATTTCAAGACTGACTTTGCTTCTCCTATATCTACTTTCAGTACCCAGGTTTCATCACAACTGCCCGCTGGAAACATGGTTTCCCACTTTTCTAGCAGGTTGGGTAGGCACATTTTTGCCCTTGCAAATCCGTGCTGAATCCCCCTGGACACCTTCCCGACCATGGAAGCAGCTTCCACAGAGACATGCTCCACAAAGTTCTCAGGGACCAAGGCGAGGCTTATCAGCCTGTAGTTCTCCTTCTCACCCTCTGAAGACAGACATGACATTTCCAGTCACTTGGGACCTCTCGGTTGTCACGACCTCTCTGATGTGAGATGGAGCTGCCTCACCCATCCTCTTCCACAGAGACTTGCATGCCTCCAATTTGCCAGTGGTGCCCAATGCAATCCTCTGCCATGGGCACTACCTCTCACCCCAAATCAGCACCTAGCAATAGCAGATCTTGCAGATAAAGACCAAGGCAAAGAAACACTGCAAACCTCAGTCTTTTCCTGTGTCCCTCCATCACAGAGTTGCCTACCTCATCCAGCAGCAGACCCACGTTTTCTTTTGTCTTCATTTGCTGACAACGTACCTATGGAAGTCCTTCTTGTTGCTCTGTAATCCCTTGGAGTTTCAGCTCCAGCTGAACTTTCCTAATGTGCCCTCTGCCTGCCTGTATCCCTCCTGGGTATCCCATACCTCTTTTCACCTTCTGCACACAGTCCTTTTTTCATGTTTGAGCTCCATCAGGACTTCCCCAATAAACAGTTAAGCAAAGCTGGTGACCTGTCGTGCCTGCTTGGTTTCCTGCACATCAGCATGCACTGTCTTTGCAATTTGAAGAGGTTGTCCTGGAAGATCAGCTAAGCTCACCCGGGCTTATTCACCCTTCAGAGCATTCTCCCATGGGATCCTGCTTTTTGGTTCCCTGGAAAGGTTTGAGTCTGTTATCCTGAATTCTGACGTCTTGATTCTGCTACTCACATCCCTTGGGATCTTAAGCTCTAATATCTCAGAGTCATTGCAGCCAAAACCACATCCCTCCCTCAACCAGCTCTTTGCTAGTAGCAGATCCAGGAAAGCACCTCTCCTAGGCACTGGATGAGCCACCTATTTCAAAATATCATCATAATGTACTCCAGAAATCTCCAATTAGTTGTGTTCCACCATGTTGCCCTTCTAGCATTGCAGGTATCAGGGTTTCAGACTAGATTCAAAGAGTTTTGTATATTATTCATTAAGTGCATATATTCTAATGCTTACATCATTTTCATACCTTTTCTTAGCACTATCTCCAGTTTTAAGCATTTCTGTCGTTGCCTTTGATACCAAAAACAGCCACAGAACTTTGCAGACACACCACTACTATATGCAGATGGAATATGATTTGCCTATTCCTGTCCAATTTTCCACTATTTATACAGTCAAGGGTAATTTGGCTGCTGAATCATACAGAAAGCTCATGATAATGCGACTTAACTCCTAAATATTTTCTAGATATTTCGCTGCTTCTCAGAATAGAATCCTGCACCATTCCTAGAAAAACAGCTTTACATTTTCCCATAATAAAGTACACAGCTTGCTCATATACAACTTACTATGGAATACAGATTTATCCCTTATTTGCCCATCTCCAATATTGATAGCTCCTGCCAACCCTCAGAAATTACTATTTTAACATAAGTATTAAACAGAAGGCCCAGAGGCAAAAACAACAGAATCCTATTAGAAACCATTCAGGTCAATGACAATAATTTTCTGCTATGCCTGTTTTGAAAACCAATGTAATGGGTAACACGTTGTTCTAGTCTCTTTTTTAATGTCAAAATACCTCACTGTACCAAGTCAATTCTCTTGCAGAAGTTTATGCATATTACACTTCATTTCTCAAAAAAACCCTGTAAGCTCACTAACAGGAGTTATACAGTGACTTATCATGATAATGGACATGACGGATTTGCCTTCACTTAATCTTTAAAAACAACAGACATGTAGCCACATATCCTACAGGAATGCCATGCTAGCCAAGGCAGATGAAGAGGGAACAGTCTGTATCCAACAAGGCAGACAGCCTGAAAAGCAGGTATCTAGAGCTCTGAGAGAGTGGCTTCAGGATACTCAGACACAAGAGGTTAAGACGACCTTGATGATGACCAAGACAAGCAAAACTATTACTAACTGAAGACTAAGAAGAGCAAAATAGAGAAAGCCCTGAGAAATTAGATGAACCCAAGTTGGAAACTCCCACGATGGTCTTGTATATACAAGTTCACCCGATTTCCAGGTTCATTGTGGCGTTAATATTTATGATGTGCAGTTCTTCTGGAACCTGAAAGTGGAGACGGATTTTATTTTCTCAAGCAGCAACAAACATCTTACAGTATTTCTCCTCCTTCCCTGGAACAGTCTTATTTGTTATTTGTAATACAGCAGTCCTGAGGAACCCCACATAATCAAAAGAATAATCAGAAATCAAGACAAGTGTATAGCACAATATGACAGCGGGGCAATTTTAATAATGGACTGACCGCAGAGGTGAATTACGCAAATAGAATAGATGTTAAGCCATACAAATGAAGTAAATGAGATACAGAGAAACATTAAGATTTCCACAGACATAGCTATTGTAAAGGCAGTTCTTTTCAGCATGATTACAGAACTGTCTGAAATAGGAAGAAGTAAAGGAGAGATTATTAATATTAATCATTGGAGAATATTTGACTGAATTTTCAGAGAAAGCTGGTACATTAAGCAGACCTTCAAATCAGAATCTGCCTCTTAAATAAGCTCGTTTTTTTAAGATAAAAAAGGCACCTACCTCTCCACCAGACACAGCAGTTTGACATAAAGTCTCAAATCCTTTCGCACTTAGAGAAAAAACAGACAGCACAGTTCTGGCATAAAACAACTAATTTAATAAAGCCTCTACTCGCTCTCGATTAAACTTTGGTCTACAAAGTCTCATCAACTAGGAGACCTGAACATCAAAGACTCAATTATTTACAATCCATACTACAGCAGCTTCCAGACTCCATGGTTGGGATCAGAGTGGCAGGATGCCAGACGACACAGAAAGACTTGCCTCATCCCAGCAAGCTCAGTAAAGATAAACTATAAGAATAAAGCAGGTGAGTTCACACAGTGCATATACAGCACATTAATCACACGCCTTTAAACCATCTATCTGTTTTACATGTTTCAGAGTAGGAGAGTACATAAAGAGGAGGTAAACCGAGAGGCAAAAGAGCAGAAAAAGGTACAAGCAGCCGCAGAAGCTCAAAGGCAGCATCAAAGAGAACCAATCACCACGAGCAAGAAGTGTTTAGGTGTACCTGTCTATATGGAAAGAAAGGAAGGGTCTAGAACAACTCATCCAACCCAACAGTCCCCAAAAACTTGCCTGCAGGACATTCCAGCATTACTTTAAAAGCCAAAGAAAACCTTCTTAAAAGGTGAAGATGGAATAAATTATGAAGATGCTCGTATTACTTGATCACCATTGTTGCTAATGGATTATCCCACAGCAGCAATTTCCACAAAATGTGGTGCTCCGTACTCATACGCATCGCAACGAGTGGTAACAGCTTAGTTGGCTAGGGGAAGGCACTGCTGCTCATCTACCCTTAGCCTATCCCCAAGAAAAAAAACCACAAACACCCCCCGAAAACTTGCAAACCTGCCTTAGAAGAGGTGCTTAGAGTCTTTTGGAAAGAGGCAAGTATTGGAGGGCTGGGTGGGAAAATCAAGAATTTTAATCAGCGACCAACAGAGTCCTCAGCAGAAGGTTCCTGGCCTTACCTTTGTGAATGACAAAGATTGTGAATATCTAGCATCTCAAACAAGTCTAACATCTTGGAAAAAAACCCAACATTCTTGTGCCCTTGACTACGAGGGTGTAACACAATTAGAGGTTTTCAAGACAGACAATGATGTCTATACACGTGGAATTAAGACAAAGTGACACCATTGGTTTCTGAAGAGGAAACGGCCAATATAATACACAAGTATCTTATTTACCACATCCTCACCTACTACTTAAGTGACCTCCTTTTTCTTGATCTCTAATAGCTCTGCTTTATCACAATGCCAATCTCTGAAACACAGCTAGCAATAATTAGTTCAGTACCTACAATTTCCTGCTAGTAAACAGAACAGGTGGCATCTTACTCATCCGACATGTTTCAAAAGTTGCATGTTTGATGACTGCCCAGAGCAGGTACTTCTGAAAGCTCAAATACCAGTTATTTGCCTTTATACTGCTCCCTTTTTATTACAACCTTTCAGTGTTTTCTTTATCACCACTACCAGGAATATGACAGACTGCTTTGGTTTCTTAGCAGCATCAGTTTCCCAAGGTTCACCTTTCAAATACTGAAAAACTTGCAGTTACTTAAAATACAGTCATTTTTTGACTAAAACATAATTTTCCAATTTTGATAAAGGAACAGTATTTATACCTGCTAAAAGGTAAATGAGAACAAATCTTTTTTTTTTTTTTTTTTTTTTTTCATGAAATGCCATTAACACATAAGTCATACATAATTATGCTCCCTCCTGCTGTGTCACTTGGTGTTAGAAATCCAGGGTAGGATCTGTATTCAAAATAGTATCCATTCTGAAGCAAAAAAACCCTAACACTTACCAGTCTTCTGTCCTTAATTTGTTTACCAAGTTGTAACCACAATGAATGGATCTGACATCTGAAAATCCTCCGAAGAAAAAGCACAGCACGAGCAGAAGCGGCACAGTTATGTTAACACACTTCAGGCCTAATCAAAGTAGGGCTATTTGCATGGACTAATTAAATGCCTGGCTGTAACGACAAGGAGGTAATGATGTTGGCTATAGAGGGAAGGGGGTGGGAGGTTTGTTTGGTTTATTTTTATATCATTCACAGCTTTCATAGAGCAACGCCATGGAGAGGAGCTCTGGGCAAGGAGGCTGTAGCTTTGCTGGAGGGACCCTGCCGTTCACGACAGCCAGGACGGAGCCGTGCACAAGAGTTGCTCTGCTCTTACCATGCTGGGCTAATAAATGCACAATTATTTCAAAAGCCATAATCACTGCCTGTTCTCAGGGGACATCTGAGCAGGGCCTGAAAAGCTTGTCTTAGCTCAGGAGGCAAAAGAAGGACACCGAACAGAAAACCCTGACAGGACCTTCTAACACTGCAAGCTTATTTTCTAAGCTCCCATCCATCAAGTTCAAGGCAAGAGCAATACAGATAATGGGTTTTTTCAGCAACAAATTATTAGCAAGCTGTAACTGAAAACACCAGGATGAATAAGCATATGCTAGAGTGAAATATTTCAAACAAGAAAAACGCATATGTATGGCTCTAACTGGAGCTGAATTGCAACCTCTTTTTTACCTACCTCTGTCAAAACCAAAGGTTGAGGGGGGGGTAAAAGCTAAAACAAGGCTAATATAGGCAAGAGAGTGCTTATCTCCTCCTCCCTTATCTTAGCTCTTGGCCTCTCCCAAACCTGTCCCAGTGAGCACAGCCAAATTACACTCTTGGAGAGGAAAGTCTTCACGTTTCTCCCAGAACAGAAGCATCAACACGAGCTACCAGCTTCCTTGCAGCGAGGCTTAGGGAGACCCGAGTCTCTGAACTGTTTTCAGATGGCAGCTGGAGTGCCACTAACAAGCTGACCTGGTCTGGAGATGGAATAAGGAACCCGCAAGCTCCAGGAACACACAAACATTATCTTGGGTAAGTCCAAAGGTCTGTTTAGCCCAATATCCCATCCACCCACAGCTGTTGCACATGCTTAGACTAGATAGAACAGTAGCAGCAGGGCAAGCTGCAGTGGTATTTTCCTTGAATACTCTCACAGTTGCCAATTATTTCCTCTTCATGGATTCCCTGAGACAGAGGTGATGTCTTCAGTAGTAGTAGGTGTCTTGAGGACTTAGCAGCTCTCACTGAGTATTTTTCCTGTGAAGGTGTTTGGTCACCCCTCAGTCTACCTATGTACTGCACAAAGAATTACCTCCTTTGTATTTAATTCCCATTTCATCTGATAGCCCTAGTTCTTGTGGCATAGTAGATAATCATCGTTTATCCTTTTTTTGTCTTCTCCATGCCACTCAGGATTTTATAGATGTCTATTATATCACTCTCAGATGTTTTTTCCACAGTATTTTTTTTCCTTCTCCCCTCCCTTATTTTTAAAAAGAACTGAACATGGGTTCAAGCTGTGAAGGCACTGCTGAATTACACAGCAGAATAACAGTATTTCCCAGTTTGGTCTCTATTCCCTTCATTATAATTCCTCACACTGAGTCGGTCTTTTAACTAATATTGAGCATCAAGCCTGTGTTTCTCACAGTTATCAACTATAACTTTAAAATCTTGTTCCTGAGTGGCATTAGCTAACTAGAAGATCATTGTTCTGTAGTAAAATAAGGAAAAATCGTTCTTATGCACATCGATCTATATCTACATTAATTTTTACCTGCCCCTTCACCACCAACCCAGCATGGTCAAGACCACCTATTCCAGCACAGACTCCTCTGGGACACCACTAATGACTTTCTTCTGTTGTGTAAATTGATCATTTAGTCTCCTAATATCTTTCAATTATTTATGCATGCAAAGCCTTCACTCTTATTCCCACAATTTTTAAAGAGGTTTTGGTGAAGGACCTAATTTTTGGAAATCCAGGTAGAGTTACACGTTTGTCCAATGCTTCAAAGAAAACTACAACCTAGACACTTCACTGAAACATTAGCCCATTTCAAGTAGCCAGAGGAAAGGAGTTCCCCTGTCATAAGATGAAAACGTGTACTATAGAAACAAGAACCTCTCTATATTCATTCTACACAGAGGGAGGTGGTTTCAAACTGTTATCCTAATAAAGACAATTGAGGTCCAACCCTTCAGCAAAACACTTTTCCCCAGGATGTCTGAAAGAAGAAAATACATAAAGTGCTTGTAAAATGTCCACTTCCTAAGCTCATACCCAATCTATTAGACGAGGAGGGTACACACTTTCCTTCACCACGAGCCAGACACTTTAAATTTCAGACTAATATATGAATGCCAGTAAAAAACCCAACTATCCATCTTCTACGTGGAAGACACAGCTAGTCCAACACACCATGCTGATCATTCCAGCTTGGGTTTTCAGCAGCTGAGACAAGCAAATCAATGAGCCACACAAGGATGAAACGATACATTGGTTGCCTATGCATTCAACCAGTTCTAAAACTCCTGTCCTTGCTTCCAGGATATTGTACAGACTTTTTATCTCCTTTAATTACCACTGATAGTATTTGAAAATGACAACCAAAGAAAAGAAGCCATGAACATCATCCTGAAAGACTTGATAAAACTGCAAAAAGGAAGAAGTGGTTCAGATGACCAGAAGCTTGAAGGCACTATGAAGCTCTGGGCTTGCTACAAAAGAGGGTAAGATTTCCTGTGCCAAACAGCAGCTCCTCTTCTACTTAAGAAAAGAAAATAGTTTACAAGTAATTACATGGCCTCCCAGGCTGCCAAAACCACAGAGGTCACTTCTGAAGTGGGAAAAAGGCCCATGCATGAAGGTTATCAACCCCAAACAGTATTATTTTCAAAACCATTTGTCAGTCTATAGTGCAGGAGAAAAGCTTGGGAAGAAATATGCTCACCACAATGACAGAAAATTGGAGACACTTTAAGCTATGAAGTTTTAGAAAGAATCAAATGCATTTCTCAGTAACAACTTGGGAATTTCTGTCCAGTAATCAGGATAAACACTAAATACAGAGTCCTACTCTTTGCTTTAAGCATCAGTTCTGGGCAGCATGGTGGCCTTAACCCAGTATTTCAATATAAATGGTATTTCAAGGGGAGAAAAGCAGAAGGCTGTAGGCTGCGTTTGGTTAGTATTTCATTTTGGTCAATTTTGCCTTTCTGGTATCTTTTCACCAAGCAATATAAAATTTAAAAAGAAGTAGCTCTTAGTCCCATCTCAGCCATCCCTTATGTGGATTCCAGTACAATTTTATCTGACCTTTAATTAAATTCCACCTCTACCAGGCAATCGATATCAGCTATTCCCACAGGACAGGTTTTACTCTACATCCTTTTCTCTTTTTATCCAAGTGTACAGAAGCAGATAACACATCCCATGAACAACAAACCATGTCACCACAGTGACACCAAAGTGCAAGCAGCTCGTCAGCCTGCTACGTACACTGAAGCAAAGACAGTTACAAAACTTGCAGGAGGAGATGCCCAAGATTTGTCCTTGATTTCTCACATCTTTGCTGTGCAATTTAGTTCAGGGAAACTTGAAAGAACAACAATTTAAATGTCTGTTGCCAAATCAATATGATCAACGATTAGGTCATAATTATATAGACAGTCTACCACAGAATAGTCAATATGTAGTTATAGATGCAGGCTAAAAAGGGATTTGGGGGAAAAAAAAAAATCCTTACATATCTAAAGCTATGAAAGAAATGACACGACGGTCTCTTTTATTAAATCTAAACTGAAGTTCAAGGTTTTCTTGCTACAGTTGATGAGACAGACTGCACTAGGTGAGACTTACATGTATTAAAAAAATCTAGTTCCAATTTCAGTTCTGATATTGACTCACTGTGGCCTAGGGAAAGTTGCATATTCTTAGTAACAACCACTTCCTAGCTGTTATTGAGGAAAATAACTACTTCTGCCGCTGCAGTACTGCATATAGTTCCAACAACTCAATGCCCTAAAAGCTATTGTTGCATAAAGACAGTGTCCAGTAAAGTCCTTGCTTTGTAGTTTCTGCATCTACCTAAACAGAATTCATCTCGCCCCCATCTGACACGCTGATATAAAAATTTAGCTTGAGGAAGGAAAAACAGCTTAATTGCTGCTTTGAGGAAACAAAGAAATTGTGTCAATAAAATTATAAACAGAGCTAATAAAAAGCAGTCATCAGCCAAAACTGCCAGTGAAAAGCTATGGTTTAGCTCATCTTGTTCTTTTGCCAAAGCAACTCTCTCACCTATAAAGCTGCAATATCATCTCTCTCAAAGAAAGTGCTACAAAAACACATGCACTCATTTTCTCCGTGCTTGTAAAACCACATGTTCCGGAAGAGGCTTGCTGCAGTAGACTACAAGAACTGATGGTGCCATTTCCCCAGCTCCATTTGCCATCCACTATAGCTCCAACTAAGGTGCCAACAGCAACTCAACTTTTAATGGTGATAGAGCTCATTGCTTTGGAAAAGTATTTCAGCTTTTAGCTGCTACAGTAGCTTAAAGCTGCATACTCCCTAGGCACAGACATCCCTCACAACTCCAGTGAAGATACGTTGGTCCCAAGGAGCAAGTTCCTGCTAAGGAGTGAAGTCAAACATTTCCTATCACAGCTACAACCCCCTGCGAATGGCACAACCTGGCTTACGACAAGACAAATACACCAGAGAGGAGACAGAAAAAGAATATGACCAAAGAAGAGTGACCACTTGGGTCTTCCTAGAGGTGGGGAAAAGCAGAGACCTGGAAAGGAGAATGGGACCAAGAACCAATGCTGGAAGAAATAGGACTATCTTGCAAAAAGCTACGCCGCATCAAAAACCGGCATGAGCTCAAGGAGTCAGAAGTCAGAGATGAAGAAGGAAACACCTCCTGCCCAAGCCTGCAGGAGACAAGACTCTTGGTGCGAGATCCAGTTCATGGACACAAACACCTACACTGAGCTGGGGTTCTCATCTCCTGTGCCCCGTCAACAGAGCCCAGAGAGCGATGCAGACCCATGGGTGCCTGCTTCAGCATGAGCTGGATCCCTCTCTGGGCTCTGCTGATGACATCTCCACTGGCTGTAAGGCACTCAGTTCACATGGAAGCAGCTGAACTAAGATGTCTCAACCCGTAAGCTGGACCCGCATCTCACCTCAGAGCTGTTAAAGGCGAATCTTATTTATATCAAAGGAACAAAGGCCCTTCCCACTAATTTTAGAATTTTTAGAGTAGCGCACAATCTATCTTTGGAGGCGAACCAGGCAAAGGTCTTGCAGAAAGAGGAAAAAAAGTAGGTAATCATATAATCCAAAGCCCAGACAGAGGGTGACCAAATTAAGGCGGCACAAACACCCCCAGCTCTGCCAGTTCAAAGCTTCTGAGTACTTGACTTTGCCAACTGATGGGCCACGAGGAGGCACAGAGTCCCAGAGCGCATTAGCTGCAACACACTGCAGAAAGACGTATTTCAAAAGCAAACAGCCTCTGCTCTGCTTAGTACAGCGTTCGCAAAACAGTCACAGGAAAACCACTTCTTGACATCCTTCCATAAAAGTATGAAAATTAAACCTGCCTTTTTTTTTTTTGCATGCCTACTGCACCCACCATGTTAGTAGAAAATGACTTTTCTTTCAAATCAATTTAGCGCTGTTGAAAGGCAGTAGATCTCAGTTTACAATATCAATGAGGCAAGCACAGCACAGCCAAGGGAACTATAAGCTGCATCTCACTATTTTACCAGCCCATTTTAATTTGGGCTGGAAAGCAATCTCTGCTGAAAGAAGGAAAAAAGATGGTGCAGGTCCCACATTAGCTCTCCAGGGCATGGGAATATCAGTCTAGGATTGCTTGCATCCTTACAGAGCTCAAAGCAATCGCTAATACTTGATCTTCTGCCCACTTGGAAAGTCAGAATACAACAGAAACTAAGGCTATGCTTCTGTATAATACACAGGATGGTGTAATACTTTGCGTGCCAGGGAGGAAATTAACCCAGAAAGCTTACTTAGTACATGCCACACCATTTCTACGTGACATTACCTTTGGATCATCAGCACAGTTTGATCTAGAACCATATAATAACCAGGCCAGTTCATATTCATACAGGTGACCAAGCCATGAATAAAATTCCATCTGCAGTTACCAATCCCAGCTGACCACTCAGATCCCATCCTAGCATTAACATTTTAGTGCAGGTCACCGGAGAACTTGTTATGCTTGCCAAATTACACACGCACAGCAGTGAAGCAGCAAAAATGAGAAAAGTATTCCCTTTGGCAGGTGTTCAGCAGTAATTTGCTGAAAATGTACAAAAAAGGCACTGAAATTCATTATTTAGCTTTGACAATGTCATGACCGCTAGGGCCATCATCCTTTCCACCAGCATAGGATAAAATACAGATCAATAGCATTTACAAATATTGCTAAATTCGGTGTAGCTCAAATTTCTGTTATGAATAAACACTACCACCTCGTACACATTTGACAAAGATGTGTTTGGTTCCAGCATCCACCTTAGAAAACCTGAAGTCACATAATATCATATGTGCTGTTGCACATGCACAGAAATACGTGGGTATGGCTTCCCCGTATCTACCTTCCCCAGTCATCTACATTCAGTCACAAACCTGAATATTTTACATGCAGGAGAAAATGCTGCGGAAATACTGAACGGGACAGATAACTGGATAGGCAATCGCTTTCCGTAGCTGCAGGATGAAAAAAGATGAAAAGCTACCCATAACAAGATTAGGATCTGATGAAATGACTTTCACTTCTGCATCTTCCAAATAACACACACTTCAGCACCTAAAAGTTGGGTCTTGCAGTAGAAAATAAGCAACGCAAAAGTAACAGGATGCCAACAAAGGCCAGCCAGCTTTGGGGTAAATTTCCTCAAATTCTGCAAGCTGGAAAGATGTTCTCCATACTGAAGGCATTTAGGGGTAAACACTCGGCAACAAACAGGTTTTAATGGCAAACATGGCTTTTGCACCATGGAAGAGTCACATCCAAAGCTGGAAACAAAGAAAATCTGCCTGCTTCTCCAGAAGGTTAGGAACTAGTCTCCAAATCTCTGGGAACAAAAGGAAATTTAGGCAGAATCTCTGTTGTAAATGATCTGGCACTAAAACAATAGCCAGTTATTTCCTGCCGGGCACCAAAAAAAGTCACTGCCTAGTCAGATGTCCTGAGGGATTTGACAGACAAGCTCTGATGGATACTGCCACAGCAATTTGCAGTGTTGCTGCCTCCTGCTATTCACTTCCTTCTCTGCCAGAAGCTGCTGCCTGCACCGGCAGGGATGCAGAACCGGGTAAGTACCCACACACCTCCGCTGCCCAAATTACTGCTAGAATAGGAGCTTAAGCCGGCAATTACAGCAGTTTGAGCTGGAGCTGCTAGAGCTTCAAGAGCCTACCTGTCACAGTACCTACTCATTACAGCAAGTCAAGAGGTGAGATCTGACACTCAAATTCTGGCAATTTGTAGCTGGGCAATTTAACAGGCTGGGCTCCCCACAGCCAAAGAAGTAGCATATCTTCTTAAATCACTATCCGTTCTAGATTACATTAATTTGCCACAGGATGAACTCTGGCAGCTGAAGGGTGGACGACTATGTTTAGCTGCCTGTTTTGGAAGTGGTAACCTCAAGCAGAGGGTCAAGGTAGATAAAAGGAGAACAGTAACCTCTTAAATTGCCCCAGCATGAATCCCTGGAGCTAGTGAGTCAAAGCCCTCGGTTATTTTTGCTAGAGTCACAATTAGTACTCAGAAAGCACAATTAAGATACATTAGTGTTAACAAGCAACCATATGTCAATGGAGCCATCTGAATTGTAGGAGAGCATCTTCTTTGCCTACACCAACTGCGAGGTAAAGCATGTTTGCTTAAACCTCTTTCCCTGAGATTCACAGTACACTAGAATTTCTCACAAGCGGGGCCAGTGAAACACATACAAAAGCCAGCTGCGACAGCACAGGCATAAGATGCCCACTTGTTACCCCATGTAACTTCATTGTGGGTCTGTGCCCTAGAAGTCAAGCAACCAGGCTAAATCTTGGTAAAAGTACAGCACTGGCAGCAGCAAGACTAGACTTACCTGCAGAAATCTAGATCTTCTAAAAAAACTCCTAAAGTCTTATTTGGGAAATTTAAAACAGACTTCAACTTTGAAAATAAAGTGTGACCTTTTGAATGGAGGTTTATTCCTCACTATTGAAAAGCAAAATTGGGAGTTGCTTAGTTGCCAACCTTCACAATCACTATACTTCTTGTGGAGAAACTGCAGCTTCTATTAGAAGAACTACTGACACATGAGACCTCATGTATTTAAGAAAAGAATATAACAACCTTTCTAGAAAACACATCATCTGATAACCACATAAACCCCATTTTTCATGGCTTGCTCTGGTCTGGCGTGTTCAAGAAGAGTGATTTCCAGCTGGGTTTTAAAAGGCATCAGGAGCTCCACATATCAAACCAACTGCTCCTGAAACTGCCAGTGCTTGGGGCTTTTTTTTTCTTCCTCAGATGGGTTTAAGAGGTCTTAAACTGGACACACAATAATCCAGCCCTAAGCAGTTGTTATTTAAAACCCATGTTTAGAGCGAAGGCTCTAAAGTAGCTGGATCTATCTGCTTACCACTTGCCAAAAGATCAGTAAGGCTTTTGGGATACCTAAAGGAAATTTCCTCGTGCATAATATAAACATTTGTGGCAGCGGGAAGAATTGCTGCCTGCTCACCAGCTCAGCAGAAGACACAGCTAATGGTGGAAACACAAAAGGACACTTGGCAAAAGCAATCAATGACAAGCCTAAGTAAAAGGCAGTCTCACGGTGTTGTCTGGTATTAGGAGCTACAATTTCTCCACGAGGAATCAAACGCAGACGACAATACTCACTTCTGCAAGTTCTGGGCTTCAGCGCATGATGCAAGTGGAAAGTGAGTCTTTTAAGAGACTACTGACGGATGAGTGGATGTAAAGGTGAACTAGTCTTGGATAACGGACCTATTATGGAAATAGTTATTATGTCTGCTGTACACCTGAATACTGTCACATGAACATCAGGTACACAAGATACCTGAATACCAGAACATGAGGTTCCAGCAATTTTATCCCCTTCTTACTTCGCCATTAACAATGTGATTTATGATCAGATTGAACATCAGACAACACATGATACTGTTAAAATAAAAATTTAAAAATAATTTCTTTGCATTTTTAAATACACTAAGAGAAGCCAGGCTTGATGCTGCCATCCAAGGAGCTGCACAAGCACGTAGCCTAAGGGGACCGACCTTTCTGACACCTGCCTTTCCCAACACAGGCAAGTTCTCCTTTGGCCTCTTTCACTAATTAAAAGTCAGATCCTGGCTCAGAGAAGAGGTGCTCAGCCCTTGGAGTTAAGTGGTGAGTCATGGTGGCAGTTAAATATGCCCAGCACCTCTAATGACTCACAGGTCAGGTGAGAGGAGCAAAATGATGGGGAGCAGCAATTCTCATTTGCATGTGTATTTTACACCTTCTTGGTTCATTGTCCTCAGGAAAAGAGCAAAAGCAGCCACAATCAACACTTCAGCTTGATAGGAACAACTCCCAGAGAAAGATGTATTTCTCTAGTGTACAAAATGAAAAATCTGTCTTATAGTGATTTTTTAGCAGTAATTACAAATCTCCTCCTAAAGAAGGGAAACTTATCACCAAGTCCACAACCTTGCTTGACAGGCATCCAGAACTGCACTGAAATCTCCTAAGTGGTATTCTCAGCAGATAAAAATTAAAACTTCTCAGTCGTGTTGCACACTCTCTACAAAACAAAGATCCCCTCCGGCCCTGCAATTCTTTACTCATTCCTTGGCCAACTTATTTCTCAAGCATACCAAAGCACCTCAAGCAAAGACTTCTGTCTGAATAGTCTAAAAAGTGTTTACTACCTCAATAGGGAGGTGCTACAGAAATATTAAACACCAGCAACACTTTCTCAGGGAATTAATTTCCTTCCTCCACTCACAACAGAGTTGCTATGAAAGCCTAGCAGTTTGTCTGTTTATCTTTTTAAAAAAAAAAAAAAAAAAAAATCACACTTTTGGTTGGTGAGTTCATGTATGTAAATACAGTCACTTCTACACTTGTGTCCTGTTCATGTATCCATAAAAACCAAAATCTTAACTCACTTTAGGTTCACTCAAACAAAAAGGATCTCCTACCACTTTATAAATAGAGGTATAAAGGGAGTTCTTCACACCCGAGTCAGCTGCCCAGTTAACCTGGACACAATTTAAAGCAGCAACCTATCTTAGACGCTCTGAGCCATCCCGTGAAGATCCTGCTCTCTCCACTGACTATAAAGCCACAGTTTCAGACTTATGTATTTGGCAGCAGCTGGCTAGAGCAGTGCCCCACTTCCCCAAGACAGATCATTCCCAGTCCTACATCATTTCTCTCATACAGGCACTGCTGGATTTGCAGCTCTGTGATTTACCACCAGGCTGGATTTACCCTAAGACTCTGTATCTGCAAGAAAGCCAGCAGCCAACTCAGAATATCAGCTGGAGTCCAAGGGCCAACACAGTTTGAGGACTGATTTCTTTAGTCAGACTTGCAGTGCTGGTTCCTGGTGAGGAACAGTATATACTCCCACGGCAGGCTATGGTCGTACTGTACTGGTTGAAACTGGACAGAATCACATCCTTTTTATCAGATTAACTGGGACCAGAAGCTGCAGTGGGCTGATCAAGACAAAGTATTATAGGAAGAAAATTAAAAATTATGTCAAGAGGAGGATGCCAGATTGATGAGCCCTTCAGTGCTGCACAATTCAGACCGTATAGGTCAGCATATCACTATCACTGGAAAGACAGCATTGCTCACAGAAGCAGAGCTTAAGTTTAGGACAAAGTAAAGAAATGACTGGACAAAAGGGGAAAAAACTGCGTTCACTGTTAGGTGAACTGTAGCCTACACAGATAGATGCTCCACTGGCTTAATCAAAGGTCATGCTCAGAAGGACTTTTAAAAAAGTATCCTGGCTGAAGGTCTTTTTTCCCATTAGGGAAGAAAAATTGCAAGGCTACCATAATCCCATTCAAAGTAAGGGGTGAGAGACACCAGATCCCAGTTTACTGCTGAATGCAGTGCCCACAATATAAAACAAGTAAAATACTGTCAGTATTCCCCATGTAGCAGGGCCTCTGTTGATGGAAGTAGTGAGGGAGAAGGGCTGAATCCCCACGTACAAAGAGAAATAAATTCAACCTTGAATGTTTACTTCAAGTGTCATTGACCATCTCAAAACAGTACTGCAGTGACACAGTAAAAGAGCTAAATGCAAGAACCACAACAAATAAAAGGACTGATTCATCTTGAACCAAATTTTCTTGCCTGTAGAATATTTAGGAAGTGCAACTTGAATAACTCCCACATACCTTCATTTACTAAGCATTTAACATGAATTTTACGTTAAAAATATAAACCTTTATTTATCTGCTGGAAAAAACCACACGTTGTTAGTGCAGGTTTTCTCACATTGCTCAATCAGCGTGCTTGCAAGGCAGTACACTGACTTCAGAGTCACTTGGTTTTTGCATGCACTTAAAATTACTTGGTCACACAGTCTGTGTCATAAATAGTTTCCTCAATAATCTGCAGAGCAAAGGACAGGCTACTCAAAAAACAATTTCAGGTCCAATAAAATTAGCTAGACACCTGCAGCAGAAAAAATATAGAATAACCACCTGACGTATGTATAAGGACAGCACTAATTTCAATAGACAACCTGCAAACTCCACCCTTCTTCCATAATGAGCTGTGTCCTTCAGTGCTCACAACCAGGGCGCTAGAGCAAAAGAAAAGCAATTCTTTTCCCAACTTGTTCATTATTTTATCTTGATAAAATCCAATTGGAAAGAGCAGCATAGCACTTTTTGTCTGGTCTTTGAATGCCGAGGAAAAAAACCCAAGGAAAACCAGCAGAAGTGTTTGCTGCCCTCAAGAGGAAAACCAAATGAAATTACACCTTTGTAACACGAAGGTAGACATAGAACTACGCAAAGACTAGTAGTCCTAGTCAGTTTTAAAACCGCTTTCTTTAGTAGATGATAATGGTATCAAGGAAAATCCACTGCACTGAACGATGACAAGGTAGCAAACTAAAACCGTCAGTAGGGATGCTCACCTAGTTTTAACAGCTCCAAAACGTCAAATCTCTCATTTTTCTTCTCAGTTTTATACTGCAAAATGCACTGAAAAGTTATGTATTTAATGACCCAAAGCACACATAAATAAATCAGCCTCTGATTTTCCATTCATCAACTGTAAAATGAGAAGAGCATCTCCCTGTCACACCAAAATACTGCAAGGGTAACTGCATTTGAGATTGCAAGGGGCTCGGAGCTCCTGAGCACTGACGCTCTTGGGGGTGAGTCATCCCTTACGGGAGCTGACGTCTGGCCTCCCTCCAAGGCAGGATCAGTTCCCCTTCCCAGCTAAAGGAAATAAATCCCATGGCAATGTGATTCATCACAACTCCAAATCAAGGTGATGAGACATAAAAGGTAGAAGTCCAGATGGAATGCCAAGAAATTAGAAGCTTAGCATTTCCTACATGAGAGAACAGATAAACCACAGCCCTATCTTCTGCTGGTGCTATGCAGTACACAGAGCAATGCTGCAAGGTGAGCTATAAATATTCTGTGCCTAAATACATATCTGGATAAACACTGTCTTTCAAAAAAACCTTTTGTCTTCCGTATTTTTTCTTACAACAGTTAAAGAACATTTTTAAACAATTACATTAAGGAAAACCAAGATGCTTACTTGACAGCCTCTGCTACATTATTGGAAGTGTGACCTGACAAGGCATCGTGAAGGTTTCTGATGAAGTAATCTCTGTAGTCTTCAGGCAGGGCCATAAATGTTCCACCCATCACAATAAACTCTACTTTATCCACGCTGTGGCCCAACTGCTTCAGCTGTAAAATTAAAAGTACCAGGAAGAAGTTACCAATCAGGGACTAAATCTAAAAGACTTCTCTGAAAACCCTGACATTTTTACACTGCATTTCCTTCTTTAGTTGTCATATCTTTTATGAATGACAAACCATTAATACTTTTGTACAGATTTCTTACAACCCCGCCAAAAAACCCTCAAAAGTTAATTTTTCTACTGCAAGAACACAACACAGATATTGAGCCCAGCACATAGGTTTTCTTGACAAAGCAGAATTATTTGAGCCTAGCATCTTGCTGATGGAGTTACACTGGGTCCAGTTTGAAGCCAGCTTAGATATGGCCAGTAGGAAAAGCTTCCTTGCATCTGCTTCAGTCCATGGAGAACTAACTTTCCTTACAAACTTGTGAGAGAAAGTGACTACAATGAATCCATGGAGAATTTTCCAATGGATTTGGAGATAAACAGGAAACCAGTCAAAGCAGAACAGGATTGAGAAACTCTTCAAATCTTCCAACTCTCCAGCCAAGACCCCCAAAAAATCATTTTGGTAGGAATGCCACTATTTGAGTACTACATTCTCCATGTAAGTAATTACCAAGAACTAGCAACTGTCACAGAAGTCCAGTACAATTTTGTTGTAATAGGATCTCCTATTAGTAATCAGGTATTGTTCAGAACAGATAAGATCTTATACAAGGTTCAAAACTTGCCATTTATCTAATAGAAATGACAGTTAGACAACTAAAAGGTCTATAAAAAATATTTCCATGGGGATCAAGTCAGGCTAAGGTAGAATTACAGAATCATGAAAAAGTTGAGGTTGGAAGGCACCTCTGGAGATCACCTAGTCCAATCTCTCCTCTCAAAGCAGCATCAGCTACAGCAGTTTGCTCAGCGCTCTGTCCAAACAGGCTTTGAGTATCTCAAAGCGTGGAGACTGCACAACCTCTCTGGGCAACCTGGTCCGGTGCTGGGTCACCCTCAGTTAAAAACTGTTTCCTGACGTTCAAATGGAATTTCTCATGTTTCAATTTGCTCCCATTGCATCATGTCCTGTTCTGTCACTGGGCACCACTGAGAAGAGCCTGGCTCTGTCTTCTTTACAGCCTACCACCACGTATTATACACGTTGGTAAGATTCCCCCAAGCCTTCTCTTCCCCAGCTTAAACAGTCTTGGCGCTCTCAGCATCTTTTCAGATGCTCCAGTCCCTTCAAAATCTCAGTGGCCTTGTGCTAGACTTGCTCCAGTATGTTCATGTCTGTCTGCTTCTAGGGAGCCCAGAACTGGACACAGCTCTCCAGGTGGAGCCTCAGCAGTGCTAAGGTGAGAGGAAGGATCTCCTCCCTTAATGTGTTGGTAACACTCCTCCTAATGCAGCCCAGGAGGCTGCTGGTCTTTGCGTCAAGGGCACAATGCTGCTCATGGTCAACTTGGTGTCCACCAGTAGCCCCAGGTCCTTTTCTGTCAAGCTGCTTTCCAGCTGGCTGGCCCCCAGCACGTACTGGTGCCTGGGGTTGTTCCTCCCCAGAGGCAAGACTTGGCATTTCCCTCTGTTGAACTTCAAGAGGTTCCTGCCAGCCCATTTCTCCAGCCCGTCCAGGTGTCTCTGAATGGCAGCACAATCCTCTGGTCTATCATCCACTCCTCCCAATTCTGCTTCATCCACAAACTTGCTGACAGCGTGCTGTCCCAACACGCACACCATTAACACAGAGGTTAAACACTATTGGCCCCAATATTGACAGCTGGGTTTTATCATTAGAGACTGGCCTCCAGCTGGACTTAGTACCGCTGATCACAACCTTTTCAGCCCACCAGTTCAGGCAATTAAAAGCATTCTCATTATTTTCATCACAACCACAATGCATCCCCCTCGCACTGTAAAAATTTACCTGTTCCACTCTGTGTCTTGTCTGGAGATAGGGGTCGTATCTAGCCCGAATGGCCCTCATGGACGTTGGCTAAAAAACACAAGGATGCTGACTTTGTAAACTTTTTTTTTTTTAAAGAACACAGTGAAAAAGAACAAAAGACAACTTTTAGCATTGAAACAGATGCTGAAGTTTTCAAATCCTAATTGACCCTAAAGCCTTCAAACTCACAACCAAAGAGTCCATCCAACTGTAAATATGAATTTGGCTCCTTAAATTTTTAAAAATTCTAACAAAATACATTTTCCTCCTGAAATGGTAACATGACATAAAAAGAATGACACAATTTTTCAAATTTTTAGTGCATTACAACAGGATAGATAAAGAATCTCTGTAGCGAGTCACAAAAAATATTGCAAAAATCACAAATTGTTTTTCAAAATACCACTTTTTCTGTCCTGTTCATTTTAGTTTCTCTTCACTTGCCCAAGTTATCCAAGCAGCGTCCTCTAGAGTTCAGTCTAAACTTCAAATATTCTTTATAAGCTAAACATATTCTTTCAACTGAAATCCCTAACAACTTTTTATATTAGTAGCTGATGTAAGCCTATTAATAATACTCTAAGACAAGGTTTTCAAGTATCTTATGTATCCCGGATTCGTTTGGTATTTCACATCTGTGGTATTAAAAGCTCTAAAGGATGAGGACTCTTTTAATCATGCACAACTCCCACATGCTGTTAGTACTAAACAAATGAATACAACATATCCAAACCAACACAAATTATAAAGCGGTAACATATACACAGGATTTTCCTACTTTGCACTAACAGGACAAGTTTCAGGTCACTGAGAAGTAGATAACAACAGACAAACTCCATACTAAAAGGATGCTGCATCACTGTTTATCAAATTAATCCAGTTTGTATTTTACCTCATTTTGCTACTTTACAGCTGTACCATAGTTATGAGTTGTTTTGTTAAAATCAGTCACAATAATTTAGTCACCATGAGATCTTCTGCTGTTAAACTTTCTCCAGACAACAGGACAGCACTACTTTGGAAATACATATATTTAGTGAGATATCACTGCAGATACAGAGACATAAAAGGGCATGAATGTAATTTCAGAAGCATGGACAACTAAATAATGGGCTTTTTTCCAGAGCTTGACCTTTGCTGATCATCTGGGTCCTGCAGGTTGGACAGGACTGAAAGCAGGTCCAGTTAGGACAGAATGCTCAGGGCTGTGTCCAGTCACTGACTATCAAAACCTCTCTAGATCCCTACTCAAGCGTTTGACGACTGTCACGTTAAAACATTCTTTTCTTATATTAAGGCACAATTTTCTGCATTCTAACTCATGTTTGTTGCCTCACATCTTTCCACTGGGCACCTCTTAGGAGGAGTCTGGCTCTGCCTTCTCTGTACCCTTCCCTTAAAACCACATTAAGCCATGAGTAAAACTGTATGTTTCTGCAGGACTGTTTAGTTAGGAAAATTGATGCAGATTGATAACTGCTGTAGGAATCACAGCTAGCATTCATTTCAACAAACTGCATGCAGCGGTGTCCCACGGGACACGTCACCTTCAGCTTCTCTTACTCACTCATCGCTTTCCACAGCTGGAAATTCAGATTAACAGCTGTTCCCACACCAGCAAGTCATGGAGTACAGCCACAATGCTGCACTTGCCCTGCTCAGAATCACAGGCTGCTCACTCCTGCTCTACAGCTTATTGCATGTATAACAGCATAAAGAGGAGCAAGGTGAGGAGAAAGAAACAACTGCTACAGTAATTGAGAAGAATTTCCAGTCCTATAGCTGAGCTGCTTTAGATCTCAAAGTTTATAACGTCTTCTTTTGTTTTGTATTCTTGCAACATGAGTGAATTGGTAGAAATAGAGAGCAGCTTAACCCAAGTTTATAGAGAGTGTAGGCAATGCATTATGGCAGACAAAAGTAATACCTCATATCCAGTGTAAGACTGTGTTGAATATTCAAAATCAGAATCGGGTCCACCTGGGCAGTATCTGCAAATATAAAAAGACAGAAAACAGGCATCAAACTCATACAACTGCAACAACTTAATCTGTCTGAGGTATGGATACACAAGCGGGTGCCGGCTGAGCAGACGCTGCTCTAACTACCCCACCTCTCATCGGAAACGCAGGGGAACACAGACTCGAGACAGCCTGACCACAGCAACACGCCAACTGCTCTCCTGGCATCTGGGAGCTCTCATATAGGCAAAAAAACAAAAATCCACAAAAGGAAGGCCTTATTAGCTCAAGCACTACGGTACCTTAATGCTGCAATACAGCTTCCAGACTAAAGCTGGCTCATGACTGGTCAGCTGAGAGTACGGGGTACATGAATGAATTCCAGTGTTTCTGCTTCACCCGATGTAAATATAGTTACAGACCCAAGCACACATGCTGAAGACAGCAGTTCTGTGATATCCAGTAACACTGAGAGGAAGCAAGCCGATGTATGTTTACAAACGCTAAGTATACAGTGCAAAAGAGTTGTTTCATTTAATTTTAATGAGAATGGGATGTCAAAAAAAACAGTTCAGACCTGTCAAATGACTACAGCCATATAAAACAACTTGGTAAGACTTACTAGAAGCAAAATGTACTGTGAACATATTTCTGGAACATGGCATTATTTTAGGGCGCTGCCATACAGTTTTGGAGTAATAGTTACACACAGATTATTAGATATTAAAAAGTAATTTTACAATCATAAACAATTTAACTATTTTCCACCATTCCATCAAGAACATCATCTCATTTGATGTAACATATTATTTTTGTTTGGCACAGCAAGACGTAAAAGAGAGATACCATCCTGTTACACAATCTACATTTCTTTTCCAGAAATTTATAGAACTTAAATATGTTGATGGTGAGAAAGCTCATTTACATTTGTTTTCTGAACTTAGGAACGTGCTATTTAATGAATCCAGCATTCTAAGACTACTTCAAAAGAATACAGTCCATTTACTCTGCATAACTGTATGGCAGTTTGGTATTAAATTACAGTTTCTGCATCTAGAGGCTTGTTTGAAACTCTTATTCTGTGACACAGCAAGACAGACTTGCGGGTCTCACAGCATGACTGCTAGCCAGGAGAGGAATGGTACTCAGCAGATAGTAATTAAAAGGAATATAAATTTATTCTGAAGGGTCCTTAGCTCTTTTTTTTTTTTTTTTTTTTTTTTTTTTGAGAGCTGTGGGATTAATGACCAATCTATAGCCATTCTGTGCTCAAATATGACCTGAGACAGGAGGGTTGACAATCCCTTCTACTTTAGCTGCAGGTGCTGAGCACCTCCAACAGAAAAGGTAATAGAGCAGTCAGCGTATTGTTACTTACGATGCAGATCTCAAATGCACAGACACCAAGATAATGCCGTCTCTATCAAGTCAGACACATTCGGTTCACAGTATAATTGATTAGTTTCCTCACTGCCTGCCCTGCAAACTCAACCCAAGTCATCTGTCACTGTTATAAAATTAATTACCAAATTACCATGGCCAAATTAATTTGCTGGCAAAAGTTATGCAATCCAATTGAAGACATTTCATATACGTAATTACCTGGAACATCTCAAACAGAATAGCTGCTCGTGTGAAAACAAGAACAGAGCCAGCTCACTCTGTTAGGCAGCTGGTAGTGAAACACACCGATGTTTCAGGAGTGACAAGGTGGGAGAGAGAAGCAATGGTTTGAAATAGATGAACTGACATTGTTTGAAAAAAACCAACTGACAAGATTTCAGGTGCACAGACTCTGAAGTCAAGCAGAGTTAACATACTTCAAGGTAAACCCAGCTTGGGTTTCTCAACTCAGATAAAACTCAGAAGCTATTCCCTTTACACCACAAGCTCTTGGCAGCTGGAGGCCTTCCCTTCCATCTGTGCTCTCATTTCATTCCAGAGCCAGGCAGAACCAGACTGTCACACCAAGCAAGTTTTTGCAGACAACACCTGCACCTCCTCAGGTGGGTCTCAGTTCAGCAGTTTTCAAACTTTTCAGATTGAGCCCCATTTCTTTTCTGCAATAGTCTTCTCCAATCTGCTTACATACCCAGTCATATGCACATGACACCTACGCACCCTAACACAGTAATACAACTTACATTTGATCATTAATACATTCTCCCAGTTAACTATATTCACAAAACTGTACATCTACTAAGGTAAGCAGGGTTTGGCCCATGAAAGAAAAAGGTTTCTTCCTTGAAGTAAGACTGAAAACAAGTAGACTCTTTAGCGTAATGTGCAGGTATCAGCAGTCGGCAACTTTGCGCTTGTGCAGAAAGGAAGCCTGTCCCCAGTACAATGCTACCGCAGTACTAGATTTATACAGAAATACTGGAAAACAGTCCTCTTAGGTCATCTAAGCTGTCATACTTACACACATATGTTGCCTGTAAAGTTAATGTGTGGACACCTGTGTGGTTTACACATCACAGCCACGACAGCAATCTGTAAGAAGCAGAGTTACAGAAGAGAGAAATTATAGTAATTGCTTCTGAAGTTACTAAAATAAAGTGCATCTTGGAAGGCTATGTATACATGCACATGTATTGGGTTTGCATTGCAAGGTTTTGGTAGCAGGGGGGCTACAGAGGTGGCTTCTGTGAGAAGATGCCAGAAGCTTCCCCCATGTCCGACAGAGCCAATGCCAGCCGGCTCCAAGTCAGACCCACCGCTGGCCAAGGCCGAGCCCATCAGTGACAGTGGTAGCACCTCTGGGATCACAGATTTAAGAAGGAAAAAAAAAGTTGCTGTGGAACAGAAACTGCAGCCAGAGAGAGAGGAGTGAGAATATGGGAGAGCCCCAGCCCTGCAGAGCCCCAGGTCAGTGCAGAAGGAGGGGAGGAGATGCTCCAGGCACCGGAGCAGAGATTCCCCTGCAGCCCGTGGGGAAGACCATGGTGAGGCAGGCTGTCCCCCTGCAGCCCAGGGAGGTCCACGGTGGAGCAGATCTCCACCTGCAGCCCAGGGAGGACCCCACGCCGGAGCAGGGGGATGCCCGAAGGAGGCTGTGACCCCGTGGGAAGCCCGCGCTGGAGCAGGTTTGCTGGCAGGACTTGTGACCCCACGGGGAACCCACACTGGAACAGTCTGTGCCTGAAGGACTGCAGCCCATGGAAGGGACACACACTGGTGCAGTTCGTGAAGAACTGCAGCCTGTGGGAAGGACTCACATTGGAAAAGTTCGTGGAGAACTGTCTCCGGTGGGAGGGACCCCACACCGGAGCAGGGGCCGAGTGAAGAGTTCTCCCCCTGAAGAGGAAGGAGCGGCAGAGACAACGTGTGATGAACTGACTGCAACCCCCATTCCCCATCCCCCTGTGCTGCCAGGGAATTTAACAGAGAATTTAGGAGTGAAGCTGTGCCCAGGCAGAAGGGAGGGGTGGGGAGAAGGTGTTTTAAGATTTGGTTTTGTTTCTCATTACCGTGCTCTGGTTGATTGGTAATAAATTAAGTTAATTTTTCCCCAAGTTGAGCATATTTTGCCCGTGATGGTAATTAGTGAGTGATCTCTCCCTGTCCTTATCTTGAGCCATGAGCCTTTCCCTATATTTTCTCTCCCCTGACCAGCTGAGGAGGGGAGTATTAGAGCAGCTTTGGTGGGCACCTGGCATCCAGCCAGGGTCAACCCATTACAGCACACCTGCGAGAGACAATTTAAAGATGTTTTCTGCTTAGTCTGCCACCTAGAATATCTGTGTATTAACTCTTGAAGGAGATAACGAATATATCAAGAAATAGGAATCCTATTATTTAATATTTTCACAATTCAGAAAAAAATGGCAGTCTACTATAAAGAACCAGGTGTCCTATACCAAATCTGATTAACCACCCTGCCAAAAAGATGCACACTGACTTTCAGGCATTCACTAGGACCATCTAATATGTATCTAAAACAGCGCAAGGGTGAGAGTGTGCCACCAAGCATACCAAACACCACCTGGAAGATGAAAATGGGGAGAGATGAAGAGAAACAAAAAGATGTAAACCAAAGAAAATAAACATAGCTTCCTGCCTCCACCTAACTGAGCCAAGCCTTTTTCCCCTGGCTGATCTCACAACTGCTTTTCATACACTAAATGCAAGCATAACATAAGATGCCATCTTCTTTTGTAAAAAGGACCAGAGGGAAGAAGAGGCAGACACATCAAGATTTTCTAGTGTCCACTAATTTGGGGCACCCAACTCAGAATACCTAATTTCCAGTTTTCCGGTATCCAGATATCGGATATTTCCAATTTCCAGATATCCTGGTTGGAGTAAGAGTTTAATGAAATATTCTATAGCCAGAAAGAAGAAGTTAAAGAAATTAAGTGGGGGGCTTTGGGGGTGGGGGTTTTTTGTGGTTTTGTTTGGGGTTTTTTGGGTGCGCTTTTTTTTTTTTTTTTTTTTTAAGTTATAAAAATTGAACACTTCCTGGATTTTGGTTTCTGGTTTTTTTTTGTTTGGTTGGGGTTTTTTTTTAACTTGACTTTAGACATGCTATACATACCGTAGGGAAGCTTAAAAACACACAGCTGAATGTTAGTTGTACCTCTATTCCTGTTTTCAGCCTGAACCACCTTTCAAAGAAACAAGTTGAATACTAACATTTTACCTTTGTTCACTGAGAGGGCCTGCAGATTAAGCTGCACTGTTTCTACAGCAACTAAAAAACAAGGCATGCTGCTCTGAAACAAAATCTCCACACCTCCTCTTTCTCTTCTCCCAAATGTTTTGAAAGCAATCGCCCTGTGGGCACAACATCACAGAAAAGGCAACCTGGAAGCTGGCAATGCAGCCAGTGCATCTATATTAAAGCTTGTGGACATTCAATACCTTGGTCTTTGAAAACAATTAAATATAATTTATTGGTGACAGCAGGGGAGGATGGTGGTGGATGGAAAGAATGATGTACGTGCTTACCCCGCTAGCAGTCCTTATAGGCTTGGCCTTCAGCTTTGGTACTAGCACCTTGCGGTACTGTGGTGGAACAGCCGCGATGATGTCAACCAAACGTGGCTGCGCTGAAAGCCCATACTTTGCCGATGTCTTGGTTTTCAGCCTGAAAGCAGAAATACCTCAAATTAACAACTCCATTCTGACTTGCATATCCATATTCCACAGCAGTGCTACTGTATTACTGTTCAGTTACACGGAGATCTATGTAGGTTGTCCCCGACTGCCTTTCCAGGTAACTTAGTTAAACTTGCAACAGCTGCACTGTGTACTAAGACACTGAAAATACACTCCAAATAATGCTGATATGCAACAACTGCCAACGTTCTCAGTTTCTGTATGTTTTCCTTCTAAATATGGTTTTATCAAAACATTGTGAAAGCTGCCAACAGACCCCGGCTTACGCGTTTTCAGTAATTTAATTCTTTTCATGTCTTCCATGTGATTAACCCCTACACATGCAGACTCAAGCTAGTTCATTTCTAAGACATTCATGTCAGTTATTTCCAGCATCAGCAAAAAGTTTGCAATTTTATCATGTAAATGAAATGGCAACAGTGGGACAAACTCAGATTTTATTATTCCACATATGTAAAGAAGGAATAACTTTCTGTAAACAACAACTTCATTTGTAACACATTGCTAAGAAAATCTGATTTATCTTTAACCCTATATTAATCTCTCCTTTCCCTGAGGGAACCGACTTTGGGACTACTGAAGAATGAACACACATGGAAACACAAAAAGGCAATGACAAGTTTCTTACAGTTTTTCACCAATACAACCCATTTTGTACTCTGAGCATTGCCAATGAAGTAGCAAATCACCATAGAATTTACAGATCTGGTGTCTTTATTATCAGATAATGTTAAGAGAAATGACAGTAGCCTGTGAAAATATAACATTTTAAAATAAAACCTGAACATAGTAAGACTGTACAGGACACATTCATCACTGGTGGACCAGCTCTTCAGCATCATCCCAGAGCCACTTACTTGTTCAGATTCACATCTTTTCCCTGCTCATGAGCCTCAATTAATTGCTTTATGATGTCAGCTATCGTCATCATCATCAGCTCCGCGTGGCTGAGATCTCCTGAAATGAGAACAAAACAACAAACCATGTGTATAGACAGTGTGCTTTCTAACTGCTTGTGACAACCTGCTCTATAGTTCGTTTTTAGTATTTCCTACAGTTGCTGCCTACAGAGGGAATTTTGCCGCTGCATTATCACTCTAGACTTGCAGCATTCCCCGACAAAATGACAGTCACAGCCTTGCATTGCTGGTTTTCTCCTACTTCTAGGACAAACTCTGCCTTACATCAAGGAAATCTGCACAACAGCTAGAAATAAAAAGTCATTGGAAGTTAAAGACGATTAGTAGAATAGTCTGACACTACCGGTACACGTGGCAAGGAACAGAACACGCTCATGAGAAGGACAGTTGGGCAAGCTGAACGAAGAGGCCAGCTCTGTGAACTCCCCTCCATCACAGAGAGGGTACGCTGCATCGGGCAGTGCTATCAGTGCCTTAAAGCTTCCCAGCTGCACCTCATACACCCACCCCATGCTGAACAAGGGTCCGCACTGCATAGACTGTACACATTGCTTAGATTTCTTCCATACCAGCTTTGGGAGAAGAGGGGCATTGCTATTAAGAGAGATCCATCCATGCTTCCTAACAACAATGTGCATTTATTTCACCTTGTGCAGCACTGTCTACACCAACAAGTGTTGGGACAGCAAAATATACACACCAAACTTATCAGAAAACCCACCAGCAGGGACATAGCTGGATGCAAAACCACTCCAACAAGCTTTTCTTCTTGCCAGCTGTGCTGAAATCTGGCAGCATTTACACCCACCTGGGAGAAGCACAGCAGCAATGCTCCCATCTGGTATCTCTCAGCAGATAGTTTTGTGGGACAGAGCAGGCCACTGCTAGCCCTGTGCTGCCCTGCACCATCTTTGCTGCCCCACATCCTTCCCCCAGTTTTTTTCTGCTCTGCCCTAAGGGGAAAAAACCCACCAACACCCAGACTTCCCTGCCCCAGCACCCCATTCTGCATCTGACAGTCAGGGCACCGGTCAGGAGCAAGGCAAACTCCTGAGCACCCACACGGGTGCAAAGGCTTCTGCCTCCCAGTGACAGCGCCCAATTCAACGCTGGGAAAAGAAAACGGGTGGCTCACAGAGGGGTGCCAAGTCCCTCCAAACCTCAAGCAAGGTCGGGGCTGGCCCTTCACCCGCCTCCAGAGGAACACGGAGTGGCCAGAGCAAGGTCTTGTCTCGTCTTCCCGCTCCACACACACACAGAGGGTTAGGGGAGGTGGTAAAGCCCTGCCACCCCACGGCTCCCACCCCCACAGGGCCGGGGGGGAGCATGAGGATGAGCCCTGCCCCACAGGCCCCCCGCCATACCCAAACACGAGGTAAAGCGTTGCCCCTCAGCCCCCCCCCTACACACACAGACAAGGCCGGGAAAGGCAGCAAAACGCTGTCCCACCACCCTCAGCTCCTGGGAGAAGAGCAGGGGCCACCTTGCCGCCAGATCCCGGTCCCTACGATTCCCCCCCGCCCCAGTACCTTTCCTCTTCTGCTTCATGCTGGCAGCTCCCCCTCAGCCGCTCGGTGCCGTAAAGCGACACCGCCCCCTCACCGTCGTAAAAACGCCGCACCTCCAGCCGCGCTGCCGGAAAGCGGCAAGAGGACGGCGGGTGTTTGGGGGGGGGGAGGGAGTGGCGGTGTCACCGTGCGGCGCATGCGCAGCACCGCTGGGGAGGTGCGGCGGTGCCTCCGCCGGCCGCCAGGGGGCGCCATGAGGAGACAACCGCGGGGCGGGGGGGCGGGCGCGGCGCGGCGCTCCTTCAGCGCTAGATGGTAGCAAAGCGTCGGCGTGAGGAGAGGAAAATAAACTGGATTTTCCTGATAAAAGGCTAAAAAGCCCTTCCCCGAGAGGGCGTCGGAGGCCTGCGCGTTCCTGGGGAGCAGGAAGGAGGGCAGCTGGGGGGGGGGGGGTTGAGGGGTTCCCTGTGGGGAGAGGCTGAGGGGTTCCCTGTGGGGAGAGGCTGAGGGAAGGGGCTCGTTCGGCTGGGAATGGACCTGGACGGGAGGTAAGGGGCGTTAAGTTTTAAGGAGAGAGGTTCAAATTGGGCGTGAGGAGAAATTTCCTCATCGCCAGGCCGGCCAAATGTGGAGTGGGTTGCCCACAGCGGTTGCGCCATCTTCGTTAGAGGATTTGAAGAGCCGGCTGGATGAAGCCCTGAGCAACCTGGGCTGATCCCAGAGCTGACCCTGCTGGGAGCAGGAGGTTGGACCAGAGACCTGCTGGGGTGCCTTCCAGCCCTAATTCTCCTGTGGTCCTATGAAAGGAGCTCCAGATCCTTCCATGAATCTCCAGTGACTTCTAGAGCCCCCATGAGAGTCAACATCTACCACTTCTCCAGGCAGGGAGTTCCACGGCTGAATTACATCTGGTGTGGGGAACTGTCTGCTTTTGTTTCTCTGTTGCTGTTGGCAGAGCCTCGCTGGTGCTGCCAGCTCCCGACTCTCCTTGCTGGTCAACCAGTAGATGCTGGTGGATCTCTCTGTGAGTAACATGAACCTAGCAGTGAGCAGAGGGGAGAGGCTGCCTGGATGAGAAAACAGGACTGCGGAGGAGGAAAGAACAGGCAAAAAGGAAAAACAGGCCACCAAAAAGAGAAAAGAAACCACCACCAAATGAAAGGAAAAAATGAAGAGAGATGCTGGCAACTGCTGAGTGACCTGGTTTTATGATTTACCCCCCTGGATTTCTGCGTTCAGCTCTGGGTCCTCCAACATAAGGACATGGACCTGTTGGAGCGGGTCCAGAGGCGGGACACAAAAATAATCCAAGGGCTGAAGCACCTCTGCTATGAGGACAGGCTGAGAGAGTTGGGGATGTTCAGCCTGGAGAAGGGAAGGCTCTGGGGAGACATTACAGCAGCCTGCCAGTACCTAAAGAGGGCCTACAGGAAAGCCAGAGAGGGACTTTCTACAAGGGCATGTAGTGATAGGACAAGGGGTAATGGCTTTAATCTGAAAGAGGGTAGATTTAGATCAGATGTAAGGAAGAAGTTCTTCACTGTGAGGGTGGTGAGGCACTGGAACAGGTTGCCCAGAGAGGTTGTGGATGCCCCATCCCTGGAAGTGTCCAAGGCCAGGTTGGACGGGGCTTTGAGCAACCTGGTCTAGTGGAAGGTGTCCCTGCCCATGGCAGCGGGGTTGGAACTAGATGATCTTTAAGGTCCCCTCCAACCCAAACCATTCTGTGATTCTATGATTTATGGGCTGGTAAAAACCTTTTTTTGAAAACCTCCTGACTGGCGGCTGACCAGAAGATTTTTGGCATCACGCTTACGACCGGTGTGGGCCTGGGGACTGAAGGGTCAGCAGGGTTTGCAGGGAGGGAAGAGGGCACGTGGTAGGAGCCGCAGGCCGGCTGTTCCCGCTGTGCGGGTTGGTTTATAAAGCAACCGGAGCCTGCACTGGTGCCTGAGGTCAGCACACGCAGCCTGGCTGGCACCTTGTACGAGGGTGTATGTGTGTGTGTGCACGTGTTGTGAGACCATCCTGCCTTCCCCACCTTGCTGGGTGGGTTTGGCAGCATCCTGCCTATACAAAGCAAGATCCCAGGATGGAGCAGGTTGAAAACATGGTTTAGACCATCTGCTCCCGTCGCTACCTCTCTCCTGCCTTCAGGGCTTTTTGGAGAGCTGAATTCAGCTTCCTTCCTACAGCATGTGCTGGGAGTGCCCTGCAATGTCTGGACCTGTCCCTACCTGTGATTTTACCTCCCCAGGGGTCTCCCAAGCATCCTGTGCCAACCAGCAATTTATCCATGGTTCGGAGAGTGGTTGTGCTCAGGATATAGGCTGCACAAACAGTTACAAAGCATCTATCCAGACATGCATCTTCTGCCATCTCAAACCTATTGCAGCAGCTGCTGTGCAGCAAGGGACATTTCAGATGCAGCCACGCAATCGAGGGTTGTCTGTGTGTCTCGCCATGCCCTGCTTTGGGCTGGCTGGGCTATGAAAGCAATCCCTTCCCCTGAATTATTTGGTGGCGCACATACTACACAGCGTCCATCTGGAGGATGTCGTCGTGTGTTGTTGGGAATGGCACAGAGCACAGGACAGGTAGGATGCCCATGTGAGACGCCCGATAAGGCGATCAGTCTAAGAGCACGCCAGGAGGGAGAAGGCGACTGATTTCAAACTGATTCCCATACCCCCCTCCCTCCCCTTAATCCACACCCCCTTAAACACAACCCTACACACCATGTCACTGCCTCCTCATCCCCTTAGCCTTTCGTTACGTGAGCCAAGCTGTGCTTTCCATTTGTTATCGGCTTCATCCACCTATCACAGCAACTTTTTATCTTACATTTAGCTACTATCATTAGGTGCTTTCCCTTTGCCGCAAGGTCTCCACGCTCTTCGGTAACCGTCCTTTAACCTATTATAACCCCGATGTCGCTGCTGAGACTTCGCTCTCTGAATGGTCGCTCTTCCCTGACAACAGCTCACGTTCGCTCATCTTCCATCTTGCCACACAAGTTGGACGTTTCCAACAATCCTCAGTTTTAATCCAACCGTGCTCCCACCTGCAACTCCCCATCAACTTCAGTTACACACACTCCTTTTCCCAAGTTTCTGTTTCTGTAGCTCAGAAGAGCAATAATTAGGATAACTTCATTTTGGCTACAAAGCCAAACTACAGTACCAACCTCTGCCATTGCTCCCGGCAAGGAACACCAGGTAAATGCAGGTGGAGTTTTGGGCAGAAACGGATGGTAAAGCTTAGGTAAGAGGGCGGCTGGCATGTTTGGGTTTGTTCCCCACATCTGAGCAGGGCTGTAGCCTAGGGCTCACATTCTGATCTTGCTTGTACTGGTGGAATTCAGATGCAGCAATGCTGATTCATTGGCCTCTGGGGTTTAAAAGGTACTTTCAGTTCTTTAATCAAAGGCTGTGGCTAATGAGAATTGTGCAGGATCTGGAAATGCCAAGCAGTGCAGGGAAATGCACATCTACAAGGAAGGGTGAAGGCATAACAACCTTCCTCTGTACTTGTTTAGCAATTTCTTATCAGCGTATCTGGAAGCGCACTATAAAGGTGGGTAAATAACCATCTGCCTCTGCAGATCAGCAGCCCGGGGCGCAGACGGTGATACGGCTTGCCTGAGGCCAGCCAGCAGCTCAGTGGCAGAGGCAGGTGATGGAGACTCTGTCTCTCTGTATCTTTTTGTCTCCTTTTCAGATTCTGACCCATTTCTCGACCTCAGGAATGAATGTAAAGTATGTTGTAAGTACACATATTTTTATTCTAATAACATAATTGGTACAAGTTACATCAAGGCGTTACGTAGGTCTGCTGTTACTTCAAAGATAGACTACTTGGCTTGGTACGTTCCTGGACATTACTGTTAGTTATTTTACAGCATCATAAATACAAAAACTTTATAAATCAGAGAAGGCCTAAGCCTTAAAATGTACAGTGAGTACTTAAGATGCATGATCTGGTGCAGTGAAGGCACAGCATCTGCAGTAATGCCCAAGCACTCAGCTCCAAGACCAGTCAGACCCTGGGAACTTTATGTTTCTGGCGAGTATGCTCATTAGTGAGATAAGAAAAACCATTGCTGCAGGGTTCCATCATTTCCTTGCATAGCCATTTGCTGTTTGTAACACGGACCTAGCGCTGAACTGCTGCCATGAGAAGCTACAGGCTGCCTAACAGAGACCAAAAAAAAGCTAGAACAATAGTTTGGACTTAAGAAGCCAAGGAAACACCCATGAAGCAATCAGTTTAACTTGATTTCCTAGGGGAAAAGGCTTGTGAGGAGAGATTTGCAATACAAGGGAATGATGCCGATGAATGTTTTGGATGTGATTTACCCCACCTGACTTTAAATGCTCAAAAGTTAGCTTTCTTAATCAAAATTAGTCAGTCTGGTCTCTTGCATAATCAACAGATCCTAAGATATATGAGCTAATTGCCATCTGCAAGTTCCTATTTCATCTGATCGCTTGAGAGGTGACTAGCTTAGACTTAACTAGCTCTTAGGCCATCATGTTGGTTGAGAAGAACTCCCCCTGCCAAGCATCCAGGGCAGCTAGAAAAGATGAAGGAACAACATCTGGGAGAGGGAGATGCACTGAGTTACCTAATTGATTTGGAGCTGTAATTCACATGGCACTCGACCAAGTACCCCAATGGGCTGAGTCTCCTGCTGGATGCTCTCCCTTCAGGTAAGATCCATGGTACATCGTGCCCAGTGCCTGGTCTTGACAATGGTCAATGTCTTTCACGCCAAAAAACTTGAAACCCTCAAGTGACACAGTGCAGAATGATCTGCTCACAGAGCAGAAGTCTTCTTCTAATCCCTGTCAATCAGTAGTTGGCATTTTCTCTGAAACATGATTTCTAGTCCATAGATGTTGAGAATTCATGGGCATGCTGTGGCTCTTCCTAAACTGTGGAAAGGTTCGGTTTTATCCCAGCTCTCTCAGTCTGGGTTATGGTAAGGCAATTAGTTACAGTTGCTGTGCATTCAGTCCCCTTATCCTTAAAAACGGCTATTCATTACGTTTACTGGATATTTCCTTAATTGTGGAAAAGACAAATAAAAGCACATGATTTACATTCTCTTAAATAAGTAGACTAGTGCCAGCTCTCCACACAGAGCCATGTGCAGTGCTGCAATCCAGAGTGTGGGATTTGATTTCCTTCTCACTAACGTGATGGAAGAGATCGAGTTGGCTTGTCTAACATGAGATTCTGTCTTCAATACAGTTCTAACTAGGTTTTTCTTCAAATGTTTTCTCTGAGCCTTCCTTCTCCCACATATTAAAGGCTTTTCCCTTGAACGCTGTGGCGCTTTCTTCACAGTCTAGCTGATTTGGCAGGGTCTGTAGGTTACAGCTGAGGGGTCACATTAACATTGGTGGTAAACCACTCGCTTTGTAGCGAGGGTACAGTTTCCATCACTCAGGCTGGTAGTTCCCCCTTGTCTTCCACAAACCTCTCGGTGCCCACAGAGACAGACATCTTCTCTAATTCACTGGCAAAGCATCACGGAGCAGCAGTGCCCACATGGGATATGCCCCAAGATGTCCAAGTGACGCACAGGCAAGCTCACATGAGGTCCAACAGCTCTAGCAAGGATCTGCACAAGTGTCTCCGTGGTCAAAAGCCTAGGTAAACTCTGAAGAGATGACATACCCAAAAGGAAAAGAGAATATAGCAGCAGCAACAGGAAACAAGGCTGAGAAGCACAACAGGAAAACAGACTTAGACTGTCCTCCAGTTTGGAAACAGGAGATCCCACCTGGAGGTCCCAAAGGCAGGCAGGAGTCATTGCACCAAGTATGGTACTTCCAAAAAAAGTATAAAGCCATTGCTCCGACACCTTGCTGTCTAAACTGGCTGCAAGGCAGTTAAGTTTTCTTTTGGCCAGCCTAAGTGAGAATAGGTGCAGGACCTCCATGCTCCTTTCTTTGCATTGTGTAGTGAGGTCAGTGAAGAAAGTCTTTTCCAGCAACAGTTGAAAAAAAACTAAGCTGGGTCCTTATGGAGGTCTCAAAAGCAGCTGTTCTTCGAGCACAGCCTGTGACTCGGGTAACATTGCTGGTGTTTCCCCAGTGCCAGGCAGATGAGCTTCTGTTCTGCTGGGATGAAGGATACTTTGAATTCTCCCTTACTCTGTGTCAGATCCTTGGTTAGATGGAGGAATGTGCCAGGGCTGAGCCTCAAACAGCAGAGATGCTAGATGAAAGAGAAATAATGTAAGAATCAGACAGATTAATTTAGTCAGAAAACTCAGATTCTAAACGTATTTAGGTACTCGGCCAATCCTTGGCATTTTGGTAGTATTTAATACCTCAAATACCTTTACAAATCTGGATTGAATGGAAAGACCGTTTCCCTTCATCCTCTCATTATAGAGGAAATAATCATCAATCAAAACATCTTTACTTTTCCTGCACACCTTTCTGACAATCTGCAAACATACCCTGCTAAATCCCAGCTGGAGCGCTATCTAAAGTTGGTAAATGTACCTTGGGAAAAGCCTGGCAGAGATCACAAAGGTCCAGGAGAGGTCACTGTAGGGATTAAGATAGGATTTGTCTCTCTCTGATACAAAAAAATACATAGTTTTGCCTTGCAAATTGCCCCTAATCCAAATGCAATCCCTGAGGGATAATTTAGCTTGGTAGTTTTTATACTACAGCAATGGTGTTTGTAGGTAGCTTGCTTCCCCACTCTCCCTAGCACTTCCCTCGTGCACAGTTTTAAAATTTCTTATCGTGTAGAAGACAGTGAATGCAGCAGAGCTCAGACAGGTCGCTGCACGTCCCTGCATGTGCCTTTATCTTCCACCCAGATGGACTCGTTAATAATCACTGGGTGGGCACTTCCCTGCAGGAGCTGCCCTTACTCCATCCCCCACTTTCTCTTTGAGGACACTAAACGGCACCTCTACAGCAGTTGAAGGTTGGTTCACAGAAGTTAAAAGACTGAAACACCTTCTTCCCATTCCCAGCGCCTCCCGGGTGGCAGCAGTCGGAGCAGAGTGCCACATTCCTGGGAGGCCACAACACTGCTGCCAGACCAGAGGAATTCCCTTGATTGACTGGAACAACCAATAACGCAGCCAAGGCGTACGACCTTCCTAAGGCTCTGTAACGCTCTAGCCTGATCTTCATGCTTTCCTCTCTTGGCTTTTATGGCCAGGATGCCTTTATGTACTGCTTCCTACATGAAGTAGTCTTCATGTGTTTTCCTTGGGCCTCATCGTACTCATTCCAGTGCTTTCCCCTATGTATCATCCTTCGTCTGTGTTTAGATCCTTTCTTTCATCTCCCACAGAAGGAGTTGCGGTCACTCATTTGCACTGTGGGTCCTCCTTGTGGGGGTTAGCCTATGGACCTGCTAAAACCGCTAGATGCTAGGGAGATCCAAAGGAATGTTGGAGATCTCCACGTGCTCCATTATCTCCCTTTCTAGATCAGATCATCATTAATTACTGGATAGTCACTGCCCTGTAGGAGCTCCCCTCACTCTACGCCTGTGATCTCTTTGAAAATCCTAACAGTATGACATCAGAAGCCTCTTCTCCTTTGTTCACTCCAGGTTCTTTATCCACTACCCTTCTTGCACTCTAAAAAATCATCAGGGGTCACAGACTGCAATCCTTACATTGACAACCCACTAACTAATAGGACTGTCACCAAAATCTACACAAATGATGTGTGCTTCTGAAAGATACTAGAAGACTTTCCCAGGAGGCTGCAGGCACTGAGGACCTTCAGAGATGCTGGGTGTATCAAGAGGTGAGGTCATCCTGAATAGCTGCCCAAGTCAACCCTAGACTGAAATGGCATAAAATTGTTTTTGATGGTGTCAGTCTGCCTCCTTATTTTTGGAAGGCATTCACAGATCAGCTGCTTTCTCAGCTGTTGTCTCCCTGGAGTTGATTGCTTTGTCCTGTAATTTGCTGAATGCTCTGATTCCAGCCCAACCATACCAGCTCCTCCTGGCATCTATCCAGGACCCGGCAGAGTCCGTGGACTTTGGACTGAGCCTGCTGTCACTTCTGATTTAAGATCTCTTGCTCAGCCATTGAGTATTAGTGAGTAAAACCCATGTGAAGCCCATGCCAGTCTTCAATACCGAGATGACAGTCGTGACAGACAGGTGGATCTAGCAAGTGCTAGATGTGACGTCTTTGGCCATATGTTTTCTTTTGACGCAGCAAATCACTGTCATCTGGATTCCCACCTTCCCTTCCACAATGACTGCCTTCTTCGCCTACAAAAATGTACTGCCAGCACCGTCTCCTTCCCTCTGTGCACTAAATTTGGATATTGGCAATCTCTACAATAGCCGCCACGTGGGACGTGGCAGCATACTCACATGGAGACCTGGTGTTTGTCCTTGTGAAGTCTTTCCTTCCTCTTTCACGTGGCTTTGGCACTGGAGCTCGAACAGGTGCTGGTCGTATCCCAGCATTCCACTGGGAGCTCTGGGCCAGGGCTTTTGCCGCTGCTTTGGGGGGCAGGTTCCCGGTTGACTGGTGAGTGGCCCAGCTGGGACGAACTGGTGGTTTTGGAACAGACTCAAGATCTGCAGAAAGTGATAGCTAGGAAGAGAAGGCAGAAAGTATCACATCATCCCAACAGCTTCAGAGGGACCGAAAACATTGGAGTCCACTGAGAACTTTTATAAATTCTATACATTCTATATACATTCTATGTACATTCTAGAAATTATATTCCTAAATTTTATCCCTAAATTATATTCCTAAATGATGCAAACATAATCTGCATTATTTTCATTGAGCTGTGCTCTGGTATGAGTTTACCTTAAGGACGAAAGGACCCAATTAGAAATTGATGCTAGTAAAGCCAAACGCACATTAATTGATTCTCCACATCAATTCATATGTTAATGCACAAATTCTCCCCCGTGCATATGGCTGTGACTGATCCCAGTCTTGCTTGCTGTTTGAAGTCTCGCAGTGTAAAGGATTAAGTTTATTTTAGCATACTGTTCAATGAGCATTTTACTAAACAGTATAAAAATAAGCAAAAAAAACCCAACTTAGCAACACAGTGATTGTTTATTCCTTGAGAAGGATCCCAAATATTCAAAAAGCACAGGTTCTGCAGACAAACAGCTTTGGCTTTTTTTAACTGATACAAATTATTTGGTAAGAATAGTGAACAAACATTAACAAACCCAAACATTTACATAGGAACTCATTAAAAAGCAATATGGGTAGATAGTCTTATGTGAAACTAGTGTCCATAGTAAAATGGTTGTGCAGAAAAGTCAATGCTGTTCCGTAATTCCTGCCCGCTTGTTTCCCCCTTCCATTATTTGAATTGGCAGCAGTGGCAGATATATGGTGCTTCGTGCCTAATTGTCTAGTTAAAAATAAGCAATCCGGCAACTGCCGAATCAACCTAAAGAAAGGCCAGTGATTATACAACTGCCGAAAGTGGTCCAGGATCTTAGCAGTACTTGATGTGTGACAGAGATGGTGTGATAAAAGCAGCTGCAGTTTCTCTGTCCTAGGGAGAAAAGCCCGATATCACAGAAGCAGTAGTAGCTGCAGCACAGATCTGACTATTCCTTGCTTTTCAGCTCCTGTGTTGGTTGGTGGTTCAGTTTTAGAGCTCAAAGGGACAGATAGGCAGAGACTATTAGAGCCAGGCTATGCCTTTAAAATTAGAGTGACATATATAAGCTGAGTTTGAATATGCAAACATTATACTGAGTTATTTTCACTTTCAGGAGTGGTCCCATGAAGCTCAACAGGATTTCTTGTATGAATAAATAAAATTCAAAATAAGGTTTGCAGAATATAGGTGGTATAAATATACACTGGACAGTACCGTGTCTCAGTGCTAAGAGCCCTGGATCTTCATGTGGGCTATACCCACCCAGTACCTAAACGCAATCCATACTTAAAACATCAATTCCCTGTCAATATGTCATAGGAAAATTTATTCCTGACTTCAAATGCTGCAATCTTATTACCTTAGGATATAGGCAGTGGGGCAAGAATGACTGATGCTGTCAAAAAGATGTTATTTAGTAAGTACTAAAAATAAGCCAGTAATTCAAGAACAGCTGTGAGGGTGGAGCAGTCTCAAACAGAAACAAGCAGACAGCCTGAAAGGCAAAACCAGCCCCTAATTGCTGACATTGCAGTCATTTGCAAAGCTGTCAAAAGCATCAATCAAATTTTACCTTCCTAATAAAGTGTCTGGGAATTTTGACATTTGGGCACGAGGCTGCCTATTCTGCTGAGACGCTGCAGAAGACTCCTCACTGGAAGTCCTCAAGGACTTGTGTAAAGGACACTGATGTGGCAGCAGGGATGCTGCGAAGGGACCTGGAGGGCCAGAGCTCAGAAATCACAGCAGGGCAGCGCAGCTCCATGTCGGAGTGAACAGGAGGGATGATAAAGTGGCCCAAAACAGAGATCAGTTTCCATGCCCAGCCCAGTAAAAGCTTGGACAAGTCACCGAACTCGTTGCGTTCTTCACTTTTCTTTATATAAATATAGGGACAGTAGCTGCTGAAGGCAATGTGAGCATCAAGGTGGGATAGACAAGCCATAAAGCCTTGAGCCAGCAAAGTGCTTAAAGAGCTGGTTAACACTGGAACTAAACATATTCTTAGAGTAAAGCATTTCCCTGGATAAAGATCGAGCTGGAGTTCCCTCCCCGCTGTAGAGACATGGGGGTTGCATGCACATTCATAAGAAAGAATGTGGCCCTTCATTCAGAGACCTAATTAACTTAATTTATTGTAATTTACTATTTATTGTAATTTAGCTAATTTACTTTAATTTATTCTAAATTAAGTGTGAGCCTGGTCACATTTTATGCTACTGTTTCCATGATTACTAATAAATTCCAAAACCTCACAGGTTTACTAGGAGAACTGATTCACCACATGCAAATGTGGAGCCAGTGGATGTAATTCCAGGACTCAGGTCATCACCTTAATTATGTGTTTCTTCTATTTTGGTGTGCTGTTGTTCAGCCTCCTGAGCTTGGAGCTCCATATAATAGCCTTTTTCACATCTTCATTGTTGGCTGTAATATACTTTATTCTCACCTACTTTCTGCACTTGGATCATTGATCTATTTAAGAGCTTCATTTTAATTTGACTTGATGTTTGCTTGCTTGGGGCACTTATTCTTTCATAATAGTCTGTTCTTCTTCTAAGGATTTACCAAAAGATTTGAGCATTAAGCCTCTTTATTTGGACTTGATTAAATAAGAGTCTTTTCACAGGTCTTCATTTCAACAAGGTTTCCCAATGCTACCTTAATAATGAATGGAAATTAATTCTGGATTATTCCTACGTTATATATTCGTTACGTATATATTCTTTTTCTGTGCATCGGCCTACCATAACCTAACCTTTATTGTCATGTAGTTTTGTCGTCATTAATGGCCAGCATAACAGCAGGCTAATGCATCAGAGAATAAGAAACACAGCTCCTCTACTGAGATTTGGACGACTCTAAACTCAAGAGAAATGCAAGCCTGTTTTCAATGTAAAGGTCTAGGAAAGAGTGACACGGCAGCACAGGCTACCTCAGATTTTTGACACGAATAGAAGCCAGTGCTAGCAAGATTGCATAGGACAAAGGCATGGAGCTCTGCTCTGGGCTGGTGTCACCAAGGTGTAACCCCATGGCTTTGAGGACGCTTACCCCAGGGTTAGGCTGTCCTAACTCCCTAGGAGGGATTATCCAAGGGAGGATGGTGGACCTGTCAGGCCTTGGCAGCAGGCAGTGGCTTTAAGACTGTTCCCAGGGCTTTTTGTGGTGTGAGAATTCAGTACCCACTAACTCTGCGCGCTCCCTCAGACATCTGTCTGCGAGCATTTTGTGTCAGCTAAATGCTTTCTGGTGACTATTTGCTACAGGAATAATAATAATGTCCCTTTTAAACTGTGAGCAGCCAACAGAAGGTGACAGACGTACATGCTGTACTGCTGCAATTTGTAGGAAAAACTCAGTTCACTGACGTTGTGCAGAAGGGTTTGGACTTCACAGTGGGAGTCAGACTAGGTGCTTGTGCCTTCCTGACTGGAGGTTGCAGGTTAAGTAACTTCAAAGAACACATAACTTTCCTAAAATCTGGGGAAAGAAAATCAAATTCCCCTCTTTTTACCCTGGACTAAGATTCTTTCACTGCTGGACTGACAATAAAACAGCTTTAAATTTGAAACGGGAAGCGGTGGTGGAATGGAACCGTGTAAAGGCGCCCTGATCTACGGGCTACAGAGGAAGCCATTGGAGAATGGAAATTGTAAGGCACGGGCTGAATAACTTTAATTACATTTTCCATTCTTTAACACTGACTGAATCTATTTCCTTGCGAACAGGCTGTATTTGGGTCAGGAGAATGCCTCCCAATCTCGGGAGACAATGCCTCTCTTTTATGTAAACCTTCTTTAGCTCAACTCACATGCGTTCCCTGGCTTTCATCACTTAGGAAACACGCTTCCAGGTCCGCAAAACCCCCCGATACGCTTGTGAGCACGTCCTTCTTCTGGCAGTTATTTGTTGCCATATCTACAAAAGCTTAGACTCATGATGCTTTCTGGAAGCCTGACTTCCCTAGACTCCTTTCATGTGAGGATGCCCTATTTTACCAGAGATGAGCACAATGAATCCTCAGTATTAAGACCTTGGGGCTGCTTGCTCAGGCTCAGCGCAGCGACAGAGAATAAACTAACATCAAACTGCAGCGATCAAAAGTCACGAGCACAGAAATTAAGCTTTGGGAAGAGCTGCAAGTGTCGGAAGAGAATCGATCCAGTGCTTTGTAAAGCATGGAAATTGACTGTCGGGATCCTGTGCAGTAAGCAACGTGAGGGAGGAGCAGATAACAAGGTCACTGTCTACACACAGACAATTGCCGTCCTTTTCCCACCGAAGGCAGATGGACTATGTCTAGGCTGCAGTGAGAGATTGCCCCCGGAGCAGCCAGACGTGGGGTGCTTTGTGTCCTCCTCCTGCCCATGGATCTCCCTGGGGGATAGGCAGCAAACGTGCCTGGCAGCCTATTTCTTGTAGCAGGAGCAAAGCTTCACAGTTAACAAAGTTAAGGAAAAGCTCTGCGCTAAAATGTTCCTGGGTGTACCTGCCGCTGGGCCTCAGTTGATATAATTACAAGCCGGTGATACTTGCCAGTGATTTTGCCTTCGGGAGCTTATTAGATCCATGACCCGCTCTCTTTTTTTTCTCAGCTGCCTGCCGGCTAAGGTCCGGGGTCTCCCCTCCTCCTTTCTTTCTCCTGCAGAGTAGAACAGAACGGTATTAACAAGTGCTATGGAGTTGGTTCCCTGGGGTTGAGAAAAAGAAAATCCCTTATGATATTGCCACCCGAAAAGACATGGTTTAAGATAATACATTTTATCTTGCACCTGGGGCAGACCAAGAGCGCACAATCAGATATCGTGGCTCAGAGGAGGGTGGTAACTTGCTATTTTTTAAGTTATGATAACTTTATAGCACTCAAACGCATGCCCTTAGCTCAAGACTTACTGATTTAAGCTAAATCCACATAACATGTTACATCAGCTGAGGGGAATTCACAGAAAGGCAAGTTTAGCTACAGCAGTTTGAGAGTTTTTAGTGAAGTCCATGTAACTTGTAACATAAATAAGGCTAGGGGACTGCCCCTCCGACAAGTTAGTTATTCATTGGTTTTATAGCCAAATAATTCTTCTTGTATACGCATATGTATACAAATTTATAAATTTATATGCAGCTATTATTAAAGTCAATACAATTAACTGGCAGAACAGGAATATTCCAGACTGTGAAAATTAAGTGAAGTACACTGGAATATGGCCAGTTGTCACATTTTTCCAGTATCGGGAGTAAAATCCATACTACGAGGAAGCTTCTTCAGAACTCGGGCAGGTTCTTAAATGCATTTGCTCTGAAGGTGTTCATTCCCCTTTCACATTCAAATTCTGCAATACAGAATTAGTGAATTTAAAGCAGCAACTATGTGTGCCCTCTGAGGGCGTCTCGCAGCTCCATCAGCAGTGTCTCTGGGCTCTTGGAAGGCATGCTAAAAAGCACAGTATGAATACAAAATCATGAATATAAAGGGAGGAAACAGACTCTAAAGGCAACATTTATCTTATAAAGAAACAGAGCCACACCACATAACACACGCATCCTCAAAACAGCCAACACCAGCACGTATCTGGTATTTGCTTGTCCCAGACCAGCTGCAGATCAAGAACCATAAAGACAAATCAGACATTATTTCATATAGCAAATTGAGGAGAACTGCCGTCTGTTTATAAACACTTCACTAACAGTCAAGTGAGAAAATTCAATCCAAAATATTATTATTATTATGGGGAATGAACTGGTCACCTTGGTGGACTTGGCAGTGTTAGGTTAACAGTTGGACTCAATCATTTTAAAGGTCTTTTCCAACCTAAATGATTCTATGATTCTCTGATCTTTAAATAGAATACAGACCTGGCCTTGTGGTCCTAAATTAAGTTATTAACCTCTACTGCTGTATTCTAGTGTCCATGCTCATGGTGTCAGAGCATCCCCCCGCAGCAGGTTACCACCATGGTCTCACTTCAAGGTCAGGAAGATGTAAGCAGTGAGGATGAGTTTCTCAAGGCTGTAAAGGAACAGGGCATCGGAGCCGAGATGAGGACAGCAGGTCTCTCACTCCCCATGCTGAACTCGGTGTTTCTCACCCCGCTTTCCTCCCTTAAGGAACGTTTTTCATTCCCACAAGCCTAACAGGCGGAGAGTACTGGGCTGGCTATTCAGCAACATGAAAAGCAAGAGACGAGCGTTAGGATTCGGCAGGACAGCGAAACACCATGCCCTTCTCACGCAAGCAAGCCCCTTTTTGTCAGAAACTGGGCCCAGGCTGCTGACAGAACAATTACTGAAAGTAATTATTTTCTCGTTGGGTAAACACTCCAGTACAATATGCAACTGTTTGTAGAGCCGGCCTATGTCCATAAATTATCTAACTGAATTAGTCTGGCTTCCAGAAGCCTGAGCTGGTTGGGGCGGGGGTGAAGGAGCTTGCATTTTGGCTGAGCTGTTGTCATGAGAAGTAGCAGGGCTCTTTCTTGAGGCACAAGGACACAATCTTGGCGGGGGTCCAGCGCTAGGCTAGAATCGGAATTCATTATTCATGATAAAGTGGGAGGCAAATCTTTTGATTTATTGGCAACAAGCAGCACAAACACCAGATGCCTTCCAGCAGAACTGTACATGCATGGACTGAAAGGAACGCCCCTCCTGGTCCTTTTTAGGCAGACCAGAGTCCCAGAGAAAATTTGCTAACTTGGTTCCACACTTTAGATAAAAACCTTTCACTTCACCTTTGCAATATTGCTTTGTACCCAAAGAGACAAATCCATCCTTGCTGGTCTCTGTTTTGTTTGTATATACACAAAAAGCTACCTGGACAATTCAAGCAGAAAACAAACCAGACCTACCAGAAATCATCCTTATGATAAATTGCACACATACAAGCAGCAACACCGAAAGTCACAGCTATAATTCTACCGAGGGATTTTGGTAACCCCTTCCAGGCAATTTGTAATTCAACCCCTGTCGGTATCTCTTCTCTATCGCCTCACCACTCCCTCGACTATGCATCTGATCATTGCTATTCTTAATTTCACCGCTCAGTGACTATGAAGCTTTTCCCACACTCTTCCATCTAAACCAAATAATCTCTCAGTGAACAAATTCAGGGATCTCTGTCCCATCTCCTTCATGCTGCAGTGATGTTTATCACTGAGGCTCTTGGGTGCCATTCAGTTTTTATAGTACAAGTTCATGCCTTTCTGAGCAAGCAGCAAAAAAATCCATCAGTAAAAAACCCAGTCAAGTCTCAATTATCATCCAGATTGCAAATTAACACCATTCCGCCATTTTGGGGGGCACGACCCAGCTGTGGCGCAGTGTTATGGTTCTTCTCCCCATTGGCACGAAGCACCAACGCTGTCCAGGCAAAACCCTCGCCCAGTTGCTCTATAGAAATCTGTTTGTTTGTTTTTCAAAGGTAAATACCCAATTACAGTCTTATAGCCCGAAGTGTATGTTTTGTGTTACCTCTTTTAGGACTCCCTTCGTCTCTGCCCCCCTGCATAACTGAGAAGTGACTGTAGCTTGTTATGCTGCCCACGTTTCACTTTTTTTGGCTAAGCAAGGATAAGTTCTCTGCTAGGAATTCACAGCAGTGTAGTTTTGATACTGCTGTGGAAGGGAGCATGTAGCTAATGACTCCTCTCAAAAGGCCAACAAAGAATCAGATGACAACTCTGCCATTTAAATGACAATATTTCAGCTGCAGTGTGGAGATCCTGTTACGATGAACAGGAGAGTTCTTACCTCTCTTTGAACCAGAAAGCAAGTGTAGAGTGAGGTCCAGCTCAGAGGAGATGTTAGCCAGGTCCAAGAGCTAGGAAAATATTTTTTTTTGTTGTTACCTCTTAAATTCTGCAAAATTTAACCTGACATTAGGCAGATTAACGTTGATTCAAAGAAGTAGCCAGTGACTAGTCTCACACATTGCTTTGATGATGGCGTCAGGTATTCCTTTGATGTAATCTTGTTTATTCACAAAGAATTTTCTACAAGTCCGGTTTTCCTCAGCACAGCAGAACTCAAATGGAAAAAGCGGTTTGTTGGCTCACAGCTTTCCACTCAACCTGCTGGCCTACAAGTGCTCTGTCTGGTCCTTCTCTCTCAGCCATCACTTTGGCTTTCTGCTGCTTTCCTGCAAGTTCTGCTGCATCTTTTCGCACACGCTCGTGACCTCAAGAAAATACTCGTTCCTCTCTATATGCATTCAGACTGCAGCAAACCCCATTTCCTCTCCCAGACTACCTTTGCAAAACCCTGTATTTAGGGAAATCACTCCTATTGTTTTAGGAATCTCATTTTACATAGGTGTCATTGCTTCTGACATTCATTTTACATGAAGAGTGGTTGTTACGCCCTTGAGCTCCAAGAATTCATCTAATCTGAAGAATAACTATACCTAACACAGCCTGGGGGGTCAGCGATTTTTATCTTGGTTCTCTGTTCTACTTTACAACCCTTTACACTGGTCAGGCAGGGTCTGCCTGAGCCTGTAGCCTGCACCGAGGTAGATCATCTTGCATAGCATTCATATGAGACTCCTAGCTCAACCGACTAGACACTGGCAGTTGGCTGCCCTTCCTCAGCTGTCCAAAAAAATGCTTGGCATCGCAGCAGGGCACTCTGACCGCTCTGCCGTTGTGCAACCTACGCCTGCCCAAGCCACCCGTCAGCTGCCGTTGCCACCTCCACCAAAAGCCGGCACTTGAGGAACACTCGAGCGCGGAAGGGGGTCTCTCACCGCTCCCGCTGCCGACACGGAGCCCGGCAAAGCGCTGAAGACCCGATCCCTATAGGCAGCTTTTGCCTAGAGGCAAAAGATGGAGGACGCAATAGAGAGCCTTAGGGGGAGGACTTCTGGGACGGGGCTGCAGAGGGGACGCTGTCAGCAACGTGTCCACAGAAAAGAAGCACCAGAATATCATTATGTGAGTGGGAAGCTGGGTCAGCACCTGAAACGGCACACCTGCGTTGCTGAATAATCATTACAGATGAGACTACACACTAGCAATTACTTTCAGCTTAAGTGATATTAAAGGGAGATCCTTGATAAACAAGTGAATCTCACAGAATTCATTTCTCTCCTTGCAATAATCCTCTATAATTACGGATAAGTGCCAGATTTGCTAGAACATTCGGCATTAAAATATTCTCCATTGCACAAATGGATACAGGCTCAAATCTCACTTAGGAGAAGAAAACAGTCAGTGTGCTTACTGTATCATTAGCAACTCAGAATCATTTGCATCTGGTTGTCAGCTGCATCTACAGCTCACTGCTGGAACAAGCGACTTTTAAACTCTTCAAACAAGGCTTGTCCCACTTTTGACACTGGGTCACGGCCGGCACAAGGGAACCCTAAACCTTGCAGAAACCTTTGGGAGCCACTACGTAGAAACATTTAGCACAGCTGAAAAATAGTATCGGACATCCACTTGCAACTAGAGGCATTCTGTCAAAATATTTAGTTAAAAGCCTCAAAGAACTCTACCCAAAATGGTACTAGAGTTTGGAAACATACCACAGAAAGAGGGTGAGGTGGAAACTGGAAAGCTCTTTGAAGTAGTGCAGTATCCTAGGACTAGGGGACGCGGATTAAAAAATGATTCATAAAAGGCTTTTGCTCAGACACTGGGAACTTTGTGGAACACCCCGGAGGAGTGGTGGGTCCACATTGAGAAAGAGCCTACGCAAGTGCACGACTGCTTAGCCAAATAATCACTGGGCTGGGGTAATTCATGGGTTGATTGTTCCTGTGCACAGGGCTAATCTCAGCTCTATCAGTTATTTACTTAAAGTACAATCTGGATACTTTCATCGTGGCTCAATTGGTTCCCAAGGTTTTTGTTGGCACAGCGAAGAGGAATCTCCTGCTCTCTGCACATTCAGTTGGGTGAGAGGCTGTGCAGTCCTTTTCACAGGGACTCGCACAGGGACTAGGCAACGGTCAAGCTAATCCATTACCTGTTCACCAGGCTCAGATTAATGACAATATTACCAGTCTCACAAGTTACTGCACATCAGCTGAATTAAGGTATCTGCTGTGAGCCTGTGAAAAATGAGAGCTGGTATTAACAGAGACTTAAACGAGAAATGGGCCAACACTGCACACAGGTGACTACCGCAGCTTCCTTGCTATTGCTCCTGCTGATGCTTGTTAATGCACAGGAATTTGACCACAGATCTAAGATTCTGAAAATATCTGATGCCAGATGTGTCAAAGGAAAACATGGGGCAGTCCTAACACAAGTCGATGTGCAAAACTGTACTTCAGGGTGGAAATGCCTTTCTTTTGCCAGTTGCTGACCAGGTAATCCTGACAGCCCAAGAACTGATGGATCTAGGCAGTCTATCCCAGGCAGCATAGCTACAAATACCACTTATTACTTAAATGTTCCATAGTATATACATACTCTTACACCTGCACCCCCATCCAATCATCTAAATATCTTTTCAGCCAGAAGATCCTTGAAGTGATGGAATTATATTTCATTGCAATTAATTCATTCTTCCACTTCTGTGCAAAAAACACAGATTCCTCTCAACCTTGCAGCTTTATTTGAAAACTCTTGAACAAACTCTTGTCCTGATTCTTCCCATTACAGCTGTGTAACATCCCCAGGAGTTACAGCCTATTTTATAGGCAGCCACTAACAAGCTGTGCCCATGCTCTGCACTGAAATGACACAAAGTAGTGCAGCTGCAACTACAACTGGACCAAGATCAATCCAAGAAAAGCCAAAAGAGCAGCAAAGTGGGTTTGCAACCAGGTTGCTGAACTATAAGACTTCCAGGCAGCTTGGAGCACAGGCAGAGTGAGCTTGCAAAGGACACAGACATACTATGCCACAGAAAAAGCAAAAGAGAAGAGATCAAGCTCTTACGCCTGCCTAGCCTGCTCGATGGGATCGTAGTTGTCGAGGTAGTTGAATCGGATGGTATCTGTAGGATGCCTGTCTGATGAACGCCACGGTGGGAGCTCTTTTTTCTCCTTGCTTGTCCTCCTTCCTGGCACGGAAAGTTTTGCCTCTGGGATGTTGCTTCTTACCGGTTGCACATCAATAACTACAAACTCATCTTTTGAAGGAGTCTAATAAGAGAGATTAGAAGAAGAAAATAAATTTTAGCCTATAATGAAAATGAGATTTATTTTGCTTAACTTTAGACGTCTGAGAATTGGGTATTAACTCAAAATTAGTCTCTCCAGGCTCTATTATGGGCAGTGGACAGAAATAGGCACCCTGACAGTGCATGTCATCACCCACGTCCCAGAATCTGTATTAAGATGAGCTGAGCTGCTTTTGAGATGCGTTGGTTTCTCTCTATTGGCTGCAGAGAGAGTCTACAGGGGAGTTCAGTTAAAATTAGAGGGCTGAGTTTTGAATTCAGGGCAGAAGAAACCCACCCTTGCAGCCCCACAAACCAGGCATGGCATCAGTGAATCTCAGGAGAAAGCAATGGCTACTGAGTAATCCTCCACCTCCCCAAAATGGCCCTGCCACCTTTGAAGAAGAGAGAAAGAGAGAACACCAGGGACTATAACAGGCAGAATGGGTGCTTTTTTCCTTTCCACTAGGTAAACTGACTCTGAAGTGTCAGCAGGGGTGATGCTGGGTACCCCACGTCTGCTTATCAGATTGAGGCAAGCTATCATATGCTCTATAAACTAGGGAAAAAGAGAGGGGAACAGCCTTGACCGCTGGAGAGGGAAATTTAGAGGATTACTCCAGAACAGCCTGAAAGGATAGCAGGATGAGACCTTGGTGATTGCTTCTCCTAACCAGTGAGATTTTCACTTCCCCCCTACCAGGGGTGGATGATAGGAAAGTAGAGCGCATGGCAACACATGAGTTTAGATTCTAATTTAAAATTATATATCTTCCATTTTACTAGTGGGAGATTACAGAAGGATAAAGAGGCAAAGGGCTTAGGAACCCAACCAGCCCAGTTTTCCCACTGGCCCCAAACATCTCTAGAGGTGGTAGGTATGTACCTTTGGTCTCGTGACATGCAGCTCTTTCACCATCTCAATGTAATGTTTCTTCCAGATTCCTTGCTCAAAGGGTGTTGGAGAGAAGTTGATGTACCAGCCAAAACGTAGGCATTTCAGCATCCAGAGCTGATCCAGTTCAGACAGGTACTTCCAGTACCAGCTCACCTACGAATGCCCAGTTAGTTGAAAACCCTGGGGTTTCAAGCATCCAAGATTGCAGCTAGAAACTTCTGTGCTGTGGATGTAATTCCCCTGTGTTCTTAAACTAGTACAATTCTTCAGCACTGTTTATGCTCCATTTAAACCTTTCATTAAACCATTTAAACCATTCAAGGTCTTCATGACATGCTCAGTGCCTAAGCGTTAGCTGAGCTCCGGCACAGCATGAAATACTCCAAAAATCACAGGCCATGAGGAAAGATTTCAGCTTGTTTCGAGGAACTTCCTGCACTTCTACTCAATAACCATACAGTAGTTGGAATAAACCCTTTGTTTCCACTGAGAAAACAGCATCAATAAACTCCCCAAGACTGATAGACCCGTTCTGAACATTTTCTTCCTACTCATATTCTGCTATTATACTCCATCACACAGTCACCTTGTGTGCAATGCTTCTTCCAGCTTAAAGACAAACATCATCTATTGGCACTGCCATGCTTATAATAGCAGCTGTCCAATGATGACACAGGTAGCACTGTAAAGACCTTTTTTTCGAAGTAAGTAATTTCCTAACCTGTCTTCTCCCTGCCTGTGAATTAATAGTGTGAGCTGCATCCACATAAAACATGAAATACTGGAGAAAGATACTACAGCAAGCTGTAAACAAGCTGAGATTCTGATATATTTGTAGTATTATATGGAGTACTATGTTAGTGAGGTAATAATGTCACCAATACCTGAACTTATTCATTCAGAACTACTTTGGGCATCACCTCACAGCACTTTATCTCATGCAAACATATTTTTGGAGTCTTAGCCACTGTGCTCAAAAGCACATCTGTAACTTCTCTGCTTCTCCACATCCAACACTTTACCCTCAAGCGTTTTAAAAGATCTGTTTTTCTTAAAGCATCATGTGCAGTTCTTTGCAAGTAGCACAAGCCAATACTTCTCAAAGCAATTAATGATTCTGCACACAGTGCAAGGTACTTTAAAAGAACATGACTTTCAGAAAGTACCAGGCCTCCTTCTTGGGAAGAATCAGTCTTGTAAAGTGCCACATTTTAAATGCCTTAGAGCTCAGCATCTAAAATTACTCTTCACTTTTGTAAATCTTGGCCAATCTGGCTTAATTTAGGATCTGTGGAAGTGTTGCATTTGGTCTCATACAAGCGTCACTAAGCATTTGGCATCAAGCTGCCAAGTCAGAAGACATTCTTGCATTATGAAGAACAGCACTGGTACGTCTTTGCTGAAAAATAGTGCTGTTTCCTTTTTTTTAACTAGCTTGACCTGATTTTCTGAACCTTAGGTGTGCGTTGGTTGGCTTTTTTACCTGTGCACATCGACAGAGGCTCCGTGGGTCCAGGAAGGAAAAGATGTATAAAGAGAGGACTCTGGGAAGCCTTGTGGTAAAATCTAGAGCCTCCGTGGGGACTCGATCCTGTAGCTGCTTGGCACAGAATTTTTGCTGTGATGGGGAGCAGCGTTCCAACAGGTCCACCAGGATCCTCCGCCTCTGACCATCTGTCCACTTGTCAAACTGAAAAAAGGAGTTTCACGTTCTGAGAAACCGGAGATTCAGCTTCCTAAAATAAAGCGCACATTTAAGGCAAGGGAAAGTGCATAAGCAGCAGCTTCTGGTGACTCATTCAGGAGCAAAGCACATAGGAACTGGGAACAAATGGAGAGGCTACATGAAAAGAAACTCTGAAGCCACGTAACATGTGATTTATAATCCTCAAAGGATCCAGGATGGCCTAGTCCAGGACACACTCATGCTCACAAGACTCTTTGCTCCTGGGACCGGCTCTGAGACTTGGCTTTGCTCATGGAGAGGAGGAGACTCGGATCTGTGTTTACAGGATCAGGTCCCAAATTGCAATGAGTTCACTGCTGATTCCTCATCTATCCTGACACTTCTATGGTCCCCACTACCGCAATATTCGAGTGCCTCACAATTTGTAAAGCATTTATTCCCACAATCCCACTGCATACGAGAGAAATCCCCACTACAGAGAAGTGGAGCAAAGAGAAACTAAATCAGCTGCCCATGTCTCACAAGGAAAATCTGCAGCACAGATCCGGCGGCACGGTAACGAAGATTTTTTGCAGCGTTTCTATGCTTATGACAGGTATCTAAAGAGGAGGATTGAAACGGTTGTGGGAAGAAACGAGCCCTTAGGTAACCACACAAGCATTTATCGCTTTGCTATGATGGCAACAACAACGCTGCGTTGAGCGGAGTGGGGCAGAGCTGTGTAAACAGGGTGGGAGCAACGGTGGCGGTGGCTGGTGGTTAACTGGTGTTGATAGCAGAGGATGGAAAGGGCCCCGTCAGCAGGAATCTCCTGGGAGGAGACTGACCTCATCACCACAATCTGTGCAATCTGTCTCAAAACCTGCAAGAGCAGTCCTGGCTGCGAGGGTAGCGCAGAGTGCCAGGAGGGAGGAAATGTCGGAGGACCCGGCGTGGTTAGAGATGGCTTTCTGGAGGCGAAATAGGGATTTCGGAGAAGTCCCGCTTCATCCTGCTTCCTAGCACAGCAAGAGCAGCCTCGACCCAAACTCACCTTCTTTTCAAAGGGAAAACTGAACTGTTTGGGGAATTCCCCTGTTTGGGGAATGTTGCTTTTCCCCGTTTGTTTCTTTCTCACGCATCGGCCATCCCCAAAACACTCGGCTTTCACAGGATTGTTTCCTGAAGCCAGCTTTCCACAGCTGACAACTTGCTCTCCACAGGTCAAATCACAGCACATTCATTTTTGCATTTAACCTCAGGGCATTAGAAGTTCTTACTTAAATGTGACCTCCAAAAATTAAAAATAATATGAAAAAACACGTGTTTCTTTCAATATATTTTTTTATTTATTGTGGGTAAATGGCTTAATGTCCAATGTCCCTTCATTTCCCTTTCACGACAAAACAGACTAGAAACTCAGATTTTTTTTTATTCTCTGCTTCCCCTGCCCCAAAATCTATGGTCAAGTGGAGAACTGGCAGAATAACAGTTTAAAATATACTGTGCAGATGAAACGTAATTGAGAAGTAATTTCTTTCCAGATCATTTGAAAGAAGTCTTTGTTTCTTTCTTTATTTTTACTTCGATGTATTTAATTCCAGTACTGGAGAATAAACTCTAAGAAATAAATAGCTCTTCTCCTTCTTGCAAACACCTCTGCAAGACCTTCAAGAAGGTCAGCATGAAGAAAGGGTGGAATTGGCATTCCTGAGATCCCGGAGAGATGAAAAGCCAAATAGAAAAAAGCTCCCAAATGTCCATGCCTTTTCAGACACAAACAGCGAATTAAGGAATACACCCTTTTCCTCCCATCCCTGTTTTGCATATAACTTTCACCTCTAATGATGTTTAGCAGACTGCTAAGGAAAAACTGAAGCAGGACCTTTGGATTTAGGATTTGGAAACATGTTCCCTGAGAATAAAACCAGACGAAGGTGTACCAGAGGGGAACAGAGGAGGTTCTGCCTGTGCCCTTCTCACCCTCAGCTTGATATAAAAGGCTTTCTCTGTCACATGGGGAAGGGGAAAGCTTCTGCTGCACACACTCCCCATTCATGATCACAGCTACATCCTCTTCTCATTAAAACAAGCCACAATCACCAATTTGCAAAGATAAATTTCTCCTACATAAGTTCCAGAGACAAGGGAGTATACAGCTTACTCTCTTCCACACCAAGAGATTAAGTGAACTAATCAAAGCAAATCTAGCTTCTCTTTAGAAGGCAGAATATTTGCTCCTGTTTAACTCTTCCCATTCCGCCACGGTTTTTGCAATAAAGCAATTCCTTCCAGCATCCTCAGCCCATGCTTACACTGCAAGGGAAACTCCATTTAAATCAGCGCCACACAGTTAGGAGCATGGGAACACACAGCTTCTTCTCCACTGCATTCAGCAGCAGCCAAGTAGTTAAGTAGGCATAATTTGTCTCTTTTCCAGTATTAACAAGCATGTCCCCATCCTACATTTGGCTGCCTTTCTCCACAGTTCCTCCCCTTGCATCTGATTACAGCAACCCAACCAGTTGGACCAGATTCCCCTTTTCAAGGTGCTGCACCTTCTCTAGCCGCAGCTAGGAACACTTTTTCCCTTTTCTGTGCCTTTCCCCGAGCCCTGGCAAACAATGTCTCCCCAGGGACTGTATGACATAAGGCTACACTGGCAGTGCAGAGTGCTCAGTCCCCGCTTCTGCGATCAGTTTACAATTAATCCATGAGTGCACACACACAAATAACACAGCCTGACACTAAGGGGAGAGCCCAGGACCTCAGCGCCAAAGTACAGAGGCTCTGCCGCTTAACCTAAAGAGGCCCCTCTCCGCTGTAAGAGACAGGTTGTTTTACTGACTTGAACTAGCCACTGAAATGGGACATAATCCTCATCTCCAGCCCAGCGTATCGACGTGAGTTCACAGGGTTACAATCACACGCAGGCATCCCTGTGCTCTGCAAACGTAGGACCCAATTCGCTAGTCAACGAGGCTCTTTTGCAGAATGGCTTGCAAGTAGATGGAGATGATTCACCGAGGGAGAAGCAATTTTCCCCTCCCTCCCCAGCCATCTTCTCCCAGTCCTGATAAAGGGATTTGTTGGAGACCTGGGACCTGGGTGAGAAGAGAAGGGATGAAGCAGACAGGCACCTGATATCCATGATACACTAATCTACCCAACCAAACCCTAAACATCCCTGCCACCAAGCAGCAATGTGTCAGCAATTAGCAACTCGCCCCTAAGATCTGTTCGGTTTTGCTTTCGCTACTGTAGTTAAACGACTAAACCTGAAATTTTGCACGAGGAGACTCCTGGGAAGACTGCTGAGGAAGGCAAGCTGGCAGCCTGGTGACAAGAAGCACCCCTGAGCAGGAGCCACGGCTCCTGCACCTTGGCACCTAGCATGGGTCAGCTTCTGGGTAAAGAGGTGTCTAGAGGTGGGGGTCTGCAGTGACTAGGTGTCCTGGTTTCGGCAGGGATAGAGTTAATTTTCTTTCTAGTAGCTGGTACAGTGTTATGGTTTGGGTTCAGTATGAGAAGAATGTTGATAACACACTGATGTTTTCAGTTGGTGCTAAGTAGTGTTTAGACTAAAGTCAAGGATTTTTCAGCTTCTCATGCCCAGCCAGCAAGAAGGCTGGAGGGGCACAAGGCATTGGGAGGGGACACAGCCAGGGCAGCTGACCCAAACTGGCCAAAGGGGTATTCCATACCATGTGACGTCATGCCCAGTATATAAACTGGGGGGAGTTGGCCTGGGGTGGCATGGATCACTGCTCAAGAACTAACTGGGCATCATCAGTCAGTGAGTGGTGAGCCATTGCTTTGTGCATCACTTGTTTTGTATATTCCAACTCTTTTACTATTATTTTCATTTTTAAATTGTTATTATCATCATTATTATTTTCTTCCTTCCTGTCCTATTAAACTGTTTTTATCTCAACCCATGAGTTTTACTTTTTTTCTTTCCCGATTCTCTCCCCCATCCCACTGGATAGGGGAAAGTGAGTGAGCGGCTGCGTGGTGCTTAGTTGCTGGCTGGGGTTAAACCACGACACCAGGGATGGGGTCCAGCTGCCCAAACACCAGTGCCCTGCGTTGAGGGGTAACCTGCAAAGCCTAGAGGTGCCACTCCAAAGGTGACAATTCTCTGCAAGTCCTGCATCATATCTGCCATGGTATCTGCATATGTCCACAGTATCGTGCTCTCACCCTTCAAAACAAGGTGGCTGGATCCAAACCGTGTATTTGGCATGGTTCCTGGCCCAGGCTAATGTCCAAATTGTGTCTGAACAATGTCTAGAAGAGTGCTAGCGACCCAGGCCAAAATCGTGCCAGGGAGCATGCTAACAATTTCATAGTGTGGATGAGCAAGTTCCAGTACCTGGGAACACTCAGATCTGCTGTATGAATTATTAGCACAAGATGTAGCCCACCGGGTGAGCTGAATCACTGTCTGGGCTTCCCTGACATGTCTCCATCTCATTTGGCTGTAATGGAAGCTGAGACACTCAGATCACCTGGAGACACTGAAGTTTAGGTGTCTTAATCTACAAGTTCAACCCCAGCTTCATTGTCAACTGATTAACCTGGGTGTCAGCATGATAGCACTGAGCATTAAGGTAGAGCAAAATGCTTTTATGTTTTTTAAATTAATGGGAGGAATTTTTGGCTTGCAGAACACAGCAGAAAGGGAGGCTGAGAGGCAGAACGTCAAGGCATCTGCCCTGGGTGCAATACAGAATAAAAGCAACTAGAATAAAAAAGAAAAATTAAGAGAGAGATGTTAACCCTTTCACAGTTTAACCATCAGAAGGGTTTCAACTGAAAGACAGCAGCACAATTTCTCTTTTATATGTATCTCGATAGTATTTGGGTAAAGGAGTTGGTGTAAAGAAATTCAATGCAAATGCCTCCAGCAGGATCACAGCCTGCAAATACTCAGGTATGGGAACAGCCATGTAAGACATGCAGGCTGCTGCCACTACACACCACCACTGCTTCCACTCTGTGCAGCAATAATACTTTGTGGAACTGAGCACAATCCGAGACAGCCAAAAAATTGTAGAGGGTCCCATCGTGCATCTTGCATACTGCCCTTTGGGGCTGCCCAGCAGCGCAGAAAACAGAGAAATAAAATCCTTTTGGGTCAGCTAGCTCATTGCTTCTCAACCTGTGTTTTATGGACTACAACAGCCTGGGAGACATCAAAGATGTTCTGTGGCACAGCTGGAAAAAAAATAACTAAATGAAAATGCACATACATAGTCCCTGAATGCATGCAAATAAAATCAGGAAGCATAAAATAAACAATGAGCATCCAAAGTTTAATCTAATCTTTATTTGGCTGTAAAGGAAAACCACTGCGGCAATGCCGCACAAGGCAACCTGTTCTGCTTTCTCAGAAGGCCGGCTGGTCCTTCAGTGTAAAAAGGTTGAGAAACACTGAGCTAGTTCATCTCCTGCCGCAAGGCAGGATCCACTCTACCTAAACCATTCCTGACAAGCGTTTGTCTAACCTGTTCTCAAAAAACTCCAGCATTGGAGATTCCACCACTAACCTGTAGGCAAGCTATTCCGGCAGTGAATTATCTGTAGCATTGGATTTTTCTGGTGTCTGAATTGCGACTCCGTCATTGCAATTCAAGCCCATGATTTGTTGTCCTATCTGATGTGAACGCAGAGATCAGATCATTCTCTTCGTCTTTTTGGACATCTTTTGTGTGTCACTGGAAAGATATTATTAGGTCTTTTCTCCATCTTCCCTACAGTAAAAGGATTGTTTTCATATTTTCTGGACCTGAGACTGTTTTCACATATGACTTGTTCTCAGAAGTATGTCCAATTGATCCTCTGCTTTCTCAAAATGCAGGGACCAGAAGTGGGGATGGCTCTGCCTTTCAGACAGCTGTTTGGGATATTTCCCTTTACTACAATTATAAGACACTGTCAGCTTATATTCAGTTTGTGATCCACCATAATTCCCAGCTATTTTTATGCAGAACTGCTGCATACTTGGCTTTTCTCAGATCTGCAGTTTTTGTAAATGTCATTCTTACATGCAGCACTTTTTACTCGTCCTCATCAAACTGCAGATCATTTCATTCTGATTTCCAATCTCCAAAGTTCATTAAAACCCTTCAAGCCTGGTGTCACCTGCAGATGAGTATATACTTTCCATTCTATCACCCAGATACTACTGAAAATACTTAACAGTTCTGGACTTAGGACAGACTTCAGCCTTCCAGTTTCATAATAAAGCATTTCCAACTACACTGAATACGGGTTCCCAGCCATACAAACCCATCCTTCAGCAGTTTCATCTGGTCCGTACTTCCTGAGAGGGCTTTGAGAAGGTCATGTGAATCAATGTAAAAACTCCTGCCCAGAGCACTGTGATTTCTTGACACAGTTTCTCTCAAACTCAGAGTGCTCTAGGCTTTGCATACCAGATATTATAATGCCACAGGCTTTGAAGGGAGTTAAGAGCAGCTTTTGTGCTTTCTGCACCCATTTCATTGGTATGATGAATGACAGAAGTGCAAGGAGAATTAGCTCTGAAGGAGCATGATGAGAGCTACTGATCTAGTGTCATATGAAGGGTCAGAAATTTAACCTTTCAGAAGATGATTCAGCACTCTTATATGTGTTTGCAGGAAGGTTGTTTCCAGATTTTGGCTCTTTCAGTGGGGGTTCTAATGAAAACATTTTTGCCCTTTTGCCGGTATATCCCATGGGCATTTTAAAACATCCAACAATCTTCAAGAGACAGGTTTTAGGTCTATCATGCTATTCATGACTATCATGCTAAAAGGTGTTTTTTGAACAATAATCATTCAACTATTTTGTTTCCTTGGTGTCCATGAAATTCTTTATTATAAAAATGCATGCATGTCAACAAGTTATGGAAAGCATATTTCTTATAAAGATGAATAATCCTCATCAGTTTAAAATCAAAATACTTGTCTGTAAAGACCAGTTCATATGCAAAAAAATTTCCATGAGTGACCTATTAGGCATAAAGAATAAGTGTCAAATAAAGTTACTGTGCAAATACTCTTTATCAAAGAGTGCTGACAAGGAGCATCATTTCTGTATTTCTGTTTAGCTTGTGTATCATACGTGACCGTGTAACTGGTTCTTTGGTTCCATTTATAAAGATGTGCACAAGGATCAACCATACAGTTACTACTGAGCCACATTAATACATTCAGCTGAATTCACTCATTTATTGCAACAAAGTCCCTGAGTCTGTATTCCTGCTTGCATAGGAGACTGAGCAGATTACGGCTGCTTTCCCAGAATGGCCTTTAAATAGATTTTGCCGTATAAAAGAGAAAGCACAATGCGATATTTAAGGGGTGAGCTTAGGACTAGGGCAAATCTTGTGCCATTGCATGCTCTGCCATCAGCTTCCTGGGTAGGTCAATTAGAGTTGTATTCCTTTCAAGCAGCCAGCTATGTCTCCCTTCATAGGCTATGGAAAGAAACAGACATCTCTAGAGGGCTGATCTTTCATCCTACATTAAGTGAGATTAATTACCCTCTGGAAGTACTGCTTTCTCTCTGTTGACTCTACAAGGAGCCTGTGATGACCAGACCAGCCAGGCTTAAATATTATGTTTCAGACATACACACCCAGCCAGAGAAACCCCATCCCGAATGCCTAACTTGCGGTCATTTGTGGTTGGGGCAGACAAATTCTATCTCATATCTTTCTGTGCCTCATTTTCTCATCTGCAAAACAGGGTGACAGCACTTTCCTTTCTCATGTTGGAGCTGTGAAGATAATGACAGCAAGAAATTGTGAGGTGCTCAATGATTACAGTATTAGGAGCCACATGTGTGCACTTGCTAGATAACATGTCGTTTATTACAGGTTTCAAAGACCTGCTAGCAGGCAATGGTAATACCTAAACATCCAGTATCTTCTTTGAAGTCTTGACAGACTTTTCCCAGGGTTTCTTATCCCATTTCAGATCATTCTGATGATGGAATCTGATTTCCCAAGTTCAGAGCTTACAGAATGTGGGCACTGAGGGAATTTACACCTTTACCTTCCTCATAAGTAGAGCAGTTACAGCTCACTTTCACATCAAGAAAATGAATCCCTTTTTCAAAATAGGATAGGTTTTACATTCGCATTATAGTAATCTCTTGATCAGTTCAGAAATCTAGCTGTATTTGAATATATATTTAAAGAGAAAAGTTTACCCATTTTCCAAGTAGGGCTCTTCTTTCTTCAAATACCTATAAAACAAACACACACAAATAAAACTGAATATTTAAAGGGGATTCCATATGTCCTAAGAGAAATATAGCTTGAAATACAATCTACAAAATATAAACAGAATCACTGAATGGAAGAGTTTGGAAGAAACCTGTGGAGATCTTTTAGCCCAAACTCCCTGCTAGGGTCAACTAAAGCAGGTTGCTCAGGGCTGTGTCCAGACGGGTTTTGAATATCTTCTTGGATGGAGACTCCACAACCTCTGTGGCAACTTGTTACAGTGTGTGACCATCCTCCCAGTAAGAACATTTTTTCTAATGTTTAAATGGAATTTCCTGTATTTCAATTTGTGGCTATTGCCTTGCCTTTTCACTGGATGCCACCAAGAAGAGTGTGGCCCTGTCTTCTTTACTCCCTCCCACCAGATATCTATACACATTGATAATGTCCTCCATGAGCCTCTCTTCTCTAGGCTGAACAACCTCAGATCTCTCAACCCTTCCCTATACATCAGGTTCTCCAATTCCTTAATAATTTTTGCAGCCCTATGCTGGCTTTGTTCCAGTAAGTCCATGTCTGTCTTGTACTGGGGAGCCCAGAAACAGACACAGCATTCCCGATCTGTCCTCACCGGTGCTGAGTAGAGGGGAAGGATCACCTCCCTTGACCTGCCACCTACACTCTTCCTAATGTAGCCCAGGATGATGGTGGCTGCCTTCGCTGGCTCATGGTCAACTTGGTATACACCAGGACCCCCAGGTCATTCTTTCCTATGCTGCTTTCCAGACAGTCAGTCCATTTCTCCAGCCTGTCAAGGTCCCTCTTAATCACTGGAACAACCTGCTCAGGGACATTGTAGGGTCCCCATTGCTTGAGGTTTTCAAGACGCAATTGGACGGGAGGCTAGATAATCTCATCTAGCCTCCCTTTCCCACGAAAGCCTGGACCATATGATCTTTTCAGGTCCCTTCCAACCTGGGCTGTTCTATGATTCTATGATTTATGAGAGCACAAACACCTGGGCTATCAACTACTCCTCCCAATTCTGTATCGCCTACAAACTTGCTGAGGGTGCACTCTGCCCCATCATCCAAGTTGTTAATGAAGATTTAAAATGATCCTAGCCCCAGTGTCGACTCCTGGCGTACTCCACTAGTGACTGGCCTCCAGCTGAACTTCATGCTGCTGATCACAATCCTTTGAGGCCAGTAAGTCAGTCAGTTTTCAATCCACCTCACTCTCCATTTGTACTTCCTCAGCTTGTCTATGAGGATGTTATGGAAGAGACTATTGAAAGCCTTACTAAAGTCTGAAAATCAATCAGTTGTCCTGGACCTCTGTTCTCTCCAGGACCACATCCCATGTGATTCTTCCACATAGATCCCTGAAGAGGTCAAAGTCTGCTCTCCTGAAGTCGAGGGTTGTGATCCTGCTATTTGTCTTGCTCTTTCCTCTCAGTATCCTGAACTCCATCATCTCCTGTTCACTGCTGCCAGCATTGCCCCTGACCTTCACATCCCCAACCAGTCCTTCCCTCTTTGTAAGTATGAGGTCCAGCAGAACATCTTCCCTTGTTGGTTCTTTGATGACCTGTGTCAGGAAGTTATATCATCAATGCACTCCTGAAACCGCCTGGATTGCATGTTGCCCTGCTGTGTTGCCCTTCCAGCAGATATTGGGGTGGTTAAAGTTCCCCGTGAGGACCAAGGCATGTGAACATGAGGCTTCTTTCAGTTGTCTGAGGAAGGCCTCATCTGCTTCTTCCTGATCTTCTTCAACTCTACAGGCTGGTTCCTGTGGAAGGTTCCTTTCACTGAATAAGACTCCCTAAAGTTCAAGGGCTATGTGTGCACAACTTTGACAGCTCTGCAGACTTGCTGCAATGTGCTGCCTCTCATCTCCAGCTCCCTTCTTTGTAGCTGCTGCACACACGATGTGCCAACATAGCACTCTGCTCTCTTGGGCATACAGTGATGTGTGGTGCGTCACGTGCTTTGGTGAGACCAGAGGCTGGGCTTCCCACCTCTTTATTTTAGAAATTTCAGTTCTCCTGAGTTGGAGACATTGGGTGCCTGAAATGTCCTGGAATGGATACTGGATACAACATTGGTAGCTATCACACAGTGCTGGTGATAGCTTCAATCTTAACACAGCCAGACCATTAGGAGTAAGATAGTAAGACCAGTCTTCGTTCCCTGGCCAGTTTACAGTGACAACTAATCATAGAATCATAGAATGGTTTGGGTTGGAAGGGACCTTAAAGATCATCTAGTTCCAACCGCCCCCGCCACGGGCAGGGACACCTTCCACTAGACCAGGTTGCTCAAAGCCCTGTCCAACCTGGCCTTGAACACTTCCAGGGATGGGGCATCCACAATCTCTCCGGGCAACCTGTGTCAGTGCCTCATCACCCTCACAGTGAAGAACTTCTTCCTTACATCTGATCTAAATCTACCCTCTTTCAGATTAAAGCCATTACCCCTTGTCCTGTCACTACATGCCCTTGTAGAAGTCCCTCTCTGGCTTTCCTGTAGGCCCCCTTTAGGTACTGGAAGGCCACTATAAGGTCTGCCTGGAGCCTTCTCCGGGCTGAACAACACCAACTTTTTCAGCCTGTCTTCATAGGATAGGTGCTCCAGCCCTCTGATCATCTTCGTGGCCCTCTGGACTCACTCCAACAGGTCCATGTCCTAACAAGAAGGATGATCGGTATCAAAATACAGCAGAGGATTTATGATGTTCACCATTATCCATAGGGAGCTAGACCTGAAAGCACTAGCATGTAGCTTCCCACTACCACAAAACTGCCTTCTGTACTGAGGATTGTGACCTGGGAAGTCAGGAAATGCTGTAGATGATTCTTCCAGAAGACAGATCAAAGAGGAAAAAGCCCAGCTTATAACTGCACATAAAACCAGCTATTAACCACAACTAGGAAAACATACTTGATCATTATAAACTCCAAACATGTTACTGCTATGACAGTCTGCAAAGGTTCCTGCAGAGAAAGACATTATCAGTGCTGATGTCTGGTACAGCAGTTGACAGCATTAGCTCTGTCTCTCTCAGCAGGAGTGTCTCTTGCGAGGGGTGAAAAATGACATTTCTTTTATTTGTATGTTGACAGTTATTATTTGCTTTATTTGCATGTGGGACACTTGGCAAAGTAAGAAAAAAAACCCTAACAAGCTGAACTTGGAAGAGGATTTGCCACAAGCAAGTGATGAATAGTCAAAGATCTAAGTTTGGGGTTGGATAATTCAAGTGAAGCAGGGAGCTATTTATATAACTGAAAGCAATGTTAATGGTCTTTGATCAAAGAAAGACACGTACTTGCTTTCAGCAATCTTGGAGATACATCTGAGCCAACTCTGACAGAGAGTTCTGCCTACTCCAGGCACTTGGAAGCATTAATTAGCAACAGAATGGCCCAAAATAGGTGTAATCATCCACTGCCTTAATCAAGCCCATGTTTACTGTCCTCTCCTCCAAGGCCTTAGAGTTATACCTATAGTGTGCCTAAGGTGGCTGGCTTTGGACACAGCCTGAGGCCGAGGTTGCTCCTGAGATCTGCCATCTCACATCCATGTCTTCAGGTGGTTTTAAATAAGCTGAAGTTCAAGGCTGTTTGGCAAATCCCTCCACACTTTGCTGCAAATGCCACTGGGGACTCTTCTACCCAACACCTGAATTACTGCCCAGCAGAGGGCAAATCATCTCCCAACTTCCAGTCCCTCCTTAAAGGCAGCACAGCCCTGTACTCAGCAGGACTGATGCTGAAGTCTGTCCAGTTTTGCTGCGGGCGAGGAGGCTATCCCGTCTCCTACCCTTACTTCATCCCTAACTGTAGCACAACCTTGGCATATCTAAGACTCCACCTCTGGTTTTCTGACCATGAATGCTGCATAATTTGAGGTTTCCTAATTCTGGCTTCTTGACTTTGGTCTGTCCCTGATGGTGATCCTGGCTTTAAAACAACCATGACTGCTCATGTCCCAGTAGTAACACCCTGGATAGTCTTTTCTGTTCTAACAGCTGTTGTAAAGGCAGAAAACCATAGATGGAGGCAGCAGGAGTCAGGATCTACAACAAGCAGGAGAGAGCTGGGTCCTACCAACAATGCAGACATCTGTACTCCTGAGCATGTTTGAAAATCCAGGGAAATCTACAGGAACTACTAATGGAGTACCCCCAGGATTACCCAAAATTAGACAGGTAGCGAATTTATGCTACTAACTGTTCTTGGGTCTGCTCCTAACAATGGTTTAGTTGGAGGTTAAATGCTTCTGCCCTGGATCAGCTCTGAATTCCCACCACTCCTGCCCCTCATTGCCTACTCTACTAACAAGTACATTTTTTATGCATCTGTTCTCCTTACGCTTTCACCTTCTCACTGTTTTTCACATACACTCTATCTATAAATTCTTTTCTCTCTTCATGCTTTCTCTTAACTCGAGTGAAGAAATGAGCAGAGATATGATTGTATGAAAATGGCACCTTGTCACTGACTAGCTCCCTATATATATCAATTGGACTATCTCCTGATTTCAGCTGCCAGCAATATTTTTGTTGCAACTATTTTTTTTTTCTGCTAACACTGCAGAGCAGTATAGTGATATACGAAAAGGAGTTTCAGGCAGGTCAATGCTTTAAAACCTGGATCAGAAACAAGCAAACACTTTTTATCATGAATTTCATCACTGAGCACAGGTCTGGGAGCTTATGGTATGTTCTTTCCTACCTGGAACATCTTTAAGCGTTGGAGTATACAAAAATCCAATATGAGCTCCTAAAAGTTTTGCTGCAGCCCAATGCAACATGAGACTGCCTAAGGAGCAGAGGAGTAAGAAGGTGGGAAAGGGTGGTTTTACCCACATACTTATTTCTAATTAGATCATACTTTATTGCATAGTGATGTGCATCTGTAAAAATATGTTTTAAAGGGTGTAGGAAACAGACATTAAAATGATTCAAAGGCTGGAGAATATGCCAGATTGAAAGGACTTCAAAGAGCTCAATCTGTTTAGTTTATCAAAAAAAGTTCAAGTGTTGGCTTGAAGCAGGGTAAAAGTCCTTCCACAAGGAAAAAGTACTGGTTACAGAAGAGTTTAATAAGCTAGTAGGGGAAGATTTAAACGATGGAAGCTAATGCTAGAGGTATTCAGACAGGAGACAAGGTTTCATCTTTTCATGGTATAGGGGATTAATCATGTGAAAAATTATTAGGGAAGTGATGAAATTCTCATTTCATAAGGAATGAAGGTCCTTAACTCCAAAGGAAGTCTGGATATCTTCGTGGAAGATGTATTTTAGCCAAATTCTAGTTAGTGAGCTCAAGACTGGGAGAACTGTGTGAAACAAAAGGGCTCAAGAAATCCAGGAAGCCAGCCTACATGATGTAATGGGCCTCTCTGGATTAAATTCTATGAATCATCAACAGAAATTTAAACTGAATTCTGAGGGAGGAATAAGCTTCTGGTGATACATGAGCCAAAAAAACCTCAGTTATGTTAGCAGTTCCCAGATATAGTATACAGAGTGGGAGGTTAGGAAATGCATCTCGTTATTTATAAATTGAGTGCATCATTTCAGTTTCCAAAATACCAAGCTAGGCTCATCACTGCCAGGCTTCGCAGAGAAGTGAGAGCATGGGTACTAAGGTCTCTCCTACGAGCTGAGGTGGAGCACTCTGGCCACTCAGAAACTTACGCTGACACTCAGTTTGCTCTGGGGTTAACTGAAGTCTTCTGGTGCAGAAAAAGAATTATTTGGTAACTTTCACTAATAAATGAATACACATTTTTTGTTTAAAAACAACTGATTTGGCAAAATAACAGTACTTGAACTAAATACTTGCATGCTTTAAACAATGTACATTAGAACTTTCCATTTTTACCTAACAATTTTTATATATATGTATACATAATAAAGACTGTATGTGTGTTTGATATATGCATACTTCTAATAGTAAACACAATTTTTAAGTTTTTATTCCATTACTCATGACCTACACAGGCAAAAACATAAGTTAAATTTTTCTAGGACTTGAGAATTTGTGAAGTGAACCTGAGAATTTGTCTTGGGATTTGAGAATATTCAAAACTGACTGGACAAGATCCTGAGCAAATGCTCCAGCTGACTTTGCCTTCAGAGTTTGGACTAGATGATCTCCGTAAGTCCCTTCTAATCTCAACAATTCTGTGATTCTATGAATTTCACCCATTTGCATGGAACTTGCCTTGTCATTCATGAGTTGATGGTTCAGTGGAGTCCATGTGCTCATCTTGGTCTGTAGCTTGGGGCCATCCATGTTTCTAGGAGGTGCAAATGCCATAGATACAGGAGATGGTGGGTCCTCTGACGGCTCGGTCAGCACGGCTGGCTACAACAATTGAACAGAACAAAGACCAACATTATCTCTGTGCTACTCCATTACAGTATGTTAGTGAAAAGCAAATAATTTTCAGAAGGAATCCAACGATTTCATAGCATAGCAATGATACAAGTAAAATTATTTGGAAGTCAGTTAGAGTAAGGCCTTTTATTTTATGTACCCACAGTAACCATGATAGTAAAGGCCAGATTTCCTGCCACTAACATCATATAAATAATTAAGAGTTAAGCAGTTCTTCCCCATCACAAATGTTATTGAATATGCCTTTGATTTTTGCTGCATGAATGATCACAAGAGGATATATGCAGCAAGCTAGAAAATACACAAAATTTCTCTTTCCAGTTGTTGGCACTGACAGTTGGAGATAACTTGGGCATCTACTTAAGTGACACTAGCTAGGTTTTTACTGATTTTGGTGGGCATAGAATCATAGAATTGTTTAGGTTGGAAAAGACCTTTAAGATCATCAAGTCCAACCGTTAACCTAGCACTGCCAAGTCCACCACTAAACCATGTCCCTGAGCACCACATCTACACGTCTTTTAAATGCCCCCAGGGATGGTGACTCCACCACTTCCCTGGGCAGCCTGTTCCAGTGCTTGATAACCTTTTCCATGAAGACATTCTTCCTAATATCCAATCTAAACCTCCCCTGGCACAACTTGAGGCTGTTTCCTCTTGTCCTATCACTTGTTACTTGGGAAAAAAGACTGACCCCCACCTGGCTACAACCTCCTTTCAGGTAGTTGTAGAGAGCGATAAGGTCTCCCCTCAGCCTCCTTTTCTCTGGGTTAACAACCCCAGTTGCCTCAGCCGCTCCTCCTAAGACTTGTGCTTTAGACCCTTCACCAGCTTTGTTGCTCTTCATTGGACACGCTCCAGCACCTCAACATCTTTCTTGTATTGAGGGGCCCAAAACTGAACACAGTATTCGAGGTGTGGCCTCACCAGTGCCAAGTTCAGGGGAACGATCCCTTCCTTAGTCCTGCTGGCCACACAATTTCTGATACAAGCCAGGATGCTCTTGGCCTTCTTGGCCACCTGGGCACGCTGCTGGCTCATATTTAGCCGGCTGTCAACCAGCACCCCAAGGTCCTTTTCTGCCGCAGAGCTTTCCAGCCACTCTTCCCCAAGCCTGTAGCGTTGCGTGGGGTTGTTGGGACCCAAGTGCAGGACCTGGTACTCAGCCTTGTTGAACCTCATAGAAATGGCCTCGTCCCATCGATCCATCCTGTCCAGATCCCTCTGTAGAGACTTCCCACCCTCAAGCAGATCAACACTCCTGCTCAACTTGGTGTCATCTGCAAACTTACTTACTGAGGGTGCACTCGATCCCCTCGTCCAGATCATTAGTAAAGATATTAAACAGAACTGGCGCCAATACTGAGCCCTGGGGAACACCACTTGTGACCAGCTGCCAACTGGAGTTAACTCCATTCACCACAGCTCTTGGCCATCCAGCCAGTTTTTTATCCAGCGAAGAGTACACCCGTCCAAGCCATGAGCAGCCAGTTTCTCCAGAATGCTGTGGGAAACGGTGTCAAAGGCTTTACTAAAGTCCAGCTAGACAACATCCACAGCCTTTCCCTCATCCACTAAGCGGGTCACCTTGTCATAGAAGGAGATCAGGTTAGTCAAGCAGGACCTGCCTTTCATAAACCCATGCTGACTGGGCCTGATCACCTGGCTGTCCTGTATGTGTTGTGTGATGGTACTCAAGATGATCTGCTCCATAACCTTCCCTGGCACTGAGGTCAGACTGACAGGCCTGTAGTTCCCCGGGTCTTCCTTCCAGCCCTTCTTGTAGACGGGCATCACATTTGCTAATGTCCAGTCAACTGGGACCTCCCCAGTTAGCCAGGACTGCTGATAAATGATTGAAAGTGGCTTGGTGAGCACTTCTGCCAGCTCTCTCAGTACCCTTGGGTGGATCCCATCCGGCCCCAAAGACTTGTGTGTGTCTAAGTGGTGTAGCAGGTCACTAACCATTTCCCCTTGGATTATGGGGGCTTCATTCTGCTCCCTCTTCCTGTCTTCCAGCTCAGGGGCTGGGTACCCCGAGAATGACTGGTCTTACTATTAAAGACTGGGGAAAAGAAGCCATTAAGTACCTCAGCCTTTTCCTCATCCTTTGCCATTATGCTTCCCCCCGTATCCAATAAAGGATAGAGAGTCTCCTTAGCCCTCCTTTTGTTGCTAATGTATTTAAAGAAACATTTTTTATTGTCTTGTATGGCAGTAGCCAGATTAAGTTCTAGCTGGGCTTTGGCCCTTGTAATTTTCTCCCTGTATAACCTCACGACATCCTCCTAGTCCTCCTGAGTTGCTTTCCCCTTCTTCCAAAGGTCATAAACTCTCCTTTTTTTCCTAATAATGCCAAGTCTCAAAGGGCCAATTTGTTTCTGTAACACTTAACTGAAAGAATGAAATCCAGAATGGTTCAGAATTGACTGAAATCTCTTAAGGTCCTGTGTTCAGGCAGATTGGTTTTGACAGTTTGGACTGACTGTGCTGCTCTTTTAAACAAAAATTTCTACATGAAGTAAATCAGACATTTAACAAAATTTTCCCTTCCCTTTTGTGACACCAAGTAACTGAACTTTGTTCAGACAAAGTAATTTCTTCATAAATTCTTGCCCAAATATAGGAAAAGCTTTTTTCCTTCATCTTCTGTCCTGCAGCTGTATTCAGCAGGATAATGTCATTGCTCACCTCAGGCATCCAATTTCCAGACTGGAGCCTTAAGCTGCAGCAGCCTGAAAACCAAGTAATTTCTTTACCACATTAAAAAATATCTCAGTTCCCTGCATACAGTTATTAGGCAATTTTTCTGTAAACACTTCAGATCGCTTTAAAGCTTCACAGAGGCAAGGTGAATAATAGGACTTCTGGAACAAAAGAAAAGGCAAATCCACTAAGTAACTCCAATATTGTGCTGCCAGCCTACCCCGAACCCAAGCGCCTCAAAACCCACCCAGCAAAAGGACCTTTCTAGCTAATAGAGCTCTGAGGCTCACAAGACACATCTTCATGAAAGCCCAGTCCCCCATTCCTCACCCAGACAAAATTCTTGTCTATACCAATGAAATATTAATCTTCAAAACCCACTGCAGGATCTGTCTGGGCACATCACCTTTTTGATTAGTTTTACCTCCCTTTCTTTCCTAAGTTATTATAGAATCAAAGAAATATAAAGAAAAAAAATGAAAAATCTGTTACATCTTTCTCTCTGCATCTGGTGATGTAATATGGACCGTGGTTAGGAAATAAGTTCATTAAAAGAGTCTGAGTTCTTTCTCTTTCTTTTTTTTTTTTTTGCTAGAGATCCTTAAATAACTTATTGTCTGCACACTGCAATTTTAACTTCCCACAGAGAAGCCACTGAAAGCTAAAAGACTTACTTACTAAGGTTTCAAAGCCTCATATTCTGTAGTTGGCCAATGTTAGAGGCTTCTTGTGCAACTGAGTAGGTGCATTTGGGATATGCATTACGATGGGATCACTTACTGGGTTGTTTTTGTTTTGGTTTGGTTTTCTGCAAGGCCCCTGCCCTTTTCAATGCACAGAAATACAACATTACAAGCTAGAGAAACAGCTCCACTGCCAAAAAAACAGGTTCAGGCAACCATGTCCTGTTTTTCAGGGACAACCTTCTACATTAGTCACAAAAACATCAGTTGTCACTGCAGCACACTCCCAACCCTGGATTCATGTTCCAGTTTCCCTACGCAGACATGCTTTCTTGGTGCTGGAGCAGCTGCGTTCACAAAGCGTCTCTGTGAACTGGCACGTTAGCAGCTTGCAGCCCAAAGAGACAGTCTTGCCTCTGGACTCTTGTACGCCCTCCGTGCCAAAAATGTGGCTCGGAACACACCTGGCAGAAGTCATGTTCCCAGCTGCACACGCCATAAAACGGCCTGAATTGCACTTCATGTTTGAGCACAATGTGTAAACGGGGCTGCAAAGGCAGGTACATTCAGGTAAACAGGTGAGCATAGCCAAACATTTTAACTTTGTAGATGATGTGCCAGCTCGCCATCCCTCCCTCGCTACCCCTTTGCTAGCACAGTCACACAACCACCGTCTGCTCTGCTCCTTATTGCCCCAGCTACGCTCAGAATAGTGATGAGGGGAGGGAGGTAACCCCAAGTCCAACCTCAGCGGCTTGTGTTTACAGGGTGAATTCTTTGGTGAAGTCAGGACTGTGCAGTGTCACTTTAGAGCACATGTTTTACTGGGGTTCCTTAAAGGCACGCTGTACATGCTGGGACTCAGTGCGCTTACTTATTAGGTGGCCTTGAACTTCATGGGATGCATCAGAGGAACCAGCAGTGTTAGAAAATCTAGAAGCACCTTACCTGTAACACGCAGCTAGCCTAAAAATTGGACTGCAAGTTCTTTATAGGCCTTCTAAGAAGAGACTTGGTTTACCAACTACAATTTAGCTACCTGTTCCCCAAAGCAAAACCTGGGCTTCTTGTCTTCACCTTGAACTCCCTATCCCTGGCAGGATTAACAGCTAACCTGGCTTCTTCAAGAGCCTAGAGTAACTCTGATCAGAGTTAATCTGTGACATGATACTGAGGTGGCTGCAGGAGCTTGCTCAGGATGCATTAAAAAGCAGCTGGTGTACTGTGCAGACCAGCGATTGTCAAGCTGTTTAGCCAGGGCCCTGCTTTTCTTCTGCAATAGTCGTTATCTTTGGACTGGCTGCCCAAAATAACATTCCAGAGATTGCTCCAGCTTGTTCTTCACATATCCTGGGATGAAATTCATAAGGCTCAGCTGATCTGAAAACATTCAACCAGCAAGAGACGGGAGATGAGGTTAACAAGAAATTAAGCTTTAAATATATATAAGGAAAATGTTGGTTTACTACCCAAAGAAGAAAAGCTATTGATACATGATGCTAAAAAAATTATCTATTATCCTTGTTCTAGGAAAAATAAAAAAGCAATGTAGGAGCAGGTGGCAGGCATAGTAAATACCAGTGCAAAAGAGATTTGGGGGAAAGACCAAGTTTTGTGAGTACATACAGTGTTTTCAAGCTGGTTGTGTTTGATTAACTTCACACCAAGGTGGTCAGAGATCTCCAGGTTTCAAAGCAGTTACCTTACACAGTTTGCAGAGAGCAGGTGAGCCTGGCAGAGTGCAAATATTAAAAAAGAACAAAACTGCCTGGGTTACTACAGCCAGAGAGTACCTAGGAATGGTTCACAGTTCAAATGAAAGGATATACTGAGTGGGGATCCAAGAGATTTGTGCTTTTTGAGATATATGAAGAAGACACACATTAATTTCACAGGGCAGAAAAGACAAATGGTGTTGTCTAACAGTGAGACAATTTTAAGACTGATCGAAATCCTACTGAAGCCCATGGAAATACTTTCACTGATTTCAGTACAAGTTGGGTCAAGCCCTTGGTTTAAAACAATGTGATTGCATTTAAGAAAGATTAACAATACATAATGATCATATCATATTAACTAAGGGCATTGGAATAATTTCTTTTAGCTGGGTTAATCTCTGCTTAACCCTCTGGAATGGCATTCCAGAGGTTTGTGCAAACCATACTCAAAACAAGTCCTTCAGAAGCAGACCCGCTTTATTAATGTTTTTGACCACATCTCTATAGCAGTAAGCCTTTGTGGTTCAACAGAACCTGGTGCACTCAGAGGTTTAAGGATGCATTTTGCAGAGAAAGAGCCTAATCACATTAATCCATGTGACGACAATGGCACAGTCAAGGAGTTCAGTTGTGAATAAACAGAATTTAACTGAATCAATCTCAAGCTCAGACAGGAAAGTAATTTTTATAGTAAATTATTATATTGACAATAAACAGTGCGATGATTGATGCTATGGAAGAAATGCTTTAAACAGTAGGAAGAGAAAAACAATCTAGAATGTAGGCCAAACTATAAGGCATTCAAAATAGAAAAAATCAAGGGGATAGCTCTGGGTGGAAAAGATAATGTGGAACAGATCCTCCTATGTAGGGGGACACCTAGAAAGATGGCAAGAGGAGAAGGGCAGGAGGCTAAGTGCACGTTTGCAATGATTTACAACAGGGAGGCCAATACTGCACTCCTCCTTTCCCTCTAGCTAGCCCTTAACCCACAAGCTGCAAAGCACTGATATCATCCAGCCTTCCACATTTGTCACCTGCACTTTGCATAGTGATGCCCTGTCCTCAGTTAACATGTCCACTCTGACTGCATGATATCGCCAGAGTTCCCCACTACCACATCAGTCTTCTCACAGTTGTCCCCAGTCCCGTGGAAGACTCTGTGACCCTGACACAGATGTTTTCCCAGCTGGCTTCGAGGATCTCTGTGGTACCAATGCTGCAGCATCAATACACCCCAGAGCATGGCATCGCCACGGTACTGGTAAACCCAAACACCTGCAGCACCTTGTGCCACTGATATTTCTGCCTCTCCCCAGCACTGTCACCTCTGAGCACCCTACACTGCATGAGACCAACACCCTTACCCCTGCCAGGGTGTGCTAGAAATATCCCTGTGCACAAGAACACAAGGTTTGAGTACCCCTATGACCCACCTTACCCGAGGCAGTGAATAACTAACTCTGTGTTCCTCACTGCTCCATGATGCCCACCAAGGCATCGGTACCTCCATATACCATCCCAGAGGTGATACTCTCCACTGACCCACAGACCTCAGATCCCTTGTGGTCCTCCATACCATTGCCCTCTATCAATGCCCTTGCTATGCTGCTTTAACTTCCATACCCATTCTCTTCATAACCATGGCTCAAAGCTGCGTCAGATGAGGTTCCAACTAGATATCAGGAAGCATTTCTTTACCAAGAGGGTGGTCAAACACTGGAACAGGCTTCCTAGACAGGTGATCGATGACCCATGCCTGTCAGTGTTTAAGAGGCGTTTGGACAATGCCCTTAATAACATGCTTTAACTTTTGGTCAGGTCAGAAGTGGTCAGGCAGTTGGACTAGATGATCGTTCTAGGTCCCTTCCAGCTGGAACTACCCTACACTATCCTACCCTATCCCTTTTATCCCACAGCGTTACTCAGCTCCAAAGGACTGGTACTCTCTTTGGTCTCCAATAAGCCCAGTAATCTCCCCTCCCTGATCGTGTCAATACCTGACTGCTCTCCTCTGTGTCCTTGCTACAGATGTTCTCCAGGATCTGCTCCGAGCCCAGAAGCGCTGACTCCCACTCCTGCTCCACATCAGTCTCCTTGCGTCCTGCAGGGCCAACGTCCTCCCAGGAGCTGTCACAGCACTGTATAGTCCCAATGACATTACACCCAGGGGAACTATCAGTATTGATCCCTAACACCTTTTCTCCCCTAAATAAGACAACAGCAAGGTCCCTTTTATCCCTAGAGAATAAAGCATTTCCCTTTCTACCTCAAGCCTCACTGGATTTATATTCTGTTATGCAGTTGGATGATCCATGATGTTCTTACCTCAAAGTCCACCAGAACTTCCCTAGTCCTGCAGCACGTAGAGTTACACTGCCCAGCGTCCCCATGTCCCGTGATGCCCCGATAGCTTTCCCCACCCCACTTTAAAAGGCGGTCGCAAACCCCAGCTGCTCAGTACTTGTGTCCGTAGACACCAGTGCTTTTTCTACCCATTTACCGAGTTCGTACTCTTTGCGTGATGCCTTTATGCCCCGTCCCTTTGAGCGTTAATATTTCTAAGTACCCCTTCCACTCACACGCTGAAATCTCTCCTGGGACCCAAAGGCAGCAGCAATCCCCTCGGGCCCCACGCCTGACGGTGCTGGCAGACGGGCAGACCCCAGGCCCTTTGAGCCTCAGTGTCCCCCACTGTAGCAGTTATACCTCCATCGGAGGCGCGTCGGAGACCCCCTTCCCTCACAGCATGGGCCGTGCTGGGGTCTGCCATCTTCCCGTCGGACTCCCTCCCTGCCTCCTATTGCATCTCTTATCCCCTCCGCGCACCCCGTGGGGTTCGTACTCCCCTCTCTTTCCACCGTCCCACCGTGTCCCGCCGCATTTGTAACCCCCTCCCCACGCCACACCGCCTTTGTCCCCCCCCCAAATGTCCCACCCACGGCGTCTAGTCCCCCCCGTGCCCCGCTGCAGTTGCACCCCCGCGGCTACCCCACGCTCTGCCACAGTGATCCGCTCACCCCGTGTCCCCTCAGACCTCGGTCACCCCCCCCCCAGCCTCGGGACCCCCGCGGCCCCCCAGCACCGGGCCGGGCCGTCCCTCACCTGCCTCCTCCCCGCCCGCGGGCGGCGCGGCCTACTCCTCCCGCAAGGCCGCTTCACGTCGCTATGGCAACCGCTTCCCGCGCCCCCACCCGCGGGAGGCCGCCAGCCAATCAGCTCCTACCAGCAGGGTTGGGGAAGGGGGGGCCGGCAAGGCAAAACGGCCGGAGGTTCCGATCCTACCTAGCAACCTGTTCTGATTGGCTCGTTCGCTTCGGGAGGGAGAGGGGCGGGGCGCGGCAGGGCGTGACGGCGCGAGGGGGCGGGGCGGAGGCGCGGGGCGGGGCGGGCGCTGCGGCGGGGTCGGGCGCGAGGAGGCGCGGCCGCTGCCTCCGCCGCCACCTGAGGGGAAGACGCGGGGCCGCGGCGGCGGCGGGACCCCGCGCTGAGGTAACGGCGGTGGACCGGGGACCTGGGCCCCGGGCGGCGCGGAGCGGGGCGGGATGTGAAGATGGGCAGGGGGTTTCCCTCAGGGATGTGGGTTTTTTCCCTTCCCCCCCCCCCCCGCAGCGGCCGTCTCGCTCGCCGGGGGCAGAGACACCCGCTCCCGGAGACGGCGCTGTGGGGGGGGGGCGGCCATGAAGCGTCCTCTGGGCGGGGGAGTGAGCGGAGCGGAGGGTTAAGTCCCTCGCTGCGATGCAGCGGGCGACCGAAGGACGGGGGATGCTCGTCCTGTCCTCCGCTGAACGACATGGAGGTGCTGGATCCACCCCCTCTCCCTCAGCAGCGCCTCGGGGCCGGGAGATGCTGGTCCCGTGCATTCCCGCTCCCCCTGTCCCTACCGGTGCGCTGGGGAGCCAGCAGAAGGGGATGCTCGTCCCGTGCGTTTCCCCTCCCTTTCCATTAGGGACCCAAGGGGAGGGGATGCGAATCCCAGGTACTCTCCCCGCTTCCCCTCACAGTGCGCTGGGGACCCGGGGGAGAGGGACGCACCCTGCCCCCGGTTCTCCTTGCTGTGTGTGGATCCCGAAGGAAAGGGGACGCGCTGCCCTTCTTTCCCCCAGCAGTGCACTGGGAACCCGAGGAGAAAGGGATGCCGTTCCCCCCTCCACACACACACACGCGCGCACCTTTTCTTCTGCAGCGCACTGGGGACCCAGGAGGTTGCTAGTCCCACGCTTCCCTCCTTTCATGTTGCAGTGCGGTAGCAGTGACCCAGGAGGAAAGGGATGCGAGTCCCATGCACACCTCCCTCCCCCTTTTTCCTTTGCAGTGCAGGAGGGACCCAAGGGGATGCTAGCTCTATCCACACACTCTCCTTTTCCTTTTGCAATGCAGTGGGAACCCAGGGGGAAGGGGTGCTAGTCTTATGTACATATATATCCTTCCTTGTCCTTTGCAACGCAGCAGGAATCCAAGAGGATGCTAGTCCCATGTGTGCACTTGTTCCTTTTGGCTATAAAACACAGTGAGGATTCAAGGGGAAAGGGATGCTAGTTCAGTCTGCACCCTACCTCCTCTTCCAACCTCAGGGATGATGGCTAGCTCCCCCTCCAGTTCCTTTAGCTTGCCATGCAATATGAACTCAAATGGAGAGAGATGCTAGTCCTGTCCCTCCACATACATGGAGAATCTCACCAGAAAGGGTTTCTGCCTTTCTGTCCTCCCTGCGGGGAGTGGAGCAGGGACTGTCATGGTGTCACTGTGCGGAGGGAGAGGGGAAGAGGAGATACTGTGCATTTCTTCATTCTGCCTTGAAGTACAGTGAGGAGGAGCATGGAAGAGTGGGAGTGTGTAGCATGTGCCTTCTTTCCTCCATGGTCTCCTAACTGAAATAGAGGATTTGGAGGTTTATGGTGTGGTTCTCCCTTAATACGTAACAGAAGTGAAACAGGGGAGTACAGCAGTGGAGTTTCTTTCCCACTGACTAATTAAAATGAGTTGGGAGAATAATGTATTCTCCTTTTGTGCCTTCATGTGGGTGGGAATGGGTTGGGGAAACGCTGCCAGTGCTTGTATGCAATGAGTGAGTTCCTTTCCTTTCTCCATGATCAGAATTGGGTGGGGAATGACTAAGGTGACATTCTCCTCTTGTCTTCTCACTTGTACAGGAGGAGTCTAGTTTGTCATTTTATCACCCCATTTCTCTGGGACAGGGAACTGTGAATTAATCCACCTACATACTTTCTTCCTAAAGTTTTATGACTTTTTTTCTCATTGCTCCCTTAGTAACTTTGAAATTTATTTGAAAAAAAAAATATTCGCTTCTGGGATTCAACCCTTTAATTTCATGATTTTCACTCTTTATAATAGTTGTCTATGCATGTCTTAATTTATCCTTTACAGCAGGAATTGGATGGGCTTCGTATGATTATAAATAAATAATACATAAATCTGTAACCACACTAACAAACTAGCTGTTTCCTACTCCTTTTGCCTGCAGGTTTTTTTGCAGTGCCTTGGGGTAGATGGGTAGGTATCCCCTCCTCCTCTTTTATCCCCAGTGTCATCGAAAGTGTTTTGTTTTGTTTTTATATACATATACAAATAACCACAAAATTTCATATGTAGAGGCTTAACAAAGTGTATATGGAACTGGATCTGTGGTAAGAAACTATCTTGACACTAAAGATTGCTTATTACAGCATTCGTCTGTCTACACCAATTAATAGGTCATCTATATACTCGTTTGCAAAACTTTCGTCTCCTTTCACAATGATATGGTTGTCTTTTTTTCTTAATTTCACCTAGATATTTTTTTTTTCCCCCCATGAAAGGGCAGTGCATGACTAGGCTATATAATTTGGCGTTCTTTTCTGGCTCTAGTAAATATATTCTTCATTTCCTTTATGATACTATATTGTAATAAGATCTTGAGCATAAAATGGAAAATTCCTGAAAGAACATGATGAAATTTTTTCTGCTTTTTGCACAATTAAAACTTTTCGTGGCTTATTGAGTCCAGGTTTTTGCATGTTTTTTTCAGTTTGAGGTTGTGGAGAAGTCAGAGGATGGGTGGATTTGTTTGGAGTCCCTGCTTTGAATGTCATTAATATGATGATTTGTGTGAAGTGTTCTTGGAGTTTTTCCCAAGATTCTAGATCCTGACCTGGGTTTGTCCAATGTTTGTGCTTCCAGCTTTAACACAATACCTGGTGTGAGTACAGTTCATCTTATGTTGCTTCTGAACCTCTCTTATGAAGCGTTATCTACCGATCACTGCTGGAAGGGCACTTGAATTACAGGGAGCATGCTAAAAAGTCAATTCCTAATCCACACTACAAGTTGCTTTTACTGAAGTTGTTAAATAAAGTCTTTTGGAGTTGGTGGCCAAAGTGTTTGGGAAGAAGAAAAAAACTGCTTGAAGCCAGTGTTTTGGAGATGACAACGAACTGAAAAGGCTTCTTTTCCTGAGTTTGGGAAACTATTAGTAAAATGTCAAAATCCAAAGGCCAGATTCAAAGGGGATTAGGCACCTTGTACAAAACTAAGTAGGAATTGATTTTCGTCTCTCTATAACTTGTAATTTCCTTGTAATGCTGGCCTGGAAGATGGGCTAGTGCAGGTCTTTGGTTTTGGGTTTTTTTTGAAAGAGGCACCAAATTCTTGAAAAATAAATCTGAGAAATGGCATCCGTAGATCACAAGGACATAACTTTTCAAGGCCATATGAACTTGAAGTTGGACTGAAATCAGGTGTGGTTAGATGTAGCATGTCTTTAAATATTGTGGCTAATTTTGATCTTTTAAATTCAGTGTGTTGACTGCTCTTCACAGCAACACTTGCTTGCTTCAGAATATAAGCAAGACACTGTGATTTGAGCTGTGTCGTCAGGTTCTACCACCTAACTTAAGGTGTAGATAGTTCTCCTTTCTGCATTTTTTTTTGGCCATGTTTTGTTTTTCCTAGGTTTGGAACAGTTTTACTATTTATATTCTTTATGTACTTCAGTGCTGCTTCAAACATAGATTCCCCGTCAATAGCTGTGAGAGAGTAAGCAGCCTGTGAAAGCAAGTTGTCAATGAACTTAAATTAACATGGTTATGTTTAGCATCTTGGTCTTTTTCCTATTTGCATGTTTGTTTTTACCAGCCTGTCTCGAACAGCTACAGCCAAAAACATTGCCTCACATGCTTTTAAAGAGAAGCACAGAATTGTTTAGCTTGGAAGGAACCTCTCAAGATTATCTAGTCCAACCCGCAAAGTATATGAGGGTTTAAAGAGGTCTATGCTATTTAATTTTTCTGACCATAAGATGGGCCTATGTAAACAAAAGCATGCATACATAACTTTTTTGATCGACTGATAGCAGCAGAAGTCTGGTAATTAACCCTTTTGTATCTCTTACTACATTTGCATTAGGGAGAAAGGAAAAACTTTCTTCCTCTCTGAGGTGTAGAATTTATTTCTCTTCCTCAGTATCGAAGGAAGAACATTACTCTCTGAAGATTGGAAGTCTGTTCAAATCTGTGATTGCCTAGTCTTGGGAATATTGATGGAGTACTTGGGGTCTTCTGGTTCAAACAAAATTTCCAAATTTCTGTTACCTTTTTTAACATTTTTTATTTGAAGCAATTGGTTAGAGACTGAATTTTGCAAATTTCATTGCTGTAAGACAAAATTGTGTTAAGAAAAGAGCCTCTTTGTACTCTTAAGACTGTCAACTTTTTCCATGCTTTAGCCTCCAATTTCGGAGTTTGTTTCAACAGTTGATGAGCACAATATGCTGAGTCCCTGTTCTGCTTGTTCCACTCCAGCCCCTTAGTGCTGAGAAAATGCAGATCCACCCCTGGGGAATGATTGCTGTTTAAATTGGCTCTATAGGTAGAGTGGAACTGGCAGAGCAACCATATGTAGCTACCTTTGCAATTTCTGTCTTCAAGAGTGTGTGCAGAAAGGGGTGGTCAAAGAATGCTGTCTTCTGGCTTATCCTTAGCTGTTATGATGGTTTCTGGAGAGGAAGATATGAGATACGTGTGCAAGTAAAATGGGTTAGAGACAACAAAAAAGCTGTTTACAACTAGACTAAAATTACATATTTGAATACAGGTAGCCAAACCATGACTGTAGCTTGTTGGGCAAAACAGTAGTCTTCAGTCCTACAAGTTGGGACTTGTGTATTGGTGGTGGTGACTGTTTTGTTTTTGTTTTATAATTATTCAGCAGAAGTTACGAGGCCATGCAACTAAAGAGATGCTATCGATGGGAATGTACCAGTGGAGATGCTGAGTCATAAATAGCTTGGTTTCATCATGGTCAACAATTGTAATGCTCACATGGTTAAATTTAAAGTGTGGGGTTTTCTAAAAATATTTCCTTCATAGTAAATACATTCCCCATTTTCACTATCCTTTTTGGGTAGAGTTTTACAGCATACCAACTTTTTTTCCATCAGAAATAGTCTGAAACCAGGATTAAAATTTGTCAGGGGACCCTCTAGTCTTGCACATGAGAACTTGAAGCAATCTGTCTGCCAGGCTATTTAGAGCTAAAATATTTTTATCAATTACAAGGCATTTTACTGTGTTCTGTTTGTTGTTTTTTTTATTCTAGATTACCTAAGAAAAGAAGAACATAACTCGACTGCTGTTCTGTCACGATGGGGTCAATTGTGTGGGAATGTGGTTAAATATTTTAAAACCTTAACCTAATACATGCTATATAATACTGAGAAAAGAAAAGGCAAGGCAAGATTTCTCATACATCTGTCTCAAATACATCATCTTCTGGACTGAGCTAAGAATGTTGCATACAAAGAGTATTCCAGTTGTGAAGAACCTTAAACATGGACTGAAAATATTGCTGTTGAAGTGAAACCTGGGGGTACATGAGGAGTTGAAAGAGCTTTCTGACTGGGCTCGATAGCTGGCCCCATTCCCAGTGTGGAAGGATGGCTGTTAGCTGGATGTTCTGTTACCTTTGGCTTTTGGATGTTTTGGTGGGGCACACAAGAGGGCACAGTTTATTTTCTTGTGAGCCTATCATCTTGCGGATGTGCCAGGATCTGCCTTACAATACCACCTTTATGCCTAATCTTCTGAATCATTATGACCAGCAAACAGCAGCATTAGCAATGGAGGTAAGACTATTTTTTTCAGCAATATATATGTTTTTGGCCTTTAGTTGACAAATGATCGATAACAAAATCCAAGAAGATATTTATATTAGAAATAAAAAATGAAAAAATCCAGATTGTTAATAACTTAAATATAAAAGACAAATACCACGTGCATAAGATGTATTGTAATATATACTAAAATATTCTATGACTACAAAATTTGCCTAATTTAGTGTAACCAAGTGTGAAATACTCTGGATGTGTTTGTATGTTACTCTGTTACTTTAAATATTTAGACAGATCAAGAATGCATATTTTGAATGGTCTGTCACTTAACTAAATGCCAGAAAAATAGCATACTGAACAATGAATAGAAGATTTTCAGTTCTGAAGACTACATTCTTTGGTAGCTTTGTAATATTTGGACTTTTCTTACTCACCTAAAATTTGGTGTGATGAAAATGAGAGTAATAAGACATACAGTGAAAATAAAGGAAATTGCTCATTTATTAGTACTGCTTTTCTCAGCTGCAAGAAAGGCTGTTGTCCTGCACAATTTAGTTAACCTGTTTCAGTTCCATATCCTGGCAGACAAGCTTTTAGACTTGCACTTTCTTTGTTATAATGGTACCTTATTACTGTTGCCACTATTCCCCAAAACCTTCTTTGGACTTACATGTAATCATTTTCTCCTTTTTGAAAAACCGACACATTGCCACTGATATTTGTTTAACCTTTCTTTGGAGAACTTTCTCGATGGGGCTTCAACCACATGCTTACTGTCTTTTTATCTGTAGTCTAGTTTATACAAGACTTTTTAAGTTCACTTCAGTCTGTTCTCTATCCTGCCACCCTGCCTAAGGAGTTTCCTTACTTGGTATTCTGTGATGACTAAAATTGATGGAAATTCAGAATATTAGACAAGTCTAGCTGTCAGCCTATTCAAATTTTCATGAGAGATTTGTGCAGATTAGGTTTATTTGTATTTTTGAAGTGCTTGGGAATCCTTGCTGGTAGATCTGTGTCGCTGTACACCGAGAACAGAAAGAGTAATCATATGTTTTTATCTTTGAATGCTTTTCCTGACAATATAAAAACTTAATTGTTCTTGTTAAATAATATAAAGCCAAGCCTTTATATAGTCTTTCTATGGAAGAGTTGTGAACCAGACTTGACAGGCTTTTTACTGTAAGAAGAAAATAGAGACTCCTACCCTTAAATTTGCTTTGTTTGAAAGAACTATGGACTTGCATTTCAAGGGCTCATTTGGATGTGGCCAGGGATTTCAATTATACTAAATACATAGCAACAGGAATGAATTCTATTTTGGAATTGGTTCTGGTAAGTTCTGAGGACCTTTGATGATCTAACTGTAAGGAGGAAAAATGAAGGCAAAGCAAGTGAGCAAGTTTAATAGGATAACAGTGTGAACAACTAGGTGTGTACAAACTGTTTATTTCATCTTTGAAAGGTGGAACTTAGGATATTAATGGAATTGTTGAAACCAACTGGATTGAAGACTTCTGGGACTTGGCTTGTGGAGGTGTGGAGATAGTGGGCTTTGTTTTTCTGGGTGGTTGGAGAAGCAGATTATCAGTGGAAGGCCTTGGGGATCTGTGCAGTTCTGTATTTTCTTAAATGACCTAGAAGAGAACACTAGCAGTAAGATGAGAAAGCCTATTGATACTGTTGTGAGTAACTTAGTTAAGGTCAAATCAGAATAAGAATTGTAAAGATTGAGATTATGTAAATTGAGATTATTGTAAATTGAGACTATGTTTGAGATACATTGAGCCATAAAATTGTTGAGGACATTCAAAGTGATAAATATGTATGTGTTGGGGGGAATAATATTCTTCACATCAGTGGTGGTGGTCAGCTTATTTCATTGGATTTATGATGGTTTGCTCTATTGAAATATGAGTTGAAAGCTTACTGAGCAGTAAGAAAGCCAAAAGGCAAATCAGATGTGGAATAATTAGGAAAGGAATGAAGACTAGACATTGCAGTGGTGTTATATAATCCTGTGGCTCACAAATAGCTGGAGTGTTGTGTGAAGTTCTGAGCTATCTCAAAAAATGTGTGTTTGAACTGAAAGAGGTCCAGAGAACAGGAAGAATGACCACAGGCTTATGGAACATATCCCATAGGAGGAGTGTTAGACTATGGCAGGGTCCTTTAGCCTACTTTTAAAATAGGAGAAAAAAACCCCAACCCAACAACAACAACTACCATCATAATTGGCATGCAAAGGTTTATAGGGATTGACTGTACACTGTCTCTTCCAGCGCAGGAACTAGGCTCCATCAAATCAAGATGGTAGACTTGCTAGAAGCCAAGTCAGAACAAAGAGGAAGAGGTGGTTCTTCAAATAGCTGGCAGTAGAGCCGTGAAACTCATAGACAGTATTGTGGATGCAAAAAGTTTGAGGAGACTGGACGATAGCTTGGAACATAATGCTGCCAATGGCCAATGAGGGTGACTAGGTAGAAAAAAAACACCTCAGGCTCTTCCCCTTGGCAGAAATTGTCACAGGCTGGGGGGGCATTTAGGGAACGTAAGAAATGTCCTGCTCATGGTCCATCTTGCCAAGTGTTCCATATCTGCTAATGGCAAGAGGAGGTACTGTTTAGGGAAGGGATGCAAACCTCTTGTCTGTGGGTTGGTTCTCTGGTGCTTCCCCAGTATCCACAGTCCCTGAGTTATGGATGTTAGAGGGTACTTCCCTGCCTGTTCCCTTTAGTATCATTTAATGCAACTATTTTCAATGAATTTCTCTAAATTATTTTATGAATATAATACTGTCAGCCAGTTCACTAGCCACCATGTGAAGAAGTACTTATTCTCTAACCTGTTTCAAACCAGTTTCCTGCCAGTTTCATTTAATAACCTTTTGTTCCAGTATCATGCAATATTGTGCTGCAGTTAAACCCTCTGTTACACTTGTGATTTTGGAAACCTCGGTTTTATCCCCCAGGCTTTTCCTCTCCAAATTGAAGTGTTCCAGCTGTTTGGGCTTTCTTCTTGCAATTCAGCTGGTTCATTCCTGTAATAATTTTAGTTAACTTTCTCTGTCCCTTTTTCTACCCTTGTCCTCGCTGAGGTGTGGAGATGAGAATGGCACACTAGGGATTTATTTATAAATAAAATCACACTTTTTGCTGCTAATAGCTTCCTAGTAATGACCAACATTATGTTAATTTCTCTGGCTTTTGTTGCATATTAAACCAATGATTTCAGAGAACTGTCAAAAGTATAACTTTCACTAACAGTCTGTTTATGTCCACTGTTGGAAGCAGAGCAGTAATTATATGGACCTTCAGTCTGAGTCAGAGTAACTGGTGTAATTATTCTTATCTTTGTAAAGTAGCTTTCTGCTACAGAGATAGAAACAGTTGAGAAGGGAATGTTACTTCTCTGCACTCTGCGGTATAAAGCTCAACTTAATAGCATAAATTAGCTTGCATGAAACACTGTGTTGCTGCAATTCATGTACTAGCTCAATGCCAAAGCCATTCTTAAACTTAGCATGGGTGCATTGGTGTTGTGGGTGTATGTATAGTACTCCCTTCTGCCAATGTAATTAGCACATAGGCCAGTGGTTTCAGTCAGGGGGTGAACTATAGGCTGCTTTGGAATGCTTCATGAAAAATGGTGAAGGCTGTGCAAGGAAACAAGGCTATTATCAAGCTTAAAATCACTATGCAGTGGCCTGCGCCTCCATGACAGAGTTTTTTAGGGGTTTGAACAGGAAAAAAAGAATGAAAAGGCACAGGTTTTCCTAAGTATATTTCCACTCCTTGTATTAGTCTAGGTTGCCCCTTAAATCTGTACTTAGCAAGAAGGAAGTTTTTCTTATTTGGCTTTTTAGAGATTATTTAATGTTGCAGTCAAATGGATGGAGCACTCAAATTTTGAACTGAATGGAGTCTATTAAAACTTGCATTGTGACATTTTCTGGTAAATCTCTCTCATCTCCAAGCCCTCCCAAATAGCTGCGAGCATAAAATAATATAGCAGCAGAATCAGTCCGATTCATCTTGTGTATTGGGGGGGAAAAAAACTTGTAATTCTCACAGTTTTTCAGTACCACTTTTTCCACAACAGTTCCTAATAAAACCCATAAGAAAAATTCAGCTTGCTTGTACTGATAGAGTACAATACAAGAAAGAGTGAAGTAACTGTTGAACTTCAACTTCATTGAAGGAACTGTTTAAAAACTTACTTATTGTTATTTCTTGAAAACTCAAAAAATCAGTAAGTTGCCCTTTTGAGACTTTATTCTACTATGATTCCTTCATAATTATAATAAAGGCTAATAAGTCATGTCATCGCTGTCATCTTGCTATGTTGCAGCAATATTGGTATTAACCATCTTGATTAAACAAAGAAAAATAGAATATGACATCAGGAGTCCCTCTTAATGTATATTGGTCCATACTGTAACTGGTTCCTATGCCTTTCTTTACTCCTAGGAAAGATAATGCCGTAAGCTTTCTGCTGTGCTACATCAGCAAGGCCTGCTTTAATCCGGGAAGATTGAAGGGAGGGCTTTCTGCGTTCAAGGGCCTGGAGTGTTATTTTACCCCCAAGTATCTCTAAAGGGGCTTACTCCTTTTGGTAGAGGACAAAACACCAGTTGTGCTAGTCCAACCTCTGCTAACACCCGCTTGGCTATAGCGGAGGCTAAAATGAGAGTCATTTTACATCTGCTTCTTTCTAAAAGGAGTAATGCTGGTTAATACGGACTAGCACACTAGTCACAGTAGAGTATGGAGATAGGAGATGCTAGGTGTAAAGGGCAGGTATTTTGGGGAGCCTGCGGGCAGGCTGAGCTGTCCGGGCAGGCGAGGAGCTGGGAGCTGTCCTACCCTCCAGTACTGCACAGTGGCTGTCGCTGTGCACAGCGGGGGCCTCACGATGCCTGGCTCTCCGGGGTCATTCCTTTTATGTGCTCCGTGCTGTCGTGTAGAACATATTGCAAGGTATCTTGAAAATTTTCTATAATCTGCTAACAGGTTGTTTTATTACAATAACCATTTAGCATAGTCTCTCTCAGCTATGCTGTTAAAACTTCCCTCTAAATATGTTCGTGATGACAGTGTGACATTGACATGATGTTGCACTGTGCTGCTGCCACAGTTCTGCAGTGTTACATAGATCGTGTGCTGAATGAGGCAGTGACAATCGAGAAGTTAAATTACCCCTATCCCCCTGAGGGATCTGACCTTGTTTACCCATCTCTTGGATTATTATTGATACCATATGAAGAATTATCTTCTGTCCCTTTTCCACTTAATATTCCTTTGGCCTTGAAGGATTTGCTTATGCGTAAGACTAGCAAGCAGTGGTTTTTATCTGCCTTAATGCAATTTTTGTAGACAAATATGTTTATCAGAGAACATGTAACTTGGTAGCCTGTTGGAGCCTGGAAGCATGCTTTTAAAGCTTTTTGTCACTGATGAAGAGAGGTGGTTTAATATGATGATTGCCAGTCTTTTTGCAGTTAAATGTACTGCCAGCACTTCCTTCTTCTTACCCTGTTTTTTATGGAACCTCACAAATGATGCTAGGCATCAAAGAGGCTTTAAAGGACAGGAACCAGACATAGTTGAGGGCTAAATGGGTCCCTCTGGGTGAACGCAGAAGCATTGTCTTTTGGGATTATACTGGTGGTCAAATGCTCCAGAAATGAGATGATACAGTCACCATACGGGCAGACAAGATAACATGCTATTCCTTTGCACTGCCTCACAACTTCCATTCCCATTTTGCATATCAAAAAAGAGTAGCAGTAGGGACTTATAAATGCACCGTAGCTAGGTTGGCTAGTGTGTGAGAGATGCAAAGGGGGAAATAGAGAAATCATGTTATCCTGCAGTTGATTTGGTTTTTTGCCATGTGAGGGAGGTAGCTGGAAGGGGAGAGGAGTAATGTTGACTCTCATATGCTCCTACTCCACCAGCGTGGCAGGGTTCACCAGCTGGGAATCATTGGATTAATATAAATAAACTATCCAGTCATGGAGTTTTGAATATTTAGAAGCAGAGCTAGTGAATAGTTAATGGACTTTGTCACAGAATATGCAACTACAGATGTGAAGACACCTGATTTTTCATACTCTTTTGCAAATCTAGTAGTTTCTTGCTTGTACTGATTCTTGCAGAGGGTAATGCCATTGACCTGCTGCAGAGCAGAGTGCGTGCTGCAAGATTTGCATACCCTTGCTAACTATATTTCTGTGCGTATAGCACAGTTTCTTTTTTGTGGCAATATTTTTTTTTTCTCCTCCCCGCAGTGATCTTTGGAGTCGTAGTTAATTTTTTTGTCTTTTTTTAAGTGGAAAAGAACTGGAGTATGCTTAAAAATGGCCTCAACAGAAGACATAGCTATATTTATTCCCAGCCTGGTCTTAGCATCTGGGATAAGAGTTAGGCATTTTTCCAGTATAGGTAGGTCAAGTGTTAAGTGGCTCCTTTTAGTGGTGTTTCTCAAACAGCTTTTCTATCAGGTGTATATTACTACTGATTTCAGATAATTGGGGTTTGGACTCAGCATGGAATATTGTCTCTCAGTTCTTGATTTGCATAACGGCCAGGGACAAGTGTGCAAAATTCACTGATCTTGGTTTATGTGATTATGATTCCCACCCTCCTTGGAGCTGGGAGGTAGTGCTGCCCTATTCCTCCTCCTATTTCTGAGCAATTTTTTTGGATACAAGTGGGAAGCATCTTTCTTTCGCACTCATCAGCAAGGATGGGGAGAATGTACGGTGGAAAATACTTAACTTCTTCCCCTCTTAATTTGATATTTATTCCTTTCCGCCCCCCATCTTCTTTTGCCTTGCCATGCACTATATCCTCCTAAACCTCAGCACTTTTCCTTGGCTTTCTGTATTCTTCAGTTCTGCATCCAAAACTCATAGAAGAATATAAAGCTAATGGAAAAGTAGGTTTTAATCAGCTGGTGTTTTGTAAGCACCCTAATCTTAGACACTAATTTGCAGTAAGGATTAATTTTCTCTTTAGTGTGTAAGATTATGATGCCTACTGAACAATGGAACTGTACATGATCATAAGAATGCAAGTTGTGCACCAGCTGATTAAAGCCTACTCTTTCATTAACTTTGTATTCTCTTATTCTGACTCTGACTTTTTACCTTAAAATAGTCATGTAAAGATATAGATTGGTTTATTGTGAAACCAGAATGTCTCAAAGCTAGAATTGCAAAGATGATTCTGTAGACTAGAGGCAAAGCAAAGGACTGCCTGATAATGCACTGCTTAGAAGTTCTTGCTTTAGGAATACCTGAAGCTTGTCTGTTTGAAACACATCAGCTTGTGGTTTCAGTCTTGACCTGTAAAGGGCATGAGTGTTGTGCAAAAGTGGTGGAAATCCTGAGTGGGTAAGGACAATTTGAGAAGAACTAGAACTGTTACATCCCCAAAGAGATCCATAAAAAAGTTAGTATGATCTGACAATTTTGTAAAATGAAGCTTCTGAGGAAGCTGTTTCTTGAACATAGCCTTAGATGGTGTCATATTAGGACCATCAATTCAATCCTTTTCACATTAAGGTCCAGTGAACTTCAAGATAATCTGAATGAATATTAAATATTCAATGAATACTGAAGCATTTAGACCCTTCGGACAGGAAGAACAGCCACGTGTGATAATCGTTTGCATTCAGATAAAGCATAGAGCTATGCATGTGTACCTGCTTTGAAGTTGGTAGAGGCTTAAATAAGGAAGAAAGGGAAAGAGCCTTGTCTTTGGCTAGAAATCTTTTGAAGCAGTTAACCCAAACAGAGTAACGTCCAGGAATAGAGGCACAAAAGATGGACTTTTTGGCTGTGTTGCCTGCAGCTTTTTGTGTTTGGGAAAGCATTGCAATTCTGACAATCAGACTGTCAAATACAGACTTGCTGGGGAAGGTATTTGTCAATGTGGAGGTACCCACATCCACAGCAGCAAACCGAATGATTTGTGGACCTAGATCATACCTGAGCATGTGGTCCATCTTAGGACAACAATCAAAGGGAATATGAACTATAACTAGCATTTTAAGGTGGAATGGATGCTTGCTTAATATGAGCAATTACGATGGTGAGTCTCCAATTTTTTCCTCCAGGGGCCATATCATTTCACTTCAAGAAACCAGATAAAGGTATTATAGTGCTATGCTGTACAGAGCACCATGAAAGAAAAGAGTACTAAAGAGATGCTTCTTTCTAAAAGGAATACAAAGAACACAAGGGTTAAAACTTCTCCACGTAGATAATTAGTGCTCAAATAGTAAAGCTAGATAGCAGGTGTTAGAAACCCTTACTTTCTTTTGCCTGGCTAATAGATGTTCTCCAGAGAATAATTTCAGAAATACTGTTTTCTAGTCTTCTATGTTTGTTAACGAGAACAAGATGCCATATGAATATTTTCAAAATGCAGACTAGTAGTGAGAGAGAAAATGAAGAGAAGTAGAGTTTGGGGTTTTTTTGTTAAATCAATAAACTACTGCTTGCACATTGAAGATGAACTCTGTCACCATGTTCATATTTTCTTGAATAAAAGATTAATTCTGAATGATGATTCAACTGGAAATATGGAAACGAAGTTTAGCCTTAATAGTTTAGTGCAAGCATATGAAAAAAACATTAGTTTTATGTAATGATTCAGTTTAAAGTGAATGATCTACATCTTAATCAACATCTATTCACAGTGGGCTTGTTTTCAGGGTCATGAAGGCAGATGGCTCTGCATTGTGGCTAATTCTGTAGCATCTGGTGGAGGCTTAAAGAGGAATTATTAGGAAAGGTGGAACACACATGAATTTATTTTGAATAGTTAAGTGACAGTGTACTTTATAGTCAGTTTTAGATTTATATCTGCAAGTGTAAACTCAGAAGCAAAAGAATGTTGTGTGGGAGCATTAAGGGAATATTCGTCTTACTATTTACCATTCCTCTTACCTACCACAAGTGTACAGACATTCATTCCTATCTTTGTATGCTTTTTCTTTACCTTAATCAAAATCAGCCAGCCGATTCTCTTAGATACAGCTATTGTGGGACAAAAAACATGTTTATATCATATATTCAATGCTGTAGTAGCACAGGTTAGTATTTGTTACAGTGACTAGACTTAGCCTTATATCTAGTAGTATGTGTAACTTGGAGGATATAGTTCTGCTATATTAGTACTGAAATAGCTACCTTGTATTCCGGACGTACATGCATTAGATTCTGTCCCTCATAAGGCAGAGATCTCATGTGTCTGCTATAGAATCAAGTCAACACTTCTGTTTAGTCCAAGTTACTAGCACTACCTCTCTCTTCCCCCTTTACACTCTTCTGATACAAAGTTTATTTAGATATCTCAGTTATAACTTGTGAGCTGACATAATAGGTTGGAAGCTCTTTAGTTTTCTGTCCTTTAGACTTGCCATTCTTTCCAAACATGGGTTTTTTGTGTAGAAAGTTGTCAGTGATGTAAATAGTGGTGGACTACTTAAAAGTTGTGTGGCTTCACTAGGGTGTACTTTTTATTTTGCTGGTCACTTGGAAGTGGTATTTTCCTTGCTTTCTCTAGTGTGTGATGATGGTTCCAATTATAGGGTAGTTGGATTCAAAAAGAAAGCCACAACAGACTGACAGGAGGAGAATAAGTATGAAGTAACAACTTAGGCATCAAGGAGCAGTTGTCATAAATTTTACCATTTGTCTTGTTGGGATGGCTGCAGTTTTCTTCTTGTGGTGATTTTAGAGAAAGTTAGGATGGCTTTTGTGGATTTGAATCATTTTTGTATCAATGGGGTGTTCCTGTTTGGCTGTGAAGCTATTGTGTTCTGTGGTATGGAAGACTAGTTCATCAAAGCATGTTTTTAACGTTCAAAGGACCAATTGTCTTAAATTTACATGTGCCTCATTTGTGCATTGCTGCCTTACTCCCCATTTTGTATCTTGGTCATTAAGAGATGCAAATGCAGCAGGGTTTTGTGACTTTCTAGAGGAAACCGAGCCAGTGTTTGTCCTACATCTAACACCAAACTGGTACAGAAGGTAAGTAGCCTGTGGGCTGCAAAATATCCCTAATTGTTGAGGAACCCAGTGCTCTTGAACTGATTTCATTATTCAATCTTGCAACACTTTGGACCTGCAAAACAATAACATTTTTATAAAATACACTTTTAAAGACTATATTTGGTGTGAGAGACAGGCTAGTAGAAATGAAACTGGGGAGGAGATGGATAAATGTAAGAACCTAAGAACAGCGACACGAAGTCAGACCGGAGATCTGTTTAGCCTGGTACTCTGTCACCTGATGGTGGCCCACCATGGGTGCTGTGTGGAGCAGATAAGAACAGGTCAGGTATGTAACATACATCTACCCAGGCTGTTCTTCCATGTTCAGCAATTTGTGGCTTGGAAATGATGTCTTATGTTAGTAACCATTGATGTATTTTTCTACAAATTTATCAGTTTTCTTCCTGAACTCATATGTTCTTTTAGCATCCACACAAATCAGTGGCAAATAGTTACATAAGTTAAAGGTGCTGTGTGAAGAATTTGCTGTCTTTGGGGTTTTTTCCCCTCTTCAAACGAACCACCTGCTGTTTTTATGTTCACTACTTTTTGTGCTGAAGATGCAGTGAACAATTGGGCCATATTTTTTCTTTATGTATCGTTTGTGATTTTATAGAGCTGTTTCATGCCTCATCCTCCTGCTGTCTCTTTTACAAGGTACAAGAATAAAAGTATGCTGTATTTATATTTTTATGTAGTGTATGAATGCGATACCATGTTAATATACTGTATGTAAATCTGCGCTGTCAGATTGCTCTTGCAGTAACAATAACGACTAGACTACCTTCCATATTCTGCAGAACTGTTAGTGTAAACTGGCTCTGCATGTTTGAAGCCATCACTCAGTAGCAATCTTCCTGAAGCTGAGTTGTTTCCAGTTATCTATGAGGCATTCAGAAAACATCTCCAGAGCCCATCAAAGTCAAGGGGAGTGTTCAGCATCTTTTCAGGAGAACATTAAATACTCGTGTTGGAGTTGATAATTGGATCTGCCCAGTTTCTTTGTGGTCTCATATAAATTAATTTGATGCAGTTTTGTGGACTTAAAACCAGCATGAAGTTGGATACTCGGTCCTTAAAGTTTTATTTTAATTTTTTTCATTTGTAAGACTTTTTTTTTCACTGTAGGTTCTAGCGTTGCATTTTTAATGACACCTTCCCCATTTTGTTTCCCATTTTGTGAATTTGGCCATGATACTCCCTCCTCCTCCCTGCCCCTGTCCCGCAGAGTTAGTTCCTATGGTTACCCCCTCTTTGTGGGGTGACAAAGGTTGGCATCTTGATTCTCCCGAGCCAAATTCTGCCCTTTGACTCTCTCCCCTTTTCACACCCCTTGCTAAGCTTGGCCTCTTGCTCTGCTCGGAGGCTTGTCAGCGAGGGGGTTCCCATGGAAACGAGGAAGGAAATTTGAAAAGAGAAGAGGAGAGAACAGAAGCACAAAGGGCTGGTTAATTTGAATTTGAACAAGGAAGGAAGGCTCCTTGTAGTTCATCTTTGTGTGTTGTAGAAAACTGAAATTTATCTTTTAAAAGTTGCTTTCAATTTGTAAACTTGTTTATATTCCCTGTTTCTTGATTTATAGAACAAAAGTTGTCATGTTTGTGGCACTGAGCAAGGAGAAACATCTTTCTTTGTAAATTCAATGAGAGAATTCTTGTCAGCCATTCACTTAGCTTTTTCCCCCCTTACAAGTCCAAAAGCATCATTTTTGGTTTTAATATTTTTCTCTGAAAACTTACATGTATTACATTTTTTCCCTTCATAATGATTCAGTCATACTGTCAATTATCTAACATCTGTGCATCCTTTTTTGTGGAGGAGTAGATGAATATATGCCATTCAGAATCAGCAGACCCATTAGTTGAATCCCTGCTCATGAGTACTCCTTCTGGTTTCTTATTGTACATTTTTAGCATTGTGGTCTGATCTGGGCAGGTGCAATATGGAATTATAACTGCAGAGAAGAATGTGGTAACAAAGTTTGACCTTGGATTTCAGTTTTTATGCTTACTGTCAATAATAAAGAAAAAAATCAAGAAAACAAAAATGTGTGTCACGTGATAGTAAGTGGCTTTTGGGACATTTTATCTGCTTATTTTACAAATGTGTTAATTATTTAAAGTTTGATTTAAATTTGTTAAAGAATGGTGAAGTTACTTTGTCTTCAGATTTTCCTCTGTAGCTTTTTGAATGACAAATAGTCTGTCTAGTTCTTACAGAAAAATAGTCTTTACCTCATGTGGAAGAAATACCTTTTAAATAGTCTGATTTGAAAATTTGTCTTCCAGTGGCACTTTTACAAAGTCTTGTGGCTAAAATACTGCAAAATCTCAGACCCTGAAGAGTACACAAACATTTTCCTTAGTCTTACTTTGCAACTAAATTATTCCTGTTATTCAGAATAACCTTAATTAAGTGGTATCACAAAAAGGCGACATAATTCTTCAGATCCATCAGTTACTTTTTTCTGACACAATGGGAGGCAGTTGCTTTTGTCTGGAAATAGTAAGCTTTCAGGCTTTTAAAATTTAGGCTTTGGTTCCCCTCCCACTTTGTACTAGTTGCGATTAGTAGCCAGGGTCATGGAGGGGACCCAAGAAAGGGGCGTTGAATTGAAGCCAGGACTGTAAAAGATCTGCGGCTTACGTTTCTCCTACAGTGGTAGCAGATTCCTCTGACATAACCTGTTGTACCCATCAGAGAGGAGCCAGTGTGATGGGTTAAAGGACACTTTTTGATCTCTGGGTGTTAGTCCTCATCCGTGAGGTGGGAGGCAGTGGGAGCCAAGTATTAGTGAAACTGGCAAAGAGCTATTGAGCAGAACTCATCATGAAACACTAACAAATGCACGTACGTACACTCCTATCCACTATCCTGTCCCCATCCTGCTGCTTTTGAGGTTTAAGAGACAAAGGGAGCTGGAAAGCCAGCTCAGCTGTATGAACTTCCTATGGTTCTTCAGAGCAGAAACGCCTTCTGAGTGGTCTTCTGTGGTCTGCCAGATGAGCCCTGCTGTGGCTAACCAAATGGGGCTTATCACAGCAGGCTTCTAGCTCTTTTCGCCTTCCCTACCTTATAGCCCCACACCTGGTCTTTGCTCAATTGCATTTTCTATCCTTTTAGACACAGATATATATAAAAGGGATTTTGCAATGTCGGGCAATTATTCAAAGAGGCAATCAATGGGAAAACACACTTACCCCCTCTTGTCTCTTGTACCACCTTTGAATGGTTGTATCTCCAAGCAATTCAATGCAGTCTTTCCTATTTATCTGACCTGCTCTTTTATAGTTTGATCCCACTGATTCCATTCTGTGTCAACTCCCCCATTGCAAACACCCCTGCAGTGTATTCCATACAGAACCTGACACACAGAGTACATTTACAGTGCTTGTGAGTGTCACTTACTATTTGAGATACATTTTGAAGAGGTACTTCTTCCACAGCACCCACAGATATTTGCTTCTCTTTATTCTTTTTAACTGGAAAAGAATTTGGGTCTATCATCCTGTGTAGGGGCCTCACAGAGTAGTTGCATAATCTTTTTGTCTTCCCTTGTTTTCTTCCATCTGTGTCCCCTCTCTCCTCCCACTCTCTTGTTAATCCTGTTATTGTGTTAGGTCTTGTCCTACTTGTCTAGAGTGTTTCAAAGACGTGCAGGATACACTGTGGGAGCAATTTTTCCCAAACCTATGTTAGTGATACAGAAGAGAGCTAGGCATAAACTTCTGCCCTCAACAGGGAGAAACTTCTGGACCTTTGAGGGCAAAATATTATTTAACCTATTTTGAGAGAAGTAAGCACGCTTTTAGGGTGCCACAGAAACAAATAAGCGGAGGCACTGTGGGAATTCCTGTCAAATATTTATCTGGTAAATTATTAACTGTAGGGAAGAAAAATCAACTCTGCGAGCTTGGTTTTATTGTTAGATTGATAGTTTTGGTGAGGCTTTCAGAATCGGTCATTCAGACACTTGTGAGGTGGGTAACAGCTTTCTGTCCAGTGGAGAAGTGGTGTTCAACTGCAATTATTTTTAGTTCTTTTCCCCTATCCTCCCCTGTAGAGTTCATCTGTGACCTCATTAACTTGGCACTAAATGGAAGGGATAGTATCCCCTGATGAATCTTAAATTTTAATTTACAGCTGCTGTGTTCGGACATGTTTTTTAAAAATGGTTAATGTTTTTAAAACAGTTAAAAATTGAAGTCACCAACTCATTATCTTAAAGCTTCTATTTTGATCAGAAATTAATTTTCATTTAATATGTTGGAGTAAGTTGAGATTTTCTCAGTCTTAACTTTCCTGTTCTGTATTACTGTCTGATGAAGTAGAGGCACCTGTTTAGTGACCCTCTTGTAATTCTGTAATTGGGTAAAAGAAATGTATTTTGGGATGGACAATCTCTTAAAAGTTAAGAGCCATCCCAATAAATGTAGTTGGCATTTGTTCAGAATGGAAAGACTCACTGTAGAATTATAATAAAGAAAGCCTCTTTCCAAAGACTGAAAATTTCCCCAAAAGCTGCCTCATTTTCCCATTGTTTGTGTCCAGCTGTACATGCTGTACAGATAGCACATGGGAAGAATTTAATGCATAATACCAAAATATAGAAAGTTAATCCCAAGAATCAACTAGCCGGGTCACCTTTTTTTTTTGTAATGGCTTTATTGTACTTGCTTGCAGTAACAGCAACAGTACAGGGTGATTCTGCATGGAGCCCCTGGTAATGCTGAGACTCAAACTTCCAGGTAAATACACAAGTTTTCCTGAATAAAATCTGGCTTATATAATTATCTGTCCACATCTACCCAATTAATGCATGTGACGAGTACTAAGTACTTGCGGCTTTACTTTTCTTGTGTTAGAAATTGGCTAAAATAATCGCAAAACCAGATATAATCCCCTGAGAACCCTTACAATCAAAATAGTCTGAAAACTGTAATTGTTATACGAGAGAGAAGAGAAATGGTAACAGCTGTAGTAGAGTAACTGTAAAATGAAGTGGAAGGTGCTGTCGAATTGAGATTTGGAGACGGTGCAGCTTGCTTTGGATTGGATCCTACTCTGTTAAATTCATCTAGGGAACAGCAGGACTGCAGAGTTTGTAGAGTGTAGACCACACATCCAGGAAAACCATCCCACATTACTTATGCATGTGAAACAATCTGCTAATTTTTAGAATTAACTATACCAAAAGACAGCTTATTATACTAGACTGATAGTGTAGCCTTCCTGGAAATTAAGCGTGAGGGAAAGAAAATAAATAGTTGTCAAGCCAGTAGACAATATGTTTTAAATGTTGCCGTGAAATATCCTTACTTTTGAGGCCCGAAGATGCAAATCTGCTCTTCTATCCAACTGTTGACACGTGTGTGTATGTCTGTGTGTGAATGTGTTTTTGCTGGTATGTAGGTATACCAGCAAGGTTTGTAATGTTAGATTAAGACACAGCTGTTAGAATATTAGCATTCATTTTATAGATACATTTTGTTTGCTATTCAGAATAATTTTTATAGCATTAATCCAACAGATTATGTTCTTTCTTCGATTTGCATCATATTATTTATGTACATAGTTGTATTGGATCAGTGTCATGCTCTGGTTCTTTCCAAGCCATAGATACCAAAAAACCTGATTTTTCCATTGTTAGAGATGCATTATTGTATTACCTGAGTATTCCTTTTGATTTTCAATTTGGACAATAAATATTGGGCAGAAAAAAGAAAAGTTTCAATGTGTAGCCAAACACATTTGTAAAATCAATTGGCACAACTGTGTTTGGTTTTTTATATAATAGTAAATTACAAAGCAACAGTCTTGGTGGATATTGCAAGATCATTCTCTGAAGTATTTAGGTTAGATTCATTATGGGCTTTCATAGGAGCAAAATTAAGTCACTGAAGCTATGCCCAAGGAGATGTTGATCCTAAGGTAGCCAGGTAAGACGTGACAGTTTTTGAATGGTAATTTGTTCTTTGAGAACACTGTCTGATGTTCATAGCTAAAGCAGTAAGTTTATTTATTACGACAACTGAATCTGCCATTGTACTCTCATATATGAAACCAGGTGTTTTGGCTAGTAAGACAATTGTGTGAGAGAATTTTGACAGCAGACTGGCTACTAAGGCAGTAGCAAATAGAGCTTCCTGATTCATTTAGTATGTTTTTTCTCTTGCAGCCTTCTGCAAAAGGTTATACTCCTGGGCTTTAATAGCATCAACGCCTGTTCTCTGCCGTAGCAAGAAGTCTTTTGTCTTCCATGTTGTGGAACTAATGCTATAAAACTCAAGGGTTTACCTTAAACATATCCTTGTAATGTTTTTTGGGTCTGGCTGGGTCCAGGGCAGTTGAACTCTATTTTAGATGGTTATGAACACACCAGATGTCCTGAGCAGCACAGCTTAGGGTTCAATGTTACCTAGCTGTAAGGTCAGCCTAGCTGTGCCCCATTCTTCATCCCCCAGTAACATGTCCCTTTTGCACATTTTGCACTGGCACCCAAACCTATTGTAAGGTTGTTAAGGAGCTAAACCAGTAAAAAACTAAGCTTAGAAAAAAGTGAATTGATCAACCTAGGTGTATTATACAGGAAAGATATTTAGATGGTAACACTTAAAGGTGTCAGCATTCAGGACCTTATCCTGGCTTTTTACACTACTAATGCTCCAAATACAGCATGTGTGGCTTTGAGGTTAGTTTCATGGACAGTTTAAATCAATCTTAAACCCAAGTCAGTGCAAAGGAGGCTGGTGGCAGGGGAGAAGGCAGGGGTCGATAAACTTACACGAAACTGCACCCTGAAGTGCGTTAGATGACAACTGTAATTTGTCTTCATTTCACAGCCATATAGGAGGAGGATGATGACAACTGTACAGTTCACGTTCACTTTTAAGGGAGGCAGCATAATATAGATTCCCTTGGTTAGTCTGTCAAGAAGCACTTTGGCTTGAATGTCAGAATTCAGAAAACAGAAGCCTTCTTCCACCCTCATCCCGGTGGAAAACATGGAGCTTCATGTAGTCTGCATTGGCATGCAGTATTAAGCTCTCTTAGATACTCTGCTATTTCAGCTGTGTAAAAAACCACAGTTAGCAAAGTCACACATGAAATAGTAGAAGTCATCAAGCCTTTGAGAAATAAGAATTTCTCTTCAATAGGATTATTCAGTGTTGCTTTCATTGTATTTTAGAAATCCAACTTGTCTGATTTTATTCTGCAGGGTATTAATGTTGTTTATTATGTGGCAGACACTGTCATTCTGTATGCTGATGGCAGTAAAAATGAAAAGGTAAAGAGAATCTAATTGGTGATTTTGGATCTTGGCTATGTCCTGATTTATATTTTCCCTCATGTTTCCGATTTTTAGAAATTCCCTCTTTATGAGCTCTGAAGAATTTGATCTGGCTACCAACTCCATTTTGTGCTCTCAAGTTAGTGTCAAGTCTTCTAACAAATATTCATACCAAATGCTTTTCCTCCTTCACTCAGCAAGATAAATTTTTAAGCACCATGCCAACAGTGAATTGTTTATACTCTTCACTCCTGTTATCCTTCAAGGAGACAGACATCCCTTGAATAGGCAGAAATAATCCATGAGTCCCTGACATGCAGATCAGTCGGCGGTGGCAGAGTTGAGGGAAAGAAAAGTTTGTTATCCCTAACACTCCACCTTTCGTAATGGGTATCTTTCTCCTTCCCACAGTGACAACAGCACTGGAGCATTTTTTCGGCAGGCATTGGAGCAGTGATCACACTCAGTTTGTACTTGGAAGGTTGTCTTTGCAACCACAGGAGATAGAAATGTGTCATTTAAATGAAAAATATTATTTTATCAAAAGTTACAGCTCCTGCCCAATAGTCTCTTGCTTGTCCAGGCAAGTGTGCTTTATAGAGTCTTAACTTAATAGTATCTAAAAATATGGTCCAGAGGACTATATATTTATTTTTTGGTGATACTTTGGAATTCTCCCAAGCCCATCGCAGCAGGCATGTAGAGAGGAAGAAGGAAGTCCAAGCAGTCTCAGCTGTCTTACAAAAACTAACGCTTCTTGCAAATGGAAATTGTTACCAGGACCACCCATCTGCATTCATCGGTTCCTAAAACCTAAAGACCACATTTAGGAAAAGTGCAAATTGACAGATGGATGCCATCTTTTTAGTGTCTTCCAAAGGAACTTCAGAATTCAAAATGAAGCAGGAGACCTCTTTAAAGAACAAGAGCAGATGGCTTTGCTTTTTAGTCATATAGACAGAGATTAATGTCATTTGCTGTCTTTTAACTACTTTCATCTTTATCCTACTTTTTTTCTCTCTTTGAGAAACTGACCTCAGCTGTCTGTTTACAGACCAGAAAGCTGAGGATGGGTTGCATGATTGCTGCCCTTTCACCAGTAAGGCAGGTAAAATAATTGGTCTTAGGTTTTAAAGTGAACAACAAGGTGATTGTCTGGTTCAACCTATATAGCATGAGAAACCTATAGCATGAGAAAAATATAATTTAAAACCATAATAATTTCCTGACATTTTTATTGTTGGAATGACTTAATAGCTATTTAAATGCAGACATATATTTTTACTAATGAGGTAAAACATTCTGAAATGTTTTACTTCCCAGTCCCTAAAGTAGTACAGTGTCATTCTAATCCTTATTTTAACCACAATTTTTCCAGCTAACATCAAATTATGAGACATGGGATATTGGAAGGCAGTGGGCTATGTGGTTCATAAGGGTTCATACAGATAATGTGATAATAGCTTTTTTCCATGCTAAAGAGGAAAGCTTAACAGGTGGCCAGAATTTTGACCCCATTTGGCTTTTCATACATGTATCACTGTGCAAAGCTAAAAAAAATTACCAAAAAAAAGTATACCTAAGTTTCTTCAGACAAGGAAGTTAATGGTGAGGTAAGCTTTGAATGAACATTATGCTAAGTATTGTACACTAAGTTTGTCTTGGCACTGTGCATTAAAAGCAGGCGTTGGCAAATTAGCCTATTGCCTTTTGAAAACAGAACAAAGTGTCTGTGCAATAAAGCTGCACTTCTATAGTCACATTAAGTTCAGCAAGTGTGGATTGATTCCAAAAGAAATGGACTTACACACCTGACCATGTATTTCTGGCCCTTTCTGCAACCCTTACTTATGTGGCACTCTCTAGGTCAGGCCAAACTGAGTGGAAAAAAAGTAGCTTTCTGTTAGGACGGGCTATGGTTTTTTGAAGAAGTCAGTGCCCCGGATCACCGCTCTTTGCAAATCACCTGCTTTGCTGTGCCTGTGTGAGCACTCTCTAATCTTCTTTAGGAAACACCAGTTAGGTTAAGGCAGGACTCTCAGTCACAGCCCCATTTGAAGTTAGCATCAGCAGTTTAAGTACTACAGCAGTTGTTCAGCTCAGGATATTAACTTACAAGAAATATTTTCAGGTTAAGTTTGTGTATCAGCATGGCTGTGGGCTGTAGGCTCCAGCAAACCTAGCAGGATTCGGAGGACCGTGCAGGTCAGAGCCATTGGAGAACAAATTTCCACTGTCTCAAGAAAACCAGTTCTGCTTATAACAGTCTCTAGAGAGCATTCACATCAACTGTCAGAGCTGTGAGAGCAGTTCAATCAGAGAAGACGTGTGGTTATCAAAAGCAGGAGGCAGTAACATGTTCAGTCTAACTAGCAGTTGTCTGAAGAGTTAAATCTAGCTGCAGCTTCTGCCATTCTCCTCGGGAGGTAGCCTGGAAAGCGTTTTAGTCCATGCACTTTGAGATACAATTCAAGGGTTTTTCCTAATGAATAGCAAGCTAAATTCAAACATAGGGCAACACAGGACAGAAAGAGCAGATCATATGGCTGGCCTGAGACAGGAGGCGCCCTGAGGCAGTTGCTTCCACTGGAGAATTGCAACAGTAATTGATAGTCATAGCATCACTCTTTTCCCATGAGCCTGAGGGAAGAAAACTTCCCTCCTTCCATCTGTGAGTTTATGACAATGCTTCCTGTTTAGTTTTCTGTTAAAAGAAAGGAATATATAACAAATAGAATAGTGAAAGATCACCAAAATAATTTCATTTAAATCTTGCAATAATGTCAATTCCCAAATAACAGCCAGCTAAATGACTACTGCTGTGTAAAATAAAAGGTAGAATTTAGTTTATTATCTCTCAGTAATATGAGAAGTCTGAAACTGCAACGCAGTTCCACGGTGTATTTATAGTTAGAGTTATTGCTCTTGCTTTGTAACCAGAAGTGAGTATTTGTTTAAAAAATTATTTGGGAGGAAAAATCTACACATATCATTCCGGCTCTCCTTTGTCTTTCATCCCCTCCTGAAAAAAAAATAATGAAAGAAAACCAAAGGCAAGCAGGAAATTTCTGCTCTCTGTTAGACCATGGCCATTAAAATATTTTCAGGAGGTAGGAATTGTATGGAGGGAAGGGGCTGGGGCCACACTGCTGGGAATTGGGAACTTTCTTAAAGCAACTTTGCTACCAGCAAAGAAAATTCTGGGGAAGAGGGAAAGAAGAGATGGGTAAGGTTGTACTGCAAGTTGGACTGCTCTGAGGAAAGCAGTGATACATGATTGTGGCATGTTATTGGGTACACAACACCTGCATGGCAAAGCAAAGGAGGGATGAGAGTGTTCTGACTCAGTCTGAAAAAAAGTTGAGTTCATAATGCTGCTGTTATCACTGGGTTTGAAGGAATTTGCATGGTCATAAAGATTGTTCTCAGAGGTAGAAAGACCAGTGGGTATACAACTGTAGATATATTATACAGTTACATGATCTGGCATATTTTAAATACTTAAGTACCTTGAGGAGCAAAGAAGTGTTTATCTCTTCTTAAACTTTTATCTCTTCCCTTTCTTGGATTTCCCAGGGCTTGGCCTGAATTATTGAAATCAGTTTGGCTATCACGTCTTCTCTTGTCCTTGTCCTCTTCCTTTTTCCTCTATATATTGAGTTGTTCAACAGGCATTCTTCAAAAGCATGTCCCATTTAAACAGAGCGCCTTTTGTTAGGCACCAGTGGAGTAGGGCTAAATGTCGTAACTTGCACTGTGTCCTTGGACAAGAGCATAAAAAAAAGTCTTTTAATCTCCCTGGCTTTATTTTTAATAGAGAACAACATAACCAGTAGGTGGAAGTGACTTTTCATCTTAGGAGCCACAACGGGGTAAGATAATTTTAGAGATAGGGTACTTACAGACTGAGCTGCTTACAGGCATGAATGCTGCTGTTACTGGTTGAAAGCAAGTAAGTCTCTTTTTCTGCATTATGAGGCGTGGTTGTAGGGTTTTTTCTTCTTCTGTTGTCTAGCTTAGCATCTTCATGATTTTAAAATAAACTGATTTGATATAATTCATAAGAGAGTTTTTGTCTGCCTGCAGTTACTATTTTGAGAGACAGAATGATGTGAGAGGGGCCTGGAGTTGCTGAGAAACAGAACAGCCAGCAATAGGGGAACAGTCCTATTAAATTACCCCTGCTTTAAGTGTATTTCTTCAGTGTTGTTGGGGTTGAGTATATCCGTACTGTGTTTTGACGAGTATGCCGAGGCCATGCTCAAAACCAGACTTGTTTTCTGCAGCTCTAAAGAACCCTAAGTGCAGCTAACGTGCCCTCTGGGGGACTTTGTCAGGGAAGATTCAGTTACACTAGTGTTTCTTCAGATGTTTCAGCATCTTCAACCCAGCCTCCAGCTGCCATGCCAGAAGGGAGTGGGTCTCTGCAGAGACCCTGCGTCATATCTGTAAGGCCCAAGAGAGGGCAGGTCTTGTGCCTGATCATCCAGGCCCATGTGGATGTCTTGGAGAATAAATGGCATCTTAGATAGCAGAAGAAGCCGGTGTTTAGGCAGCTGTCTCGCATCCTGCGTGTTTGAGCCCCCTGTAACTTAGCCCTCGGGCTGCTGAAGGGGACAGCCACGGAACGCGCTGCTCTTGCTGAGAGTGCTCTTTCAAACCGTGGAGCCATTGCCAAAGAGCACCTTCTGCATCCCCATTTTTGGACGTTTCCTGTCTCAGTTCCAATATTCCCTCGGACACCATAGCCCAGTGTCGTTGGGTGTTGGCTGAAAGCCATTACAACAGCCACCTGTCTGTAGCAGCATCAACAGGATACAAGGAAATACTGGTACCTTTCTCTTCCCTTGAACTTGCTTTACTACTTTTCCTTTGCTTTGCAATAGCCATGATCTGGAGCTCTGTTTGCACAGTTTTCTTACGTGCACACCTTGAGATAGTCTGGGATCTTCCTAAATGGTACAGCTTTCTGCAAATCACCCAAAACCAAACAGATCTTTTAGTGAAGGTGAAGTAGCAGGAAAAGAGAAATTTCTGAAACATCTTTTCATAATGGAAGGTGTATCAGAGGAGAGTAGTAGTAGACCATTTGTCAGGAGAACTTGAAATTTGGGTATGGGTACATGCAAAACTGCAGTGGCAGGAGGCAAGAGTTTGCGGAGTGCAGGCATTAAGCCAGTAGCTCTTTTTCATAAAGATATAACTTCATTTTCTTATTTTCAAGGTTCTTTGAAAAGAAAGTAAGTTAAACACTTTCCAAAATAAAACTGGCGTTTTCATTTTATTTTCCCTTTCCATCAAATAAAGGAAGACTATTATCTTCAGCTTTTCCAGTCATGTCAGGTGTCATAACTACCTAGAATCAATTTCTTGGATCCTTGTTGTCAAACAATAGCTTTAAATGTATCATAAGCAATAAGTATTTAAAAATAAAAACATATGTGCATCTGCAGTAAATGTCTAGCCAAATAGAAAGTGTTCCTTGAGTAACAATGAGCTTGTAAATGTAAATACTTGCCAACTGTTGCTTCCTTTTTCCTTGTCAATAGCTCTGAAGGCTTATACTGCTCTTCATACAAGCTATCGCCACATTGCATGGCTCTGTTTTTATGTGACAACATTTTCAAAAATGCATAGCACTGAAGAGAATTTAATCACCTTGGTAGATAATAATTATGCTTTAAAAAAAAAATCAGTAAAATCACAGCATGTTTGTGTCTTGTATTCCAAAAATTAACCTTTTGCAGAGCAAAGGAGACATATAGGAAGAGTTGGAAGACTAAGGAGGTGATAAGGAAGAACTGAAATGTGAAACTTTTCCTCATAATTTCTAGTAATTGTCATTTATATTGCCACAGAAGATGACCTATTTTTTGTTGTTGGGTCTGTTCTGTTCTGTAGTTCGGAAAAAGAAAACATTGAATTGGTTTAAAATACTTCTCAGGAAATTGCTCTTTGAAAGTGTAATCTTTCTACAGCCTAGTCTTCAGTTTCAGTTATAATAAGATTTAGGTTTTATATATAGAGAGTGAGCAGGTTCATTTGTGCTTCTGCTATTGCACCACAAATTCTGAAGATAAGACTTCTTGCTGTATAATCCTGCTAGGCTGTGGAGAAGAGGAAACTCTGGTATCAAGATAATGGACTTTTTATAAAAATCTATCTAGAACAGAGTTCATGTTAGCATTACCATTGATCAAGCAACTGTCACCTTTTCCCTTCAAGCTATCATTTGAAATATAAGTCAAGGAAAAAAAGTGGCTTACTAAAATGTCACTGCTGTTTCTCCAGTCTGGAGGAAGCAGAGTAACTCAGCATTCATACGCTGTTTTGTTTTATTCTAGAGTTGTAAGTCCTAATGTATTTCAATATTCTGTAGTTCCACTCTTAAGAGAATATAATTGATCTTGTATTAATATCCGAAGATATGGTGAGGCTTTGTATAGTGGTAGTTGCCACACAAACTCAGAATAAGATATTGACTCCTGGAGAGTTTTAAAGACAAGCCAAAACAAGCAAGAGGAAAATGAACCCAGGCTGGATAGTAAGAAGATAACATGGATTATCAATGTGCACCAGTTTTTATTAAGACATAAATCCCTGTCCTACATTTTTCCTTCTTTTTCATCTTCAGAAATACTTAAGAAGAGCTGTATATTGGCTAGTCGTGATAGATTTTCTCTTGGAGCTTCCAAGGAGTGTTGCTATCATCATTAATTAAACCTGTTAGAAAGCAACACAGTAGCACAAGACACCAGTTATTTTTGCTGACTAATTTTTTCTGGCTTTGATTTCACAGTGCTTTCTGATAGTTAGTCAATAAATGACATACTTAATGTGACATCACTGTGACTACAGCCCTGTTCTGGAAGCTAGAAAGTTCTATGTCTGTATGAGAATTTATATAACAATGATAGCATGCACACTGGGACTGTTTTCTGTCTACAGATATACTCTGATGATAGAACTGAGATTTTAACAGATGGGTTCTCTTCAGTTCACAAGGTACTGTGGGAAGAAGGTGATGGAAAATGTCCTGTGTTTGCATTTTGTAGAAAGATATGAAGAACACTGCCTCGCTGAAGAAATTCAAGAAATAGAGAGATTCTTTAGAATTATTATGTCATGATCTGAAAATAATATTTGAAAGATCACACTATGCTATATTTCTATACTGTCAAGGAATCTTGCATTATCTAACATTCTTCAGACTGTATCCTCATCAACCAGATGCAAGTTTTTCATATTATCCTACTAAATAAGCAGCTAGCAATTAATGATGTGTCTGTCAGTTACACAAGCACTAAAAGGAATCAAATTTATGTGACTGTTATTGGAGAGTGTGAAGCTAAGCCTGAATCCTCAGAGGTGTTTAGCTGTCTTAATTCCCATTGATTTTAATGCAAATCAAGTACATAAATGTCCCTTGTGAATCTTTGTCATTGTCCCCAGGCTTCTTGATTGCCTGTCTTCCTAAAATACGTAAGTGCTGTGTTATGATGATCTCTTCTTCCAACAGACAAAGTTCAGAAAAAGAAGGTCGTGGTTATGGTTGTGAAAGCCCTAACACCTCATGAGACAAATTACAGCTTCATGCTGAAATGTTTTACAAAACTGCTGTTTGTAGCTATTGAATTCTCCTTTTTCTTTTCTAGCCATTTCATCCAATGGTGAATTTGGAATGCTCCAGAGATTTTCGACCATTTCTGTGTGCCCTCTATGCTCCTGTGTGCATGGAGTATGGCCGTGTTACTCTCCCTTGTCGCAGACTCTGTCAAAGAGCATACAGCGAGTGCTCCAAACTCATGGAGATGTTTGGGGTCTCTTGGCCCGAGGATATGGAGTGCACCAGGTGAGCAAATATGGTTTTTTTGGAATCCCAGGATAAAATGTTAGTATGATCTAGGATGTTTTATGATCTAAAATAGACATTTTAAACGTGTTCCATTACAAGTGTCCTTATTTTCCCTTTCATTTGTGTAACAGCCTGTTTCCTGGAGTGGAAACTGTGTTCATATTTCTATCAGATAAGTTGAAAATTTCTGTGGGCAATTACTGTAAACTGCACATGCATATTCTCAAATGAATGAATATACCCATCTATTTTTCTTCTTCTTTGTCATTTGTGCTGACCTGGTTTTGTCTGCTATACCGAAGTTTAATAGGTGATACTGCTATAAATTTCTCTGAGGGTTAGGCAAAATTACATAAGCTAGAGATTAATAGTCTCTTTTTCTGAAGGGGGAGCTGGCTGGTATTGATGAGTGTATAAAATCTCAAGGCTCTGTTTTCAGAGCATCTACCTCTTGTTGAGCTTGTGTGCAAACAGATGTTTTCAGCTTTACATTATACAAATAACTTTATGGCAAAGTACTTGATTATCTTCCAATCTATTTGAAACAGGATATACATGAAAATGAAAACAGTATCTTTATGCTTTATTTTTTTTATAAGTGACTCCAACAGCTACTAAAATACGGGAGCAGAAACAAGAAGAAATAGTCTCTCTTACAGTTGGATCGGAGAGAATGAAAAACAATTAAAACTTCTTTTAGCAAAAGAGTAAGTCAGAGGATGCTTCTAGGTCCTGATAATCTGGATCAAAGATGGCTCTAACTCCATACTCCAAACAGATGCCTGGACCCTTTAGGTCCTCCCATCTCCTCAGTAAGGCCCAGGTAGTGAAATTTCAAAACCAGAGCTAAAACTACTGAAACTTTGCTCGTGCTGTGTTAGTGCCATTGTGCCAGAACATGAACTGTGGCAGAGGAACAGGCATACTTAGCTTACGCTGTGCTTGTTGAGGCGATAACATCTAGCAGAGGGAGGAACTGGACAGCTATGCGTGGAATCCCTCCAGTCTCTCCTTCAGAACTTCAGACTGCACCTCCAGCGGTCTTTAGCCTCCAGTCAGAGCTTTACTTAATTACAAAAATATCTTCATCATAATTTCAATTTATTAATGCTAGTAGCAGTGCTAGGTTGGATTTTTGGTCTGACTAGCTCACTGTCCTGCCTGATAGCAGCTAGTACAGTTGCTTAGGAAAAGGTTTTAGAATGTTCTATAAAATCATTCTTCCTTGGGCACATAGTCTCAGTTTACAGTGAGCCTAAATTTATAGACTTCCTGAGATGGATTTTGTATCCTCACCTTTATGCTTAAAGCCCCAATGGGCCCCTTGTCCATTTATTTCTCTGTTTTATTTGTAAACCTCTTTTACAGTTTCAGCATCTACTGAATTCTGGGACAATGAGTTCTAGAGTCTGTTTATACATAGCACAGTATTTCATGGATTATCCATTATTTGGATTGTCTTTGTTTTCGCTCCAGTTAGTGTGTCTAAAGTCAGACATATAAATAAGGTTACTAGTCTTTGCAAATTATGTGTATATTTCTTGTAAATAATTCTTTTCTTACTTTTTAGATTCCCAGATTGCGATGAGCCATATCCTCGTCTTGTTGACCTCAATTTAGCTGGGGAGCCCACAGAAGAGGCCCCAATGGCAGTACAGAGGGATTATGGTTTTTGGTGTCCTCGGGAGTTGAAAATTGACCCTGACCTGGGTTACTCTTTCCTGAGGGTACGGGACTGTTCCCCTCCTTGCCCAAATATGTACTTTCGGCGTGAAGAGCTCTCCTTTGCTCGCTACTTCATCGGAGTGATCTCCATTGTCTGCCTTTCTGCTACCTTGTTTACTTTTTTAACTTTTCTGATCGATGTCACAAGATTTCGCTATCCAGAAAGACCGATAATATTTTATGCTGTCTGTTACATGATGGTGTCATTAATTTTCTTCATTGGCTTTCTGCTTGAAGACCGAGTAGCGTGTAACGCATCTAGCCCTGCCCAGTACAAGGCTTCCACAGTGACACAGGGCTCTCACAACAAAGCTTGCACCATGCTTTTCATGGTGCTCTATTTCTTTACCATGGCTGGCAGTGTTTGGTGGGTCATTCTTACCATCACGTGGTTCTTGGCAGCTGTCCCAAAATGGGGCAGTGAAGCAATTGAGAAGAAAGCATTGCTCTTCCACGCCAGTGCCTGGGGCATTCCAGGAACTCTAACCATCATCCTCTTAGCAATGAATAAAATTGAAGGTGACAATATTAGCGGCGTATGTTTTGTTGGCCTCTATGATGTGGATGCATTAAGATACTTTGTACTTGCACCTCTCTGCCTGTATGTTGTTGTTGGAGTTTCTCTTCTGCTAGCTGGCATTATCTCTCTCAATCGGGTTCGCATTGAAATCCCATTAGAAAAAGAGAACCAGGACAAACTGGTGAAGTTCATGATCCGGATTGGCGTGTTCAGTGTTCTGTACCTCGTGCCACTGTTGGTTGTAATTGGCTGCTATTTCTATGAGCAGGCTTATCGAGGTGTGTGGGAGACGACGTGGATTCAAGAACGCTGCCGAGAATATCACATCCCATGTCCCTATCAGGTGAGGAAACCAATGTGACATACTCAGGAGTGCAGAAAATGGGTAATGAGGGGATATGTTAAGACTTACTTGTCATCCCTAACTGAAAGTGCTGCTGTTCCTACAAGGGAAGGTTCTTGCCATACTCAAATTATTTGGATAATGCATTAGGCCTTCTGGAAGACTAGGTATTATTGGACAATTGGAGGCTTGCATCAGCTGCTTGGTGTTTTGTGGGGTTTCTGAGCTGTATGGGACCTATACAGGATATAAAGATGCTATTTTAAATGGACTTCAAGAACAGGACTTAATGAGTTTATTTTTGATCATTAGAGATGTGTTAGAAGTTTTGCTCTGAAGGAATTTTGGCATTTAAACTGAGTTGTCATCAGCCTGATTACTGCTTTTTCTAGTTTTTGTTGTTCATCTGTAACAGTTTTGTTGCTTTGATTAGCCTAGAGGTTTTATGCTCATTTTAGAGCAGTCTCTGCATGTGTCAGAAACGTCTATACAAAATCTTACTTGAAGTGTCTTCTGAAGAAAACCAGAGCTTACAGCTCATCAGTTCTGGGTTTTTTTGAGAAAATGACACTTACCTGCTCAAATTGTTTAATTGAGTTATCACAGGAATAGAAGCCTCTAAGAGCACTAGATATCAAACTGTCCACTGTTTACTTCAGTATTATGCTGGTGAAGTTGCAAAGAATGTATTGTAAGTATTAATTACTTGAAGCCTACTTCCCTTTTTGAGCCAAAGTGGCAAACTGGTTTTGGAATGATATTGCATAGATATTTTCTGCAATTTATTTGAAAGCAACTTTATTTCAAGAAGGTTGTACAGCAAGCATCTATTGTATAGCTGCACACACAGGGGTATAAAAAAAAGTTAGTATTTTGGCTCTTAAGCAGTTAAAACACCAGCTGCATGATCAAAGCTCACATTTTAATGCAATAAAATATCACTTAAAGGTTTGGCTTAGTCTATATAGCTTGATAGTAATCCTTTTATTACCTTTTAACCCTTTTTATTGTTTTCTCTGTTAGATTTTATTAGGGTGTGACTCTTCCCTCCCATCCAATGTGTGAGCATTTTTATGGCAGGAAATATCTGTCAGTGGGTGTGTTCAGTTTCATTTGCTTGATTGAGTCTTCATTGCTGCAGGTTTTAATATGTTAGACTGACTGATGCTTAAAAAGAGGGACATGCAGTTTTCTCTCAGTTATTTTCAAATACCCACCATATGCCAATCTAAAATTTGTATAAGAATCTATAAAATTAAAAGGATATTGCTATCTCAGAATGTTGAACAGAATCTATTTTAAAGCTTGAAACTTCAGATGTCTCAGGGCTAAAATCCTGGCTAGTGGAATAACAAAAACATGTAGTAAAATGCTACTCAAATCTCTAGAAAACCGTTAACATAATGGCTCAGCGGGAGTCAAAAGAACAATAATGGTTTCATTCACATCAAATTGGGTTGAAGGACCCGTAGACCCTAGGGAGTATTAGAAGGGTTTTTCTTCTAACCCATCCAATTTTTTTTCTTAAACTAAACATGCTTCCCTAATTAAACTATCCAGACTTACAATTGAAACAGATTTCCAAAGCTGTGGGGAAAAATAATTTTATCCTTAGATCATGCTAGTAAAATATATTATTAAATTAGGGGAAAATGTAAAGCTTTGTGCAGAGTATCACTCACTTGCAAAATAAGACCATATTTTTTCAAAGCCTTGATGTTATTTAACCTAACTTCAAATATTTGAATATCGGTTTCTGAGATTAGACTAGTCTAAATTGAGAGCTGTAGCTGATTCCACAGTGGACATAGGTTTTATATGCAAACCTTACACGGGGTTGTGGTAGTTGGAATTTGCTGCTTGCATAGGCATACTGAGCAAATCTGAGGTTAAAAATTCATTAGTCCGTTCAACCGTTACATCATCTTTGCCATCAGAGGATGATGCCACAGTAACTCATTCTGGAAAATTGCTAATGGGGGAGTTTGAGTATGCAGCTGCACCAGGCATGCCTCCCTCCTGTGTGACTGCTTCATGCAGGAGATACAGGGGGGTTAATAATTTGCTGCAGATTCTCCTGGCTGCTGCTAAACCAAAAAGAGCCTCCACAGCTGGTGTTCAAATGAAAAATAGACATCATGTTTCTTTGACTGCCTAAAGGGCTAAATAGTCCCAAAATGGAGGAAGCAACAGGATACCTTTATGCTTCAATCTTGATTTCTGGCTACCTGGATGTTTCCTGGGTTGACCTGGCTACGTATTTTGTTTGTCAGATCTGGGAGGCATCTGTTGCTTTCCTTGTGAAATAAAAACTTTTTTTGCCACAAAGACAGGAAATCAATATCCCAGTATTCCCTCTCTTTGAGGAGTAAGTGCAGGGCAAGAAGGAGCTCCTGTTACCTTACCTTGCCCTCAGTGTCCTCGGTGCTCCACGTTTCTGGGAGAGACTAGGAAGGAGGGGAAGGGTTTGTAAAAGGTGGCAGCAGCTCTCTCCCCATGAGCGCATCCTGGTCCTCAGTTTTCTGTAGCGTCGTGGGCTGCTGCTGTTCAGGCAGTAGCTTTAATCTGTTGCCTGGGCAGCAACAGCAGGTAAAACAGGCAGCAGTCGCCCCTCTCGTACCATGGGTGTGAGGGCTCAGATGACCTCTGAGATGAGCTGTCAAAAGTTGAGTGGAGTGAATATTGTTTCCTTGAGTCTCCTTTAGTAAGGAAAAAACAACTACTACATTGAGAGGTGAGGTTTATTTACAGTATATACAATGTATCTAATATAATTAAGAAATTTAATTGCATTTTCCACACTGTAGGGGAAAGACATTGTTTTTGTGGATGTCACCTTAGGCAGCTTAGGGAGCTGTGTTTTGTATCAACCTGGACAAATCTCATAACTTAGTTAAAACCACCAAGGTTGCTATATTAGAGCATCCTTCTTTCAATATGAATAATGGCAAATTGCACAGGCAAGTGCTCCAGCCACGCTGCCCAAGTCAAGGCAAAGGCAGGGACTGGGAGAATGAAGAACTGCCCACCGTAGGAGAAGATCAGGTCCGAGACCGTCTAAGGAACCTGAAGGTGCACAAGGCCATGGGACTTGATGAGATGCATCCGTGGGTCCTGAGGGAACTGGCAGATGAAGTGGCTAAGCCACTATCCATCATATTTGAGAAGTTGTGGTAGTCTGGGGAAGTTCCCACTCACTGGAAAATGGGTGAAATCCCCATTTTTAAAAAGGGGAAAAAAGGAAGACCCGGGGAACTACAGGCCAGTCAGTCTTACTTGTGTGCCCAGCAAGATCATGGAGTGGATCCTCCTGGAAACTATGCTAAGGGACAAGGAAAATAAGGAGGTGATTGGTGACAGCCAACATGGCTTCACTAAGGGCAAATCATGCCTGAAAAATTTGGTGGCCTTCTACAGTGGGGTTACGGCACTGGATAAGGGAAGAGCAACTGATTTCATCTACCTGGACTTGTGCAAAGCATTTGACGCTGTCCTGCACGACATCCTTGTCTCTAAATTGGAGAGACATGGATTTGATGGATGGATAAGGAATTGACTGGATGGTCGCACTCAAAAGAGTTGTGGTCAATGGCTCGATGTCTGAGTGGAGAGCAGTGATGAGCGGCGTATCTCAGGGGTCGTTGGTATTGGGACCAGCGCTGTTCAACATCTTTGTCGGCAACATGGACAGTGGGATTGAGCGCACCCTCAGCAAGTTTGCCGATGACACCAAGCTGTGTGGTGCAGTTGACGCACTGGAGGGAAGGGACGCCATCCAGAGGGACCCTGACAGGCTTGAGAGGTGGGCCTGTGTGAACTTCATGGAGTTCAACAAAGCCAAGTGCAAGGTCCTGCACGTGGGTTGGGGCAATCCCAAGCACAAATACAGGCTGGGCGATGAGTGGATTGAGAGCAGCCCTGCGGAGAAGGATTTGGGGCTATTAGTGGATGAAAAACTGAATACAACCTGGCAATGTGTGCTTGCAGCCAAGAAAGCCAACTATATCCTGGGCTGCATTAAAAGAAGCAGGACCAGCAGGTCGAGGGAGGGGATTCTGCCCCTCTGCTCCGATCGGGTGAGACCCCACCTGGAGTCCTGCGTCCAGCTCTGGGGTCCCCAACATAAGAAGAACATGGATCTGTTCAAGCGGGTCCAGAGGAGGGCCACTAAGATGATCAGAGGGCTGGAGCACCTCTGCTATGAGGACAGGCTGAGAGAGTTGGGGTTGTTCAGCCTGGAGAAGAGAAGGCTCCAGGCAGACTTTCTAGCAGCCTACCAGTACCTAAAGGGGGCCTACAGGAAAGCCAGAGAGGGACTTTCTACAAGGGCATGTAGTGATAGGACAAGGGGTAATGGCTTTAATCTGAAAGAGGGTAGATTTAGATTAGATGTAAGGAAGAAGTTCTTCACTGTGAGGGTGGTGAGGCACTGGAACAGGTTGCCCAGAGAGGTTGTGGATGCCCCATCCCTGGAAGTGTTCAAGGCCAGGTTGGACGGGGCTTTGAGCAACCTGGTCTAGTGGAAGGTGTCCCTGCCCATGGCAGGGGGTTGGAACTAGATGATCTTTAAGGTCGCTTCCAACCCAAACCATTCTATGATTCTTGACTAAAGTGTTACCACAAATAATTATTTTTATTGTTTCTGATGCTAGGACTATTTGCAGTAATTGCCTGATGTAATTAGTCTTGCCAGTCAGTATTACTTCTCTGTGAAATATTTGCTCACAGTGGCCTAAAAATGTCTTAACTCGTCCACCTCCATTTTCACCAAAGTGGGGACATTTCTCTTTTCCTGGAATGGGGAACAGTGCCTTTGTAATCTGCTTTCAGAACAGTAATATTCAAATAAGGAACTGAATTTTATGTTGGTATCCCACTTTTCACTCATTGCCTTAAAAAATGAATTTGTGCTTGGCCTCAAAAAATGGATTAATGTTTTTGTGCAAGAGTTCATGCAGTGGAAAATGAAATTAATTTTCTTTAGCTATAGAACCTGGTACCTTCATCATAAATGTAGCATTTTAACTGGGCCGTGTGCATTACATGTTCTTCAGGTCAGACTTTTATCTCATATGTAATCTCTTTTTATGAGAGTATAGCGTAATTTTACAGCAAGATAAAATGCAGAAATGAAGGGAAAAAAGCAGGGAAGTGTGACATGATCCAATCATAAAATAATCATATCTAGTCATCTCTTTTGCTATGGTTGAAAATACATGCTTTGCTGCTCCTCCTTCTGTTTCTGTTTGTAACAGCAGTGGTTCTACCAATACCGTATCGTCATTCAGAGGGCAGAGCCTTGAACAGAGAGTTGGATATTTGTAACCTTGGGCTCAAGGAGGGACACTTGGGGAAATAAGATGCTGCATGCTCCTGTTGCTGTTTAGTGTGGCTATCATCATCATCATCTCTCTAATAATTTTACCATTCTTAACAAGTTCTTGGTACTGGCTTGGCTTTTTAGTCAGCAGTCCTGACCCAATGGTTAGCTTTCAAAGTTTCTCTTTCCTCTCTTACTTTGCAATTTCCACCTTGTATGTTGACGGAGCATGTCATGCTATGGGAACTAATTCAGATGAAGTAGTGGAGTGGGATAAAATTTTGGCCAGTCGCTTTACAGAAGCACAGAATCGCTCAGGTTGAAGGGACCTCTGGAAATCATCTAGTCCAACCCCCAGCTCAAGCAGGGTCAGCCCACGACTGTGTCCAGTCAGGTTTTGAATTCCTGTTGCCATAAAAGCCGTAAGTTCCTTTCTATCAGATATCTAACCTCAGATATATCTGATGTAAGGTAAAAAGTAGGGTAAAAGGGGAAAAAAAAAGTGTGAAGTGCATTTAGCTGCTGTTACATATTCTTGTCCTCTGTGCACCACGGTGTTTTGTTCTTTACAAGGATAGTGTCAGAGTTTTGTTCCTCTTGGAAATTACAAAGGCAATCAAACTGGGACACAGTGACCTGCCCCAGTCTCTGAAAATATGTCTCAACACTGGGATGAATTTGTCTACAAAGTGAAATAGATACTGAGCAAAGTCTGTCTCCAAAGCTGGTTGTAATGTACATTTCTCTTATGAAAAGTAGGAGTCCAAATGGTCAATACAGCTTTTCTAGCCCAGAGGAAAGGAAAGGGCTGCATCAAGCTGGAAACATTCAAAGGTAGAAGAAAGTGGTAATTGTCATCTTCCCAAGATAAGGAAATGTGTCTGCTTTCTTGGAATGGCAGAGTATGGTCTTAAAAGCTTTTATCTCTTTTCTTATTCCCATAATTGAACTGTGTAAGATAGTTTAAGCCTGGAAAGGTATATTGGGCTGAACCACAAAATCAGATTTCCTGCAAAGTTAAGGAGGTCCCGAGTTAAATTTCTCTTAAGATTTAAGATTTCTCTTAAATCTAAACATAAATAGACTCTCCACAGTTTTCAGGAATGCTTCAGGGCTAGGCTAGGCACTGTGCTGATGGAAGAGACATCTAATTTAGATATTAAAGAGTAAAAAAAGAAAAATAAACTATTTCAAAGACATTTTCTACCCTAGTGGGAGTCCTTGAGCAATGAAACTAAACAGTATGAATTATCTTTGCTTGTGATCTGATATTCATAATTTTCTTACTCTTGTGGCTTTACCGGATTAAAAGACCTTGGTGCTAACTTGCTAAGAGTGAAGGTGGTGCTCCCCACTTATCTTTTTGGTATTATTTAGAGGAATGGAAGCAGATGTGGATAGCACATTTGATTCACTGTTGATGGGGAAGACCTAATAGCAGGGTGAGTTTAGAACAAATTGCAAACTCTGATTTTGTATTGGAAACTCTTACAGTTTTTCATTAGGAACTCGGGTTTGTGCTGGATGCTGAATATCCATCTAGTCTTGCTCAGTCATTGTTGTAATGTACTCCAGGTAGATTGTAGATTCATAAGCCCAGAACCAGAAGTGAAAATAGCTATGAGTACATTTAGACATGGAAGGCATTGAAATATATAGATCCAGCTATGGAGTCTGTTTACAACCAACTTAACCAACGTATGGCACTGTGTCTGTGCAGTGTCTTCTTCACTATATCATCTATTTTTTTAGCTTTGGGCTTGATCTCATATAAACCAGTGGAATTTCAGAGATAAAATAATGGACATATATTAGAATGACAACAATGTGAAAATCCAGAACAGCTACTGAGACCAGCGTTCATTTATCTAATTTCAGATGTCTTCATCTGAGGCAGCCTCCTTTTCTAGCTGAAGCAGAGAAATGGGCATTTTTTTAATGATTCATTGGACATTCAGATAAATTGTACGCAGACTTAATTTATTATCTGTTTGAAGAGGTCACATTTGCTCTTATTGGATATTTTTATGTTAGGATTTTTGCCTCAAAATTCTGGGGAATTTTTTGGGGGGAAGGGGTAGGAGAGGTTGGGGGTTGGTTTGCAATCCGTCCCCTTCAAAAATCAGAATATGCCTCAACACCTTTTAAACACACTTTTTAGATCCTGTCCAGTCTTGGCTTGAATAGCAGTCATTCCAGAAAGATAACTTGGTAACATGTTTTTTGCTCATTTTTGAAGAAAGGACATAAATTAGCACCTAAGACAGCAGTACCTAGAAGGACATAGGCTTGCATTTGGGAATCCCATGGAGAGATAATTTTGCTTTGCTAAGCATCATATAAACATCCTTCAACTGCTAATGGAGAAGACTTTTTCTGCAAGAACAATGAGCACAACACAACTATTTTTGCAAATACAATTTTAACCAGCTGAGTTCTTGAAGCAGTTACTATGCTTATCTCTTTAAATCTTTTCTATTTTCCTTCTGATCTTCACTTTAAAAAATGAAAACTGCCTTGGTGTTTTTAAGGACTTATATTACAGCATTGCTCTTAATAATTAATACCAAATATCCTTTCTATCAGCAACAAAAATAGACAGTCAATCCAGCCAATTTTTTTTCCTCTCTGCTCTACCTTCTTCAAGACAACGCCCCAGTCTTGCTGTGTAATAATGTCAAATGGGTTTTACTGAAGATGGGAGTTCTCACCCACTCACTTCTGTTCGGTGCTGGTGTTGGATAGAGAAGAGAGGGTTAACTGTGGTTGCCTAAGATACCAAAAGCTTAAATGGAAAGAATGTTTTGTTAATAGTACCTCTTGTCTGTCAATGGCAGTTCTAAGTATCTAGTACAGGCACAAAGGAAAACAAAGTACAAGCTTGCTAATATATTTCTGTTAATAATGAAAATATACCGTATTACAGATTATTTTAAAGCACTATTTGACAACTAACATTGGAGAAATGGATTTTAATATTAGGATTAATCTCTGTCACCTGATAATTTTGGCTCAAGAATTTGTCAGTTTTCTTCTTTCCCATTTTCACAAATGTACTTTTTGATCTAATCACAGTTAATTTTTTTTTCCCTGTAAATTCTCAAGATCATTTTAGATGTCTCAAAATTAACAGTGTTGCAATAAGAAGCTGTTCATTTCAGACTGGTTTGGATCACTAACAACTATAAATTGCTTTGTTTGTTTTGTATCCTTTTTAAAGGTTGCCCACGTAACAGGGGTAGGGGTAACATTTTCAAGTATGTTTCATTCCCACTTGGCATGGCTTTGTCCTTCCTTTACTTTTTGCCTGGTGCCCTGAACAAACACTGCAGGAATGTTACTGAAAGCAAAGACTATGCGTAGCCGTCTTGCAGAACCGTTTCAACACAGGGAAGCTTTCTTATGAACAGGTGCCAACTGAAAAGCGACTATGGTGGTAAAGTAATGGTAGGCTGAGAGCCAAGAATATGGGAGTATTTAGTCATCTGCTCTGCTGTTACTTCACTTTGCTGAATATTATGTCTCCTAGTGCCTACTTTTAAATAAAATTGGGCAGAAGCAAAAGAGACACTGAGACGAGCTGTTGTAAGTTCCAGCTCAGGCTTTGCAGCTACGTCTCTTCATTTCTGCCCCATCCCCCCAAAAAGAGAAGAAAAACAAAGAAAAAAGCCTAACTTTATGAATTGTATCTGTATTCAGTTTTTATAGTGCCCCCTCCCAAATTCTTAATAGACATTTGAATTTACTGTAGAGATTTTAAATTTTGTGATGGCAAAGTTGACTCGCACGCACTTAAGAAATGCTCTTGTAGCAGACTGTCTTTTCCCATGCCTGCATTATGGGTGAAGTGTAGCCCTTGTTGACACAGGCTTTATTTTCATGCACAAGTGCTTTAGAACAATTGCATACGCAGACCAAAGAGAAGAAAAGATGAGGCTTACAAACATCTTGCCGAAAACAGTGGCAAGAAGTAATTGTTGAGATGTAGACTCTGCGTTTTTGGGGTGCTGATTAAGTTGGGGTGGAGTTTCCCCAGTTTTATTGGCTGCAATATATGGCATTTTCCAGGTTTTGCCTTTTTCTCCACTAATCAGGGGTGTTGCCACTATCTTTTTAAATACAAAATGTCTCAGCTGTTTCACCATCTGTGTTACAGTGGGTCTTCAGAAACATGCGGGGGAGTGCACTAAGCTGGATACAGAAAAGAGGCTTTGTTAAGAAATGTCTTAGCACCGTTTGTGTGTGGCAGGCATAAAGAGAATACATTTAGAGATGTCTATAAATCTAGATTTCTCCTCCCCCCTCTTTTTCATTAGTTATTGTTTAGAATTCCTCTTAGGAGAGGTAATGGATTTGCTTAAATCTGCCCTAAGGAATTGCTTCTTGTTGAATGTAATTATTCTGTCCTAAAAAAAAAAAAAAAAAAAAGAAGGGATGAGATAAAAAACATATTTTCCATATTGCTGTTTACTCAGAAGAGACTGAGCAAATCTGAGTTATGAGTTAGGCTTCTTTCAAAAACAAAAGTAGTATCAGCTCTGAACAACAACATTAACCACAGTATTACACTGTTACCTGGCAGTGATTCAGTTAATTTCTCCTGGTTTAGGTGCTTAGGAAAAAGAATATATTCAATGAAAAGAATATACTCAAGTAATTTCTGAGGATTCTCCTTTTCAGCATTAGTAATATCAGTCCTGTCTCCTCCTTGCACATCCAGGGCTTTGATAAATCCTACATAGGATGTATTCTCTTATCGCACCTTGGCATGTATGCAATTTCCAGTCAATTAACATATTGAGTGAAAGCAATCATTTCATTCACATGACTCATTTCTGGCTGTTTTTTTAATTGGATTGACTGAGCTAGAGACAAAGGGAAATGCTGATTTCTCAACCATTATCTTCAGACAGGTTGATTTGTACTTGTACCCAAGTATGACTCCTCAAGGTCATCTTTTTCTTTTTTTTTTTTTTTTTCTTTCTTTTTATTCAGTATTTTGCTGAGGGTGACTTGCCAAAGGAGGTCAGATCTTGCTGGTTTTGAGTTCTCAGTTTCATTCATTTCTCTTTTTAATAAGCATGCTTTATATCTAGAACAGCCTTTAATTCTGATTATTAAGGAAGCTCTCTTTTTCCACTGACTCTTTTAATTGCTGTTAAAATGGCAACAAAAACTAAGTTAAAAGGTCTGATTTCTCTGGTTTTGAAGCACCAGTCACTCTTAACTGTCAGAATTGAATATTGCGGTACATGTGTTAGGAAATCAGTCACCTAAAAAAAACATTTAACTTTTCATTTTAATAAATTAAAAGAAATTGGTTATAATTTGCGTTTGCAAATTCTGAATAGCAATGCATTCATTAATGATTGCGACTCTTTCACTGGGTTTCAGAGTTGCTTTGAGATGTTGGACAGTCATGTCAAAATAGCTGTAGACTGGCTTGCAAAGAGAAAATCTTTAATGGGGTGTTAAGTGTAGATCTCTGCCAAAATCTCAGTGAATGCTGAACCTTGATGTTTGTAAGTCCGAATATTCTGCATCCGAGTGAATTTCAGTAAGATGGCTTCTGTTGTGCTCTCTGTAGCGTTCCTTGACTAGTGAATGACTTGTCCCATCAGCATGCACAGAAACACAAGGTCCAGTAAATTTCGGAGATACTGCACTTCTGTGCATTTATTCCTAGTGATTCCAGACTATCATTATTATTTCCAACAAATTTTTAAAACTTCAGTCCTGAAAGGGTATTTACATTTGAATGTCATTGGTCTCAGGAGTAAGCAGCTCTGACAGTTATACTGCTGATAATAGCTTTTCTTCTGAAAGCTTCGACTTTTCAGGGAATTGTGATTGCAGTCACCATATCTATAATGCCACTGGGCATAACATGAGCAACCAACTCCCACTGTGAGTGTTTTGAGAGGTTTGCTTAGTGGTGTAACATAAAGCAGTTCAGAATACAGTCTGTAAATACACAAATATAGAAAGATGTTTACTCTCTCTGTTAAAACAATGTGTTTCTAGACCTGAAATCAGTATTATTAAGTAAAGACTACACTCAAAAATAATAGATCTATTCTAATGATGGAATATAATGAGATATATGAACTAAGTTCACCTATAAGACTGGTCCAGATCTCTCGGACACGTTCTGTATGTGCCTTGATCTTGGTAAACATCCGCTTAGCTTAGACATGGGTTGGCTATATAGCACAAAAATGTAACAAATACTTGCACATTTCAAGTTTGATTTTTCTTTTACATTATTTGTATGGACAAACAGTGCTCCCCAGTGTCATCCTTCTATTAGTTCTTTTTTATTAACAGAGAATTATTCCGTTTCCTAGAAATGTAAATGCAGACAAAGAATACGGTATCTCTTCCCAACATGTATGAAGGTTTGCTTTCCACAAGATCTAAGCCCACTCAAGAATCAGGTGCAGCATCAAAATTCAACTGAGGAACATAAAAATACTTTTTTTTGTTCTTATAAATAAGAATCTTTTCATATGAAAAAAGACTATATTTGAGTTATCTAAAGAGCTGGGTTACTCACATGTTTTCCATTAACAGATTATATTCTTAGTAATACACATATTTTTTTACTTGTGTTTTGCTCATTTATTTTTTCTTTTTAATAGAGTTTCTGAAGTCATTATATGTAATGTTTAATGCTGAATTATGTTAAAATATCTATTATGCTCAAAAAACCTAAGACTAGTGCCTATTTCTCATTTTCACCATGAAAGAGTCAAAAGTATGAACACAAAACTGATAAGCAGTATCATAAACTGATGAGCTGTGTTGTCTTCCAGGATGTAGAACACTCACAGATCAGGGTTATAATTCTTTGACCAGACTATGTTACTCCTTGTGTTTGAAGTTTGGGACTTGTCTTTCTAAAAATGCATCATTGTATAGGTTTAAGACCTCAACTTTAATATATGGAAATACTTTAATCTCTAGTCCCGAAGCAGTTCTTTCAGAGAGAACTAAGAGGAGTTTTAAGTAGAAATAGGGCATTAATAACTCTTGTTATTATATTTGAGTTTATTATACTCTTGTGTTTATTTGAGAATAGCTGAGAGTGGAAGGGACCTGTGGAGATTGTCTAGTCAAGCCCCTGCTCAAAGTGGGGTCACCTAGAGCAGATGGCTCATAGCTGTGTCCAGGCGAATTTTGAATATCTTCATGGACGGAGACTTCACAACTTCTCTTGGCAACCTGTTCCACTGTTCAATCACCCTTACAGTATTACAGTATTCAGTATTACATTCTAAAATTTTCTCAATTGATGTAGTAATGCTGACACCAAATTATTTTTCAAAGATTCAGTTGAACTGAGATTTTAAGATCAAATTATGTAAATGGTCATTAATATTATTCCATTCACACTATAACTTGAAAAAGAAGGCCTTTAGACTAATGAACATAGTATTTCTGTCTGTGGAGAGTAAGAAATATTTTATAAATACCATGTTTGCTAAAATAGCTGTTTGTTTCTTCTCCCCCAGCTTCCGTACTTGTGCTTTAAGCTATGATTTGGCTATTATTTGCATATTTACAAAATTACACTAATCTGTTTCGTATGACTTAATCTCCAGCCATTTCACAGTGTGGTAATTACTCATTCCAAACCATTTTTGGAACAAATATAATCTTATGTGCAACTGGTTTTTTTTCTGCATGGCATTATGTGACTGACTGCATTGTGTTGGATCAGAAAAGACTGCAAGAAGAAAACAAAAATAAATTAAAAGTAATGAAAGGGTGCCAGGAATAAGGTTCTGTTAGAGGTTGTCTTTGGAGGAGGAGTGTACATAGCCTTGCCAAAGAAGACTAAGACAGGACATAGTTGCAGTTTTAGAAATCCATAAAGGACATGAAAAAAGAGCTGTTAAAGTCAAATGACAGTCCTGGCAGAATGATAACATGGCCATGAATAAACTTCAGCTGGAAATAAGAGAATTACATGATGAATTGAGGAGGGGAGCTCATGATTTCAGGGTAAAGCTGGATAACTGAATAGGCTTGTGTGCCATTGCTGGCTGGAGCAGTGGAAGACTTGACTTGACCAAGGATGTTTCTTTTGTTCTGTGTTCTTAATGCCAGTGTCTTCATTCAAGTAGTGGGAGTTTATTAATGGTGATATATTCCAAGCTTGGGTCGTAGGAAGCTTGCTAAATTTTGTCTTGTATGAATTGAATAAATTCAAGAAAGAGTATCTACTGCCAAAATAGATATTAAGGCTGCAAAGATTTTAGTCCAAGTTAATTTTTAGCAGCAGGGTTGACAGAAATAAGATTTTCTGAAACATTAGGGTTTTTTTCCTGTCTTACTGTTTGATTGCCAATGAAGTGCTAATACCTGAAGAAAAAAAAGCTATTTTTTCTGAATGGCAACAGGGAGCTTCCAACTTCTCTGGCCATGGGACAAATCTGCCAAATGCAACCTACTGCAGCAACCCTCAGTATCCCTTATTTAACAGATTTGCCAGTAATTCAGGTAGGCATCTCTTTAATCTTGTCTTAATCTCTGTGAAAGATAGGTGTATCAAGCAGTGTGTTGTGGGTGCCAGTAAAGAAGCAATTGCTGATAAAACTTGGTTTTAGCTGTTAAGTTTATTGACCCATTTTAGCCCATGCCAACTGCAATCCCTGTTTGCACAAAGACAGAATACTAAGGTAAGGCTATCTGGTTCCACAACGAGGGTAAGGACAACTGCATGACATTTTTTTTTGTAAGCATTGGGATTTAAGTAAGAGAAATCATAGTAAATCGGGTTTGTTTCATCTTCTGTGTTAGACACCTTTGGGTGAGTCATGCTTTGACTTGAAGTGATACTTTGTCATTTTAATCCATGTGTTATTCACAGGTCTGTAAGGAAAAAAAGAGCTTATGCGTTCTCAGACCTGTTATGTCAAACAGCTACAGCTCATCCAAAAGGGGGTATTTGGGAGAGGGGCTGAAATGGTCCAAAGTGAGGAATATGTTCAAATGTTGTGACGTGATTCTTTTATTCCAGTGACAAGAGGAAAGATAAGCTGTGCTGGGGAAAACAACTTTGTGGCAGGTGGGGATTTGTTTGCTTTTTCCTCTCTGCAGAGGACACCCCACTTCAGCTTGTACGTGTCCGCAGGAAAAGGAAAGAGAAGTCCAAGTCTCTCATGGGTAGTACGCTCAAGTAGACTTGCTTTTCCCATGCTTAATGCCTGGCATTAGTGCTAAGAGGCTTGTGATGCCAGTTCCACATAATGGTAAAACAGAAGGCAGGTGCTTGGGCAATCTCTCTAATTACAAACGATGGCTAGCACTTAAAAAATTAGTAGCTGTGGTTGAATGCTGTCTTCTGTTTCAAGATAAAGCCACAAACTATGAGACATCCTGATAGCTTCACTGAGATTCGGCTTTCCCTTGATAAACAGGGCGTTCTCCCAGAAGCAGTCTCCTGAAGCTGCAGCATCAACCTGCCCGAAGATTGTTGCGAGATACCAGTAAGATGATCACTGAAGCTGTAGTCTTCTGCATTCTTGTCCCATGAATGGAAGAGCAGTTAGCATCAAACTTCTTGATGATTGCTGGTTACTGACACTGTGACTAACTGCGGGGCCTGAAGGGCAAAAGCGTTGGAGGCGAGTTATTAGACTCTAGTCATGAGTCAGGACCTTTTTAGTTGTCCTCTGGGATCCCTTTTGAAGAAGGAGATAGATGAGGAAAACCTTGCAGCATTACCTTGTGAGAGGCTGCTCTCTGCTGTGTTATTCTTTATTCAAGCTATTTTTCCAGCAGATGATTAGACTCCAGTGTGTTCCCCTGGCACAATGCAGACAATGGATGACTTCTGGTGAAAACCAGTGCAGTCCTTCCATGAACTGAATTATTTCTTTCCCATATATTTCTCTCCCATAACATGCCGGAGAAACTCAAGAGAAATTATTCTAAAATATAATTCATTACATTTTAAATGTTCTGTAGAGGCAGTTTTCATAAGGATGTATTTTTTAGGTGCTTATGCAGATTAAATTCTTGAAAAAAATGTATTGCGGATGAGTTCGGCACGGTGACATGGATCTGCAGTGCCTGGGCTAATACTTAACTTCTGTGGTGAATAAGTTTCCTCCAGAATAGCCTGTATCCCATTAAGATGGTAATTTTATAAGCTTTTATTACAGTGTCTTATTTATTTATTTTTAGCTCGGGTTAGGTTGTGAAGCTATCTGTTACTGGCCCAAGCCTTCCATAGGCTGATCACTTTGCTTTAATTTTCACTCTGGGTATATAGCAACTCAGGAGTTATTAAGTAAGTCTGGAGAATAGTTAGTAATGCTTTTTCATAATTGTTCTAACAGTTTAATTGTTTTAATGTGAGCCAATGGGCAAAGTTAATGCACGGTGCTTTCATGCTCCTGCGGCTGAGGAGAGTGCAACTGAGAGCAAGAAACAATGAGCATCCGTGTTCTCATGTGATAGCGCAGAGCTGCGCCTTCAGAAATCCCGGAGTCTGAATGATCGTATTTATTCTGCTTGGAATAGTCTGGATATCTCGTGAGCCATGTGGCTTTTGGTATTTAGAGCCAGAGAAGTTTCCTTTTGTTTCTTTTAGATGCAGGGAAGTCTCCTGATCCTGTTGACACTGTTTCACACAGACAGGCTGTTCTGAAGCTCCCGAAGTATGTATTGGCTTTGTCATTAGCTCTTAAATGAGGGCTAAATCAGGTTAGCCATTACCTTTTTTTCAGGTCTTTTTAGTTTCTCAATACTTCAGCTTGTGCAGCCTAGTAGCCAGACTAGTGGCACGGATTTGCTTGTTGGATAACAGTAAAACAAGCAAGTTGCAAGATTTTAATAACTTGAAAAAAGTATTTTATTTTACAGTGACAAATGCTACAACACTTTACTGGGAAACAAGCAGTGTGAGTATAATATTCTAAGTCTCAAAGCAATGACAGTGATGGAATTGGTTATGAAAATGAGACTGTTGGATCAGATTCCCTTTGGTCTTTCCCCCACTTCTCCCATTTTCAACAAAAGGATGGGTTAATTTGAATTTCATTGCTTTTTATCCTTAGGGAAATATCAAATGATCAGCGTTGTTGTGGAACTGTGCCCCAAAGGAAGGGGACAGGTGTTGTGTTTGTGCTTTCACTTCACATAGGCAGCAAGCTCATTAATTTGCGATTTTAGTGGGAAGAGGCCACTGGTCTCTGTCACTAAAAAGCAACTGTGATTGATCATTCAGGGGCAGAAGGGGAAAATATTCAGAAATTAGTTATATAAGCATCTTAAATTAACAGTGTGCCTACAAAGAAGCATTGTTTTTCCCTGGAGGAATGCTGAAATTGATGTTTTTAACCTCCTTTCTGAACACCTGCCACTGTGTGTTTCAGTAGGGAAACAATGCATTCAAACTAATGTCTTTTTGTATTCACTGAGGAAAGTACATTTCTGTTTGATGATCTGCACCAACCCAGCTGCTACGCCAACCCAGCAGATAGGAGGAAAAAAACGGGTTACAGAAATCTTGCTATCGCATATGCAATCTTTGTATCTGACAGAACTTGTTTGTTGGTCTTCATTAGGTGAAACATCGGTGCCCGTGCTGCTTGCGAGACGTGTCTGAACAGAATAGAGCGGAGTGTAGAGTGCACAGCCCAAACCCCTGCGTCTACATCTCGTATCTCGTTGCCTATTTTTTCTTGTTAGCTGAATGCCGCTGAAGGCCTAGAGCTGCACAGCAAGACAAATTCAGTTCAGGGACTTAGATCTGTGCAATCTAGCATTCACACGGGTGTCTGCATGAAGCCTGTCAAGGCTTTCCAATCACATCTTCATATGTGGCTGCCTTTGCAGCAGGTCCAACTCAATGTGCAAGGAACGGGCTGTCACTCAAGAATGATGCTAACTGATGTGTGCCGGCTTTGCTAAATTCCCAAGTTCTCATGTTGCTAGAGTGCACAAGCCCCTCTTGCATCTCCAGGAAAGCAATCGGGTATGAAGGAAAATGGAGAATCACCACCAGTGTTACCTTTCCTCTAGGCGAGGTTTTCATCTTGAAGGACATCACCACTGGCTGCCTTCTGGTCTCCATTTCCTTGACACTGTCTGCCCTCATGGAAAGGCAGCTCCTGATGTTCAGAGCAGACCAGCATGCTTGTAAGACAGGCTTTTATCTAGAAAGAAAGGCATTATCACAGTTTTTTGAGGCCCAGAGGAGATCTGCAGTGTCTCTAGATTTGAGTCAGCGGCTTGCCAATATATAAGAGGTATTTTGAAAGCCTTAGATACATGATGATGAGGGGAGCGCTGAGGTTAACAGACGTAAAGAAGGGTCTGGCAGTGGTGCCACGTGAGAAACAGAAGAAATGACTCAATTAAATTACTTAGTAGATGTTCACAGTTATTGTTTCAGCTGATAATGTGAGTGTAGCAGGCCTAAACTGTAGTAGTAGTTCTAAGAGGGTTTTTTCCTCATTGGCTGCATCTGCAGTGGAACTCAATCTCTAATATTAAAGGGGATGTTTCTCCATCTGTGCCGAAAAAGTAATAGTATTTGAGAGCTGTTATTTTATAGCTGAAATAGTGTTCGCCCTGTACTTTTAGATGCACATTGGGACTTTTTATTAGCATTTCACAACTTGGATTACTTGCAGAACAAAACTGAAAGTTGAAGTGAATGCTCATACAGAACTAATTTCAAGAGAAATTGCTGTAATGTATAATCTGCGGTTAACACTGAAGTCCTAAAATAGACAACTAAGGTGAGCTGGATGGTGCTGCGGTTGCAGAGGGTATTTTGTGATCAAGTACCCCTTTAGACCCCCACTTTGAAAGCTGAATATCTAAAACTCCTTCAGTGTTTAAACCACTGGGGGAGGGCATGAGGATGTCCCATGCCTGTACAGGAGGGGTAGAGGGATGTTGCATGTTACTATATGAAAATTATTCCAGTACATCAATAACATGTTGTAACCCAAAACTGTAACAAAGAGTACCTTCACATACCTTGCTAAAATACTCTTAAGTCTTTAATTGTAGCTTCAGAAGCTACACACCATGCACTTATCAAAGCTCAAACAATACTAGGCTGTATTTCTAAGGCTCTTTTTTTCTTGTGCCACTAAGAGTGTGCTTTTTATGATATTTATCAGTCTATCTCCCAAGTAAATTACAACATAATAACTATTAGCAGTGCTTTGCTTGCATTGTAGTTCTATAAAAGAAGAGGAAATTCTGCATAGAGGGTTCACATTAGTGATATTTACTCCTTGTTCTTACAGTATTTGTTATGTGTAGCTGTATGGAGCTCAGCGTAAGTCAGCAGCTGTGAAGGATTTTGTAGAAAAATAAGAGGTGAAAATACATTTTAAATTCTTAGTAACTGCATTTTAGTTTCTTTTCCTCCTTTCAGTTATGTCAATAGTTTAGCTTTCAGGGATGTTTCATAAACTTTGGTATTTGTAGTAAACAGTAACAGTGGTGTAAGTTCACCCAGTTTGTTGTTGTTCTCATAAAAGAACTGCCACATTTTCATTCAAAACTTCTTACTCTAGAGATTTTCTCCAAGAATACAATTGTAAAAGAAAAACTTGTCTTTGTGTTCTTGCCATCTATTGATTTCCAAATTGTATATTCCATCACACTTTGATTTTAGTACTTTTAAAATTGCAACCGTTTTTCACTCAAAGTTGAAATATTTCTGTTAGAAAGAACAATAAATACATACTATTTCTTTAGATGTTTCCCAATATCCTCATTTTTAAGGAAGTATATAGACCCAATTAATGCTTAAAGAAGTTTGCGTTTGTTTAAGCTCAAACATATTTGCTTATATTCTGAATTTTTAAAAACAAAGATGGAAAGTGCATCAGGTGACCTTATTACATAAGCATGGATGGCGTCAGAGACCTGAGTGTCTCATTTGTCGGTTAATCAGTCTGCCCATTTTTCTTCATTTCTGTTATACCCCAGATTTGGGTGACTTCTTTCTTGTCTCAAATTTGCAAAAGGCTTTCTGCACAGAATCGGACAGAGCTGAGCTAACAGGCTGGAGAAGAGGAGAAAATTATAATCTCTACAGACATGGGAGGATCGTCTTCCACAGCATCTAGGACCACATTATATATTCCCTGCATCATCATCTCTCTCCAAGAATATAAATAGAAACTGGGAATCTTGTCCAGTTTTCACTGTCGTCTTCAAAGGTGGTTGCACACGTAGATGTCTCATGGTTTTAAAGAAGTCTGGAATTTAGTGAAGCGTTGTGTCTCCTTTTTTAGTCGTTCAATTGAGACAAGTTGTAAAAACGAAGATGCTGATTTTTTTAGAAGTGTGGACAGGGTTACAGCAGCAGCTTTTTGTCTAAATACTCCCCCAGGAAATTATTGAGGTTTCATGTGTTGGAGTTGGATACTTCTGGAAGAGTTTGGATCCTGCACAATGAATTTGTTGAGAAAAGGAAGAGCAAGTGATTTTGTGGTGCTGGAATTGCTGCTATTGTTGCTTCAGCTGATCCATACTTGCCTCAGTAGTCCTAGTTACTTGGATTTTCTCAGCAAGAGGCATAAATAGTAATAGGCAAGCTGAGCTTTCAAAGCTGAGGATATATAAAAAATGGTTTTAAAATAGCAGAAGTGCTACTGAAACAGTTTCAACATTATACTCACTGCCAGTGGGGATTTACTATAAATAAGGACCCTTATTTCTAGAACTATCAATGCTGTGGTTGTGCAGCAAAGCAGATCACATTAGCAGATGCTTTTGGAAAATATTTCGCATTTGAGTAAAGTGGTGTGTGAAGTTTGGATATTCCAGGTCAAATTATAATTTCATGTATTATGAATATATCTAACCACGTTAAAGTCTGCAATACTTTGTTGTTTAAGTTGTATGTTTTATTCTTCGTAAATAGCCAGGCAGTATAGCAAAAGTGAAAATCTCCTGGATTTAAGTTTTGAGGGTGAACAGGAGTGAGCTTTTCTGTAGTTTTACTGCTTTTTAAAACTGTGCAACCTGTTCTCTGTCCTAATGAAAGAAAATGCCAGCGTTTTGGGCTTGGAGTTACATGAGTGCCATGCTTCTGGGAAATGGGCTTGGAGGCTTTGGGTTTAAACACCTGGTATTTTCAGTTTTATAAGCCTGAAATAGTGATTTAAGTTTCATTTTTCCTGTGTTAATTATTATAAGTGTCTCATAATCTGCAGATATATGTTGTTTAAAACAGGTGCAGTCACTTTAGTATTAATGATCAGTGAGTCTAATATGTTACTACTTGAATTGCTCGCTTTGCGCAAAGAGGCTTATTTTCAAGAAATGTATGTAATGATGTTTAATAACTTGCTTTGCCAAAGATTAGGATGTTCTTCCTTTCACCTGAAAGTATTTATTGTATATATTTATTTTAATTTTTGCTTGGAATTATTTATAGCACCCAGCATGAATATGTTGAGCCAGAAGTTTTGCTATCAAGTGATTTACTGTAATATCTTCATGGAAGTAATATAATTTACTTAGTGCAATAGGGATTTGTAATATATTCAGTATGGGCAACAGTACACATCACAGCACCTGATTTCTGTTGGCTTGAGCATAAAACAGTATGACTCAGTCAATAAAATAAATAAAGATGTCCTGTGAGCAACTGAGAGCTGTAGCACTAGAACTGTTGTTTTATTCTTAATGCAAGAATCAAAATTAAATTCCCTTCAGGCTGGTAGTTATGCCAGGGGAGACTTGGCCCAGCAGACAAGCATTATATGTAAATATAAAAATTTACCTGAATATTACCTTCATTAAGAAACGATGAATTTCACCATTTATTCCACTTAATGCCACATTTGCACATTATGAAATGAGATAATAAGGTTAATTTTTGAGAGCTTAATTTTGTTGGATACTTTTTTATTGGGTAATTGTTAAGGTTTTTTTTTTTTTCTTGAGTGGAATCTCACAGGTTGACTACCTGGAAAGCCTTCAGACTCATTTTGCATGGTTAAATGGTTGCAAGCATAGGAAGGTCCATAGTGTTGTCAAAGACCTTTCAGCATCAGTGTTTTTCCTGGGGCAGAGATTGGTGGAAAGCATACTAAGCAGTGCTGAGGAAAGAACTGACATGGGGAGAGCCTTGATCCCACTTCATACGAAGATGAACTCTAGCAGACATCTTATAATAATGCTCATTATGTTTCTACATTTAATTGAAAGATGGGCATGTAGCTACCAAAGACCAATATTGATGTCCTGAATTCTTGTCATGTTCTAGCCTGCCACAGTTGCACTGTGTGATTTTGGGCAAGACACTTAAATTCTCATTTTCCATCTACAATGGTGATATTATTAAAAAATGTGTAATAATACAAAGTATTAAAACCATGATTGCTGTATTTTCACTGGTCCATATAGAAGCTCTGCTGCCCCTCAGCATTATGTGGTTGGAGAATCATGGGGCATGAGCCTACTTCTGGCAAATCATCTTGACACAGTGACTACATTGAATTTGGATTTTCAGTTTGGGAATAAAAATGGTTCTTGATGTTGTTTTAGGAGATCGCATACGTGTTTCTACATTAATATAGGCTTATAGGGTCAGAGGGAAGCTCTGACCATCACTGTCAACATCTTTCATAGACTGGTAACGCTAAACCTTAAAAGATGCCCGTCCCCACAATTCTTGTTTGAAAGCTATTCCAAAAATCTTGCTCCTGTAAGGATGGCAACTGTTCATGGCTGATGCAGCCATATTTCTTTCCTATTGCTTAGCTTAAATACTCCTAGGTGGTTTTTTTTCCCCGATGTTTCAGTGTTTAAATATTTCATGTTACATAACAATTATTTTTTTCACACCTTTGAGTCTTTATAGGCCAGACAAGCTTCTTGCAAGATAGGCTGGCTGTTCCCTGTCATCCTACTAGCTCTTCCCTATAACCCTCTGCTTTCCAGGAACATGAATTCAAACTGAATTCCCAGAACTGTACAAAGTATTTCAGTCTCACTCTTACCTTACAGAGCAATGTTCCCCTGGCTTGAAACAGCTTGTTTGATATTTTCTTCTGTTTTAAACAGGACAGTAGATATCCAGATCACTTTCTTAAGTCTAATGGTTTTTATCAGCTGTGTCGCCATCAGTCCCAAAGCTGTTCCTGCAGGTACTCCTTGTTGGAAAGAGACCTAATTTCATGAGCATCTCCCCACGATTAAACAGCCCCAAACCTTCCTGCCATACTAATCCTTGAGCCATCTGTGGATCTTTGTTATCCTATTATGTACCTACTTTATTTCTGTTGGGATCAGGAGAATTTAACGGAAGGTCATTCGAATTTCCACTTGTTTAAACATCTTTCCCAGCCTTAGCATTACACATCCTAAAGCCATTCTACTGAGAACCTCATACTGTCAATGTGTCACGATACGAGACAATCACTGACGTCTTCCCCTCACCTGTCAAGTTCCTTTTCTGCCTCTACGTCCGCCGCTTTGAGCCATGCTCCTCTTGGGCAGAAGGTCCTTCTGCTCTGGATCTATTCTGGTTGAAGGCCTGTCAGTCCTTACCAAGGAGTCCCCAGCTACAGGATCTCCTTCCCTCCCTTCTGGTCCACCTTCTGCTTGTGCCATCACATCTGCTGTCCTTTCACGTCATCTGCTTATCAGTCTAATTCTCTCTTGGTTCCTGCCTGGCTTCATTTTCTTTCTCTGCTTACAGGACTACCCATTCTTCTCCTTTGTTGTGCCATCTCTGTTCATAGTCCTCATCCCCTGTTATAATAAAAATTTTCAAGGTGTTTTGCAGACCCATTCCTTCAGACTCAGCCTTGCAGTGGTCAGTTTTATTGTCTTCCCTGGTTGTTGACTGTGTTGAGTCTTTTGACTGATCCCTCATTTAGGTTTTCTGACCAGCTCTCCCTCAGCTGTGATGAAAAGCAGGGAACTTCTTCTTCCTATACCCCAGTCGTTTAATGGCCAGTGGATATTTGAGATCTAGTGTACCTTCCATGGTCACAGTGTAAGTGATAGTGTCACACAAATGCTTACAGAGAACTTAATTACACCAGAATAAGTTAGCTCCTTTCCTTTACAGCCTTCATGTGAGAAGATGGTGGTATCTTTCAGGCTTGCGCTTGAAGTTCTCTGTCCTTGAAGATTCCATTTTTGAGCTGGGTTATCGATTCAAGAGAGTGCCTGGATGCCTCTTTGTTTTAAAACTACCTTACAGACCTTCCTGGAAATAATATCTTTGTATCTTCTCTGCATCTTTTCCAAACAAACCCTTTGTATACCAAAATGTTTGCAAAAACAGACCTCGTGAGCTTTTTCAAGTTCAGTTGATGGCCCTGAAGAAATGGGGAGAGGGTAGGGGTTTTGCCAGGTCAGTAAGAATCAGGCAGTCATACCTTGCGATGCCTCAAATTCCTGTGGGAGGGAGACTATGGGTATAACCCTCCACTGAAGGCTAAGGAATAAAGGATCAGCGTTGAACATCCCATGAAGCATTTCATTGGGATTTTTCCCAACAGCAAATGTAGCACCTGGTTTTATATACATTAATTCCATCAAAGAAACGAGTCGTTATAATCTGTAGACTAGAAAATACTTTACAGTTATTCAGGGCACACACAAAAGATGAGAAATAGAAATAAAGGCCAAGACCTCACAGCAGTTGAATCTTTTGTTTTACTCAACAGTGGACTGTACAACACACTCGGTCATGCTCCCTAGAGCCACGAAACAAAGGAACCCTGTTGATGTTTACTTTGGCTCAAAGCAGAGACAGTTATTTTAAATGAGTTAATAAATGGAGTAGTGAACTATGATGGGTTGTATAATCTTCTCTTCTTTTTTTTTCTCTCTAGGTCACTCAGATGAGTCGTCCAGATTTGATTCTCTTTCTCATGAAATATCTCATGGCTTTGGTCGTTGGGATACCCTCTGTCTTCTGGGTTGGAAGCAAAAAGACCTGTTTTGAGTGGGCTAGCTTCTTCCACGGACGCAGGAAAAAAGAGTGCGTATTGATATCTAATAGATAAACTGGTTGAGTACTGGCAAATAATCTCCTCTTCCCTTGTAGTCCTGGAAGAGTGTTTTGGTTAGTTTTTCACAGAGGCAAAGACGGGAATAGATAGGGGCAGTTTTCTTAGAAATCTCTCACTATCCAAAATGGAGCAAGGAAGAACAAGACAAGCAACAGCTCAACCCCCCCCCCCCCCCCCGAAGAACTGTTGCTTATTTTTCCATAATTATTCTTTGGTCCCAGAATCAAATCTACATTGCTCCATCTGTTTTCAAAATACTTTTCAACAAGAATTAGATTTCAGTTGAATACTACAGCTTCTCTGCCATTTACTGAGAGGTGGAGTTGGAAGTTTTTATTTATAAACGTGCTTATCTAGTCAACTGAATCAGACCTTTAAATTGAAATTATATGTCAGTTCTTTTCACCATGATTGCGGTTAAAAGCAATTGTCTCTGCTTTTAATCTTCCATTACGCATTAGTGCCAAAGCACAGGTTGACAAGATGACAATAAGAATGTCGTATAGCTTCTGTAAGGTTGAAATTAATTTAGGCTAAGGTATGGCATAAATTTAGAGACAATCTATATGATTTTTTAATAGTTATGAATAGCTATTTTCATAATCATAAATACTGTCTTTTAAGCAGACATTTCAAAATAGATCGACATTTGCAGCAAGCCTTTAAGTGACTACTCCATGATGTTGACTTGTCCATCCTTAGCAGAACTGGCCTTCTGCTGAGGTTAAAGTAAAATTACCTTCTCTAAAGTTGGAGTAAATTTTTCTTTGTTCAGAAGATAACCTACTAAGATATGCATGGGGTTAACAACAACGTAATATGATTTTAATACATGTACATAGATTTAGATAGGATTTACATAGAGGTGACGTACTAGTTTGGTGGGTAGAGGACAGGAATAGAGTTAATGAAGGCAGAGGAAGCTGTTTTACAGGACCGGCTATCTCCAGGAGAGCTGGGTGGCTCCTGGAAGTGCCATCCTCTCTCCTGGTGCAGCCAGGCAGCAGAGGAGCTCCCACGCACAGCAGCAGCAGCGTCTGGCTGGAGCCAGATTCCTTTGCTGGCCCCATTCATTGAGCAGTAAGAGGCAGAGCCGATACAAACCTCCCTGCTTAGGTAGCCTGCGATCCTCCGTGAGCAAGAAAATTACGAGGAGGAGCTGGCCAGGAGGAGGAAACAGAACATGAAAGTATAATATAGAGAATGGGAGGGGAGGAAAAGGCCTCCCCACAAAAAAAAGATTAAAACAAAAAAAAGGGAATGTAGAGGATGTGATAGCACCTCCTTTCATCATGCTATGGTAGAGCGGCCAAGTGTGTGCCCCTCTGTCAGCCCTTCCCAGCAAGGGATTTCAGCAAACAGAGGAGCTGTGAGACTGTAACCACTGATCTAAGGGCTACAGACCAGTTGCTTATGCATTATTGTGTATGTTGTATTTCCTCTGGTGTTCTCCTCCTGCTGCCACTTTTAATCCAGATTTTAAATGCTCAGTTGAGTGAGGAAGCGCCTTCCTGTGTTGCCTGAGAGGCAGTTCCTTGGGTAATCTGAGCTTGCTGAGTCACAGCGCTATCCCAAGGATTTCTCCTGCAACGATATTCGCAAACTAAGGCCATAAGCAAATACACTGCAATTATTCCACATGTCTAGGCTAGAGGATCAGATACAGGGAGTGGGAAGGATTCAAGAATATGAACTTTGCTAAAATATCCAAATGTACGGGTGCTTCAAAATTTGGCAAATAGGGACGTTATAATGTAAATAGACGGTCTTATTTGCCAAGCTGTAATATACGTCTGTTCTGTTTGTAAAATAGTTACGGTGCGGTTACTGCAATCGCTTTTATATTGCAGTCATTAATGTTAACTGTTCAAATTGCATGTCTGGTTCAGAGTTGTAAATGAGAGTCGTCAAGTGCTGCAAGAGCCAGACTTTGCTCAGTCTCTTCTGAGAGATCCCAATACTCCCATCATCCGAAAGTCAAGAGGCACTTCGACCCAGGGCACCTCGACTCACGCCTCCTCTACCCAGCTGGCAATGATGGACGACCAAAGGAGCAAGGCAGGCAGTGTCCACAGCAAAGTGAGCAGCTACCACGGCAGCCTGCACCGATCGCGTGATGGCCGGTACGTTTCTTCTCTTTAAAATCTTGTGGAAAATTGGACAAGCGTCTGCTAGCTGCACGTTTGGCCATCATGTTGCTAAGACTAGAAGTTCTGCTAATATTTACTTGCTCTGATTGCATCTCTTCTCCCTGTTAGCGTCTGGATTGGAAAGAGAAAAAAATACCCTGGTATTTTCAGAGTCTACACTGGTCTTCATGAAATACACGGCATGAATGTGTTCAGTGCTGGTTTTCCTGCAAAGGCACTGTGATCTGTGTTACATCATCTCAGTGCATGGGAAAACAGATCTGACCTAAAGTCAGCTCAGTATTTTTATGGCTGCTTTTGTCTGTGTGTAAATTGATTTTGTTTCTGTAAATAGTCCTAGCCCTGCTGAAGTAAACAGTAATAAAAGTTACCCACTCTAACTTGAGGTGTAGTTAAGGTTTATAACATAATTTATTGTCAAGTATTTTACTCACCTAATTATCAATACTATACATAGCGCTGTAGTAAGAACCAAGCTGCATAAGGAGTTGAAACAATTTGCCTGGGGCTGTATAAGCTGAATGACTGAGCTAAACAGAGAACGACTTTTTTCACAAAAGCAGAGGGTTTGTGTGCATGCGTGTGCACATGCACCGAGAATTATTTACATTCTTTCATGACTGGCGGTAACAATAGTAATAATTGTCCTCTATTTTTATAAATTAGGTACACTCCCTGCAGCTACAGAGGCGTAGAAGAAAGACTACCTCACGGCAGCATGTCACGACTGACTGATCATTCCAGGCACAGCAGTTCTCATCGGCTTAATGAACAGTCACGTCACAGCAGCATCAGGGATCTCAGCGGCAACCCAATGACACACATCACGCACGGGACCAGCATGAACCGCGTTATCGAAGAGGACGGCACCAGCGCTTGAGCCGCTTTTGTTGGAAAGGAGTAGTTGATGTGGTTGCACGGCTCGCGGTCCCTTCCTCAGTGATGTGATAATGCTCAGTATTATCATGCCTCTCATCGGGTGCTGATTTTGTGCATCAGGAAGCCGAGACTGGCTTCTTCGTGTTGAAGCCAGCGTTCTTGTACTTGCGTCAGAGCTAGTGTTCAGCAATCTTGAATTATTGAGTAAAAAGCTGGTTGCCTCATTTGACCCTATCTGTAGGTAATTATTTATTCGATAACTGTTACTCATCAGACACCATTGCTGAATTTCTTATTCTTTGTTGAAAAAAAAATCTCCCCCTCCCTCCAATGGCTCTGCATGTCGGTAGGTGTTACCCTCGAAACTCGCTGGTAGGGTCACGCTGAGATTTTTTCTTGTAAGGCATAAGGGAACTGTTGAACATTGAAGGAATTCCTCTGCGCACCTCTCTGATTAGATAACAAACTGATACAGGTTTTCATCAAGCGCAGGGGGAGGGTACACATATTAAATGCTGTATAAAGGACATCTGTGCGAATCGGCAGGCGTTTTTAATGATTACACTGGAAATGCAACACAGGAATGAGCGTTTTGGAGAAGGAGAGGAAACTCCGCTGATGATCACCAGCTCTTACCAGAGCTGTTCAGGCTCAGTTGTTGGGATGGGGTGGGAGGGTGGGGGGAAGAGAGAGGCAGGGAAGAGTGATTTTTTTATAACTTGTATTGTCCTTGCTTTTTTACAAAAGACTATTTAAATTTTCTACTTGTTTACAATTTATGTAGGAAGAGATCAATTTTAAAACCAGTTATCTAGATAATATTCAGCCACTTATTTTTTAGATTAATGTACAAAAGCTGAGATTGCCTGTTCCTGACCTATTTAAAAAATAATAATAGAAAAGCTGAATTTGTTGCCCAAACTGGAATGTACAGCCTTTTCCGTACAAACAGAAGAAAGCCTGTTTACAAACCCCATAGCCTGGGCGAGGAAGGCTGAGGCCAAAACGGACAGGAGGAGTTTAATCAGGGATAGCCCACCTTCCTTGAGATATCATGGCTGGCTTTTGGGAGGATTCTCTTTGCGCTGAGCGAGCGGGGAGCAAGAATTTAGAAATGGGTGGGAGAAATCAAGGCAGGAGCTGCCCCGCAGGTGAGGAAAGAGCGGGATGCAGCAGCCAGAAACCCGCTGCATGGCTCTCTTGAGGAGGAGGAGACAGGTATCCACCGTAAATAGTTGGCTCCTTCCCAACCGGGGAGCTTGCATTACTGGTCGAGCTCTACTGTAGGTTATTGTCTTTTCATTCCCTGCTACAGATTCACGGTAGAGGATTCTCAGTTTGGGCTTTTTTGTGTGTAAATAGTCTGTTGGGGTACAGCAAGTCTTCGCTGACACTGCAGGCAAAAGTCGAGGCATGTCTTGGATGGTGCAGTAGATCTTCTGAAGCATCTACTGTAAGATTCGTTCAGCATGAGGAAACACTGATTGCATTTAAACCTACCTCAGTAATTACTACAGATCATTGCTGGGAAATGAATACTTATTTTTTCATTGTCCTTACATAATTCCCTTTTTGACCTGTTCGAGGCATGTTGAAAAGCCTTTGTACACGCTTAGATGGCACATCCTCAAGGGCAGGAATAGGGCAACAACCCGTGGTGCGTACTTCAGAGGCTTTTGCGAACAGCAGAAACGGAGCTGCGCTACAATTACTCAATTTAATTGTAGCTGATGACACAACAGCAAAGCACGTAACCGTGCGCTCTTTGAAATCAAAGGTTGCCCTGGGAGTCACCGTGTCTTAGAAATATATTTACTGTAAATTGTCTTTCTTGCTTCCACCAGGCTTTTGCTCCAAAGGAGAAGCACAAACCAAACCCAACGTGGAATAACAAAGCTTAGCAACAATGCCGCGCTCTCTTTATTGTAAATCCAGGGAGGGAGGTTGCTGCACCGACCGCCCCGGGGCAGAGCAGACTCTCTGCTTTGCCCGTTTGCTCAGCAAACAGCCCCGGGGGACGTCTGCAGGGATAACTGTCCAGATACGCTAGATCACCTCTTTCAAAGCAGATGGGCATGAAGAGTCCTTTGAGTGACTTAAACTGGCAAAACGACAATTCCCTGTAAGCCACAAAGGTGGAACCCTTTTTTATTTTCAGATTCGGCTTCTACTAAATAACTTGCTGCTTCAAAGGGATGACAATTTGGGGAATCTGGATCTGCAGAAGGAGCCAGGTAGCTGAGTTTTCCTAAACACTGTAACTGAACTAAATAAGCTCAAGTGTTTATGTTGATCTTCTTGGCTCAATTTCCAGTACTTTTTTTTTTTTTTTTAAATTGTAGCAATGCTTTGACTTGTTTAGAGTCAGGGAGGGGAATGAGGATGGAGGTTTAAAACACATCCTGCTTGAAATTTTATTAATTGTTGAGGTTTAGTCCCTGTGTTGTTCCCAGATGGGAACATCTAAGCTGCTCCTTGCTCACATGTCCTGTACGCGAGGGACAGACTCCTGTCACCCCAGAGAGGTGATTAAAATGTAAAACTCGAGTTCTGGCTGGGTTTTTTGCTCTCCCTACCCCTGTAATCCCAAACCCTCCCTTTTATCTTCAACACCTGAATTAGCATGCCGCGCTCTTATTTCTGCAAAGCATTCCTTCCTGGGATTTCAAAGCCCTTTACCAATGGCTGTTTCAGGTTTCACGTGTAAGATTATTGCCCCAGCCCTGATGCAGTTCCCCGGCGGGGGCACTCGCAGGGCTTCAGCTCCCAGAGCATCGTGCCTGGGGGCCCTGAAATGTGTCTGAGGTTGAATGCAGCCCAGCCGCCGTCTCTGGCAGGGGTACCTAGGCGTGGTTTTGGGGTGATTTCCTATCTGGCACCCCCTGCTAACTGGCGAGAGCTCCAGCCCAGGTGCTTGGTTTCTGGGACTGGTGCTAATCTTTAAATTCCCCTGGAGCTTAAACCCCTGCCCAGGATGGCAGTTCTGCAGTTGCTTTGGGCTTGTGCTGATCTAACGTGCCCGTAGCTGAACACATGTTCCTCGGGATTTAACAGCAGCACTTTGTCCCTCTCCAGCAGATGCATGCCACTAAAAGCTTGACCCTCTCTCCTTTGAAGCAGGCAGAGAAGTTGTACATAGCCCAGTTTCTCCAGCTCGTCCCAACGGCAGGTTAACGTATCTCCATCCTACGCATATGATGACTGAAGCCCTGAAATACTGCTTTGCAAGATCGCAATATCAAAGCTTCCTATAAAATCCACAGCTTCTTATTCCCATTATTCCCAGGGAACTGAATCTCCCGTTTTATCCCATTGCGAATGCATCCCCCCCTTGGCAGGGAGCAACGTGGCACAGCGTGCTTTGCTCCGAGACCTTCACTGTCCCGTCCAGGCAAAGCAGGAGGTGGCTGGGGGCCGGCAAGCGCTCGGCTGCGGCTGGTGAACACAGACGTCGGCCTGATTGCCGCTGACAATAGATTCCCCCCAGTTGGTGATCTTCCTTCTTTCTTAATCCCTTCGTTGCTCTCGTCATTCATTGAAATATCACGAATGAGAGATGCGAGCGTGTTGCATGGAAAAGGCTGTCTCGGGACCACGCGCGGCTGCCCTCCCGTTGCATCGGTAGCGCTTGTCTTTTTAAAGCGTAAAAAATCCAACAGCAGCAAAAAGCCACAGTTAATTGTAAATTTATTTGTCCGCTCTCAAGTGCTCTCCCTTTTCTTAGTGCTTAGACCTAAACTTTGCTACAGAAGCTGTAGATATAAGCTGTACCCGGGGTCAGTGGTGAGTTCGGGGCTGCACTGGGTGGCTCCAGCTGAAATCCAGCTGCAGCCAAATCCAACACTGCTGCCAAGTTGTTCCAGCAAGGAGGGGAGGGAAAACCCCTCGGGAAGGGCCTGGGGAGACCACAGGAAGAGCCGTGCGAGTTGGGGTCAGCCCTTAGAGCGATGCCCACCCTCCCAGGGGAGCCGGCCCCGCAGCCCAGCTCCGGGGGGGCGCTGAGGACCCCCCGAAAAGACGGTGGCAGGGAGCGAGCAGCCCCGGCTGTGCCGTGAAACCGGGGTGCAGGGCGGAGCAGCCCCCGCGCAGGAGACATCCCCAGGTTCATCTTGAACAGCAGAATGTCGAATTGAATGTGAAATTTCACTCCTATCGCAATGTACTTAGTTTATAACCGGATCGGGATTTATTTTCACCCGAGGCGGGATGTTTTACGTGGTTTTTGCCTGTCGCGAACGGCCGTCGGGTCCGTGCGCTGGGGAACTGGGTGCATGTAACGGCACTGCCACCTCTTCCAGCGCTTTCCCTGGACGCGCTCGTGTTGGTATTGTAATTTCATCCATTTCTGAATGAGAGAGGAAGAAGCTTTCGTGTTCGTGAGACCTGTACGTAGAGGGTGCACGTGGCTTTAGCATGGGGTAGTACCTGACCGTAGCTGACTTGACTTGCACTCAGCTCTTGGTAGACTTGTTTACAGTAGTCCAGTGTCGGTTTTGTAATGTTTAATTTTTAGCACTTTAACTGTGAGTGTACAAACTGATTATATTGTAGTAGGTGTACATTTTCATTTTAGACATTTAAAAGTTTTTAATAAAACGATGGAAAAACCGCAGTCTCTTTGTCAACAAGCTTTCACACCCCCTCCGATATGCGTAGCTACACCCCCCCTTTAAAAACCCAGTTTAGAGGCAGCTCAGATTTAAATATTAAATTTTACTCTGCCTAGCGGCGCTCTGAATTTGAAGAAAGACTTTCTAGGCTTAATCTTTCCCTAACAGCTGTACTCCTGGACGCCAGGCACCCTTCCAGCAAACACAAAGCTCTCCGCAGACTTCGGGCTCTGGTTTGTCCCACCCTTTTATGAGCAACAGACCACTCAAACCACCGGCATTTCGCGAGCAAAGAGACGAGCGAGCTAACGAACGGCGGCCGGGTTTGGGAGCAGCAATACTAGGGCTGTTTGGGGGTTTGTGCTGGGTTTTTTTATTGCCAAATCAAACCAGAGAACAGGATGACTTATTTTTTTTTAAGTAGCTGTCTGGCATTTGGGCGGATATGTGGTTATTTCAATTTGGGAAGCCGTACGCTCCGAGTCTCGCATGGCTGGTGATAAAATAACTAGCTTTAATAATCACAGATGGTGCTGTTTTAGCACACGGTGCTGTTTTGGGTCTCGTTAAGATACATAAGTCAGTTCAGGGATGAAACTTTAGGAGCTGCTGGTTAAGACACCGCTCCTGCGGGGCCACGTGGAGATGTGAAATCAGCCCTTGTGTGCACGCAGCCCTGCACAGCATCCTCGGCAGAGCAGCTCTGTCCCGAAACATCAGCCTCCCGGGGGATGCTGCAACTGCAGCTCCCGAAGAGCCCCTCGGAGCGGTGGCAGCCGGCTACGGAAAACTCCTTCCAGGGAAGAAAAACCAAGGTAGGGCTGTGGCTACTGCGCGCTGGGGACTCACGGAGCTGGTTGGGGATGCTCAAAAGGCAGCTGCCCGTCCTGCCGTAAGGACCTGCGCCACGGCGGGGAGGGCAGAAGGGACAATATCCCTTTGCCTCCGTCTTCCCTGAGTTTAAACTGTCGCTGTTCTGGTTTGTGAGCGTGCCGGCTCCAAAGTCGAGCAGTTGAAGAAATGATCCACCTCGGCCTGTCGGGGCAGCCGGGGGGATTTCTTACTGCAGCTAAAACCATCAGGGATGGGGAATCGGAGCTCACGTGATTTATCTCTCCGCTTTTGCGCTGCATTAGCAGGTCCCAAAGGGGTTAATGTAGGGGACGAGGGGTTGGGGAGGAGATCAGAGTCATCTGGAGTGCACTTAGCCCTAGGGATGGGTGGAAGCAAAGTTTAAAGATGGTTTTAATGACCTGCAGGCAGGACAACAGGATGAGCATGAAATAAGAAAGAGCAGCTGGGAGAGGGGACAGGCCAGAGCTGGAGGCAGAGGCAGCCCAGACCTCCGTTCTGCCCTGGGCTGAGATTAAGGGCAGCGAATTTTAGTCGCTGTCGTGTTCCTGATGTGCCTTAACACCCTGTTTGCTAGTTTGGGTCCAGCTTTGCCCCTCAGCCCTGCCGACTCATGCCCCTCCTTGCGATTTCTTCACCAGTTTGAAGGCAGAAGAGCATCTGGCCATGCACAAAGCCTAAAGAAATTAAAATTTCCTAGAAATACTTGATAACAAAAGACTGAAATGAAATGAGTGGAAATAGAAGGATCTTTCAAAAAAAGTAATTTTCTTTAGGCGTTATTGCCAGCTCAGTGCAGCTCCCGTGCAGCAGGACAAAACCGCCGACCCTTTAGCGTGACCGTGTGCTGGGATCCACGTTTCAAACATGCTTCACTACCGGTCTGACTGGTTTTTATGATAATACTCGGAGTGCGTTTGATTGATATTCAGTCTCCGGTTTCGGTGCCTGCGCGCGTTCGCCGCCTGTTCCCAACACCCACATCCCGCTCCCGCGGTCCCACCGGCATCTCCTGCTCCTCCTCTATCCCACGGGGACATCTCTGAGGGCTTCAGCTCAGCATGGGGAAAAGCCACTTTCTCCTCACCCATCTCTTTGCTTTTGTGTTTTATTAAATCCCACCTGACATCAGGACCCTTTGCTTCACGCCCCTGTTTATCCCATCGCCTCCGCAACTCCCCCTGCAGCGCTTTGATGCATTTTGAAGCGACTTACTTACCTCTGCATCGCGGCTGGCTTGAAAAAGTTTCCTGGGTGGTCGGAATGTCTCCTGAGGGATGAGGGGGCTGCTCCATGGGTGCTCTGCAAGTTGGAGGTATCACAACACCTGAAATGGTGGGAAAGCTGAGGAAGGATGGATCTGCAGTGCCAAATCACTGTCAGCCTCGTCCCAAGCTGCTGTGATGTAACATTTATAACATTTTTATACAATTTATACAATTTATAACAATGACAACATTTATAATATTTTAGTATAATATGTAAATATAAAAATACTAAAAATATATTTCAAAACATATAAAACGTAATAAATATGAGCAAAAAATAATCACATCACACAGACCTATATGCCAATATATCCATATATCCAACATATACAATAATCACACAGAGACCAAAGCCAGCACCCAGCAGGGACTCGCATCCTTGCAGCTAAGCCGCTGCATCTGCCCTGTGCAGGGCACAGAGGTTATGTTTGGGTGCTTTAATTCTTCATTTCCGCATTTGTCCCTGATTTCTGATTTTTTAGGGTTTGGTTACTATATTGTCCTTTGGGGGTTATGTTCGTTTAATCAGAAAAATGTTGATGGTTTCACCCTCCTCAGCTGCCAGCTCCCAGAGCAAGGGCTACAGGTACAGGTGAGAAGAGCAGCTGATGTGGGTTTGTTTTTTTTTTATTTCACATCGATCTGCACAAGCAACACAAGGAAGAGGAAGGTGTGGGGCTCCTGTCCAGTGCCCGTCAGTCTCCTCGTGGCTTTGCAGCCCTGTCAAAAACAAGGGGATTCAGATACATTTTTGGGTCTCGGAGCTTCAGATACTGACTTTATTTCTTACTGTTTTGCCTTGGGATCTACAAAACAACCTTTGTTTTCTTTCTTTTAATTCTGTCTTGTTTGGTGTAGATGTATCCTCCACAGCTTCTTGTGCTTGTTGGCCCAGTGCTGGCGCGGAGGGTTCCTGCCTTTGGGAGAATGTGCTGAAAAAATCCCCTAAGGCCCTGAATTGCAACATAATCCAGCTACAAATCCCACCTGGAATCTGTCAGCAGCGACGAGCCCTGACATACCTCCGCCGAGCTCCCGCGACGCCTTCAAAGCCCTCTGATCTCCTCCGTGGAAACGCTGCCGTCAGATAAGGCTCGGCTCCTGCCAAAAGACACGAAACATCTGCTTGACTGCAGAAAGTGGGGTTAGACAAAAGTTAACCTTGCTCCTAATTTTTAACTTTTGGGGGAAACCAGCTCTCCTCGTGCTGGTTCTCCCTTGCATGGGGGGGTCTGGGGCTTTCACAGCAGTCCACGAACCCTGAGGACGAGGTGCTGCCGAGCCCTTGGGGACGGTGGCACGGATGTATGGAGGGAGTGGGGCCAGCCATGTGCCAGTTCATGGAAGAGCAATAAAATGTGGGATTAACCAAGTATTTGGACCCCATCAAAACCAAGAAGCCATCTTTATATTTCAAATCTTTTTTTCCACTTGAAAAGTTTCCCCCTAAATGCAGTTTTGAAGCACCTGGTTGCCTAGAAAAGCTCCTGGAGCTCCCTTGGGGGACCTGAACTTGGCAGCAGCCCCACAAAATGTGAGCCCCCAGCGCTGCTTGGGCATGGCTCAGCAGGTGAAGGGTTAACGCTGGTCTTTGGGTGCCTTTAACTGTAAGCAAAATCCCCGAATCCTGCCAAATCTCGTTAGTCCATGAGCAGGGTGAAGAGCAACAACGCTAATTGGAGTGACGGCTTCGCCACGGCAGCCATCGGAGCTGTGATAAATTAGCAGCGGCGCAATAAGGAGGTGCTGAGCTTTGCTGCCGTTAACAGGTGCTGGGTCACCCCCAGCCCCCCCCAAAACCCTGACCCCCCCCCTGTCACTTGGTGTGAGTGACCTCTCGGCCTGTCCCTGGGGGCATTTCTCCCTCCAGCTGCCGGGAAGGGATTTTGATCCATCTGGGAACTGTAGCGGCAACCTGTGTCCCCAGGGCCGTGATGGGGTACGGGGCCCCCCATCCTGCACCCCAGCATCTTGGGGGGACACTCAGCAGGGATGGGATGTGCTGCAGACTGTGTGATTAGGGGCATTGAGATAAACCGGGGGAGAAAACACAGAGCTGCCCCCGCCCCAGACCCTCTGGGGCTTTGCATTAATCAAATTAGTTGGATCAGGGATGGTACGGGAGCAGGCAAAGAGCTGCACCATCCTGCAAGCTCGTGTGCCCGATACCGGGGCTGAGGCTGGGCTCAACGCGGCTCCTGGCATCCAGTGAGCCCCTGTCCTCGTCTTCCAACTGAGCTTGTTGTAAAATATTTGCCCCCCCCCCCCCCCCAATGCCCTGTTTCCTCAAGCACAAACCATCCTTAAAAGCCTTTCCTCCCTCCTGGGACAGCGGGAAAATGGGGGCCTCGTAAAAGAGCTCTTGGAGCAACCTCGGGATACTCGCAGGTATGGAGGGAACCTCACAGGGATGGAAGGATGCTCCCAGGGAGGGAGAGATGGATGCTCATGAGGAGGGATGCTTGTGGGAAGAAATTGATGCTTGTGGGGATGGAGGTTGGCTCACAAGGAGGGAGGGATGCTTGTGGGGAAAGAAGGACGCTCATGAGGACAGACGGATGCTCCTGGGGGTGGCTGCTCATGGAAAAGAGAGTGGGACCTTGAGACATCTTGAGATCTTGCCTGCTTGGAGTGAAGACAACGAGCCTGGACTCGCAAAGCTGTTGAAGGGTGTAAACAGCTTTGTAGGACCAAACTGGGCGGGTTACGGGAGGATGTTATGGGAGAAACCATGACGTTAATCCTATGCAAGGTCCTGAGCACCGGCAATGTCCCACACCGTCCCTCGGTTGCCTGTTGCTCAGAGTGGTTTGGCAGGACCCACCGTGGCCTTTCCACCCAGAGCCCAGGGCAGAAACCCCTCCTTTGCCCTGGAAAAGGAAAAACCCCAGGGAAACGTGAGGTCTCCTCCCAGCGAGGCTGAGCACCGGGCTGAGCAGTGTCTGGCCCGACTTCTCCGCTGGGTGTGGGGAGCCCACGGGGAAACCCGTGGGATCAGGAGGGCTGCAAGGAATCATTCCCAAAAAACCAGCATCCCCAGAGGCCAGCTGGGATTTTTTGATGCAATAGTGCCACCCTGTGCGCCATGCGAGTCCCGGGCTGCGGTGACAAGCCGTAACAGTGGCCCAAGTGGCCTTGGCTGCGACACAGATGGGAGACAGGCAGGGTGGGGTCCCCACCACCACAGTGGAGTGGTGGCACTGGGGATCAAAACACCCGGGAGTGGGACACACGGCCATTGGCACGGCAGCAGCGGGGAAGGGGTGACGGCTGCGTCCCCGCGGGAATCACTCCGTCCTGTTGCATTTGGGATCCTGCAGATGCCAAAAATGTCTGTGGTTTGTAGGGACACCACAAAAGCCAGAGAAACATGAAATATGCAGAAATCACATCAAACTCGGTGCTTTCTCTAGTCGCAAAAGGGAGTTTTATGCTGTTTTATGCTCTTTATCTTTGCTGGTGGCCTGTGCTGGTGAGCAGCGCCTGGACCACACGGTCACCTTCTCTGCTCCGTGTCCTGCCCTGGAGGGAGATGGCAGGGGGAACATGGGAATATCCCGTCTCTGACCCTGCGAGGGGAGTCCCATGTCCCCAGCCCTTCCCTGATCCCCGGGAAGGGCCAGCATCACCAGGGAGAAACCTCACATGGGATGTTTGGAATCATTTGCGTGGCCTATAGGAGGGTGGGGGAGGAAGCAATTATTTTCTGCATGTATAGAGTGATGCTTAAGGCGGCGGCAACGCATCCTGAAATCCCCCTGCCAGACGAGCTACAGCAGCGAGGATGGATGAGCGATGGCAGTCTCTGCAACACCCCAGGGACCAGAGACTCCCCGACGGGTGTCTCCCCGACAGCCCAGTGCAGCTCAGCTCGTGTGAGATGAGCACCCAGGAAGAGGGAGCAGAGCGATGTCCCTGGTTTCAGCTCCCCAAAATTTCTTGCGGGGATTTCAACCCGCCATCACGACCCAAGTCATCTGTGCCCATGTATCCCAGAGACTGTGTCAGGGCATCAAACAGGGTCAAGAAGCTTTCAGGACAGGACCCCTCTTCCCCTGAGCATTTTTAGGGTCAGGCTTTGCTATTTTAGTACTCCCGAAGTGTGCACACACCCAAGGGCACACGTGCAAATACATGAGCATAACCACACACCCTGTATGGTCCCATCAAGGGTGTTGGGAGGGTACCCACCATCCTATAGGGTCCATATGGGATCACCATGCCCCTAAGGCTGGTGGAGGGATTTGTTGGACATACGGCTGGAAGGAACGAGACGCCCCCCCCCCCCCCCCCCGCCCTGGGCTGTGCAAATAAGCAGAGAGCAGCGTTTGCATGCTGCCGAATTAATGGGGGGGGAGACGGTTTTGCGACTGATCGCTGGCATGACGCACACCCCCAGTGAGGCTTGGGATGCAGCCACCTCCCTCCGCTCAGATCAGAAGGGCTAATCCTCTGGGAATAATAGACGTAAGCCTCTTAGCTGGCTGTGCTGTCAATGCCTGTCACTGATGAGCTGATTAAAATCAAATGGAAAAGATTAAACTCACCCCCTCCAGGTACCCCAGGAGCCACCCCTGCAGCAGGCAATGGAGAAGAGATGGTCCTTGGTGGGCTCGGTGGCTTCGCTCTGCCCTGTCCGTCTGTCCATCGTGGGTCTGCCCAGACCTGGGTGCTCCGTAGCCAGGAGGGACGTTTCAAGCCTTTGTAATCTCCACAAATCCCCTCCCTGTGCTGCACCAGGAGGTCCCAGCAGCAACTGGCCCCTTTGAAGATGCTGGATTATCCGTGTCCAAGCCGCCACCTAGAGATGGAGGATACGGTGCCAGAAAAATCAGTTACGGGCAAAATTTCCCAAAAGGGACCCCCTGCCCCAGTCCTCAGTCAGCCCCAGGGAACATCCCCAATGTTTTATTTTATTTAAGCAGTTCGGTGAAACAGCCATCATTGCTCCAGACACGAGACTTGGCAAACACACCATGCCCAGCAGAAAAACATGGGATTCCCTTGGATTGAGAAATTTCTGCAGCCCCCTGCCCAGAACTTGGCCAAGTGCTGCTTGGGAAGAGGACCCCACTCTCCCCAGAGTCACATGCCTGCTCCTGGGAAGCAACAGGAGTGTGTGGAAAGACCTCAGGCAAACAGAGATGACGGGATGGGGAATTTGGTTAAAAAAAGGCTTTTTGAGTCAGAGCAAGCTACTGGTGGGATTTGCAATGTCATTTCACATCTGCAGCAGCCACAGGGTGGCATCAGAAAGCCTGGTCCTACCTGTGAGGCTGCCCATGGACACTCAGCGGCTCTTGCCCTGGTAAAGAAGAGAGACAAAGCGGGAGCTCAAGCTGCACACACGTCTGCTTGCTTGTGCCTCTGGTTTTCCACTGATTCCTTCAGTAAATCCCCTCTGTCGTTGCTGGTGGCTCTTTTCCAGGTCTTGTCCATGACCTGCAGTTGCTTCTGCTGTCAGAAGAAAACAGGAATTATATTAGAGGAGCCCACTGCAAGTTGGAAATGTGGAACAAAGCATGTGGGGTCTCCTGTTGACCTCCTTTCAGAGCGGTATTTGGGATTTAGCCCCATTTTTGGGGCAATCCCACCCTGGCTGGGTGCAGGGTGCCACTCTGCTGCAGTCATCGCTCCTGTGGGATCCCTTTTCTTCAGGGTTTTACTGAATTATTGGTTGGCCTTTGAGTAGTATCCCACCGCTGGGCTCAGCAGAGCAAACAAAGCTCCTCCAGCAGTGACCCAGAGAGGTGACATCTCCTGCAAGCCACAAAGTCTCGTTAATATTTAGTCGATCCTTCTCCAGAGCTGCATTAATTACCCACCTGAGCTGCATTAATTACCTGTCCCAGCAGCCCAGGCAGAGAGGAGATGCCTGCAGGGAAAAGCAGGGCAGAAGGAGTCGGGGCTGCGACTGGGGCTCCGACCCAGAGACCCCAGATCCACCCTGGCCCCACATCCCTCCTGCAACACCCGTGGGGTGTATATAGTATAGCTATCTATACATTTCTATAGCTGTATGTTATACCATATGTGTGTCCAATACATAAGCTCTCGCAACAAGGGGAATATTCTGAATTTCACACCTCCAGCCACAAGCCGCACCCCAAAAGCCGATGTACCCCAACATCTGCCCCTTCCTCTCCAAACCGGTGCGTCCCATGTCACTTATTTTCTCAGAGGTATTTTAAGGCACCTTTTTGGGGTGCTTTTGGGATGCCACCTGGGAGCGGGCAGAGATTTGGGGTGCTGCATTGGCACGGCAGGGAGTAGCAGCAGTTTCGTGCGAGCCCCCCGCTGCTCCCTGGCACCCCGCTTTTGTTTGCCTGTGAGAAGCCCCCCCAAATTCCTTAGAGGTGGGGTCAGAGCCCATCAGGGGTGTGGTTCAGATAGGTTAATGTACATGGATACCTATATATATATATATATGGTGTGTGTATACATATATATATATGCCCTTACCACGCCCCCGGTCCCAGGGACCCCCCCGTCCCTTCCCACCCGAGGGGACCCCCACGGAGGACCTGCCACCAGAGGGCACCGTGCCCCCATTTTTGGGTCCCGCTTCCCACAATGCAGCGAGCCGGGCCGGGGGCTCCGCGCCGCTCCGCACGCCGGGCTGCGGCCGCAGGGCGAGCGCGGAACGCCGCGGAGCACCGCGCAGCCCCCGCCGACAGGTAAGCGCTGCCCCCCCGGCCCTCAGGGCGAGCTCGGCTACTTTGGGGCGTTTATTTGATATTTTATTTCATTTTATTTTAAATTTTCTATTTTTTCTAATTATTTTAATTTTATTTAAATTTTTATTTTATTTATTTTATTTTATTTATTTTATTTTATTTTAATTTTTAATTTTATTTTACTTTCTAATCCCTCCCCCTGGCACTGGAGGGTGGCCCGGGCTCTGCCGGGGAGCAGCACCATCCCCTCCTGGGATGGGTCCCGGCTGGAGAGGACCCATCACCCACCCACCACCCCCCTTTCCCCTCCCCATCCCGGGCGGAGGGTGTCCCCGGGGTGGGGGATTTTCGGTGCTTGCAGGGAGGCAGCATCGGCAGTGGGGAGAGCCCTTGCCGGCCTGGCAGCTGCCTTCTTGCGGGGGGGGGGGATTGGGTTTTCACCCAGACCCCCAAAGTTACGGGAAACTTGTGTCTGCAACTCTGGGGTGGCACTGGCTCGTCTCCGGCTCCTCTGGGATGGTGCAATATAAATTAGGCTTAATGTGAAAGCAGCTGTTTAAATAGCAGGCAAGGGTTCCTCTGCCCCTGGTGAAAGTTGCTTTTGAGTTTGGCAATTTGGGCCATGGGGGGATGCGAGAAAAATTGGCTGCTTTGAAAGGGTTTTCGAGCCGCAAGGAGAAATCCCAGCCAGGAGGGAGAGAGGAGGTGAGTGGCCCCCAAAAGTGGAGGAATGGCTTTGGCTTCTCCTTAGAGAGGGATCTTAGGAGCCCCGGCATGCCCACCGCTGCTGGTTTAGTGGTACCTCTCCATCATTTGGCTATGGCTGCATTAACTCCTCGTCCCGGGATGTAAACCAGGAGTGTGGGGAGAGCAGAAGGGCTTGGATGAGTCAGGATGCCTCGGTTTCGCTTCCTTGTCTGGTTCCCCCTTCGTGTGATGGATTTGGAGGTGCTCGGGACTCACCAGCTGCCTCAAGCTGTGTTTTGGGTCTGTGGGTTGGTTAAAAAACCTCAGTTTTGCACAAAAGCCCCCAGCCACAGCAGCATTAAAGAAATTTTTCTGTGCCAGGGAGGGAAGGTGGACACAGGCTGAAGCAAATAAACTTGTATTTCATCACACTGGGGTTGGGTTTCTTTGTTTTCCACTCTGCTCTGGGCAGTCTGGGCTCCCTACGGCCGCAAATGTTTCCATGTCCAACCCTACCTTCAAATGCGTCTCAGTGGCCGAGCAAAAAAACTTCTGCTCCTTTCTGCAAACCTCGCTCCCTACGGAGGCTGCTCTGTCCTCTGCCTCCCACGTGCTCTTCCTTTGGGTGTTTTTCCTCTCGGTTGCTGCGGGGAGGGGTTTTGTGGGGTTTCTCCAGCCCCATCCCCATGAAGCAGCTCCGGACCAGGCTGAGAGATGCTGCAGACGTGGAAAGTGTGAGCACGGCTGACCTGACAGCGGCTGTGCGTCAGTCGGGGCTGTGTGCTCTGCCGAGGGATGCGTGCCGGCTTCGTGGCTCGTCCTGCTCAGCTCGGGAGGTAAAGGATGCTGTAAATAAGGGAAGCCAGTGTTATTTTTGTCCGTGGAAGGGGTGTTAAAAAAACCCGAAAAGCACTGAGATTATTTCTCAGCCTGTCCCCACGGCTGCAGACTTGTGGGAGCTGGAGCCCAGATGCAGAGCAGCGAGCACAGGAATGAGCATCTCTAGCGCAGGAACCGAGGGGCAAGGGGGGCTTCAGGGCTGGAGGTGCCGGTACATATCATTTATATGGGGCTGTAAATGTTCCCAGTTGCCTGTGCAGAAACCTCGAGCAAGAGCTTTCTCCTTGCTGGAAGAGCCTGCGTGGTCCCAGCGACGCAGGATGGGCGCTGTGTATGTGCGGGAGCGGCAGGGTCGAGGCGCGGATGTGCGAGGGGATGCGCTCCCGTGCCATCCGGGAGGATGGCAAAGACCAGGGATGCTGGGGGAAGTGGGGTATTAGTGGGAAAAAAAAAAAGATCAAAATTAAATTATGTGTTGTGCCTTGATGTGCTGTTCTAAAATAAATAAGAGGGGGTGTGAGCCCACTGACCCTGTTGCAATGGGCTGGGGGGAGCCTGTGGCTTCTTTGCTGCAATGATGCCAGCATAGAATCTACAGCTGAGACTTAAAATCAATGTAATTTGTTAAATGTATTGTGTCATCTTATAAGAAAGCAGATGAAACGTAGGTGCCAACATCTAAAGTGCATGCAAAATGCTGTTACATCGGGAGAGAGGGAAGATTTTTACACTGTGCAGGTTCCCATCCATTAGTCACAATATTTCTAGCACGCAGAAGGTTGTTTTTTTTTTTTTACCGTGTATGCACTCACATTTCTGTATAAATGAATGTATAGGAGGCAACATTGGAGGTGACACGAGGGAATGGAGAAACCCAGGTGGGGTTTTCCCCAGCAGGACCCTTTGTTCTCTGAGTGGGACCTCCGGCTTCAGTCCTGATTTCCCAGCATTTGTGGCTGGTGTAGGTGATGCTTGCTTTTCTCCAATACGTTTTTGACTTCTTTATACCAGTCTTCATGCTTTGTGGGGAGGGAGGATGGAAATGTAATCATCCCTGTTGAAAAGTTTGACATTTTGTAGCAGATAAAGCCAAATGTAGACAGTTGCTTTGATTTGGCTTCTTTTTGCTGAGTTTAAAGGGAGACAGGAGGGGATTTAGGCTGGAGGTAGAGAAAGAAGGTGGCACATACGCCCCTTGTGTCACAGTGACATCCAGCTCTGGGTTTTTTTAGCAGACATACAGCTCTGGAAACAGGCTCTCTCCAACTTTACTCCTGCCCACAAACTTGAATCAGTTGTATCCAGCAAAAATATGAAGGCAAGGGAACCTCTGCTCCCATGTCACCAACATCAATTTTTGTGGCAGCTGTGATTTGATCACTGAGGATCCCAAAAAGGATTTTGTGGTTGTTGGGTGAGTTGGAATCAAAGGTTCACGGTTGCTTCTTTCATCTCTTCTACTTGTCTGGTCTCCCTTGGGAAGGAGAGAAGGGTTTCCAGTCCTGTGTCAGCATTTGTCGTTTTATCTATAGTTGTTCTCAGATGAGTCCTAGGAGCAGCTGTCTGGAAATGATCAAACAGAAGGTTTTATGATGTGTGTTACCTCGTAGCAGGACCAGGACAGGGTCCTCGTGGCCTTTTGGATGGGAGAGGAGAGGTGGGCACTGGTGGCTGTCGCATGGGGTGGACACAGCTGCTGACTGCTCCCACCCAGGGATGGCTCTTTCTGGATGTGCCATTTCTTTGATTTCTTTCCCAAACATCCACTGGCTTTTGCCAGAGAGGAGGTACTGGGATGTCCAGTTATGACTGGTGCAGAAGGAGATGGTGGCATCTTGCCCGGCTGCTCTCTGAGCTGTGTGCCACCTCCCTGCCCTTTTTGTATTCCCTTGGAAAAACTAGAGGGTTTGCCATGGAACGTGGCCTGGGGATGCTTTTTCCTCCAAAATGTGTCTGAACTTGTCCATTTCTGTTGCAAAATCTTCAGCTGCTTGCCTGGGCCATTCTTTAAAAATAAAGGCACTTAAAAAACTGCTTCCCCTCCCCTCCAAAATAGTGTTGGTATCTGGACTCTGGCAGGGTTGTGTTCCCAATGGTTAGGGGATGGCTCTCTTCTTACTAGTTAATAAGGCAATGTTTATAATAGGAAATGAATAGGAAATGCTTAAATTAATTAATTAAATTAACAGGATATGCTAAGGACTGTTTGCCTTCCCCTGGGGCTGCCAAGGGGTGATCTCTGCGCGAACCCTGGCTGGAGGTTGGAGCCGTCGGAGCCTGTGGCAGCCCAGACGTGGGAGCAGAGGGACTCACTGGGGAGCTGGGAGCCCCGATTTGGGCATGCCGGTTTCACACGGGGATCGTTTGCTCGCCAGCCAAATGGCTGGCGTGGCGAGGTGCGCATCCAGCTCTCGGCGGGAGCTGGCAGCAAAGCGATGCTTACTTTCGGTCTGATCTGGCTGGGAGGTGGGAGCGTATCCTGATGCCAAATGCGGAGAAACTCCTTATTTCTGCAAATACTGCAGAAGGAAGAATCGCTTCCAGTCACGTAAAGGGACCAAAAGGAGGCAAAAGGGGTGCTGAAAAGGCATGAGATGGGTGCAGGTTGTTCAGGCCCCCCATCTACCCTGACCCACCTCCAGTGCGGCTTTAGGAGCAAACTGACCCACCCTCAGAGTGTGTTACAGATAGCATTGGGCTTGTCCTCCTGCCTCTTGGTGGGAATTCCTTCAGTGAGGCTTGCCTGGATCAACTTCAAACCATCTGCCAGCCCCAACCCCGGTAAAGTGGCTGCAGAGAGCAAAGAAACCACCTGGGAACTGCTTTGCTTCTTGGACTGGCTTTGCTAGCTTGAAACTAAATCTGTCCCCATGAGCTGGGGCAGGGGAGGTCACACACTGGGTTGCAGGGCAGACATAAACACTGTTATTTAGCAACGTGTGAGGATGAAGTAATGAAATAATAAGAAAGCTATTAAAAAGCATCCTAAAGCAAAGGCAGCAGGCACTAAATGCTGCTGCGCCTTTGCAGTGCTCTCAACCTGGCTGCGTGCTATGGTTTGCTTAAGCTCCTTGCAGGGATCGTGTTTTGCTACAGTCACATCAAACCATTTGAAGGTGCTGTATAAAAAGGGCAAAAAAAAGATGTTCCTGGATGCCTTGAGTGCTGCTGGCCTCGTGCTCTGCTGTTCTCTCCTGGACTTTCGCTAAGTCCTGGCTCTGCCATCGGTTTGCAAATCTGAGTGCGTGGCTTCGTGGCACACAAACACCGTTCCCCAAGCCTGGGCATTTGCTAGAGAATTACTAATGCTGGTAAAAGGGTGAGGAAATGTCATAGAATCATAGAATCGTTTAGGTTGGAAAAGACCTTTAAGATCATCAAGTCCAAACGTTAACCTAGCACTGCCAAGTCCACCACTAAACCATGTCCCTGAGCATCACATCTACACGTCTTTTAAATACCTCCAGGGATGGCGACTCCACCACTTCCCTGGGCAGCCTGTTCCAGTGCTTGACAACCTTTTCAGTGAAGAACTTTTTCCTAATATCCAATCTAAACCTCCCCTGCCGCAACTTGCGGCCGTTTCCTTTTGTCCTTTTTGTCCTTTTGTTATTTGGGAGAAGAGACCGACCCCCACCTGGCTACAGCCTCCTTTCAGGTAGTTGCAGAGAGCTATCAGGTCTCCCCTCAGCCTCCTTTTCTCCAGACTAAACTACCCCAGTTCCCTCAGCCGCTCCTCATAAGACTTGTTCTTTAGACCCTTCACCAGCTTCGTGTCAATGCGTTTGTATTTGAAAAGCGGCTCTGTGGAGGAAACCCGTGGGGACACACATGCCGGCCTTAATCGGAGGGTTTGGCCATGTATGTCAGTGATGGGATTAGGGCCAATACTTTGCATTTCCATCACTTTCAGCATACTTTCTTTTACTTGGCTGGCATTGTAGAGATTTCTTATAGCTAAAAATGAGAAAACTCTGGGAAAAAAAAAAATCCCAAGCAATTTTTTCTCCCCCAACTTTCATTTCACAGTTCACCTTTCTTTCTGGCTGTAATTTCTGCTGGGGCTTCTGGCTTCCTAGAGAAAGGGTAAAAAAAAAGAAAAAAAAAGCAAGCAGGCGTTTAATAATAGATCAAAAATGAGATTAAGCATTAAGTCAGCCCTCCCCTACATTCTCCCTTCCCAAAAAGCAACCAAAGACATTGCAAATTGCCTTGAAAAAGGGGAGTGAAAACAGTGAAGATCAAACCTGATGTTAAGTATAGATGAGGTGTTTATATTTTATTTAATGACTGTATACAGCCACCCTCCTAGAAAAGCTGCCCTACCCTGAATTTCTCTATGTGATTAATAAAACAGTAGACATGAACTGGAACGGGGAAAATTCAGCAAGTATCGAGCTCTGAAGGTGAATGCAATGGGCATCATTGGCAGGCACAGGCAGAGTTTGCTGCTTGGTACACCTGAAGGTCTGTGCACACCCAGTGATGTCAGTGGCGGCTGTAGTTGGAGGTAGCTCCCAAAAACCAGGAGGCATAACAAGATGCTGTTTGTTGCACATCCCCAATGACTCTTTGAATCAATTTTGACCACGTTTGGTAGAGCAGTGGGGTCTCAGAGGGAAGGGAACCCAATGGCCTTTGTGCAAGATGCGCAGGCGCTGGCAGAAATGCCGTGATGGAGGGAAGAGGTGAGCTTATGCGTTATTACTCACCGGCCAAGCTGCACCGGGAAGAGCCTTTCGGCATGCCTCAGCCTGGGAGAGGGTTCAGTCAAGGCTTGCGCTTGATGAGACACGACTTCCCTGGAAAGGAGGCTTAGCCCTGGCACTGGGTGTTGAGGCCGTCAACCCCAGGCCTGTTCTTGTTTGCTGTAAATCTTCTGGCTCCTTTGGGTCTTGGTTTTGGTGGGGCTGTTGCTGCAAGCCAGGTGGGAGGGTGGGAGTTGGGACTTGGCATGGCCTCGACTGCCTCACCAACCCGTGGAGATGCTCTCCTCCTGGCTTATCCCAAAGGTGTCCAGAGCTAGCGTGGACATTGTGTATGTCAGTTGTGTGGGCTCAAGCAAGCCAGGTTGGGATGATGTGCAGGGGGGAAGCTCTTGCTCTTGCACAGTGTCTTCACCGGAGAGAGGACAGCAGATGAGAGAACCTTTAGTCTGACCCTCCCTGTGGTCCTGTTTGCACCCTCGATGAATAAAATATCAAGAGGGACACGAGGCATAGCCAGTCCTCTCCAGTATTGTCCTTGTCCAACATGAGATAACTCAACCTGGGTCATGCCACGGGCATGAAGACCCCCACATGCAACTGCAGATTTTTTTTCTTGCTAAACTGCCCACTTTCAAGTGCAGAAAGTGTCACAGCCCCTCTCACTCTGTGACCACAGCAGGGAGGAGGCTGAGGAGCTATATCCATCGCAGCTGTGGGTGGTGAAGGCACGGCAGGAAGAGAATGTGAGCAGCAATCCTGTGCGTGGGTCTGGCATGTGGGGCTGTGAACATTCTCCAAGGGCTGCCAGAGCACGAGACAAGGCAAAAACTGCCCGCCTGCTGGAAAGTCCCACTTCCACGTGTGATTAGCATCCACTAAGGTGTTAATTTATCTTCTTCGTCACCTCCTTGGTCTCAACTGTGTACTTTTAGAGTTGGAGGAGAATCTGTTGCATTACCTGCTGGGCTGCTGCTCTTCTTGTTTATTCCCCAAAAGGAAGAAAATTAGACATGCCAGAGCTTAAACTTAAAAAAAAAAATAATCCAGACTTTGGAAACAACCACTTGGAGGTAGAATGAGCCTCAACAAGAAAATGTTTGTCTTCCACCTTTTTCTGAGGCTGGCTGGGAGTAAAGAGCAGGGAGAACAGGGGGCAAGGTTTACTTTCTGTTCATTTCAAATATATTCCAAAAGCAAAGCAGTTGGGATTTCTTTTTTTTTAAGTTGCTTTGCCAAGTTTGGGTGGAGAAAACCAGCTGAAAACCTTGCCTTGGTGGATGTGGGATGGAGGCAGGAATCCATTTATTTTATTTACCTATTTTTACCAGTGAGGCCCTGAGGCAAAACAGCAAAGCCGTGGCCACATTGCCTGCTGCATGCAGGCAAGAAGAGCACTCTCCCCGCCAGATCCTTTTTCCCTGGCACCAACAAGATCAGCACCAAAGATACGTGATTGAGTCAGCAGTGCAGATGCCATCAAATGTCTGCTTTATTCCCGTGTATGAATCAGAGCAGAGAAGTGTCAGGGCCTCATATCCTGCATCTCCTGATAAGAGTGCAGTTACCTCCGAGGAAACAAAACACGGTGAAATCCCATTATCCCGCCTGTTGCGAGCACCTATAACTCACTGGCACCAGCGGTGCTTATTTTATTGCAACTCTTGCAATAGCATGTGTAGATTAATTATTTTTTTTTTTTTAATCCTACATCCTGGAGCCAAAAGATGGGGGTTTTTTTTATAGTTGCAGAAAAAGTGATCCAGCATGTCTATATGTACATATACATATAGATTAATATATAAATATGACTGTTTCTGGAGCACAAGCCATTTGTGTTAACCCCTGTTAGACCAGTAAGAGCAGCGTATACCGCTAGTCTGGGTACTGGCTGCTTACTCTACAGGCTTTTCCAATGTATCATATTCTTGGGTAGGAAGGGGGGATTAGCTTCATTTGACTTTCCAACCATGCGTTTACCTCCAAAATCAGCTTAATTTCCAGGCTTAAAATTCTTCCCTTTCAGTTTGCTGTGAAAATTATATGCAGAAGTGAAACCCTTTACCCCCAGAAGTTTTCTGCTTCTCCCTTGCAAGACTTTTCCATCCCCAGCTACTGGCTTTGAAGGCACAGATCACAGCCAGCTCAGTGACAGCATTTCCTTCTATTGTTCGATGGGGGCAGCTTCTGGCTCCCTCCCCAAGAGTTACGCGCGGCCGATGGCTTTTGCATCAGCTGCTGCCTTTCTCCTGATCCCAGGGGACCATCTGTGTCCTGTTCCTTCTGCAGTCCCGCTTCTGGACCTGGTCTGGGAGGCCTCAGTGGGAGGGAAGGAGACTTGCAGTGGTGCAGTTTATATCCCCTAAAACCAGATACAACAGTGAAATTTTGCAAAGACCTGGCTGTATTGTCCCCAAGGGTCAGTGTGGAGTTGTTTAAAAGACAGTTATGCCACTGTGGTAGTGGTGGAGGCAGAGAAGGACAATTTTCACCCAGATTCCTCTTTTGAGGGGCTTGTTTGTTCCTTGGGGTTTTTCTGCACCAGAGACTACAGAAGTTGAGGGGATAAAAAACATTTCTGTGGTTCCCCATCTGTAGATTTGAGGGAAAACTAGTTCAAATCCACCACCCTAAGCTACATCATAAATCTTGCTGCAGAAATATGGAGCCTAGACATTAATAATTAGGAGCTTGCACAACAAAGTGCTGGAATATTTCACGCATGACACAACATCTTTCGATACAGCTGATGCTGTGCAGAGATCTGTGTGAAAGTTCTGTGCAGCCAAATTGGAGAAGTTTTTGCTCCCATTTGTGCTTTTTGAAGGAGAAGAAAATAGGGAGGAAAAATCAGGTTGCATCCCAAAAGTGTTCACTAAGGCTCAAGTGTGGGGGTTTTAAGGTGCCCCCCTATTATAAAGTGCTTCTATGTGCTGTAAGAAAACGATGTAAATGAATAGTGATGCTTTCCCTGCTTCCCACGTCTTCAAATCACTCCTATTCAGCCAAGCTGTCTCCTATCAAACTTCTAACACAATAAAGAAAAATTCTTCTCGACTGTGACCGAACATGAGAAATGTTAGTCCCCAGGGGTCCGTGTCCCTGAGGTTTGAGGGTGGGATGATAAGAGCTTTGGGCCATGAGATGACAAATGTAACTTCAGAGTTGCTCGTTCATGCTCCAGCAAAGGTGTGTTTTGGGTGTAGGTATTTCCCAGCAACAAAGCTGCGATCTTACCAGCTCTTCCATGAATATTCTTCACCTTTTTTTTGATGCAGTTAAAAGTAATTGCAGGTCTGGTGGTATTTTGAACAACCATATCCACCTAGGAAAATATGACCTTGGATTTATTCAATCAAATAATATCAAGATTAAGAGTGAAAATAGCTAAGCTTGTCAGTCACAAGGAATTGTGTTGTAGCCTGGCTCAAATCCATCACCTGAAATCAGGAGACTCTGGCAGGGTATTCTTCATTCATCAGCAAGAGGCATCACAGCGAGATCATTTAACTGTAATTCATCAATTTACCAGGCTACTCAATTAAGTGGGGGCTGCAGAGGGGATGAAGGGAATGATTCTGCCTGTTGTAATGAATCTTTGGCCACCTGAGGACTTTTTTTCTTGTTGCTCTCTTGTGTTTCATGTTGCCTTGAAGGCCCATCAGGAGGAGAGCCTGGACCGGTGATGCACTGCCGTTAGTGGCCCTGGTTTTCATGTTGTATCTGCATGCTTTGTGCATGGGAAGACTTGCACCATGCATTGAGCCATGCCGATTGTGGGAGAGGAAGGTAGGGACGCTGTCTGGTAGCTTTTTACAAGCAACCATTGCATGCGCAAATACAAGTTCTCACCCTGTGACTGTTAATGAGGAATGCATAACATTAATTATAATTTTTGAGTGCAAAGTAGGTTGTTACCTGAGTATAGGCTGTGTTTGCTGTTGAATTTATGTAAATCTCTCAAATCCTTGCATCTTGGCATGAGCTTGAAGTAGGAATGCTGGTTTCTGTGCTCTTTTCCTTGCTGTCCAGGTCAACCTTGTGACTATGAAAACTGCACAGCAATCTCATGACTGCAGGGCTTCCTGCATCTTGATGCCAAGGCAAGCCTTCAGGTGGTACATCTCTCATCACTTTTCTAAGCCTTGTTAAAAGGAAAACATAATCACAATGGTGGTGAAAAGAGAGGGCTTCAAGAATTAAAGGGATTCATGAGTTAGAGCTTTTCCTCTACATGGTTTGTGACTGACCTAAGCCTAACTTAACCAGAGTTTGAAGAGATCCTGGAGAACCTTGGGTGGACATCTGCAAAAAAATGACTTAAGTAAAACATTGTGCAACCTGGAGTAAGGGGATAGGCTTTTTCAGGTCCATCTCAGCTCTGTTCTTCCCGTGTTTCTGTGGTCCGACCCCAGACTCATTGGTGAAGCAGTTTGGGAGCTTTGTGCAACCTCTGATTTTGCTATGAGTGGTCCTGTCTGGCATCAGCTGCCCTGAGACCTTGACAGTGTCATTCTAGAGCTGGCTGATGCAGCCCTTAGTCTTGAAGAAAAAAGCTGGGCTAGAGGTTTCTTTCTGAATGTGGCATTTTAGACATTTGCCTATTCCTGAGTACATCCAAATACTGATTTTTCTGGGTGGCTACACCTAAATCTTTAGGTTGCTTCACTGTTGATAGCTCACTGCTTGGGATCTCTGCTTGGATCCATGATGACGCTCCCTTGTTTTGCCCTTACCATCAATATCCGTGTTGTTTTCTTACAAAATGAGACTCAGTCTCATCCAGGTTTCTTATCACACTATATGTATGTAAGTTTGCGCCACCCTAATAACTTCTGAACCTGTCAGCCTGTTTCAGTCAAGCCTGACAAAGAGATACAGGTCTGCAAGGGTAATTAAGGTTGCATAAGTTCATGAAAAACAGGCAGTCAGGCACGAGGGATAGCCCAGGTACTTACTGAGCCTCAGGGAGAGGTGCAGCTCCAGCTTGCGTGAGTGGATACTAGACAGTCCCCGTGAGGGAGAGATCTTCCAAATGTTTCGGTCATGAGATCTATCAACTGGAGCCAGAGTGTGGCCCCTTTGTTGCCGTGGTAGACCCCAGGCCCATGGATGGTGGTTTCTATTTGCAGTAAAATGTCTTCTCAGTTTAAATGCGGTGGTGGTTTGGGCAAAGCTGGCCCTAGTAGAAACTGGCTGGTGCTGGAGAAACCTTCAGCTCAGGGGGAGGTATAGCTGCTTGCCTGCTTTCTGTAGAAGTACAGCAGAAGACTTCAGCAGGCCCAAGGACTCCAGATCATGAATGTTTTCTCCTAGCTGGGTTTCTCACAAGTCCTATTGTTTTCTTTCAACAAAAGCAAGAGAAAAGGAGAATTCATTTGATTTTGATAGTAAAATACCTCCAAGGAGATGAAGCAAAAGGAACTGTTAGCAAGAGGAATAGATAGAGATTAAAACCACATTCTTTCTCTTGCTGTGCCTTGCACACACACACACACATTGTACATATATGTAGCGAGACCCTTTCTCATTGTGTAACATGGGAAAACTAAATTGAAAAGGAGACAATACAAATCAGGATGAAAGGGGAAAAAAAAGAGGATGAGTCAGCTCCACTCCTGCCTATCTGAACCAAGGGGAAGCCTGCCTGGCACTCATGACAGACTTTTTTCAAAAAAGATAATGCATCAGATTGATGACAGCCTGTAAGATACACTGCAAGTGGTATAAAAATTGCTGGTAGGTACTTGAATGTCACTGACTGCACAGAATGAATTGTAGGTTGAGTCGCAACAATTTCCCTAAAGCTGTGTATATTAACATACAAATACCAAGGAAGTCCAATCTTTGAATTTTTATCTGCTTCAGCTTGAGAGTCAAATAGGCGCATTACAGAAGTGTCATCCATTTGAGTCAATTGTCGCTGCTGCATTTGTGGAAAGGATGCATCTGGGTTTATTGGTAACGTTATTGAGGTGCTTAGAAACACAAGTGTGTTGGGTTTATTCTCCCCTTAGTGACTTATTCTTGTTTCTGGCATTTTGTTAAAATATTTTTTCAGTTCTCATCTCCTCTGGAGATCTTTGCTGAATGCAGCATTAGTAATGGAGATGCTCTGTACATCCGTATCATCTTTCCTCCAAGAATTTGTTATAAACCTGAATTTGTTTCATAGCTTTCTTGTAAATGTTAAGGTAACTTTATTTTCTGGAGGAAAAACTGAGATGGAGAAGAGAATCTAGGAATTGTGATTTACTGACCTTCTAGTGAGGAGGCTTACCTGCTTTGTTTTTTTTCTTGGTTAAACCACATCAGCTGAAATGCAAGTTAGTGGCCAAAACTGCCTGTTGATCCCCATCGTACGATCACTTCACCCGTTTTACTTCCTCTGCTGCTCTGCTGATCCCTGCCTGTGCAGAGAAGATACAAAATCAGTCTTACACCCACTTGAGAAGTAACTTTATATGTAAGGTTTCAGGTTGGGGGCAAATATTTTAGGTTGTACATGTCTCCTGCTGTCAAAGAAACACAAGGGATATTCTGCCTAATGAAGGGGCTATGTGACTGCCAGCCCTGAATTTCTGCCTTGTGCTCAGCTGGTTTTAAAAATTGCTTTTTAGGAGCTGTGGCCAACAACTTCACCATTTCGCCTTTGTTCCCATCTTTATAAACAGTTCCTGCACCTACGGAGGTGGTTGTGAGGATTAGTCATTGGTTTTAAAGCTCTTTGAAGATGGCAAGTGGTGTATAACAGCTCAATGTTTATTAATGGCATGGCTTAATATGATGAGAATTTTTTACAGCTGAGTTTAGATATGCCAGGACGGAGCCTCAGCAAGTTGAAATAGGCATTGCTTCATTGATCTCATCCCAGCTGCACCAGCTGATGACACTTGATTATCTGGCCCATCATACCTGATCTGTGGGCTGCAGCAGGGAGCCCTCCCTCTCGTTACTCCTCTAGCAAGTTCTCCTTCCACTGGCTTCGTGCCACAGCATACGCCAAGTTTAAATCTGGTTCTGTGTTTTTGGCTTAGTTCCTTCTAAATGTTTTCAATTTTGTTAGCTTTAACTGATCCCAGTGGCATCTTTTTATGATGCACTTTATTCAGCTTCTTCTACTGCTTCAAGTGCAATAACAGTCCTAAAGTTCAACCTATTTTTTAATTACAAAAAAAGAAAAAAAGGCAAAGGGTAGTATTGTTCTGTCACTGGTGGGAGAAAGGGAGGATTTTTCTTAATCTTTAAATTTGATTGAATTTAAAACTTGACATACATAGTGATTTTAGTGGAACATTGCTGTAATTGGAAGGGCAAATTATTGTTTGTTCTTGCTCTCTTGGGAGCCAGTACTAGTATTGATTAAACACAAGTATTGCCATCTGTTGGATGATCTCAAAGAACTTCAGGACTGGTGAATGAAGAAGACTTGGAGAATGTCATTAGTTCCTCTACTGATAAGGAAGCTGAAGCAACTTTCTAAGGCTTAGACTGAGGTAACAATTCCTGGGACAACAATTTCTGATCCATATCCATTGCACTATATCAAATCCCTCCCCACACCAGCTGGAGTGATTGCCATGTTATTCTCCAGTTTGCCTTTCTCACTGACCTCTGCTTTTCTGCACTTGCACCATAAAAAGCTTCATTGCCTGGTTCTGTAGCTGATGACATTTCAAACTGATGTGGTGGTGTCAGCCTGTGTGTTTCTGCAGAGTTTGTGCGCATAGGCATGAATTTATAGGGAGGGAGACAAGGGATGGGAGGAGGACAGTGTGTGAGTTGGGGTTGTGTAAGTGCACGGTCCCCTCTTCCGCTAGTACCAAGCAGCTTGCATCCATCTCTGCTGAGAACCACAGTCTTCCTGACTTGGTTGTTGTCAAAGTCAATCTGCTGTTAAGGAGATCTATGAGTAATAACCAAATTAAAGAAGCCAGCGTTTGCACACCCATCACCCATCACAGAATGCATCAGTTCACATTTAGGAAAAAACAGAATAGAAATCACTTTCTTTGGCAGACTTAGTTTTTGATTAGCTCCTTGAGCTGTCTTGCTCTGCAATCTTGCCAGCACGAGTGCCAACATAGACACTGCACATGGAACTGCCCATCGAAGTACACAGGACTGCAGTGAGTGCAGCCTTCATCAGCTCAGTCTGCCCCAAAACTACAGCTGTGAATATACTTTCACAAACATTTTAGGCAGGACTACAATTAGCAGAAGCAGTCTTGCTCCCCCCTTCCCACCTTTGCTCGCTGATGTTGCTCTTCCTTCATCCTGCTAACAAAAGGTGTTGCTAACAACACAGGCATGGCTGCATGGGCAACTGAACTGCAGAAGTGATCTGGGTTAAAAGAAAATGTTTAATGAAGTAGTTTTTGCCACACTCATCTTACTTGAGCATCAGCTCTTCCTTTGCATGAGAATAGAAATTAATTTTGTTTCATGTTCTGAAAACCTGAAGACATGCTGAATAGATAGAAATTGGTTCTATTTATAGGCTGCAGAATTCCTTTGTACAATAAAACAGTTTGTTTTAATTTAAACTATGTATTCAGCACATTTAGCTTAATTTTATTTAACTACAAGTTTTACATGCCATTTTCCTGCATTCTAATTGTTTTTTAAATTTGTGACATAAATCCTAAGTACAATTAAAAAGTCAGACTAGTAATTAAGAAACTTTGTTTACCATTTTGAACATAAAATGTGTTGACTTGCATAGCTTATTAATTTTTACAAATGCCCAACTGTAAAAATAGGACAGCTTTCCAGTTTAGCCAAAGGCCTGATTTACAGAGAAATATGCCTTTGTTGTTCTCCACCAGCAAAAGTCAGCCTTTCGTTAAAAAAAAAAAAAAGACACTAAATGTAAAGCAAGACAGTTTACATCAATCAGAATTGAAGTATTTTGCTTTCTGTTTTGCATCAAGAAGTCCTGTAGTCACAGGAGAAAAGGTAGGATGGTTGAAAAAGGATTGGCAGGCAAGTTAGCAATAACGTTCCTCAAGGACTGGTCTCAAGACCAGTGTTAATCAATGTATTGACTAATGATGTAGCAGAAATTAGTGGGATTTGGAGATGTCATCAAAAGAGGAAAAATAGGACATCCCATCAGAAGAATGAATGACTTTAGGACTATTTGCCTGTAAGCAAATGCAAGCTCTTGTAATGCAAGCGCTGGTAGAAAGCTGGGTTTCCTATATTGGAATTGGAATGTATTAATCAATCATAGGATAATTCTGATGTCCCAATGACAAAGATACGTACCAGGATCACATTTGTCAACCAAGCTATTTCCACTAGCGACAAGGAAATGTGAATGCCACTGCAACAGGTTTTAGTGAGGCATTGTTTAAAATGCACTATGCGTTCCTTGTCCATGTAGGGGAAAGATTGATTTCAACTGTAAAAGGTGCAGGGGGAGGGTGTCTGCTAGAAATGATCTGGAGAACAGAGAAGCTGGTTCACAAAACGATTAAAGGAGCCTGGACGGTAAGCCAGTGACAAAAAAAGGCAGAGAAAAATTATATTCCTTTTCTATAAATACACTGGCATAAATACCAGAGAGGGAGAAGAGTTATTTAAGTTAAATGACAATTCTGGCACAAGAACAAATGGCTCTGAATAAGTTTAGGCTGGAAATGAGCAGAATGGCTTCAAACCAAGGGAGGTTCTTGAATAGCCTTCTAATGGGAATTGTGTAACAGGGGCTAAAAACCTGATTACTGTGAAGATGGAGCCTGATAAATGTATTAATGGGATTACGCAATGTGGTTGACTTCAGTATTAAGGGATCAGACTCAGGATTTCCGGTCCTGTGCTTTTGCAAATACACTTAAGAATCCTGCAGGTATGAGAAAAAACATAGGTTGTTTTCATTTTAAGAAATGTTTTCATGATTCAGCTTGGAGTTGGTTCCTCTGTTTCTAATGCACTAATAACTGAATTGAGTGAACTGCGGAAAGAAGGAAGTATCCTTTCTGCACAGGGAAAAAGCAGCAGCTGGCAACTGTTTCCCTATTTTAGTGGCTGATTTTGGCAGCAGGCCTGTACTGCTTAGATATGTTGTTGGGTTTTTTTAATTTAAATCATTTTGGTACATTATAGTAAAGTTAGGCCTTGAGATAGACTGTGCTCAAAATTATCACAATTATTTATTATTATTTAATTTTCTAATGATGGATTTAAAAACCTGCAGCACTTAATGCATGCTAGGCTTTATTATTGATCTCACCATTCTCTTTATCGATCCCCATTTTCCCCCTTTACTAATAGTCCCCAGTTTTCTTGTTGCTTTGCTAAAATCCCAATAAATAAGACCGACTGCCTTTTTGTCAAAAGAAACTGGTTATTTTATCTAAGATGGGTGCCAAGCTATTTTAGCACAATGCAACTGTGATCTCACGGTGCACTTCACACTCTGTATTTCCATGCCTTTTATGTTTTGATTCAGACTGTGTTCTCAAGTCTTGTATGCAGTTGATAGCTGTGGCTTCCCCGAGCACTGCCATCTCCAGCCCTCCTTCCTTAAGCAGAGATATTCTGCGTAGAGGTCTCGGCCATTTGGGAGAGCTGCAGGTTGAGGTAGGGTGGTATTGGTGGGATGCCATGTGGTTACATGAGGACATCAGACACGCACACCAGCACTTTCAAACACGGACTGTGGGATGAGGAGGTTCATTCCAGGACTTCTAAGCTTCTATTAGGAAGATTTCTGAATTTGAGTTGGGGGATTGTGTAGACCTGTTAGAAGTCCTTGCTAGCAGACTTGACCTTTTGGCAGCCTGGAACAGAGCACACTGAGCAGTGCAGTTGACTTTCCCCTGGCTGGGGAAATTGCAGGCAGGCTTTCTCATAGCCCAGCCTGCCTTCGCCCCTGTGTTCTACGCTCTGCATGTTACTCAATGGAAAGATGGCATCTGTATTCAGTCTGGGGGCTTGACTGTGGCTATCTCCAATCTCCAGCATGTTCCCATTGCTTCCCTATGTGTGCTTCTTATTTGCCTCCTCTATTCAGGATGCAAATGGCAGATGGTTTTTCTTCTTTGGTTTCAAGACCTTCGCATTGGAGCCTTTCAGCCATTCAGCCCGTCAGCTTGAGAAACTAGTTCTCTTAATTACCTCAACATTTCTTTTTGAAATTGAAAACCTTGCAGACCTGCTTTTATTTTGCTTAAACTGAACCATTTTGTGGAAAATAGGCTCGAATTGAGTGATCACAAGCGGCTTTTATTACAACATCCTCACTATTTGCTGAAAGTCTACAGCAGAATCACCTCTCGTTTGCTCAGTGCCTATTTTGTAAAGAAGTCGGTCGGCTATTACATCCCGGACATACAGGGCCCTGCTGTTAGTATTTGTTCTTCGTTCTATTCTGGAATTTAAGACTCCCTTATCAGCCAATTCCTAGGAGTATTTCTTTCTCTCTCTTGTCATTTTTAAAAGCGCTCTGCACACATCCAAATCCAACGGTGGGGTCTCCAGCGGACCTCTAACACAATCCCAGCAGACAGCCTTTTACAGTCTTTTCCCAAAGTGACTTTAATCCAGAATGATCGTTTTATGCATGCTATCGCTTTGGATTTCTAGCAAACACAGATGATTCACTCAGTTCACAGAAAGAACCATGGAGCAGTGTCCCAAAAGATTATTTAAATAGAGTTTTGGAAGTGGATTTGGGGTTACCGTGGGTAGTGTGCATGCTCAGGTCTGACTTTGGTTTGGGACTTTGAGGGTGGGTTTTTTTTCTTAACCGCCTGTGTACGTGTTTACCAGCCTTCTTTACTATATGATGACTATAATTTCTAACAGGTTGTTTTTCTGACAGTCATGTAGGAAGAATTATCCCGAGTTTACATTGTGGTAACTGAACCCGGCGACAAATGAAATAGCTGGCTTAAGCACATAGGTCTCTGTGAGCGGAGTCTGCGTTCCCTGAGTCTTCTGTCTTTTTGAGCACTCTCGGCAATCTGGCAGGTTGTCAAGGCCCCTCAAATTGCGTTGACTCAAGGGTGAGCTGAAGTGCTGGAAACTCGCAGCCTCAAGTCTGGTAGCCTGGTGCAACAAAGCACACGCTTAAAATGATGCTTTCGTACTTTACTGAACTGCTTGTTTTGCAGTCACTTTAAGTTTAGACAGTGCTGAATGGTTAATTAAAAAAAGTGCTTTTGGTAGACAAGAGTGTAATGCCCAAGCTATGCTGCAGTTACAATACATAGGTGTTTTGGGATTATGTTATATACAAATGAAATGATTGTTTCTTTTTAACTCCTGTTTAAATATAGTTCAAATTATGGAATATTTCATGGAACAGAATAAGCTGTTGCTTGCCAGCTTTTTTCATACCAGTGGTTACCAGATGCTTCTGTATTTATAACCTCGCCATCTGTTCCAGGGTGGAGTTTGGGGGTAGTCTAGGTATTTGGATGTGTCTTCTTTCTTGGGTATCTCTGGAAAACCTCAAAGCATCTGCTTTGAGATGAAGGGGATGCATGGTTAGTTGTAATATTCAAGGAATTCAAGGGAATTTTACAGAAATGCAACTGATTCCTTAGTGTAGCAGGGCTTGGAAGGGGAAGGAGCCTTAAGCAAAGAGGCAACGCTGGTATTTTGTGCCATTACTCAGTCATCGCCAAGATCCACTCGGAGTTTTGCTTGGCTGTCACCAGGCTGGGTTGCTGCTTCCTGCTTTGGATCGCGTCTTTCTTAATAGTCACTGAAATTTCCAGGAGTATTGCAATATGGAAGTCTCTTAATGGGAGGTTTTTTATTATTTCTGTAGATACATTTTATATAGAAATGTTTAGATAATTTTTTTGATGCTGGGTGACTCATCTTTTTTTTTTTTTTTTTTTTTTTTTTTAGAATGACAGAGCTAAGTCTAGCTAAAAAGAGAAGCAAAAATAGCACGTACAGACACATTCACTCTCTCTATTGTACATCCTGCAAGGGCCCAGGTGAGGATGGGAGAGCAAAGACACTCTGTAAGATTGAGAAAGTAGCTCGGTTGGTTATGTAGCTCCTTTGCCAGGAAGCCACTCATGTAGTAGCTTGTGTGCAACATCTCTCTGTTCTCGGGGTACCACCATCGTGAAGGCTGCTGGTGGTAACAGCTTGCTGTTAATGTACCTGGTTAGGCTTGATATACACACACAAAATGACTCTGCATGACTCAAAGCGTTTAATTTTTTAGGTAACTATAAAAATGCAAAGGAAGTGAGGGCTAGATTCACAGAATTGCTGTAGAATTGCCATGAGCTTTTATAGACACAAAGGGAAGAAAACCCGCTCTACCTTCACCCGCTCACACTGTGTCTAGCTCCACCAAAGCCTGGAGTGACTTGTCATACTGAAATTGGTTTGCTGGTAGTTTTGGGGATGGGGAAACCCACATTCTGGTCAACAAACTACTTGTGAAAAATATTCACCCAGTGCTAGTAACAGCCTTTGGTTGCTAATGATCTGGGAGATATTGGGGGAGGAGGGAAAGCTAAATGTCTCTCTACCCATCCTTTGAGCGATCTGGTCTCTCACAGTTTATTTTTTAACCACTGTCCTAATCTCTCTTAACTTACTTCTTTGTTGCTGAACTATGAAAATTACCCTTTTAGGCATTGTGGTTCTTGTGAAGAAAATAACAAAGTGTGGTTACGTATGGTTTTATAAACAAAGCATAATACAGTCATTTAATTAATTTATCTAGAATGCTTATTCTTAATCAAATGTCTGGCAGTGCAACTCAACATACTCCAAGTGCGATCCGTAATATTCCACCTTAAACAAAACCTTCCACCCCGTTTCTTGCCTCATGATTTTTCTTTCAAATAGCTAGGTAAAATAAGAAACACTAACTGTTCCTCCATTAACAAGGGAACAGGCATTTTTTTCCTCACCCCGTTTTACTACCAGGCACTGTCCTCCAGCATCCCAGCATCTTGCCAAAAGCTTTCACTGCTTTTATAAACTTCCTTTCTCCTGCTGTCAGGATCTGGTTCCCCTGTGCAGGATGCTGACAGTTCATTGTATTTGCTCTTTGGATCCCAGCTGGGGCTGCACTGGCTCCAAATTAGGATCAGCATTTGGGAGGGAAAAGTCTGTATGTCGGTGTGTCTGTTTTTATGCTAACTTTTCCGTTCCCAACATAGATACTGCCACTGAGTGTTTCACTTTGCGCTCTAGCCCTTGCTATGCTTTATGGCCAGCAGTAGGGTGTATTGTTACAATACTTCTTGTGCCCATGGGGTCTTCAAAGTGCTTTATTTAAACGTACCGAGATGCCTTCACCTACCACTGAAACGCAGCTACTTATGCTGCAAAGCCTGGCAGCTGCTCTAACAGCAGGAGCAGGACCAGGCCACTGCTTTTATGACATAAAGTAAGGAGAAAAAAAAAAATCCATATCCATTTAAAACTGCAGGGAGAATGTAAATTGTCAGAATGTAATTACCTAAACTGGAATTTGGCCAGCATTCCAGATTAACATTTCCTCTTGTGAAGCATGCCATGGGATACCTGATGGCCGAAAGCAGTCAGAGTCTCAGTAGGATTAAAAATTGAGCTTTCCTGTGTAGTCATTCCGTAGTAGCTGAGAGATGTATATTATCTATTTAGCACCTACAGCACCCTGGGGCTAAAAAGTGACTGAATCCTATGAAATCTGATAGCAGTGTCTGAGGTTAGGATTGTGGTCTAAAAACATTCCATGAAACTTGTAAAATCCGCAGATGGTCCAGCCTTGGTACTGTTTCCTGTGGAAGGGAGGAGAAAGAGGTTAAAAAAGATTTACCAAAAGGACTGCAGCAGGGAAAAGATGAAAGTTCAGGGTCTTCCCCTTAGATTGTTGTTCCCTTGAGGAGTGATGGATGTTTTTCTGGGGTTTATTTCAGGCCATGGAAGCGTGCCATGGAAACGTGCATTAGCTGGCTCTGAAACTCCTTCATACCTGCTTGAAATGACTCGATGTAATTTATAGCAGATTGGAGACACCAGTATGTTGGATGCGAGAAATGGATGCTTACGAGTTAAGTGGGATGAGGAAAAGGGAATTTGGTGTGGGTTAGGAAAAGAGGTAAAGTGGGGACCATTTAAAGTAGAGAAAACGAGGACACAAAGGTGTGATGGCATTCACTGTGTTCAGTTGCAGCTGCCAACTGTAGAGTTACTTAAAAGGTAATATAAAGGAGGTTCCCAGCATGAAATCATACATAGGTGTCAAATAAGTTGTTCTGTGAGCAGTTGGACTCATGAAGCCAGTTTTTCTTAGATTTTGTCTTTTCCCTATAGCCTCTGACTGCCACCGTTTCTTCAGTCTCCTAGGGTGTGTGACAATCGCAGGCCCTCACCCCATTTCCCTTTCTCACCACCCCCAAACCTCCCTCCTTCTTGTCCTTACTGTAAATCCCCAGATCCCTCCTTATTGCTACTCCCTGGCACCTGAATCCTAAACCTCCCATCACTGTTGAGGCTGCTTGTTGGAAATATACCACTTGTGCGTGGCTCCCAGCCAGATATCCAAGCTGGCTGCTTGGTTGGTGAGCAGGTCAAACAGAAGGGACAAGATCTGAACTGCAACTGCATTTTGGGTGTCTTTGCATTGCACCTGCGTGCTTTCATATAGCAGGATCTAGTATTTTTAGACCTCTGCCCCTCTGTCAGATTCAACTAAAAGTCACCAAGGACTTTCAAAGTCTTTAACAACAGGACTGTCCCTGTGCAGTCAGTCAATGCTCTGCATTAAGGCTTGTTCCTTTGGGAAACCAGGCTGAGAAGCTGGTAGGAGTATAAGGCTTCTCCTTGCTAGGAAAGGAGTCAGGCAATTTTCTGTGCAATGTATTTTCTTGTTTAAACTATTGATCATCATACGTTATAGGCTCCGCCCACTAGGATCCACTTCTGACGTGAAAATTTTACATGTGTTCTTGGATACTCTGTAAGAGAAAACAGAAGCCCAGATAGCAGAAAGGGTGGACAATGAGGATATTTGAACACCGTAATTGTTCTGCTGGGATATTGCAGTTGAGCAGTGCATTTTTGGCTTGGTGGAAACTGAAAACTCGTCTTTAATACTGATCTCCTATTACATTAGAATAAGAAGGGTTAAGTACACTGAGAAGGGGATTAAATCTGAAGATATCGTCGTCAATATAATGTGTAATAGCCTTGATAGCGCATTGTGAAAGAAAGACTTGCCAGACTGGCTGCTGATCCTGAAAGCTTGTTTTCTTTTGGGATTTGGGAGAATTGTTCTCGAGTTGTGTCCTGACGTGCACATTCTCCATTTGTGTTTCTTCCTCAGCAAGGTCCTGAAGGGAATTTATTGTCTCCCCGTTTTCTCATGCAGAGCTCCAGGTAGAGCAGGGTGGAACAATGAAACCTCAAGCTGTGGCAGAGTGGGAACAGATGTGTGTGCTAGGAGAATGTGGGTGTGTTCAATAATTTGGACGTTAATTTTGTCTTTATACTGTGCAATGTAATCATAGTCTAACTTTTCCTGAAAAATATGAAGTATTGTTTCTTGGAGCTTTCGAACCTGCAGTACCTATTCCTGCCCTTCAGTATAGCACATTCCCTGCTTGTGAGATTGGATTTTGTATTGTTTATCAAAGGGTAGTCCCTGTGCCCCCTGCCTTAACCGCTGCTATTTTTTCATCTCAGTAAAAAAGTTAGTTTCTCCTTGCATTCTTTACACATGTGTAAATGACTGTTAAAAAGTGCAGAGTGGTGGAAAAGTGGTTTCTTGCCGTTTTGAAGTGCTCATGTTTTATTAAAGCTGAGATTCCTGGAGCTTTGTGGCCACACACTACAGTTGCCACCTTCTCCACTCCTACAGAGATGAAACCCCATTTCTTCCTGTGAAAATTCTCTAATCCCCCCAAAGTTGTCAGTTTCTGTGCTCTGGGGTGAGATTTGATTCCTGTAGATATGAATGCCTTTCATGGGGCCCCTAAAATACAAAATTACAGTTAAAGTGCATAAAGCAAGGAAGCAGAGTACTGAATCTGTTTGATTTGGCTTTGTTGTGAGAAGATGCTGGCACCGTCACTTGCCTTTTTTTTTTTTTTTCTCCTTTATTTCCCCATTGCTTTTTTTTTTTTCCTTTCGCTTCAATCACCATCTGTTGCATGGTATGTTCAGTACTCGTCGCCCTAAATTTTACATAGCTGCTGTGACTTAACAACATTTACCCACTAATGCCATTTAACACCACGCTAGTATTTAAAAGTACTTTGTCCAGAATGAGTGATAATTTGTGCTGTTAATGCAAACCCACCAGGTTGGATCTTGATGTAATTTTGTAACAAATTCCAATCTGTAGTGGTATTTCAGTACCTGTAATAAGGCTCTGCAGTCAGTGTCTTTATGTCTTTAGATCAGCCTCCCACAATATAGTTGTTTTCATAACCCCTTTTGCCAGCGAGTCACGTGGACGCCTGGCTGGGGGAATCAGTGGCAAACTTGCAGTTTGACCCACATGGCTGAGCGATGTGGGTGCACTCCCAGCCTCGCAGGGGTGCTGGAGGACAGCTGGGGAAGGACAGGGCTGCTGGACCGCGGCAGCCCGTACGAGGCAGCGTCGGTCACTGAGGGGACGGCGGCTCCTCAGTGAGGAGGGGAGAGAGGGGTGCCGGAGCACGTGCCTGCCTTTAGGCGGGAAAAAGCCCCTCCGCGCAATGCGCATGCGCAGCGGCAGGTGGGCGGGCTCCCGGGAGGGGGGAGAGCAGCTGCTCCGCCTCCTCCACCATTTAAAGGGACAGAGCTCGCCGTCGATTTGCCGCCTTACTTCCTCCTCAGACCCGGGAGAGGGCGGGTGGTAACTGTGCGAGCCCTTGCCGGTTTGGGTCTTTTCTCTCCGCGCTGGAGACGGAGCAGAGCTGGGGAGCTTCGGCTACTCTCGGCAGGTTCCGGAGCCAAGAGTCTCCGCCTCCGCGTGTCTGTTCCCCGCCCCTTCAGCCCTTCGGCTAGCTCCGCCGCCGGTTCGGCTATCTCCGCCCACCCTTCGGTTAAGGCCGTTAAGTTCCGCCACCACTTCGGCAACTTCCGCCGGCTTGGTCGGAAATGGCCGAAGACGTGAGAGATCCAGCGGTTTAGGGGAGAAGACCGGCCGGCTTCTCGGAACAAACCAACTGTGTCCGGACCGGGGGGGGGGGGGGAGCAGGGGAGGGCGGACGGAGGGGGGAAGACAAGGCAGCGGCTATGGCTCCCCCCCCAGCCACTCGCGGAGGGCGGCGCAGCGGGCGCCGGGACCGCGGCTCCGCCAGGAGGGTGAAGTGAGGGCGCCAAGAGGTAGGGCGGACCGTACCACGGACTCGGGTGGGGGTGTGGGGGGCAAGAGCGACTCGCGGCGGTAGCACACCCCCCTACCACCACCCCCGGGGGAGCCCGTGGGGCCGGGTGAGCGGCGGGAGTGGTTCAGTCCGGAGCAAGACCCCTGAGGCTGCGGCGGGCCCGGCTGGGGCGTCCCTGAGGGACAGTCGGGGGGGGGGGTAAGGTCCCTCAGGGCTGGGGACACCGGGGGGGGGGGGGTCCCTCAGGGCTGGGGACACCGGGAGGGGGGGCCCTCACAGGGCGAGGGACATTGTGGGGGGGGGTCTCACAGGATGAGGGACGCTGCGGGGGGGGGGGGGGTGTCCCTATAAGGCTGGGGTCCCTCATGGCGGGAGGGTTGCGACGGCACCTGGCGCCCAGGCGCTGCTGACAGGCTCCAGCCTTCCCGCCTGCCCCCTGTCCTCCTTCCCGCCTCTTTCAACTAACTCTGTGAGGGGCCGGGGCGCAGGCGGCCCCCAGACCCCCTCGTCCCGTCTCCTCTGGCTGCCTGCGACATCTCCTGGGCTTCGGGGGGGACGTCGCGTCCCCCATGGCCGGTGCGGTCCCGTTCCTCCCACTCTGAGGAAGGTTTCGGCGTGGGGGCTTGAGGCCTAGCACCCGGTCCGGCTTCGACGGTCACCGAAAGCGCTGACCCCAACGCGCTTGTTGCCGTCTCGCAGGGTTGTCCCGTATCTTGGAAACTTGACAAAGCCCTCGCGTTCGCCGCTGCCTGTGGCAGCGAGTTCCACCAGATCGGTGCCTGCTCCCTGTTGCTCTTGCTGGGGTTTTGCCTTGCGAGGTGGTGAGGACAGAAACGACAAGGCTGTTGTCTCTGGGCTTCTCAGCGTTTCTGGTATGCTCGTATTGCGCTCCTGTGAATTGTTTGCTGAAGTTGAGGTTCATGTTATTTTTTTTTTTTTTCCCAGCTGTTTTCCCCACATGGGATCTCTTCTTGCTCAAAACCATAGGGGTCTTTCCTCAATCAAAAATTTTACCAGTGTGAGGCTAATACGTTGCTGCTGGCTGCCTAACACCCCATTATGCTGGTCCAAAACCAAACAATGTGGAGCCTGGAGGAGTTGGAAATGGTTGAAATGGTATTAAGGATTCACAAAGGTGCTGATAAGCATTCTAGGTACACTGTTCTGTTGCTCTGTGTGTTAAAATTCAAACATTGAGAGTCTCATTGACTAGTTTCTGATCTCTTGTTGCTTTTGCGCGTGCCTGATAAATTGTGTGTGTTGATATCCTGATATGATAGCTTGGCTTTAAAATGTCTGGGTTTCTGTGCTGTGAGTCTAACATCTGTATGAAGAAGACTAAAGAACTTTGTTTCTTGAAATGAGTGTCATGTGGAGGTGATTATCTTACAGATATTTCTGTTTTCATGGAGGAATCTATTATATTTAAGATAGTAAGGTTCTTGGAACATGGGGTGTGTTTTGTACGTTGTCGGGTTTTATCAAGTAATGAGTAATCTTAAGCTAGTTTCTATCCAGAAGTAGCATCAGAAATGAACCACAGTCTGATTATGTGGTGATGGGGAGAGAGAAGTGTTCTCCCCCTGAGGAATCCCTTAACTTCATGTACCATCGGAGAGTCCAGTTGTTACAAGCAGCTTTATCTGTGTTCACTCACGGCTTTGGGATGCCTCTTCTTTTCAGTTTTTCATTCCAGAAACGGGAGTTTGCATCAGTTTAGCTCAGTGTTAAGAGATGCAGGAGCTGGGGTAGTTGACTGTCTTTATTTGAGCACGGTACAGCCAAATTCTTCTGGCAGCTCAGCTGTGGTACAGACAGTTCTTGAACTTCTTGCTGTCTTGTTGCAGAAGGGAAGTCCAAAATAGTTTTCGGAAATTCTCTAATTTTTCAAGTGGAGACTGTTAGCTCTCATGTTTGTTTGCATGTGAGGATGGATTTTGGCAGTTGTCAAGTCAGAGCAAAAGCAGCGAATACACAAACCAAGAAAAACATGATTGTTGAATTGCCTTCACTTAGACTGTTTCTCGATACATAGCAAAATCAGAGGGCTGTTTCTGTGCTGTTAAGATGGGGAGAGGAAGATCATCATCATCTTCTCGTGAATATTTGTAGCGTGGATCTCTGGGACTATTCAGCCAAGGAGTTGAATGTTGATGCATTCCTAGGGCTTGCTTGCATATGTGGAGCCAGAGCCCATCTTGAGTCTTCTTTCCATGACTATTATGTCTTGAAATGCCGTGATACCATCATCTTAATTTTTAGAGTTTGTCTCTCTCCTTCTGGCTGTGTGTATTTGTTCTTGTTTCCTTTCCGTCTCTGCTACCTGATTTCTCTCCTTGCTGTTTGACTCCTATCACCTCTCCCAGTTACCTTGCCTGTTTTCCCAGGGCATTCCTCCCCCTGCCCACAACAATGATTTCACTGGGGTGGGAAATGCAGCTAACCACGTGTGCTAGTTGTTTGAAGCCAAGATCACAGCAGTCAAAAGTGACTTGCTTAGTTCTTAGTCCAGAGGCAATTTTTTTGCTTTGGAAACCCCACAAAAATACAGAACTGGAAGGGACCTCCTGATCATTGGATCCCATCTCCTCATCAGCAGATAGGTCTTCCCAGTGCTTGTTGTCTCGCTTCTCTACCTGTGATCTGTGCTAAACACCTCTTTTTGGGCAGGAACAGACTGTGACCATTTTGAAGCAGTTCCTAACTCTGGGGTTTTAACCCAGGGTGGGATTTTTGCTGTTACTGTAATGAACGAATCCTAACCCAGACTGGAATTACTATGTTTTAACAACCCAGCAGGCAAAATAAGTGGGGATTTCACTTGCCTTTTTACAAGGACGCAAACAATACTTGTAAGCATATTTAGATATGCGCCATTTTGGTACAGATAACTGTATCTCTGCTAGTATGTGACTAGGCAGTAGGGGAAGCATTTACATGGGATTTGAGGGACACAGCTGGGACTTCCAGTTGTCTTGTGTAACCTGTGCTGACACAGGCGGTGCTTGCTGGGCTAAAGTGAGCATGAGTATGCTTGCAGCTCTGTGGTTGCAATTTAGACATATCCTCAAAAGCAAAGAGCCTGTAGTTTTCTTCTTGGAGAATACTTGAAAGTACTGTTTACTGGGGATTGTTGTGGTTGAGTTTGGCTCCTGCAGCTTAGATGGCTGTTTGTCGGATGCAAATGATGTTGGTGGATGTTCCCCAAGAAGAGGTGCAAAGCCAATCTGAGGTTTTGGGGTTTGTTAGGAAGGATAAAGACAGAAGCATGTACAACTCCATGGCTTACAGCTAATCGATCCCTGGATTGGCTGGGTGTAGGAAGCCTTGAGCGCTAGCTGACCAGGTAAATTGATGTTATTACGCAGCAGTTGCAGGGCCAGTTTTGAAGTGCAAATTGAAATCCCATTTTTGTGAAATCATTGCTATTAGTTAATTGATGTTTGTTACCAGCAAGAACAGTTTAGAAGACTGACTAATCTGTCACAAACGTATTTGAAAGGACATTTTGTAGCTTCTGCCTTGACATGCTGTATATTCCCTACAAGATTATAGCAATTTTAAAGCAAGTTCCGGTATCTTTATTTTTTTTAATTTAGCATTTGCTGAGGAGGTTTACAATATCCAGTCTTTCATATAAGAAGTGTGGACGTGTGCTGTGCTCCCTCTGCTGGCATCTGCCCCTGCTGACTCGTGTTGAGTGGACATCAGTTTGTCAGGGCTATGTTGACATAACCAACACCACTACAAAGTGACCTGTCCCTCATTGATAAAATCAAGTGAAATACAGAAAATCAAGACTCATAAATCCAGAAAATTAATCTTTTATGTTTGGCGGGGAGGGGGGAGAGGGAATCCTAAAAGTTCAAACGAACAGATAATCTGTGGTCACTAATGGATGTAAAGGTTTTGGTTTTTTTTAAGGCGTGTGTTTTAATGAGTCTCAGAGTTTCTGCCCTTACAGTCACTTTCTTAAGAGGTTGGGATCTCGTTGCCTGGTGTTGGGGGTGTGTGTTTTCTCTGCCTGTCCCCTGCCCTCCCCCTTGCCCATGAATTAAGAAAGTGTGTTGCATTTCTAATGCAAATGTCTGCCTGAGAGGAGTATCAGAACGTGGGATTAACCCACAAATGTAAGAAACCCTCTCAAGTTTCTTCTAATACAAAATGCTAATAACATTTCCCACTGCGCAAGTAACATTTCTATTTACTTTTTAATGTACAGTTTCCAGCTGGTTAGCCTTTTATCTGTCTTGTTTCATAAAACGCTTTCATTTATGATCCAAAATACTTGCAGGTGTCTTCTTATCTGACTTCTTCTTAGGGATAGTGGCAGTACAGGTAGCCTGAGGTTTGTTTCCAATCCTGTTGTGTTTTGGTACAAGTGTTGCTGTGCTGAAGTGTATATTCTGACATCTAACTCTGTAGGATGAGCTTTCTTACTGTTTTGTGCTAGCCCTTCCGTGTGACATGAAAGGGTTGTGGAGCTATGTAGTCATCTCAAATCTATGCCAATATATTGGTCATCTATGAATTCATTTGGAAGTGAATTATATTTATTTGAAAGGCAAAATGCCATGGAGCAGAAAATAAATTGTTGTCTGCATGTGTTGTCTTCCTTAAGGAACACTTCTTGACAGGTTGAGTACTTTCTAACTCCAATCAAATAGATAATGAATTAAAGTTTGGCAACTTAATTTGGAAATTGGGTCCTCTGCTTGTATAAAGGCAGTACAATTAAAACCATCAACACTCTCCATTATGTTGTTCCATCAACACGTCTCAATTTTAAATGTGAAGGTAAGCTTTTCTTTTCCCCATCCCTTACGTACTCCACCTTCTGAGTCCAGATTTGCATGTGATGGAATTAAGCACGTCACTGAATGTGGGAAAGATTTCTTTATCTTTTCCTCCTTGATTAAATGCCTCCGCATCATATGTAATGCAGGGGTGCATCAGGATGAAATTTGTACACGTCTTTTAGTGTTTCTATTATGGGCATGAGGAAGTAATTATACTGCAGGTCTGCTCTGTGTAGGCACTTAGTGGGAAGTGATGTGTTCTGGACTGTGTTGGTGTTGAGTGGAGTATATGCTGTGGAGTACTGCTGACATGCAGATGACGCCTGGAAAAGGTTGGCATGAAAGCGTTGGAGCTTGTGACAAGAAATGCTGCCAAACAAGTGGGGAGCCTCGGAGTTGAGAGCAGAGCCTAAATATATAGAGCAATGGTGTAAGCCTCTTTCTAAGGGGTCTATAAAGTCTAAGCAAAGCAGTCCTGAATTCACTATTGGGAGGCCTTTGTGTCTGCAGGGAAACTTGTACGGGTCTGCAAATAAAATAGGCCGGAAACCTCTGATATAAGTGGAGTAGTAACATCAAAGCTGTGATGTGTAACCAGCAGGTGGGCAGAAGACAGGACAGTATGATCCTGTCTTCCTCATTTAGAGGTAATTCGCTGGCCAGAGATAACATGCAGTACAGGAGCCCATTGACTCCCAGAAATGCATTGTACATCTAATAATAAGTGTCAGTGAATAGGTTAACATCATTCTGAGATTTATTAATAAAGATAGCAGTCCCATAGCAAATGGGAAGAAAAAACCCCAACCCATGCCTTGATTAGGTAAGATATTTCTTTCCTTAGGCATCTCTCCTGGGAAGACCTTGGTACTTGTAAATGAATCTGCCGCCTACCTTGTGTACCTTCATTTTAATGTGGGGATTGAGGAGGAGCCAGCTATCGGAAAACCAGCCAGAGATGGATGCGTTGGAAAGTTGCCACTAATTAGTGTGGCGTCTGACAATTAGCTGTTGTTAAGCCTTTCCTTGCAAGTTCTCAACCGTGCATTGGGAAACAAAAACAAGGACCTGGAGAAAGGCAAGAGCTGTCCTTGTAATGATCTTGTAAAAAACGTTCTGGGCGGTTGTTATTTTGTTGATCTTACTAAAAGCAGAACATAGAGTTGATTCTGATGTGGTTCCTTTCTAGTGGAGCAGGCAGGATTTGATGGACCCAGAAGCTCTTTGGTTATTTGCTGTTGGGTTCTGTCGTAGTCTGCAAACTTCTTATGCCTCTTACCTATAAAACAGCTTTGAGGCTAGCTTTCTTCACAGGAAAACTGTAAATCAGTAACATCTACAAAGTGTTATTGTTGATGTTAATCTTAGAATTCTTAACAAAAACTAAGATTTAATGAAAGTAATAATAAAGAGATTCAAAGAAATCTTGTAGTTGGTTTCTCACATTTGTCTCCAGGGTCTTCTGACTTTGTTTTTACTTTGTGGCAGTGATGAATAGCACCAAGCCTTTTGCAAGTGTCTCAAGGGTGTAGTTAGTTAGGAGTAACGATTGAGCTGGAGCTGGTAGGTATCTCAAGGCTTTTGTACAGAAGCTAATTCCCCCTCCCTCCCCTCAGGAATCAGACCTGCTTTCTCTGAAAATGACTTTTACACTGCTGGGACAATGAGGATTTTGATTAGAAAGGCCAACAACACAGTTATTTCTTCCTTGTCAAAGGAGATGTCGGGGAAGAAGAGGTTTTTGCATCAGTTGAATGTCTATCTTACTGAGCTTGCATTTCAGATGATGTTTCTTGGGCAGCAAGGCCCAGAGCATCTTCCGGCGTAGTTTATAAAAGTACAACCCAGGCTTTGCACTGACTAGTGTCTCTGTATAATTCCATTGACTTGGAAGGAGTGACACGTAATCTCTAGACAGATCTTGAGTCTGTTTTAATATGCATTTCTGATCTATAATACATGCGCAGACAGGGCAATCCTTTTGGTTACCACTGAAAGCAGCTATATCTGGGACAGAAAGTGGCAGCTGTTTGACAAATGTGATAGAGTAGGTATTATAAAAAGAACCAAAGTGAATTTCCTCTTCTTAAAACTGATTAAAGCAAAAGCAGTATTGCGAATGTTTCTTGTGAGCTTAATGCTGCTGCTTTGCAGGGTTGTCTTGCTTGGACGCTTTGCTGTCCCTGTACCTATTCTTAGCGTGTTTACCAAAAGCTGTTGTGTGCATATTGAGGGAGCGCTGTGTTAACTCCTACTGTATACGGACTATTTGTATGTTTATGTGGAGCCTTTGGGGGAGGGAGGGATTATGCTCGAGCTCTTCTGTCACCTTCTCCTGCTTCTGTGCTTTATAAATCTTTAGGAAATGGAGGTTAACGTTTCCATAGTATCTGACCGTATTGCAGTGCTTCTGTGAAGTACTGCCCAGTACTTGTTGACACTGACCTTTCAATTCGGGACTCATGGCTGAGCTGATTTCATAGCTTGCTGCTGGAAGGGATGGCCTTGGTTCCTTTCCCTCTCTCAGCTCTGCAGTCCTTGTCATTTATATGATGCCTCAGTGAAGTGATTCAGGTTGATAATCTAACAGCAAACTGCTTGTGGGATTTTGGGGGGGAGGTGAGGGGTTGGTTCCCTTAGTAGTAGGATTTGGGGGGGAGGTTGCTAGGTGCCCCTTCTCCCCTCTTCTTACTGTTAGTTTACTGTCTTAATGATCCTGCATTAGGATATTCCTGTCTCAGTTCCAACCTGGCTCTCCCAAGACATGAGGTGTGAGCATTGGCAGTGCCCGAGGAGGAGACCCACTCACTTGTCAGGGGGCAGGGAGTATCTCTGTATTTTGATATTTTTACCCAGCTCTGGTACTCTGAATGTTGCTGCTCCAAGGCTATGAGGGATAGATGCCCGGTAGGACCCTGCCTGTTTCTGTTGCTGAAAAGGCAAAGCGAGAGGCAGAGCAGCGAGAAGCTAGGCTTGCTGCTTGTTTGCTGCTGGAGGGGACGGTAGGAATAGGCACCTGCTACTTAGGGAGGGCAATGCCTGTATGTGCTTGGCTGCTTCCCCTGGCAGCAACAGGAGTGGCTGAGCATTGCAAGGCTTGGGCAGATGTAGAAGAGGTAGTGGGACAGTGACAGAGCTGCTATGCTGTGTCAGAGGTCTGCTCCTGCGCTCTTTTATCTTTATTGCAAATCTAGAGTCTGCTCAGGACCAACGAGGGTAATTTAATGAAGCAGGGGGACTTGTTATAAAAGAATGCGCTGAATGGACAAGAATAGTTCGCTGTTGTGTATGACTATGAAGGTCACTAGAATAGGATGCTCATTTTTCAGTTCCTGCATGCTGCTGGGTGAAACCGAGGTTTGTGCTGACGCATGCAGTTCCTGTTAATGGGGACTGGAGTTGCACTGAAAGAAGAAAATGCCTTGTTTTGAAGGCTACTTGGTAGCGAGACAACTGGAAAGACATGTGGTATTGGTACAAATCCTTTCAGACTTTGGTGCTTCTTTTTATTGCCTGACTTCTTATTCTGAGGCCTTCTTACTATGACTTCTGCTCTTCTGTTATGAGAAGTTAAATTAATAATCTCCCTTATTTCCCATACATGGGAAGGAATGTCTTCATTCTGGCCCAAGTTTAACTGCAGATGAGATCTGTTTTGGGAACTGCGTTATGCAAAAGCAGAGGGAGAGGAAGAGGAAACAAACAGTTTTGTAGCCTACTCACTTTGAAATGCAGTTTTAATGGTTCCCTGGTATTCATGTAATTATTTAACTGGCTATGCGATCCTTGGGATTATTACTCTTTCCAAGTAATAACTAGACCAGTAAAGATATCTTGTAAATTGAAAAAAAGAATTGGCATATGCTGTTTTCAGTATTGCATTTTAGTAATTGTTTGCAATGACCTTTTGGAATCTTAGAGAGAAAATTTATTTGCTTGACTTTCTCCCAGATCAGCTCCTGGCTATCTCGATATAGAGCAGAATTGAGTTGTTTTGGTTTTTTTTAATTACATTCTGACAGCAAAGCCTATTCTTCTGTGTGTGTTATAGTTCTGGCTTTTTTAAAGGTTAAGCTGTCTTTAACAGGACTTCCACAGATGTACTTTTGAAACTTTGGGGGATTTTGTTGTTGTTTGGGTTGTTTTGTTTGGTTTTTTTTTTTAGCCAGAATTGCTCGTCCGTGGTATTATTTCAAAATAATGCTTTATTTATTTATTAATCTAAGGAGAAAATTCTCATTGTGTTTTTAAATGTCTAGAGGCGTGGTGATGAAAAGGCGGTGGTTTGTTGTTGGATTTTGTTTGGGGTTTTGGTTTGGTTTTTTTTTTTCTTTTTTTGTGGTTTTTTTTTTTTTTAGCTTAAGAGGTTGTAATGTGATTAGGTCATAGAATCGTATCAGGTTTTAAAAAAAAAATCCTTTTTTTTTTTTTTTTTTCCTTTATAAAGTTTTAGCAAAAGTCTTGTGAAATCTCGTTCCTTGATGTCACTGGATTGTGGTCACAGCCCACTGTGGGTTTGGTATGTAGGAAAATGTCAGACATTTGAGAGGGCCTCACTCCAGACTGTGTGTCTGTTTGAAACCTCTTCTTGGGGATGAGACCAATGGTTCCTCCTTTTACCATTTTGAAATGTCTCTTCTGGCATTCTTCCTCTTTCCTTTCTGAAATCTGCCAACTCTTGAGATAGAAGGGTCTGAAAAACAGATTGTGTGAAATCTCTCAGATCAACTTAGCGTTTAAGTACGAGTTTTCACATGAGAGCCCACTGCACCGTGTGTTTTCCGAAGCTGTACTTGGAGAGGCTGTGAGAGCCTGGTCCTTCAAATACACCAAAGAAAGCTCTGTGAAACAAGGGTCAAAGAGCGGGTGCTGCAAAATTAGGTTTCAGCCAAGTTTTGAGAAACAAAATTGTACCGACAGAGATCTGCATCTCTCAAGGGAAGATAAGTCTCCAAAATGAGTGTCCAAGCTGGAACAAGAGAATAGACACTGAAAGTATCTCCAGTAGTTCAGTTTGCAGCTGGTCCTTCCCTGCCTCTCAGTCTGGTCCATTAAGGAACCATGGTATCTAGAAGGACTGAAATGCTGGAGTTATTTGCATAGATGACAAGTGAGTGGAATAATCAAATGGGACCCAACCACATGTCTCCTTAGATCCACGTTGAACTGGAGCTGGGTGAGCTCCAGCATGTGTGATTTCAGCCCCCTAATCAGTCTGGTTTTTGCACATCATAACTTGAAAAAGTGGGCTTTTCATCCTTGAATCTGAATAGACAAACCTGAGGGGCACTCTGTATTTCCTGCTAAATTCCAGATAAGATCTACTGTTTGAACTTGCAAAGCAGTTTAGGTGTGTGCTTCCCTGCTTGCAGGGCTCCTGCAAAAAGTTTGATCCACCCCTTCATTTCGCTGAGTCTGTTAGGAGTGAATGGTGTTCCTCAAGCTGTGAACACAAGAATGGTTTAGCTTTAAAAAAAAAAAAAAAAAAAAAATTAAAAATATCCCCTGCAAACAGATGATGTAATGCCCAAGCTCCATGTTTAAACAGTGGCTAATTTGCCAGGGGATAAACCAGAGTTAAATCTGTCAGGCTTTCTAATTCCCAGATTCAGCAGAGCTTTGTTTTTTGTGTTTTCAAATGCAGGATATGAATGTGTGTCCAGGGCTGTTGGTGTGATTTCCTTCAGCTTCTGTAGCTAAAGAGTTTGTCCAGGGGCAAGAGAAAATGTTGCTATAAACCTTTTGTTGCTATAACCCTTGATAGGTATCTTTTTGTTTTTAAGTTTTACTCTGTGACTGAATTAAAAACAAAACCATCCCTTCGGTGAACTGCTGCACTGCAAAACAGGGTTTCTTCTGAATTTGGATCTTGTGTCTTTGCAGGCACCTTCCTTTTGCCAAGCAAGATTAGCTTCCTGCAAGGTCCTAGGGACACTGCTGGGTGGGTAGGCTTCACGCTTTGCAGCTGGTTTGGGCTGCAGGTGGACTGTTTACTTGGTGTTTGGAGTCTCCTAGACAGTTATGGACAAAACAAGGAACACTTAGTTTTCATGCATGTAGCTTTTTTTTTTTTTTTTTAAAATGAGCAGCTTTCTCTGCTGGTGGCAGCTCTGACCTGATAATGCTTCATATCTGCTGACAGGAGGGGGACTTAGCTGTGGTCGGTTGTGTAAGAGGGAGGTTTGTATCAACGTGGTGTGTTTTTTTTTTTTTTTTTTTTTTTTTTTTTTTTATTTTTATTTCCCTGTGGGATTGTCTGTTCAGTGGGATTTTTCACTGACATATTCCTTTAATCTTCAATTTTGGCACCATTTCCCGGGGCTCATGTAAGCAAAGAATTTTGCCAACTAGCAGGATGAACCAGCACATGCAACAGGGTTGGAGAGATCCAGAAGCTTTAGTATCTGCCTGTGATGATGGAAAAGGGAAGAAGATGCTATCATGAGAGACTGAAGTGGCAGTTAAAGGAATGGTTTCTATATTCTCTACCTTTTTATATTGAAAAGCAAAAAATGTCAGTTTTCTAACTTGGAGCAGCTTCATATTAAAAGTTGACAGAGTCTTGGGTAAACCTATTTCTTTGCGATGTCATTAACTAACTTGGCATGCTGGGTGGTTTCAGCAGTTTTTCTAAACAGTGCTGGCAGAAAACTCTGAGAGCAAGTTGCGCTGACGCTGCGCTTGGTCTGGAGATGTTGCTCTGGAAAACAGTCACTTTGGGAGAGATCGCATCTGTGAGGAGACGTTGCTGACTCACAGCATCGATATCTGCTGGGATGTGCTTGTTTTAAACAACTGGATTTCAGAAGCTTATAAAACTTGCAGAAGGGGGTGGGAAGCTGAGAAACAGTCCTGCAATTGATGGTTTCTTGTTTTTTCCATGGTTTCTGTTGAAAACTAAGAGTAGTGGGCTGGTTGCAACTTATGGTGGAGTTGTGCTTAATCTGTTCTGCTTATTATTATTTTCTTCCTCACACTCCGTTTGCTCACTTGACTTCCTCCTCTTTGGCATTGTTTTCACATAAATCCTTTTTGTCAGAATTTCCTTGTTCTCTGCCAGCTGTGAAGATACCAGAAAACATTAACTGCTCTTAAGAACTGCTCAGAGGTGCATGGTTTTGCAATGGAGACTGGATTTAGGTGGAGCTTCTTGTATGGGCTGAACTGCCCTATAGCTAGCAGTGATGGGGATGTGTGGAGTAACTGTGGACTGGTACAGACAACGGGCCTTTTGTTTGATTGCCTTAGCAACCCTGCCTCTCTGAAAGATGAGATGTTCTCGCTTGCTCGTAGTAGTGTTTGCAGGAAGGCTGGTTGTTTCTCATGAAGCAGGCCTGGTTTGGAGGACTGATCTCAGGAGACAGTGGTCCTCCTATTCCCTCAACCCCTTTTTTTGACAACAGGAGGTCTCCAGTCAGAAGTCGTCTATGGTTATCTAGTATTTGTCCCCCAAATCCCAAGCAGTGTGTCCTGCTGTGTCTCATCCTTTGCTATATCTGCTCCTGGGGGCACAATGCTCTGAATTTAAATAAATTGTAGTCCTTGCTAAATATCTGTCAAATATTGACTTAGTCTGTAGTGTGAGCTGACTAAGCTGAAATTAATGGTGTAATTCTAGCTTGTTTGGCACGTGTGTATAGGCAGTTTCATTGCAGATGGTAGAGGAAATTAAGATCTTACCTTGACTCCATCTCAAGGGGAGGAAAGAGAAGCCTCGGGCTTATAATGGCAGTAAGAAAAGACTTGGCGGAGATGTTGGGGGGAGTGTTCATAAAGATGTTATTTGAGGGTGATAAAAACTCTTCCTAATGAGTGAGGTCATAAGACAAAATTGAGGAGTTGTTGTTAATTGTGTGCTATTGCAGATGTCTTGAAATGATCTCCTGCGTTCTGGTCCATTGCCATACCCCTGGGATAATTTTTCTTAATCTGTTGAAAATGAGATCCAAAAAAATGAGACAATCTGGCTGGCTGAGGTTTCGGCATAGATCAGCAGACACAGTGCTGGCATCTGCTGGCTTCATGTGTTCTGTGGATGCTTTACCCTCTGTGGAGACAGGGGTATCTAGAAAGAGACCGTGGCATCTCCTTTCCTTGCGTTGAGGAGATATGGACAACTCCATGTGTTTTTGAGATGCTACTGCAAAATGACAAAGCACTGATGCCTACAAGCGAAGAAATGGAGATGCAAAGAGGTGTCTGAAGTCATACGAGTCATCCGAATGAGCTGATGGCAAAACTGGAGCTAAAACATGCAACTTCCCTTGTGTTTCAGAGCTACTGTGCAGCCTGTCCTTCGAACTCCTGGGAAGCTTGTGGGTTTTTGAGGTTATCTTTGAGAGGTTTGTTGCTGGCATAAATGAATGTGAGATTCAAAACAATAAAGGTGCAGCTTCAGGACCAGTCCTGCTTGAGTGACTGCAGGGATCTCTGCTGGTACTGTGAATCTGGTGGAAGCTTATGTAAATGGTGAGCTCATGAGTTGTTGTTGTTTTTTTTTGTTTTTTTTTTTTAAGACACCTTTTTTTCTCTTTAAACTCCCCCCGCTCCCCCAGCTTTTTGCTGCAGTTTTGATGCAGTCAGTAAGATCTCCATTGTAGCTTTCAGCTTCGTGGGTGCTTTATGCCTGCAACTGATCAGTTCCTAGCTGATCTTCAGTAGCCTGGAGAGCAAATGTAATGCGGCAAATTCATTATATGCTAAAATATTTATCGTATTACTGTAAAGGTCATTGACAGCAGTGAAGGCTCAGTACGATACAGTCCTGAATCTTTCCAAAGATGGTATCTATCACCACTCTCTTGAGAGCAGTATCTATTGAAGTACCTGGAATAACTTACCCATGGCACATTCTTCTTGAGGTGTGTGCTTGGATCTTCCATAGAATTGTAGAATCACAGAATTGCTTAGGTTGGAAAAGACCTTTAAGATCATCAGGTCCAACTGTTAACCTAGCACTGCCAAGTCCACCACTAAACCATGTCCCTGAGCACCATATCTACACGTCTTTTAAATGCCCCCAGGGATGGTGACTCCACCACTTCCCTGGGCAGCCTGTTCCAGTGCTTGAACAACCTTTTCGGTGAAGAAGTTTTTCCTAATATCCAATCTAAACCTCCCCTGCCGCAACTTCAGGCCATTTCCTCTTGTCCTATCACTCATTACTTGGGAGAAGAGACCAAGCCCCACCTTGCTACAACCTCCTTTCAGGTAATTGTAGGGAACCATAAGGTGTCCCCTCAGCCTCCTTTTCTCCAGACTGAACACCCCCAGTTCCCTCAGCCGCTCCTAATAAGACTTGTGCTCTAGACCCTTCACCGGCTTAGTTGTCCTTCTTTGGACACGCTCCAGGACCTCAACGTCTTTCTTGTATTGAGGGGCCCAAAACTGAATACAGTACTCAAGGTGCGGCCTCACCAGTGCCGAGTGCAGGGGGATGATCCCTTCCCTAGTCCTGCTGGCCACACAATTTCTGATACAAACCAGGATGTTGTTGGCCTTCCTGGCCACCTGGGCACACTGCTGGCTCATATTCAGCTGGCTGTTGACCAAATAAATAGCTGTTATACTGCATCTGAAAGTTAACAGCTGTATTTAATTTTGCTGTGTGTACTCACAGGCAGGCGTGAAGGGTAGAGCGGGAAAGGAGTCTTAATTTAACCTCGTACTTTTTTGCTTGATTTAAGTAATTTGCAGAGTTGTATAAAAATCTCCATGATCTTATTTCTGTTAAGATTATAGTAATCTAGAATTGTTATTAATGCTGAAGGGCATTTTTGCTCCTACATGTGTAGGAATGAATTACTTGTTGCGTAACATGATTGGAAAGATAGCAAAGAAAAGGCTTTTCAGCAATGAGGTGGGCTGTGATTTGCCTTTCCCTGAACCACAATATGAAGTATCATTTGGCAAATGGATTCAGGACTGCAAGGAACCTCTCAAACCATTTTCACAGGTGCATGAGTGGTGGTGCGTGACTGTTCCCTGTTGGAGGGCCCTGAATGGTGTAGGATATATGACTGACCTATTTGCTGGTAGTTTTAGCATCTGGCTGGGATTAGTTGTTCAGCCAACTGATACCCAATTCCTTTGTATAATGCTATGTCTTTAAGCAACAGTTAGATGATTGGATGCTGAGGAGCATTTTGGAGTCCAGCCTTGCAAATACAGCTTGTTAATTGAAGCTACGCTCGCTGTCAAGGCTGCCTTTTTAAGTTCTGCTGTCTGTCCTCCTAATGATATTCCAGTCTCTCTGGCTTCTCATTGACTGCAGATGAAGCGCTGACTGCAGTCTGCCTCTGATCCTCACTTTGTTAGACGAGGACTGTGGTTCGTCTGCCAAGCAGTGGCTGCTGGCACGCACATTTGTCACCTGTAGCCACTCCTCTTGCTGTGATGGGCTCTTTCCTCACCGCACCGAGAGTTTTGCTAATTGGAAGTGAGCATTGAAGGGGACGCGTTTATTGTTCGGTGTCACAAGTAAGCTCTTTGCCTGAGTGTGCGTTTCAGGCAGCTGCATGAGGTTCAACAGCTTTGTCTGTCATGATCAGACAGATCTCTAGATAATCTAGCAAATCTCTTGATTATGAGGGTGGAAAATAATATGCTTTGATTTACAGATGTTGCCGCACAAAAAGTGCCTCTGTGAATTCTCTGAATGGCAGTATCTGGGTGTGTTCGGCATCCTCAATTTCTGAGTACATCCATTTTCTGAACATATCCTGAACTTCTGCATACTTTTCTGGACAGAGTATGCACTTGCTTGCACATACAACATGGACAGCTGTTTTACAGACAAGCAGATTATTAATAATTTTTCAGTAGCATTTTAAGCCAAGTTAAGAGATTCATTGGGTCAAGAGTCCTTGAAGTTTACGGTAAAAAAGACAAGGGATGATAGAGGCTGTTGCCCTATGTCTGATTTTATAGGCAGGGTTGAAAAAGGGAAGGGGAGGAAGCCTATTTTGAATTAAATCCTCTAAACACCTTTTCCTTCTCTCCCTTAGGAAGTTGTAGACAAACTTGAAACCATTTTCCAGGGTGTGTACCTCTATGAGCAGTGGAAGGAGGAAGGAGATGCAGCAGGCACGTGTATCTCACACCTGCAGCTCGTGGTGGCTGTTTTGGTGAGGGTGCACCAGCAGCCAGGAGCATTGCAGGTATTTGTGAAGGGTGTTGAAGTGTTTTCTCTTTTTGGGCACATACGCTCACTTGGTTATAGAATGACTGACAGATATGCAGAAGATTAGGACATATTTTCACAACCCCTTGAAGTTGTGGTAAGCTGGAAAAAAGAGGTCCTGTGGTCTCTCTCTCCTGGCTGTGTGGTAGACCAGTTTGGGAAGTGATTGGATTGAATCTAACCTTTCTTCTTGTTTGCGAGGTTAGTTAGTTGTAACCTCAGTCTGATGGGCAGCCGCACTGTGCTTTTGCTGGGACAAGGAAGAAGAGAGATGATGGGAGGGTAGAAATACTCTGGTTTTGGTTTGAAGAACTAACGAATTTATTGTGTTAGCTTCTTTGCTAGTTAAGGTGAGGGCAGCATTCAAGTGGAAGACTCTTGTGTACTGATATAGTTGTCTACAAAGTTGTTTCTTTTTTCTTTTTCTGAGGTCTGCTTTATAGTCGGCAGAGGAAAAAGAACCATTTCTGTTGCACAGTTCATCTTGTCCGAAGTAGACATCTTGAACCAATCAAGTTTTATGTGCCCCAGAAGTGCCTGCTTTTGCTAGCTGTGGAGAGAGCCAGACCAGCTAGTTTAGGCGTAATGGTAATTGGTTGTGGCCAACTGTGACACCTTATTGAATGAGAAGTGGCTTATGCAAGGCCAAACCTTGGGTGCTGCGTAGTTTTGGAGACTGTACAAGCTCCTCGTAGTTGCAACTTCCTCCTTCTCAGAAGAAGGAAGAGCTGATGTGGTTGCTGGATCTGATTATACCACGTGGTAGCGGGTTTGAGGTTTGAAGCATGTTTCTGGCCATTTCAGTGAGAGTCATTGTGTGATGGTTCAAATATCAATGAAGCAAGTTGAAGGGCTTTGTTTCACTCTCCTGACCCTGGAAAGATTGGCCAGTTTGTCAGCTGTGATCCAACCACAAGGCAAAGGTCCAGCTAGGTGGGGTGATATCCTGGTAGCAAGCTTGAAGCAGGACTTAACTGCATTCACAAAGGGAGGAACGAGATAGCGTAAAGGGTCTTTTCCCAGTGATTTTTGTATCTGTGGTCAGATGTGCATTGGCGGAGGAAATCACACTGAAAACGACCACAGAGTTTTTTGTTTTAACTCTCTAACTTGAGCCTAGATCATACAAAGCAAGCCCTCTGAGCCCATGAAGGGAGTTTTGTGGAGGAATAAAGCTTATTGTCAGCTGCGGTGTTCAGACCCTTGGGAAATTGTGACTATTGTCTGGGCTATTATTGCTTAATAAAAGCTTTGCATTTCCTCATTCAGTGTCTTGAAAATCTGGTTCTGTGCTTTTAAAAATAACTCAGCATGAGCCACAATTGGGAGCATTCACAGAGGAAATTCTTCAGCCGTTTAAAACAAAGTGAAGGGAGGGAAAAAATCACTCCTTAAAGTGCTTTTACTTGTCTGTGAAGAGTGTGTCTGAGCTGCTGTGCTGCTGCTATCTGGAGGAAGCACAGTGGGGTGAGAGCCCGGTTCTGTTCCCGCTGAAGGTTTTGTTTGCTGGAGAACCTGGGCCGGTACTGGGACAGACACACTGAATGTATCCTCTTGGGATGGAGGTGATGATCCTCTCATGGATGAGTATCTCTGGGCACGTGCGTGGATTAGCATTCACTGATGGGGTTGATGTATTTTGTGCTTGATGCAAAAGGGAGGAAAGTGTTTGCCTTTCTGTTTGTAAGGGAGGCTGCTCCAGAAAGGGTAACTTTAGGGAAACTGAAACTCGGTCATGCACTGAAGGATGTGCAGTATTTAGGGCACCTGCTACTGCAGGCTCAGCACTGGCTTTGGGGTGCTGCCTCAGTGCAGAAACTGCTGCAGGCTATGACAGTGGTCACTGGGGTGGGGGGGGAAGAAATGGAGCCAGCACTTGAAATGGAGCCAGCACATATCGCAGCTAGCTAGCCTCACTGCTGTTGGGGTGCTGGGCAGGGAAGTTTTGGTTTTTTTTGAACCAGCCAGCACTGGGGTGGGGAAGGGGGTCAGAGGAGGGATTGCTATGGGCTCTGCAGCATGCATCAGCCCTGAAGTTGGCTTATCTGTAGTTTTTGCTTGTCCCGACTTCTGCTGTGAGGTCGTAGCCCTCCACAGAAGCCCCTGAACTATTTTGCACATCCAGTTTTGGAGGCTTATTTCTTTCTCTATGTGTGTTCTTGGGTTTATTTTCCTTCTGGTGTGGAAATAATTATATTGCTTGTTTCTTATGTTCTGGCTTTGACTATGAGGAGGAATGTGTTCAGGTTTTTTTGCGTTGTGGTGTGTTGTTTTTTTTTTTTCCTTCTACAGCAAGCAGTGCAGTTTCTTCTGTTAAAATATTCTGGACAGCAGTTGCTGCCCACGTACAGCACAGAAATGTGTGTTTAGTGGTTACAAGGCATGCTTGCTCTGGGTGTGCCTTCTTGTTTTGTTCAGTGCAAATGTCTTCGTATATGATTGGCCATAATTTATCATTGCCATTAAGCTAGGGAGATATAATTTGTATTAGTAATCTGTGCTTTGTGCAGGCCAGAATTATATACACTGACTCTTGATTTTGAAGTAAGTTTTCTCTTGGAGCTGCGTGTTTCTTGCAGGATGGAGGCCACAGCACAAGGAGGGAGCTGCCTGGGATGACGCTGGGCTACAGCAGTGCCGTAGAAGACCCTTGGTAGGGTCTGATGGCTGGGCTGTCAGCTCAATTTTGCCACTGAGATAAGAAATGAATTTAGGCAGAATATGCCTCTTCTGTGCCTCAATTTCTCCACTGGAAAATGAATACAGCATGACTTGCCCTTTTACTGCATTGGACAGCTTGCAGACTCTTCAAACTCTGTGTAATGAAGTTGGAAAACAGACAAATATGAGCATTGGAGAACTACCTTATCTGCAAGGTGTAGTGAGACCCTAGCGCGAGAGAGTGGTGAAAAGCCTAGTGTTGGTGTGTTTCCAAGCAAGCGCTGAGATGCCTTAGACATGGCATGCTGCGAAGTTCAGCGTTAGCTGGACCTTTTGCCTACAGGCAGCACTGAGAGCAGTTTCTTTTCCTTCAGAAGAAGAATAGAAAGGATTTGTGAGTGTGCGTGCGTGTTCATTAGGAGCAAGCAGGAGTTATGCTTCCTTTTACTGTCTTCTGTGGTATCTGTGATATGCACAGGCGTGTGCAATGCAAGATAATGGGGACAAGACACAGCCCTGCAGTAGCTAAATCCTGTTACACCTTTGTGTGGATTGGTATTACTTGAAATTTTCTAGGTCATGTGCACCATTAAAATGATTTCCATGCCTGTGTTTGGAGAATCTGCTGTGCCTATTTTCGTTTATATCCATGTGACTGATCCAGGGCCATATGTTAAGAATATAACTGCTTTCTCTTTTTTTTCTTTTCTTCTTTTTTTTTTTTTTTTTAACCGGTGGTGTCTAAGTATATCTAATAAAAATGCAGACTGGAGCTCTTTAATGAGGCGATAAGTCATTCCTGCCTCTCTTCTTTTTAAGACAAAACCACCTCACACACTAGCTTCTTTTTGTATGGACTTCTGCTTTGCATTTCTACACATTCATCATAGCGTGAAGCCTCTCACAAAAGGCAGTAAGAAAAGACTGCTGAACAGACCATTTTGGCGTGCATAAACCTGAACTCTTGCAAAAGGAAAACCCTGAGCTTTAGCAGGGGAAGCCACAGGCTGTGTGTGAGTGCGTGTGATGGTAGTGTTTTGGGGAAAAAAAAAAATAGAAAAGTATAGTGCTGAGTAAGTTTAGCATGGTCTCGAATTGTACAGCTACAGCTAAGAACAGGAGCCATTAGGAAGCAGTTTGCAAGGGGAAATATTTCCAGTTTTGTTCCTTCCCTTTGCAAAGTTCCAAAATTCAAGTGATTGTTGGAAGTTTCTGCCACCCAAAGGAAAATTTCTTTATATTGCTGGCACCTAACTTCTTGGTTAAGCCAGTGGTCGAGATTGTGTGCAGCAGCATGTGAGTGGTGGCTGGGGGGTGTGTGGCATGGCTGGACGCTGATGTACGGAGACGCCGTGTCAGATTTTGAACCTTCAGTTCTGGGAGGAAATAACTTTGCTAAAGGAACAGCTCTGGTTTGCAAGCATGCTGCTGCACACACTGCTGCAGCAAATGTACCGTGGTTGTGGTTTGACAGCTGAAGTCAGAATACGACTGCTAAATCAGATTACGCTTGCACATGGTAGCTGGGTGTGAAATCCCGGGTGGCTGAGTGGCACCGTCACCGACACACCGCTGTGCGGTTGCACAACGTGTTTTCTGAAGCGGCAGAGTCATCTCCCTGAGTTGCCATGCCTGAACGCTCGTTTGCGTCCCAGCGCGGCTGCTCGCCGCTTTTGCCAGGACATCTGTTTGTGGGCTTGTACTGTGAACTGCATTGCTGAAATGTCCGAATTGGGGAAAGGAAAGGATGCACTTGTTTTGGAAGGGCTTCTTCCTCTTTTCACCGCTCACAGGTTGATCCTGTGTGTGGTCGGTATGGTGACAAGCTCCAAGTTGGGACCCCAGTCTCCTTTTGCTAGAGAAGACCCACCATGTGGCTATCCACCAAGACTTGCTTCACCAGGCTTACAGAGGAAGAGAAGGAGGAGAAGGGAACGTTAGCAATTCCAAGTTGTGATCCAAGGATTGAAAGCCAGCATTTTGGTGTATAAAACAATAGATCTGTGAGTAATTGATCAACCATGAAGTATGTCAGAACAGCTGAAAAAGAAGTCGATGAGTTCTCTGAAATGCCGGCCCATGTGAAAAGTTTCTGAGAGAAGGTAGTCAGGGTTGTCTTTTTTAATTTAATGACCTCTTTCGATGGGTAGTCAAACCCTACTAATCAGATTTAGCAAGGCCTTGCATAATAAGAGGTGCTTTATTTACCGGCTGCATATTCACTCATAGACATTGAGGCACAATGATAAATTATTTAATTATAGATATCCAAAGAAGTGAGCCAGGCGCCTGCTGGGCTGCGTTGTCTCTCTGGCTTCCCAGCTTTACGTGTTCTCTCGCTGGCTAATTCACAAAATCCAGCCATTTGCAGAAGTGGTCTCTCAGTTATTAATGTTAATTAGCGAGGTTCTGCTCTATGAATATTCCTGTAGTATGCACTTTCAACACATACAAAGTGCTAAGCTCTTTACCCGTGTAACGAGCATGCATATAGCTATATTGTTAATTAGCTGGATCCCTCTGAGGACATGTACCCCTCTTGGGAATGGTAGTTTTGGTGTTTAGCTGCTTGTGGTAGTTAGAGCAAGTCCCCTCTGAGGCTCACTTGCAAACTTGTGCCACAGTCAGGTTGTCAGATTTTTGGCCTTTGTTTTAATCATTAGTTTCTCCTCTGTGCATTCTACTTACTAAACAGTGCAGTTTCTAGTATTAAGTTATTTTGAGATTTGCCATTAGTACCTTGTTTTAATCAGTGCCGACAAAGCACCTGACTTGATATATGTTCCAGGTAGGGGTCAGGATTTATGTGTTCTTCAAAAAAGCTTTTATGCTGCAAGAATGGTGCTCCTTGTGCTGACAACAGTTTTATATCTCTGCCTCCTAATAACCATCCTGTGATAACACCTTCTTCGTCCGACTTATACAAACAACTCTATTCCAAGGAGGAATTTCCCTCTGAAAATGTGCAAGTGCTGTTCGTTCTGCCAAGTCCAACTGGGGCTTTATTATTGCTGTGATTTAATATCCTTGCTGATGGGATGCTCCTGTTGTGGGTGAAACATCTCTGAGAGATATCCTCTCTCTGTAGCTTGGTAGAAGAATGTTCCCCTCCTTGTTTTAACACCAAGAGCAATAGAATGATAGAAGATGGTACTCTTTTGCTGTATGGGTAAATAATATGACTGTAAATGAGAACCAAGTTATACTTTAATTTTTATATACGTTCAGGATGAAAAAGCAATGTGAGATCAGCAGGTCTTTCCAGAAGAGGAGGGTTGTTCTCAAATATGTATACTTTGTCCCTAGTTTTATGTTTTCAGTATCATCCAGAAAACTCTTGGTTTTGCCGTTTGATTATAATTTGCATTTAGATTGGCTGCCTGAAGGGGAGTCGCTTGCAAGGGGAGATGGGGCTATATGGCTCGAGTCTCTTGCAGATCTGGCTGAAAGTAATGGCATTTACATAAAAACCATTAGCTCTGTTATTGATAAACATGAAAGGCATCCATTTCATTTAATTTTCTGATGAGGAGTCTTTAATATAAGCATACAATAGCACTGCAGTAGTAACCTTCCTGCCTCCCATCCCTCCTTACTGACCTCTTGTTGTTCTAAGGGCAAGTTTTGATTGGGATTTTGTTGGTAGGGAGATGTGGAGTTATTTCTATTCCAATTTACTGAAGTAGCCAGTTGTCTTGCTACATCGTAGGGAATTATTTAATGCTCATCTTAAGAGGTGTCTCTAGTAATTGAACGGGGATTTAATGTCTCCCTGAAGCATAATTGGTCTGTGTGTGATGTATACCAACATGTATGTTTAGCAATGGGTTTTTCTTTTGTCTGCATCCCAGCACAATTCTATGGGTAATCTTTTGCTTAATCAAAATGGGTTTAAGCAGAAGTTCAGTGGTTCCTTATTAAGGGGATAAAGGGTGTTGAAACAACAAATCTATTAAAGGAACATCTTTGGTGCACGCTGGATCACATCCCATCTGACCCTTCAGGACTGTGTCTTGATAAAGTAGTTTTTGTGGCCAGTGAGGAAAAACCTGTTTCCCTGTGTAATGTTCTTGACCACAGGTGTAATGGTGCATTGGTGATCAGCATGTGTCACTATCTCTGTAGTTAACTGGTTTTGTGTAGCTATTGCTGCTACTCTCTTATATAAATATCTTGCTTTACTCTTGGGTTGGATCAGGTCTGTCCTTCTTGAGAACATCCAGAGACAGCTGGTGCCATAGTAGTTCTCAAACATCACAGCATTTGCTTGAGAGACCATGCTGTGAGCTTTGCAAACTTCCAGTTCTTGACCTCAGTATTGGGGATATGTGTGGCTGTGTCTTGTTTTTGCATTGTTTAGCTGGCCTACTTCTTGACCTTTTTTTTTAAATTTTTTAAATTTTTTTTTTCTCACTTTGTGTACGTTTACAACTTTTTCCCTCTCTAACACGCTCCAGACAGATGAATAGCGAGTTGGGTACAGGAGAGAGGCAGATTCCAGTTTTCCAGTTGATCACCTTGTACAGTAAGTACCTTAATATTTCAAGAATAAGATTTTCTGTAGTGCCTAACACTGGCTTAATATTGACTTCACTGGGGAGCAGCATTAAGTCTGCATGCTTGGACAATGTTGTCCTAGAAATACAAGCTTCCTTGGCTTAACTTGTGTTTTGGGAGAAGCGTGCTCCAGCTCCTTTTATCTGAAGTGGTAAATTTTATTCATATCCCACTTCCAGGAGTGTGCACGTTTCAGCAGAGTGGAGAACTGATGCAGTTATGTCTTGTACCTGCTCAAGGCTGTAGGAAATCAGCACTAAAGGTGTTGCCACATAATTTGGCAATGTGTCATGTGCAGCTTCTTGTGCTGCAGAGCAGAGGAGACTCTAGGGTCAGGAGAGCAAAGGTTCACCTCCTCTATTCCAGCCTTGTTGGAGGTGTTGAACTCAGTGAGGAGGGTGGATGAGGGACCTGCCACGGCACATGTAGGGGTTACTCATAAAGGCATGCTGTGAAATCAGGCAAATAAGGCTTGGCTTGACTTGTGGGCTGGAAGGGGTAAGAAAAGAACTGGAAAGTGTCGCCTAGTTCATGGTAAGGATGGCAGTTTTTTTCTGAAACTAGAGGAGAAAATCGTTATTTCATGGGGAATTTTTACACATTAAAATATCTTGCATGCATGCTAATGGGCTGTAATAGCGAGCCCGTGCTTTATGAGGTGTCTACAAATATTTTTAAACTTGCTACTCTGAGGGACTTGCTAGTAAGTACTGGTTAATTGGAACATCTTGGCCCATCTGGTGCAGTGGCATAGCCAGACTGAAATAGTTAACTGCCTACTGTAGGTGTCTGCAAGCCGGGAAACACTCTACTTCTGGGTGTAAAATGCAGGTGCAGACACAGCAGGTGAGTGTGGGAACTGCATGGACTGAGTGAGACCACTGCACAATTAAGTTTATTTTAACAGTCTGTGCTAGTTTTGGCTGGGATAGAGTTAATTTTCTTTGTAGTAGCTAGTATGGGGCTATGTTTTGGATTTGTGCTGAAAACAGTGTTGATAATACAGGGATGTTTTTGTTACTGCTGAGCAGTGCTTACACAGAGCCAAGGCCTTTTCTGCTTCTCACCCCACCCCACCAGCGAGAAGGCTGGGGTTGCACAAGAAGTTGAGAGGGGACACAGCCGGGACAGCTGACCCCAGCTGACCCAAGGGATATTCCAGACCATATGATGTCATGCCCAGCATATAAAGCTGGGGGAAGAAGGAAGGGGGGGACATCTGGAGTGAGGGCATTTTTCTTCCCAAGTAACCATTACATGTGATGGAGCCCTGCTTTCCTGGAGACGGCTGAACACCTGCCTGTTGATGCAAAGTGGTGGATTAATTCCTTGTTTTGCTTTGCTTGCACACATGGCTTTTGCTTTACCTGTTAAACTGTCTTTATCTCAACCTATGAGTTTTCTCGCTTTTGCACTTCCAGTTCTCTCCCCCGTCCCGCCATGGGAGCGGCTGTGTGGTGCTTAGTTGCCAGCTGGGGTTAAATCACGACACCAGTATAGCATGGCATGCAGGATGTCCTTGGTTCAGATGTTCTATTCCTACCTACTACAGCATTGATTTAGCTTGTTATACTTCTGGATTCAGAGCAGTCTTTTTACCCTACTTTTGTTATGTGCCAAACACAGTGGGGACTCTCTTCTCAGCTGGTACTGACTGGTTTGACTACTGTAACAAACGCGATGGTGAATAATAAAACTGGAAGTAGCAGAGAGGTCATGTGAAGAACAAATGATGCTGTTATTGACCAACGGTGCCATCGTGCCATGGTCTTAATCGACAGATCTAATCCCAATATGTGTTTAGAGTCAGATCTGCTGACTTCAGTAGCTAAAATAAGTCAATACCATTGAATTCTCTTTCTCCTTGCATATCTTAAGTAGAACATAGTAAGTTGCAGCCTGACAGCTGTGCAATCCGCTGAAGGCCACAGGGCTGCATAGGCTTCCCCGAGGGCATAATTTGGCCTGCAGAACATTTATTATGGCTGGTGTCGTGTGTAGCAGTCTCAGCATTGACCTTCAGAAGCTGTTATGCATTTGTGGACCTGACGGCTAGAGGAATGAATAGAGGAGACAGGGATTTCAGGTTTGGAGTCCTTTTGTAGGGCAGAAGACTGTGATTAAAGCAAGAAGACTGCGTGTATGAGTTTAGGTCAGTAGGAGATAGCTGAGCGAAGGGCTGTTCTTGGCAGAGAGCTGGAACAGAAGAGATGCTAGAAACACAGTCTGTTTATGATTGCCATGGAACAAAATGGGAAAATAACCTGTTTCAAGGGAGTCCTTAACAAGTCATTCTTATGCAAGACTGTTTCGGTGGCACTAAATATCTAAATAACTGGGCTGTGGCTGGAATATAAAAATATTTTCAGGAGACTCATCTTCAAGCATCACCTGAGACTTCCTGGCTTGGTAGCAAAGCTAAGTATTGTGGGAGGTTTTATTGCGGGTCCCTTCCTATGAGGATGTGGCATCATCTGTATGAATGTGAGCTTAGGTCTGATGCTTCTTCCTGTGCAAGCACTGGGCTTAGCTGTGTACATGCTTGTGTGGTCTTGGCTCACAACTGCAATTAAGAAGGCTAAGCAAGAGCAGTAACTTCGGTATCGCAAGGAGGATTTGTGCTGCCTGTACTTCCTGCCTACAGTCCTCCTGAGGTGTGGTGGGGAGTGAGGGACATGAATTCCTGCTTCTTACTGCTGTTCTTCTCAGAAGCTGCTATAGACTCTTGCCTGCTTCTTTAAAAACTCAGAAGAACATGGCAAACAAACACTTGAGCTGTGGGAGGCCAGAGGTCTGTCCTGTCTCCAGCAGTGGACAGTAGAAATGGCCTTCATCTAGCATCAATTTATTTAGCTCTTATTTGAACCCACATGTGCTTTTGGTCTCTGTCCCACATGTTTCAAAGTTTAACTATAACTTTGTGTGATGAACCACCTCCTTTTGGTAACTGAACCTGCTGCCAACAAGTTTACTGTAATATGTTCCTGTTTAGGGAATTGTTGTTTGCATGTTTGCCAGTTCCATGCTGGCTTGGGTTCTGTAGATCCCTACCATGTCCCCTGTCAGAGGTCTCTTTTCCAGACTAAAATGTCCTAATTAATTCGACTGTCCTTACAGAAGGTGCTCCATGTCTTTGACCATCTTCACTACTCTTCTGTCCTCTTTTGTATTGATGGTAACTTTTGGTCATGGTTCACGTCTGTTTTTTTTCCTCCTCTCGAATGTTCTTACAGTCCTACTTATTAGAAGCTTGAAAGAACCATTAGGTTTCTGAGGGCCTGTCCTTTTGCTTCAGTTCTCTGTATTTATAAGCCTGGTAAAGAAACTAGGAATTTTGTATGCCCCACATAATAATAAGCCGTAGACTTATTTTTTTCTAAAAAGTTTATGTGTCTAATCTAAAGACTCTATCAGAAAAGCTATGAATAAACCTGATACATTCCAGTGCACTGAGTCACTAGAACAATATAGTATTTACCAAGGAGCCCTGGCAGACATTGTGTGGCTTTGTGCTAAAGCTGTCAACCAGGATATGAGATGTATCTTTGTATCCTGCAGCAATTTAGTGAAACTAAATGGCTGCTGGTGTGTACTGCATCTTCTAAATGGGGACAAGGAACACTCTGGATGTTAAACCTTCTCCCTCTCTCCGTTGGTTAAGAGGGGAAATTATATCAAAAGAGAGAATTAGTCTTATTTAGATAAATTTAAATCAGTGTCATCAAACAGGTACTGGTTCTGCAAGGGAAAGGCATGCCCCTCCATCCCCTGTGCATTGCTTAAGTGGTATTTATTTTATTAGTGCTGTGGCTTCCAAAAAGTAGAATGGGAATACGTGATTAAAATCTTAACATCTAGGGTTGTAGTCACAGGTCTGCAGTGATGGTCTGCAGACTGACATGCCTGGGGCTATGACATATCTGTGGTTTTGTTTATCTGCCCTGACACATATCCATGGCTTTTGTGCTGCCCTAAGGTGAATCACCGCTCCCACAAGGGTGGTTAAAGTTCTGCCCTGTGGGCAGCCTGGGAAACCTGGGTCTCAGTTCAGCTAAGGAACAGTTGGGTGTTTTCCTCAGCACTGAGTCAGAGCTCCATGGATCATCCAGAGCAGTTTTTCCCTGTGTTGAGGCTTGTCTTCTGAGTCCTGCGGTATCCTCCCCCATGCGTCCCAGCTTCATGGCTATTCTTGTGACTGGGCTTTTTTTCCTCCTTCCTCTCTGCCACCTTCCCCAGTGCTTCCTTCCTGCTTTTAAAATCAAAGAACCCACACAGTGATTCGGGCCTGTCTGTGCTTCGCTGGTGGGTTTTGTTCTGTTCAAAGAAGCCAAAGGACCTGGCTTCCGTCTGCCTCAGCCAACCCCTTGTTTCAAGGGGCCCGTGTTGATCACCGTTAGGGTATGGTGACCATTTCTGCCATACCAGTACCATGTCAAAAGCCCTGCAACCTTCTGCACCAGTCTGTGGTATCACAGTACTGTAAATTAGACCTACAGGTGTGTGCAGATGAAGTCCTCATAGCAGTTCTCCTGAAGCAGCAGGTATTTCTGCTGTGTCCAGGAAAGTATGTCAACAAATGTACGATCATTTCATTGCAAAGAGTTTGTCCGGACACTGGTAGTAAAACACCAGCTCCCTAAAGCCTCACCTGGCCTGCCAAGATGTGCCACCCTGGGCACACTGAGCTGCTTCACACAGCCATACAGTCCTGAATCCAAGCTGCGGCGTTCTCCCTGTACAGGGGACACATATGGCACAAGGAGGAGGAGAGAGGGAGAAAAATACATCCAGAAACCATAGGTTGATCTGGGGTCTATCACTACCCAGGGTGTCTTAGCCCCTGCTTGTCAAAGTGAAGGACTGTTGGCAGGAGGCTTTTTCATTCTTTCTGTGTCTTCTTCATATATATATTTATGGTTCTTTCTCATTCTTCTTTTTACATGTGCTTATGCAAAGTTGCATGCAGCTAGCTTGCCAGCCCACAGGCAGCCTACTGTAACAATTTCAGATGTAGTTTAGTAAGATAGTAAATTGAGAGTAATTTTTAATCTGGTTGGGATAAGAACAGCCAAATTGCTGTTTTTCTTGTTGCTTTCAGCGTTATTTTTGGCTGGGCAGTCCTTAGAGGGTGTAAATGTGCCAGACATCGATCCCTGTGAAAGAGGGATCACCTCTTCCTGGACAGTACTGGAACACTGCATCTATTTTATTTTTTTTAGTACATTGACTGAATAATATAGCCAGTGTGGAAAGGGCTTGTAAAATGGTGAGTTATGTGTTGGACTTTTGCTCTGCCCAGGAAAATCTGTCGTGATGGAGAGACTCCGTGTAGGGGAAACCGCATGTGTTAGCTTGGAGCAAGGGAAGGTTTGGAGGCCTTGCTGGGATCCCTGCTGTGATCCAGCGATGCTAGGGAAGTGGTATGCTATAAATGGGGAGCTCCAAGACGCCAACTAGCGCCATCACCCAGGGGACTTTTTAATTTAACATAGCCATTGAAATTGAGACTTGAGGCTGCGTGGGACAATGCTGTAATGGTAGAGCTGTAACAGGCTGCCTTTGTGGCAGAATTACAAAGCCGGCAGTATGTGCTGAAGTGCTCCTGCTTGCTAAGCCTGAATATCAGTTCGGGTTCTGTTCTCTTCCCTTCCCCTCCAGGAACTGGTTCGTATTTAGGTAGAATAAGTCACTGTTTGTGTGTTTATTTCTTTTCTACTTACAGTTCTTCTTGAATCACATGGTGGGTTAGAGGAAGAGAGCTCAAGTGAGGCTAAAACCATCAGGTTGCATGCAAGATCCTCCCACAATGTGTTAATGCAGGTCTACAACTCTTCATCTCACTTATTCTCTTGGTGTTGCTATTTTTTTAAATAACAAAGCTCAGCTATCCCCTGTTGGACTGTGGCTCTAGCTCCCCTGCTGCTCTTCTCCAGGCTGTTTCTTGGGTTCACTCCTGAACTGCTCCTGGGAGGGTATCTAAGCAGATTCCCTAGCTATATTTTTTTTTATGCTGTCTCTGCTACAGGGACAAGGCTCTAGACCGATTTCTTTCTGCTCCTCTGTCTTGTGCCCCCATCCAAAAAGGAGGGGGGAGAATCTGACCATTCCTGTTCAGAAATGTCATGTAAGCCTTCCTTTTGAAGTAGGGATAAACATTTACTGACACTTTCGAAGCAGCAGAGATAAATAGGCAGAGAGTTACTGAACTTGTAGCTGCAATTTTTATGTTGACGTAGAGGATCATCAAGCTTTTCACATGTGTGCTGTGAGGGACCATTTTCTGCCAGCCTTTTCTTCATACTTATCCACAAGCATGGTTTGTGGGGACCTGTCACTGAACATGTGCTCTCCACTCTAGATATCACAACGGCTGATCAGAAGTCATGTACCCTAGAGGCCAGGTGGCCTGCTGGGGCAGTTTCTTAGAGCTGTTTACAGAATGGGCTGGAAATAGAGCTGGATTATGCCAGCCTGGAGAACTGTGGAATGACATGGGATCTTCTCTGCAAGACAAAGAATACCTTGGCTCTAACCTCTGTCCTGGTGAGGCAAGTAAGTCCGAATTCAAATTACATCCGTATTTGCCAAAAGGATGTTGCGTGTGGATGATAGATCAGCTTGGAAGCTGGATGGGGGCCCAGGAGTTGAGCCTGCAATGGATGCCTCCTTGTAGTCAGACAAGCCTCATTGAATCTGGCCTGATGGTTTCTTTGCTCTCCTCTGCTCTGGTTTCTTCCATTGAGCACCCCAGGTATTGTAGCAGTGATGCGTGATGGTTCAGGAGGCGCTTCCACTCCAGAGGAGCGTGTCTGTGCCAGCCAGGGGTATGAGGGCTCCGTGTCACGGGAAGCATCAGCTTCTGGATAATTCTAAAGCAGAGGGCTTAACCATTTGTGCTCATTAAAAGATTTTGTTGTAAGAATGGGGTCAGTAACCCTGGGGACTGGCCAGGTATTGGTTTGATTTAAGAACTTCTGGCTTCCCTCGATTTCTTGTGAGTGAAATATCATTCATTTATCCAAAAAGCAGGTACTGAGTAATTTCAGTATATATGAACTTTGGCACCTAGGAAGGGAATGGTGTGGGAGACAAGAATACTCCAAGGTACAAAGCCTGAGAACCAATTTAAACTTGCTTGTGATATGAAGATGTTGCAGTAATTATTTACTATAAGAAAGCTATTTCAAAGTGGTTAAAAAAGCGTTAAAGGGACTCTTCAGGAGGTTTGCATGACTGGGAAGTAGGGAACAATGTGTGCCAGTAGCACTAACTTGCTTCTGTGAGTAAAATCTGTAGATGGCTGAACAGAAATACTTTCTAGATAGCCTCAGACTTGATAAAAGATTGACTAGTGAAATTTCACTTTTGATGAAAGTGCATTAGCTCACATTGTCAGATGAAGTTTTTTCTACACCGAAGGTTCACATGGTAGTTTGGAGAGAGGCCCCTGGGAACAATTGTGGGAAGCACAAGTGAAATCCTCCTTGCTTTTGTGTAAGCAAGGAAGTTTCCAGTGCAACTTGATCACAGAAGGCCCTGATATGAAAAGGATTTACTTTGTGGAATTGTTCTGTCATCACTCGGCAGGATAATTGACTTCTGATTAGGAAGAAAATATAGCTGAATGTTCGTGTTTGAGGTTATAAAGTCCTCTTCAAAAGGCAGAGCTCTTACTTAAACAGTGACTGCTCTGGCAAGAACAGGATGCTTGTGACTCCATTATGCCGGTATTGATGTAACAGCTGTTGTTTAAACAACTTGTTTCTCCCTCCTTCACACTCCTTCCTCCTCCTGTTGTAAATCAAAGGAAGAGTGGGAATCAATGTTGTTATTTTTCAAAAAATAATAACAAGGTTATTAACTTTTCTACTTCTGGAAATGTTTTTGTCATGTGCTTCCTGTACTCAGTGGGTCTCAGACCTGCTGCTCTCTGGGTGTTTAGCTGGAGATACTGGTGCCTGGGGGATACTTATTTCTGACCTTTCTTCTGTTACCACCTCCAAAGTGACCCACGAGCTAAAAGCAAGCCAGGATTTGTACCTCCTGCAGGCAGCAGAAAGGCTAATGTGGAAGTCATGGGCATCTCGCTGTGAAGAAGATGCTTAAAATTTTAGAAGAGGACATCTTGGTGCAGAGTGGTGAGCAAGGGGTGCGGCTTACCTTGCCAGGAAGACTCCTGGGCAGAACAGGTTTCCCTTCTGCCTCTGTGAGCAGGCTTCAGCCTGGAACTGTGTTAGACAACACTGCAGAAAAACTTATCCGGAGACTTGAATCTCTGTTAGTAATCTATGAAGAGTCAGATTATTGTTTTGCATATTAGTATTTACACTGTTGAAAAGAGAGTGGGAAGATTTTTGAAAGCTGGTGCTAAGTTGGTCTGGATCTGGAATGACTTCAGAGGCATTTCACAATGCCTCAACCCTCTGTACAAGAGTCTGGTGGCAGCTGCTGCTCTGGACAGTATAGATCTTATGGGTTATATTGCAGGTCTTATAAGGCAGTTCCTATGAAAGCACTTTCAGAAGAGAGATTTAAGTTGGGAGCGGTGGAAGGTGAATGTATTGCTGCACTGAAACTGCCCTTAAGGAAAGGAGGATGCACTTCTTCCCTTTCCCCTCCCGCCTTCTATGTGGGGCTGCCTGGATCCTCTGCTTCATCCTGCTGATCCAGCTGCTGTCTTTCCCTGTGGACAGATTTTGTGTCCTTTTAATTCTGTCTAGAGCGCTCACCGTGAGGCATCACAGAGCTGATGCCTTTGAGGAGGAAAGCAAGCCTTCATTAGGTCTCTAGGGAGCTAATTTATACTGATACTCTTGCATTCGCTAGTAATGTGTGTTTGTTTCTATATGCTTTTGCCTCTGAGATCTTATTGTAAGAGTGAAATGAAGTTTCAGTTTGCTGCTGTCTGCAGGACTGTAACTGCACAAGTCAGTTTCAGATCCTTAGCAGGAAGGGTGGGAGAATTGACAAAATATTTGGGCTGAAATTGGATGTTTTAGCCTTCTGGTCAGAGTTGGGTTTTGTTGTTCTCTCTCAGCAAGTTGTGGATTCTTTCAACCTTTAACCTTTAGACTAAAGCATGTTTCAATAATTATTATTAGTTTATTTTATCAGTGATACTAGCAGAAGATTAGAAGGTGTGTGGGAAGAGTGATCTCATCCTTCCCAGCCCTGATAGGAGATACCACTGGTGTATTACTGTCTGATGTTGGATTTTATTTCAATGTAGTAAAAAAAAATCTTAAAAAAGTAAAGTGTATGTTATAGCTACGCTTTTTTCAAGCCATGATTAGAAAGAAAAAAAAATTGGGACAGAAAATTGGCTACTTGCTATTGAACATCGAGCTTTCCCTAATAGCCAAAATTGAAAGTTTTATATGTCTGCCTTGAACACAGTTCACTCTCTCCAGAAACTTCTTAAAATGGAGCGCAGCCTGAATGGGAAAGCTTTTAAAAAGTCTGTTGGAAATCCCAAATCAGCAGGGATTAGATAGCAATATCAACAGGAGAAAACAATTGTGTCTTCTGCCCGCACAGCCTGGAGGTTGTTTTCAGAGAGGTTCTCCTGTTTCTGGAGAAGGTGGAAATGCAGAGTGACTTAGAAGTGAGTTGTGAAACCTGGTGCCATTGCTGGGTCTCCTAATGGTTTTTCTTGCTCAGATGAAGGTCCTGAGTTTTGTTTCCTTCTTTTCATTTTATTCAAAGTGTTCCCATTAGATTGTGTGTGTGAAAGGGTACTGGATACTGACTGAGGTAGATAATAAGGGAGTAAGCCAAGAGCAGCATAATTTATAACATGTGAAGTGATTCTCTTCAGAGCATTAATGAGTGGTGACCCAAGCACAGGTAAATTGTCTGTAGGTTTTTTCCTCTTTCCTCCTAAACCTATGATCATTTCCCTCCCTGGGCAACCTGTCCTTCACCACCGTTAGCTTTGTCTCAGTTTTCGTCTACATTCAAAAGTTGAACCGCTTTATCCTCAATTGATGTGTGCTCCTGTAGGGTGGAGAGCGCTGCGGTGATATAAAAGCATTTATAATAGAATGGCTCATTCTTGCGTTGGGAGAGGAATAATGGGCGTGAGATACAGCTTTATAGTTATAAAGCTATCTAAATTTAGAGTGTGGTTGTGCATCGTAGCTGAACTAATATAATGTCAAGCTGGTGCTGCAAGGAAAGGTTTTGCTCCCAGCGTTGTGCTCCCACTGATCTTCTTGTGCTGACACATATCTGATTCCTTCCTTCTCGGTACAGATAGTTTCCTTCCAGCTTAAGTCCCTGAATCAGCTCACTGTAGATCCAGGCTTGGAAGCTGGGGAAGAGATCTCTCTTTTCAACAGCAACAGGCCATTAGATCAGCTGAGCAACAGTGCGGAACCACGTCCTAAGTGAAGTCTCTTGTGCCAGTAGCGCGTGTCAGTATTTGAAAGGTTATTTGCAGTTCTGCTTTCTCCCCTGTGATAAGTGATGTGTGGGACAACCATCGTAAAAGCAGTGCTTTCATATTACTTTGTGATCCTGAGTTAAATTACTTCTCCTGGAAATAGCTGCATTTGCTTACAGCCACCAAAATAAGTGCAGAGAATTATGGGCAGATCATTTATATGGCATATGCTCTGTGATGTTCTGTGTGTTATGACCAACTTGAAAAAGTAATTAAAAAAATAAGTTTTGCTGTTTCTTGCTGGATGTTGTTGGATACTTAATGGAGCTCGTTGGCAGAAAAGTGCTCCCTCCCCAGGGATCTTTCCAGAGTCATTAGACTCAGTGAAGAATGACTTGGAAGAGCATGCCACATAAGAAACTGCTGCTTCGCCGAAGTGTAGAACATTTGCTGGACACGGGAGCTCAGAAGGGGCCCTGTCCTCAAAAGGCATCCCTGAGCAGCTGCAGGGTGATAACAGAGGTGTGCTTGGGATGCTGAAGGGCAGCAGGAGGGTTACTATCTCTCTCTATAAATATGTAATATAGATGATACCATACAGGGAAAAAAAAAATAATCCTTTAACTTAAAGGGCAGTGTTGATCCCCCAAAGGAAAATGATATTATAACGCCACAAATAAGCAGCAACTGAGAGTTAGAAGAAGGCTTTTAGTCATGAGATATGTAGCTTTAAAACAGTAGTTTGGATGGAAAAAAGGGGGCTGAGTTCAACAGCCAGTTGGCTCTTTCGAAAATGTTTTGATGCTTTTCAGAGAGGTCTTTGAGTTGGTGACTGCAGCAGGCTGTACCTGATGTAGGAGGTCCTGAGCTGTCCCATGCTTGTTTATACTCACTATGAAGATTCAAGGCTACTGAGTAATGCTTGCTTTGTGTGCTAGGTGTGTGTGCGCATGGTGTTTCCCTCCCTTGAGGGCAGGAGCAGGTGAGCACAGGCGGGGGGTTGGTGATCTGTAGAAAGTCATGACGGCAGCCTGCAACGTGGCCTCTGCAAAATGTTTCACCTGCAGAGGGATGTGGGGCAAAGATTTGCTGCTCTTTTGCTTGGTTGGGGCTTTCTTCTGAAAGCCATGTACTTTCAAGAAGGATTTTAATGCAATATCCAGTTGTTAATGTGATAGTATTTTTAATGCTGTATTTTGAGGGAGAAGCCTTTGCTGAACGTAACCTTAGGCAAAGTATGGAAGAAACAAACAAACAAAAAAGTGAAGTGGGAAGTGATAAAGAGTTGGCAGTCATACAGCTATGGATTTGCGTGGGAAGGCCAAAAATGTGCTCTGTCTTTTATCATAAAAAATGAAATAACAAGGCCTGGCCCCTGCCCCTTGCCTACACAGGCAGAAGCGTACCCCCTCCTAGCTCCAGTCCTCCTCCAGCCTTGAGTGCTGAGCCTCAAACCTTACCTTGAAGTTTAGAAGAGGAGGGCTGCTCAGATGGCAAAGCACCCCGTGCGTTGACGCGTTGGTGTATGGCTGTGAATTCGGGGCCTCTCTGTTCTCCTCCAGGCTTTCAGCCTCTGCCATCCCTGCGGGCAGAGCTGCCCCAGGCCTCAGTGGTCCCAGGTCTCCCATCCTTTCCGTGTGCTGGGTACAGGCATCAGGTCATCCGTTATGCCACCTCTCAGCTGGTACCAGTTAGCTGCTGCTGCACAGTGCGGATGTGCACCGTGTTGGAAGGCACTGCTCTGTGCTGTGTCCTCAAAGGGCAGTGGAAGTCCAAAACCTGTCCAAAAACTGCAAATGTTTGTTGGAAGGACCCCAGAATGGCAGCCAGGAAAGGTCAGTGCAGCTGTCTTGCATTGCAGTGTGTGTTAAAACACAGCAACATTTTTCATCTGGAATTGTCTTGATTCAGAGATGTCATCAAGATGAAGTGTACTGCAAATACATACATTTCTGCAGGAATTGCTCTGAATGCAATGGACACTTTTAATAATGTCTCAGTATCTACCTCACTGTGTGCAATCTTAATTTAACTAGAAGCCAAGGGCATAGATGAAATGTCGAGCCAAAAAACTTTGACTCTGTCTATCACTAAAAACTAATGCATGCAGTTGAGGTGCATTATTTTAACCCCTGTATTACCACCATCCTGAGTGAGCAGGTTGGAGAAGCAGCTCTGAGCTGGATGGCAAAGGAAGCGGGTGCCTGAATGGGAAGAGCCGGGACTGGATCTGGCACGTGGGGCTGGGTGGAGCAAGCAGTTGGGGTTCCCTGTGGGTCCTGCCTCTATGCAAAGGGTCGGAGAGGGGGTAACTAAATGCAGCAGCAAACATCTGCTGGCTCTACCCCAAATGTTTCTGATGTCTCCTGGCTGTGCCAGATTGCAACAGCACATGTAATACTGGAATTGCACAACCAGCTACCTGCTTCCCTGGCTATGTTTCAGGTTTCCCTGGGTCTTTGGAACTGCCTCTGCCTTGGATTAGCAAAGAGAAGATGGTGGCCACCTGTGTGGGGCAGTGACAAAGCTGACTTATCAGTGCTGGCCCCAGTATGCTGCAGCATACAGCAGTCTGGTTTTGCAAGCAATACATTGCAGCTTCTATGGGAAGTTGCTGTGACCATGCAAGCTCCCAAGAAAACCAGTTGAGGCACCGCATTAGTCTAGGGAAAGCTTTCCATCTTCTGTGTTTGGTCTGAACGCTGCTTGCAGCCCCGGACAGTCTCCTGACTTGCTGAGCACAGTGGCCAGATGGTGGTGAAACCTGTGCTGTGCCCTGTGGGGCATGGTGTTACACTATAAATGTAAATGGAATATAAATTATATATATAAAAAAACATAGTTACACTATGTTTCTGTAACTAGTGTCTGCCATTGCATATCTGAGTTCTCCAGAAGGAACACTGTCCGACAGCATTTCTGGTGGATGGCAATATCTGAATAAGATGACCATGCTGCAAGGTGGGTTTTTAAGCCAGGCAGGCTGGCCCAGATGGCCAGTGAAGTGGGGTCAGAGAGCAGCTGGAGATGTGATGGACAATTTGAAAATGTCCTCATCTCCACTGTTGTAGGAAAACATAACCTGAATGACATTGAATTTGAGTAAAATAGAGTCTAGAGCATGAGACTAAATGATTTGAATGGTAGCTTGTATCGCCAAACTCTTACTTCCTTGATAGTTCCTTTAGGTTGAAGAATGCTTTTAATTCGATGCACTCACTGCATACGAAACCAGTGGACTTGCAATTGCTGCTGAACTGGTGTATCCAAGGGATCTGCAACAGACTCTGCTGCACATAGGCATCTGTTTTGCTGTCACAAGTGAGGAACCTGTGTTTGTCCAGCTCCAGGGCAGTGGATGTCACTCAACACCTGATTGATGGGGGAAGAGACAACAGTCTTCATCTCTGCAGAGAACCTCCTTCTGTGTTCAGCAGCGTAAGGCAGAAGGGATCTTTGTGAAGTATGTGTTAGACAAGAAATTAGAATGGAAACAAGGTTTTAAACTACATATTTTTATACTATTATGTTCCTATCCAAGCTTCTCCTAGGCTATATATATGTTGGGGTGAGATTTTTTGAAAACTAGAGGATTTTATGCCTTTTAGTGTCTTTAAGTCTTTGAATGTGCTCCACTTATTCTTAGGTTTCCTTTCCAACTGCATCATTAAATGTATTTCCAACTGAAATGTATACTTAATCAGCTGCCTCAAGGGTTTGGGGTTTTTTTAATGGGGAAGAACTCAAAATATCCTTATTTTCATGGTAAGATCACAAGCATTGGCCACCACTGTGTATTTTGGCTTTTTAGTTCACATGTATGTTTATGCATATTCTTCCTGTCCTTGCAGATGTTCTCAGCTACTCTTTGTAGATCCAACAAACTGACCCTTCTCCTCTTAAATACAAAAATTTCCATGTCAATTTAGCAAATAATTGACTGGTTTTCTTTTGAGGATAAGCTCTTTTTTACAGAAGACAGCGGTACTACTGCCCTGCCAGTGTAGGTGTCTCAAATACTTCATGACTCTTCTGCTTTTTTTGGTAAATATTTCACTGCTCCTTTTTATCTCCACTGGTTCTCCCTGCTTTAACTCAGAAAATTGGATTAAATTTACACTAATACTATTTTATTTTATCACACTGGAGAGTGGTGTATGTATTTCAGTATATGGAATAGAAAGCTTATTTGGAACGGTAACAGTAGCTGTTGATGGCTAGGCATAAAGCTACTTTGAAATACTTATGTGTGCTGATATAATGTCTAATTAGAGGGAAGATGGATGAAACCTGATTGTTACTGGATTCGCAGGCGCTTGCCTTGGGTTCAGTGGGGAGGAACTCAGCCAAAGCTGAGGACTCAAGTCCCTAATTGGAGCATTGTGTGGGGGAGACGCTAGAAGTGTTTCTCCTCTTCTGCCGGGAGAGAGCTGGTGTTATGGCAGGCAGATTTCTGGAGGTAACAAGGACACGCTCTTCCCTACCTGCAGTGGGGCTCTTGAACTGGCAGCATGTGGTCTGAATGTAGGTAAGTAGCCCAAGAGCCAGGGACATTTCCTTGGACAGTGGCTTTACAAAGGTGGGTGTCTATCAAGTGGTGTTGGGAAGCAGCAGTCCTGCAGGGAACAGCTCTCAAATGGGGGAGACATTTCACAGCGTGAAGCCCAGTCAGTATGGAAAGGCTGCAGCACCTTTGAAGAGGAAAAACAAAGGAAGAGCAGTTGAATTGGTTTTTACAACTCATAAAGGGTGGGTGTTTCTTTAAAGCTTGTTTGTAGTGCTCATTCTCGCCTCTGACCTGCATGGCCAGAGCTGACTTGCTTTTTCTGCAGAGTCAAGATTTCTGTTGGGGCAGAAGTCAGAGGGAAATACGAGGTATCAGCTCTATCCTGGCTGCGTGCTGGGGAAGGCTGCTGGACTGGAAAGGTTAATTTGTGTTTTTAATGGTGTATATATCTATGGGGCACTTCCTAAGTTGAAAGAGTAGATACCTTATGTTAAAACTGCCAGAGATATTCATTTCCCTCTCTGCAAAATAAGGATAAATACTTCTTGATCTGCCAAAAGGGGCTGTGTGGGTTTAATTAACGTTTGCAAAGTGCTTGTGGATAGCATCTTTCATCTGAGGATCTAAAGGCAAAATATATTCTAGGCATTCTCGCTCAGCTTTGCAATTATTCCTCCAGCTGTCGTGAGCTGTGCCAACAAAAACTACTCTCCTGTCATCAAGGGATTGTTGATGCCTTGTGACTTGTTTTGATTTTGATACTCTCTTCCCCCACTCCTTCTCCCCACACACTTGCTACGCAAAATATAGCATGCTCTCCAAATCTGGGGGAGAGAATAAAACCTATTCTTTTCTGTCACAAACTATTTGTGTCTCATGTTATGTTCTCTTTTGCCCCCCTTTTTTGGTCTATGCCCTTTGCAGGGGTGATGGCGTCTTTTTTTTTTTTTTTTTTTAATTAAATCCTAGTCACTCCAGAGAGGCATGCTGGCCTGTGCACTGTCATTTTTTATTTTAAGGTGGATGTGAAATACTAGATGAATTCCTCCATTCCCTGGACTCAGGTTTCCCTGAGTTCATACTCGCAGTGTTTCAAGCCTAATAATTTTTAGATTAAATAGTTATGGCTTCAACCCAGATTGAGGTACAGCCTTTGTACAAGACCATATGCGTATCTGTGTGAAAAGGGAAGAATACCTCTGGTTTCCAAATGCATTTGCTGTTGTTGATACTTGCTGTGGGACTGGGTCCTTGCACTCTGTGTCATGCTGTCTTCATCCATCCCAACATGTCCTTGCAGCATCATCACATAGTTGGTGCTTGGTAGCAGTGGTTGCCCACTGCAGATTTGGGTGGGTTTGTAGGTGGGCTGAGCACGGACTGCCTACAAAGGAAGTATAGACATGGGAAAACGGGTTTTGGGAAAACTGGGTACCCCAGAGCACCCCCATAAGTCTTATCTCTTAGGTAACTGTGGCTATTACTGTTATTCTAGTGAGGATTCATTAATCTTGACTTAAAAAGCATATGAGATTTAAATTTTTTTTTTAACTTGAAGAAAGTGCAAAATATCATTTGAAGTCTTGGAATGTTTAAGCTCATAATTATCTGTGGGAATGAAGGCTACAAAGAAATTACTTCAAGAGTAGCTATGTATGGCTGCTTTCATCAACCTGTGTGTTAAAGCTAGATCTGTTTGCTTTAGCACTTAAACCCTTGCTCCTGTTTGCCCTTCAGATGAAGTAATGCTGTGGGAGAACGAGCAGGAGTCTGTCCCACCACATGCGTCTCTATTGGAAAGTAAGCTGGTTCTTTGTGACAAGTTCTTTTATTATTGGCAAGGGTTTAACAGCCAGAAAAATAAAATGTAGTGCGCTAACTTGTTTTCCCCTCTTTAAATTCCAAGTCTTACATCGCAGAGTACACAGCAAGATGTGGTTATTCTCTGCCTCATGCTTCTGGCTTGAGGGATTTGATGCTCCGAATTGGAATGGATATCCCTGGTTCCCACTATGGGTGGAGGGAGTCGTGTGACTTCATGAAGATTTGTGTCCATGTTTGTCAGTGTGAACTTCATTATGGGAGTAGAGATGTCTGACTCCTGCATAAAATGTAGCAAGTTTCTTCTCCCCAGAAGAGAATTCTGAATTCTGCCAAGTGTGTCGTTGATGGTTTTCAAAATAATAAATCTTAGCACGGTGCATGCACTTCACTCCTTACTGGAGTCTGTGATGTTTGTTGGGTGAGGACAGCAGTAGCTGAGATGCAATCCACCACTGCCTCCCTGTGCTTTGGTGCTGTAAGAGGGAATGGAAAAATCTGAGTGAATGATGACTTAACCAACAAGTTTGATTAAAACAAGAGATGAGCTCATCTGAGCATCCTAGTAATCATCTGCTGCTTTTATGCAACTGTTGAGACTTGAGCTTATGGCAGCACATTTCCTGCTGCCCCTGGGATGCGTGTCCTTTGTGGAAGAGGTGCACCAAGAGGGGTATTCCCAGTGCTGGTCTCAGCCAGGGGAGGCTTTCTAGTTACCTTTTTTGCTAAAGAGCTCTTGAGAAATGTCAGGAAATGTTGCCTGGTATTTGGAAATAGTTTTGCTTTGCTGTCTGTTTTGGACGGGTTATTTTTTCCCTCTTCCTAACCCCCTTTCCCATCTGACGACTGTGTGCCCTGTTTGTGGCAATGCACATGTCTCTTGTGGCAACTTGGTTGTTCACGACCAGCAACCCCGGGTGGGAGAATAAAGGGCAAGTGACTTTGAGGAGAGACTTGGAAGAGGAAATTAAGCCAAATACAAAAACTGCATGGGCAAAGTTTGTTTCTGTAACCCTGAGCTCTGATTACGTGCAGTTCTGCGGCATAACAATCTTCACGGCTATGGACAAGTTGAGTGAGATGAGCAACCAGGGAGGCTGTCAAGCTGTACCCCTGGACCAGGAACCAAACTGCTTCTCCACCGTGCATCATCTTGTGGTTTTATTGCTGAAAAATGGGGCTCCTACTCCTGCTCTTAGGGGACTTTTTGATGTTCCAGTAGAGCTTCATCATCTGAAGAAAGCTCAAAATTACAGCTCCGAAATTGTAATTCTGTCATTTCAAGCACAGCCTTGTGTATCATTGCCAGATAATTCCCCTCTCTTCAAATATGGGGAGCCATCATCATGTGTTCCTCTCAGCTGCTTTTTAGCTACTCTTAGCTCTGGGGCTCTTCTGTTCCTGGAGCAGAAGAGATCAACAAGCAAGTTTGTCATGATTTGTTTCCTTACATATGCCTTAATTACAGCACTTGAGAGGAGGGATTTTTCCCATCTCTCTATCTTGTTTAGTTTATCTCATTGTAGGCCTCTCCTTTTGGGCTGGATTTAATTGGCAAGCTGTGTCTCAGGAACTTCAGCTGGTATTTAGTCATCCCTCACTTTAAAAGTTGGGCAGAAATCCATTCCTCCTGTTAGACCTCTCTGCTGTCTGCCTGCCCCAGTGGCCTTTTTCCTTTTCCTAGCAGACTTGTGTTTCTGAAGCTGGGTGAGTTATTCCTGTGGGCCCCACCCCCCCAGTCTTGTGTTTTCCCTAAACTGGTATGATTGATTCAATTTATACCCTCTAAGCAGTCTCTTTCACTTAACAGTTGACGCAGTAAAATGAACTTGGAAAACAAATTTGTTATTCCTTAATATTTTCAAACTCCCTAGTCTCCCATATTTATTCTTTTTTTAACAGAAACCTCCTATTGAGCTCTTTTGTAAGAGCTTTGTATCTCGACTTTTCTCTTAACGGCTGTCTTCTGGGCTACAGCACTCGATGCACAAGTATAATAGCCTTAAGCATCATATAATGCTTTCCCTTCCCAGGTTCTCTAAGCCCTAGACAGCTATACATTCACAGCTCTGTGGAAATATAGCCATCTGGGAGGTGGAAAGATGATTATTGACTAGAAGAGCAACATCACACTTCAGTCTGGGAGCAGAAAGTTGGACTGAGACTGCTGTGGGGTGTTTGGAAGAATTGCTGGGAGGTTCATGGCTCATCTGCATATGGATATTCAGGTGAACTAATCTGAATTCAGCTTCTCAGGTTCAATTGTTTGAAGTTTATGAAATTTAGTTCTTACCCAGAATGAAATTTGCCTGAAGGTTTGTCTTAATTTACTTCCAGACTCAAAATTAAGCTAATTCGAAAGAAGGTCAATTCTGCAAATAGAGGTTTAGTATGGTTGAACTAATTGGCTTGGATTAATACCCTTTTAGTTAAAATAGAGTAATTTTAACTGAGTGGCCCTGTAGTGAAGTCAGAGCTGGGTTAGGACCCAGGAATTCTTGCCATTGTCAAAGGGTTTTGACTTGCTTTTATTCGTGCCCCATTTCGGTGCCTTTGATGTGGGCATGCTGCCTGGGCACCGGGTGTTTTGTATTGCTTACCATGTGTTCCTGTGTGTTGAGCTTTCCCTGTGCACAGCAAATCCACCACATCATCACATGAGATCTGCTTTTCTATGCAATAAGATGCCTTGAGCCTAGCAGAGCAGTATGCATTTTAAATTTATTTTAAAGCAATTAATGTTTTTTTTTTCCAAAGCAGTAAAGCAATAAATAAGAAAAGCTTCCTTGATACTTATAGGAAATTTCAATTTTTGTTTATACTTTTTCTGAAATCTACAATGAAAACAATAATGTTTCTGTGAAATGTAAAGGTTTTAAAGATGCTCCAAAAATGAAAAATGGTCTAAAATGAAAGCTTGGGCAGCTCATGGGTCTGTTTTCCCATAGAAAATGCTTTTCCCTTGTGGACATAGTAAAGGCTGAATAACCTTGCGTAGAACTTGATTCTCAGATTTCAGGGCAAGTCTGCTTTAAACCTCTTGAATCTACACACGTAAGTCATCCTTCCTGGCAAATGCTCTGGTGCTGGTTTTCCTTGTAAAATCAATAAACGGAGATAAAGAAGAAAAACAAGCGTTAAGATCTTTGAGTGAAGAGAGGAGATGATGCTTTTGCAGGTACTTGGAAGAAACGAAATTTAAGCCATTTTCCTCATTCAAGCTGCTGTTCTTTTTGTACATATTGACTTTTAAAATCTTGTTCATTCTCCAGTTCCTGCTAGGAGGGGAACACTTGCACTCATCTGAACTCTAGCAGATGGCTGTTAGGTAAGTGTGTGAGCAGGACAGAGGGACCTACAATTTTTCAAGCACCACAGATTAAATAAAATTTCTCTCTATAAAAGCACCTATACATGCTCTTAATGTTAGACTTTGTATATTTTTATCTCGAGTAGTCATCCTTTCTACCTGAATTATGTTGCTGCATTTTAATTGTAACAAGTTATCTAGTTTCATTGTGATGATTGTTTCATAAGCTGGGATCTTATGTGCCTATAATTTGTATGGACAGTTCTGACTGGCATCAGGAATGTCTCAGCGTTGATTTCAGCCTGTGACTAAATACATGAAGCTTGTATCAGTTGCATGGCTGTTGTATGCAGCTATCCATTGTCACTGACACCGTGGTAATGCTCCTCTGTCATGAGGATTAAAATTATACTGCTCCCTCCCCAAATTAATGAAATAATTATTTAATTATTAGGTAACGGATAAATGGACTTAGTAGATGGGATTTAATTAGCCTGATAATTTAGTTTGATGTTAACCTGCTTTTTAAATTTAAAACGTTTCTATTCTTTCAGTTAATTTTGTTTAGTTAATGAAGTAAATACAACTGGAAACTTTCATGTACCGGTTCCCTTTTTGCCAGGAACAGACATAAAGCGAGAGCTACCCCAGCCTATGTCCAAGTGAGCTTTCTGAGCCTCCAGAGGAAGCACCTCTCTCTCCGAGTGCCAGTCAGTCTGTGCAACCCAGACTGCAGGTGCTGCAGAAACACGTTCTTCCCTACTCTCAACTCGTGCTCATCTGTAAAGCACTTAAAAATATATACAATGATTTGATCTCCTGGATCTGCTGTTTTTCAGTGCTTACAAAGTCTGCTCCAGGGCAGAACAGCATGGTGTTGGCAGGACTTCCTGAAGGGCGTTATCCTTTCTACATAGGTGGCTGCAGGGAGACCCAGTGCTGCACCATGAATGTTTTGAAAGGTGAAGGCTGAGAACGCTGGATAAGAGGATGGACAGTGTGCTGGTTCCTAGTGCTTCTTCAGTGTTATGTGTTGGCTTCAGAGTGGTTTGGGGAAGAAGAGAAGCATTAGCTTAATCTATTCTATTCTATTCTTTAAGCCGGGAATTTATTTGGCCCTACAGGTCAAGGGTTTTCCCCAGCCAAGAAGATAGGAATTATTGCCTAGAAGCTGGAAGCTTTTGGGACCAAGAGCACTTGTTCCATTGGAGCTGAGGTGTATTGTGGTGATGGTGGAATATGCAGCGTAGAGAAGCCTTGAAATGTCTCCAGAACTGCTCAAAGAAAGATTTCCTCAAGTCTTTTATTGTATAAAGGGCATTTTAGTCATCGATGGTGGCCTGTTGGCAGGGACCTTTGCAGTGAATGCTCTTTGTTCCCTTCATGATAGGATCAGAGTGTGCAGGTTGCTGTGTGGCAGGCAGTAAGTGCAGTCCTATCTAATCCCGTAGAGAGCAGTTGCTGCCCGTGAGAGAGGATGTGGAGCAACTTCATATTCTCTCTTATGGGGAGTTCATGTATTCCTATTCAGTCTTAAGTGAGCAGATGCTCAAAATGCTAATGTGTATTTGGAAGACTTACCCCCATGGAAGTATTTATCTGTACGTTGTCTCCTCCACATCCATCCTCAAGCGCTTCCACTGAGTCTGTCAGGGTGCAGCTCTGGGGACTGGGATGTCACTGGTTAGGACTGTCGGTCAGGCTGTGGCTTTCCTGGCCTGTTCCCTGGCCTCAGCCCACCTGGCACAGCTGATCAGGCTGTTAAACTTCCAGCCTCCAAATTGGGACAGCTTGGTCCCAGCTCCCTTTGGGGACAGTCCCCAGCCTGTGCCATTTCCTGACCCTTACCTAGGGACTGTTTGGGTCCACTCTGGCATGGTTTAACTCGCTACTGTAGGCACAGCCTCTGGGTTTAGTCCTTGTCCCTGTCATTTAACCACTTGTTTTTTCTTCTGTCATCTCTCTGTGTAGGAACCAAGCCCTTCCAGGTGAGAGACTCTCTTCCAGGATGGTGCGTGGGGACCATGTTCTTGGGGCCATCTCTGTCCGTGTTGCAGTAGTGCACAATAGTATCGCCATTAAACTTGCTGGTAGTAATTGGTCTTCCCATGGCAGGATTGTCCCTGCTCTAGTTTCTCTTGTCTGACTTTACTATAGAAGTGTTGCTTTGTCCTTCTCTGTTAGGAAGTTGTTCTGTAGTCCTGTTTGCAGCCTTAAAACTCTATTTTTGTGGTGTTATTGCCTCTCACAACACGTGATCTTTCTCTGATTAGTCTTTAACCTCAAATATTTGCGTCATCATGCCAAACTCCCTCCTCTGCCAATGTGTCCCATCCTTAATCTGGAGAAAAGGAGGCTGAGGGGACACCTTATCGCTCTCTACAACTACCTGAAAGGGGGTTGTAGTGAGGTGGGTGCCGGTCTCTTCTGTCAGGTGGCTGGAGATAGGATGAGAGGAAATGGCCTCAAGTTGTGGCAAGGGAGGTTTAGGTTGGATATTAGAAAAAATTTCTTTACTGAAAGGGTTGTCAGACATTGGAACAGGCTGCCCAGGGAAGTGGTTGAGTCACCATCCCTGGAGGTATTCAAAAAGCGCGTAGACAAGGCACTTCAGAACATGGTTTAGTGGGCATGGCTGATGGTTGGGCTTGATGATCTTGACGGTCTTTTCCAACCTAAATGATTCTATGATTCTGTGATAATGTGAAATGAAAACATGGGAAATCCAAACTGTTTCACCAGCAAGTTTTAACTACGAGTTCTGGTCATGAGGTGGCCGTAGCCCAGGGCTGGGTGTGCAGTTCAGGGTGGCTGGAGAAGCAGTGCAGATAGAAACCCGTGGTCTGCACCATCCAAGGGACTGGGCTCCCTCAGCACAGTTGCTGGGACAGTGCTAAATTCCGCATCAAAAGAGAAAGGCAGGGGACTGTATATTTCTCAAATTGTATGTATATGTTTTTAATCCCTTAAATAATTTAAAAAACAAAATCTCACATGGTCTTAAGGTTTTGGAGGAGAGAGAACGAGGCTGCCTTCTTTTGGTGAGCAAAGAAGTTAAAAAGCAATAGGTTGCCTTAGACGATACCTTGCTAACTATATTTCTTCATAGCATGGCTAGAACTTCAGACTTTACAGAAACTGTTTGGTTTGGTTTGGTGGGGGTTTTTTGTTGTTTTTTGGGTTTTTTTGTTTGGTTTTTTTTTTTTTTGAGAAATCCAAGACGAGTACTGAAACCTGTTTGGTATTCATGTTTGAGGCATGTCAAACATCTTGTGTTAGCAGAACCAGACACAGATGAGGCTAATACATCAAAACATAGTAAAAGTGAATATTTTATTCCTGTCTGCTGTTACTATGAAATTCCTATTTCAGTCTGGATATTCAATTTCCTTTTCTGAACAAAAGTTTTACCTCCTTATGAATCCAGATCCATAAGACATGCTGTGCTTTCAACCTTCATATACACCTTTCTTGGATGGGATTTCTCGGTTAAAAGATACAGGACTCTCTGGACTGATGCAGTGAAAGTAAGTCACTTTGGTTTTGTTCTCTTTAGTGCTTCTTCACAGTTTCTGCAGTCTGGAAGTGCCTCCTTCTAGAAGCTAAATAAAATCAAAAGGAGATCTGAGACTTTTCAGTCTTGTGGTTCTTTGCAAGAGCTGGGTGCTTATCAGAGATATGCACAGTAGAAAGGATGTCTCGGATAGTAAAGTTGAAGCCACCAGCTTTTATCTGTGTGGCCAGTGTGTGTTAATTGCTTGAGGTATTGCAAATTCCAAAGTTGTTAAGTGAAATTACCAGGAAATTACCATTATTTAGGTCAGCTAAATGTCTTTGAGTTGCCTTTTGTGTATATCCGTTTCTTGTTATACCCATACTTCAGAAAAAATTATGGCTGAAGGAGCAAGCTGCTGTATACACGATGTGGGCAGCACTTCTGTACACCAGTACCCTTTGGAGTTGACACATAAATGTGTGTGGGAAGGGGACTGTTTTGAATAGCTATGCATGGGGTGAAGTACCTGTGCATAATTTTCAGTGAGTGTTATGTACAGATGTTCAGCCTTTTCTGTATAGTTGACCCTGTTGATCATCTGTGGAGACATTAAGATTTATAGCAGAAGTGGTTGCTTGGAAGTCAACAAAGCACGAGGGTTAAACTTACTCATTGGGAATCAAAGTTTCTTTGTATGGCTGAAATCTGGATCTCGGTTTGTTGTCCCCAGTTTGAAATAAGGTGAAGTTTGTGTTTGAGTCTACACTGGTCCAGTTCCTGCCATACTTAACATGATTGCCTCTGCCGAAATGCCTCTGTCATGTACAGTTTCCCAGGTTATGTTTCCCTTCAATGCAAGGGAAATTCTGCAGACACTTTGGAAAAGTCTGTGTTGTATAAAGCGCGTGGTGCAAAATTAAAGAAGACACAGAGCTCCTTGTGTTGTATGAAATGGAGGCATTTTAATTGAAGACAGCGATGCTTTGCGTTAATGGCATGCAGCTGCTTGTCATTGCGCATCTTCGTGGCACGTTGAAGCAGTTAGATGCCAAACATCATAAAAGTCTCAGGTCTTCAAGAGATTGGGGGGAATGGAGGCTCTGTCAACTCTTGAATGTTTATTCAGATGTGCAGTGTCTGTAGTGCTTTTGTTTCTTAAGGATGGCTCTGCCTTTGGTTCTGGGATGAATGAGAACAGCTCACTGGGGGACAGGATTTAGAAGAATCCAGGACTGAGCAACTGACTGAAGCTCTCGGGGCTCCAGTTGTGCCTCTCTGGCTCAGAGTGATCCCCACAAGCCACCTAGGCTGTGTCTCGCTGCTGGTCTGAATGGCAGATCTGCCGAGGAATGGGCTGCTGTGCATGAAGCCTGAACAAATGGTTCATTTGCATGGTTAGTTCATATGTTTGCAAAGTCTGTTTCATGCTATAAAGCACTAAGCTTCATTTCTGATGAGCAGGTGTTTGGCAAGTAAAGAGACATCACACCATCAGCTGGGATAGAGGAGGAATCTCGCTACCAGAGTGTTGATTCAGAAGTTGTGGCTGGTGTTCGGGAAACTTTTGTTTGAAGAGTTTTCTGAAGTTCTTTCCTTGCAAATGAGGCAAGAGAACCCTGCTGGGCTCCCACTCTTGTGCTTATAAATGGTGCAGGGCAGCAGGATCTATTTCTAGGAAGTCCTAGGAAGAGGTTGGTGATACAGTTAGCTGGGCAAGTCTGAGAAGGGGTCAAGTCCTGGGTCCTCTCAGCTCTGTGTGTCACTGCTGCCCTGCAAATTAATCTGTGTCTCCCTGGCTCTTCATTATTATGGAGTTATCATTTAGCCTTTTGCTCTTTGCTAAGTCTACTTTAGTACTGAGCTTCTGCACGTGACTCAAAATAAAGCCACAAGTGAAAATTTGATTCAAAGTAAAGCCGTAACTTCAGACTTCACAAGGTGCCGTGAAGGGGATGTCAGGCTTTGAGTGATTTAGGTTCATCCTGGTACCCTGCTTGTATACAGTGTGCTTCTGCATTGTCAAATGCATGGGCTTAGGCTCTTTTGCTCTCACTCAAAAACTGTGCTATTTCCCTCGACTTTATTCTGCCTCCATGTATGTATCGCTTGAGTGATGGCTCTGGCTCGAGGAGCAGCAGGTTGCCTGGTCTGCTGCGGCTGGGGCTGTAGGTCTGTGTAATGCCACTTGCTGCGCGGGCTGTTTCTCTTTAAGCATTCCCATGTACTTGTGTGTGGGTATTTGTTTGGATTGGCGAGCGTGAATGATCATTTTTGAAACACTCCTGCGGATTTGAAAGCTTTCGTCCTGAAAAAATGAAGTCTGTCTGCCCTTTCATCCTGGAAAGATTACAGAAGGGTTTTAATGTTTGGGAGATGTTGGACAAAAGATGCTGTTGGAAGGCAAAGGTGCAAAGTGGGATTTCCTAAACCCAGCCTTGCTCTGACTCTGCCTTTGCAGAATGCAGTGGCAAAAATACCGCTGCCTTTTTTTTTTTTTTTTTTTTTTTTTTGTGAAAGCTGGAGCCGTCTTGGAAGGTCCCACCCTGCCATATTCTTTGTAGTGTATCTTCCAGAGATATTTTTGAAGCTATAGGAGCTGTGTAGAGCAGCAGCCCAGGAGATGGGGTTGTCGGCTGTTTGTGCAGCCCTTTTGTAGGGATAAGTAGGTCAGTGTTACCAAGTGGTACTCGTGACACTTCGCCCTGAAAGCAAAGCATAGCTGTTGGTCTGTTTTCTGGCCACTTGCTTCATTCAGTGTTACGTGTTTTGCTTTCAAAGTGGCACATGATGATTTAAATCTGTGCAAAGCATTGCTGTGACACTGCCTTTCTTCCAAGGGTCTGAGCCACGAATCCTGTAATACAAAAGTGCCTATTAACTAATTGGATCACTGTGCTGCTGGTGGGTATGGATATACAAAAAAGAGATGGGAGAAGATTGCTTTTCTGGTGTCGAAATAGTCTCAACAATTCACAGTCAATGTGGTGCAAGAGTTTTGAACTGAAAGGTATGCCATTAATTCATTTTGACCCTCTTTTTGAGGACCTCAGAGCATTTTACAAAGAACCACCCCTGCTCTGCCCCCTGCCAAGGAAAACCAGCAGAAGGTCCTGGGTGCTAGAATACATTCAGTTCCAAAGAAACCTCAAACTTAAGAGCTACATGAGTGAAGTGTCAGAAATAAGCACCCTTTTCCTCCTTCCTTTTATTCTTTTATTGTGTTTAACTTGTGGGGTCCTGTCCCGCCCCCTTCCCCCCCCCCCTTTTTTTTTTTTTTTTAAAGAGCTTGAAGTTTGGGTCTGATTTAAAGTCGAGGGGCCAGGAGGGCTCCACTAAGAGTTCTCGCATGTTCCTGGCATGTCTCGCTCCCACGCTCGCATTTTATTTCAGAGACAGAGCTATGAAATAATTTAAGCCAGACCAGCAAAAGGTGCTTAATTTTTCCTGTCTCTCAGGATCATCTTTTGAGACTATCAAGACATATGTCCTCGAATAAGTTTCCTGCTAGTGTGGGACTATGGGCATGGCTCAGTGTGGGTGTGCCCTTTCATACCTACAAAAGTGGGATGGTTAGAGGGTGCAGATCGATCAATTTTTGTGTAGTTAAATCTTTTGGCCTTGTTACAAACAAATTTGTAAGATGCTTTACATCCTGCTGAACAGGAAGTTGCTCTTGGTTATATTTGTTGTCTCTGTTGCTATTTGTAACCCATGAGATCCCTTGTGAATTAGTGAGGAATGCTGTGAGCGAGGGAACCGGAGCAGATGAAGTGAATTCCCCAAGGTTGTGCGGAAGGTCTGAGACACAGCTGGGAATAAAACCCCAGTCACCCGACACCCTGTCCCTTGCTTTAACTACTGTACAAGAATTTCCTCCTACTGTGCCTCTAATAGAAACTGCAGGGCCAAATTAAGTGGGCAGATTGTAATCACTGCTGCTGAGCTATCCCAGCTGTAGAATTACTGCAGCGCTCTGCTCTTTGCTACTAATTTGGAAAGTTTGCTGCCTCTTCCCCTCCAGTGCTCCACCTTGCCACATTCCAGACTGCATGTTGTAGGAAAAGAGCTTGAATGACCATAAAGAGCCCAGATGTTGTGTCTGGGGGCAGGAAGCACGAGTCAGCTACCCCTGTTTTGTGAAGCTAAAAATAGTGAGATCATTAATATGGATCTCTCCCTTCAGCTTGCTGGGCAGACTGGCCTCTCCAGATGCATCTTCGTTGTAGGAGGCATACAGCACAGGGTGGCAGGCAGGCAGCTTGTTAGATTAATTTCTCAACAGTTTGATTTACTCTTTTATTTGCATTACGGGAGTGCCTGCAGGCCTGAGTGGAGCTTAGACCCCCATTAAGACATCAGCTAGGCATGATATGAGTGCATTGCAAGAGACTATCTGAGCCTAAAGATGTTCTAGATGAATTTAAGAGTAAGCGAGTGATAGGAAGGAAACAGAAGGCTGCAGCGATGTGACATAGACCAGCAATAAACCCATTGTGAGTTGTTTTATTATCTCTTACCAGCACAGTTAGTGTCCTCTGCTCATCCTCAGCCAAGTCACCGCTGTCACATGCTTGCCTCGCTGGGAGCACTGTGGAACAGCCGGTGCTTGGCGGGCAGTCGGGAGAGCCAGGCATTGGCCCCTTCCTAAACCAGCACAGGAGCATGGTCTGTCAAGAGCGGTTGCTTGGGTAGAGTCTGTCTGGATCGCGAATGCACTGGATAGTCTTTCAAAGTCTGAGTCCCCTTTTCAGTGATTTCATGGTAGGGGTAGTGAGTGGGAGAGCACATGTGGGCATTTGGGGGACTGGACAGTGTCTGGACGGTGTTGTCTAGTGTTACGGGTGGGGTAGAGAGGATAAGGAACACTGTGATCAAAGTAGCTTTTGTTCCCTGCAGCATAGATTATAGTAATGTTGCTATGGCCACAAATCTCCCTCAAATTGCTGCAGCCAATTCATGAATTTCCTTTTTTATTACATCGTAACATTGAAAATTGGCTAGGCTGCCAGAAACCTCTCCCAAGGAAATCTCTGCTGCTGGAGACGTCAAGAGCTTCAGCAGAGGTTGGAATACAGGTAGTAAGTATTGCTGTACTAGGGGGATGCTGTAAAGAGAATCTCTTGTTGCTGTAATTTTGGGATGCTTTTGAGGCTGAAGTAATTAAATTAATCCTAAACATCTAGCTGCTCACTTCTATCCCATGACTCCCTATTAATTAGTTATTTCTGTCTCCAGGGCAATTGGAGTATCAGGATACCTGAGTCGTAGGCAGTCTAGTCTTGTAAGCTTTATCCTGCTCTGTTCTGCTCCCTGCGGTGCTTTCTCAAGGAAGCTGTGTGGTTGGGCGACTTTCATCGTCCCCTGCACAGCAGTGGGGTTCCCAAAGCTGGGCTGTGAGATCCCTGGCAATGCCTCCTGCTGCCACAGCGCATGAGAAGCTTTTATTTTTTTCCTTCTGTTTGTAGCTTTGCTTGCTCACAAAGGAGCGTGTACTGTACGGCGTGTCTTGGGCAGTCCAGCCAAGCAAGCATCCCTTCAGCAGCCTTCGGCTCTTTGAGCCCCAAGCACCGGGGGGTGAGGGACTTTTGTTTGTTTTTCTTTCTGTTTTCAGTCGAGTTCTACATTTTGCCTGAAATTACTCAGCCAGCAGAACTCTTGTCTTTGTGGGCAGAGAGGAAGGGAGCGGAGTGAAAGTTGGTTTTGGCTGCAGCACAGCTTTCTCGCCCCATGGCAGGTTTTGAGATGCCAGTGCTTTGTCCTAGCAGCTCCCATGTGAATTGGTCTTGTGGGGGTTCTGTCAGGGCTTTGGGAACAGGGCTGTAAACAAGACTCCTAAACGCCACTCATTTCTCCATCACTGACTGCCTTCTGTGGCCCTGGGCAAATTATTTAGCTCTTCCTTGCCTTAATTTGCCTAATTATTGCCTTCCGCTGTTTCAAATTTCTGGTAATTGGTGCTGCTGGTTGTACGTTGAGGCAATGACAAGGAAGCTCTCGTCTTGCAGAGGGGACAGTTTCAGCATGGTTCCCTGTTAATCTGTAGCCAAATAAACAGCAAAACTCCTGTTTGCTATGTTTAATACAACAACTTGGAGGTGACGACTGAGTTTATAACACAAGGCTTAGCTGTCAGTGCGGGGTTGCTTGCCCATTCCAACATGGATGCTAACAGGTGGTACTGGTGTGACCTTGTTGTCTTGAAATCCAACTATATGTTATTTTGATCGATTTGTTAATTCAATGCTCATTGAAACATATCCTTGGTACTTGTCCTCTTCGGAATCTGTAGGTAGATTTTGCTATGGTTTGAAGTGACAGAGCAAAAGCTTTAGTGCATAAAACAACTTTGTTCATTTCATGAGCTTAGACTAGAAATCTTTTGTGTGTCTATAGCGCGTATTTGAGGAACTACAAGATTTACGGTTATTAGAAGTGATTGAGCGTTTCTGCCTAGGAGGAGAAATGGTTGTGCTCTCCAAGTGTCTGGGTTAAGCGCAGCTAGTGTTTTGCATCTTATATGGCCGTTGGCTTGTTCTTCTTGGGCTGCCTTGTTTTTGTGGGTATTGTGGGTCTCTTTTGTGTAGCGCCTTGAGTTTGCATGCACACATCAAAGGCTCGGCATCAGTGCCAGCATCAGGAATAGCGAGCTTTCAGCACAGCGGTTGGGTTCAGCTGCCGGGTGGAATACGGGACATCTGGGGTGAGATGAGCCTGCAAGGCATCCCATTTGGTGCTGGGGGTGCAAGGGATGTGGGTGGAGAGTTGGGGCAGCAAGGATGAGCATTTTGGGGTGACTCTACATAAAGACGTAGTGGAAGAAATCCTAGTGTATCTACTGGAACCTCCTGGAGCACTTCTCCAATGGGAGGGAGAGGACCAAAGCTGGAGGAACTGGATGAGAAATGGAGTAAGGATTGTGGTGGAGCTGGAAGCAAAGGAGGGAAGTGTCCCCAGGTGAGGTATGGTGGGCAACAAGTCAGGTTCAGGTTGTAGGCAGAGGCTGTGTGCTCTGATGTCATTCCTTTTTTTTTTTCTGGTTGTTTTTACTTCCTTCTCATGCCATTTGCACTAACAGTACTGGCGCTTTTAGTTAACTTCTAAGAAAAGAAAAACCAACAAAACAAAAAACTGTTTCTGTAGCTTCAAAAGCAGGAAATCCTCATTAGCTGTGGTGTGGCCTTATCAGCCCATTCTCACGCTGGTAGTCTGAGCTTCACCACCCTGAAGTCCCTTCCCGTGGCATAGCAGGCTTGGACCGGGCTGTTGTGGCTCCTGTGAGCTGCATGTCTGGCTAGAAAAATCAAGACTGTGCTGAATGGACAGACTTGGACCATGCTGGCACCCACTGGCCTGGTCAGTGCGATGGTCTTTTGTCCCCCATTGATGGTGAGTTCTCATGTTCACCCCACAAAGCATTAATGTCCTCGTAACTGATTTGACGGAGAAATTTATGTCATAAATAACCTCTTTCCCCACCACTTAGTGTCCTAAATGTTAGTGTGACTTTTTTTTTCCTCCAGAACATTGATTTGAAGTGTCACAAATGTGTGTTAAGTGGGGATCCTTCATAGCCTCTTTGGCTACCTTTTGCAGAGGGCATAGCATGGAGCAAACAGCACACGTGGCTTTGGGTATTTCCCACGAGAGAGACGGATCTGTTCCTCTAGTACAGATGATTTCTCTATCATGCAACTGAATGCAGAAGGAATGAGCAGCTTCTCCCCCAGGACTTGCTGCTTACTCCCTTCCTCATTTGCTGCAAGACCACCTTACTACCCTTCTGCCTCCAAATCATCTGCAGCAGGGCTTGGTCTGGCTCAGTATCTCTTATACAAAAAGTTTCCAGCGCTATTCTCTCTGCATGCTATCAAAATATAAATAATAAATACCATGAATCTGCCTTTCGTGTGTGCATGGAGGCAGAGCGGGGCTGGGGGGTGGTTTTTTGAGGACGGATGGTGTAGAAATCTTTCCCAGTTTGTTTGTGTAATCGGTGTTTAGCATTCTTATTATGTACTTCAGCCCGATCACCTTTAACTCGATTGTTCTGAGATTGCTTATCTGAAAGAGACGGAGGTTCATTATGTTAATTGGCTCTGAAATTACTGCATTAAACATCTGTAATTGGTATTATTATTCTGGTCTTGCTGTGTCCTAGGGTTTTCAGCGAGCAGAAATTAATATGGAAACCTGTGCTTTCTGTTGTGGTTGCTGGCGGAGCCTCACATGAGGTTGGTGTTTAAAGAGCCTGTTCAATGCTTCTTTTAGCAAAGAGTAGATTTGGTGACATGGAGGGGGGTAAGATCCCTGTTTGAAGATGTCCGTGTTTAATCCCAGCTCCAGGGAGAGCTCCCTGCTCTGACTGAGGTAGGGCTTCTCCAGCAGGACTGCTCTGGCTTACATCCCAAAGTGGTTTTTGGAGAACAGAAAGCACCGCTTATCCCCTGTTGTACTGAACCAGGGCAGGAGTGGCCCGAATGCAGTGCAGGGAGGGAAGCACCCGCAGGGGTCTGCTGCAAAGCTCGTGGCCATTGAGGGGTTTCTGATTGCCCACTTGGGTTAATGGCCCTGGGATTAATATCACACATTTCATCTGCTTGAAAGCAGCTTTTAAAATCATTTTAGAATAAGAACTGTGAATACAGGGAAGATAAGGCCACTTGGAAGATGAACCGTGGATGTGTGGTTGGAAAATGAATTTTAGGAGGGAACAAGTGTGGAATAAGCTGGTGTTTCCGTTCCTGACTGCACTGCCTAAAATTGTTTGGAGAAGGGATAACTTCTGCTGGCATGGTGTGTCTTGCTCATGTTGGCAGCACAATTTCTACCAGGTTATGAGATTCTCTTACAACCAAAGCTATTCTGTTCCCTCTCACCTCTCCAGCTTGGCCAAAACGGTTTTCTCCTTCATCAAGCAGAGTGAAAACTTTCTTAACGATTACTAACAGCATCGTGAACCTGGATGAGCTGTGGCATAACTTGATCCTCTCTAAACAGCAAAGCACAGGCAACATTTCAGTAATCTGCTGTAACAGGATCTCTGTGCCCAGCAGAAACCGTAATGTAGATTGGAACTTGGTGTTGGCGGGAGGACGTTGAAAAGAAGGGAGGACTGCTGGATGATGGGTGAGGAAAGTAAGAGGGTTGGGGTAGGAGCCAGAAATTGGAGTAAGGACAGCATTAACAGGTAGGAGATGAGTTGCCTGGGGAGGAAATGAGGAGAGGTGTCTGAGTAAAGGGGAGCAAATGAGGATCTGCTTTCAGTTCCTCCCAGGCATTTCTTTCGAAGCACATGTATTTGTGTCCACTCCGTTCCCTGGTGATCCCTAGGGAGCTTGCTCTGGCAGAGGGCTGGAGGGTGACATGCTGAGGAGTGCTGGGCTGCTGTTTTCGATGGATGGGCATGGCTTCTTGCCTAGGAGTCGGGCAAGATACCCAGGAGATGTTTGGGAGAGGTGTGTGGTCACCCTTCCTGGGCCAGAGTAAGACCAAACCTTGGGCTGTATGTAGGGCATGAGAGTTGTTCCCTCCTCATGTTGTATCTACCATAGTAATGATTTCACTCCTTGAAGCCTGATTTATTTGAAGAGTTAGTACACAGCAGGATGTTCAGAGCTTCATTTGAAAGAAAAGACCTGTACTACTTGGTTGGGCCAAATGTCTGTTTAGAGCAGCGTCCTGTGTGGGCACAGTAGTAAATGCTTAGGGAAGGGTGGAAGAGCAGGCTTTTGTAGTGATTCCCCTCCTATTCCCTCCTACCCTGTAGCAGCCAGGGACCTCCAGAGCTGGAAATTGCCAGGTGACCTGCTCTTTTCATCCCTGTGGTCCTGTAGATAAACTGCTCCTACGTTTGTCCTTACCAAATTATAAATATATGCAGTCTCTGCAACACCCGGAAGATGCAAATAAAGCCAGGTGCTGATTGCACATCTACCTTCATGTGCTAGCAGAAGCACAATTTCAAGGATCCTGACTTCATCTACTCTATCTTTTTCTGTTCTCTGCTTTTGCAAGTATTAGTTTGCTTGGCAAAAATGCACAGCTCTGCATCGCCTCTCCATCACCAGAACAAGAGATGAGCTGGACTGTCGTCTGCATTAGACGTTGCTGATGCAAATTAAAAGCTAAATTCAAGCTTTAGAGGTTGCTTCTTGTTAAGGTGCTGTGAGTTGGAAAGAGTATTAGACCCATGTCGTAGCTATATGTGACACTTAAAAAAAAACCAAACCCAAATATAAACATTGGTTTGCAGAAGGAAAGCTACTTAGAGGCAGTGGATAAGCACACTGTGGGCAAGGGAATCCTTTTCCCACTCCAGCTGCCTGTGTGGATGCCTGGAGCTTTGTAAAGAAATTTTCCACAGTCTGATGCACACATTGTAGAATTAAGGACAAACTTTGCTACCACGTTTTGAAACTATTTCCTTATTATTTGAATCTTTGATCAAAAAATCTCAAGGCTTTTTTTACCATGTCTCTGAGTCCTCTCTAAGCAACAAAAGACACTGACAGCCTTTCCATGGAGTCAAATCTTCTGAAGTTTTGCCTGTTTTTTAATTAAAAAAAAAAAAAAAAAGTATTCTTTAGGTTGACATTGGAATGATACAACTTCCATCTGGGAACTATTTTAGTTTTAATTTGAAAAAACAGACTATAAAACACACACTCATAAAAACAGTTTGTCCCTTCCAATGTACTAGAAAATGATTCTCATCAGCCTCTTAAGGCACTCTACTTTCATGTATTTAAGCTCCATGACATGTTCAGAGAGATAGTTAACTGTGGTTTGTAATACAGGGTCATACATAAATTTCCAGTATGGATCATTTGGGGAAGATTAATATGGAGAATGTGATAGTAAAGAATTTGAAGTCCTTCCAGATTTTGCAGCACTTGCTATGCACAAGTAGCTTCCTGACAGTAAAGTTGCTGTCCGGTTTTGCTTGAAAATGAGATGTACTCAAAGGATGCACTGATAACTTTCAAATTCAGTCATGCCTGTACATGTGCATGCATTCTCCTACCTTGCTGTGGAAGGGTAGTTGACATGTATTGGGTGTTGGCTGTGGGCTAACAGTGCTTCAACCTGATCATCTATCTACTCCTGCCACTTTGTTGTCATCTCATTGCGACTTGCAAGGTTTAACAGCAGGGTGCACCGGGAGTTCACCCACTCAGCAGTAGCATGGCACTACTCACATGTGTGATCACTTTTCTGCAGACTTCTGGAAACCAGCTTCTGCTCCCTGATTTTGGCTTTTTAGTGTTCATTGTGTCTCCAGCTCTGCTCAGGGCAGTTGAGTTTGTGGTACAGGGGCAGGAGTAAGGTACTGCTTAACAGTTTAAGAATTTACCAGCGGATACCGTCAATTTTCCATAGGGCGACACTGATTTCCCAGGCTTTGATTTGATGCTCTTATTCATGAGCCTGACAGAGCCTGTGCGTCTCCCTCACCCCCAGGGAGGTCCCTTGATTAAGTCATTCGTGCTTCATGGGACCTCATGGGGAGCCCATGCTGCCAAAAGTAATGAGCTGAAAAGACTGTCAGTGTCAGATTATATCAGCATCCTGCAAAGATCTCATTCACTTCTGATTCCTTGTTATTCTTGGTGGGCTTGGTTACGATGCCAGCTGATTTTTGTGATATGGAATTTTTTGCAGCTTGGATATGGAGAAGCAGAGTTGGGCAAGGGATCGTGCAAAGCAGCAAGGTGCATGGCAGTGTTTGACCTGCAAGGGTTGTAACTGTCCACCTTCTCCTTCATCCCAAGCAGTACTTGCTTCAGGGATTGTTGGAGACTTAAAAAAACCCAAACCACCACCAAATTGCTCTTGAGTAACGTGAAATCCTGATTATGGAAATGTTAATTGTGTATTGCAACATACATTCATCTTCTGCCTGCTCAGAAATCCTGCTGGTGACCTGTACATGAACGGAAGGACATTTAAAGAGAATTTTGCTTAAAATGTGCTCGTTAGGATGTGTATTTAAAACTGGTACCTTCACAGCTAAAATCGATGTTTTTGTTTGCGAAGCAACTTTGGTGACCAAGTAACTTTCATGGACAAATAAGTGTTGGTGTTTTTCGAAAGGAGCATGCAGCCTAAATTGGATAATGCAGCAAAACAAAGTGGCAGAGAAGGGTGGGTAAAGAGCCCTGAGAGGAGATTGATGCAGGTTTTTATCCGGGAGAGCTGAATGGTGGCATTCCTAAGCTTCTCCCTGCTAGCATTTCCCTGTAACTGATCTTACAAAAATACTTGGAGTACATGTAACTTAAGGTGTGATTATTGTATTTTGAACAGAGTTAAGTTACACTGATAGAGGGGTTGTGCTTTTATTATGCCTTATTTTGCCACAAGTGATGTTCGAAGGGAGGTGAGGACTCCTGGCTTGCAGCCCCCACACATGTTGCTGATCCAGATGAGTAGCTGAGAGAGAGGAGGGATTTCTGAGCAAGGGCCTGGCAAAGGTGTCCTGAACTGCCCTTGGGAGGAATGTATCTGCTTCTCTCTCTGTCTTCCTCCCACTTTAGAGAGATTCTAGAGACACCAGCTAGCTAACTTGGGCGCCTGATGTTTGGTGGTCTAAAAACCTTATGTGGAGTTCAACCAGATTTTCACTTTTCATTGCAGCTGAGGATGATGCTAACACCTGTTATTAAAAGTTTGCCAGACTTTCTGTGTTTGAAAACCCTATTTTCGGTTGCTGGTATTTTGTCAAACTTGATTTCAGCTAGAACTTTACAGCTAATTGTCTGCTGGGAGATGTGCCTTTTGGGAAGACTGTAATGAAAACAGTTCAGCTGTTTTGGAGAATGAGACAGAAAATATGCACTTTCTTACAGTTAAAAGAATAAAAATAAAAGCACAGTGACCATTCCCCTTTAAAGTTCCTGTGCCCCCCACACTTGGAAGCAATGATTTGATGTTTGGCAGATGTCACTTTTGTAGTTCCTGTAAAAATCCACCAAAGTTGAGCCAATTTAGAAATGTGCGGGGGAACGGGGCAGGGCACTGGAGGAGGAGGGAGAAAAGCTGTGTTGCTTAATTGTCACAGAATACCGCCCTCAAGTTGGATCCTCTCCTTGCTGTTGTCACACAGTATGTGATTTTGGGGGAGCTGCTGGAAACGATCTCTTCAGAAATACTGTTTTCAGAGCAGTGTATGTTTTTGGAGACCCTAGATCTAGTTTTGCTGGCTTAGCGGGATTCAGTGGGACCTGTCCTCTGTGTGTTTGGCTGTATATGAAAATACATATCCATATATAGCTGTATGTTGGTGAAGATGGTAAAATATATCTCCATATAGATATAGCGAGGTCTGAGGCATCCCCACATTAGCAGAAGCCATTGGTCCTAGTCCCTCCCTGCTTCTGAGCCTATTGTCCTTAGGGAAGGACAATCTTAATGTCTTAAGAGCTTGATTCTGGGCCAGACTTGCATTGAAACTGCTTCAGAAGATTTTTAGAAGAGGTATAAGAAAACACAGTTGTACAACTCTTATTTCTGTAAGAAACTAGGCTGGAAGGGGGCTAAGGGCAGTGTTTCACACCCTCAGGTGTTGGGCAGAGCATCAGTGAGATGCAGAGCGTGGGACATAGATGCTCGAGTACCCACCTCTACCCTGGTGGCAGTTAGTGCCTGCGGGAAGCAGACAGGCAAATAGCTGTGACCCTGTGGAAATGGAGGCCTAGTGGAGCAGAAAACCCCCTAAGGGACATTTTGGATCAGGCTTTACAAGTTACACTGATACATCATGCCGCCTTCTTCAAAATAGCCTGCAGTTTTGACGAAAAGGGACCTGAAGCCCTGCAGCTGCTCTGTACTCCTGCAGCTTGGGCTGGTGCATTGGCCTCTTGGCTTGGAGTGTCATGGAAGGCAGTGAGGGTAATGACCCCTTTTTTTTTTTTTTTTTTTTTTTTTTTGTGTAGAAGTGGTTGTGACCAAATGAAATAAGGTAAGACACTACAGAGTGTTTTGTGCCTATCTTCCTCGTAAAGGAAAGCTTTAATCGCAGGATGGCCGAGATGAACAGGCATCTCATCTCTGCTCAATTTGCCCAGGAATTAGTAACTGCATGAGATATTCTTCTGTAACAGAACAAACCAGAAAACAACCTACTTGACTTAAAGATGGGGCCTATGTCAAAATGCAACACTCGGGGTAGGTAGAATCAAAGTTGCCCTAAGAGCCTCTGGACTTTAATGACCTTCTAATAAAGCTTTTGCACATGTTAAAATTACAGAACCAAGCATCATTGCTGGTAGCACCAAGCATCATTCCTGTGGTGACAAAGGCCTGCAGGAGTACCAGATGGCAGGAGAAAAGTGCGAGAGTCGTTGAAGGATGTATTTGTCTTAACTCCTGGGAAGATACTTAGATTTGCCAGTTTTTCAAGTTATTTTGGTTTGATAGTAGATAAGCAGACTTATTTTCTAAGGATGACTTCTGCTTAATCAATTTTCTCTTGTCTGTGGTGAAAAGAAATTGAATGTAATATCTTGTGCTTGTAGTTAGGAGTGGGTTCTCTGAGCTCGTGGTAAAACACTGCTCTGAACAAATTCAGTTTTGTGTGACTAGAGTCAAAGCTGTCATGAAGATACTGTAAGCCCATGTCTCTGTTCTTTTTTTCATCAGTGTAGGAAATAAAAGTCATGTAAAGGCTGTGATAAAGCTGTAGCACTGTAAATGTGATCATGGGAATTCTTAGGAATAGCTGCATCCTTGCTGTTCTTGTGATTTTCATCAAGTACAGAGTTGTTGCTGATAAAATCTGTGGACTTCACAAAACTGATGGAGTAATAAATCGTTACGAGAATATGATAAATGACTTGGAGTAATCCAGATGACTTGTAAACTGCAGTCCCACAAATCATATGTGAAATGACCCACAACGACGAAGTTGCATGTGGGGAAGGAAGCAGCATGGGCCATGCCTGAGGAAGAGGGTTTTGCCCTGGAGAAACAGTCACTGTGAAAAGGTACTGTGGTTGTACTAAGCAGCCAAGTCTTCTTGAATTCCCAGAGCGGTAGTGCAGTAAAAAGTGTTTAATGCCATCTATGGACATGTGAACTGGGAAATAGAAACAAAGGATGTTTTTACTGCCAAAAACTGCATTTATGAAAATACTGGTGGAATAACTTATTTAGCTCTGATATCTGTATTTTAAAATAGACATGGGAAAAGCTAGAGAACATGCAGAAGGAGCAGCAGGGCAGTATTTGGAGCAGGGAGAAAATATCTAGACTTGAACTTTTTAAATCTCCCACTGTGTTTGTTGGGTTAAGAGAGAGACCGAAACACGACTCCCTTTTGTGGGGAGAGGGTGCTGGATGCTGCCGAGTCTGTTGGAGAGGACTGTGAGAAGTACCAGCTGTTTGGAAGGTGATGTTAGAAGGTAGACATGGGCTGTGATTAATTGTTGAAGCAACTTACCAGGAAGGCATGGATTCGCTACCTCTTTGGATCGAGCTTGGATGCATCTTTGGAAGTTGTACTGTAACTGAAAGCAGGTAACTAGGTTTACTGGGAGACACATAACCAGTACTTTTGCTTTACATACGGGAATGCTGAGATACAGAGAGGGTGAGGCTCTTCTGCTTGTGCAGAAAGTCCATGGCATGGTCACAAACTAAGCAATGGTATGTATCAGTCCAGTGTCTGTCAGAAAATGGAGACCATGTCAGGAGGTGGTTTCTGATCACCTCAAGCCAGCACAGTTTTGTGCACTGACACCATTTTGGTGGCATTGAGCGAAGGGAGTTTCCGTTCCCTTTCTTGAAGGCAAAATCCCATAGCATCATTTTTTCTGTGAAAGCAAAATGCCATTGTGAAGCAGAGGGTGGTCTTGCACAGTAAAATGCTGCAAGTTCTTGCCTGGACTGCTTCCTTTCGAATGAATTTCAGCAGTGGACTGGAAGCTTAGGACAATTTTCTGATAGGGAGTCATTGCTATTTCTATGTGCTTTGTCTGCCTGCGGAAGAGGGAAGGACTTCTTTGCTGAAACAGACTCTAATATGCCTCTTGCTCTTCTTTGAAGCAGCTCATTTGCCACTGCTGAGCATCCCTCTGCTTGCATGCTAAATCTTTGTGCCACCCAACTGGTTTAATGTGAAAAGGATTTGTAATATTCCTAACAGTGGGCTATGACTTCAGGTAAAGAGGACAAGCCAGCCACAGAGGACCTTAATTTGAAGGTCCAGTGTGTATCCCTGAATGTCTTAGGCCTGAGAAGCATGTGCAAAGTGGCTTCTTTATGAAAGCTTTTTCTGAGTTAGCTAAGGAAAAAATCCTTCTTTTCTTTTTTCCTAAACACCGCCCCCTCCCCCCGCCCCGGTAAGTCCTAATACTGTCGTGTCTTGTTATTCCTTGTTCATAAATGGTAGGAGTAACAGTGCCATAGTAAATGTCCCGTTTTCCTTATCCAATCTCATTTTTGCATTGAACATCCTTGTGCATTCCTCTTTTTCTTATGCCAAACCCCTCTCTCTCTGTGCAAAGCCCTCTCTGTGTATCATCATATCAGCTTGATTGGCAGACTTGAGCTTGCTGAGGGAATTTAGGGATTTTTAAAGGAGATCCTTGTCCGCTTGGGATTTAGATAGTCACTTGGTCATCTAAAGGTGCATGGTCAAGAGTTGTGTCTCCTGCAAGACGACATGAAAGGGAAATTGTGGCTTCTGGAGTAGGTGGCTGGGGGAACACAGACCTTTCAGTTGAGCATCTCCAGCATGAGGTACACCCTGCATTGTGCATTGGCAAGCTCCTAGTCAGCTGTAAGGTAAATTTTTAGCTTAAATCCCTTTTCCTTCTGGTGACTCAGCAGGCAGGCGGTAGCTTTTAGGGCATCTCTAACCTGTTTGACTTTGGACTGCGAGTCTGAACCCAGACTGGCATAGTCTTTGAAGGTAAAGGGTAAGGAGAAGGCAGTAGAAACTAATCCTTTGCTAGCAGGCTTGGACTTGACTCTGGGAGGGCGGGAATAATTTCCCAGTTTGTTTCTGGGAAATCAATTGGTTTTGTTCACGTTTGCAGAAGAAACTAACAGTTTATCCCAATTCTTCATAAGCCTTTTAAAATTCGTTTCTTGCAGTGGGATCATAAAATCTTTGACTTTCTCTCTGCTCTGCAACAACAGGTTTTAATTTCACTGTTCGTATGATTTTGTTTGCTAAAGTAGAAGCTAGATAGGGGCGCTCTGGGGTTTTCTTCTGTGCTTTTTTCCCCCCATAGACCCCTCCTGCCTTATCCCACTGCAGTCTGCACTGTAACTCTGGCGTAACAACAGACACCCCAAACAGTCCTTCATTTCTAGCTCTGTTTTACATGTTCTTTTCCAGCGTATTAATCTGCTGGGTAGCCTCTGTGCTCAAACGAGGCATAAACAATTCAGACAGCAAATGCTATAGAGTAAGTGCAGTTAATGGACCCAGATGGTTATGTTGCCAGTTTTATGTGACATGTTGCCTGCATTAGCCTGGGAAACTTTCTGCTCTTAAATATCAAAGAGCTCTATTTAACGTTTTGCATTGTCCAAACTTCTGCTGGACTTTGGCATCTCCTTAATGGCACTCAGTGCTGCAGGTATGCGGGTGCCAGAAGTGCCTTCTGCCTGACCTTGCATAATGTCTTGATCCCAACCGTGATCAGCTTAGCAGCTTTGGTGGAGAGACCCTTGGAGAGATGCCAGCACGTGTGCGCACAGCGGACCAGATTGCAGCCTCCCGTGCCTTTGCCATGGATGGATGGCCCACCGGAGCTGCAGATCTGAGCTTGCGTTGCTCCATGTCTTGATCATGCTCAGATTGGGTTAGAGCATTGCGTGCCGGGAATGATTTCCACGGGCATATTTCTGTATTAGGTTGCAGTGTTTGTCTACCTTAGTGCAGGAGAATAACCTTAAATAACAATACTGAAAACAAATTTTAGATATGCAATAGCATGCCTGATAATGTGAAAAAATAATGATGGTACTGGCAGATGAGGGAAATAAAAAACCCAGCCTGGATGAGAGCCTTGAAAGAAGAGAAAAATAGGGAAGCAAGGGGACATAATTGTCAGGAGAGGGTGAGATGAAAACAAATTGTGATGTTTTTGTGACCGAGGGTAAAGGAAAAAGCTTTTCAGTGGACACTGCAAGGATGAGCAAAAGAAGATGGACAGATTTATCTGGATAGTGAATAGAGAAGGTCAGAAAAGAAAACTGAGATAGTTAAATATCCCAGGATGCCGTTTAGCACCGTGTGTTTCACTCTTGGCCTTCCCCAGCCTCCATTAATGTGGATTGCTCCAGGCCACCTGGGGCTGCAAATTCTCCATCCCTGTTTCCTGCTGGGGAGAAGGAGAGCTCGTCTGTGTACATATCCGAGATGCTGTTTTTAATTTCCAGGAGGATGTAGATCTTACTTGTTTATGTTGGAGCAGCGAGCTGGAAAGGCCAGGAGGAGACCATGTGTTTAAGAGCAGGGCTGGACTCCTCTGGGAGTAGAAGATTCTTCCTGGGCATCTCTGGATAGCTGCTCTCTGCAGCAGTCATGCCCCGCTCTGCCTTGAGCCCGTATTCTTGCTGCCTTCCTCTAGCCCTGCATCCCAGAGATGCAAGGCGCTGACCCTGCCTGTTGTACACGGTACAGTATTAACATTTCTGTTATCGTAATCGCACCGATCTTTGCTGAGACATAAGGACAGGTTTAATCCCTACTTTATGTATTCCAGCAGTCCCCATGCTGGTCTTCTCCTGTCTCCAGCATTTGGTGGTGATCTCGATGACTTAGTGTGGTTCCTTAGGACAAAGCTTCCTTTTTACTTTTCAGAGTGATTCTTACGTGCACACAGGCTTGTTGAGGCTCTCTGCAGCAGACATCTGTCACTTGCTTTTGTCCTATGGACAGTAGCGGTGAGGCACGCAGTTAAAGGTTGATGGTGGGGTGAGCGGCAGATGCCGCGAAACGTCGTCTCTGCAGCATGTGCACCATTCTGCTCCGTCTGTGCCAAATGCAGCCCAGTTTGCTTAGCAGAATAACTGAGGGTGAAAAGACAGGAGTGACATGAAAAAATGTAATTTACATGTTCTTTAAAAAAGACAGCAACAACAAACTTCTGTTCAAAGGATGGAGGGGTCCTTATCTGCTAAATACATCATGCCACTCACATTTCTGTGATCTCGAGAGACCTTTGGGAGCTCCAGCTCACCAAATGGTAACACATCAAAGAAGTGTCCATGGGGCTTGGAGTACAAACATGTAATATGCAGATGGCACAGGGAGTTCACAAGGCTCTGAGTCCATGCCCAGGGAACAGATACTCCCTTGCTGAGAGACCATCTGACAGCCTCCTCCTTTTACATGACTCTTTGCATCAAAGGTGACCTCAAAAACTTTTTTTGAATACATTAAAAAAAAGCTCCCAAACTTAAAAATCTTGAAGTCCAGCTACAAGAGCTATCCCTCTGCTTAAAAAATAAATCATACTTTGCAAAGTAAGTTTTGCTTGTCTTCACAGACTCTTAAGGCATGGTTGTCTGGCACAGAGGTGTCTTTAGCTCGTGCTCTGGCAAAGGTGGAGCTCTCCTAGCACAGCGTCTACATGGGCCGAGGGGGACATGGAGGGACCCACAGCAAGCGGGCAGTTGAGAATGACCCATTCTCCAATACTTACCATGTAGCATCATCTGTCATCTGATAAACTAGAGGGAAGGGATGCTGTCCAGAGGGACCTTGACAGGCTTGAGGAGTGGGCTTATGTGAACCTCCTGAGGTTCAAACAAGGCCAAGTGCAAGGTCCTGCACATGGGTCAGGGCAACCCCCGGTATCAACACGGGCTGGGGGATGAGTGGATCGAGAGCAGCCCTGAGGAGAAGGACTTGGGGGGACTGGTGGATGAAAAGATGGACATGAGCCGGCAATGTGCGCTCGCAGCCCAGAAAGCCAACCGTCTCCTGGGCTGCATCCCAAGTTGCATGGCCAGCAGGTCGAGGGAGGGGATTCTGCCCCTCTGCTCCGATCGGGTGAGACCCCACCTGGAGTCCTGCGTCCAGCTCTGGGGTCCTCAGCACAGGAGAGATATGGACCTGTTGGAGCGGGTCCAGAGGAGGGACACAAAAATGGTCAGAGGGCTGGAACACCTCTGCTATGAGGACAGGCTGAGAGAGTTGGGGTTGTTCAGCCTGGAGAAGAGAAGGCTCCGGGCAGACCTTATAGCAGCCTTTCAAAATATAAAGAGGGCTTGTAAGAAAGAGAAGGACTTTTTAACAAGGCCTGTAGTGACAGGACCAAGGGGCAATGGTTTTAAACTGAAAATGGGTAGGTTTAGATTGGACATAAGACTTTTTTTTACAATGAGGGTGGTGAGGCACTGGAACACGTTGCCCAGAGAAGCTGTGGATGTGCCATCCCTGGAAGTGTTCAAAATCAGGTTGGACAAAGTTTTGAGCAGCCTGATCTAGTGAAGGATGGCCCTGCTCATGGCAGGGTGGTTGAACTAGATAATCTTCAAAGGTCCCTTCCAACCCAAACCATTCGATGATTCTATCATCTCAGCTGAGGTTAGGATCATGGTGTTTGGTGGTTTTATCTCTGAGGTGACAGCGGCAGAGTTACCGAGGCTGTTGGTGCAGGAATAACTTGGGGTTGTTAATGCTGTTCCAAGGCTTCTGTTTCTGCAGGTAGAACAAATTATCTTTAGAGCATCGGTTCCTGCAGGAAACCTCACCTTTGTAGTAGAGGCACGTTTGAGGCACCAGATAATGCTGCCTTACACCTTGGGTGATGTAGGTTGGGCTCTTGCTGCAACTCGGTGGTCTAACCGAGATCTACAGGCAGCGAGGCTGTGTCTGCCCCAAGCACGGAGTGACCCGGGTTCAGCTGGGTTTTACCTCTGTGCTGAATCAGGCTCCACGATTTAGATGAAAGCGCGGCCCTGCATGCCCTTCCAGCTGAGGTTTGTCAGCCTTGGGAGCCCCCCCCCCCCCGCCCCTGGTTGCAAGCGCCCCAAGGGGAGAGATAATGTGGTCCACGTCTTTCATGGCTTGCTGGTGTGTGGGTAGCGCTTAAGGACCTTGGGAGAGCTCAGCACCCTGTGGAGCGATGGGGAAGCAGGACTTGTTGAGTCATATGATTAGTCTGGTGCCCAAAGTAATGCACTGCTTTGACCAAGAATGCCCCAGTTCGTTCTGCCCTCCCACAAAGTAACGTCCCCCTCCTTTTTTCCAGGTTAGTTCTGATAGTTGGATCTGGAAGCGAGTCATCTGCTGGGCAAGCAGCCAGCAGATGTCTCGGCAGTGGATATTGTCTACCCTCCAGCCCCATGGTGTTCGGGGCAGCTGGATGAAGACCTGCGTCTCTTACCAGCTTGGTCTAGTGGGGAGAAGTGGTTGGGGTGGTCTCTGAGTGCAAGTTCAAGGCACTGCTGATGCAAATTAAATCGCTTTTTGATCGTCTGTAGAGGAGAGTCCAGCAGAACCCTGGGGTGGTGCTTGGACAGAAAGTAGACACCTGCTGTCTTGGGGATCTTCAAAACTTTTCTCCTTTTGCCAGCACTGTTTGATGCTTTCCTGGGTTGGGTCTGCGCCAGCCACGTTGTGCTCCAGTCCTCTGCTTATCCCCTTCAGGGGCTGGCACAACAGGGAAGCGTCATTACCTGCCTTTGATTGATGGGCACTGGGCATGGTGAAATAAATACCCCAGGGATATCTGGTGTCTCCTCTCCATCTCCTGGGACCAGGTCCGGAGGAGGTGACCACCCCAGCCTGCTTCTGCTGGGTCCCTTGTGTGTGGCAGCAGCACCTCGGTGAGCCGTGTTTCAATCACAGCACACATTACAGAGGAGCTAATTTTTGTGCGTAGGGATGCGGCTTGTTTAGAAGCAAATTAGCGCAAGGTCTCCTTCAATGCCTAATTACAGTGCGTGCTGTCTGTCCAGATTCCATCCCATGGAGAGCCCATTGCACGCTACCATGCTTGATTTTAGCCCAAGGGAGATGAAGCAGCACGTTGCCTGCCATGTCGCAGCAGATGTGTGCCAGAGTGCTGCTGGCTCCCACCGATGGCGGGGAGAGTCACGATGCATGTATGTGTACGTGCATGTGTTTTGGCAGAGCTGCAAAAATCAGCATTTACCACGTATTACAGAGCCACCTCCCATTCTGTCAAGCAAGAATAACATCAGAGAAAGTGCATGCCCCTGGGAGGGAACAATTTCGTAGCAATCAGCAGTTGTTGACTCTTGAACAGCTTCTGCTGGTCCAGCCAGTTCTTTAAAGGCTGGGGGTTTTTGGCCTTTTTTTTTTTTTTTTTTTTTTTTTTTTTAAATGGCAGCTTGCTAAGGGCCAGATACTGTTGTGACAGTACCTCTAAAATCCTTAAGCTGCTTGAATCACTCCAAGGAGCCAAGCAATAAAAGAGCTAGAATAAAATGTATCCCACAATGTCCTTCACTTCTGCTGACAACTGCAGTTTAAATTACTGGTGCAACCTTTTAGCATAGCTTGCTTGTAAAAACTAATAAAAAATAAAATTAAGTCATAACAGCTACTTGCCACTGCTTCTCTGATGGGGAGTAGGGAGAAACTGCCTTTCTTTTTGGGTGAGCCTGTGCTAGTATACTATTATTGCTGTTAATATTGTATTCTGATCACTGTCATTAATATATGCTGTAATTTTTACATTATATAAGTTACACAGTGTTTATTAGAGAAGGGGCTTTGCTTTTATTGTAAAGTAGCATTTAACCCATGAGCACCCTAATGTTTTTCAGAGCTTACATTAGAATTAAGCTTTAAAAAAAACCCCTAAGCTCTTGGGAGAGTGGTTCATTTGGCTGATGTGAATTTGGGCATCACATTTCCAGGTGCTCTGATTCCTTGGGTCCTTTGCCCCAGGTGTTCAGAGTTTCAGGGACCCAGAATGATTTATGACTTTGAAAAAAATAATTTAACCAATGTGGATTTCTATTTTGTAAACTGTATGCATTCAAAGCTTGTGATAAAACATTTCCAGATCTCAAAGAGCCAGCGAGGGTTGTGTACAGATGCTGGGTTCACGTAGCGTGGGTGAGTGTTGAAGCGTGCATTTTGCAGGGCATGTTGAAATGAAATCCTCAGCTGTGGCTGTTGAGTAACATCTTCACTCGTCATTTCTAGAGAGCTCTGGAAAGAGTTTTGCAGTCCAGGGAAGAGCGAGGGCTAGAGGGGTCGTGGCAGCTAGTTCCTATTTCTGCAAACATCTTGGAGCCTTGTGCAGATGGAAATGTGCCACGTCCTGCAGCCTGCCAAGGGAGAGAAGAGCTATGTTCGTGATGCGTTTTACTTCTTTGTAGCCCAGAGATGTAGGCACTTGGGAAGCGTTTTGCTAGCCGAAGTGAAAAGGATGGAGGCAGCCTTTATAAGCAGCTGCTAGTCTCATCGCCAGAGTCCAGCACCAGCCCCCAAGGACCAGCACCAGCCCCCTGCCAGGAGTGGTGGTGGAGCTGGGACTGTGTGAAAGGCTGCGAGTATGGAACGCATTAGTAAGAGTAGGGGTGGGAAGAGGGACGCTTGGGACGCTCCGCTTGTACTGGCCGCCAAAACTGTGACTGTCCGAAAGGCTGTGTAGGAGGGTGAAGGCAGGATGTGGATGGCCCTGATGTGCAGCACTTTTTGTTCTGAAACAAAAGCAAATGACACCTACAGCAAAGGCATCACCCACTGATTTATAGTCCTGAAGCCTTGGACTTTGGTTAGCAAAAGGTATTTTATTATGTTTCAGTTTTCTATGTGTTTAGCTGCTGAGATCAGACAGCTGTTCACAGCAGAAGCGTGTCTGAGGGAGGATTTGAGCTAGGGAAAAAGCTGGATGAAAAATCATTGTGAGTTACTGGGTTTGAGGCTGGAACTGGTGGGTGGAGCTCATGGTATGTCATGCAACAGGTCAGACTGGATGGCTTTGACCTTGGTGCTTATGGAACAACCTGGCTTTTTGTTGTTGTTGTTTTTTGGTTTTTTTGTGGGAAATGCTCAAGTGCACGTGACTTGAGAGCTATCGGTTGCCAGGTGTTGCAGTGGAAATGTTTTCTGTGAAGGGAGCAGAGAACGTCTGCAAGCTGGCTTTTAGCTGATGGAGCGCAGAGCTGGTGACCCACATCTCATCCCATTTAGCTGCAAAGGATTTGAAATATCACTTCTCCAGGTCGTCTCGTTTAGAGAGAGGTGTCAGCAACAACGTTTGTAAAGTGTGCTGATCATTTACCCCTTCAGTTCTGCTGCTGTAGGTTGTACTGGCTCTTACGAAGCAAAGTATCCTTATCCCTGCCTTCAGGTAGCAGGCCAGGGTTTGGTGGAGTGAAGGTAACCCAGCAAGTCAGTGGCAGGGCTGACAACCAAGAATATCTCTCACATCCTTCTTCTGGACCTGGCTGTCCCTGTAAGTGTGCATACTGCCCTTATAAGCCAAAGTATCAAATTCAGGTACGGGAGGCTCGGAATTCATTTTCCTGGTGTTCCTGCAATGGAAGGTGCTCAGGCCAGGAGTCCAGGTCATCAGAACTTTGCTTGGGGAATTTTGGCCGGTTTGCTTTTTCTTACGGATGCCCTGCGCTCCCTTTGTGAGTCTCTGCTGTGCTGAGGAATATGCAGGAACTGAGGATGTGCATCATTGCTCTAGGCATCGTAGCACCCAAGGAGGTGTCCTTTGCCTTGGGCCTAATCCTGTGCCTCTCTCCTCAGCAGCTGTCCTCCAGCCTCCAATACTCCCCAGCAGCCCAGATTGTCAAGCCCATGGGAGCTTTCAGGCTTATGACCGACTATGTCATGAATCTCTCATCTGTTTGGAGATGGTCTGGAAGCAGTGTTCTTAGCCAGTGTGCTAATAGGCAGCCTCTCTTGCACAGTGCCTCTAGGCGATGGGTAATATGTTTCTTAAGTATATGTGGTTTTGTCTGTGTTTTTATATTAAACAGGAGAAGAACCCTTGAGATCAATGCTGGGAGAAAGAAGAGTAGTAGTGAAGGAGTCGATGTGTGATGCAGGGCAGGTCTGAGCCAAGGAGCCAAGGTGCAGAAGGTAAAGCACAAACGAGCACTGCAGTGTTAGTCTTCTCCATGCCTGGCATTAGATTGCTCTTCCCTTGCTGTATTTTAACACAGCCTACCAAAACATCTCTGCACTCTTAGCAACACTCTTTCTTCTCCCCATAGTCAAATTAAAGTAACGGTGAAATGGGCAAAGCTTGTAAAGTTGGGCAGCACCAGTACCAGTGTCACCCATGGAGTCTTAGTCAAGCCTCTTACGTATTTTTTTTGCCCATCAAACTTCTATTTAATCATCTATTATTTGCTGAAAGTTTTAGCCAAATTCAGTTGGCAGAGCTGCAGGCAAAGAAGTGGCATTTCACAATATTCTCATTTCAGCAGTTTAAATTCTGATTTTAAAAGCAGTGTTGAATGTCACTAACGGTCTGAGCTCGCCGGCTCAGTGTCTGGATGCCTCAGGAGCCAAATCCCTGCACACAGCTCAGTTGGGGGAGTTGGGCTCTGAAACTGCATGCCTGATCTGAAAATTTTTCTTCTTTAGCATTGTTCATGGGGCAGATTCTTGTCCTAAAACACTTTGTAACCAAGGTAGGTTCACAGTGTAAGGATTAGCCCATGGGCGCTGATGCGCAGCTATTGCGGGGGTGTGTGGCTGACTGGGAACCATAGGCAATCTCACTGCAGAGGCTAGAGATTGCTGCCAGCAGCACATTCCTCATTCTCCAGTTTTCCTCTCGGTCCCGTAATGAAGCCAGAGGATGAGATTTTGTGCCCTGTGCTGAGCTCCTTCAGGCAAACTCCTGAGTATTGTTAAAACTGCTGATGGATTTGGGCTTGAGCAAAGGTGTCAAGTGTGAAGCAAAGTGGCTGGAGCATGGAGTCCCTTCTGCCTTTGCCAGGGAGCAGTGTCTTCTGGCAGAGGGACGCAAGGGCACCAAGAGGCAGTTGCATCCTATGCAAAGCTACTCTGGCAGCCTGAGTTTTTGAGTAGAAGTAGCACATGGGTTGTTACTGGGAGCCACCACAGTTATTCAAGTTGGGATTTGGCTGGGATCTAACTCCTGCTCTTAGGAAAACTCGGATGAAATGTAATGGCCCGTGATACAGCAAGAAGCAGGCTAGGTGCTCTCAGGGTTCCTTTTGGCCTTGAACTCTACTAATCTGTGAAAAAATCACAGCTGCATCTCTAATGACACATGACCAGTTCAAGCCCCTGTTTTGACTTGCTGTCAGAAGATTTCTCCTGGAGCGCCGTGTCCTCGTGTGTCATGTTTGGAGCATCTGCTCCATATATACTTGGGTTGAACCGTTTCCAGCAGACTTAGCAACTGTGATGGTGATTTCCTCCAGGAAATCCAACCATGCAGGCTAGTGTTTAGCTTATGGGATTGTGGTAAGCAAGCCATAATGGCACTCTTCTAAGTTGCCGTTTTTATTTTTTTAACCTGTTAGCTGTCTCCCCACCCCCAACAACATATCTGTACATCTAGGGGTTTTTTTTCTGCCTTGTTCAAGTGAAAGAGTAAATCCTTTTTGATTTATTCCAGAGCAGCCCTCAAGCTCAGCTCCTGTGAGAGCCTGCTGACTTTGAGTTCAAAAGATCTCATGTCTTTGAGGCCAGGCTGTGGTCTTCCATCTTGCCTCAAAGTTAAACTGAAAGAGAAAATTCTCTTTTTTTTTTTTTTTTTTTTCCTTAAAAAGAGAAAGAGAGAAAATAAGCACGCTGTGTAAGGGAATTGGTCTTACCTGCAGCAGAAGAGAATGCCAACGTGCAGAATTTCAGGTTAAAATCTGGTTGTTTAGCAAAGGCTTTATTTTCAAGCACCTAGCATGTTGTTTAGTAAGTGTTCTGTAGAGATAAATATTTCCTTTTAAAGTAGTGCTGTTGGCTGGCTGGGATCCAGCCTGTGATCCTACATTAAAGCATTTTTTGTGTTTAAACCGCTACATTACCATGGTGGCTAGAAATGGTAATTCTGATCCCTGATTTCCTGCAGATCTGCGGATAACAAGGTCTGGCTCAGGCCAAGTTTTACATGTGCTAGCTAACTTCTGAGTTCGGTCCTTATGTCTATGCTGAATTTCACCAGAGGCAGGAGTGTTGGTCACTGGCATAGTTGCCTTGTTGCCTAGTTGACGTTTTCAGGAACGAACGCTAAAAGATAGGCCAAGGAGACCGCACTTCAACATTTAGGCTTAACATCTGCATCAATCTCTGCATTTTGTTTTCCTTGCTGCCCAACTCAAGGTGTTTGGAGGTGGAAGCGACGCTGCTCGAATGTGGGCTCTAGCACACGCACCGAATAAGAAAGGCTTGCCTTAAATGTGGATTTGTAATGCTTAACTTCTAACGTCATTCTGTGGAGCAATATTAAATGTGTCCAACAGTTGTTGTGCATATCAAATGACCGTCTTGACATACCAGAGGGGTTGGGTGTGGTTGATACCTTAAAATGCCTGTTATGCTGGACACTGTAGTGATGAGTATGAAGTATTAAGCGCTATACCAAAGATGAGCTGTGAACCTTGAGAGGAGGTGGAGACAGGTATCTGGCACATATATGTATGTATGTGTATGTATTTATATGCATGTATAGAGCAAAATAAGTATGTAAGAGCTGTTATATGCTAGCTTTCTTCCATAGGTACCTGCTTAGTCCGAATTTATGCAGTTGTTGCTACAGCTGTGTATTTGGAAGGGCAGAGGTAATAGATGGAAGACCTTTAATATGCAGGGACCCTCCTTTAAAAAACAGCTCTTCTGAGCAAGGTGACCTTGGCTCTGTTTCTAACTTGGGAAACCAGCAATGCAGTGGAAAGGAGATGCTGATCAGTGCAGTGAAGGCTCGGTCAGATGCCAGCAGGAGATATAACACAGGTTGGGTTGGCGGAGTTTTGACTACAAGTGAGGTTGTCAGGCTTGCCGTGTAAAACTGTGGGTGCTCTCCCAAACTTGTATGTATTGAATATATACCTGGGAGGTGTGTATCTGTTTTCTTTTAAAAGCTCCAATGTTGGTACGGCATACTGGGGAGAAAAACAGCTTTCTTACCTGCCTCCAAGCAACACAATGATTTGTTGGCAGAGTAAGCGACAGCTCAGCTAGCCCTTACAGGCATGGTGAAAGTCTCACATGATGTTTTGCAAGCCATTCTCATCAAACTCTTCATTTTCAGAAACCCTTTCTTTCAAAGTTTTACTGTCCCTGGAATGTGTGCATGAGAACACCTTGGTGTTTATACCCCCCTTTTGGAAAAAAACACATCTAGAAAGCCAGCTGAAACTGCAGTCATTTTCTGACATGTCTGTGTACAGTAAATCCACACAGCTCAGGTTACGATACAGGGACAGGTAATAGACTGACTCTTCTTTTGTTCTGTCACCGCTTCTGCTCTTTCTTCAGCAGAGAAAAACCACATATCGACCTTCTCCCACAAACCTGTGTTCTGAGCCAGCAATAAAGTAGGAAAATGTTTTTTCCCAAATCTAATTTGAAACATGATGACTGGACCATTCTTAAACAGCTTCCAACTTAACAATAAAGAAACTTCATAGAGTGCTTGGCAGGAGCCTCTGTACATAATTTAGATCATAATCAGATGCATTAACACATTTTATATGGATCTCATGGGGGCCAAGAAGACAAGGTGTGCTGGGTAATTTCTTTCCAGATTTCTTTACCTGATTGTTTATTACTCTTGGGGACTTCATTTGTGGTCCAAATGTCACCAGCAGAATCCTGCTGCTTCATGTGCCTGCATTTAGAGTAGCTAGTAGCAAGGCTTCAAATAACCTAATTGGCATGTTATCATCAGTCTTTCCATCTGTGTGTGTCAAAGGGAGGGTGGAGAGTATGTGGGGAGGGAGAGAGGCGAGAGGAACAAAAGCAAGGACCCAATTCTGCAAATCACTGAGCTTCCCCTGTGCCTGCAGCTCAGTGGGAGGGAAGGTGCTGAGAGTGCTCGACGAGTAGCATGTTTCCCGCTGAGTACAATCATGAGCTCTGCTTCTAGAGAACTGCACGGGGGAAGCACTCCCTCCCCACCTTTTCATTTTAGCTGTTAAACATAAGTAGCTCTAATTTTATAAAGCTTCTGAAAGCTTTTCAGCACTGTGTGCAAAGAAACGATCATATATCATCCCCATTGCTTCATTGTTTTGCCGTGAATCCACCCATGCCAAAAGCATCCTTGTTGTGAAATCTCTCCTTTGACAGAAAATTCTGTTGCTGCTTTGATAAATGATGTTTTGGATTTCTTTCTGCTCTGCTGGTTTGTATTATCCCCTCAAAAAGTGGGAAGTGAAGTTCCCTGTCACTTCAATGTCTCCTTTATACATGCTGAAGTAATAACCCTTGCCATGTGTTTCATGGGTATTTATTTGTTTTTAAATGCTGTGAACTAGTGTAACATCAGGATTCCCAATCCTTCCCCAGCTGTGGGCTGTCAAGGCCAAGCTCTGCTCCAAGATGCACACCTCAGGGTTGGGAGCCTGGTCACCAAGGCACAAGGGGATGCTCCTGGGTGCTGGGACTCGCTAGCCCAGGGTGTAACCCACCCAACGGTGGCCTCAGCTGGCTACCACCGACCACATGATCCCCAGCCACGGGCCAGAAGTCGGCACAACCAGGAACTGAACCTGCAAGGCAGGTCGGATGTGGCCGCTGTGTTCAGGAAGGTGAGAAAGTTTAAGAGCATGAAAGTGGCTGGATTATACCAGCTGGACTTGGGGCCAGAGAACAGGCGGGTATACTGGCGCAGCCTCGGAGCCAGGGCAGCCCATACCAAAACCACAGAGCCCCTCTTTCCCCTTTTTCCCATGATAATGATACTGAAAACCACCCCTGGCTGGAAAGCCACAGTGTTTTACTGGCACACAGCAAAGGAGTGCTGTGGCATGGTACTCTGGGTGCTGTGCACAACCTACAGGCAAACTGTGCCAGCTAAAACCCTTGTGGCCAAACCAGGTTTGAGTGCAGAAAGATCCTTTGGAGGCTAGAGCAGAAGCACTGATTTCTGTTTGCCTCTTTCTTTTTATTTTTTTCCTTAGTAATTGTTTATCAACATTTTCCCAGGCAATGATGAAACTCAGCATCCCAGAGTAGCTGAGATTTGTAAAGTGACTTTTACAATGGAACATAATGATGATGAAGAAATGAGTATCCTTAAAAATCAGAGGTGATTGGGTTGCTCACTTTCCATTTCAGGTACTGAGCGAGTCCGTGTGTTTCATCCCTGTAACACCAGCATGTTGTGCTGTTGAAATGTTGACGGGGAGAAAGGAGAGGGTGAAGAGCTGAGTCACCCAGTGCTTCTCCCACAAACACCTGCCTTTCCCTGGATTTTCCAGCTAAGTACTGAGGAACGGCATTACTTGCAGGATATCCTGCTCGAAGGTATAAAAGTTACGGTAGTTGAGCTCTCCTGAACAGACCCTTTCCCCTCCATCTCCTGCTTATTTTGAATCATGAGAGCATCAGAGCAGGCTGATACAGGCTTCAAAGTGTTTGTGCAAGCAGGGCAGGCAGGCATATACAAGAGAGAGAAAATATCCCCAGTCTCTTTGCTATTTATAGCCAGTTCACAAGCAGTTTCCTTGCTTCCAGTGCCCAAATTACCAGCTGTGACTGATGTATTCTCCTTCGGTCAGTGGCATGTACAGTGACCAACTTGTCTTGACAAGCTTGGGGGGGTTATCAGTTCAGCTGAGGAAGTTAGTGCAGTGGCACGCTGAGCAGCACTGCTCTGCTCACTCTGTGGTTTGGCTGGGGCACAGACATGCTTGCTCGGTTGGGCTGTGGAAGGAGGTCTGAGCTTGCTGGGGTGGTGAAGGGAAAGGAGTGTTTTGTTTCCTATTTGCTTAACATCTGCTTGGTCTGGACTTCAGAATTATTGATGTTCAACCTGTCTTTGTACCAAAACGCTGCAACTGTTCGAACAATTGCTCAGCTGAAACTATTGGATTACCTCTTGCTAAAGCATTATTTGATTTGGCTTTCTGTTTTGTCAAGCCTCTGAAGATAGTAGCTTGCTTTAGCCTTTCATCTCCAGATAGCATGAAAGAAGCTGCCATCCAGAGGGGATGCACTGCTGCCTTCTGTGAGTTAGAAGCACCATGGCTTATCTGTGTGGCATAGGACCCATACAGCCTTCACCTGCCTTCTCCTTTATATCCTGCACATGTTGCTTAGCTGGGTAAGAATTTTGTTTGCTGAAGACCTGCCAGGTGCTGACCTGTTCCTGCTAGATCGCAGCTGCCGTTTTCTCTTGGTGCATAATTTGGGTAGCATGTTACAGCTCAGGCCTCGTATCTGAAAAAAAAAGATGGTGAAACTCTTCCAGTGATCTTGTCCATGTGGCTATATGCTGAAATGCAAGGGGGAAAAGTGTTGCTTTTCTGCTGCATGGTTCGCTTGTGTGGCCTGGCAGGCCCTTCTCATGTATGAGGAGAAGAGCAGAACTGCTGCTGAGTGGGGGAACCGAGAAATTTAGGTTCTCTTGCCTAATTTCAGGTGAATATACTCTGCTATTTGGGGGATGCTGTTTAAGCATCACAAGGAAGGGCACAGACATAAATAAGGCAGAATGGGAAAGATAAAGTAAACTATTCTGAGGGTTGGAAATGGGAAGAAAATGCTTTTTTTTTTCTTTTCTTTTTTTTTTTCCTCTATCAGGCAGTAGGAAGCTGACAGTTGTGTATGTGTGTGGTTGCCCTCCACTGGTTGATATTAGAATGACCTCCCTATATCAGAGGCTGGTTTTGGCCAAGATCAGTGAGTTTCTTCAGATTGACTTTGAAGAGAATCAGGAGCGTTTTAGATGCAGGGATGGGTTGTTGAGAACTGGTCAGTGCGGCTGCTCACTCTTCATCTGCAAAGCCACGCTGGGCAAGAGGCAAATTCTGAGCTGGTGAAGCAGGAGGAGTTGTCCAGTGCCAAGGGATGCACAAAAGCAGACTCCGTCACTAAACATGGCCAAGTTTTGCAGAGGGGTGCCAGTGCTTGCATCAGTGTAGCCAGAGCTTGGAGAGGCTGCAAAATACATGTTGCTGCAAGACGTGGCTCTGAGAAATCTGCCATAAAGGCCTGGTGACCCCACGGGGCACGTCGTACCTCAAAATAGGCAGCATACCTCTTGCCTCCTGGTCTTTTCAATGGAGTAGGCTTGAGTTATGCATCAGGCTGAGAATTATGTGACAGTCTTAGTTACCAAATTGTTTGCTGACCTTCAGTTCTATGAAAATAATCTAAAAGTGAGTTTATCAGCACTTAAATGGCTGTTACAGTGAAGAAGCAGAGGCTTAGAGGATTTAAGGGAACTGCATCCAGCACTTGTGATTTCCACTTGGTTCTGTTATACTGTGTCCTTGAAGGTTGCTGACATTGACTAAGTCAGGTAATCCTGGTCAGCAAAAACAGTGACTTGTGGTTTTAGGTTTTTTTTTTTTTTTTTTCCTTCTGGATCAGGACCAGCAAACTCAGGAAGATAGCTGTGTGCCTTACAAGACCGTATTAAGGGTAAAAACTTTGCTCTGCACTTGAAACCATTACAAAATGTGTATACTAGGAACTATAGATTTTTGTCGTCTGTGGATTTTGGCAAGACAGCTGTTAGAGCAAGCTGAAAGGAAAACAAACCTGAGAGGAGCTTTCGACTTTGGTGAAACTCAGTAGGTATACTTTCCAGTAATAACACAACACATTTCTAAAAAAAAATCCCAAACCTGGTGACACCTAGAATTCAAAGGCAGCATCTAATCCATTCTTTTTTCCTCTTGCTAAAGCAGCCAGATGGGATCCAGTCTGGGATGTGCATGCCTTGTGTATTTCTCTGCATGTTGGATACATGAAAGGATTTGGGGAAATGATTTTGCAGTGGTTGAGCAGAGGGATAGGAGCAGAGGAATCCTTAAAAGGATGTCTCTTAAAATGTCTTTTAATGTCAGCCCAACCCATTTAATCTCACAGTGTTGCTCTCATGAATGTTTTATCACCTCCTACAGGTATTAAGTCTTATGACACCACTGAAGCACCTCGAATTTTAAAGTGGAAGTGGTATATGTGTCTTAATTGAACAGATGTATTCCTCTGTCAAGATGTAAACTTTAGAGAGAAGGAAGCACAGTGTGCTGGGAGACCTCCTCCCTGTCGCCAGGTCATCTGTTCAATGAAGAGCTTACAAAGAGTTATTTTTGTTATACATTACAGCTTTATCTAGTTCACGTATCTCGAGGAAAGACTTCCACCTTGTCTTTGGCATTTCTTTGAATCATAGAACTAATCAGGTTGGAAAGGACCTCTGGAGGTCTCTAATCCAACGTCCTGCTTGGAGTAAAGCTAACCACAAAGGTAGATGAGGTTGCTCAAGGCTTTGTCCAGTTAAGGCTTGACCATCGCTGGGATGTAGGGTCTACCACCTCTCTGGGTTCCTGTTTGAGTAATTTCTTTTCCCTCTGTATATGCAGTCATAGGAGACTACACCAAAAGCCTTGCTGATATCAAGGTAATCAACATCAACTGCTGTACACTCATCTACCAAGCCGGTCACTTGGTTACAGAAGACAATCAGATCAGTGAGCTACAATTTGCCCACGGTACTTCTGTGCTGTTGTTCCCAAGCACCTTCTTGCCATCCATGGCTATGGGAATGGCTTCCAGGATGATTTGCTCCATCCATCCCTGCCCACAGACTTCTGCCAGCAGCAAGATGCCATGCAGGCAGCTGGGCAGGGTAAGTGCAGCCTTTCCAGTTGCATTGCTGTCCTCTTTATGCCTACCTCTGAGGTACGAATACTCTCAAGAGTGAGTTTGTGTTGTCAAAGTTAATGCTTGGAAACTTAGATAACCTTGGCTTTGTCTTGACTTGGCTGCTCTCAGGCTTTCATTGCCTTAGCTAATAAAGCCTTTACAATTGCTTAGAGACACTTAAAGTTGTTAGTGTTTAAATAAAGGGATTAATTTCAGGCATCCTGCTGCTAAACTTGTATGTTTGAATTTTGAAAAAGTGCGTTTTCTCTGTGAGGTGCAAACAGGCTCTGAAAACCGGTTAACTTTTATCAGCTAAATGGACTGTAACTCCTTGTGAGGAGCCACTGAACTCTTTGGCATCGATTTACACTTGCCAGGCAATGGAAACAATTACGTTGCCTCCATGAAGAATAAATAGAGAGTAGTCTTATGGCATGAATATAGGAAGGTGCATCAGGAATGCCTGCACTTTAAATCTACTACTGCTGTTGATTTTACTGATGATTGAGTCAGTATTTTAACATTTCTGTGCCTTGGTTTCCCTGCCTGTAAATTACTTATGTCTTCCTTTTGTTTTGCTGGGGACTGCTTGGCTATCATGTATAAAATGCTGTCAAGGTAGGGTGCCAAGTGAATACAAACTATTTTATTTTTAGTGCCTTTTGAAATCTTGGACTTTTTGTTCTCCCTTTTATCTGTCTCTTTCTTTTTAATCACAAAAAATGGAAATAAACTCAATCACAGCTGTTGCTGGAGAAGAATCATTAGGCCCATCCAGCTGGCTCTCTCGGGGCCAGCATGGGATTGTTCCCTATGCTGCATTTCAAAAGTATTTTATCTCCTTTAGTCTTGCGTGTGTGCGGAGTGATGAGCGTCTTTCACTTCTGTCAGCTCTCTTCATTGATCCAAATGGGAAGGACTATTTTTAGGTGGCTGTAAGTAAATGGACATCAGGCACCACAGAAAGGGAACTGGGTTATTTTTGGAAACCCATCAGCAGCCTTTCTGGCAGGTCCTGCTGCAAGTTTTGTCTTCGGTTGGGCTGACTCAGGTTGTGGTATCAGTTCCCAAGGTTATGAACCTGGTTTCTTGGGTGTGATTTGCAGTCCAAATCGGGAATTAGCAGCTGCTGGAGATTGTCTTGATGGCATCAGTTTATGGGAGTTAATTCCCCCTAAACCAGCCTGGCTTGGAGGGATGCAGGGTGATGATTGAGCTGGACATTTTGGGGCAGAAGATGAGGTCAGCTTAGGGGCAACATGTGAAATCCACCTCGAGTGGAGACATGCCTGTGGAGATGACCTCGCAGTTCGAGCCCTGGACAAACGTGCAGAAGACTTGTTATCTGTTAGTGGCAGGTTTTGGTGTGCTCTTGGGCAATTCACTTGCGTGCGTTTATTATGCTTCAGTGAATTGCAGAAGGATGACGTTTTCTTGGTTTTGCTTAGTCTTTTTCATAAGCATTTTGGACAGCTTCGATCTCTCGCTGAATTTGCCTGTGGAGCTTGCCTGTGCTGCACGGAGCCGTTAGGCACTCCAGGTACGCGGCTTTGAATGTGTGAGTTGGAGTCCGTGGGGGCAGTGACTAAACCTATGCCATTGCTGGTTGGAGAGCTTGAAAAGCCCAAGCAGAAAACGTTGTGTATGTGATATAGTTGCACATTATCTTCTCTCTCTCAGCAAAGACCCAAGTCTAATTTCAAAGGTCAGAACATGCTCTCACCTGGGTGTTCCAGGCCTTTTATAGAGCGGTTGAAGGCCATTACCTAAAATTAGCTTGCTGCTTGGGGAAAGCTTATATTAGCTCCGTATTAGGACTCGTTCCAAAGCTCTTGATGATCATTTAGTTGATGGGCTCCTATTGAGGCTTGTGGGTACAACGTGGAAAATGGAAGACAAATAGCACCTGATACTGCATCCTGACTGAGAAGAAAAATCGGGTGGGCTTTTTGGCACAACTCCTCCTTTTCTAGGGTGGTTTCTGCTGGTGTGGTTTTTGTTTTGCTTTGTTTTTTGTTTTTAAGGATCTCTAGTGAAGCTTTCCTAGGCCTGCCAGTGGACTGTCTTTACAATTGGACTCATTTTTGTTTTCCTCAAACTTCCTGATGATCCAGACATGCTGGGGAGCAATGGGAAGGGGAACACATGATTCTGAAGCAGGCTTAAATTGTAAAGCACAGTCAGATCTGCTAAGCAACAGCATTGACACGTTTAAATAAATCTGCTGTTGAGTAATATAGAGTGACATATTGAGAGCAATTAAAAAAAAAAAAAAGAAACTCAGCACAAATTTGGGAAATGACTGAACGGAAACAGAACATAGATGTTACAGAGGACGTTGGATAAAAGAGAGGGAGGGCCACTCCACCGTAGGGCTGTACCAGAGAACCAGGATGTCCATCAGGAAGGATGAGACAATAGCAGAAGTGCAAATTTATGCTGAAATTGTCTCTTGGCAGTAGGATCCTTGTATTTCTACTTCTCTGCCAACACTGATGGTTGCAAAGATTGAAAAAATTAACGCTGTCTAGTTCCATGAGGAGCACGTGGTGGGACATCAGGGAGCTTAGAGAAGGTAAGGTGGCAGCTTTTGTTCTGGTGGCTTTCTTACTGTTGTTCCTCTGGGTCCGTAGTGAGTTGGGTGAGAGTCCTGTTGTACCCATCACTGTAGAGGTGCTTAACACTGTAGAAGAGGGGACAGACTGACTTAGGAGGGTTTGTATTTGAAGCTGGTGAAAGAAAATCACTTGCGGAGCTCAGCTGTGGAACTCGCTGCTGCAAGAAGCTATGAAACCAAATGCTTGATGTGGTTTTCCCTTTCTTTTTTTTCTTCTTTTTTCTTTTTTAGCAGTTCAGACTTTGTACAGATGAGAATGTACATGATTGATTGCTTCAAAAAAGTATTTTGGTGGACAGCTTCTGTTCTTAAAGGGCTCATGCAACTCCTATTTGCTAGTGGTTAGGGGAAAATTGTTCCGAATAAGCTGTTCTGTGACTATGATTTATGAGTATTTTGCACCAAAGCAGCTGGAAATGAGCACTCAGGAATGAGGGATTGAAGTGGATGGATCATTGGTTTGATCTAATATAGCCATCCTCGTGGTTTTTTATTATTTTTATTGGATTCTATACAGTGGTCAAATTGAGTTGTGAATTTTGTGGCTATCTTAATGACTTGGTTCCAAGCCAATGCCTTCATGTCTGTCTGCATGGCACGTTTGCAGTGGAGTTGGTGGCTGTGTCACTGAGCTCTTCAAAGCGTGTGTTCACCGGCAGCTTTCCCAGGCACTGGGAACGTCTCCCCTTTTCTTGGCTGGGCATCAGGTGTTTACTCTGGACATGAGCAGCTTTTGTCCAGTGGATGGCAATAGTTAACTCACGTGCTAGCCAACCTGTTATGCTGTTAAGCATAAAAGGGAGATAGCTGTGCTGTCCCTTGCAATATTTTTGTGTGATCTAAGCCATTTATGGCTCAAGCCACTGACATGAGAGTGAAGGAGATGGCACACAGCATGAGAGATGCTAGGCCTTACTCTTCTGTCCACAATAACCGATGCAAATGGCCACAAGAGGCATTTGTGGCTTCCTTGTCCATTAGGACCTCTTGGCATCTATTCTGCAAATGGTCCCTGAACCTGGCATGAGTTGCAAATAGTCTGATCTTTGGGATGATGGCTGGGAGACAGCAGCTTGTGTTGGAAGCGATTGCTTTATCCGCATGAGTGTTGTGCTGGCAGTGTGTCCTACTGCCCGTTTCTGAGCTGCTCCAAGGACATTTGGCCCCACTTACCCAGCAAAAATAGCTGTTGTGCGTTGGGGATTTCTGCCTGGAGTATTTTTAAGCCCGGTATGTCCTCGCCAAACTAGCCTCAGCCTTCCCAAATAAACCTCCTCTTCTAACATTTGGATTCTCTTCACCTTCTGTTGTGAACTGGCAGGTGGGACTGCGCATGGTGCAGATTACTTGGGCAGTCTCCGAAGTCCAGAGCACATCCGCAATATCCGTGGCACACAGTTTCTCTGGGAACTTTTCCTCTGGGCCATTAAAGCATGTTAGCGATGTTAACTGTTTGAAGCCCTGTCAGCTATGAGTAAGATCCAACCTGCACATCCTGCTGCCAATCCAGGGAAGCTGTTAAGCCATCAACTTTGCAAAAACTTGGCTGGTTTAAGCTGCTCAGTGCTAGCACCAGTCTCACCACTCATTGCAGTGGATGAATAGCTAAAGCATTTAGACATTATATGATTACATCAGACAGATTGTCTCAAAGCCACAAGGTATTTAGCTGGCTTGCGTGTTCAATACCAGTTAATAAGGACTTCTTTAAAAAGACACTATTGCTTAGCATTAGACACTCTTTAATGTTGTCAGAGTGTTCTAATAAAATGGGACTTTGGCATCTGGTCTTATCTGTTAGTCTTCCAATAACAGTTGAACCCATCAGCTGTTTTCACTCAAATTAGAGGGATAGTGCTCACCAAAGCATTGACTCCCTATAAGTGTCTTGAAAGTAGGAAACCGAGGCTCTTTATGGGGTACTGGAGAACCCCATAGAAGATTGAAGGCATCAAACAGTAAGAATTCAGGCTTCATTTGTGCTGGTGTTCCCAGAAGTACTTGTTGGGGCTACATTGAAACAACAATTATATTTTTTTCTAAGTACAGTGCTGAGCATTTCAGGGGCCGTTACAAGTACCTGACTAAATTAATAATCATTCCAGCTGTTTCTCTAGCTAGCTAACAGGACACCATTAGGTTTGGGAGAGCAGTTGGGAAGTGCCTTTGGACCAGGCTGTATGCTTGACGGGTTTTTGGTTTCAAGGACAGAGGATTTAAAAAAACAAAAGCAAAAAAAACCCACCCACAACTCACACAAGGAGTCATGCTTTGGTGCCTTGGCCTGGAAGGCAGCGTCGAAGCTAAAAGATCTATTAGTGGGTTTCAATTTACTCAGGCTGAATCCTTCCCTGAGGATTGCTCATGTTCTGTGGAATTACAGGGTTTGGCATGATAATGTTTTTCTCCTTTATTTCTCCCTTTTGCACTTTCTTGGTGCGAGCAGGCAAAGCAGCAGCAAAGCTCTCGTAGAGGCTGGAGAGGTGTGAGAGCACTCAAGGGCTTGCGTGGGAGTGCGGCTCTGTTAGACCAGGAGATGTGCAGGCACAGAGATCAGCGATGCTCACAGGCTTTGGAAATAATAAATGTCAATAGAGGAAACCTGTGCTGGGTGTCTGCCCTCAAACCGCTGGTCTTTACCTGACTTGCTGCGAAGGAGGAGGATGGAGGTGGGTCACAAGGAAGCATGAAAAAGGACATGGATGAACTAAATCGATGGGCTGACAGTGCTCATCTGTGGAAGGTGCAGAAGACACAGTGAGGCAGTGGGGTTGTGGGAGAGGCAGGACAGGAGAGACCCAAATGGGGTAAAGTAGGATTCTGGCAGCGGAGGAAAGGTGGTGAGAGAGGGGCAAAGAAAATTATCTCGGCAGCTGCATTTTGCGCGGCTACTCCTGTATCCTGCAGCTGTTCATTAGAAATTCTGTTTATGCCACAGGGAGTTTTGGAGTCTCTGAAGCTGACACAGTTTTAATAGACAAAGACGTTTTGAGTGCAGCACATCTGCTCCAGGATGCTAAGGAACAGGCTCCATGTGGCAGTGCCATTGGTTGAAGCATTTCATTGTGCTTTTTTTATTTTAAGACCTCCTCTCTTTTATCCTAAAAAGTAATTTTTGAGGTCAAAAGAAGTGCTGTGTTTGCTCCTTAAGTTTGCAGTCCTTAAACAGTCCTGCCGTACTCTTCCTAATATCCCTGACTTCCCAGCCCTGAGAGTTGGCAGAATCACCTTTTACTTTGAAGGATCCTAAAGCATTTCACAAAAGTGGCCATCGCGGAGGTGTGAAGCAGTGGTTTGGTAAGGAATACACTGCGTAACACATGAGAGTGCAAAAAAATGTCAGTGTGAGTATGGGATCCCACTTGTGCTTCCCAGAGGATGGTGGGTTGCTGATGCCTCCTGAGCCCCAGGTGTGAGCTGGGAACTGGAAGAGTCCAAATAAAATTAAATAACATGTAAATTATGTATATGACAAGAATTTCGTAAAACTAGGGAGTTTTGCTATTAACAGTTTTGGTGGGGTTTTCTCCTGTTAAGCTTCAGATACTAAGAAGTGCTAAAAGGGAGCCAGTTGGTTTGGGCTGCATCTCATCCGAGCTGCAGCAGTGAAGCTGTGTGTGTGGGAGCAGCCCCACTGGGACCCTCAGCACAGGCACAAGCTTGGGGCTGGAGGGATGCTGCTCCAGAGCAGAGGTCTCCTTTGGTTGCCTGATGGCTAATATAATGCTGCATTATTAAAAATTTGGTGAGTGGGTATATTTAATTGATCAATTTATTTCTAGGCAGACTCAATCTAACCCTTAGCTTAACTTTTATAACCTGTGGCTTTCCAAAACCCATCTAATCTTGCTCAGTGATTGAATCTATCTTGTGCAGGTGAAAAGTTAATTCCTTCCTTCACCTCCAGCTTTGGCCAAGTTCCTTTGATCCCTCTTTCCCTCACCTCTCTCTTAGGCCTTCATTAAACAGAACAGTGTAGCTTTGCCCTTCCTAACTGGTCTGTTATTACTACATCTGTCCCCCAGTGTTTTCTGCATGGTTTTCTACCTACCCGTTATGATAGGAGCAGTCTCTCTGCTGGACACACATGCTGAGTGGAGTTTGCTGTCTCCCATCCTGCCTCTTCCAGGGACTGAGTGTTGTTAGTCGTCTCCAGCCACGCAGCTTGAAACTAGGTTTGTCGTTTATGTTTCTTTATGATATCTTGCAAGCAAAGCACTGGGCATCAGTGACAAAACAGCACACAGCATGTGTCAAATTATCCAGCATTTCAAATCCAAGCAGCAACTTTGCTTTGTAGAAATTTAATTATCATGCATTCTGCTAGTGCTTATCTTCTATCATACACTCTTCTGCTGGTTAATAACTTCGTTAAGCACACCCACAAGCTTCAGGCACCGTGTTTCATTCTCTCTGTGTATTTTGAAGTGCTGTATTTGGCTGCTTCCACATCTGCACATCCTAACTTGTATAGTGCAAGTGTCCTGCATGGACGCATTAGCTGGACTGCAAACATCTGGTTTGTTAGGCCAGCTTAAGTCACCTGGTCAGGTTCCTCTTTGCTTTGCACAACTACGGTAATTAGCTTTTATTTCTTTATTTCAGCTGTCATAACATTGCTTTAGCTGGCAGAGATCTTACCTGAAAGATCTGTACCAGTGGTGCCTCTTGGTTTCAGGTGGGGATGTTATCTGGCACAGTGCTGATGCCAGCAGCATTTTTACAGCAAGGATGCTACATGCTGTATCGCTCTCTGCCAGCATGTGGGTACCTTGCACAGGAGGGAGATCTGTAGATACACTTCATAGTGCTCTCTGTGGGTTTTAAGGATAGGCTATGCTCTGGGGAGCTCACGGGTTAAACAGATGGGGAGAAGAATGGCCAGGCATGCATGTTCACTGTGACTCAGTTCACCACTAAGGCGGGCCTTTAGAAAAAGCTTGCTAAGGTGCAGTGCTGGGTTCATGAGTGAAAGATGTTCCTGGGGGGTCCAGAAAAGAAACAGGAGGAAAACACTGTGTGATACAATCCAGAAGGACCAGTAAAGCTGGGGGCATTTGTGTGGTGGGGGAGGAAGAAGCAGGACAATCATCAACTTTTCTCAGAAGGCTAGAAAAAGGGCAGAATATCCGTAGATTTATTTTATTCCCCATGGCTGACCTTAAGCTTAACCATCCTTCTGCACCAAGACAGGGTGAGAACAGCCTGCTCTCCAGCTCATCCTGGTCTGGGCTTGAATTTTGTTGGAGGTGTAATTTCTCCAGAAGCAGTTATTATGATTCAGTCTCTCTGTGAAGAGTGAGTTTGCACTCTTGTATGTGGCCAGATCTACATGAGTATACGCATTCCAAAGCCTACCCATGCACAAGTGCTACCAGCTACCGGTATAACAGTGGCAGTGGGGCTAGGATGCTGTTACAGTTAAAGAGGGACAGCTTTTACACAAGCCCAGCAGAGGTGGTGGCATGATGGGATGTGGCATGGTGACATCTTTCTCCTAAAACTTACGCAGATGGTGAAGATGCATATTAGTTAAGCCACTGGGTTCCTGCTGTGTTGCATGCCTGTGAGTGCAGCAGAAAGGCATTTAATGTTCCTCACTTAATTGGAACTCTGTGACTCAGGTGTCTGGTAATGAGAGAGGGGTTTTTACCCATAGGACCCCATTTGAAGCTAGTCCAAATTAATAGTGTCCTGGCAATAGTTATGTTTGTGTATCTGAATTTCTAGCTTGCTTTGTAATGAACTGTGTTGGATAAGAATCCACCTGCTATATAAATACGGGTGATTATGGCACGTCAGGTAATTTAGTTACTTGGCATGATCAATCAGGCTGTCTGAAACAGAGCGGCCTCCACTTACGTGGTGATGAAGCGTTCTCCAAAAAGTGCAGGAGGCCGCCAGCTTGCTAATGAGACTGCGTGCGGCTGCCCGCCCCGCACATCAAAGGCTTTCCTGAGAGGAGGGGAAAAGCTGGTGTTAGATGCACAGCAGCACAGATACAAATGGGAAGACAGGGAGCGGGTGGAAGAGCTATTACAGGAAGGGGCGGTACATTTGGAGTTGGTTAGCCTGGTTAATTTGGCCGTGTAGCACTGACGAATTTAATGTCACTGCACCTTGCTGGGATGTAGCAGCTGGGGTTCCCTGGTTTCCGTAGACTTTCCGTGGATGTAAACTTCCCGGCATGCCTGGGTTGCAAGGACTTACCGCTGACCTGCCCCCTTGCCTGGTGAAGTCCATGAGAAGCCACCTGTATGATTTCATGCTTGTTAGAGGCCCCTCGATGGAGATGCTCAGTCTCCAGAACTGGCTTATTCGCTGCATGCAGGAAATGGGCACGCTTTCCAGAAAACCCACAGAGACAGGTTATTTTCCATAGTGACCCACCCTGCTAAGTGAGATGCTGTTAAAAGTTGTGTGCGTTTCTGTGCTGTTCGGGTAATATTTTCTTTTTCTTATAACATATCCAGGACAAAGAAAATTTTAAATTTGTGCTTAGTTATGACCTGAAGCACCTATCAGAGAGCAGGAGCCTGAATTCTGCCACGTGGTCATTTGCTGCTGAGGAAGTGGTGATGACGGTGTCTTAGGGAGGTGAGAGAGGTTTGTATTTTTGCCTTGGGGAAAATAATGTGCCTGAGCTATCTAGGGCTGAAAACCACAAAGAATACCAAGGACTTGAGCTGTTTCACAAAGTCAGCATTTGGAAAGCCAGCCCTCTCCTCCGTCTGGAGTTGACCTCTGCATGCTTCTCCCGTATGACGCAAAGCACCTGGCTCTTGACTGTGGTTTTACTTCAGACAGTTCTTGTTCATTAATTGCTTCAAGGTAAAAGCAAAAAGAGCTTTCTCCTCCTCCCACACCTAATTTATCCCTTTTAGCAGTGAACAAAAGATCAGCCACGCACCTACTCCTCCAGTAGCTTGTGCCACTGCACATGATGGAGCAAAGTACCTGCTTCCTTGGCTTGCTTCCTGCGTCCCAAAAAACCTTCAGTGCTCTGTAAACGGGAATGTGGTGAGGAGTACAACATCAGCTGCTGTGTGGTTGTACAGATTTACCGGCTTTTTTGTAAAGCTCTGCCCTGCGGTCCCTTGCTCTGAGATTTGGAGGGGGTGAACTTTTCGCACCCAGGGTGCTCTGACATTCAGTACTGCAGAACATGAAAGGATTTGCTCATAAGCTGGATATTTCTTTGTGCAGGAAAGTGCTTGTGTGCAGCCTGGAAGAATAAATAAAACAATATGGCTGGTTTATTACCAGAAAACAACACTAAATAATAAATTTAAGAACTAAAAGCTCTATATGTAAAGTAGATTTTGCAGTGCATTATGCAAAAACCAAGAAGGCACCAGAGAAGGAAACTGCTGGAAAAAGGTAGGCTGGGAAGATGGACGATCTTGTGGACAGGACAATTAGATGTGGAGTGAGTCCCAAGCTGGTGCACCTTCTAGGGTGACCTTGGGCAAGTTGTTTCTCCATATCTCCATTACCTGCTCTCTGAAAACTGGATGCGGTTTTACTGTCTCAAGGATTTCATCAGAATAACTGAATGTTCATGAACCACTTGGTTAACCTCAGCTGAGCAGCATGACAGACAGTGGCTGCCTTTTGTAGAGGGCAAGACAGGCAGATACCTGGAAGCACTTGGGGGCGAGATTTCTGTAGCTTCTGCTTGCCACAATACTGAGCGTCTCCTGGAGCATGCTCTTGTCCCTGTGCCCCAGATGGGGAACAAAAAGCTGTAAGCCAGACTGTCAGTTCTTCACTTCTCTGCCTTGAAGAAGCTGTAAAGAGGGAGAATGAGGCATGGAGGCTGCATGATTTCCCCTGGGTGCTGGAGAGAGGCAGTGTTAGAGGGGAGGCAGACCCAGGACATCTTGACTCCAGGTTTCTGCTTACATTTCTGAATTATTGCCACCCGAGAGCCGAGACGTAGAATCATACAATCATTTAGGTTGGAAGGGACCTCTGGAGGTCTCTGAACTTGGGCACTGTCCAGCTGAGTCTTGAATATCTTTTGGCCTCCTATCACAAGGGCCAGCTTTGGCTAAGCAGGTAGTGGCCAGAGCTGCAGTTTGATGGCACTCCTCACCTCCGTGTGCTTTTTCATTCTGCCAGTGTGGGAGCCCTGGAAGGTCTGGTTGCTGCAACCGCAGATGGTTTTGGGGTTGCAGGTAGTCAGCAGGAGGAACCCCCACTCCCAACCTTTCCAGTTGTCTCCTTCCTGCTCCCAGCCCAGATGTCCAGTGCACTTCTCCCAGTTCTCCCTCCCTTCTTTTCCTTTTCCTTTCTGTGATGATGAGGCAACTCAACTTTCATCCTTGGGGAGCAGCACTCCATTTTACCTCCACACCTGGGATGGTTAGCTCTACAATCTCTTTTGGGTATTGATTTCCCTGTTTACCTGTCATAAGCTCTCAAAAGCGCCACCAGAAGTACAAACAGATGTGCATCTTGGGGTCTCGCCTGTTGGGGTTTATCAGCTGATGATGTTTCTTCTGGGTTTTCTTGCCATGAAACTTCAGAAGGGGGGGTTCCTTCTGAGAAAGGTCTGATCCTGAACTTCCCTGCTGGGGCTCTGCAACCAACAGCAAAGAGTTCATCCTTCTGGCAGCTGCAGCAGACTTAGCTATCTATTTCATGCCTGGAGAGCCTGCAGGTCCTGGCACTGAGCATCTCCAGGGTGGGAGCATGGGTTGAGGGCTGGTGCCCTGGGGTGTTGCATGCTGGAGTGCCCTTGATGAGAGATGTTGTGGTTGCAGGAGTGAGTGCCCTTCACCCCAAGAACATGGGGTGGAAAGCAGCTTTCAAAGGATTTGTCCTTAAGTGCTACTTCTAAACCACCCCAAATACCTCTCTGATCCCTCTCTGCTCTCACAGTTAAGGTTGGTAGAGGGTCTGCAGAGGAAAGAAAGTCAGAAAAGCTCTTGTAAGGTCCTGCATTTTCTGTTTGGTTGAATTTCTTCTCCCTAGCTCTATTCCCCATCCAGATGAGCTGTTGGGGCAATTCGGACATGCATTGGGTCTTTTCCTTCTCTCTCTGCCCCCCCCAGGATTTCTGACTTGCAGGAGATGCATTTGGGAACACTGTAAGATGAAATGATGCTGTACCAGGAGCACTGGTCCTATGCTGTCAGGGCAGGAGGACGCCTGGCTGGAGAGAAGGTAGCAAGCATGGTGCAAAGCTAGTGTCCATATTGTCTGCAACCTGTTTCCAACAGAGCACACAAGCAGCACGGGGAAAGAGTAGAAGGACAGGGTGAACGTACATGATACTTCCCCTAATATCAGTCAACCACTGCCTTCTTCAGTATGCGTGGTTTTCTGACTTTGCTGGAGCGAGCACATGAAGGAGCTTTCTTGGAGTGTTTCTCCAGGACTGCTTTACCTGACGCATGCCCAGCTGCAGATGGGGAGCATGGCTGGAAGCAGGTTTGACTTTGCATGGAGCTGCAAATGTGGTGAATGTTCCTTGGTTGAGATAAAAGCTTCCTAAAGCCAGGGATGCAGTTTATGCCCTGAATTTACAGATTACAAGACCTTTTACCGGTTGTGCTTGTAGCAGCGTTGATCTTAGCTTAGGAGAATTTCTCTGTACCTGTGAGCTCTCAAGATGGTACAAATCCCTCGTGATGATCCCTGAGGCTGTAGCACGTGAACCATTTCAGAGTGAATTTTCCATCTGCTCTCAAACGTACCTTAAAGCACACACCTAATAGATTTATTCTCCTTGTTCAACTGCTGCTGTTCCCAAAGTGATCGGAGATTTGGGGTGTAATCCTTTCCTTTGAGAGCATTAGGAAGTAGAAAGTTATCATTGCTGAAGGGCTGTTTTGTGTTCGTTTCTTTTCCATTTCACCAGAAACCCTGTTCTAAAGGGAGGGAATATGCTGTATTTTCTTTGTTTAGCAGAATTTTCTGCTTCTCCTTTTAAAAAAAAGTGTTGCGGTTTTTTTGGTTTGTTTTTTTTTTTTTTTTTTTTATCTTTGATTTCATTTTTAGTGCTAGTGAAAAAGAGACTTGGCAATAGAAACTGTCTATTCAAGACTGGACAGATAAAGCACAGGAGCCACTAACACGCACTCCTTGACATCCTTTGCCATTCATCAGGACGGAACCAGTGTGACAGAGGTGGGTACGGTGCTTTGTTCTCTACAGAGAGGGCCAGCACAGCAGAAAGTTTGTGGAGGTAACATAGAAGTGATAACGCTGCAGACCCCTCAGTTGATGAGGAAAGAGTGTAACGACAAGTATGGGTGCATACAGACAGTTTGGGAGCTGTAATTTAGTGGATGCAGGATCCCTGTGGATTTTCCTCCTAGAAAGTTCAGTGCAGTCTGTGTTACCGTATTGTGCCTAATGATTATTTATTGCTGTGCTAAGCTCTGGAGGACTGTAAGTTTAAAATTTCCAGGCTCTGTGCACAAATATGCTGAGAAAGGAACAATATTTCCCTAATTTTATAGGGGAGATGGACAAAAGGAAGTGTAAGCAGCGAGGAATAGGTGTGCTCAGGTGTTTGCAAAAGGACCTTGGTGACTGAACATTTGCAGAATAATGACTCCATGAGCATCCACAGATCAGACCAGCCTGGCTCTTTCTACTAGAAATGCAAAATGAGGGAGAACCTCAGGTATTCCCATAACTTCACCGGCATGGGGAGTGCCTACTGTGGAGTCAAGGAAAGCTGGGAACACAGCCTGAGATTTGAACTAAGATGTGACAACGTGCTCAAACAGCAGTTTAGTCTCGCAGCCCTGTGCCGTGGGAGAAGGAACTGCAGCATGCAAACCTGTCATGCTCGAGAAGTCGGTCGGATTGGCATTTGGGAAGAGGCTCTGGTAATTAGTGAGCTTCTGATTTCCTGAGAGCTCTTCCTGCCTCTTTTTGTGTGTGTGTGTGTGTGTGTGTGTAATTAGGTCTATCAGGCAGCAACATTGTGTTATAATGTCAACAGGAGTTTCTCAGTGTGGGGCTTGATCAGTTTAAAGAACTTAATAGTAATAGGGAGCGAGAGGAATGAGTTGGCTGGAGAGCGCAGCAGCTAACCTGTTTCTCCTACTCCCAAACTTCTTTTTGGGAGCTATGGAAATCAGCAGCCTTTTCCCCCAGGGCTGCTTATTGCTCTTAAATACAACACTGAAGTCTTTCTTGGTAAAACCACAGATTGGGTTTTTACTTTGCTTTTTTTTTTTTTTTTTTGAAGTCCTAATAACAATGTGTTACAACCTCAGACTCTATCAAGTTGATGAGGAATAAAGTCTTAGTAATGAAGAAGAGTCTGAGAGTGTGGCTAAAGTGCTTGCTTTATCGCAAGCACATATTTCATACTGACAGTCAATACTTTTAACTGATCCCAAGCCACGTGTGTTGCATTTTAAATCCCTCCACAGCCTGCTCTGGTCTTTCCCATGTGGTCTTTTCCAAACTAGCAGCAGAGTCAGTTTGTCAGCTTCAGGTTTCTGAGCATACGGATTTTTTTTTAATTCACAGCCCTGTTCCCTGAACCCACAGTTCCCTGTTTTTAAGTCAGGAGGATAAAGTTTATTCTGTGTCAACTGAGTGGAAGGACCAGAGGAGCCCCTGGAAGGATTAGGTGGCAGAACAGCTGCAGAGGATCATGTGTGGGGCAATGGATTTAGCTTTTCAAGGACCCCAGTTGCCATTTTAGGGAGTCCAGTTTGCCATTTCATTACTGTTTAGGGCTCATAAATGGGCAAAGCAACTACAAAGGAACAAGATTCAGATGCAGTTTCGGCTGATAAGTTTTGGGACTGCCTTTACTGCCTGTGGGGCTGCAGTTTTCTCTGGCCAGTCTGAAGCAACATGTCCATGCGCCTCCTCATTCTTTCTTGGCCACATTTATGATCCCTTGTTTCTGTGTTGTCTCAACACCTTGCAGGGTTTGACCGCACTTATCCCATGGCATCTCCAAACAAAAAAACCAGCAGAGCTTGTTTTCCCATGTGTGCCTTGAAGTTAAGCTGGTTTTTAGATTCGCTGGTGTTCAAGTGAGCGTGTGCTTTGGCTTTTCCCTCGGGAAAAGGATTAATAAGGCAGCTCTCATCTCCTGGCCAGCTGTTTGCAGAAAACTAGTGGCAATTCTAAGATCTTTGCAGCCCCTATGAGACCAGGTTCAAACAGCAGGGACTGACTGACTGGTGCATGCACATGGACAGTGACAGCATGAGCTTTATTTCTTGGGGAGAGCTTAAAAAAGGAAGAAAAACAGTTGAAAAATAGACTTTGAAAGCTTTTTTATTACTATTTTTGCCTTCAGTTGCCTGGTTTGTACACTGGTGCATGTTAAAACACTTCTGTGTGTAGCAGTAGTCCCAGAGGCATGATACAAGTGTGCTGTTATTGCCAGGGCTCCCTGTGCCTGACTGACAGTGCCGTGCAGAAGCGCTGGGGATTTACATTCATCACCAGGCTCTCTCCCAGCCCAGGCAAATGCAAGTTGGTATACAGAGAATAGTATTAAAATGTCCTGCCAGCAGAGCTGAAGCCTTCCCCATCTGCCCGCAGCGACTGTACTGCCAAGATCCAAGAAAGCTGATTTAGTCTTTTGCTGACTTTTTAGCCCTTTTATCCTCCCGGCTTTCTGAGATTTACACCAGTGCTGTTTGCCAGACAACCTTATGAATTTAAAATCTGCCTTAATTTTAAGTGTCCATACTGCTGTGCAACTCAGTTGTAGGTCAGGCTGGGGGGGGATTCCCATTTAATTGTGGGGCATTAAGCTACCGACAACAAATGGCCTTGTAACGAAATAGGCCTAGGAATTGTCCTTTATCACTCTGCTTGTTTCCCCTTCCATTATGGTTTTTCCTGGTTAAAATCAAATCTTCCGTTTATTTTTTTTCTGACGCGCGCTTGTGTGCTATACTGAAAAGTATTCCTGACTTCGCTCTGCTCCTTTAAGGTGAACTTCTGTTTTGCTTTGGCCCATTTCCAGATCTCTGTTTCGGCTGAGATTTGCTTCCTCACCTTCTTTCTGCTAATTCTTGATGAGTAGATGAGAGGAGTATTAAATAGATTTAGTGAAAAATGACCGTCACCAGTGTAGATGACTTTCCTCTAATTAAAAATTGAAGCAGAAATGAATAAGCTTCTCTTGAGGCTGTGCAAGAGTTGATGCTAAGAGCAGCACTATATTCATCAGTGATGTGGGAAGTCCAGTATATGAAAGAATATCCCAGAAACTTAGGTACCTCAGAGGATGCTAATAGAAGGGAAGGGAGAGTTTCTAGTGGCAGTATATTCATGTGGCCTAGATTTAAATCTGTTGGCATAGACCAAAGACTCAGAGCTGTATTTGCTGTGTCCTTGATTTTTATGCCCATGCTAGGTAGGCATTCAGTGCCATATCAGAGTTCTCCAAGTAAAAAGGCTTATCTAAGCAAGCTGATACCGTTTCGGAGGTGTGGGACCCAACAGATCCTAACTTCGGCATCTTTGCTTTGATGTACAGTGTGGATTTTTCCAGTTTTGACCAGAAATTCTCTCTCGTATGCCAGCCAGTGGAGGTAATCAGAGCCAACAGGAGTATGTTCCCTTTAAACTTTCTCTTGCGGTGAATCAGAATTTTCCAGCAGGAAATGAAAGCAGAACACTTCATCTAAAAATTCCTCATCAGCTCTAGTCACTAGACCAGAACAATAGTGATTACGCTCAGTTATGCAGTACAAATTCACAACACACCAGTAAAAGGTGGGTAGAGAGAGCAGGTGTACATTAATATCTCCATTTTGTACATGAGGAGACAGGGGCTTGCAGATGTTAAGCAGCTTCTGCAAAGTTACACAGCAAGGCAGTGGCAGAGGCAGAAATAGGAAACCAGATCCAAGGGCTGTGATTTTTCTGGTCTGGCCACTGAAGCATGCAACCCTAATGAGAAGCAGAGTGGCTGGAGAAAGCCATGTGTCCGCATCTAATGAATCCCATCACTTTCTTAGCTTTACTGTTATTAACCCCGGAGGTGTTAAGACATGTACGAAGGTTGCTCTTTTGCAGAGAGGACAGTTGCTTTTAAAAACTAGCAATGTCTTAGGTCACTAAGGGGTCATTTTGTTTGCATTGTCTGAATATATGATTGTTCTCTTGTAGGAATGGCAGAGCATCAGCTGTGCAGCAGCGATGAGAAAGACTGACATTTGTACGAGTCTCTCCTGGCTCCTTCTCCACAATGGATGGTGCCTCTACATATTCATTGGATGGTAATGCAGGATGTCGAGAGCAGCGGTAGAGTTTGGCTTGATCCCACTGTGTTTTTCTTCTGCCGGTTGAGACTTTGAATCACCATGACAACGCTGTGACACTTCCAGGAAAGGTTGCCTGCAGACCAAGGGTGGGCTGGGGGTGGGTGAGAAGGTCAATGATTGAGTCTAACGGGATCAAAAGTTGCGCCTGCAGCAAAACGACTGTAGAAAAGCCGTCAGCACGACAAGAAGATGAAATTCCCCTTCTATTGGCTTCTCGTTAAGCAGGCACAATAACATTTTTTTTCAAGAGACTCGCTATAAAAACTCTTTTGGTTATGGCTACTGATCCAACGTGATTGGGCACGCAGCGACTTTTGAACTCATGACTGGATATACGATGTTGCGGAATGGGGGAGTGGGGAACGGAGGCCAGCCGTGGGTGTTGAGATGGTCCAGTCGGATCCGGCTCACCTGGCTTAGTTTCACCCTCTTCATTATCCTCGTCTTCTTTCCCCTCATTGCCCACTACTACCTAACCACCATCGATGATGCGGATGACGCCGGCAAGCGCATCTTTGGCCCTCGGACTGGCAATGAGCTGTGCGAGGTAAAGCATGTGCAAGACCTGTGCCGCATCCGCGAGTCAGTCAGCGAGGAGCTGCTCCAGCTGGAGGCCAAGCGGCAGGAGCTCAACAGTGAGATCGCAAAGCTCAACTTGAAGATTGAGGCCTGCAAAAAGAGCATTGAAAATGCCAAGCAGGACCTGCTGCAGTTGAAGAACGTCATCAGCCAGACCGAGCATTCCTACAAAGAGCTGATGGCTCAGAACCAGCCCAAGCTCTCCTTGCCCATCCGGCTGCTGCCAGACAAAGACGATGCAACCTTCCCCCTGCCAAAATCCAACCGGAACTGCAGGCTACACAACTGCTTTGACTACTCACGCTGCCCATTGACATCTGGCTTTCCAGTCTATGTCTACAACAGTGATGATTACCCTTTTGGTAGTTCCTTAGACCCTTTAATTAAACAAGCCTTTGAGGCAACTGTCAGAACTAACGTTTATGTTACTGAAAATGCAAATATTGCTTGTGTATATATAATTTTAGTGGGGGAAATGCAAGAGCCTGTAATGCCAAAACCTACTGAACTAGAGCAACAGTTGCACTCTTTGCCATATTGGAGGACTGATGGACACAACCATCTCATCATCAATTTATCAAGGAAATCGGAAACTCAGAACTTCATTTACAACATCAGCACAGGGCGTGCCATGATTGCCCAGTCCACCTTTTATGATGTGCAGTATCGACCAGGGTTTGATATTGTGGTATCGCCTCTGGTCCACGCTATGTCGGAACCCAATTTCCTAGAAATCCCGCCCCAGGTGCCAGTCAAGCGTAAATATCTGTTTAGTTTCCAGGGGGAGAAGATCGAGTCTCTCAGATCTAGCTTGCAAGAGGTTCGCTCTTTCGAAGAGGAAATAGAAGGCAATGCCCCAGCTGACTATGACGATCGGATCATTACCACCTTGAAGGCTGTTCAGGACAGCAAGTTGGACTTTGTTTTGGTGGAGTTCACATGTAAGAACCAGCCTAAGGCGAGTCTGCCCACTGAGTGGGCTCTGTGTGGAGAAAGGGATGACAGACTAGAGCTACTGAAGCTATCTACTTTTGCACTGATAATCACCCCAGGGGACACCCATTTAGTGATCTCCGCTGGGTGTGCCATGAGACTGTTTGAGGCTCTGGAAGTTGGAGCCATCCCGGTGGTTCTCGGAGAGCAAGTTCAGCTACCCTATAATGATGTGATCCGGTGGAACGAGGCAGCCTTAATTATACCAAAGCCACGTATCACAGAAGTGCACTTTCTTCTGAGAAGCATTTCTGACAACGATCTCCTTGCCATGAGGAGGCAGGGCCGCTTCTTGTGGGAGACCTACTTCTCCACCTCTGACAACGTGTTCAGCACAGTCTTAGCTATCATAAGGACTCGAATCCAAATCCCAGCTGCTCCTATCCGAGAAGAAACCGCTGTGGAGATTCCCCATCGGTCTGGCAAAGCTGCTGGTACAGACCCCAATATGGCAGACAACGGTGATTTGGACTTGGGGCCTGTGGAAACAGAACCACCCTATGCATCTCCCAAATATCTCCGCAATTTTACCCTCACTGCAATGGACATCTACAGAAATTGGAATTCTGCTCCGGGGCCTTTCCACCTCTTCCCCTACACTCCCTTTGACCCTGTTTTACCATCAGAAGCAAAATTTTTGGGGTCTGGGACTGGATTTCGACCAATTGGTGGAGGAGCAGGTGGTTCTGGGAAGGAGTTCCAGGCTGCTTTGGGTGGCAACGTCCCCCGGGAGCAGTTCACAGTAGTGATGTTGACTTACGAGCGGGAGGAAGTGTTGATGAACTCCCTAGAAAGACTCAATGGTCTCCCATACTTAAATAAAGTTGTGGTAGTGTGGAACTCTCCCAAGCTTCCCTCTGAGGATCTCTTGTGGCCAGACATTGGCGTCCCAATCATGGTAAGAAAGTTGTAGCTACTATGGTCTTGCTTCCTGGTGGGGTTTGTACATTGAAGTTGGCTGTAGCTCTTCTGTAGCATGTCAGCTCGGCTTAAGTCATATAGGACAGTGTTCATCTCGAGTGGTTGTAGATGTCTGTACCTGATCTGGACACTTTATTCACAGAGAAAACCAGGGAGATTACAGGTATGACTCATCTGACCCATTTTAAGTGTTTCCATGAGAATGCCATAGCTCCTGCTCTAGAAATGCCTGTTTCTCTCCATCGGCTTTGAAGGGAAGCCGATGTTCAGAGGTGGATGGCTGTGCTCTGTGGATGTGTGAATTTAGGTGAGATAAATTGCTGTTGTGAGAGAATTTGTTTGGTGGCCTTCGGGTTGTGAAGTACAGAAGCTGTTACGTAGGAGAGCCTAAATTGTAAAAATACGGGATCTTTAGAGGTGCCAGGTGTTTAGCACTTGTGAAACTGTCATTGCTTGTATGGAGCCTAGTATGAATCTCAGGGCTTAAAGCCAGAGATTCTTGCTTATCAAAAATCTTTGCTTAGGCTCTTTAAGTGTCACACTGTGAAGACGGTTGGCACTTCATAAATACCTAAGTAGTGACTGTTTCTGCACTTTACCAGATAAATCTTTCATAAAAACAAAAGAGGGACCCACTGACGCTGTGCAGAGTCATTTATCACTTTATATTACAAGGGATGGCAGAGAAAGAAATACAAGCCAAGGCCAACATGACCATAGGAGCTTCCATGCTCCAAAGGTTGTAACTGAGTTTTACTTAGGTTTAGGTTGATTATTTTTTTTTTCCCCAGCCAAACTGAAGAAGCGACACCTTCAAAGACCAGCATTCATTTTCATGCCCAGCTACTCACTTGCATATTGGCAGTGTTGCTTGTGAGGAGTTAGTTCTCCCTAAATTATTACTTAGGTATGTATGTATTTATTTTAGGACTTCTCTGTCATCTTGGCATAACTTTCTGCACTGGCCATTGTTAACAATCGATATTAAATATAAATCTCTACGTGCTGTCATAAAGAGAGCATGGGCATAGAGACACTAACAAGAAGCAACACTGTGTTGTCTGAATCCGGTTGTGTTTAGAGGACAAATGGAAGGATAATGCCTTACAAATTAGGGAAGGGAAAAATAAAAGAGGGTGATGGTACTTAAGTACGCAAACTGTGTGTGGTTTATGTGACAGGACGCTACTAAGCTTAATAGCAATGTGAGCTTTATGCTTCATGCAAAGAGATTCATTGATTTAATATTTCGTTTTATTATTATTGTGATGAATAAATCCTTCTGCTCACATTTAAAAACCCTTATGGTCCAGGGACAATGAGGAGAGAAAATTGCTTGGATAATTGCAAAATAATCTTTCACATTAGTCCTGTTGAATGCCTGAATTCTGTAAAATCTTCACATTGTGTCCGCTGAAAAACTGTGTACTCCTTCAGAACTGAAGAGTGGGGATTGTTCTCCTTGGAGTTGCTAATGGGTATTATTTGTGAAAGAAAAATAGGTTTCTGTTGGTGGAAGTTAATGGCTTTTTTTTACTGTGCTCTCATCTGCACATCTATTGTGTTGGAGGCCCACTGGCTTTTCTGGGGGACTTTGACACACGTGAGTTGCTGCGTGTCGCCTTTGAGCCATGTGCTGGGGTTTGTGTGCTGTGGGGGATGTTTGGTACTGCTTGGTTCAAGAGGAGGAAACTGTCTTGTGTCTGCTTTGGGATGTTGGGTGGTAACACTGTGTTCATGGCCAAGTGCCAGGGAATGGCTGGAGCACCGTGAGCTTCTGCTGGGGTCCTTTCTGAACGAGCATGTTGGTCTGATAATAGGTATGCTTTCTTGCTGTTTTTCTAAATCCCATTTTTTTAAAAGAGCCCAAGTCTCTTGGGATCTCTCATAGGAGGCTTAACCCATTGCAGCTTCCCTGCACCATCCCACTGAAGTGCTTGTTGGTAAGTCCACATCCAGACTGGGTCTTTAAATCACATTGGGAGTCTGTAGTATTCATCTATATGAATGGTTTAATACGGTAATGATACAAAAATTTACCTGGGCTTCATCAAACAGTGACAGATCCTAAGATCTGCTGTGGAGAGGGGCTACAAGAACTTGGGGAGTAGAGGTGAGGCTCCATTTGAGCTTCGGTGGCTGAGACGTGGGATGTGCTAGCCAGGGTAGCCAGATGTGCAAGCAGGTGGGTACGTGGGGTTGGTAAGAAACGCAAGCCCTTATGACTGCTGATGTCAAAAGAAACTGCAGAGCTGTGAATTTTATTTCTTTATGGGGAAAAAAGTGTCTTTTGATGGGGAATATCCAATTCTCTCAGATCTTGAAGCAGTGCTCTATCTCTATGTAATAAATATGTTCCAGTAACTTTAGGGTGCAAGGAATTGCCCTGTGTTCAAGTCCCAAAGCACAGAGCTATGTAGAGGTAAGTCAAGGGAAAGAGAAGTGGACGGGCACAGATTTGGGTGCCCCTCCTTGCAATTGAAGTGGGTCCAGGCACCATCTCACTGTGAGGAGTAGTGCAGCAGCAGCACGTGTGCATCAGCGTGATCCATGATCAAAGCACCTGAAGCCAGAAGGTTACTGAGGTAAATAGCAGCCTCATGAGGCAGAGCAACTTGCATAGCATGTCCTGGGCTGAAAGAACCCTTGGAAGCATAATGTAGTCCCAAGTCCCACCAGCAGCACCTTGGTGGGACTTCGGGCTACACTTCAGTTGTGTGGCTTTATTGTAGCCAAATACCCAAAGGACAATTGGGCTTCCTCCTTTAGCCTTACTGCATGGGCTGACCTTAGTTCATTAATAAGTTCCTTGAAACTTCGTTTGCAAACTGTGCTGCTTGGTTGTGATTTGGTCTTCTAAAGCAGGTTATGTGGTTTCTTTTCTCTGGTGGGCTGGGAGTTAATCAAGACCAAAGCTTAAAGCTGCATTCGATCTTTGAATCTTTCATGGATCATGAGATAAACAGGGCTATAGAATATGTTTGATTTTTTAGAAACTTCTACTTAGATATAGATTTCTTGTGATGGCATAATTTACTAAAAAAATCAGTAAGATTCCTTAGCTGCAACAGGAGTCTCTGATAAAATATTCTGGCCCTGTACTGAGCTTGAAGTGACTAGGTACAAATATAATTTAACATAAAGTTGTGTGTGTAGTCATTCAAGGCTGCCCCTGGAACAGATGTAGGTAGATTACCCTTTAATTTAAAGTGCCTTTGTGCTGGAGTTGAGCTGTAAAAATTGTTCCCATCTCACATTAAATAGAATCGCAGCAAAAAACAAAGGCTGTGAGAAGTCTTGTTTGTGCAAGCTTACAAACACTTGCTTTCTGCAAGTGTTTGTATCTCTAGCACTGCATTAGGAGAGCTTCCTCAGACAGAAGAACCTGGAGAGCGTGACTCTACCAGCACCAACAGTGACATTGCAACTACTGCTTAACTTCTGAGCACCTCCCTGCAGGATTTACCCAGCATTGATGCATCCTTCAGGATACATACTTAAGATGTCTGCAGCATCTGCCAAAGTCGCAATATACTCAAGGAATTAAAAGCTGCCCAGACTACCGATCCCTGCCAGGCAGTTTTGCTCCGCTCCGTTGCAGCGAAGGTGAGAGCCCTCCTGTACATGGCATTGCTGCAGTTGCTGAAGTCCCCAGCACGGTGCTGCTCGCAGCTCACCAGCGAGTGCTGTTGCTATTTTCATGCTTACGGGGAAGAAAAGGGGAAAGGAATTTGGATTAAATCCTGCTCTGAACAGGTGGAAGGACTGCACTAGGGTTTGAGTGAGGTGGTGATACTTGGCTGTTGCTCCTGCACTGGCCCTGCACCCAGTCTTGGAAAGATTTCCACCGGTGGAATAAAGGAGGAGTCATTAAGGAGAAGATCTGGCTCAGTCTTGGGATAGAGACTTCCAGCTTCCCCTTTCAGTATGTCTGCACTTAGGATTTCTAAATGGCGTACAGGCGATGAGAGGAGAAACCTCACTCCTTGCTTTGCAATTCCTTGACAGCATTTTCATCCGCATGAATAAAAGTGAAGGGAAACAGATGAAACAAAACACTCAGGTAACCACACATCCAGCCCACGCAAATGGTAATAAGATGCACCCAAGAAGATTCAGATCCTGCTGCGCTTTGTGGTGTGCTCTGCACCGATGTGCTGCTGCTTTCTGGTTGCTAAAGGGCACTTGCTTGCAATTCCTTGGCAAACTTGCAGCATAGATGCAAGTCCAGATGCTTAATAAACACAATACATGATTTTTGCAGCTCTTCAAATCCTCCGGAGCTGATTCACTGTCCATCTTCCATGCAGCTCCGAGCAGGATGTGGATTGGGGCAGGGGGACAGGATTCATTTTCCCTGTTTCTGCTCTGGTTTTAATCCTACAAACCTAAAAGAATGAGTTGAGCTGAACAGCCAGAGTTACCTGAAGAGAGTTTGTTTTAATATATTTAATATGTATTTCAGAAGGTTGCCAGGGCTGTGTATGCCCTTGATTCAGTGGGGAAAGCACAAAGCCCTGAGCAGCAAGGTGATTAAGCTCTGGAGCAACTTGCACTCAAAACAGCCGCAGATCCTCTAATGCAGCAATTAAATTATCCATTTTCCTTTCAGAAACTTCCTTAAAGCCTCCCAGGAGTTGCAGTCCAAGCCAGGAAAGCAAACAGTGCACTCACCAGCCTCCCCTTACCTCCTCTACTACCCACGTTTCTCAGCCTGTGGGTCATGCCCTGGAGATGGGATGAGACTGGGAAAGGGAGGACTGAGCTCAGGACAACCCTGAATTTGGTTATAATCTTGAGCAAAAATAATTCTCAGCCCTTTGTAGGCACCCTCTGTCATCCAACTCCAGCATCTTCGGGTTGGTCTTTCTCTTAAACTGGATAAAGACGTGTTTTTAACAGGGTTTGTTTTGGTTTTTTTTTTTCCCCTGTCCTTAGTAGAGTAAGGAGAGAGCATCTAATTTTAAGTAAATGTTTTGCCAGCCGGAGAGGAACCACTGCTTTGAATCTGTGTTGCCAGCACAGTGCTGTCTGGTTGCCAAAGGCTGCAGAGGTCCAAGCAACATGAAAAAAAGGTTTGTGGAAGACAGACAGCTTAGCAGGGACAAATGGTTCATCTGTTTACAGGGGCGTTTGAACCTTGAACAGTGATTTCCAAGCAACATGGCCTTTATTTCTTTTTATTTTTTCCTGTCCTGAGCCCTTCGCACGCAGCTCAGGGGGGCTGCTGACATTACCAATCTCAAATCCATCGCTTCGGATGCGTGGGCTGAGGGATGGCACCAACTGAATGATGGTGCACCATCTGAGCCTGCCAGGGTGGGTACGTTGGAGGCAAAGGAAGAGTGAGATTTATCCTTGTTAGCTGATAATGGAGATTTTGTACTGACCTGAGGTCAGGGTTTATTGCTGGGGTGGGTGGGTTGGATCAGGACTATCTAGTTGTGTCGTGGCTTCACTTTGTTTTGAGCCAGTGTAACATGTCTCCCACTTTCCAAGTAATTACTGGATTTCGGTTGGGTTATTTTGGAAGACCAAGGGCTTTGCATGGGCTGCCGGTGTCATGTGGGGAGTGTTGCCTGTGAACCCAGCTGAGCTGCGAAAGGGCTTCCCACATTTGGGGTTGAATCTTCAGCCCCAAACAATATTTTCACAACCTGCGCTCATGTTCTAAGAAATTACAGCCTGATCTTCCAACTCATCTTTCTTTTCTGCGTGCGTGCATGTCCTTTGGTGACAGAGCTGTGGCTGGAAAAGCCCTCCAGCAGTTTGCTTTCTCCTCTTCCTCCGGGTTAGGTGGTGTGTGCTTGTAGGCATTTCTGAGCAATTTAGCTGGGTTCACTGCCAATGCCAGCTCCTGTGGCGTTCGGCAGTGACTAATCCTTTCCTTCAGCTTTGTTACAGAATAAGTAGCTGGCTTTGATCTCTGCAGCCAGTTCCAGTGGCGTAACGTCCTTTTCTGCTGGCTTGGTGGCCGGCTGAGAAAGCTCATTCAATTTAGCTGCTTGTTTAAAAAGGAATAATCTTTGGAAAATGTCTAATCCGGAAGCATTGCTGCATCTGCAGACCTGTTTGGCTGGCTGTGGTGTCCCTTGAAATGCCACCTGTTAATCAGGAGCAGACTGGGTGGAAATGCTGTCATGACTTTCCCCTCTGTTTGGGCAGCGTCTGTGTAACTGTACTGTGCTGAGCTCGCTGCTGAAGGACGGATGCCTTAGGTTTGCATGTCCTTTCTAGCCGAAATACTTGAAGGTGCTTTGGTATCTCTTATTTCAAGGAGCACAATGGGGTCCCTTGGTGATTCTTCTGGCTAAGAAGAGGAGGAACAGAACCTGGTCAGACTAACATCAGTGTGTAGCGTGCCATGGCGGCAGCATGAACTTCTCTGCTTGTCCTTCAACATCATGTTTGGTTTTCTGATAAGAGCAGAGCCAACCTTGCAAACTAACAGCTCACACAGTCACCAGTAACTCAAGCTAAACTGGAGTGGTGTGCATGATCCAGGCTGAGGTCCTCACAGGGACCGTGAGTTAAATAGAGATTTAAAAGTCTCTGTGCTGATCATACCACCATTTCAATAGATCCTTTTCCTTCCTGGGAGCTCTGTATAAATACCAGCTCAGGTCCTAACTCAACCAGGTACTTAAGCACGTACCTAACCCTTCCTTGGTGACGTGACTTGTGCTTTTCTGGACCAACTTACCTGCTGAAGCTCCTCGGTGAGTCAGAGCTTTACACTGGGCCCTGACAGCTTTTCCCTACCTTACCCTAGCTCACAACTCTTGCGTACAAAATCAGGAGGAACCCAACTTAACTTTCAGGTCCTGGTTTGCATATGGGAGTGGGGAGCTACGGGTATGCTTTCAGAAGGCACAATTTAGGCTATGTTTTCTGTGACAAAGGAAATCAGCTGAGAAAATCACCTTGTTTCTTAGCACTAAGTCACTTTACACAAGAGATTGCACCATGCATGGGTTAAATGGGCCCTATCCAGTGCACCAGCTTTACCAGCAGTGTATCACAAGTTAAATTTCTTCCTGAGAACATTATAAGGCAGGGCAATGTTGCACGAAAATGTCTGTGTGCTGCTGTCGGGTACATAGCACCACCTGCTGCCTGCAGAGCACGGTGCTGCTGGAGAGGCAGATTAGTTCTCAAATCCCTGCGAGTTTTGCTGTCTTGATATGTATTTTTACCGTTGTATAGCAGAAGAGGAAGAAGCAAATTTGCTGCTTAGTTTACCTGTGATGCTAAAATCCAGATGCTTGTCACTGCAGGGCCTAAGCAAAGATGCAGTGATGCGTGAATGTATGCTGATAATGTAACAAGCGGTGCAGACTTCTTAGGGATTTGCAGTCTGAATATTAACTCAAAACACCCTTGCAGTACTCTACTGCTATTGCCTAAAACCAGCGCTTAATTCTCTTGCATGCCATATGCTGGCTTGTAATAGCTTTTCCATAGACAAAATGTTACCATAGCCTCAGCTCTCTGAATTCCCTTGGCTTAGGATGCAGCTAATGGGGTCGGTGACCAGAAGGAAGGCATACTTTGGGGCACTGGAAAGGAAACACAAGGGAGGGAAGCATCCTTGCACACTACTGTGTACATAATCGGATGGTTTTTCTTGCACTTGAAAGCTTGAAGATGTCACGGGGGCCAATCCCCCTGTGTTGAAGCCTTTAACCGTCAACACAAAAGCTGTCTGTGCATCTTTAAAACGCTCCCCACTCTGGAGCAGAGTCTGTCACAACAGCTAGGGGACAAAAGTGGCATGACAGGACTTGGCACTGGAGTCAGTGCAGCAGCAAAATACCACATTGTTTTTCCGGGGCTGGATTCCTGCTACTTTTAGGGTTTGCATGGTGGCCTGCATATGCCTGTTTAAATAACAACAGAATATTTAATGTCCCCAAATTTATTCCATACAGTAGAACAGGCATGGGGGGTCACTGAGCATTTGGATGCATTTTGTTTATTTTTTTCCTTCTGTTTTCACCTTCTTTTCATTCTCTGTGGCTTTGCTATTGCAGCTCCTACTTAGTTCATATGGCACCATGTGTTGACATCCACTTACTGCAAGCTACACCCTTTTTCTAGTAAAGTCCCAGACCCCGGGTGTCTGCGTTTCCTTTCGTCCCATGCTTTTAACTGTCTTGGTGGAGTGGGTTTGCTGTGCAGAATCATTTGATTGTGCATTCTGTACAGACTGCCTTATTTGTGAAGTGAAGACAGCCTTGTTTCCCAGAGCAGCTATAACTTGATGCTGTACCACAAGAAATGGATGGGTCCCCAGGCACAGGAGAGGAGGAGTGAGCTGTAGTCACCAAGGTCATGAATTTGGCTTTGGTTTGTGGGTATTAAATAGATGGGACAAAACAAAATCTGTGTTGTTAAAGTTTGCTGGAACAGGAGGGACCTCGCAGGGCATTGGGACATCAAGGAGGCAACTGAGGGACATGAGAAGGTTATAAAGAGGAAGGTAGCTCTTGCATACAAGGTTAGAGAAAGAGATGAGGAGCAAGAGAGAGGTTTTAATCACTGCTTGTTCTTACATGTCTGGTGTAGCTCGCAGATGCTTCCCCAAGCTCTGTGGGATCAATCAGCAAAGATATTGCAGCTCTCAGATAGAAGATGTTGACTTATTCCCAAGTTTACTGGTGGGCTGGTGATGGTGTAGCACAGCAGCCACAGTATTACTCACCTCCTGGACAGTCTCTTACCCCTTTTCCCCACGGTACCTGCCTGTATCTGACGAGGAAGCAGATGTTGCTCTCCCTTATCTAACTGATGGATGCTTTTTCTTCAGTTTTCTTGAAATCAAACTGTGTGGTTAGCGATAAAGCATGACAGATCTCCCTGCCGTGCTGTGCATATGGAGCACTCCCCTGTCCAAAAAGCAGCGCCTGGCTCTTTCCTGTGCTTCTGGAGGAGGAAGTTCATCTCGTGGAAAAGCGATCGATAAGCAGAAAGGTGGTGGAGTAGCTGGATTCAGAACCAAGGGCTGCAGGTTTTTTTCCCATTGTCCTGACTGCTGGATCCGTGGAGTCGATACTGTTTAACTACAAGTACCCAGAAAGGATGGAGCTTTTTTTTTCCTGATGACAGTGAGGGGATGCCATTTTAGAGAGCATAAGAAAACCAAGGGAAAAACTAGTAGTTTTAAGTCACTTCCATTTGTTTAAAGCCCTCAGTTAATTAATGAAAATCTATGTTAGCCCTGCGAGGAAAGGTGAGGAATATTTCCCTTCTCCTGAAACTGGCAAAAAGACCATAAGCAAGGAGCTAAGGACATCTTGCTAATAAGCTAGAGGGAAACTGAGGCACAGAGAATAGAAAGCCATGCCTGGTCACTAAAGCATGTAGTTGTACATCTCCTTATAAGGTGATAGAAATGCTGTTTTCACCTATTTCCAGATTTACTAGCAGCAGAAAGATGGGAAGTCTGGTGAAGCTGTTCTTAGGCTTCCCAGATAACATTTTCAGATCAAAATAGTTAAGCAAAGTCTACAGGTTTCTGAATGCTTATCTGAATTGAACTCTGAGGTTTTTGAGGTTTGTGTAGGGAAGGGAAATTGGTTTTGTTCTCGACATTGAACATTTAAAGCATTTTGGGCAAGGAGGTTCAGTTTCCAACTTCAATGTGGAAGGGCTAATCGTCGCTTTGATCTCCCGAGCTGCCCAGAGCCCCGGCTGGTGGAAGCCTGCCTTATCTCTACAGTAAGGGACAGCCCCATCTTTTACTGTGAAAGAAGAGAGGTAAGAGGGAACAAGAAAAGCACTTTTCTGAGGAATATAATTCTTTGTAGTAAGGCTCATTTTCCTCTTCCTCTGAATGCAAGTGACAAAGCAAATTGGTTTCAAAACACTGGTAATAATTAGGTTGATTTTATCAGAAATTTATAAAAAGAATTGTTTTTAATTATGCCTCATTTATGTGAACTCTGTGATTCCTAACACATGCTGGTCCTTAATTCCCAACCCATACTGTGGGTTGTGAGAGGTGGTTATGGTAGTCTGTCTTCATCCCAACCATGTGTTTGGCAGTAATGTATTAACTACCTCTTAATGGAAACATTTATTCCCCCTTGACTTTGTTTAACTTTTTGATTTATTAGCAGGAGAAGTTTAAATAGATCACGAAGTAGTAAAACTCTTGGGGGAAGCCAAGATTTGAAGACCATGACATTGCCCAACACAAAGCCCATGGCTTGGAGAGTGTGGGGATGGTCTTCGTCTTGCTGCTGCCTTCTGCTCCTCTGGATGGAAGACGGTGGGCTGGTGTGAGACGTGGACCAGGTGAAGTAGGATTCAGTCAAGGGTTCCAGCAATTAGGATCCAGCAATTGAAGCCTATGAGCAAAGGGAAGATCCTCAGAAACCCATCTGGGGCTTGTATCCTGGTTTGTCATCAACTGGCTCTGTCATGTCGAGTGAGAAAGTATTTATTGCTTGCTGAGGCGAGATTGTGTGTTCGGTGAAAATGCCTTTCCTCTTTATTTGACCACATTCAGGCTAATATCCTGACCCTATTCTCTGATATTTGAGCTGTTGGAAATTGCTTTTCTTGATGAGCTGTACTCACGGAACAACCAGAACAACGAGAGATAAAATGCTGATTAGGGAATCGTGGTATGGGTTTGCTAGTTCTTTTCTTCTAACGTTACATAAAAGAGCTCTCATCTCTAGATAATGGATTTGAGGACAGACGTGCTGGCAGAAAGCTGTCTTCATTTCATCCAGACCCGTCAGAACTTTCCCAGTGAGATCTCAGGCTTCTCATCTCGGAGGTCCCCAGAAGACTTCCAGTCTGGCATAAACCTGGAAGTCAAAAGTGGGTTTGAATGCCTGAGTGCTCTTTATGGTTGCTGCTCCCAGCCATGTAAGCATTAATAAATCCTCTGTCCTCTTCCCATCAAAAAATAACCTACCTGCAAACTTGATGCCATCTTGGCTCTGCTTATATACCAAGTTTATATACCAGCTTTTTTAGTAGCTGCTCAGTAAATTAATAGTCTGACCCCAATTCCTTCCTCTGTTAGTTGAGATGTAAAGTTCATTTGGATGCCTTCAGCCCCCAGATATGAATGCCAGCGCTAAAGCTCTTCTAGGATAGGACACAGCAGCTTTTAAATGCTGAACAACATCACTCAGCATCGTTAGATGTAATGTATTCCAAACAGTGAGACGTACCAATTTTAACAAATTTAAAAATAATCACACCTGCTCTGCCAGGCGTTTTCTTTTTCTGCGGTAGTGGAAATCCTGTTTGACAGATACCGAGTAGAAAGAGAAGGAACCTGCTGAAGAAGTAATTGTACAACAATACTGAGGATTTGCACTGACGAAAGTCTCTGTTAATTAAAGCAGCCGGGCTATCAGCCAAAGAGCAAAGTGTGGAAAGATAAGCTCTGCCTCACTTGGTGAACAGAAAGAAGATATTTCCAGTAATCCCCTGGGACTGCATCCCTTGGGTTTCCAGCACTTTCTTCTTCCACTGGAGATGCTCTGACTCTGTTGTGCATTTCTGTATCTCTGAGATGGATGTTGCTGTGTTTCCTTCCAATTGATGCTGATGACCTGGTATTGCATGGCAGCTGATGGCTTGGCAAGAAGAGGATACCTCAAGGGTGCTCCTAAACCGCCCTGCTGACTTTTGCATGCTCTCTGTCTTGCAGATGAGATGTGACAGCCCTTCTCAGATCCATCCCTGAGCTCTCAGTCCATTTGCTGCCAGACTTCTCAGCATGGACCAGGGGACTAGCAATGTGTCTTTTCCAATGAAATTAGAAGTGCATGACTTTGCTAGTGGAGTCTTAAGAGTGAAGGGCTGAGAAAGATCAGGGCTTCAATACTTCAGAAGTTTATGGGTTTTGCTTGGTTTTTTAAATAAGGTCAGGGAGTTGCAGTTTGTGCGTCTTAGGCTCTCGTATGGCTCTTCCAAGGAGGACAATGTACTGAGATTGCATCTGGCCTGACGCATCTCCTGACGCATCTGTGATGAGCACTCCACCTACATGGTGCAGCTGGGAAAGTGAGGCAGGGACACTGAATATTTTTGCCAAAATAAGGTCAGGCTTTCCCAGTCAGTTCCTCTGTGAGCTGGTTGGGTTTTTCTTCTTCATCTGTACAGGCTGTATTACACAGCATTTCTGTGGTTAGTTCAAGTACAGGAACAGGATAGTCCTAGCCGTGGGCTCTTTCCTGGCCTCTTTTCACTCTGCTGCTCTGAATTTCACAAGCTGCTCTGAAAACAAATTAGCCCAAGCAGCGTGCAGCAGTCCTGGCTGCGGGTATCACTCCAACTTTCTGCAACTCTGCCCTGCATGGTGCAGTGCCAGGTTCCCTACGATACCCAAAACAGATCCAGGAGATGAAAGCTAGTTCAGAGCAGTGATCACTCTAGCCTGATGTGCTCCTCAGGCTCTGCCTGGCTCCAGGGATGGGCCAGGATGCTGCAAGGATCTGCTGGCAGAACCAAACTCCTGCTGAATTTCAGGAGTCAAAGTTGGCTTAAATCTGAAGCAGAAAGGTGGCATCTGTTCGTAGGCTTACTGGCAGTACGCACATCTATTCCTGAGCTGTTGGTGTTTACCAGTCTAGCTCTGGAAAGTTTTTGCTACCCATAAGCAGTTTGAATCCCCCATCCCTGAGCTCCAGGCACTAATACTCCACCTTGTGAAAAGAGTTAATAGATGCTGCCTGCCCTCTTTCTGTCTCTTTGCGTGTTCTCTTTTTCAACAGCGAGGGTTGGTTAGAAATGGCATCTCTGTGTTTTACCTAATACTAGCAAAATGACTTTAGTGCAGAAAATGCAAGGCAGGTGTCCCCATTTCATCAGCTCTCGGCTCTCCCTGAGCACACTGCTGGATCTTGTACGGAGAGAGCTCAGGCGCCCGGGCTTGATGGAGACACGGAGCCAAAGAAGGGATGCTGTAGAGATGGGGAGGTCATAGTGGGAAAAAGCTTCCCCTGGGATTGAATTTTATAGTGCAGACAAAATTTATTGGGGATGGACATGGGGAGGCTGACATAAGGCTGCTATTTTTTTCCTGTATTAAGTGATATAGAGCTGTGCTTCTCCAGCCCCAAGCTCCTGGGTCTCAGCCTTATGCATCCAGCACTGTTGATGCTGCACTATCAGGCCTTGGGTAACATTTGCCGGGTTTTGTGACGTAGAACCTGAAAGGGCAATATTCCTATTGTATAGGACTGACCTTTGAAAATCCTCTAACAGTTTATTTCCATCCAAAGATCTTTGAGTTGTTAGCAAACATTTGTCAAACGAACAGCTGCCCTGTGAGATTAGGAAAGGATAGACGGCACCATTTAAAATGCAGCCGCATCGGCTTGGAGCATGCCAGTAGTTTCAACAGTGCATTATATCATTACCCTGAGCTTTAGAAGAGCAAGCTGTTTTATGCAACAACCTTTTTGCTATTAAAATTAACCACTATAGCAGCCAAGGGGTATTTAGAGAGGAAGAAGAGGCACAGAGGATGAAGTCAGAGTTGAGAGCCTGTCAGAAGCAAGAGCTTGAAGATGGAAAGGGTAAAATGAAGGCTGAGAAAACAGAGGGTTTTTCTGAGAATGTATTTTGTTGTTAGGATGAGTGTTTCGGTGCTGTCGCTAGAGAAGTCTCGGTGGCAGGATCATTACCCTTCTTGCAGAAAGCTGGATGTGACACCTCACGTGGCCTCTTGCAAAGGGTCTCTGGAGGAGCCGTGGACAGCAGGACAAGAGCAAAACCTTGCAGCAGAATCAGCATCTGGTAAGGGCCAGACTGCAGGCCAGTTCAACACCACCACTTTTAAATTGCAGCAGAAACCCTGCAGACAGGATGTTTCTAGTTTATTTGCGTTACTTTGTCTTACAGAAGGCAAATAGTTGTGTACGTAAGACCCGGCTTGCATTGAATCCATGTGTGCTCTTGCTACTGACACTTCTGCAATCCGTTGTCTCCCCAGCATGTTTCAGCTCTGAGCGCTGGGACTGCTTCTAGGCTGGGCAGAATAAATTTCATCTGAATTTGCAGGCCTTGAATACTAAGACAGGATTTGCCAGGCTGAAAGCAGGTTTGCAATATTTTTCTAGCTGCAGTTTGAAAAAGCATCAATAAAGAACCACCAATTCATTCACCTGTCAGAACATCACGCCTTTGGATGTTGCCAATTTCATTCCAAAATAAAACTCCACCAAACCCAAAATTGGGGTTATCAGCATGAGATCTTCCCTTCTCAAATGGCTTTCTCTGGTTTCACAGCAAACAGCAACTTGTAAATCTGGCTCGTGATTCCAGATGTGCTAATGGAAGTTAGGTCGTGAGCTTTTCTGTCCCCTTGCTCTCAGCAGTTTCCCCCCGTGAGCTTCCATGTAAAACGCAGAGTAGAGTTTCAGAAAGTTGAGAAAGGAGTGAGATGAAGCAATGGGAGACGAGGTATTTGAAAGCCTCAACTGCAAGTGACAGCATGTTATCCCAGGGATGTTCTTTGGAGCCAAATAATTACAAATAATTGTAAAATAAATCTAATCAGACAACCAACTCAACGTGCATCTTTAATTGCACAGCCACTAACAGCAGCACAGAGGGAATAAAAATAAGTGAGTATCTAGATCCCTTTAATGCTAAAATAAGTATTCTTCTCCTTTAGTTTCTCTAGAAAGATGCGACAGCTGCACCCGTATGAAAATGAATAAATAATCAGTTTTATTTGTATTGCAAGCTGTTTTCTCATCTCGGAGACGAGCAACCCACTGATAGCAGTTGAGTAGTTTAAAGAAAGACCAAGTGTTTGCACACATTATGTGCATGGACACAGTATCAGCTTAAAAACGTATTTCCACTAGTATCTTCCTGTGTGGTTTTGTTCTCAGTGGGGGATAATTTATGCTTGGTTTTATGTTGCATTATTTAATTACACGTATTTTAAAAATGCATCTGTTTTGCCAATTTATATGCAGTATACGCTGCCTTTGGATAGCTTTCTAGCTAAATACCCTTCCAGTGAAACTCTTTTCATACCTCTGGAGATAAGTCTTAAAATAGTCTAGAAATCCTTTTCATTCAAATTTTGAGAATTCCTTAAGTTGGAGGTAGCAAAGCACAGAAGCCTGGAGGTTCAGGGCACGAAGGAGGGGGCTGTAACTGTTTCAAGGTGAAGAGGAAGTGCTGGGGAAGGAGCAGCAGAATAATTAATATATGAGAAAGGGGATAACGGTAACTTTCAAATCTATTCTTACAAGCAAAGATTAAAGGGAAAACAAGAAGGTGAAGAATTGCCAGGGGAAGCCACTGTAAAAAACGGACTTATCTTCAGGCAGTTGACGACTGAAGAAACATACTGCCAAGAGTGTTTCTGAAGAGCTGCTTTTGGGTGGATGTTCAAATAAATTACTGATACTTTTGGTGCAAGTGCCATCAAACCAAGCAAGAGAGCAGATTTCACAGAATACGTACGGGGTAGGTGAGAACTGATGTGGAAGAGGTCTGGGAACGAGCACCGGTGGCAAAGTGCTGTCTCCTTTCTCCTGCCCACTCTCCCCCTTGCCTGGCCACAGCAGATGCTGGTGTGTCACCATCTGGAGCCAAGCGTTGCGTGGCCTGGGCTTCATCCAGACTAGCTGGAGCAGAGCAGGGAGCCAGCCGGGGACGGCAAGGCTGTTTCATGGGGAGAAACCAGTCACAAGAGGAGCGCATCCTCTTACGGCTGCACCTCTCATGCAGGTGGATCTGAGCAGCCTGGATCTCTCTCCAGGATGGCTTTGGCCAGGGTAACGGGGCTTGTTTAGGGCATCTGTGCCCATTTATCAGTATCTTCTGGATTTGAGTGTTCACCCTAGGATAATGGCAGAAGATCGTTGTCTTAACAAACACCTGAAAGAGCTGCTTTCTGCATCTGTGATTTTGCCTTTGCATCCCAAGTTTTTTAAACATGAATTATCATAAACACTCACAATCAAAAGAACATCCATTTCTTTAGAAAATGCCAAGCTGCTAAGATCTGCCAGTGCTGGTGATGTTTCTGGAAGGAGCTTTAAGACCATGTTTACGTGTGTGTCAAAGTGCAGGGCTGCAATTTCCCCTGGATTTGCAGCTCATCAGGAACTGTCAGAAACACCCTGTAGTCCCATGTTGTGCTGGACTCATTTCTTCGAGTTTTTGAGTCCAGGCTGGGAATGAGATTGTGATTGCAGGGAGGAAAGGTATCATCCCAGGGGCTTGGTAATGGTGGAAAGGCCATGCTAGCATCCTATCTTCTGCCTGCTGCCTACCCACAGAGCCCCGGCAGCCTGGCTGTGTGCCGGGAGGAGCATCGTGCTGTATCGAGTGAGACAGGGTATTTTATTTCTCATGAAATGAAGAATTGCCGGCTGAGCTCAAGGCTTGGATCTGTGCTTTTCACTGTGTGGTTTTGGCTTTGGAAAGCAGGATGCTGGCCAGTAGGAATTGAATAAATTTCTGTCCTCTGCAAATGGGGAGGGGTTTCTCACGGTGGGAGTTGAGATTGGCAGGAGGAAACAGTTCTGTGTGGGCAGGGCAGGACCCCAGGGCTGCCCAGTTTGATGCTGCACTTTCAGGAGGCAATTGATAGTTTTCAATAAGCACTGCCGTAGTTGTCCTTGGTAAGGGCAGTTAAATAGATTTGAGGTCTGGGCTGAGAGCCACGGTGATCTTGCCAGCTTTTGTGGAGTGTCTTAGCTTGCCCAGGAGCAGGTAGTGATAAAACGCTGAGAAAATTGAGGGAAAAAGACTGCAGTCTTGGTCAGACCCATGTGATTCACACGAACATCATCTAACTGGGAATGGGTAGAGGGCTGGAGAGATTTTTGGTGGCATCTGTAGCGATGGCAACAGCTTCTTTGGCTTCTCCTTGGCAGCTGCCTTGGCAGAAAGCTTGGCTTCTCATCGTGCAGCCGACGTGCACATATGGTGCCTGCCTTGGGACCGGCCTATTCCCTCTTTTCAGCTCCCTGCCATGTTAAATGGGGGAAAGATAACACAGAGCACGAGAGAAATCAGGATCAAAGTCATCTTTAAGAGAGTGAACCTCAGGTGTGTAGTTTCCATATGGTGCCTCTCCCGATGCCAAAACCCCTGCCGTAGCTGGGATGTTTACACTGTGCTGTATCCCCATCTGACATCCCAAACTTGTTGCTTGATTTCCAGCTGGTCAGCGCAAACCCATTCTGACAGTTACACTCCCCCAAAAATACACAGCTTCAAGGATGCTGCTGTTTCGTGGGACCAGGCAGACTTGTCATCTTCCTAGTCTGCATCTCTGGTTGGATTTGCAGAGAAGCAAGTGCCAGTCTGATCTAACACCTCGGTTGCAAAGGGAGCAGGGAATGGAGTCAGCTGTGGTAAAAAAAGATGTGATTTATCCTGCTTATGCATAATGTGAATCTGCACACATATAACTCCTTCTAAGGAGTCTTGTAAATATTCTTAGTGCTTGTATGCTTATGCATAGAGGGAAGGGACCCTGGTGTATCTGGTAGTCTGCGGGTCTTAAGGGTTGATCTGGGCAACTTTCTTAATCGGAGGATGTCCGAATTTGTCCAGATTAGGAGTTGAAAATAAATGCCTGATTACAGAATAGTTTCAGGGATACTTGGTACCTGCTCGTTGTTCCCCTCTGCTGGAGTTTGCTATCTCCCAAGTCTGCTAACAGAGCCCTCCCTAACCTCTATTAAGCCTAGTTTGGCTGATTTTTAATTGCTTTCCTTTCCACATTAGCAGCTGCGTGTGTTGTGAGCCTACAGGCGCATGGGAGAGCTGGAGAAGTCTTCACTTCCCATGTGCTTTCTGCAGAAAGAAAAAGTGATCATCAAGGTGGAAAGGAAGCAGCCTGAAACAAGGATGTGGGGATATGGGTGGGATGAAGTTCATTAGCTCCCAAATGTGCAAATCTCACCTTCCTTGATGGGTGGGGATGACAGTGGCACACCAGTGTCACACCAAATGGTCAGACTGGTCACCCGTGATTTGGGAGATGCGTTACCGCTTTTCTTCATGGACGGGATCTGAACTCCTACCTGCTCCTCCTTGCAGAGTAGAACAGCAGGGTCCTCATTGGGAGCTTTGCCCCAGGTGAGGTTCCGGACAGATCCCACCCGTGAGGTCACTACTGTCCCCATCGGGCTAAGCTGAGTTTTGCAGAGAGCTTTGCTCTGGTTCAGCGGATCAGTCCTTGGGACAGCGGCAAGTGAAAGGACACAACCCCGGAGCCTCTGGCTAGAGTGCTCCCCTGCAAAGCAGGAGACTTGCTTCACTGAATCTTATTAATAAAATGTTCAGAGTTGGTGCCAAGAAAAGGGATTGGCAGTGTTGTAAATCTGCATCCTCCTTGAAGGACTGCACTGGCAGGAGCTCTCGGCTTTTAACTTCGAAGTGTAGATCGAGGTCAACTCTTCAGGCAGAAGAGGCAGATGCATTTGGCTCCCATGTCTTCAGTGCCGTAATTCTCAGCTGCATGGTGAAAGGGAGTTCATGGTGTCCTCATCCCCACACTGCCTATGGTGCTGTTTTTCCCCAGCCCATTTGGGTTGAATTGGCACGTATTTGGAAATGACGGAAACAGATCCTTTTCCCAAGAGCTTGTTCTTTGTCTCACCAAATTATCCAGCCCTCCTAATGGCATCCTTCTGGCTTTTTTGTCACAAAGACCTGACGTGAGCAATGAGATTCCTGGTTTCTTGCAGAGTTTGCTCTTTGCCCAGAAATCAATCCAGCTCACTAAGTTGACCTGTCAAAACTTCTCCAAGGGCATAGGCATTCTTCATGTTTTCACAGTCAAATTATGTGACACTTAATTTAAAGCTTAAGCATAAAGCCTCACTAGCAAGGAGATTGCTGGAAGATACTGATTTTACTGCATTTTTGTATTTATGTATAAAAACGTACTATGAAGTATTGGTTAGGAACTTTATTGCTGGGCAGTCTTTGGGTTTATGCTCTGTTTTAGTTCTTGCTAACATTTTTAAGATGTGTTTGGCCAACGCGGCTGTGAACAACACCAGGAGCAAATGCGCTTGCATAGAGTTGTGGGGTTTTTTTGCTCCTTGAGTCAAAAAAAGCCCCACGTTGTGGAACTGAATCACCTTGAATTGCTGAAAGGAGCAGAAACTTCTAATGTGGTGTGTCGGGTGCTTGGAGGCATTTTAGGTCTTGCAGTTTGTCTCAAAAGTTTGCAAACTGTTTAGGAGGTTGATGATTTTGAGCTGGGGGCCGTTTAGCTGACAGCAAAGTGTTTTAAAAAAAATTATTCCCAAGGAAAAGCCCAAAATAAGACAACCAGAAGTACATGGTCTGGGATTGTTTTGAGTCTGGAGGCGGTGGAGTTTGCGTGCAGGTGCTACCGCTGATGCTCTGCTCAGTGTTCAGAGGCTCAACATTTGCTGTAAGGGAAGGTGGCTTTTTTGTAAATGCATTTGTCTCTCTCTTGTAGCTCGCTGGCTGATTTCATGTCCTCCTCGCTATTTTAGTCTCCTTGGGTGAGGGTAACTGCTGACTCTATTTTGCCGGAGTGCAGCATTTCAGCTTTGCTGAGGGAACATATTTTGTTGCATTTTGACAGAGCTCTTGGCTCGAGACTGTTGAGAAACAAGATTGTGGCAAAATCAGTCATTAAAATGATGGAAGGGCAGGAGAAGCAGGCCTGGGTGAGAGATTTGAGACCTCATTCTCATTGAAAAAGAACTGAGAGAGGGTTTGGTTGTGGCACCTGGGTACTTTTATGGGGTGGAAGAAGCCCACGGAGGAGCAGCAGCTGGGAGCCAAAGGCAGATAATTCACAACAAGGAGCGAGTTGTTAACATTTGAGAGTGAACATCTCTGAGGAAGGATAGATTCCCTCACTGCTGATGTCTTCACATAGAGACAGGGTGCCTTTCTGGCGGAGATGCTTCTGCCGGCCACAGCTCAGGTCTGAGACGAGGTCCCTGTGACCTGGATCACGCAGAAGGTTAACGTAAGTGACTTGAAAGTCCCTTTTGGCTTAACTTACTGCTGTCAACCCCACTAGCAGTCTGCTGTTGGTTCTCCAGAAAGCATTACAGTTCAACCAGTGCCATGAAGTTTGCTCTCGTGGCTTTGTAGTTTTGTCCGAGTTGTCATTTCACAGCTGCTTTATGGTGCCATGTGATGAGAGTTTTCCAGAGGAAGGGTGGCTGCATCAAGTCCGCTGGTCCTCTGTGTAAGGAGGTCACACAAGATAATCAAGTGACCTCCTGTGGCCTGTAAATCCCTGAATTTGGCAACATAATGTGCCTCTTGTCTGTATATCATATGCAGCCACCATAGCATCTGTTGGCTTTCTCCACACCATCCCACACGTGGTGGAGGGAGATTAATTTGTTATTGCTGGAAGAGTGGAAGAGTGCTTTGAGATACCTGTGGCCGAGGACATGGTGCAATAACGTGTCATTCAGCTGTATTTTAAGTGTGTGATGAAGTCATGAAAAATTGTTAAATCTCATTTAATGCCATGTGAGGGAGAGGATTAGACTTTTTTTATACTTTGCTTCTATAGTAATGCTTCTTTTTTCAGCTGGCCTAATAAGCTTCTGAGTATGCTTGTGCCCGTAATGTCCATTTCACGCCTGAGAAATCTGGTGTTTTTAGAGGCCCATTGAAATGTAAAAACTTTAGAAGAGAGAGAAATGTTTCAAGTTCCTGAATCAAATACTCTTCCCATTCCCTCTAACCTGTTTTTACCAGATTAGTTGCTTGTATTAAAGTGGAAAAGTTTCCCAAAAATTCACTTTTATCTTTCTCAAGAGTTACATTTTCTGTCTGATAACGCAATGCCCTTGTTTCTGCAGCTTGGGATGCAGTGTATGTGGTCAAGATCAAAACCTGGTCTTGTCTGGGGAGGCACCACGCTTGAACCATCTCAGGGGGACAGAGAGATGGGAGGAAGGTTCCCATCGTTTCCATCCCGGATCGCTGCCTGCAGGTCCCCACGCGCTTCCTTGGTGTAGTCGCCCAGGGGAAAGTGCAGGGATTTACAAAAGCCACTGAACAGTTGTCTGATGACAATTAGCTGCATCCTAAAAGTGCTGTAGATTGGGATAGTTTCTTTGAAAACAAGGCATCAAAGGCAATAGCTTTAAGTTGCTTCTTACTTTTGCTGGAATTAATGTGATGAATTGTATGTGCTTATCAAGGCTTGGAGGCATCCGGCTCCTTTGTAGCATCCTTCTCTTTAGGGAGGAGTTTTAATGCCGGTGCACTGATCTCTCTATCCTCTGGGGTCCCCAATTTCAGACGTTTGAGGTAGGATCCGCTTCACTTTCTCAATTGACAGTAGTTGCATCATGTTATTGTTCAGCAAGTTACAGGAAAACAAGAGAATCAATAAATTTGCTGGGTTTTTCCTTGGGATATATTGATTTACAGGCTGCTTAAATCTTAAATAGTCCCAGATGAAAGGCAGGAGTACACCTATTTTCGGTGAAATGCAAAAGCTGAACGCTGATGCTTCCAGACCTGCGAAGCTTCAGACTTGATGGAGTAACTGGAAACATGCCCGTTGCAGAACTTGTGCCGAGTTTTGCTTCCTGTCCAGATGTTTACAACGCAAGAACATGGACCTGACTCCAAAGCTCAGGTGAAGAACAGCCCCGACTTTGTTGGGTCATTGGACCTCTGAGCTAAACATCACATCTTTACCTCTCCCTCAATTTTGAATAGCAGCCAAAGCTCAGGTCTGGCCCTGGATTCTCTTTCATCTTTTGCACAGTCCCCTTGGAAATGAATCGACACAAAAAAGTACAGTTGCGCAGGGGCTCGCTCTGGCAGCAGCTTTAGAAGTGGCTTGACCACAAAATGCAGGACAGTGCTATGGGAAAACCTCCGCGCTGCCATTTTCAGCTTTGGGGAGCAAAAATGAGTTGATGTTCGTAGACATGGTACCTGAATCTTTCCTGAGAAGCTGAGATGACCCACGGTGAGTAGGAGTCTGATAAATTCAAAGTGGTACCTGCTTCCCAGCGTATCAGTGAGACAGAGAGGGGTTTCTGCTGCTGCTCTTTTGTCCTTTATCCATCCATACATCTTCAACTAGCAAGGCAGGACCTTGCCTGGAAAGCATATCAATTTACTATGGACTCAATCCAGTGTCCCCTAATCCTAATGAGTAGGACACCCAAAGACTTCAATGAGATCAGGCTTTCTGAGGAAATACCGTCGTAACAGCAGAGACACAGCGTGGTACATGCTCTTTAGCAGAAGGCTAAATTATGTATTGGGGCTGGTTTTAGTAAGTTTGCAAACTTCCTAGAAGGTGGGATCTGCAACGGGAGGTAAAATTTGGTGGTCACAGGACTTCATCAGGAGAAAGGTGCTGCTTTCAGAAACCCATCTTACATTGTTGTTGAGCTGGAGAGAGTGATGACCAGTTCACAACTGGTCCAGACTGGAATTTACTGGAGGGGTTCTTGCCTGTGTCAGAAACCATGAAAGCTACTCTCAGGTGGTTTTTGCAAATGCTGCTGATCCTGAAGTCTTCATGAAGCAGCTAGAGCTGGTGTGCAGGGTGGGTTGCCGATGTTCTGACTGGGAAAGGAGCTGGCCAGGTGTGGGAGGCAGAAAATTTCCTAAGGCATTTAACCCCTCACATAATAAAATCAGATCCTGTAAATGCAACGATGCACTGGGTGTTTAATTAGAAAAGGGTTGGAATTTGGGCCTTATGGCTCTTAATTAAGAAGGTGAAATGCCTCTGTCCCACTGGAGGCATTCAGCAGCCCCCACCAAGGTCTGCTTTGCTGCCCTGTGCGATGTTCTTGGTTTTGTCGTTGTATCGGTTTGCCAAAGTGCTGTTCCAGTCCAAAAAGCAACTCTGAGTGGGGCCCAGCTGCCCCATCTTGAGCCACAGCCCCCGTTTCTGAGCCAGCAGACCTGGTCCTCCTGGTGCAGCTGCAAGAGCACTTGGGTTTGCTAAAGCCATTTGCTGATAACAGCCATGGCAACGCAGGAGGAATTTTAAATTCTCCTTGTCAACAATTTGGGGACCACTCTTGGCTCCTCTCCTTTCCTGGTTGATGCATCCAGAGGATGCCCACAGCCTGTTGGGTTTGGTGATGCTTCTGTGGAGGTGGTTTTCTCGAAGCCTGTGCTGGCCTCCTTGTGTCCAGGTCTTCCTTGGCCTCCTGGGTCAGTGTCTTAGGGCTGTACCATTCCAAACCTCCTGTTTTTTTGATTCCCGTTTTACCAGCTGCCTCCCCTGAATCAGTGTGTGGAGTTGCCTCCTCTCCCGCTTCCCTCCTCATCGCCCATTCCCACTGTGATTCCTGCAACTGCTCTTTTCCAGCAGTTCCCAGATAGAGAAGCTATCCCTGGGAGCATCTGCTGGCTCATGCTAACTCTGAAAGTAAATACAAACGCCGTGCTGATTTTTGTCATGCTTTTCCACCCTGGGAGGGAGAGGGGGAAGAAATTCCTGCACCGGCATTGTCTGTCTCTGCTTTTGCCTTCTCCTATGGCTACTAATTGCATCGCAGCCCTCCTGGGGTGGGAGTGCTGCCGGCTCGGCTCTGGCCCTGCTCCACCACGGCTTAGAGCTGCATAATTTGTTCACCTCCCTGCAATAAATTGTTCATGCTTTTGATAGATCTTCAGTGAAATATTTTAATGCGTTCTTGTCGAATGTTCCTTCCCCCCACCCCCAGCAGCTATTGACAGATGAAAGCACTAACACTGGCTTTACATGGGAATTTAATCATACCAGCTGTCATGCAGATCCCCAATACAAATATTTTCCACTGTTAATGGTTTCAGTGTGGCCTTTTTTTGTGTGATCAAATGTAATCTTATTTAATGGAGTTTTATTGCTGTGACGCCTTATTCTTTTCACCAGGCTGGACTTTATTTTTAAATCAAAAGAGATTGTTCAGAAGAGAGCCAGAGAAATGACTGGAGGGATTGAATGGGACGGGAAGCCCAGGATGAACTGAGTGACTATATATCAGCCAGGGCAGGCAAAACATGTAAGAGCAAGGGAGAGTACAGGTCCAGCATGGAAGGGGCAGTCAAGAAGAGGGAGAAATTCAGTGTGATTTTACATGTGTGTGGCTGGGGATAAGGGAAATTGCACAGGCCGGGAGGTTGGAAGAGTTTTAAGAGAGGGAGGCATTGCAAACAAGTTGTGTCCAAGGCAGAAATCATGAGTAGTTGCAGAAACAATTCAGTTTAGATCAGCACTGGAGAAATGCTGCTAGGGCTACTTCTTCAGGGGCCATAGGAGAGACCAGCTGCGGCTGCCGTGTTTCCCTCTCTTCATTATTGCAGAGCTGCCCTCCTGCGTGCGAGAGGGCAGGTGACCACAAGCACAGCCATTACACCTGGTACCTGGCATCGTGGGGCTTGGGTTCGGCTTCGGCAGTCCTACGAGACGGGCAGGAGGCAGCAGGTAGAAAGGCTGGAAGCTGGAGCTGACTGAGCTGGTGCTGGACTGAGCAGATGCTTTTTGCTTAGACAGCATTTCCCCATCGCAGGGGCTCTGAAGCAGGGTGAAAATGCTGGAGCACGCAGCTGGAGTGCGCAGCCCCAGCCCCTAAATCTCTTCTCTGGGCATGTACAGCCACCGTAACTGTTGTGTGTTCATCTCTTAGGTTGTCCGCACAGAGAAGAACAGCCTGAACAACCGGTTCCTGCCGTGGGATGAGATCGAGACGGAGGCCATCCTGTCCATTGATGATGATGCTCACCTTCGCCACGATGAGATCATGTTTGGGTTCCGGTGAGTAGCCTCCACGCACATAGGCTTTAGACCCAAACTGATGTTTTCTGCATGCAGGGTCTGCCCAGGTGTAGCATGGCCTCATGGCTAAAGCTGGGGCCAGAATTAGGGCTAGCACATCCTTTCCTTTGGCTTTCCAACTCAATTTCTTGGAGGGGTAATACGCGGTAATGAACTGTTTAATGAGTCCAGGCAGGTGGGCTGATTTCAGGTTGTCCAGGCAACCCTGATTCTCGCGCTTCCTAACCTTGACTCTTCAGCTTTTGTTGTGCTGACAGTGTTCCCTTCATGGTTTTGGGAGTGTGTGGCTTCCTAGGGTGGAAGGAAACTGGAAAACAAATCCAGGAGGCTGTTGCACTCTATCCTTCATGTGCCGTTGGCAAGGCCAGGACGTTCGCAGCCGCTGCAGGACATGATGCTTGTGTGCTCGCAGTGGACTGCCATCCTCTTTGCTCTGTGTGACATTGGGATGTGACAGCTATTTTGGTGGTTTTTTTCTGCAGAGCATGGAGAAGACAGATGTTACACAGAAAAGGCTGGTGCTGGTTGCTCTCATTCCCACCCCCTTTTTGCTTCAGTATCTATGTTTTCCCTTGACTTTGCCCTGGCAAAAAGTTTCCCAATTATGGGGCCAAGGGAGAAAGCAGTTATGTGGGCTTCTGCCGTGGGAGGTTTCTGCAGGCTGCTCCTGCAGCTCGTACAGCGAAACCTCGCCGGCTGCCAAAGAGGTGCTGGGGAGTGAGGATGGCACGAGGAGAGAGCGCTGGCGCTCGTTTGGCTGCGGCTCATCAGCCCGCCAGCCCAGGAGCGGGGGCTGTGATTGCTAATCCGAGAGTACCCAGCAGCTGGCTGGGGGGTGGGAGACAGGGACCAGCTCTCCACTCTCACCAAAACGTGTTGGCTCATGTTTGGGAGGAAGATTAAAAGGCACAAAATGCCTGGAAACCCAACAAGCTCTCTCTGAGAGATGACAAATGAGGTGTTAAAGTGATTAAAGCAGGGGAGTAGGCGTCAGGACTCCTGACTTTCCCTTCCATGCCCTGTTTCAGGCTCTTTATCTGAACTTGGCTGTTTTCTCCCCCTCTTTGGTCTCCGTTTTCCTTTGCTCATCTACAGTGCCTGGCTGAGGCTTTACCAGTTAGCCCTGGAGAGCATCAAATGAAAATTATAAGTGCCGCATATTATTCTCACTCATACCCCTGCTTACAAACACCTTGTTCCCGCAAAGTCTCCCTGTGTTAATGCATTCTGCCAGGGAAGAGACAGTGTCTCAGCGATTGAGTGAACCTCTGCCCATAACAACTGTGTTTAGTCGAAACTTTGCTTCAGGCTGTAATTCTTGGGGCAAGAGCCTCTTCTTGCTCTGTTTGCTGCTCAGGAGAGGGCTGGAGGCAGGCACCCCGAGCAAACCTTTCTGAGGAGCACGCCCAAAACAATTCTCTGGAGAAATCCTTATTTTTCTGGCTGAGCTGGGAAGGAAAAAGTGTCATGTTCATAGGAAAGCGAGGCGTGGGAGAAGTGAAAGGGAATGAGTAGTTTCAACTCTGGCTTTTCAAAACAATCACGCTGGATTGACAGAAACCGCAGCAAGTAAGTGCTTGCTGGGAGGATGGTGCCAGGGAAGCTGCTGGCGGTGTTAATTACTCAGTTTTCATTACCAGGTTATATCAGAGTTTCATTAATTTGAGTAGAGGATATAACAATAAACACATCTTTGCTCCTGTCTGTGTCAGTAAGTGTAATGAGAGCTCGGGGCTCTCGGAAACTCAGTCTCTTCAGCAGCCTGGCATTGCCCTGCAGCCATTGCTTCTGTAGCTCTCCATGGGAACAGGGGTTGTGGGAGGAACTCGCATCCACATGATGGAAAAAAGCAAAAAGGCCATTTTCTGCCCTATTTTGTGCCTGTGAAGAAGGGAAAACCCTTCTGTGTCCAACAGGCTGCCGCCTGGGACTTGTTTCTTGTAGTCTGGAGTCACTTAGACAGGGAGATGGGATCAGATGATCCAAAGGAAGCTGGCACCCCTGTCAGTGGAAGCTGGCTGTGTTTCCCAGGTTAGGCATTAGGCACTGACTTTGTTCTTAATTAGTCCTGTCAGTGTTGCAGCTATCCTGTGGGATTTCTCTCGAGGAGAGTGAGCTTCAGAGGAGAGCAGAATATTAAGCAAGTCCACGCTTTCACATGCAAACCTCATGATTTAATTCCCTATGGCTCAACAGCGAGCGTGCGTTAGGGTGAAGGATGTGCTTACGGCCCCAGAGGTTTTTTCCATATGGACAGAGCCTGGGAAGCTGCCGGGTGCTGGTTTGGGATGGGAAGCTGGCAGTTTGGCACTCCAGATCCTCCATCTGGAGGCACCAGGGTCTTCAGCATCTCAGCAGCTTTCCTAAAGGGAGCTTGATGTTACCTCAACTTTACAGAGGAAGAAACTGAGCTTGTGGGAGATGGAAAGTCCCAGGGATTTGGGGGAAGAGGCCAGGAGATGCCGGGTTGCTCCCAGGCCAAGCCTTGGCTGATCTGGACTTTCCGTAGAAGGGAAATAAGAGAGAAGCAGCGCTGGCGTATGTGTTGTGCAGTGATGCCCCTGCACGGGCTGCGGAAAGCTGGTGGCAAATCGAAGAGTTTCCCATCTCGCTGGCTTTCACTGTCTCTTTCTCTGCCTTTCCATCCGAGGTCTTATGTTTTCCATTCTCTGTGTAATTCAGAAACTAATTTGGGGCCACTGGGCTTTTTTGTTAGTTTTCTTTTAAACCTACAGAACAGCCCTTAGAAGTTAGAAAATCCCAAATTTATGAGGTAGTAGCACTTTCCCTGTGAAAAAGCAACTTGAACGTGCCTCTAGGAGAGGGCCAAGGTGAGCAGCTCAGCTTTGTACCAAGCAACGTTGGTCTGTGCTCACAGCCTGTGTTTGGGAGAGCTGACTAAGGTGTGCTTCAGTTCACATCTAACAGCTCTTAACCTTTAACAAGAGAAGGTCAACAAATTCTGCCTGTCCATTAAAGGCAAGATTTCTGCATTCACCCCTTTCCTGCACTACAATAGAAAAGAAATCAGAGTTATCTCAGGGTGAGACCTTGTTCACGGGTCACTCAGGCAGCTGTGACAGCCAGTCGGTCCCTCCTACCGACAGTGGAGCTTCGGTGCTGTGGAGGTGGGTGAGTTTGCACTGCACAGCCTACGTAAAAAGACGTCTCTTGCATGTTGAAATTTTCTTTATTTTTATTTTAAAAAAATTAAATGGACTTTAAAGCAAGGTAATTGCATGCTTAAACTATGTTAATCCTTTTTGCCCTAACTACAGTGTATGTTGGCCGTTCTTTGGACGAGCAGTTGCCAAACTTTTTTATGTATAGGCATCTCTTATCACTTGCAGCCCCACCTTGGGATCTGGTCCGTTGGCATCGAGGGCATAGTCCTATGTGTAGTGGTTCTCAGCCAGAGCTGTGCTCATCTCCAGACAGGGTCCCCGGGTTTGTGTCTCACTGAAAGGCTTTGTGTTTGCAGTGTGTGGAGAGAGGCAAGGGACCGCATCGTTGGCTTCCCAGGGCGCTACCACGCGTGGGACATCCCCCATCAGTCCTGGCTCTACAACTCTAACTACTCTTGCGAGCTCTCTATGGTGCTCACTGGTGCTGCCTTCTTCCATAAGGTGAGATTTCGTCACCACAAAGCCCTGAGCTTTCCCTTCCTTCTCAGAGCAACCAGAGTCTGTATGTTTGTGGGGTTGGGTTTTTTTTTGGGGGGGGGGGGGGGGGGGGGGGGGGTTGTTGTTGTTGGCTGTTGGTTTTTTTTTTCTAAAAAGAACACATTTTGGGGCTCACCACTCCTTTTCCCTCCCTTTTTCCAAACTGAAACACAGCCAGCAACTGGTCTGTGTCCCAGCACGCGGTCTCCTCGAGGAGCTGCCTATGTTTGTGCCATGTGAGAAGCACCACGGCACTGAAGCAGGTGGATGGAGAGTGGGGCTGAGCATGTTTCAGCGATGCTCTCAGTCACGGTGAGGGTGAGGCGGGCCATGGGATTTCCTGCCATGTGTCTTTACTGCAGCATCTTTAACAGACTCAAAAGTGTTGCAATTTGCAGGGAAGTCATGGGTTTCTGCAGCTGTGTGGTGGCACAGGCTGGCTGGTAGGTGTGGGAGGTGGCTGGTTTCTTTATGTTGGAAGGGAGCAGTGCCAAAAGTGGCTCCGTGATGTGTGCCTCTCTGTATGGGAGAGACAACAGTGGGCAAACAGGCCTTGAGAAAAGGGTGGGCTGTTTTCCCAAGGGGACAGTCCTGAGCTGTCATACCGTGGTGGGAAGGTAATCCACCAGCTACTGCTGCCGTGCTGACTCTGCAGCAGCAAAGACAGCAAGATCTGAGGGGGCTGAAACCATTATTTCTCAACTTCTGAAGTTACAGGAGCCTTGGGACTTGGTCAGGGTGGTGGCTGTGGGGTAGATTTGCTGCTACTGTGGCTACAGCAGATCTCCTGGATGCAGCATTAACTCCATTATGGGGAGTCTCTCCACTGGCGTCCTTGAGCTCTGAGTCACACATGTCCCAGCAAGTCGTCTTGATACTCACCTGTGGTGCCACGACTGCTCCAGGCCTGGTGCAGATGGCACCAGCTATGGTGGGCACTTGCTGCTTGGGACCACCTTAAGCAACGTTGTGCCTTTTTATCCTTTCTAGTACTACGCCTACCTGTACTCCTACGTGATGCCACAAGCCATCCGCGACATGGTGGATGAGTACATCAACTGCGAGGACATCGCCATGAATTTCCTGGTCTCTCACCTGACAAGAAAACCTCCCATAAAGGTAAAGCACCGGGTGGATGCTTGTACTGGTCTTTGTATTTCTGGAGAAACAGTGGTTTGGTTGATGTCTCTGAAAGGCAAGAAGCATGTTAGGAGGCTGCTCTGGGGGAAATCCAGTTCCCTTTATCTCACCACAGAAGCTGTGCCATGCAGTATGTGCTGCCCTTGCCAAAATCGGGCTGCACTGCGTCTCTGAAGTGCTGCGTTGCAAGCGTGACACGCTCAAGGCTGTCAGCATGGCCTCTGGCCTCGAGGAGATGTAGTGTGTGTTCAAAAAGGTGTGAAAACTCACTGTAACCCCTTAGAAGCAGCCAAATCCCTGCCATGGCAAGCGGATGAGTTGGGGTTTGACTTACACTGCAGCTCAGACCGGAGGGTTTCCTGGCTCAGCAAAGGCCCTTCTGAGTCTTCCTTCCCAAAAAGGAAAAATTTCTGTCTTTCCATAACATAAAGTACAAGTAGGAATGATTTTCTTGCTGACTTCCTGTAGCTTTCCAGAGACATTTAGACTTATCTGCGTGTGGAGGGCTGTTGGTCTAAACACTGCAGCCTAGCTGAAATATTCCTGCCCAGTGATAACAAATGTATGTCACAATTTTGAGCATGAATTTTGGATGCAGATCGTTCTGCTCTTTATTGCTGCTGGCAAACTGGTCTTTACAGCCCTGCATATGTCTCACTGTCGCAGGCCAGCTGCCTTAGAGATGGGTCTTGGCCGTAAATACGACGGGTGGGTTTTTCTGTGTGGTGTTCTTCCCATCTGGAGCTACTATGAAGTGGAGGTTGTAGAGTTCGGTGCAGCTGAGAGGAGAATCAGACCAAAACCAAAGGGTACTGCAATGGGATGTCTGATGTCTGATTCAACATGGACGGGAAGCCCTTTAATCAGTGGGTGGCCCCTCAGCACCTCCTGAAAACAGGAGCCCCCTCCAAAGATTTTCCTCTGGGTGCCTAAAACAAGAGACACCCCAAATTGCTAATTCTTCTGTAGCATCTGTGGCCAGTGGGTCGAGGGAGGGGATTCTGCCCCTCAGCTCCGATCGGGTGAGACCCCACCTGGAGTCCTGCGTCCAGCTCTGGGGTCCTCAGCACAGGAAAGACATGGACCTGTTGGAGCAGGTCCAGAGGAGGTCACAGAAATGATCCGAGGGCTGGAACACCTCTGCTGTGAGGACAGGCTGAGAGAGTTGGGGTTGTTCAGCCTGGAAAAGAGAAGGCTCCAGGGAGACCTTATTGCGGCCTTTCAGTACCTAAAGGGGGCTTATTAGAAAGATGGGGACAGAGTTTTTAGCAGGGCCTGTAGAGATAGGACAAGGGGTAATGGCTTTAAACTAAAAGAGGGGAGATTCAGACTGGATATAAGGAAGAAATTGTTTACGCTGAGGGTGGTGAGACACTGGCCCAGGCTGCCCAGAGGGGTTGTGGATGCCCCATCCCTGGAACCATTCAAGGTCAGGTTGGACGGGGCTCTGAGCAACCTGATCTGGTTGAAGATGTCCCTGCCCATGGCAGGGGGGTTGGACTAGATGACCTTTAAGGTCCTTTCCAACCCAAACCATACTGTGATTCAATGATTCTATCTGTAGTCTGTGAAAGGAAAGGAGTTGGTTTCTCAAGGTCTTTTTTTTCCTGAAACAACTTCTCAAACATAAAACCAGAAAAAAGTAACTAAGCATTAGTAGATCATCATGTCCCCCTTTAAGTCTCTGCTCTGACAGAGCTGGTGTGGACCATGTTCTTCCTTGCCTGGACACCCTCCAAGGGACACACGGCAGCCAGGGAGAGCACGGCCAAATCTGTGCCCAGCCTGCAGCATGTCACGCAGGACGTCAAGCCAAGTCCCCCACGCAGTGCCTTGGGCGCAGGCAGGGTGTTCCCCCTGGCTGCGGCGTGTTGCGGGCAACGTGTCAGCGACCATCTTTGTCCCTCTCATTCCAGGTGACCTCCCGCTGGACTTTCCGCTGCCCCGGGTGCCCCCAGGCGCTTTCGCACGATGACTCTCACTTCCACGAGAGACACAAGTGCATCAACTTCTTCGTCAAGGTGTACGGGTACATGCCGCTCCTGTACACCCAGTTCCGCGTGGACTCGGTCCTCTTCAAGACCCGCCTGCCCCACGACAAGACAAAATGCTTCAAGTTCATCTAGAAGCGGGCGGCAGCCGGGCACCCTCGGCTCTCCGAACTTCAGCCGGAGGCGGGTGAGGGCAGAGGGTGGCTTTCTTGATGGGGCTGTGAGTGCAAAACACCTTTTGCTATTGACTCTGGCCTCCCTCCCGCAGAGCAAAAGGGACGTCCTGGATTTGGACGGGCACGTTTCCCCCTCCCTTCCCGCTCTCCCCACAGCGACTCGACTGAGCGACAGGGAACAGGATCTCACGGCTTCTGTAAAGACACTGCCTAGGATCGTACACTGAGGAATGGCATGTTGGCTAGTAGCTCTGCCCCTTTGCTAGCCAAGGGCAGCCATTCTTTTTAATTATAATTATTGTTATTTAAAATGAAAGTGTTTTAGATTTGCCGCGTGAGGCTTTTTTTTTTTTTTCCTTTTCTATTCTTTTTTCCCCCACTACCCACCCTGTTTTCTCCTCTGGACCCGTCTGCCCGCTCGAGGGGGACCATAGCAAGGCAAGGTTGGAGGTGTTTGACTGCAGAGAGGTTATTCCCAGTATCAAGGCAGCTCCGCTCACCACTGTTGTCCCCATCCTTTCTCCCGTGGGGCAGCCCTTCTCCTCCCCTCCCACATACCGTGTCCTGGCTCGTCTTGCCCTGTGGCTACTACTGAGGACTTTCAGGTGTCGGCTGATGACGAGCTCTTTGCTCTGCTCTGCTCACCACCCCGAGCCCTGCCCTTGGAGAGGGGCGAGCAGGGAAGAGGTTGGCCCCGGAGGGTCTTTCCCCAGCTCCCAGCACCGCACTGGGTCCCGTGTCACAGCCCTGGGGGAGTTTGGTTGCCGCGGTCTCGTTCTCGGTGTCCTTTTTCCAGCCCACGCGGCACACCGCAGGTGCTGCTAAACCTCTGAAGACAGGGAGCGCGTTTGGGGCTTGGGAGCGATCCATCTGCAGCACAGCAGGGGCTGGCAACGCCCCAGGCTCGTGCGTTCGAGCGGGCTGCCTTGGCCTGCGGTTTTCTACAGCCGCTGCAGCACCAAAGGCAGCTGCAAGAGCCCTGGAGATCTGCTCCAGCAGCACCCCAAGATCGGCTGCGCGAGCCTTTGCTGATAAAATAAACCTCTTCCCCAGAAGCATCCAAGCGTGGACGCAGTCTGCTGAGAGCCAGCGCTTCGCGGTGCCTGGTCGCTGCAGGGGGAGCAGGCAGTAGTTCAGCTTTCAGTGCCGGTGCGATGGGAGTCGGGATATCGGGGCCTTCTCTTGAGATCGCTTCGCATTTTTGCAGAGTGGCGGAAGGAGAAGACACTGAACCCTTAATCTGTATGCAGCTAAGCAGAGCCGAAGCAAAGTGCCAGCCCAGCCTGCCTGTGCCGGAGCTGGGGCTGCACCGTGGGCTGGAGTCCCTGCTCTGCCCCGTCCCCCATCCCAGGACAAAACGTGCCCACGTCAGGTTTGCCCGTGGGCCTCAGCATAACTGCCTTAAACCCCCATCCCGTCCACACTCATGCCCTGGCCTCGGGCTGCGTTCGAAGGTTAATCCAGCCAAGACCTTTCCTTTGCGTGAACTGGGAGACGCTGCTGGGATCGCCTTCACGGGGCTGTTTTCGGAGTCGATGTCTTCCACCAAAGTGAAACGCTGTCACGTGTGATCGCCCGACCTCTGCGCTCAACTTGCTGCTCTGTTCTCCTTCGATCCCGGCCTGTAAGAAGAGGGAAGGACACAGGTTGCCCTCTCCTGTGTGATGTTCTCCCTCAGTGTGTCCCAGATGTTTAAGAGCAGCCTGGAGAAGCTCTTGCTGGGTAGATGGCGATTCACTTCAATGTCCACGGTTTTCCTGGCCTGACTTCCACTGTGGCAGGTTGCAGCTCAGCATCCCGGCACCCTGCAGCAGAAGGATGTTACCGCCTGGTTGTGTCCCAAAAGAGGAGCGGGGATGGTCCGTCAGCAGCTCCTGGGCTCACTTGTAAGGTCAGCCCTGTCCCCACTCCTCCCCTGCAGCCTGCACCACGTTTTGGGGTGTTACGTGGCCTCTCCAGCCGTGCTTCAGCCAGATTTTCATGTCAGCCCTGTGGGTGGGGGTCACCAACACTTGCTCCTTGGTAAGGCGAAGCAAAGGGGCAGCCCGTCCCCAGCAGAGCCGATGGCTCGTGCCTTCACCAGCACTACAGACCGCACCGAAATACGATCGAGGTGTCTTTTCCTCTCTGTATGTTTTTTTTTCCTTTCCACTCTCTTTTTGGTTTAACATCAGGTGCTTGAAGCGGAGCATGTGAAGGGTCAGTCTCTTGAGAAATGCAACTGGAGACTCCTGTGAGGCCCCAAAACACCTGGAAGGATGTTTTCTGCCCCTGCTCGGAGTGGAAACGTGGCATTCTTCAGCAACTGCACCAGCTTCAGCATCCCTGAGGGGCCTGACACTCCTCTGCTTTAATTCTCCCCTCGTTAATAGGTGGTTCGTTAGCAGCGATGCGGTTGCTCACGTACAGCACAGGTCCCTGGTGTCATCCAAGGGTGGAGGCAGGTCTGCCTTCCCCAGCCCTCTGCCCGCACGGCAGGAGTCAAAGGGGAGAAAGGACGGATGCCGGCAGCTGTGGATTGCACTTTATATAAACAGAGATACGCTTCTCGGCAACTTGTTTTGAAAAAAACCTTAAGGGGAGTTTCATTATTTTGGTGAGAGACGGTAATACAGGGAGCTTGGAAAATGGGGATGTGATGTGAAGTATTTGCATTGGGGTTTGCTGTCTCATTGCTTGGCTGCAGTCGGAGCTGGCAGCTGACCCAAGGTTGGGGGTTTCATCCTTTCCGTTGGTGCGTTTCAGTTCAAGACCAGTAGAAATGTAGAGATCAGTGGTGGAAATCCAAACTGTTCTTCTTCCCAGGCTCTTAACGTGCTCAACTCTTGCCTGAAGCGTTGTTTTTTTTGGAGGATTGCCAGTGCTGTGGTAGCCAGGGGTCGGGTTTGAAGTGTCATGGTTGTGCGGGGAGAGGCTGCGTGACGGGATCGCTGTGCGGGTCGTGGGATGGTTTCCTCCTTGCTGAGACCCCCCGAAGGGGGAGGATTTGGGGGGTGAAGGGGTAAACGGGTGCTGCGAGTCGCTGATGGCAGCTGCTTGGGGGGGACATGCTGGGCAGCAGCAGTGTTGGGAGGGACGGGGTGCCGTAAAGAAACTAAATGCCAGCGAGAGCATCGCCTTCCCCACCTCCAGGGCTGGTGCTGTCCCTCCCGGTCCTCTGCTGCTGTGTCTCTTTCCAAAATCTTCCCAAATAGCCCCCAAAACCCTTCCGGAGTACAGACCCGTGATTCACAACCCGACTTTCTGCTCCTGAAACATCCCCGGATCTGAGCTGTCCTCAGGCTTCCCTCCAGCATCAGGGAGGAGAGGGGCATTTCTGGAGAGCGGTCCAGCCCGTGCCACCGTCCCCAACATCCTCCCTCGCTACCTGTCGCTCTCCTGTGGTTTTCAGGGGGTCCCAGGGTAACTCCGAAGCTCAGGTTAGGTTGTACGATTCGTCCCAGCTCCAGCACAGAGCAGCCTGGGGCGCGTGATCTCCGCCACCCCAGCCTCGGGGAGACGGGAAGGTCTCTCGGTGGTTGCACCTTTCCCAAGGAAAAGGCCTTTTCCCCTTTCCAACATTTCTGCCGCTTCACCCAGCACCAGGGGTGGCAGGCGGCGGGTGCGGAGTGAGGTCTTTTTCACATTTGCTGTAAATAGCATCGTCTGCGGTGACGCGGACCCCCCCGTACCCCATTTGTGTCGCACAGCCCCTGCCCTCCCCTGCGCCGTGGTTGTGCTAACTGCTCTGTGAGCACCAGGTTTAAAAATAAAAAAAAAAAAAGGCAAAAACCGAGAGAAAAGAAACACTCCTTCAACACGAGCACAATGTTGAGTTTTTTTGTAAAAGGATCCAATAAATGGAGAGTTTAACTTGAGAGCGTCTCCGTGCCTGCTTTGTCGGGGGGCTGGGACCGGGACAGGCCTTAGAGCAGCAGTGCTGCTCCGTGGTGCTGGGGCTCCCCGAAAACAAGCCTCTCCCCAGGCTTGCATTTCCCGAGGGAGCAGGGGCAGGTGAGCTGGTCCGGAATAGCGGAAACCTCTCAGGGATGGCAGCGTCTGGTGCGAAACCCCATCGCATCCCTGGGTGAGGTCATGGCTGGGCCAAGAGACCCCCCCAGTCCAGCGCCGGGGGGGGGTCAGAGCCCTGCGTAACTTCAGGGGACATCTCATCCCAGCCACTACGGTGACAGAGGGCTGCTGGTGGCATTGGGGACATCCAGCCAGGATGGCGGACCCAGGGGAGGTGGAAACCCTTTGATTTCTGCATTGCTGATTTAAATCACAGCCAAACAAAAAGCACCTTCTCCAGAGCCCTGCTCCGCTTGCAGGATCCAGCCCTGGGGCCTCTGCCCTGCAGTGTGATGGTGAAAGCCACCATGGCAGAAGTTGTCTGGGTATTTCTAGGCAATGAAAATGGCAGCCGAGCCGGCGGTGGGGGTTGCAAACCTTCCCATCCCTGCCCTGGGATCCTGGAAGAAGGAAATTTAGGGACCATTTCCTACGGCGCTCGCAGGCATCGCTGGCTTGGGGGATGCTCCCGGTCCCTCTCCTGTGCAGGAGGCTGAGGTGACAAAAACAACCAGGTGGGTGTCATTTCTAACCAGATTTCCACCAGCTTCAAACCTGCAGGGAGGAGCGGACAGGCGGAACAGAGCTGGCTGTGCCATGGGCTTCCTCCTCCATGCTGGGCTGGAAATCCCACAGGATTTCCTGGACACTGCTGGATTTCCTCTCTCTCCTTTTCTGCTGCTTTTTTTTGCCTTTCCTCCTGAGCAGCCGGCTTCCTCCGCGGACACTTGTTCACCCCTGTGGCACCTGCCCTTGCTGCTGTTCCCCTGGGAAATATGCCCTTTATTTTCCCTACTGCCTTGGAGTAATGGCTTATCCGTAACGGGAGTGTTTGTGCTTGGTTTACTTCCAGGATAGGTTTCAGGGAAATCCCAAATTATTTTGATCCCAGAAGGGAGGAGGTGGGTGCTCTGCCCAGGACCTGCCTCCCAAATGCCTGGGGTCTGTCCCCAAAATATTGCTGGAAGGCAGGGGCATTGCTAACAGCATAAGGGCACAGAAAACCACGCTCAAAGGCACTGACCTGGCTGCAGTGGTGAGATGCTGGTTTTTGGGGGGCTGTCTGGCTCCTCGATGAGCCCAGCAGCATCTTGGGCACTGGCTCGACCGTAGCAGATTTGCTCGTGAGGCTTTACCAGCCCTTATGCAGCAGATAAATATCTCCTGTTAAAGCAAATAATTTTTACAGCTGTAACTAATGTGACCTTGGTGAGACGAGTCACAGCATCATGGTTCCTGTTTGGTTTTCTTTTTTTCCCTATAGGAGGGTTTGTACCTTGGGATGGAGGAACAGGCGCTGGGGAGAGGTGGAGGAGGGGATAAATCCCCCTAATAATTCATTCCATTCTACCAGGAGGGAGGGCAGCGGGGGAAGTGCTTTACACTCCACTCCCCTACGCTAAATTTTTCCCTTTCAGATGACACATTCCTTGATAAAAAACAATTATTTCACTGAAATTGCTCCCTGTGTTTCTGTTCTGCCCATCAATGCCATAAAAGCAACCAGCTCCTGCAAAAGCCCAGGTAAAGGACCTGCAGTCACCGGCGCGGATGCTTGCACCCTCCCATGGCCCTGCCTTACGCCCCGGCCCCACTGAGACAGGCAGGAAGAGAGAAATTACCATTTGGGGTTTTTTTCCCAGCTGGAAATGCAAGAAAATACTCCTGCAGGGTCAGCCACCAGCGGCATCGCAAAGCCAAGGGTCACATTGGGTCCATCGTTCCCAGGTTAATTAGGTGACTGCTTTTCCACCCATGGGCCAGGGCAGCGAAGGTACCACGGCATCGCTTTCCTGTTTAAAACAAACAATCAAAAAAGGCTTAAATTCAACGGTGTGGTGGTGTGGGGAGCAGGACTGGCAGGGAAAGGGGAGCGCTGGTGCTGTGGGGGCATTATAAATCCCTCCAGCCATATAATTTCTCAGAGTGCATCACTGGGCCAGTGATGTGCTAAGCGATGTGCAGGATTTATACCTCCGGCTTGCTCCTGCGATGGGCCGTGAAAGGTTTTAGGAAGAAAAATAGGATTTTACACCCAGTGTTTTAAGAAGTTTTTCTGGAGCTGTTAGCAGGCTGCAAAGCAAAGGGCTGCTGCATTTCCATGGGTACCCAACACCCAGCGAGGGTCACCCATCACCCGCCGTGCTCCCCAGGTCCTGCTTTTAACCCCAGGGCAACGGCACTCAGCTGCAGTGGAAATACAAAGCTGGAACAGAACAGAACAGAGTAGAATACAGTAAGAATAGAATAGAACAGAATAGAATAGAATGGAATAGGAATAAGAATAGACTGGAGTAAGAAAAGAAAATAATAGAATCGAATGGAGTGGAATGGAATAGAATAAAATGGAATGGAATGCAATAGAATAGAACAGAACAGAGGAAGACTAGAATAGAACAGAGGAAGAATAGATTAGAACGGAATAGAATGGAATGGAATAGAGGAAGAACGGAATGGAATGGAACGGAACATTTTCAGTTGGAAGGGACCTACGAGGATCACCTAGGCCAACTGCCTGTCCACTTCACGGCTGACCAAAAGTTGACACGTATTACTACTTAGGGCATTAGTTGCTCTGGTCTTGGCTTAAACCCCCTGGGCGAAGCAGGGTTTTTCCCACGGTGCAACCAAATGGCTGCAAAGAGGTAAAGAAGGAATTGGGAAAGTGAACCAGGCAGTTAGCACTGCCCCAAAGCACCTGCAGCCACCCAGCGAATGTGTGTGCTGGGCCAACGGCAGCACTCTGTAACTTAGAGGCTCAAAATAGTAAATACTAAGAGCAGTCAGAGGGAAATGAGCAGTTATTAGCCAGGCAATTAATAAAAGACCTATGCTGCACTCAGTGTTGTGCCTGCAAGGGAAGGATAATTGTCACTGTTCATTTTAACCCGCTAAGTAATTTAATGTAGTTAAAAAAAAAAAAAAAAAAAAAAGAAAACAACCCTCAATCAAGCGTCACTAGTCTTTGTGAATGCCTCCCTGGAGCCCAGCTCTGCCCTGGGGATGCAGTGAGTCCTGAAGCAGCACTGTGGCACAAAACCAACAGGCTTTTTTTTTTTTTTCCCTTTTCCTTCAAGAGTAAAAAAGAGAAGTGAGGTGTGACAGCCCTTCCTACCACCTTGGTTTTAAAGCCTTTCGGATGCTCTCCTTGCAGGCGTTTCTTGGCAGAGGGCCCTGCTTTCTTCGTAGCTGGTTTTTAAGCTCTCACTCTGCACATGTTTTGCTGCCAACATGATAATAACAATAATTAAAAATAAGACAAGTTGTGATGTCTTTGCATATGGTTGGGCTTCTCCATGTAGCACCATGCAGCATGGGGCTGCTTTGCTCCGTCCCTCACCCTTTTTGTTACCGAGTAGCTATTAATATCAAGAAAATAATAATAATGCAAAGTTTTACCAAGAGGGAGGCCAGCATTTGCACCTTTGGTTATTGCTGCAATAGGACCCAGCTGGTTGTTAGAGGCTTTCTCACCAGGGAGTTCATCGCACTGCATTATGTTCTGCCTCAGGACACTCACTGGCGTACCTTTAATTACCCACGGCAGCCCAGTCTCACCACGCTCGAGATGGAGATATCACCCCTCCGTGTGCTCAGGGGCATGGAGAGGAACGTGTCCTAGGGACACTCGGGGACAGCCAGTGATAGAGCCAAGGGAGAGAAAAAGATGGAGGAATAATTTAATTTTTTGCTGTAATCGAGGCAAGGTCCGTTTAATTGTTTAACCCTGCCAGTAAAAATGCAGCAAACTGATGCCGTGACTTCTGAAACAGGGGTTTGGGAAGATTGCTGCCTCTTAGGGCTGAATTTTTCTCTCTTGATTTAGGAGCCTGCTATGGTGCAGCCACTTGACTGTGTCGCATCATCTCATGGAAGGGATGCAGGATGCGGCCCCACGATCCCCAACCCTAATGAAGCCTTGCCCAGGGCATGTTACCTGCCACTGGTTCCTGGCCAGGGCTGCCCTGTGCTCCCAGGCAGCTCCCCATGGCCCCCAAGCGTCCTCATGGGAAAAATACTGTGTCCCCACGGGCGAGAAGTCCCTGCAGCCCACAGAGCTGCCTCCTCGGAACACGGGTCCCCACGCCATGCCCGGGAGAGCCCCAAGGTCATAGGGAGAGAGCTGGCTTGTTCCTTGTGGGCCACAAGACTTGGTGACGGGTCCCCAGAATGATGGGGCCCAGGCAGTGGGTTTCAAGCGGTAGGTCCTAAGTGATGAGTCCGAGACCATTGGTCCCAGGTCCCCAGGAGATGGGGGGGTCCCGGGTGATGGGTCGCACGTGATGGGTAAACGGGGACCTGTTTGATCTGACTTACCTTCCTCTTCGTGAGCCTACCCGGGCCATGACGCGCAGCTGAACGCAAACCCCGCCGCACTCAGCTTCCCCGTTCCTCCTGAAGGCTGAGGTGCCGATGGGGCACAGACCCGACATCTTGCTCCAGCTCCCCTCAGGTCGTCGTGTCCAAGTCCCCAAGGCGGTGACCGCGGCGTGGCTCAGGGCACCCGTCGGGTGGCATCGGGGCCAGCGGATCCCCAGTGACACTGACTGCGTCTGGGCACGGTGGGCGAATAGCAAGAGCCTGGAATTAAATGACTTGGTGCAGCTGTTCTTATTAAGGCTCACATTAATAGAAAGAAAACACAATATACTTCATCCAGGAATATCTGTTCCATAAAAGCCATCCAAGTGCAGAAAGCCGATTTTAACCTTTTCTCTCCGTTATTCCCCAGCCCAGTGATGCAGCCCTGTCTGCGCTGGAGGAGCGCACAGGTTGGGAATCGCACTGAGAATTAATCACTTGCCAGGGGCCAAGGTGCAGCCCTGCAAAGCAGCTGCTTGAGAAGCAGCCCAGCTGCAAACACCACTATTTGTGTTTAATCAGGGGAGCTGCAGAGAGAGGCCGGTGAAGCGCAGCACGGGATGTGGGACTCCCATGTCACACATGGTCACAGGGACTGGGGATGGCCATGGCACAATGAACATCACATGGTGGCCAAGGGGATTTCTTTTTCCTTTCCGGAAGAAAGAGAATGAAACCAAGTACCTTTGCTCTTTGTCCATTAAAATGTACATTTCTGGTTAAAATGTATTTGCCATCCATTGTATTCCACCCCCTCCGTTCACAGCTCTGCTGGGCTGCCATGGTTACCTCTCCAGGACTGACCCAGCCTGAAGAAACGCTATTTATTTTTCTTTCTCTGTGCAGAATGAACAAGCACTTATTTTTGTTAGTTTAATTAAGATTTTTCATTAAAGAATCCCCCCCGGTATGTTTATTTTTCCAGCAGGCACAATCTTTCCCTTTATAAGAAATGAATCAGTTTTCAGATGCTGGACTGGAGCAGTAAGAAGTCCTCCTGCCCAAAATGACAAGAACAAAAACGTAAAAACTTTTAAACTTATTTTTTTTCCCCAGGAGGGTCAGAAAGCCATTAGCTACCCTCAGCATGGCTGTTACTGGTAGGAGTCAGAGCTTTGCACCTCAAATAAGGCTTTTGGTATGACAGCCCAATTGCATCAGTTGCCTTTCAGTAGTGAACGAAGCTAAAAACTAACTGTTGAGCTTGAGTACATTTCTACTCCTCTTAATCAGCACAGCAGCCCACTCCCAGCCCCGAATTACCTTCAAACCACTGTGCTTTTAATACGACTTCCACCGCAGCAGCTTTCAGATGTTAAGTCTCAAGGCAGCCTGCAAAGGAGGATGGTACAATTTCTATTTCATGTAAGAGGAAAGCGAGGCACTGCTCCAGGAACATGTCTGAAATCATCCATCAGAGGCAGGACTAGATTGGCTCTCCCTGGTTCTGTCAAGTTAGGCAGCACTGAGAGATTTCCATGGTGGGCTGAGAGCAGCAGGGTTTATTTGGGCCAATTATACACTAGTCACACCTGTGGAGTAGCTGTTGTGGTCGATACAGGCTGTCTCACTCCTCACATTTAAATATTTCCTTAATACCTTGAGATCGGTAAAGCCTCCCTGTCTAACCTGTCTGTCTGTATAACAAGGCCATGCTGGATGAGTACATGAGGAGGTTATTCTCCCCTGATGTGCAGGGCTGGTTGGACTGCATAACTTCAGCAAAGACAGCAAATCTCTCGTCTTCTCACCCTCATACACCTGCAGAGTCACAGAGACACAGAGCTCGATTGAATCTTTTACGTCAGTGAATCCGCAGCCCTGTTACTGCAGGCCTCCATGTCATATAACCACACAAATGTCATAGAAACGTCCCCGTGTGTCTCAGTACCCAGCTAGTTCAGCTCTTGGGTTCTGGGTCAAGGGAATCATCCTTACTACAAGGAGCTACAACTTGGCTCTACCCCAGCCAAGGTCTTGACTCTTTGTAGATGGGCTTTAATGCTTCTTGCTCCTTGGGTCCTGGGAACTGAGCTCTCAGAGCCCGTTTACTGCCAGGAGTCGCAGCTCCGCTCATCTGTACCCACGTGGCCTCCAACAGCAGTTTGGTGAGGGGAGAAGTCCCAGGCCAGAGCCCACGCTGACCCAAAAGCTTGGTGGAGCCAAGCTGGGAGGGTCAGCCGTGGTTCAGAAGCACAGCATCACACGGCTGCAATGAGGGGACGGCGGCATCGTTCATAAGCAGCCATAAAGTGCTAATTACTGAATTTCCTTCCCCTTCCCCAAAAGACATCAGGAAAAACAGAGGAATTTCAGGTTTGTGGTGTACCTTCGCTGCGCCGGCAAACTGATTTTTTTCCTTGTTCTTTGCCCCAAAACAAGCTCTTCATGGTGAATCGTTACACCTGCTGATCGCTCCCGCGAGGTCCCCCGTCACTCCTCCGTGGCAGCGCACTGACTCGGATTTCCTAATACTCAGCTGCTCAAGCGCAGCCTTCGCCAAGCAGAAACCACTGCCTTCGTGGTCTGCCCACCGACGCCGCCGGACTGCCCGTGCTCAGCCAAGGCGGATGCAACGAGCGCCAACACGCAGCCTCGGGTCTGGCTTCTTAAAGCAACAAGTGAAGTCCCTTATAATTATAAATGCAAATGAGTAGATTCACAAAATGAAGGCTCTGGAGCACTGGCACCAAAGCTGCAGCTGGTCTAGGTAACAAGCAGAAAGACGCTCTCAAGGACTCCTATATTACAAGGCCCACTCTTCCCTCTCCCTCTCCCCCTCAGCTCAGCTGAGTTTATCACATGGCCTCTGCGTGTTAAGAATAATCTTTCTGGAGATTTAATTACAAGATGATAAAGAAGCTGAGCTACTGCAAATGTTGTAAACTCTTATGAGCATTAATGCTACTGCAACAAGTTTTTTATCACATTAATGACACTATTTCTCTCACGCCCATGACATACACACAAAGCGAAGGCATGGATGCTGGAGTCTGTACATCCAATCGAACAGAAATCTTTCATGTGTATGAAATGTGATGTGGAAACTGCAATAGCAAGTAGTTTTCATTACAGAGCTGTTCTTCCACTGCCTTAATCTCCCCAAATCTATAAACTGAAGGAGTAGTTATATTTTACAAATGTGTACATACACGCACAGGCGGATGTGGAATAGGCATGCAGATGCTTTTATAAACCACAGAATGTGCTTCCTCCTTGGCAGTCTTACTATGCTTTTTATTTTTAACACCAAATAAATACAAAACAATCCAATAAAAAACAAACAGCAGTAAATCTGAGAAATTGGTCGCTTTTGAAAGCAATACTATTAACTAAGTTTAGGCCCCAAATATATGGTTTTGGGAGTGAAAAACCTCCCCAGGTCTGCAGTACAGATAGCTTTGTATAAATGACTCAGTACATCAGCCAGGATTTGGGATTGTGGGGGCTGAAAGGACAGGTTTTTGGAAGGTAGAAACAAAAGGCACTTAAATCTAAAAGGTTTTTCATAAGCACTAGGAGTTTAACTACTTTATGTACTTTTGAAAGTATCTTCCTGAGATATCTTTTGCGTGTCTCAGTGAAGAGCCTAGAACTAGGTGGACAAATCTGGTCGTAACGGGTGAGGGTGCAAGCATCAATAAACACTTTGCATTGCTAAAGCATACAGCTTTTCCAAAATCCCTCTGCTTTTGCAGGGAATGGCCCGGCTCTTGCCGCTTCGAAGGTATTCTACATGTCCAGCATAGCCCCCTTTTTCTACTTCTATTTTTGTAATGTTTGCCTTACCAGCTTTCTCATTCCCCTTCGTGCCAGTGAAATACACGTCTACAAATGCAGATGGAGGACACACAGGAAATTGGATCTGGTGACCAGGAAGAAGCAGTGGGGAGAAAAATAAATCTCTTAATATCTAAGGCCATTGTTTCAATATTCCTACAGAGTTTTCTCAGGTAAAGGACCGGGGCATACATTGCTGAGAGGGTCACACAGAGAAATGTCTGCATTTCACCCTGACTTTGTAAATATACACTCTACTTATTTACTCTGCAGTTCCTATCTCCTATAAGATTCCAACTCCCAATTTTACAGAACATGAATCCCCTCCAAAGTATTCCAAAACCAGTTAAAAATAAAATTTTAAAAATAGATAGATATTAAAAATACTTCCTTGCTTCTCCATGAAGGGGAAGGTGGTTTCTGGTCTCTCTGAATCAAGAAGTTCTCTCTCTCTCCCAGAGGTCACCCTCTGGAAAGCTCTTAGCTCTGGTGCTCTGGGGTCTTTCCTTGCAGAGCAGCATGATGTCCACGAGCTAGAATTTCTGCAGGAATTTGAGAACCAGGTCACGCAGTTTCACCCTCAAAGGTTCATCATTGTCGCAGATGATGTGTGTGGAGTCCTCCTCAATCTGAATGAGGGTTTCTGCCTCCTGGAGGAGTACGATGTGGCCCTTAGCTGTGTCCTCCACCTTCACATCACTGAAACCATGCTAGATGTAGTGTTGGGGAGGGAATAAAAAAAGAGATGTTACTACAACTCAGGAAAACAGGTAGAGATGAAAGATTGGGGCACAGTGGGGAGGAGAGGGGAGAATGGCTACGAAATACAGAGTGCCACTGCAGATATCCTAGATCTCTGGGATTTGCAGAGGAAACACGCATAGACTAAGCTAAATATGACCCTCATCATACAGATGGATAAACTATAGAACAGGGAAGCTAAAGCCAACATTTTCCACTACATCAGGCCACTGCATTTGCAATATCTTGAGAGACAAAGAGGACAAAGGGCTCCTTTAACTGCAGAAATGACCATCTGCTGCCATTACTGCCTCAAAGATGATGATAGTGGAGAGCTACTGAACCCCAGGGCTGATTTCCTCACAGACAATCCCACCCTTTTTCCTGCTAACTTTCTCCAAGGAGTCATGCAGGCGAGAACAGGGCTCCACAGAGCAGTAACCAACGGCTTGCAAGTTCAGCCACCAAACCCCCTGTCCTGCAGCTCCCCAGAAAGCTTCTCCATCAGTGGAGACATTTCCAGGATCTCTTCTTCGCTTGGTCACGTCATTTTCATATAACTTGTAGGAACTTATACTTTTGAGACCTCCTCCCCACTGTTTTTATGGGAAATCAGCTGCTGAGTCCAAAAGTTACACGGGGGAAGTTCACCCACCCAGAGTGACCCCAAAAGCTCTGCTTCCACAGGAAACCAGGAGGACATGACTGGCATGAGGACCCTATATCAGGAATTGCCTCCATGGGGAACTACTCGCTCCATACTCGGTGCAGGGACACATTCCCTGACGTACTTTGCTAGCTCATTAGCCCCTCTCCATTTCAAGCCATACTAAAATTATTTTCCCTCTCTGCTAACAAAGCAGCACATTTCTGGGATTAGTAAAAATCTGCTTGAACCTCACTTGCCACCAAAAACTTATTACCTTCTCGAGCGTCTGCACAAACTGGTCCACAGGAATGGAGCCACTCAGCAATGGCTTCAAAGGTTTACACTCTGGCACGTCATCACTCACTCGCTTTCTCTTCTTGCTGGCAGGAGGTTGCGGAGGTTTTGGAGGGAGCTAATGGATGAGAAGGTGAACAGTAATGCAGTGAATCACATCAGCTTATTATAATTTAGTTGGAATAACAAGTACATGAGATAGAAAAGGAATACTGATTTTGTTTTCTGCAACTAAAAGGGAACATTGCAGTGCTGAAAGAAGAAAGGAGACACCCAGCCTTGGGCTCCACTACAGCTCTGCACACACAAGCCACCACTTACAGAAATAAATTAGCAGTTTTAGTTCAAATCTCTGTCATCTTAAAATTTCTGTCAAATTCAGTTCTGTTCAAATTTCCGTCATCTTAAAAGGCCTGTCTGACTCAATTCAAGACTGAAGCTTTCTATTTTAGCATTCAAGTTCTCTGCAATATTTTCTAGGAATCAATGCCTTGAAGAAGTCAAAGCCTTGAAAATTACACTCTAAAAGATGCAACAGGTTGAAAAACAGGCAAATTCAGAGCAGTAGCTACTCGGGGAATGAGAAAAATGGGTAATCTATTTCTCACTGGCCTCAGAAAAGTAAGTCTTTAGGAAGAACTTGAATACAGACAGGGAGGCGTGAGAGATGCTGCAGTGCCTGAAAAATCACGGGAGTATGATCTATGTATAATTTTGTCCTGCTTCAGAAAGCTATTTGCCTTAACTCACCCCTGAGACCCTTCTCTGTTAGCAAGGAGGGGGAGGCAGGGTTAGCACGTGCAGCGGTAGCTAACCTGGCACTGTGCGCTGCTGCACGTGGGGGCAAGGTGCGGGATTAACTAAGCACTTCTGAAAGACCATTTCATGGAGATGAAAACCAGATTCCTACAAAAAGAACAGTGAGGAAATTATCGTGTAAAGTAAGTCTATGTGTCCTGTGCCAAGTTAGTTAGGTCAGGGAAGTGTCAGTGCTGGTCTTTCCCAGTGAACTAGCAACTCAGTCCCTGGGAAAAAGGAGCTGGGGAAAATTTCTCCAAAATTTTGGCAAGACCATTTGCCGGAGATGCGTCTGCACAACACACAGGGAATTTGCCTGAAGCAGCCCCAGTGCCTTGTAGCACCCTGTACACTGCAGGTGACAGACTGGGCTCCTCGCAACTTGGTGTCTTTCCCATCATGTAGCATCATGTCTGAACCTGCTGCTGCGATGTCCCTGTGTGTCTTTCAACAGCCAGGGAAGAGTGTTTTTCATCCTTGGGAGAGAAATGCCGCCTGCTCAAGCTCCAGTTCCACAAGCAGGAATGCACTTGAGTCACTTTACAAAACCCACTATTTTCCCTTTAGTTGGTGGGCCTACGTGCACATACCATGTTATTTGTGCATGAATCACTCACATGGCTCTGTGTTCGTAGATTAAGTTTTTGGCACCTGTCTACACACAGCTTCTGTAAGTCCCAGAGGTCCCAGGCTCAGCCAGTACTGACAGATACCGCTGTGCTGGCCTACCTCCATTCATTTATGAGGGCTCTGGCATTTTAAGCCTAGGTCTAAATTTACTTGGCATCAGATATCAGAGTAGAGAAGAGAGTAAATGAACAACAAAAAGGGGAAAGCAGCCTCAGACCAACTGCATTGCAATACTTCAATTTTTTCAGTGTTGCCTAGTGTTTCTAGGGAACTGACTTGGAAAAAAGTAAGACAGCATGTCTGCTGTGCACTGATATAAATCCTTAACCGATCTTTATGTCCCTGCATTAAAGACATTACCATACTGGGCCCTCTTCCCAAGTGTAGTGGGCCCAGCCCAGCTCTGCAGCCCAGCAGGAGAGGCAGTGTCATGCAGAGTGTGGCTTCACTGAGTTCCCTGCACACTCATGTGTGAAACGAGAAAGGGGACCAGGGCATCCACTGCTGAGCAGGTCCATCAGACATCATCTCTTTCTGCGGAGCACTAACGCCAGGAATTGCAGCGTCAGCCTAAAGGAGGTGGTAGGAAGAGAGCGTACACTCTTACTTTGTACAAGGGTGCACAATCTGCTTCTTGGGGAACAGGGCAACTTAAGGAAGACAAGGAAGACAGTCTCTTCACATGTCTAATGATTTAGGTCACCCTCTGACCCTCAGTTCTAAGTCCATGAGAGGCTGACTGATGCTGATCCTGGTGTACGGGTTATGGAAGACAGCAGTATGATTTGTAGCCTCTCCTCAGGAATAATCTCACTTCCCCTTTTATCTTAGCCAGGCACATGGCCAACGAAAAGAGGGTAGAGAGATTTATTTGCATCCCACTCTCTACTCTAAGTGTAATTCCTCAATCGCACATGCCAGGACAAAGCATCTGACAAGGACTCTGCTCTGGTGAGGAAAGAGTTGTTGGAGGGGTTGCCTCATGAGAGCAGCTGGGGTCCCAGATGGCAGGAAACCCGGTGTGAGGATATTTTTCTCCCTTTCCCATTATACTGTACCTGCAGCACATGCTTGTTGTCTTTAGTATGCAACACGGCAGAAACTGTTGCTAAGGAAATACCAGGCTTAATCTCCAAGGGCACAAGCGAATCTGCAAGCTAAAGCAAAAGAAGGATTTTGTTCAGCAAGTGATAATCTCAAAATTTGTATGAATCCAGCTGTGATTTAAATTGGCAGCATGGTATTTTTAAACATGGACTAATGAACTGTAAACATAAACCCACTGATACAACGACAGAGTGCTCCCCTTACCTGCTTAGCCCTCCTTCCAGCTCTTAAAGCTACTGACTTTCACACCGTTATCAGAGCAGTGCGAGGTTTTCAGTGACCAAGGCAAGTCTCACAAAATATAATTAAAGAGAAAACCTCATTTAAAAAGACATCAACTGCTTTAATAATAATTTTGATTAGTAAAACTCATAATGCAATTCATCATTATTTATTATGTTTGTTATGCACATGAACAATGAAAAATCAAAGCCAGTTTCCTTTCAGTTCCTTAGTGCTGTGGCATTCTGTCTGCAGAACAGCTGGAAGAAAATGGTTTGTCCTTAAAAACCCAACGGCTCTGTTGACTGGTTTGAAATTTTTCCTTACAACACTGCACAGAAACCCTTCCACTGCCTTTTATATAATTCTTCTCTGAAAGAAATAAAATTTAGTCTTGGCTCCAACTTTGAATTCAATGGCAACCTCCCAAGATCCTCAGCATTGAGGGTGTTGGCAGTGAATGTGGAGCGGGCAGTACTGCACCTGCTGAAACTTGCGGAAGTTGGCCAGCTGGGAAGCACCTCTTCCAGCCATGTTTCCCAAGGAACACTGCAGAAAACAGTGCTCGTGAACACAGAAAATTATTCCCTTTTTCCCTCCAAGGGAGTCCTAGATGACAATACACTGGGCAGCAGCCGCCGCAGCAGCCGCCCTGGAGTCCTATCCACGAATACAGCCAGGATCTAGTCCTAGATAAACAGGTACCTTCACACCGCATGGGCCATCAGCCCAAGCAGTTTCCAAGTATCACTCCCAGCCAGGCACGCTCCTGTTATTCACTGTGGACCTGACGGCAAGGGCGCGTGAAGTGTGCTCTGTGTCTGGGGGGAAACCCTGCAGGCGATTCACAAAACAAAAACAGGTAAGATGGCTCGTGCGTTACACCACTGGATGGGAGGACTCTTCAGTTGTGAAGACAAGTAACACCTAAAGAGACAGAATCTACTCGGCTGTTTTTCCTAACAGTTGTACCATCAACCCACCCAGACCATCAACCCATCTCATGCAGAAAGGGCCTCTACAAGATGATCTTCATCTGAACTCCATTCCCTTTCACCTTCAAACACATGGCACCTCCAGTTGGAGCCATATATTAAGAAGAGCTTAATCTCCAGGTAAAGGAGTTCTTCTGAAACTTCAGCCATCTACTGTAGCGCTTCCCCAGAGCAGAGCTCTGGAGAAGCAGCTATTATCATTGTCCTGCCAGCAAGGCAACATCAGCTCTCTTTACCTTGCCAGATGCTCCCATGCCTGAAAAGCAGGAAAAGAAACTAAATGGATTTTAGAAAAGCATGGTATATTCCCATTTTGGAGATAGCGCACCTGAGGCAAAGCAAGATTAAATTGCTTACCAAAGACCATCTAGTGAATTTTCAAGAGGATCCAAACCAGGAGAGGGAGGGAGCAGAACAGCTGAACCCTGCCACTTCTCAAGAAATTTCAGGTACCAAAATTGTACTGCCGAGTACCCTGGTCTGCTGTAAATTATGACTATGTACGTGACCACTCTCTTACTACAAAGCTCTAATCCTTATGAATACAGAAGCAACTGAACCTGACTTCAAAAAGCACTCACTACTGGCCTAATCCTTTTGCCATCAAAGCACTGAGAAGGCTTTTCTGTTGGCTTCATTAGCAGCAAAGTTCAGCTACTCCTAATAACTTCTGAAAATCTTACGTACCACTATTAAAGCTGCAGGAACATTTTGAGAGCACCTCCTTGAAGTAAAACAGTTGCATAGATGATTGTTTGGGAAAAACACAGACATTTTAAGGCTGCATTGAAATCCCCTAAATTTTGCACATATTCTGACTTGGTGAATCTTAGAAATCAAAATTTCATGGAGCAATTCAGATTGCTCTCTCTGGGACTCTGTTCAAGATCTTTAAAGCAGGCAATTTGCATACAGCCTTTACAGTTTGTTGTTGAAGGCTAAGAGAATGAAAATATAATGATAATCATTGCTTCAGACTTCCCCTGGGACCTAAAAATAGTAACACTTGCAGCAGTGTGTTAAGCTGCACTTTGCAGTGGTCGAAGGCACTTTCCACTCCCACCACCTTCCAGAGGAGGATCAATACAAAATGGGCTCTAATGAAGAATACATGGCAAAATGACAAACACTGTAACGAGAAAGATCCTTAAAAAACAGAGAGCCGCTTAGAATCAAAGTCCTCTTCTGCCATTGAAATACTTTGATATTAACATTTATGCAGGCTTTAACCACACAGTTGGTAAATAGCAACACTTTAATTATTAACCGTCAAAAAGACAGTAAGACAGACTTTCATTTTTATTTTCTCTAAGATATTGCTTCATCTCACAGCCCTCTCCATGCTGTGGCTAATCCTTTTATTATAGAAGTTCACTGACCCAAACCAAAAAGGTCATTTAATCACATCCAGTAATTCACCCACCAAGACCAGACACCACCGCTATACTCCTTTCAACTGACCTCCTGCACACACAAATCACAGATCTCTTCCAAAATGCTGGATTAAAGAAACCATTTTCAGAGAGATAGCAAATCTTGTCTATACTCCAAGCAATGGCAACTCCACCATTTCCTCTCGCAAGCTGTTCCAAACTTCAATTTTCCTTGCAGCTAGGAAACCGTGTCTTATTTCAAGGTTGAATTTGTCCAACTTTCGGTTTCTGGATCTTGTTATGCCTTTGTCTGCGAGATTGAAAAGCCCCCCACTATGCAAGAATAAATGTGTCTTCCTTCCAGTCATTATCACAAGTCTAATGCCACATGCTGGCATCAAGAAAGTCACAAAAGCAGAGACACACGGCACTGAGACCTAACATCACATTAATCAGTCCCCTGCCTATGGATGAGCACTTGGATTGCCTTAAGACAAACTAGTGTGTGTACATATGTGTAGTGTGTATTAAATTTTTTTAAATCCCTCCTGTTAAGGAAAGTTTAAAACAGAGACCAACCAAAACCCCAAAGTAATTGACACTCAGTAGTCTGAAACTGCAAGTGTTGATATGAACCTTGTAATGGCTGAGGGAGAGAAGAGTCAGCTTGGAATCTTCTGCTCCCGTGATCAGAGCTGTGCACCTACGTTCTTACAGAGTAAAGACATTTTTACCGTAAACTGCAGTTGAATCTTTTGCGTAGGATTGCATTGTCCAAAACAAAAAGAGATCTGACACATACTATGTGAGCCCAAACACCGTTGTTGGCCAAACTATAGTTGTTTATAAAGAAGAACAAAGTACGTGGGTTAGGTTACTCTGAAGTCTCTACTAAGGCCTCCATCGGGGACAACTCTCCCTAGGCTTAAGGTCGCATGCCATCATCAGTCACCAGCCAAAAATCCTCTTGTTGGCAATAAAGAGCTGAATAATGACTGAGGCTGGGATCTGAAACTCCTACAATAAAAAAAAATTTAGGCTGAATAATCAAGTGAATAAAATCAGGAGAGGACCAGAATTTTAGCACGTGTGGTCTTGGCCCTGTGGAGGATTTTCCCAGGGACAGACATGCACAGACATACACCAGCCCGTATTTTAACATCCAAGTTGCAGCTATACTGGCAGTGGTGACTACCAGTGATTTCTTCCTAGATTTTTGGGACACCTCTCCAAACTTCTCCCTTTTCCCTCTTCACCTTCAAGTTTTATAAGTGCAATATCTCTTGGCCTACACTAGAGAGGACGCAGGAAGACTGACTCAGCAGGGAGAGGTGAAGTCTGAGTTGAGTGAGGCAAGCTGGATCTTCACTCCAGGACTGGAGCAAAGTGGAACAAGCAGGAGCGCAGCAAAGCTTATCAGTAATTAAAATCCCCTTAACTTTTCAGATCTGAAATTCACTGATGTGTACACTAGATTATAGCATGTGTATTTAGAAAGGGACACAGCTGGGTTTTTACATCAACATTAAATGTGTATTTTCCAGATTTGCAAATTGTGCATAAATGTATGATCCCTGCATTAGAGGTAGGAGCCAGAGTTGCAACTCTCTATCAAACCAGAGAAATCAAAGACATGAAACAGAGCTGTGAAACCACTGGGCAGGACAGACCCATTATGAACTCAACACATTGCAAGTCCTTAGAACAAAGAAAGAATAAAGTTGTAATATATTCCTTGGGGCAGGGATGAGTTTTGTTCAGTGCTTGTGCAACACTTAGTGCTCAGAAATCCTGCTAAGAGGTCCATTACTCATGCTACTATACCACAGTAATAAAATAAATGGAAAGAAAATTAAAAAAAAAAAAAATCATTAAAAGTGGATCACATGCAACTAACACAACAGCTTTCTCTGATAAGACAACTGCTGAGGAAGAGCCACAGTCTGTGCTTCATGAAGCACTAGCAAGGTACCACATGGGAAATTACAAACTGTGGATTTCTACAGCAGTCCTGAGGTGGGGAAAGTGCTGGTTAAAGCAAAAATATTCCCAGACAACTACTTGGCTGTTGCTGCAATTCCTGAAGGGTCAGTCTTGATCCTACTCCCATCCAATTTTTATTAATGACCTCAGTACAGAACGAAGAGAGTGTTCAGAAGGCCCCACTGAAGTTTGTAGAGGCACCCTTAATAGAAAGAAAGATCAGGCTATCATAGAGGAAGAACTAGGTGACCTCAAGAACTGAAGTGAGAAAAACAAGATGAAATTCAATAGCATGAAATGCAAGGCCAGTGACTGGGCTAATGCCGAGAATTTCTGCTGTGAGCTGGCAGCTGCTGGAAATGACAGAGGTGAAGGGTCCAGGTTTATTAGTCCACCCCATGAGAACTGAGAGTCACAAATGTGACATGGCCATGAAAAAGCAAATGCAACTCCAGAAAATATCATGTAATTCTAGCAGAGATGAGCTATTGCTATTATATTGGGCCCAGCAAGATCTCATCTAAACTACTTGTAAATTGTGGGTAATTTAAGCTCAAGTAAGATATTCTGAAGGGCAGATTAGGGCAGGAGAAGTTCTCTTGTAAGAGGAAACTTAAGTATCTTGGCTTGTTTAGCCTGGCAAAAAGAAAGCTAAAAGGAGAATTTGATTATTCTACATAAACACCACAGGGAAAATACCAACAAAAGGGAAAATCTATTTATGCTAAAACATGATGTTAAGAAAACGTATGTGCAGACAAGCCATGAATACGCATAGGTTGGAAATTAGGATGTTTCTAGCCATCAGAGACAGTGGGGGTTTGAACAGCATTCTAGAGGGAACAACAGGGGCAAAAGTCTTCGTAATTTGAAGCTGGTGCCTTACATTTTGGAGGCATGTTATAAACACTATTACTAACTGCAGCTGGGTTCTGGCCATGTAACCCATGAGGGCACTTCCATTTCTAGGTGGAAATGATTGCTTACAGCCTTGGAGATTGCCAGGTATGAAAAGATTCTCACCCAGATCCTAGTCCCTAAAAAGGATGCAATTCGTATGTGACAGAAAAATATCCTCTCCCAATTATCAGAGAAGCCCAAAGATTTTAAGATCTGCCTGCTTTCAGAAGGAGTCCACCAGGCCCTAGCGATCACAGTTTCACAGAGATTTTTACAATAAGTAGCCCTCAGCAAAATCTGAATGGAGAACAACCTGCCTCATTCTCCATCCCTCCACTCACCTTGCTCCTCACAGACATCAAATCCAGTTTCTGGATGCAGAAAAGCATCTTCCCCCTGTACCTTTAACAGGAAAAGAGTGCACAAATATTCCACATGCTTAAAAGCTGTGCAATAGCCCTTTCACAAGCAGGGATGACCTGTACAGTCAGTTTTGTAAACAGAAGAAACATGGTCTTCATCCTGTCACTTATATTTCGATGGCAATGTTAGGAAAGGAAGACAATTTACCGCACCTCCTACTTCCCTGCCTCTTCTTATCTCTTCACTATTTAAGTACCAGGAGTTCTGTTGTCAAGTCACTTGAAACCAGACACAGAAGGGCACAAGAGATTATAGTGTGGGCAGAAGTCTCAAACAGATTCAGCCTTGGCTTTACACCATCTGCTAAATCAGGCAGAGTCTGAGTGCAGGAAGTCTACAAGTATCAGATCCTGCAGAGGAAACAAAAAGATATGTGGTCAAACACATGCACTGAGGAGGAAAGGTCTAAAGATTTAAACAAGCCAGTGGAGTAAGCATTCATGACCAGAAAGCATATTAAACAAGGCACAAGCATGCTGTAGGCCATTGTGCACTAGAATGGAAGTCGAGGAACCTTTCTAATGAGACTTAAAGGAACAAGGGCAGAGAAGAGAAGAACAAACATCCTAGAACTAAGGGCATCTATATAATCATTAGTGGGTGATCCGAGTCATGTCTTGTTGAGGTTTCAGCCTCAGATTTTACAGAATCCAAGTGTTTTCAATGGGATGATTATGTTGCTAAACTAACACTAACTTAACAGATCTTTCAGTCTCTGTGGGTCTGCTACAATTCTCTCTGGAACAGATTTTAAAGTCTCATTAACTTCAGTGAATGAAGAATCATGCCATAAATATCTAAAGTTTTTGATATTATTGCTTGCAAATGCCTACATCTTAGCTTTACTCTTCCATAGAGCAAACATCTAGTGGAGAAATAAAACAAGTTGAAGGGCTAGTCCTGCAGTTTTGAGCAATGGAACAAACCTCTTCTTTTCCACGTTACACGTTCCATGTTCAACTAATGGATCAGGGCTCCATATCAACATGATGGCCCTTGCCCCCAAAGCCTGGAAATCAAAACAGAAAGATATGTACTGACCGACCAACAGGAACTAATCCTGGGTGGGATTATAAACAATAGTCTTGGCACAAAAGCTAACCACTGGCTTTTTGCCAATCCTGTGCCAAAAGACAGTTTTGAGGAGTTATTTAAAAAGTGTAATGAAATAGATTTATGGCTGTTTAATGAAGCTCTTCCCCATTATGCTGCGTAGCCTGGGAGCAGGCAGGAAACAGTTGTCTGAGGAACTTACAGGAGGACAGTGGAAGCCAGAACCAGCAGAAGCAGAAATCAGCCTCAAACTTGAATGAAAAATGACATGTAGGGAAAGCAAGGAAATGAAATATCTTCAAAGTAAAGGCAAGCAGCTTACAGATGCAAAAGATGAGTCATTTGAAAGACATGAAAAGGGCATCAATCAAAATATTCAAAATACAGTAACCAGTTTATGGGTCAGAATGTCAAGTCATAATGTAATGTTGTTGAAGCTGACTGGGAAAAAAGGAGGTGAGTGCCTGGCCAGAAAAGAGTGTTATCTTACAGCCAGCCATCAAAAATGAAGGAGAAACAAACCTAGATATTAATGTGGGCAGGCAAAGGCAGGCTGGGAGCAGAAAAGCAGATCCGAGTTTCATCAATCTAAATAGGACAATCTGTGGATGAGACCAACCAGAGAAAAGGTACGGAGGGGAGGGGAAGCAAAGGAAATTAAGGATAACACATTCAAAGCCCACGAAAGAAGGGAGAAGGGAGGACAATTCTCTGCAGAAGCATGGCAGGTTGAACAGCCAGGAGAGAAGAGACATGGGAGTAAGGTGGGAGACATTTTTAAGAAGAAAAGAACAGCTGATTGCATTGAACACTGATGACGTAAATCAGGAAGATGGCAGATTACAGTGGTTCTGGCTTTGTCTAAAAAAAGGTTGGTAAAAGCTGGGACAAGAGTAGTTTTAGTGGAATGTCAAAAGGTCAAGTCAAACTCAGAAAGGGCCTGTGCTAGAACAAGGGAGGGACTCCAGGCAATTTTACAGACAGTGGATTCAGTGAGCTTGGAGCTGAAGGGAGGAATGATAGTAGCAGAAGCAAGCAGGCTGGTTATATTTCATTTACTTTATGGTAAATGAGACTACGGCATCTTTATACAAGGGGAACAGTCAGCGGAAAAGGAACAGAGAGGTCAGGAGACTGGATAATGTAGAGTCACCAAAATAAGTTGAGGCTTAGAAGAAAGGCAGAAATCAAAACTCTCTAGTCCCTGAAACATGGAAGGAAGTTGGAGAGGTAAGATGAAAGCCATGTTTTGCATTTCTTTCTCTCAAAAAGGAATTGGCAAGATCCTACATGGAAAGAGAAGTCAAGACAGGAGAAGGGGAGGGGGGAGTGAAAGCTATGTAATTATAATGGGCTGCCAAGTGGCTGTTTTCCTAATTCTTCTCTACAGTAGTTCCTTATAATTTCACTTCATGTCAGGCTATGCATTGCCCATTCACACTCTCCTATACTGGCCTGTGTCCTGAAGAACTTGCAAACAGAGTACCTTTAAAACGCAGAGCCCTCACTGAAGTCAGTTTGCTGCTGAAATCAAGTGATCCGCACCATTGTTCAGCTGTAATTAAACTGGAGGCACATTATTTGCTCAAACACTACTGTTTAATTTATCTGTTTGCTCCAGAAGGTGTTTTCCATTTTCCCATCATTCTCCTGTGAATAGACAATGCCTAACCAATTTCCAGGAAGCAGGTTTTTTTTTATTATTTTTTAAAGTGAAAGGCAGATGCGGAGAAGAACAAATTAGTTAAAGTGTAAAGGTTTCCACAATACCTCTGAGAGCCATTCCAGCCTGGTGCCTTGGGACTGTTAAAACCTCTCTCTAAACAAAGGCTGCTCTGAGTGTAAATCTCATTAACATACAACAGCCCTGCTTGACCTGACTTTGCTCTTTGGTGAAGTGATTGATATGTAGACAAGCTCCAGCAGCATAAGTAAATTTACATTAGTCTGACAGGCCACAATCTGAACCACCGAAACAGTTTTGGAAAGGAAATTTCATACTACCATACCGCCAGTCTGTATTGACTGAAACCATGATGAGCCAACTGTTTTGGTTTTCAAAAGCTTTCAGAATCCAGACAGAAGTTTGAGCACATGTCCATTTCTGAGAAAGGGCTGTGGATGTTAGGAGAGGGCCCTGATCAGGACTTCATTGAAGCACACATTCTTTTATGAGACTTTTAGATGTACTTTAGACACAAGTCCTAGACCTGGAGCAGATCTAGCAATTACTTTTTTTTCCAGGGTGGATTTCATCATTCCATTTTTGGCTAACATGGTTTTGACAAATAACAATAGCAAAGTTTGCTAGAAGCTATAAAATACCCTTTCCAACTGCCACTTGACCGTTCACAGAACCCCAGAGCTGGTGGTAGCCCACATGAAACAAATGCCCTTTCCTCGCAGTATAGAAATTCCTACATATTCAGGCACCATTACAGACTCTTCCTGGATGAAACTACTGAAAAGGGGACATGAAGCAGCAAATACTCCCCACCAGGGAGCCTCATCTATCATATCTGCAATCCTGTCTTGCACAACCCACCCAGCAGAAGGGGAAGTTTCAGCCATTTTTTGCCACCACTGTGTAAACCCTGCCTGAAACCAACAGGCCATCTGCATCAACCTCTCAAAACCAACATCCTAATGACCTCTCTGCACAACAGGACAGACAGACAGGGCTCTTCTCCTGGGAGAGTGAATGAAGCAAGCCATGCAGATGGCACATAAAAATTATTAGGGAAGTAAGGTGCTTATTTAGCGGGTTAGCATCAAAAGACATACAGGCCCCAGAAAAAGACAGTCTTTTCCTCCTTCTCCCATTTATTTGCAAACCAGACAATGATCCTTTGGGATTGACTGTTGTGACTGCTTACACAGAGTAGGAGAGATCACGTAGTTACACTTCTCAGCAGTTATCAGCTATGCTGCTAAGCCTCGAAGTCAGACAGGGTGGAAGACAACGTACCATCCCTCCCATGCCTTATCACCACTCTGCAGGTCAAGCTGGAAGCAAAAACGAGCCTCACACCATGATGTGATGAAGACATGTTGAAACAGAGATTGTCCTGGGGAGACAGTCTGTGATCACTACAAAGTTGGTATTGCTATTCCTCTAGCAAGTTCCCTCAAAAAGAATGAGCGAGGTCTTTTTTTGAGGATGATTTGCATTAACTCAGTGCTGGGGAATGGCATTCTATTAACAGCCCTGAATCACAGCCTTGCTCTCAGAGGCAAGCACACAACAACTAAGGGGTCTAACTCTCAAAGAACCCCCTGAGGCAAGCAAAGACTACCTCCCTGACAGAAATGGGGAAGGACAACAGTTTTCCTGAAAGTCACAGGGATGATCTGGTCTACCTAACTTTTGTATCCTATTAAAAAGTCTTTTCAGGAGTTTCATTACATACCAAGTAGCTTTTTGCAACAAGTTGGTAAGCGCAGCTTTCAAACCAGGGAGAATACCTGAACATGGAAAATCACATGAGATGTTTCTACTCCCTGAGCACAGGTAGCTTTGAAATTAGGACTCCTGTGTGAATACAATTTGATGTTATTTGTTAGAGGAAAAAAAAGGGCCATTTCTGTCAATATTCCTCTCTGTGCAGCTTTCTGCTTGAACACTCCAAGTTAAAGTGAATGCAATAGAAACCAGCTCTCATTTTCTACATGCTTCTTTGATACCCATTTCCAGGTTGGTAAATACCACGACATTGTCTATAGTGCATCCTCCCTCCAACACCCCAGCAGTTTTGGGAAGTGCTTTTATTCCTATGCGCTGGTTTTACCTAGAGGTATAGGAAGAATCCATTCACTTCAGTGACAGACAGCACCTAAAAACCACTGGAGAACTGGGTTTGAGAAATGGAGAGCATTTTCACATTAGTGGCTGCCAATGAGACTGAATCTACATGGCCTCTTGAGCCTCAAGTATAAGGGATCTTGCTGCCAACAGCCAAGCTAACAAGAGAAACACTGACTTGTTTTCTGATGTGGTCTAGCCCCATGAGCATGGCACTGCCTTCAGACTAATAAGCTCTGCCAGGGAACTCTGCAGTCCTCGGTGTCCTTTCCAATGTGAGCTGCATTTTGTGCTTTAGACTTGTGCTGATCATAAAGGAAGACTCCAACAGAGCAAGAAGCTGAACCTGCAACTCTTATGGACCAGCCTAGCTTTTAGACACCCCCCCCCCACCTTGACAGGAGCTTCAAAATGTATGAGGGTTGGTGAATATTCATCTGTAGCATCCATGCTAATTTGCATTCTGTTTGCAGGAAAAGCTGGTATCCACCCTCTTCACAGGGCTGACACAACGGATAGGCTCACATACAAAGGCTCACTTAGACCCCTGCAGTTTAGAGAAAAACCCAAAGCTTCAGTGCAATCTAAATAATAGGTAAGCCATGTACTGGCTTTCTGCACTCAGAATGTACAATTTGGTTTGGTCATGCTGGTGTGAATGGAAGCCACGTTTTACTAGTCTTAGGTTTAACAGGATCCAATAAATATGCAAATTTCCCCCCAAATTGAATATACATGCCATGATGGAGTTGCATCCAAGTATATTTTCTAATTAAAAAATCCCTCCTTGTCTCTGGCAGTCCTCTAACCAGTGGGCTGGGCAGGCTCCTAACGGAGCTGATCCACAAAGTAGACACACGTGAAATGGTAGGAATGGGTGTTGCAGACTGGCTGAGGGATTTTGTTACGTGGGTACCAGTTCTGTACTTCATGTTTGGCTTAACTAAGGGTACTTCCTCCCTCTACACTCTGAGGAAAAGTAGATTCACATATTCAACAGTTTCTAAAGGGCAGTAACGCCTGCTTGTAAAAAGCCACTGTCACCTTTGATCCAAGGACACATTTGTGCTGATTGGATTGTCAAAAAAATATTTTAAGATCATGTCTGTTAGAATATGGGTCACCCTTTGTATTATGGGTACATTTATATTTGATTTATGGGGTTAATAAATTATTAATAGATGTTGCAGACATAAGTAGTCCACATTATAGACAGTTACAAGCAACCCATTAACCTGTTGGAGTTCAGCAGTCTGTAGGAATTAACTATTTATTGAAACTGTTGTAATACAAATGAGCCATTTCACTACTACACCTTTAACAGTGAATACCGCTCCTCAAGGGAAAGCGTATTTCTCACAGCAGGTACAGCTGGAGAACGAGAAAGACAGCTCCTGGCTACTAACTCCCAGATTGTTTGGATCCTTTCCATGGCCCTGGACCACTAATTCAAACTGCAATGCCTCAACTTACTCATATTTAAACTGGAGATGACTGGCTTGCCTCACAGGTGGCTAGCAGAGATTGCCATTTCTTCTGTATTTTGAGATGTGATATATCCTTGCAAAGGACAATTAACCTGAACATATTTTTTGCTTGCCCACAATGTTTTTTTCAATTCCCATTAGTTTACACAGTGAAATTCTCTCTCAGAAATGCTTCTTTCTTAGCCCTCCATTTGATAGAAAGTGCTTTACATGATCATAATCAACAGTAAATCACAGCCACAAGATATCTTTAGTCAAAGGGGCTACTGAAGCAGTAGCTTGGATTTGGCTGTATGAGCAAGAAGCCACCATCTTTTACCCCACTTTCGCTACTCACTTCTGGCATGATTTCGATCTTCTCATAGCGCCGCTTGTATGGAAGAGTCAGCACCTCTGCTCTGCGGTAGGACATTGGTGGAGGCTGGCAGTCTATCATCAGATCTGTGCGATGAGACTGGGTGGGTGGTGGCTGAGTGTACTGCTCCGGGCAAACTACATGGAGAGGCTGGAAAAGAAGAGTGTGGTGACTTATAAAAGTGTTTGGTTGATTCTGTGTGCTGCCCTACAACAGTAATCATTGCCATAAGGAGGTCTGCAGATTGTTGTTAGCAAGCTAATTTATTTGTATGAAAACAACATCCAAAAGATGCAGTCGAGAAGATCCAGTCAGTATTGGAACAAACTGTTCAAGGAGCAGGCAGTCTTTGCTTTGTATACAACAGTGTCCAGAGTAACAAGGCCTAAATCTGTGTCTTTAATCACCACTTCAATATTAGCAGTCATGTTAGCTGCCAAAAGGAGAGAAAAAAGAAGAATATTCAATTGCTTTTTCTTCCAAATCATTCTCATCTAAATTAGAAGCAAATGACAGTAGTGGTGGAGACCATCACAAAATGGCATGGAGTGAGGCAGATGTATCAATATGCAAGGCTGCAAAAACATTACCACAATAAGCAACTCTGAGTTTTCATGACCTGTCAGCAATGTATTAACAAAGCATAAACACGCTCGTTGCCCAAAGGATCGCTGCAGGATTTAAGGAAGCCAAAGGACAAGACAGTGTTTCTGCAAACTGTTTTGGAAACAGCATTCTACTTCAGTAGTAACACGGAAGAAGATGCTTGTCCGAAAAACAGGCAGTGGCAATTGCTATCAGTTGTGCGGTGACAAGCCAGGTCACAGAACAATGAAATAAAATGATCCAGACTTTGTTAAGAGGTTTGGAAGAATATGTATTTTTGTGTTCAAGTTGAAGACAGAACAAAAGGAAAAGCTCAGCCAGGAAAAAAAAAGGGTATTATTTTAATTATGTCATGAGTCAGAAAGCAAATTTCAGTAGAAACAAATTGTATGGACAAGGAGAGGCCACTAAAGCCAAAAAGAGTCAAGGGGGAAAAGCAGAGACTACATGAACGCTCTGGCCTTCTTCCTAGACAGAAGTCTGGATTTTGCAAATGGAGTAAGGAAAGCAGTGGATTTGGAAGAAACATGGGAGTGAAACTCCAGAACAGCAGTGCCAGGACCAAAGCAAGTATCAGCTCCAGGATACAGAGCAGAGGAGATGGTTAAAGCTGAGGGCGCTGAGGATACTCAGCACTTGGTAGCCTTTACATTAAGACTGTGTTAGACACAGCCAGGCTTATTCATACAAACATGAAAAAGAATAAGGAATAAAGTTATTATGACTATATATACCTAAAAAGGAGGAAAGGAATGTACACACCATTTGCTCTGCGCTCTAAGCTTTTAGGGATCTTCCAGCCACTCTGTGCAGAGATTGGCAGTCATGCCATATTCATTTTGGAGCAGGATGATAAAGGAGAGCTCAATGCTGTGTGGTCTCTCATGGAAAAAAGGATTTGGGTATTGTCTTGATTTTGCTATTGTTTAATGTAACAGTTGTTCACAATTGACCTATTTATTTCAGGTGTGTGAAGAAAGGTTAGAAAAGGCAACAGAAAATTCATTACCTGGACTTCTTTGAGTAATTTAGACACCTGAATAAAATTCAGTCTTGTGTCAATGGGACAGTAAACACATTTCATTGCCAAAGGTTGATAAGGAGCCAGGGCATCCAGATAAGAGAAATCAGGTTCTGAAAAGAGAAACGTTGAAAACACTGAATGCCTATTAAGAACAAAGATGGCCCAATTCCTCTCTGATTCCACATTCTAGTCTAGACGACCTGTTGTTCAGCAATGTTAATTCTGTTACAGATTTCTCTTCCCTTCTTCCTTCCCCCACCCGTTATTTTCAGTTAATTTGATGAAAATTATGCCCACAATTAGTCTTATCCTAATCAAGCAACAGAGCAATACTATTTCATTTGAACACATTATTGCACGATTTTTATAACAAATTTAATCAAGACAAAAACATAATCTCTTATTTTTAATCAGATCCTGTAAAAGAGGGCAAGATGTACACATTTTTGGTACCATAAGGTAACCCAAATGTCAGCTTGTTTTTCACTATGACAAAAATGCAGCATAAAGATCGTATCTTGATAACATGTACCAATGTCCAGTGCTGCAGACACATTACCTCCCAACTTCTCTTCTTCCTTACAGTATACATATACCTTTCCTTTTTTTAATCTAAATGCCAGGTTCAGACTGGTGGAAAAACAAGGGTCCAAATTTTAATGTAACCCAAGAGGACCTGTAGGGAGCCCTCCTGTTGGAGGGACAGGGAATTGGGCTTTTTCCAGTTATGCCAGCAGAGCAGTTCTAGTTCAGGCCAGTATGAACTGAAGGTTGCTTGCGGTAGCGGGTATCCAGAAGGAAAGACGGGCTGTGATAACTTTATCAGTTGGTATCTTTATTAGACCTAGCAAGTCTCAACTTCCCTTTGTACTCTTATTACTGACTTTTAAAAATCAGATTAGAGGTTTCCCAGGGAAAAATCATGCACTGAACGGGGTTTTACTCACACAGAGAGTAATACATCATTGAGAATACTACAGAAAAATACTATTTTTTTGGTGAATGAAAAACGTAGGTCTCATAGGTGACACAGTGTAGTATACAAGTAGCCACTTGATTCTGGAGGCCACCAACTAATGATGTGGAAAAGCTTATGCCACCACTATCTATCTGGTAATTGTGGGATAGATCACATAAAGGGAATGCTAGGAAAAGAAAAACTGATATTAGTTTGGTAAATACAGAATGAGAAAAAGAGAAGGGGATGCATGAAAGACTTATCTGCTAGACTATTTTGAACCACAGGGCCTCAAAGGACAACCTGCAGAGTGAAGTGCAGTTGTGAACGACCAAGCCTTGCTAGAAAACAGTATGAGGTATTTCTCTGGTATCTGCTCAGGCTGTGTAAAAGGATGAATTTAAAGGAAACGTAAATACAGAGACTTCAGTCTAGATTTAGACAGCCATCTTCTATGTTCTTATATCACCCCGAGGAGACTACTGGCTGCATTTCTCAAGTAGACAGCAAGAAAAAATGTCCTTAAAAAGTTTACCACGGGAAGATCAGCATCCAGCATGGCATCTGACATTCAATATTGGGCCTCATTCTACTGATAAGGACAAGTTAATTGCTAGCCTAAAAATCTGCTGCTGGCTAAGTATCAGTGATCATGATGTGGTTATATTTACCCTTGTGAGAACAGAATATAGCATCAGCCAATGATACATATGTTTGGAACTGTCAAAGGGATAATTTTCCCAAGTTTAAAGCAATTGTCAGAATAACTGCATGGGCACATCAAAGTGAGAAATATTAACAAAAATGATAGTTGTACAAGAATGTCTTACTAGATGCCCAAAAAGCCATGAATCTAGAAACATGAAATAAAAATTGTACTGGGCAAAAAGCCATGCTAGTTAAAAGCAGATGTGTTAGTGGCAATGAAACAAAGCCTAAAAATATCATGTAAAAAATGGGAGTTAATGGCAGTTAAATTTAATAGCAATGAATAGAAGTTTAAAAATAAGAATACTAAGAAGGTAGCTAGTTGAAGAATGACCAGTGGTCAATTAGGGTTAATTCAGAAGACATTTTAAAACCCACTGGGAAAAACCAGAAAACTTAAGTCAGGCACAGATCCTCTGCTAGAGATATACAATGAAATTGCAAATAGTAAGTTTAAAAAGTTATCAGAAGAGAGCTTTTCCATCCCATCTCGTATTGTGGATGACACAGAGATTTGACTGCTTTTATCGAAGAAGGCCATGAGGCAGCACCTATTCAGACTAAGTATTTTTGAATGAGTAGGCTCAGAAAATGTACAGACGTGGATTTTTTGATCTAAGAATCCAAAATGGCATCAAGTCTATAGTATCTCTGAAGGAATTCTAACACAGGACTTTGAAGATTTAGAACATGTGAAAAACATAACTTGAGCTAGTCTCACAGTGAACTCATGTGACATACAGGAATAGCTGTTTTGAAACTACCAAAAAACCAGAAGTCACCTGTCTGATGGAAGACAGTGCTTGTCAAGGACACATATTGACTTTTTCTGACAGAATTACAGGTCTTTAGCTTTTCCCCCAAGACATCTGATTTACTACTGTGTGACACTGAGTTATAAAATCTTCCACTGAAGATGCACTAATGTGGCATGCATGAGCTGTTTTTAAGATCTCCTAGGGAGTTAGTTTTTAAAGCATTGCTGTTATCGGAGAGAGAGCAAGAAGCAGACTTCTTTCTACCGTGTTTTCTTCTAGAATTTTTGTGGCTTAGTGGTGTTCAATATTTTTGATCAATAATCTATTCAACACTGCTTCAGTGGTAACATTTGCAGATGACACAAGCAAGCAGAGCAGCACTACAGCTCACTCACAGCTGGTGTCCTGTCTATTGGCTGCAGCTGCTGTTTTAGTCTATATTCTCTTGTAGTTGTTTTTTACATTACAAATTGGAAAGGTGGAGACTACCTAGCTCCTGTGGACTGAACAAGCAGTGTCATCATTAACAATACCGCCTGGCCTGTAGTTTAAAGGTCCTAGTTACTAGAAACTAGGAATCTTTCACAGGAAAAGCTAGAACATCATCCGCTATCACATACTGCTTCAATGGACCAAATCTCTTTTGTAACTACAGGGGATTTTATCTTAAAACAGGACAAGCTAAATAATTAAATAATAAAAATCCTGGGCATCAATGGAGGTGCTTCAGATTTCCACTGGAGTTAAGAACAGAAGAATTTAATCTGCTAGGAATTTCTGTGCACAAAGATGTCTTTGTTCCAGCTGAGACAGTCATAGGGAAGTAGGAACATCCTGCCGAACAGATATGCTTACAGACAGAGACAGAGTCCAAAAGCCACGTATGGACAAATTTAGGAAACAAACCACCACAAGCACCTGGGACCACTGTGCACTCCAGGGTCATCACAACCAAAGCAGATCTCAACTGGAGTTTCATCTGAAGGATAAACTAGGAATGAATCTCAAAGATCATGACCTAAGGTATCCACAGGCTGTTAGGACTGCCATTCAGATGCCTTAACAACTTGCCAGGGCCAAGTTCTAACAGAAGTCTGCTCTATGTCCTCATTTCACAGAAGGATTACATTTTAATACAGAAAGGTCAATTACCTCTCCCTACAAGAAGGCACAGAATAAGAGTTCCTGCCATTAAAGGCCAGTTTCTGACACCCTCGCTGACGGTGGGTAGCACATTCAGAACCGTGATTAATGCCATGGATTTCCTAGGGATTTATGAAATACATAACCCAGCAAAGGGTGTAAATGCTCTGGTTTTAATTGAAATCCCAACTGGTGTAGAACTCATTATTTCCAAGACAATGCATATCTATATTGCAATTTTACCAATTACTGTAATTAGGGCGTATCTCCTGAAACCACCTCAAAAGTCAGGAACGATGGGTACTGTAACAGCTATGACGTTAGTGCTGTGGTACCACGCACCATTTCCCAGCATAAACACAGTGTAGATTTAAGTGTCTTACCTGCTCAGCAGGAACCCCCTTGTATCTTCCCTCCCCTTGCAGTAGGGCTAATTACACACTTTAAATCTTTTCAAATTGGTTTAACAGTATCAGGATACTGTGACACTTTTTGGTACCAATACTGTGAAAGAGTCAAAGGGACTTGCTCATCACTAGCCTCAAGTCTACAGTAAAAAAACAAAGGAAGGAAATAAACCTTTCCCAATCCTTTTTGCATTAGGAGGTTATGTGCTTTCCAACAGTCCTATTCAATAAAAAGAGAAAGAAAATAAGCTTAACAGTGGGACTCCATCATGCCCTTGCTGTGGGAGTAGGTCTGATCGGTTACTCAGTGCTCTCCTCCCCATTTCTAATTACTTTGTCCTAGTCCAAAATCCACACCTTTTTCATCTGGCTAAGTTATAGTGTAACACATCTCCCAGTTATACCGGAGATACATAAAATCAGTAGCAATGGCCTAAAGGATTATTTCCCTTCTCAGATCTGAAGAGTGCCCACTGTGGGGTTCTCTTTGGATGACACATTGGGTATAAAGATGAGGCACCTGGACAGAATGTCAGTTTGAGGGAAGGCCTTGAAGTATCTGGAAGATATCCCCCTTTGCTAGATTTCACAAAAGCTTCATGCTCTCTCTTAAACACTTTGTCTTGCTGTTAATGATTGGCATGGTCCCAGGATGCAGCTGCCCTGTGGATCTCAGGCCATAGCTCATTCCGAGGTGGATAGGGCTCAATTCATTAAATCCATTAAAAGGAGGCTCAGCACTAGAAGCAGACTGGGAGAAGTGGAGGAATTTAAAAGACCTGTTGTGCCCCTGGCAGCCTGAGTCATTGAGAAAGGAAACAGCTCCCCTGGGTATTAGCTAGAGCTGTACCTTCAGCTTCAGGTACAAATGCGTCTGTCATCCAAAAAGCGTCTGAAAAAAAAGCTCAGCCAAAAGGCAGCAATAGCATAGATCACTACTGCCAGGTCTGTATGGGGTGCACATTTCTGAAACAGCAGAGATGACAGAAACATCTTTAGAAACAGACTGTCTGGTTACCTGAGGTTTTGATGAAAGGGCAGAAGGGATGAGGAAAGGTTTGTGATTCCAATGGAATATGGAGAAGAAGTGTTTCTCCTTTCTGACCAGCATCAGTTAGGTCTTGCCTGGGTTTAACTTGCAGGCAGCTGCTTTTAATCCAAAAATTAATTTCCTGTAGGCATTTTACTGCTGTGCATAACAAAGATTTTGCTTAGAAATGGCAGGAATGGACTGTGCATGGCAAAGGTTGGCTCTGCAGGGCTAAAATGAATTAAATGGCACAGTAATTACATTTGCCCCTACAGTCAATCCTGGGGTCTTAATTTAGATGAGCTCTTACTGAAGTCAGAAACTTCTGCCCCAGACCACATGAGTAAAGCCCCTAGGATGTGGCCATACTTAACCAGAGCGCACAACCTATTGTTAATTTGATAATGATATGTGCATTTTACTTACCTGTGAATATAACAGTGTTCAAACTAGATTTTCCCCATAACTCCATGAAATGAACCACATCCCCAAATCTAAGAGAGGGATGTCCAGTGAACACAACACATGGCTGCTTGAAGTCATTGCTGAAGTCTCCATGGATGCTGGGATAATGTTTCAATTTGTTTGTCTGAATGAGCTGAAATAAAAACAAAAATCCAGACATTACAAACTTTTCATGCCTCTGTGCTCTGTAGTTCAGTGTGTCTATTTACATGAGATTATAAATATTCTACAGTTCATTTCTAATTCATCACAGAGTCCCTTCCTGCATATCCCCTAGATTTTCCAACGGAGTTAGTCATGAGTGTCCTAAATGTTATGAAAAGGAAGTCAGAGTATGGGGCCAGGTGCCTCCAAGTCCTTAGTCTCATTTCTTTGGTACCAGCAGTACGGTAACTGAGAGGAAACTGCAAATACTCCCTGCTTAGAGTTTCCTGGAGTGAACAGAGCGCTCAGCTGCCAAATTCAAAATAAGCTACAGTTTCCTATTTGCCATGTCTACAAAGACCTCTGGGCACTGATGTTTAACCTGGTTTTCTTGCATCACAGTAGTACCAGGTAATTTTGCCTTCAGCAGTATGTTGCTATGAGTTTCATTGGTATAACAGGTTCGCACAAAGTCAAGTCTTCTGAAAAAACATACGAAAGAACAGATTGACTTGCCCTTCCTTAACTATTGCTGAAACTAGTAATAACAATGAACTAAGAGCAATAAGAAGTACTTGTCACTAGAGCTGGCAAACAGAGCGTAATCAACTATGCATATGGAACAGATTTCTTTACTAAGATGGGGAATTTTATTTAACAAGGCACTTTTTGAAGAAGAATTTTGCTTTATGTCTCCTGCCACTGTTTTCTAATCTGCAAAGCAATGTTCAACTTAAAAAGCAATTTAATAGACTAATCTGCTAAGCATTTTCATGCAATATTTTGCAAGTATTTTCTTGGAAGGTATATGCTTCCATCCCCAGCCTGAATATAACTGTAAATACAGTTTTCTTAAAAAGTATGCAATTTAAGACAATGAAATCCCACACTGAACATCTAGGAACATACACGGAAGTAAAAGAGTGTGAAAGAGGGGAACAGTACTTCCTTTGCCAGCCAGTTTTTAAAGGAGGTGGGACTGTTCAAAGATGTCTCCATACTTTGCTGTCTCCTGCCAGGCATTGCAAGGTTGCTCAAAATACAGAATTCCCATATGCAAGGTTCAGCAACATGTTTCTGCAGCTGTTGTGCCGTGAAATCCCAGACGATACGACTAATTAGCAAACAGCATGCTCTTCACTACATGTCATAACACGATGTGTGCATGATGCTTTTCTAGCAGAAAACTCTGCCACTCAGGATGTTCCTCTTCATTTTACATATTTGATTTTCAAAAGAGGAACCAAGAAAGAACATTACAATAAGCAACTCTTCTGGTCTCTGAAAGCTGTAATTCATCTTTTCAGATTCTCTTCTATTTGTTACTTTTTACCATAGGAGATCTAACTCAAGGTAGTGTGCCTACATGGAAAGGAACAGAAAGCTGAGAATTCTGATGCTTCTGTAAGCCTCTTAGCAACTTATGCACAACAAAGCACTTCAGAACTTAAGGTTATTACACAATTAGGTTCTTAATTGAATTTAGCATCAGTGAACAAAAGTATCAACCCTACTCAACTTCTAGCTGTCACTGCCTAAAGATATGCTTTGGTGCTAGAACAGGCAGTGTGCAAACTTACCCTCAATACCCTTTCAATAACAGAAAGTTGGCTGCACATAGGTGCCAATATTTATATCCTTCTCCCTTGCTTCCTCGAGTTTGGTCTCCTTCAAGTTCCTAACCACAAATATTTTGCTGCCATTTTGCATTTGACTTCCCACACATCCTGTTTATAACTGCTGTGCAATAGCTAGATGGCTGGAATAGAATGGGATTGGTATCATTCTTTCTGGGGTTTGACCTAAGATGGAAACTGTAGGTGGACACAGCCTGTTATTTCCATGTGGATCCTTGGATCATGGAGGAAGTAGCTAGGGGACTACACTTTCTGCAGCTTACTAGTAATATCAAATTCCTATTTAATCTTCAAGAGGGAAATTTGAAAAAAACATCCAATAATGGCTCTGGCAGTTAATATGCACTGAATCTTGAAAACATTTCTGCAATTAAGACTGGTAAAGATTTCTGATTAACACATCTGGAGTGCAATATTTAGAATCTAAACTTAGCTTCAGTAATAAAAACTGCAGTTTAGCAGACAATGGGCAAAACAAATTTGATCCTATAAAATACTGACATTTAAAAGAATGGCTAGGAAATGGTCCCATGAAGCTTCTCCCTGGTTGTTTTTTTTTTGAGGGAAGCCAAAAGCCTCAAAACTGAAGTTGCCAAAGCAGTTTCAATTGGGTAAACAGGAAGACAGGGACAATTTCTACTTCAAATATTAAATGCGATATGTGACATTCCAGGGCAAAACTTTGTCAGGGACCAGCAGATAGCGAAGTGAAAGACATATCTACAGCTAGCATTTATGTAACACACTTCTGAAATCACAAACTGTTCTTCCAGCATCCTGTTTCACAGGTTCCTTAGGATTATATATATTTGTATACAGTAGCATTCAAATCTTTGCTAAGATGTGACAGCAGCACTCTATGTGCAAAAGCATTCTCAACAGCCTATTTCACTGCTATACCTATACAAATGTTCATTGTTGATAAACATAAAAGCTGTATTCTCTTCAAAACATTATGGAAGCTTCAAATGCCTTCTTATTACTTTGTGAAGAGACACAGGATCTCTAATCCAGTTTTCAGGACCTTGGGTTTTGTCTGTGTCATTCTTTTTAATTGTTTCTTTTTTATTTCCAGCAACAAAACATCTAGTGTAACACTGGGGTACACTGCTTCTAACTGAGGTTCTAACTCAGGAGGGAAAAGGGACACATATTGAATCCTCAGCACCATGTCCTGAGGTGCTGTGATTTTTTTTAATCTCTTCATCTTGGAAGAACTTTTCTGATAAGTCTACTGAAGCTCCATACCTCAGCTCACAATCTCTGATTCTCACAGCTGGACATAGAGGTGAAAGGCTACAAAAACAAGTTTAGAGGCATTCTACTCACTCCAGTGATAAAGCAGCTGGTAGATTTTAGTGTCTAGAGCAAAATCTCTTCTAATTACCCAATCAAAAATATATGGAACTGAACTTGCAAAACAGGTCCAACAAAATTTCACAAATCATTAAGGGGACTAAATTTGTAATGATTTATACAGGTCTTTTATAGATCTACAGATGAGATGGGTTGTATAAGCACAACAGTCATTACTGTGTCATGTTCAGATCTCCAACCTGTACCAAGCTTGGGCCAAAACCAATACCTGGCATTTAGCCAACCAATATTTTTCAAACAGGCCTGGTTTCTGGAAACCAGAAACAACACTCAGAGCATCCTTCTACAGAAACAACCATTATTGACTGAAAGCTTAAGAGAGAGAGGATGGTAAAGTACTGAACTAAGACTGAGGAGAGCTGTGGTTTTTTTAAATCCCAAATGGTTATGCTTCCCTTCAAAGTGGTAGACTTGATTTACAGGGTCAGCAACTGCTGCTATAAACAGGATAAATCTCCAGAGCCTTTGTGTACCCTTTACTGAAGTAAGCCAAAATACACTGCTATTTACTCTGTGTGTGTTTGTGTGTCTGTGTGTTCTGTACCCAGAATTTTTAACAGATGTGGTTCTTATCAGTGAATGAGTGATGCGTTTATTACTTCACCTCCCTCATCCCCTTCATAAGACCAACATTAACAGGGGCCTAATTCTATATAATAGTATAAGACAAAACGTAATACTGTACAATCACCTGGTTCCAGGTATTTATTGCTTTGAATGTGTTACGCAGGAACTGGTATATGGAGGAGGGAATCAAAGACAAAGATGACAAATGCTAGTATTTAAGGGCACAGAATCAATATTACTCCCACCCTGGCTATTTTTTGAGTCTGAAAAAGAGGCTTTTCATAGACATTTCTCTTAGATGTTGCTAACAGAATCCTTAATAAGAGGACAGTAAATCCAAATTCTTCCTCCACTAGCAAATACTGATCAATATAAATTACCTCTCAAATTTTTCTGTTACAGACATTTAGAGAGGTCTGGATTCACTTATCTTATTGCCTGAAACCATCTATGTAAAGATTGAGCAGAAAGGAAAAGAACTGAAAGCTTCTCATTTTGCCTTGCTAGAACAATTCAACTATTCATTTATAAAGTCTCTACCTCCACAAAAGGGATGGTGCAGAGTGTGCAATCCATGGTTCCTGTTAAAATGGTCGGGGAGATGGCTAATTCCTCAGCTGTGGTTGTGTTAGGATAGGACATTCCCATGCGCTCAAGGAATTTGGTAAAACACCACAAGTTGGTTCTGGGATACCAGAATAACATTTCTAAACAAAACAAATTACTGATTTATGCTACACAGCATTTCAGCTAGGCATTGTGGAGCTTAAATCTAAGCTTATTTAGACAGTTGATCCTAGAATATAATTGATACAGTGTCTTGGAAGTGAAAGCCATCACCTCCCTCGGCCAGCCTGCTGTATTCACAGGCATTTGGAAACTCCAGTTTTTAACTTTACAGAAGCTTCCAATGTTACTTCAGTTTGAGCTCCTTCTCCTCTCTTCCCCATCACAACAATGGCTGGTAAAAAACTGAATTGCCACTTTTGTTTAACCTTAGGGGAGACCCATCCACAGAGCGACCCATCCCTTCCCTAACTGACCATTTCTCCACTCCAATTCCCCAGTTTTCCTCCTGAGAAATCACTGGCTGGAATGTAGAGCAGTCCGGCTCCAGATCCTAACTCCCTTCAACAGAGTCACAGCAACTCTTACCCCAGCGATCACAGAGAAATGCCTTTAAAAAGAAGCTCTTTTAGCTTGTGCACTGCTAAAAGGCTGCAGATGAGACTTCAAAAGCTTGTGCAAGAATCTGGACTCTCCATTCATATTAACTTTAGTAGGAATTGATGTCCAAATCCATCCCTACAAGCCTGAAGCACTTTAGCCCACATTCCTTGCTCATAACAGAGGGAAAGTATATTCCCTGTTCACTTGGAGTGGATGTTAGGAAACAAACTGCCACCCCAGAAAAATTGTACGCAGTGATTGTGAGGGAGGAAATATCATGAACACCTACTACTACATTAAAGCAGAAGTAACAAGGAGGGAGTAGAAGTGTTTTGGGTTCTCTGCAGAGTTGAACAGTGCGTCTGGTTTTATTCAGCACAGCAGAACAAGGAATGAGTTCAAAACAGGTAAGATAAATCAAACACATGGAAAATTTCCATGCAAAGAGAATGAAAAAGCTTCAAACAACTTAGTACAGAGAAAAGAGTAAGACAAAATAAAAATAATTGTAGAGAAGATGAAGATACTTTTACTTATCCTCTTGTAACAATAATAAAGGGATAGTTAAGTGAAATGGAAAATACAATCATAACTGATTAAAGGAAGTAAATGCTCTTTTATACTATGCACCAGGCACCACTGAAACTCATTGCTACAAGACACTACATCAACAATTTGGGGGATTTTTTGCCTTGTTTGTTTTTAAATCTTGCTGTTTATACAACTCACAGGAACATTGAATTTCAGGACCAGACAGTATGCTGGGCTCGACTTGTTCCGTAGATAATTAGGAGCTTATTTCCTGGCCTGTCCCTTTCTGATGTATCATGCCAGGCATGTTATTAATGCTTGCTAATAACTAAGAGGCATGTCTGAGTAATTCCCTATTTTCTTCCAACAATTGAGCAGCTAAGCACATCTTTTCATGATGGGCAATTTCCGTACAGGTTACATTGCACAAGCCTACCATTACTTTGAAAAAAATAAGGCAATTCTCCACTAACAACCTATCCAATAGAAATGATCATTCAATGTCTGTTTCTGATGCTCATTAAAAATTCCCTTAAGTGCTAGTAAGCAGAGCTCCTGATTGTGAGGTTGTGGAGTCACAGATTTAGAAAGAGTGTTTACCTAAGACAAAAAGGCTGGCTGCTGACTAAGGCTCTAACTTAGTAACTGGAAGCCTTGACTCCAAGTCCTTGCTCCCTCCTAGACTGATGGTACGGCCATGGATGGGTTATTCAGGCCAGGTCTGTATTAAGACCATTTTGCTTGGTAAAATTACACCAAAGCATCATAGTAGCTAAGCCTACTGTGGATACTCTTTGCACAGGCATAACAGGGTTTCTGCCAGGGAATAAATAATACGTTTGTTAAAGATTGTACTGAAAAGAGTTTATATAGATGTTTCACATTATATGAGTTACATATACAGTGTCAGCTGCAAGATTTTGCCCCCCTTCTGTTTCCACTGTTTGTTCCAACTCTGTATTTCATAGAAGAAAAAGAAACCCAGCTCCTCTCCCATGCCTTAGAAAAAGTAAGCATTATGATAGCATTAAACCATAACCAGCTGTAGGTACCACTAAAACTGGAATGCAGCCCAAGGCAGTGAGAATTACATGAGCAAAAGGATGACAGTAGCTGTCCCTCACAGGACAGCAATAAGGAATCAAAGGCACGTGCTGAGCATTGCATACCTGACATGAACATCTTGGCACTGTGTTGGTGAGCATGGGTGTCTTACACGTCAGTCATCTATATAAATCTCAATATGCTTTGATTGTTTAAAACCAAACTAAACCAAATAATGCATCTTACAGAACGGAAAGAAGCAATCTGATCAGGTATTCTCAAGCGTGTCTAAACTTCAGTGATTTACGACCGTAGGAAAAGTACCAAATGAAATAGCAGCCTCAGTCTTTCTTTACCTGGGTATTACTTTGTCTTGGTTTTGCTATTAAGCCAGGCTTTTGAAAGTGTGTTGCTGTATGCCTAGGGCCGCTGCCTCCCACCATACAAACTGGTTTTGCAATACAGCCAGTATGTACCAGGAATCAACAATGAAGAGACCCGTTTAGTCCATCACGGGGTGGGGGTAGTGCAGGTTGCTCCGCTTCCCAGTGTCTACTCCACTTTCCAGTGTTTATACAGCAGCTCTAAGTGAACACCTAAACACACAATCTAAGCTGTGTTAGCCGTCTTACTGTGAAACGTGCAGTACTTACTTCAGATGGCAGCTCAGTCTGAAATGCCTAAAGGCTACAGCCATTTCATAGTTTGGGAGCCAGAGGGATGTGCATACAGAGTATACTGTGTCATTTAGCACATTTAAGGCAACCCTTAGGCAAAAACACAAGAAACCTAAGAATGGCTTCCTATCAATGATATCCATGGATCTAGATAAAGCTGTGCATCTCATGATAAAATGTCCCTAGCTTTGTGGGTCATAACCTGTATGATTTGGCCTCGTCAACCAAAGCCTGTACCTGTAACAAGCACATTACTCCCTCTGTGCACTGCATTTTGTCACAAGGAAACTGATCTGTTATCTACTGCTGTGAGTTCTTTCCTGGATAATTACCTTGATCTATGCATGAAGCACAGAGGAATGTCTCAACAGCTAAACAATAATTTGACAAAATCTCATTATCAACAGGCCTCTGGAGAATATAAAATATCCTAAAAATTAGAGGAGACAGTTATCAGTCTATAAACACAAATACCCATCATATAAAATGGATTAATTAATCCAGTCTTTGACAGCTGCATGTTTGGCTTCTCTTTTTTGGAAGCACTTTCACTTAAACCTGCCAGTTCCAGTGCATATTGTGAACTAAAATTTTGAAGCAATGTCTTTGGTAGAATATAGGCTGTCAGTGAAACCAGTGACACAGTGGATCAACAAGGACACCCCAGAAAGCAGAGAGGCATGGGAAATCAGAAAGCACAGCCAGCAGCATGGCTACAGTCTTGTACGCAGAGATGAGGCTTTGGAATTGATTTATCTGGGTGAATGAATTTTTTGGTTACAAAACCAGTGGTGAATAGGTGACTTGCCCTGCAGTCTGCATTATTCTTGGTAACAGATTGTACATAATTCACTGTGCATCCTGCCTGAAATGCATTCCAAGCATCTGGAAAGAGTGAGGGCTTCTGGTCAGATCCTACTTCCAAAAATGCCTTTGAAGCACCTACAGATGACATATATGATGGGCAATAGCAATTTCCAGAACAAGTCCCTGGACGAGATATCTCAGAGGGAAAAAAACCCAACAACAATGCCTGAAAAAGCTTTTAATCCCTGGACTCTTAAACCTGCAATGGCCACTTTGCACATCTCATCAAACAGTTTTGACCACAGGAACTAAAAGAGTCAGTTTTCTGAGACTGCATGCCCCAAATGGCTCACTGTCTTGCAGGAGTAGGATTTAGCCAAAATTATTTCTCAGTCCCATTTCTTCCTTTCCCAGCCTGCCTCTCATTTACTTCAGTGGGAAATCTACCTGTTCCCAGTGGAGAAAGTAAGATTTCCTTTCTTGATATGCGAGATAACTCTGAAGGCATGAGTTATACCACATTTATTTAATGTTTGGTTGGCTAAAACTTCCCCTCAAATTATTTTGTTGCAGGGAATATCCCCTCAACATATGTTGCAGGGAGATTCCCCCCAAAGATAGGAATCTGATTCCTCTTTGCTTCACTAAGATGCTAGCTCAAGTAATTTCATTTAAAATTGACAGTGACGGCACTCAGTGCTGCAGCTTTAACTTTTTTATATCAAACCTCTCTTTCAAGATACCATTTCTCCTGCAGCAGACAACATGGTGCCTATTTCAGCTAGGGAGGTAGGAGCTGGGATGACTAAGCTGTCTCTGATAACAAGCTCTTAGTTTTACAGATTTTGAAATAAACTGCTTGGACAAAGGGAATATTCGTGGTTGCAGTCTGATAAGAGCAAACATTCAACCATGTGTATGCCAGATAGCCTTCTGCGGGGGAAGAAGTAAAACAGGCGAGCATATGTAAGTTATACGCTGAAATAAACATCATGATAATTTTTGAGTTGAGGGAACACCATCATTCATTCCTCCCCCACACTCCCAAATTAATCACAGAAAGCAAAGGAAAAAAAAAAACCCAAACTTGTATGAATAATGACACAAAACTATTAAAAAGCTGCAGAAGCATTCATCATAAAAACAACAGCCACACAGGACTGTTCCAGAAACCCTCTCACTCTGTGATCTTAGCAAACAGTAAGACCATAGTTTCCTTACCTCAGCATGGGGAAAAGGAGGTTCTGGAAGATATACCTTTGTTTGTTTGTTATGACACAACCTTTAAAAGAAAAGGAAAATCAGCTGGGTTAGAGAGGTGCAGAACATCCTGCAGTTATCTGCTGCCATCTACTGTTAAACTTTTTCTGGAGAAAGCCACTTCCTATCTGTGGCATCAGGTGCAAAATCACCAATTTGTTTTGTTGCCTCCAGCCTTTCTGTTCGGAGGACCAACACCTACAGGACAGGACAACTCAGTCATAGCGAGATCACGTAGAGAAGATGCAAGACAGGTGAAAGTAATTTTGCAGACAGTATGCAACAGAACTCCTTTGCTGTTGAAGACAAATTTGTAACTCAACATCCACATCATTTCATAGTCCAGACCTCAGCAGTTTTTGCAAAGCGAAATAACTTGTCAACAGAAAAATTCCACTTGCCTCATCCCACTTCTCAGCAGTGACTTGGTCCTTTTGTTCATTATAATCTAATTCCTCTATGTATTTTATTATTGCAGCTACAATGTCGGTAAACAGCCCCTGACCATGGCATAATGCTCACTGTTACCTGCTGTTTTACATCAATCATTTATTTTTAAAACATAAATATTGAAAGTTGTTGATTAGCTCTAGCCAGACTCCTGATTCATCCTATTACAGAAGCTAAAAAAAGATATTTGTCAGAGTTCTGTGTGATGTTACAATTATCTGTAGTGACACTGTCCTGGTGGCTTTTTCTGGGAAACACTACCCATCTCGTATTTTCTTCACTTTATTAAAAAGCAATAAGCCTGGGTCAAACTAAATCTGATAAAATGTAAGAGATACTTAAGAGCAGGACATTTCTTTCAGCTGACTAAATAGTAGAATAGGAAGGCTGGAATCCCTGAATTTTAACCCCAGTTCTGACCCCAAACCTCTATTTTACAGATGTTCAACCTCTGCCTCCATTTTCACGTAAGTGAAACATTCACCTTACACAAAAGTGTTTGGAGATTAGCTAATGTTAGTTTTGACTTTTGAATATAAGCCACTACAGCAAGTAGAACTCAAAAAAATGGTGTCTGAACACTTGGGTGTCTGAATGTCCTGGCTAGACACAGCAGACAACAACCCAACTGGCACAAGTAACATCCCTGCTACTTTGACAGTATTATTGTAACAAGAACGAACTATGCAGCTACCAGCTCCACTGCTACCGAAATGAAATCACCATGTAAGTACAAACCAAACAATTTTTTAACTATGTGAGCCAAAACATCCTGGGGAGTACACTGAAGTTTGGCCACAACACCTAGGCTTGATTTTCCTACTGTTGCGTAGAGTAACGTGATTAAAATTCACCAGATTTCAATCCTCTTTACAATTCTCCTAAGGGATCAATTCACATAAGATTTCCAGGACCTCTCTCTTCATTCCTGAACTCCAGACTTAAAAAATCTGGAGCGGAAGAAAGGAAGGAAAACTTAACTTACTCTATTTAATAATCTAGAGCACGTCTCCATTTGTAAGAATTTAGGAACAGTTACAAGTGTTTGGGTTCTCCTTTGCATGGCTCAGAATCACAGAATGGTTGAGGCTGGAAGGGACCTCTTGCGATCATTTAGTCCAAGCCCCTGCTCAAGCATCGTCAGCTAGAGCAGGTCATCCAGGACTGCGTCCAGTTGGGTTTTGGTGTCTCCATACACGGAGACTCCACAACCTCTCTGCACAACCTGTTCCAGTGTTTGACCACCCTCACAGTAAAAAAGTGTGTTTCTTTTGTTCAGATGGAATTTCATGTGTTTTAATTTGTGCCTCTTGTTCTGTCAGTGGGTCCTACTGAGAAGAGTCTGGCTCCCTCATTCTCACTTCTTCCCATCAGGTATTTCTATACATTGATAAGATCCCCCCCAAGCCTTCTGTTCTCCAGGCTGAAGAGTCCCAGCTCTCTCAGCCTCTCCTCATCTTTGTGGCCCTGTGCTGGCCTTGCTCCAGTAAGCTCATATCCTTCTTGTACTGGGGAGCCCAGAACCAGATACAGCACTCTCCATGTAGCCTCACCAGTGCTGAGCAGAGAAGGATCTTCCCTGACCTGCTGGCAGTACTCTGCCTAATGCAGCCCAGGATACTGTTGGCTTTTTTTTGGCCATGAAAATACATTGCTGGCTCAGCAAAATTAAGCCTGAAAAAATCTATTTTGCTTATACAGGGAGACCATCGTATAGTTTTGGGGGCACTGGATAAGATGTGCAAACAGGCACAGCTAAAATTCACTCAAGTCAGGTGCATAATTTAATCATCAGTGCAAGTACCAAAAAGCACAGATTGAGTTTGTATGTTCTATAGGAAATGATGCTTCCCTAATTATAGAACATCTACTTACACACGCACGCACACCCTTGTGACTCAAGAAACGTGTTCACAATTCAAATCAAGTATATATTAGAATATGTCAAGTAGAGATAACCTGCATATATCTATTTACCATAGCTGAGTGCGTGAATTGAGGCTAATGAAGCAGCCCTTTAACACCTACCATTCAGCAAAGATCTGGGAGAACTCAAGGGAGCTGTTGGCAACAGGTGAGATGAAATAAAAAGGGACATTGGAGAGTCCGGCAGAGTCAATATACTGATACAGGCACTCCAGCAGATCGTATATTACTCCAGAGGGGTAACAGGGAACCAGCACATTTCCTCCATTCCGGACAGTCATAGCTAAAGGAGCGAGAAAGTAAAAATCAATTAGCAGGGTTCATATTTAAAGTTTTTAATATAATTCCTTTAATCCAAATATTACATAAGGTATAGAAAGAAGCTATTGCATGAATAAGCAGAACACATTATGCATACGAACTGGGAGGAACACTTCTGATCATTAAATACATTTATTTACTGCCTTCTCCAGGCTTAGTGGAGTGAATGATTATACTCCATTAGCTGGGGGGGCCACATAACAGACTGAGCACATGCAAAACTCTTGACACGAGAGGGCGGTCTTGCACTGGCACATGAGGATAAATGAGTGACACAAAACACCTTACCATCAAAATAAACCCTGCTCCATCTATTAGCTGTCCACCAGAGGGGAAGGACAACAGTTCACAGGGCTCAGCTGAAAGCACTACACATGGTAAACTGTTCTGTACTCAGTTTTCAGTGCTCTAGATGAAAGGGTGAAGATGTGGTTGTTTCAAACAGCCCTCAAAAGGTAGAAGTGTATGGTGGAGTGTTTCTCCTTTTTAAAAGCTCTAAATATTTCTGTCCTTTCAATATAACAAGAACAATTTAAAATCTCTGTGAATTGTAGACAGCATGTGACTAGAGAAAAATGAGGAAAAGAAAAAAGAAAAATAGGTTTACTCTGTAATTGAGACAGATCTGAGTACAACAGCAAAAGCAAGTACAGAGCATATACTTTGTTCTTTTGGCAGAAGTAATTACAAAAATGCTGTACCTTATGGGAAAATGGAAATATTTTGTCCAGCTCACTGAGCAATTGCTGCCTCACTAGGATTTCATCTGTGGTCATGGAGTAAAACCATCTACTGATGTTAATTGCAGTGCAGCAGCAGTAACATTATGCATCAAGGCATTACACAAAAAGCTGTGGAAGAGCCTGAAAACACATATATTACGCCCTGCCATAATCAATTCCTTGACTTCAATTTATTGACAAGCTTTGATAGGGTATGGATTTAGCACATTAAGGGTCTTTTTGCCCCACCTACATGCTCAAGGGAGATTTTTATGGCTGAATATTTAAAGGTTTTATGGAGTCTAGGGAAATGCACAGACTCTGTAGTAGGATTTTTCACATGCATTTGGGTGCTTAACTCCTTTTAGCAGTCAGTGCCTATTACACACTGCTCTCATCAACAACTGGTGTTCAAAGACACCTTCTGTATCAGAGTTATTAAATGCAGCGTAGTGAGTTTATTGCCTAGGTTTTCTCTGGGTCACATACAAACTACACCATCAAAATATTTGTGAATATGAATAGCAATACTTTACATTTTTCTAGAATGTGAGATATTAGAAAACATCCCAGCAATGTGTTATATTATCCCTCTTACATGGCTAAGTCTAAACTATCCCATCTGTAAACAGGATGTGAAGAGAGGAATGAGGAGATTATGAACGATATTTTCAAAGCCATCTGGGGGCTGAAAGTTAAGCCTCTGGCTCCAGGACCAGAATTTGCCATTGCTTCATTATGCACCCAAAAACTCTGCAAAGAGGAAAGATAAGTACCTATATCCACAGCAACAAGAATGCTGCATGGGCCAGAGACAGGGAGCATTAGTGGTAAGTGGAAAATGCTATGGAAAGGGCTATGTCTGCAGCTCTGTCTCTGAACAAAGATACTGGCTGAAACACCAAGGTGTGTGTCTCCATGAAACAGGTTCCTTTTTCTTTCACTCCGGCACCAACTAGCTTCACCTGGTTAAGACAAATGGCTCCCTCCTCCCTCTGAGGAGGCAGGAGGAAGAGCGTTCATCTAAAGATGGGCTGGTTAAAGAATTTGTCGGGGCCATGAAAAATGTGTTTCATTCCTAAGCCTCAGAGTTTGAATTCACAGCTCTCCCTTCCCTGCAGCCATTGGCTTGCTATGGGAACCTCAAGCCTCTTCAGTTGAAAACAACCAGAAGTTCAAGATTCCTGGGGCCACAGAGAAAAAAACAGAGGGTAAGGTCTTGGAGAAGATGCCAACTTGAGTTTCTGTTCCTAGGAAAACCACAGAGCTGGTTACCAATAATTAATATAAAATCACAATCCAGGGAACGGAGCACTCTTCCAGTCAGCTGCCCTACCCGCTAGGCCACCAACCCCGGGCTGCTGGCCCGTTGAATCTCACATTTCTGGCAGCACGGGGATGCACCTTTGTAACTGGCCTGGTGAACACTCCTAGTCACCAGGACAGGAAAGGACAGCAACACGGCTCTCCCACCTCTGACAAAGCTCTGTGTGACAACTTTTCGGTTTAGAATACACTACTCGGTTCCACCGTGCAAGTTTATTTCTAAGTGCTGGGGTCAGCACAGCTGGGCCCTACTTCTTGAGGGTGCTGTTAAGTGGTTCCATAAAGGGATAAGAATTACCCCATAGCTTCTCCAAAACAGGGATGAAAACCTTTACAAGCATATTGCTTCCCATGCAAGCAGCAGGTCCAATCTGGCTCTCTGCGCCACTACGGCAACTTTCTACAGTTGTCAGTAAGAGGACATGTATATTCGAAAGCTGTTTAAAGCCCAATTTATCTCTGTGACTGATGGATGCACTCTCTTGATAAAAGTTGTATAATAATCTTGGCATTTCAAATTTAGTCTCCTTCAGTAGCTCCGTAACAAGTTGTTCAATTTACAACTCACAATGAGATACTTGCTTTTCGAACAGCTGCCACCACAAGGTCAAGTTGGCACCTAAAAAGCAAACTGTGCTCTTTTCTGCTTTATATAAACACATGCACACACACACAGAGGCACGACCGCACACGCACACAAAATATCACAAACTGTCCCTACAGACAGTCTTGCAATTTTGCTGATGATGCCCAAGGCAATGTAAAAATACAATTGCTTTTCTCGAGCTGCAGAGTGCTGGTGCTGCAGTGCTGAGCACCGAAAAAAGGGGTTTGGGCTAAACTGAGAAGAACTTGGAGATGTGACAAAGCATGGTTTCAGTGCTGCACACACAATGCGGAGAGGAAATCATGCATGTGACTTGGTAATAATGGAAATCAGCGTCTACAAACTCTACATGCGGGGATGAAAACAGAGATCAAGGTGAAATTTTCACACTTCCATTTCTGTGCTTTGCAACACTTACTCACAAACATGCCGTTACCTCATGATACACATTTTTGGTAATTTTCCAGTGCCTGCTTTAGAGTTTTTACCTAGTGTATTCTGAGCTCCTTCTGAAGTCCCCTGAACATTTTGGAAACGGGAAAAATATATGAAAACTACTGTGCTCAGATTGCCTACTCTATTGCTTTTCCCAGTAACCAACTGCTTTTTGGACTTCTTTACACATTTGAAAGAAAACTGATCCACTATTTTCTTCTCCTGATGTTGGGGTAGATGTGTAAACACTGCTGGTGTTATGTAAAAGACAGCCCTACCACTACATTATTCATGGCGTTATTTAATTTCTTCAGGTTGCTGTGTTTTTTTGCTAAATACCACTCAAATTCCAGATTCTTACAATGGCATCATTTTAAGCATATATCTTCCTTTGGTCTTTACTAGTTTTCTAATTTCTCTGAGTTTGTCTCATTCAAGATAGAAGCTGGCTTGAAGACCTTCTGCAAAACCCTCAAAATAGTTCAGAATGTTTCTGTAAACCAGAACAACTTGTGCAGGTGAACACCCACCTGTACCTACATATGTAACACATTTACTTACATGCATTCATCTTGTGGATTTTGCTTTGGCCTAAGCTACATCTCTAAGACTTTGTTTAATTTTTAAAAGCATTTTCATTAACAACAGTCTCACTCTTGTTTATTCAGCATACAGCTGTTGCAGTTCAAGACACGAGTGACCACCAAGGTGCTTGCTACAGCATTATTTGCAGCAGAGTTGGCAGCGGGGCAACACATACCAGTCCTCGGCCTCTCCAGTACAAAGTCTAACATTTCAGCTCAGACTTGCTTCCTTGGTGGCTTAAGGTAAGATGATAGGATGTGACCATGCTACCGTCTGTCAGGGGGCAGTAACCCCCATAAAGGTCCAGAAGGGACAGAGAAGAGCAGCACATCTGGATCTAGCACAACAAGGTCACCAAAGCTTATCTGCGACAGCTCATAGGGTAATAAAATTAACAATGCTTAAAAACGTTGAAAACACAGACCATAATGCACACACACGTATAAACACATGCATCACGTAGGAAAGGAAATCACAGGTGTTATGAATTAACACAGCTTCAAGGGGAGGTTGAACAAGTTCCTGGAACAGAAATCCACTGAACATTACTAACTACACAAAAGCCATGTCTGATTCAGGAAATTCCTGAAATAAAAATACTTAAAGGCTATGAGATTATAAGGAGAAAGTATTATGTAGTCTTGTCCTGTTCTTCCACTCTGCGCTAGACATCTGCTCATGATTCCTGCTGGAGTCAGGATGCTGGCAGAGAGGATCTTTGGTATAATCCAAGATTACAATTCTTAAAAAATGCCAAAACACACTCTATTAATAGGTATTTACACTACAATGAATCATCCTGACCCTGTAACTCGTTTTTTCATATAAACAAAACCCACATAATTTTACCTTGCACCTCCAACAACAGGACCCATGACTCCTGTTTGAACTGAAACTTATCCTAAACAGGGATGCCTGATTTTGATTTAGAGATGCTGGTTGATGGAGAAATCTACCACATCCTTTGTATCATTTGCTTTCCACTACCATGGCAGTCTCATACTGTGACTGTGAGACAGTACATAGATATTCAGAACTTGTGAATATGCACAAGGATTTTAGAATGGGAAAAAAACCAAAGTATTGTGTTTTTTTATTTCTCCAAGGGTACATTCACATGTAAAAAGTAAGACTAAGAATTGTTTGCACTTCCGTTCTGTTCTCAGCCTTATTCAGCAATCTTGGGTAAGCCACCTAAATACTACAGCTCAAATTTCTCCCAGGTGTGTAACAGGGACCAGAACACTTGCTTACAGTGAGGATTCCCTGATTTAGACTTCTAATGTCTTTTGATAACCTTTGTAATAATCCTCTTATCACAAGCTTTTTAAGCTTATTTGTAAAAAGTAGTTAGTTTAAAATAAAAGGAAGATCTCTGATAAAAGAATAGGTAATATACAGCAGGACAGACATGAGAAAGTGGTTTGATGACAGAAGGGTGAGAGCACAGAGGAACTGAGGTGGGGGAAGGGGAGAAAAGGAGAGAACAGCACTGGATGTGATATTCCAAATAGACAGGAAAATGCTGCCATTCACACTGATATCACAGCTTTGCAATTATCAGCTTTTCCAGCTGTGAAAGCGTCTGATTAGGTTTTATATTTCTGGGGTCTATAAATATATCTTGATATATTTTTTTAAACAGAGATTGTGCTGTTTGCTTTTGATATATTTAAAAATCAGGTGTAAGAAGGGAAGCAGATGTGCTTGTTTTCAAAACTGAAAGTCATAAAAAAGCATGTAAAGATTTTACACTCGCTGATATACAGGAAGGAAATAGTAATATTTCAGCTGGGAACAATATCCAAAACCTAGGCAACACGTAGTCTGTTGGCAGCTAAGCGACATACTTAGAAAACCAAGAGCAGCAGATGATTAAATCTCATTATACCTGTTCCATTCCAAAACATTTTAGGTACAACTTGTGTCTCTCCAAGCACTTACTGTATTAATGACATCAGGAGCACATCGTAAAATCTAAACAGCTAGTTTTATGCCAGAAGCTATAGCTGGACAACTTATTCAATTCCAGGAATCTCAGAATTATTTCCCACCCAAAGCAATGAATAAGATGATAAAATAGGCAAAAGACTTCTTTCAATGACCTACCCAAGTTGCTGCAGAACTCTCCTACCATGCCATCTGGGTTAGCAGTAGGGATTTGTGTAAGACCCGTGAGGATGAGAACATCACTATTTTTAAGAGAAGCCTGGTCCATGGGCTGAAACACAGCACAGTGAAATAAAATGAGTAACATGAGAGTTATAACACAAGGTTTCTCTGCTCTGTACCAAGACGACTGCAATACAAAATATGTACAGTGACCAAGAAAGAGAACACATGGAACACTTTAAACTTAACATTCCTCCATCTGTGAAAACCCAACTGGAGTTAATAAAAATACATACAACTGTTTACCTGCATACCACAGCCCAAAACAAACAACAGAACTGTAACCGGATCCATCGCAAAGTAGTCTCCATAGACTAATCATTTCATGGCCTCAGGAGCTCAACACTGAAAAGGCAATACTTTGCCGAGGATGTGGCAGTACAGTCAGGAACGGTTTGACACTTGCATTCCTTCTCCCTTCCCTTTGCAAATGAAGGTGTCAGCTTTGATTTCCAGGGCTCACTGTCTACAGGGGGCAGTACCATTTTCCTCAACCATTCAGTGGATTCTCTTTGGAAGAGATGAGATCAGGAAAGGACTTTGGGCTTGAAGCTCTCAATTTTGTGTATGAATCTGAATGCCACACAAGGCTTTCCCTTGACTGTGAAGTCTGCTCTTCTGCCCGCAGTATTACAACCATGACTTTCAAATACTCATTTCAGATTGTTTGCACAGGCCTTTTTAGAAGTCTGGTATTGTGAAATGGTAAATGGCTACTGCTGGTAGAAAAGAGAAATGGGTTTAGATTCCTTAATATTGATAAATGTTGTTAATTTATCTAAGAAATAATCACTTATGCATATTAATTTTTTAATGTAGCTATAGTATCAGGCCAAACAGACAAGTAGTTCCTTAAAAGTCAGCAGTTGAAAACAGGTGAAAAATCATGGCTTCAACTGCACAAAAAAACCCCATGCAAAAAAGTAGTGCTCCCAATGCAACACCAGAGCTAAAATAAGAGAAAATATGACTTGGCTTACTAGTCTCCCCTAGTGAATCAGATTAGCACTATGCCCTCCTACAATACCTTTCTTAGAAGACTGTGCTAGAGGCTAAGCTATGTCAAAGTGAAATAAATGACTTCACAGGGCTATGACCTCTGATCAGCTGGGTCTACAGCATATGTTGTACTGACGACCTACAGTCATAGGTACAATCCTAGATTATGTGGTTGAAGTGCTGAGGGTAGCTATCACAAGCATCTATCCATGCCACGTCTGCTTCCTAGTGGACAGAAGAGTTTATACCTGCACAGTCTATCTTGTGGCTCACAGATGTAGCAGAGGGACTGACAATTAAATGGTCCAAGGAAACAGTGTGGCAACTTGGCGACTGGCAGGCAGTCTAATGTTAGAGCAAACGTTGCTTTTGCGTTGACTGTGCATAAAGGCTCACACTTTTTTCACTGAGGTCAATCATTTGACATGTTTTATACCGGCACTTTATTAAAGCAGAATGAAAATGCATACCCACTTCTCTCCATTAGCAAACAGAGTAGATGTTCAGAAATTATACTTAAGTGTGACCTGATACTAAATATATATTCTTGATACTCAAAATTTAGCATAATTCAATCTTGCAAAGGCAAAATCTACTTCTCTCTCTGCAGATGCACTACAGCTATGGTGAAAAGTTAACTTTAAGCCTCGCTCTGGGCTGGGATGCACTTCCCACAGCTACTATTCAAGCAAAGGTGGGCAACTGTAGCCAGCTGCATGGTATTTTATGGTTATTTATTCTTAATAGACCCTCTCTAGTCTCATCAAACAGAAAGACTTCTACCAGAAGAGACTGATGAAGAGATTTCCTCTACTGAACTTAGATAATCACTGTGTAGCTAATTCCCTTGCTCACAGTCCCTCAGTGCCATTCTTAAGTAGTTGAGAAAGACCTTGCTCTGTCAAACATGCAGGGGAATTTCACATCAACTTTGACAGAAGTTTACACTGTGCACTGCCTTGCAGGACCAGACCTGTTACGTGAGATTTATTGCAATCTTTGACTCTACATAGCGTGTCTGTGAAAATGAAATGCCAATAATGCAATAAAAAATAATATTGAATCTGCCTGTGATAATGTACATAATGATTATGCCGTATTAGATACGCATAATTTCAGCTGCTATTGCACTGAGAGGGCTTGCATCGATTTTTGTGGGTTAATGTAAAGAACATGTCTTAAAAGGCTTTTAGTGACATGTCTGAACCTATGCTGTCAACTCCTGTTCTCCACTTCAGTGGCAACAGTGTCAATTCTAGCCTCAGTAGAGGGTGAAGCAAAATTTTCAACAGAAACCATCTGCCAGAAGACAGAAGTAAAGGGAACAATTAATGGTGCCAGACTGAACTCTCAAACAAACTCTTTAAAGCTCTTCAGTTATTTTCAGCAGCTATGAATACAGTCTTGCTGAACCCTTCACTTGCACTTCCTACAGACCCGCTGCGGATTTCACAAGATATTCCTGCTGCTGCATCCAATATCAACCCAACAACGAGCATTCACTGCACCCAGTTTCAGCTAATCTGCACATCCTGGGCCATGTCTAAGCTAAGCTAACTGCTTCACTTTCTATCTGTTGTTAATAGAGATGGAATTATTACAGATGTACCATAACCCTCTGCTGATTATAGATGTAACCTAGATGTAACTTAAAATTTCAAGAAAACTTTAAGGCGTAATTTATACCAAAGAAGCAATCCTTCCCATGACTGCTAATTCCCACCTGTGCTGCCATCTCCACTATGTCAGCACTTAAATCCCAGTGCTGGCAGAAGGGAGAAGGAGGGAAGGACTGGGTGGGGGCCCAGTTTCAGTTAAGCAAGATGAACCTTATCCTGTTTGCACCTTGAGAGAAGGAAATGCTTTCTAGGCTATTACTGTGTATATTAGACAAGATGTAAGAGGAAGAAGCATTCTTCCGTTTGTATGCCCAAATAATCTGTGTCTTACCACCCTAAACAAACAAATGGCTGATGAGAGCTTGGTCAACTGATGCCCGGTTTTAATAACTATGGAGGGAGTTCCAGAAGACTGCAAAAGTGCTAAGGTTTTACTATAATTCAAAAAGCTCTGGATATGTATTTACATGAACATATGCTGATTAACTGGATATAATTTTTAAAACAAAATGCAGTGACTGTTTCCATACACTGTTAAAAGATAGGAATTTCATTATGACTGCTTACCATGATTCTATGGAAAAACAGGTCAAACAACTTTTCATCCCTGATGAAAACATGCTGATTTGTTGAACACAATTTTTGACTCTGTGCCACTCAAGATATTGTTATCATTACATAATGTCTGTCAAACATCAAATAGATGAAGAGCTGGTTGGCAGCTCACAAAAACCACTAGTCATTACAGAATCACCATATTGTAGGAGCTTGTACTGGTGTTCACAGGGATTTAAACTGGAACAAGAACTATCCATTGTCTTCAACAACCACTTGGAAGGAAATATAAGATGATGATGGTATCTGAAATGCAAATGATATCTGGGAACATTTGTGATGTGGTAAATAACAAGGAAAAGGCAAACTGAATGCAATTTCAACTATCTGGTAAGCTATTCCTTCAAACTATGTGTTAGTATAAAATAATGCAAAGTGCAATGGACTGTATACTAAAAAATGAGGGCCTTGGAGAGCATGTGGGACAAGCAACACTGTCAGCAGAGTGAATAGTCCAGCCTTCATATCTTGTTAGCAAACAGCGTAGGTCCCTAGGGATTCAGGTAGGCTTGCAGTACATTTTCCTGCACTCATTAAAGCTGAAACTGTCCTGTCTAACTGCTACCACTTCTCCTGCAGGTTGCAGTGAGTGCAGATCTGCTGCCCATGGGCTGTACTCTTACCGGCAGTTCATTCATACACCATTCCCTGCCACAGGGAGGTAATTTCCTTAAAAACACAGACTTTACCAGAAGTTTCCAGAGAAATGTTCACCTTTGGAAAATGATGAAGCATGGCCAGTCTAACCTGACAAACTGAATCACTATCTCATGTAAATTAAGAGAAAACACCCTCAGTCACCAAACTACTTCTTATAGTGTAAAGTTTCTCCTCACAGAAATATTCCACTCATATATTGTCAAATACTGCTGCTGCTCTTTCACTAGAAGGTGACGAAAGAGCACTATGCAGGCCAGTATGAGGGTGATGAGAAAAAGGGATTTAGAGACTCTGATACATTGCATGTAGCTAAGTACAGCCATACTATTAAGGATGGTTTATCTATTGCAGTTGTTCAGCTCCTGAGATCAAGCTTTTAAATGAAGGATGCTCAGAAGCAAAGCTCTTTAGAAGATACTCACCTTGGGGGAAATTACTTACTGATCATGAACCTGACACATTTTCTAAATTATTTTTAAATACCTCCTGCTAATATTGCTTTTAACTATTTTGACAACTTCTGAAGCATACAGTACTGCAAACTTCAAGCCATTCTTCGCACTAAGAATTTATGGATCTACAGAGAATTAATTTACTGGAAATTACATCTACAGCACTATAAAGACTTTGCCCTTAGCAGAGCAGGGTGGAAAAGTTGGCAGCCAGTTAGCTATCATTTCTCCCAAGGAAGGATGTTTCAGAAGTGATATAGAAGCAGGCTGTGAACTGCCTGTAAAGACTCTTCAGTGAAATATGGATTTTAAAAAAAGTCACTAATGCTCTATTGTTTAACTCTGTCGAAAATTTCCTATTTAAGGTGAAAGAGAATTTCCCAGCTGGTGAGTAAGTTAACATGAAATCATTGATAACAAAGAATTTTAGTTGTCTTTCCCTAGTAACTATTGATACCTGTACATGTATCAGGGTAGTATGTCTTCTCAACACCTGTTAAGTCTAGACAATTGCTAACAGAGGTACCTTAGCACAGCTTCTATACTACACCTGATCCCAGCTGGAATAAGCCCCTCCCTTTTTTTGGAGCAAAGACACTTCACCCTGTAGAAGACTAACGAAAGTCAGAGGCTGTACCTGAGGGTGTGTTGTAAGTAGAGAAGATCCTGAAACATAGGAAACCTTTTCATAGTGCGACTGGATAATCCAATTGGAACTTCCAAGAGCGTAGCCCGAGCTGAGAGGGGTGACCTGCACAGCACCAAACAGCTCCTGAAACACACAGCAAGAGACATGAACTTGAGTGAGCCCCCGAGAGAAGTCAAACAGGTCATTTTATCATCAGTGAATCAATTTTAAAAGTAGTTCTGCTATTCAAAGCCTTTATGAAGCTAGTTTCCCGAGCTTTATGTCTGCTGTTTTTATTTACCCATGTCTAACAGGACACACTCTGAGAAAAGCTCTTCTTGAGGTAGGACCTTCATAAAGTCTCTCTTCCATGTGAATTCTATGGAATCTGGCTGAGTTCACACAGAGCTGTAACTCTAAATGGAGGAATCAGCTGGGGCCTTGATCCTCTGCCTGCCTTTGCTGTATTGAAGAAGCTTGTAAGAGCTTTACATCTTCGAAGACTCTATACTCCCTTAGTCAAATTTTATTGGTATTGGCCAGCAGGAGAGAAGGAAGGACAAGTAGTTCCATCCTGATACAAAACTCTGTTTGGGTTACACTTTTTGCTGTGGAAAACATACACTTAACTTCAAACTCACTCACTTTCTAACTTTATTTCTTTTTAAATGCTATCTACTGGTGATTTAGAAACAACACTGTGCAAACTCAATCCAAATTTCAGTTTCAGCTCCAAGCATAAGCAACCTGATGTGGTCTGCTTTCCAGGTGTCATTAGAAAGTGTATTGCTTTATCTGTATACAGTAATGTGTTATACTTGTTTTGAGAAAGGAAAATAAGCCTCCATATATACCTCGCTAATGTGATCTACTTTCTGGTTACTGAATAATGGAACAAGCATCTGATTCATGCAATACTAATGATTTTTCTAGTATCTCAATACATATTTGGATGCCTTGCAAAACAAGGCAGGGCCTCCATCCCTCAGAGTGTGTAAACCAAGGCTCTAGATTCTGCTGATATGCAGACATGTAAAATGGACAACAAGCCATTCTTGATGCTGTCACCCAGTTTTGGGTTTACTGGCAAATTAGGGTCCAATTATTTTAAAAGTTAGCTTTGGGAAGAGAGAAAATATGTCTCTTTTCCCGGTAACTATAAAAGAACGATTGGCTCAGATGCACAGATCTAAAATTAGGCAAGATACATCCACACCGTGAGGATAGTTGAAAATGAACAGTAACCACCCGTGGATACTGAGGAGTCCAAATGCCTTCAACCCATCCAGTTGCTAGACAAAGCTCCAGCTGTTACTTATGTCAGCAACCATGTTAGTGGTAGCTCGGGGTCTTTTTTCACCAGCTGTAATGCAGCACCACAAAAACCCAAATCCACCAAATTTAGTACATAGCAGCACTGGTTCCTGTTTCAAACTGTCTTACACATAAACGGCAGTCTCCAAACTTCAGTGTTGCTTAAGAAAAAGGAGCAAATAAAAAGCTTTGGGTACACAACTTACTTTAACCAACCTTTTTATTTCTTACGGCCCTGAGCAACAGTAGCAGGTATCATGGCCCACATGCTGCGTACAGGCCATAAGGGAACAGTGTATCTGCAGAATTGTTCGTTCAGTTCATTCTAGCAACTACAATGGATTATAGTCAATGGCTTTATAGACAACAAATGTTAGCTGGGAACCCTGGGAAAGGAGTTTTGGAAGTTCAGGTCGAACCATTAGGTTTTGTTTACAATCCCTAATTTGCAGTATAAAAGAAAGTAGAGGCTAAAGCACTCAGAAGATTCCCAGAAGTGAGATATGGTAACTCAGAAGGGGATGCGGCTTACAGACAGAGAGGATACATTCATTTGGTACATCCTCCCAGCTCTCAGTGGGCCAGCCATCAACTCCAAATTTGAAGGTATGCCGCCTTAAAATTGGCCTCCCCAAGGAAAAGGAGAAACAAATGGATACTCCCTGATTTCACCAAACAAGAACCCTTCCTGAGAGGCAGGCTGAGGGACATTCAATATAATCTTGTCTTGTTTTCCTAGCCTAGGGTAACTAGATCTTACACAGGACCTAGAGGGAAATCAGAAAAGGAAGGGCATTTCCAGAGAAAAGCTGGGAAACAACAAGTTGTTACTGTTGACCTGAGGACAGCTTCACAGGTACTCACAATTTTCTGAGAATACCCGACCAGCTGGATCTTACTGAGTGCAGCGTTCACTTCTGGCATGGTATAGCACTTCCTCCACATAGACACCTCCACCGCGTCCTTCAGAGGGGCGGGCAGCAATCTGCAAAGATCAATGGGATGTGGGCTTTTCAGAACTTCCTGATGGACCACCAGCTTTTACTCCCATTTATATTCTCCGGATCTTAAATTTTTCTCTTTTTTCTTTTTATTTTAAATATGCCTGGTGCTTCAAAGCGAGGAGCAAGACTTTCTGCCTGTTGAGGAACAGAACCACACTCTCTGTTTTGCCTCACCCCAAAGACTGCTCTCCTTCAGCTCTCTTTTTTGTTGTTCCTATTCAGCCCTTTCATCAAAGAAGTAGCTGCGATGAAGGTGTTATAGCAACTCTTATGTTATTTTCAGCACTGATGAAAGATGCTGGCTGATTTGACATATCAACATGAAATGCACCACTAGAATTGGTAGAGATGACTGGGATCTTGGATCAGTGTCTATTTTGCATATCCTAAGAACTTGAAAACAAAAGCAAGCCACAATCTTGTGATTAAAATACAGGTACCAGACCATGAACAAAGGCTGGCTCTGCTCTCATTTTTGTCACCAGTCTCTTACAAGAGCATGTGCCCCTGCATCTCAGCTTCCTTGCCTTCGACTCAGATACCCCACTTCCCTTCCGAGCGTACTGGCAAGGATACATCAGCTGACACTGCAGAGCTCTTTGAAATCTCCTACACGGAAGTATTTAAGATGTTTTACACTAAAGTAAAATCCATCCATTCTGCTCTTCACAGACATTGCAAGTTAGCTGGACAGCGTTGTCAAGGGAAGAAGTGAACTGTAATGTCACAGGCTGCAAGAGAGATGGCTAACTTCTGGGAAATAAATCTTCCTTAGCAACATGAACTGAGGCAGGAAGCAGCACAGCTGCCAAATGCGCAAGAAGAATAGGATTTTTTTTGTATATTAAACCAATGCTAAATCAAAGGCTAATTCAAACCAATTTCCAAAGATTTATGGAAATTGGTCAAGTTTCTTTGATCAATTTGTTTAAAAGAATTTAATTTATTGTTATATCTACTAGGTCAGTGAACTCCTCCATAATTTAAGATACTGAAGAAAGGATTAAGGCCAGCTATTGCCAAGACCGCTGTACAGGTCTAGTGTGATAACTGTAATTCCAGCACATGCTGGCTGAAAGCATACTGCGCTTAAGGAAACAAACAAAACGTTCAAGGTCTTTTTTGGGAAGTCATAAGCAACAAAACGCCAAACAATGTGGATAGTTGTCCACCACTGCACTGAAGCAAAGTGCCTGTAAAAGCCTTTAACCTACCATAAGAAGCATTTAGTGTTAGATGCTTTCAGGAGCTTCTCTTCTGGGAAGAGGAGAATGTATCTCCAGGTAATGGAGAAAAGTGGGGAATTGTCCTTGCTGACTGAAGTAAGTTTCTATTACCCTTGACTCTGTGGCTACCCTGCAAATATACTCTGATCCCTAACAGAGACCAGTGGCACCAGTCTCCAGTGGTTTCATTCTTTGCTGAGTGGCACACAGAGACAATGAGGACTGCTGTTTCCTCAGATGTGTCCCTGCTGGCATTCAACCTGTCACCCACACTTTTAAAATTTGTACAGAAAGTTACTAGAGGATATTTTAAAGTCCAGAGTGAATCTACTAACATCCTATTACGGATCACCTCATAATAACCAGATGAATGCGGGCAGATGCTGGGAGAGCCAACCTACAGCCACAAACCGGAAAGTATCACGAAGCAGCATGGTCCAGTGGTCAGTGTACAAATTTATGCTTAAGAAACTCAGAAGCTTGTATTCTTAACTGGACATCTGCACAGAGACAGTCCCTCCTGTTCAATGCAAAGGATATCATTTAATATATGACATAACATGTTCTTGTTTGAAGGAAGAGGAGGATGGCAGTACCAAACTAGATCAGAAGGCTGGCCTCTCTTGTCCACTGCTCTGTCTCAGGAAACAGCCTGTTTCAGACTTTACAGAAAGATATAAGAAACCGTCAAACAGGTAGTTGACAAAGTGTCTTTCATAAGGCAAACTTCCTCTTTAGCCCTCTGAATCCTAATCAGTGTGAAAGATATCCTGGCTGAGCATCTATAGAGCTTCCATGAGACTGCTCATTTAAAATAAAAACCAATGGTAATAAAAACTTGCTAAGCAATTAGTTCAGACTGGATCTGATAATGGAAAAACGTAAGCCACTATAATGAACTTATTATATTTTATACAGTATTTGCATTTAAAATGCTTCAATGCTTTATCTAATGAAGATGGTAATACTTTGTGTTTTATACTAACTATTTAGAGTAGAACTAGCTGAACTGTAAAGCAGTAACAGTGATTGATCAGCCTGAAAAATTAAAGTTAGACTCAGAAATACTAAGTATTCTGTCTAGCAACAGCCAAGTATTAAAAAAAAAAAATTCACCAGGGATTACATTTTCTTAAATAACGGATGTCAGTCCAACCCTGCATGTGCTATTAGCCAGGTGTTAATGTGTGGATCAGTAGATGTTTGCTCACATGCTATAATGATCAGTTCCACTCACACTTGCATGACACTTGTCACCAGGAATTTCAAACCACTTTGCAAATATTAATTAAGTCCCTGTATACCCTCTATGGTGGATAGGAGCTCCATTTTACAGAAGCATAGGGAGCTGAAGGGGGAAACTCAGAGCACAGGTTGGGCACAGTCCCCCTGTTTCAGCTCATAGACAACACTAGTTCGTACCAGCCTCAAGGCAGAGTTTATGATACATAGACTTACGTTACTAAACAGCTGGAGGGCTACATCTGGCTATGCCCACTAGCATAGCATTTCTTTGCTCTGCCCCTATCTCATATTTGGGCAAGGTGTGCATTTTGTGAAAGCTGGGGGACCTGCCATCTGATCGAGGTTCCCAACAACTTACCATATTGTGGCAGTACTCTGTGCTCTACAGAGGTCCTGTAAGTGGGACAGGATGCTGTCAAATCCCAGGCGGTAGGCTCTTCTACCTTCCTTCTACCTCCACTGGTACCCCACTACAACAGCTACTTGACAGTACCAAGGAGGAACTATCAATGTTGTTAGGGTACTTCCCAAGCAATATGAGACAGAAAAATGTATTTTAAATACCGTTCCAACAAAAAGACTCCAGCCTTCTATAGGTGTTGAGTCAGAACAAAGACTACCTCTCTGTGTTCGCCTCTGGAATAGTCAACAGCACGCAAAGTGCTAGACAGCACTTTTTCTAAAATACGACCACCAGGAAAGTGACATTAAACGAGCTCCAAGATATATGATCCTCCTTTAAACTATGCATACAAAACACATGCAGTAGTGTGACGAGAATAATGGCTCCAGTCCTCTCTCTTCACATCACTGTGAGCTTTAGGAATGGTTCTGGTCAGGCAAGCAGACTCCAAAATAAAAAAAACTCCACTATTCTGATCAGAGCATACCTCAACCAGCACAAAATCCTGATCTACTTTATTGTCTTGTTTTACATCTGTGTTTTACTTGCCTTCTTCAGAAGAGTGAGAGTTATAGTGCTGAGATGAGACTGCTCCTAAGCTCAGCAGAGAAGTACAGTATACAGCTAAACGTTTGTTAATTTGGTTTCTAATTTCTTTGCTTTGTGATGTTGGAAAATATCAAGGCTACTTTTATAATGTATGAAACAATTCATTTTTAGTAAACTTTTAAATCAAGCCACGTTAAGAATTAGGAGTAGGAAATGGGAGATCAATTAAAAATGCACAAAGCAGCTTTTAAAACAATCTTTCTAATCAACCGGCCCTATCTTTAAAATGTGCTAAAAATGAAACTGTCTCCTCCATAGCACATGTTGTGCACCTAACGTTGGTTTTATTTCCAAGGAAAGCATTATCTGCAATTAGTAAACTGTATGAATAATTTTTAGATTACATAGGCTTTCAAAATTTTAGATGTAGAAGACCTCAATTTTGAGCACCTTGTTTTTATGTATAGATGGAACAACAGACAAGGAGTTTCCAACTAACCTTTTTTATTCAGATTTCAATTTGCTTCTAGGCTTTGAAAAGCAAAAAAACCCACCTCTGCTGTTCAAGTGTAAAAGAGGCTGCAGCCCTGGGAAGAAAGGTAGCACTGCTCTGTGGTTGGCCACCAATGACCTCCAACAGTTGTGTCTTGACTTCCTTAGCATTTCAGCAAACATGAATGTAAATATCATTTTCAATTAAAATTATTCCAATACAATACAATTAAGTTTAAAAAGCTTGCTAATTTCAACAACTTTTTATGATGTTAATACAAAAATATGCTGGTTTTATCTACCATCATGGAGCTAAACTATGTGAGGGCAGATCAGGGGAGACTTGTGCTACCGAGTCTTCCTCCAAGAACCAAACTTGTGAGGTTGTTTGGAAGACCAACAATGTGCAAATGATTAAAGAAAGAACCGACCCAAGGAGTCATAGCTGTAAACCTCTTAGGCTTTTTTTTCTGCTTAATGATAGTAGCAAATCTCAAATGGTGGCAGCTGACCCATCATTACAGTAAATTCTAAAATTTGGTTAGTGTTTTAAGGACAGTCACCCTTTCCGGGTGGCTTGTTCCTTACCTCTGTACCTCCTTGTTCTTCCACATGGAGGCAGACTGAGCCTTTGGCACACGTTCAATAGAATTCACCAGTTCTTCCATGAGAAGTCTGAAAAGACATCATAATTAAATTGGTATTGCAGCCTTTCACACAGGAGAGAACTTTGTCCCAAATGTTTCCAAAATATCACACAAATTGTAAAACTATTAGGAAGTTTGAAAGAGAGCTTCTTCCCGCAGAGGCATCGCAGCAATTACCCCTCACCAATACTGCCCGTTTCCCCACTGAGTATGTCAAGCTCAAGTTAGTCCAATTCTGTCTGCCTGGTTGAGACAGCAGAGGATCTGGCCCACTGGGTTATGGGTTATTTGGAATGTGGCAGGACAAGAGGAACTCCGAAATCTCTCTCCTGCTGCGCAAGATGATTTCTTCATTACTGACTTCTTGTCATATGGAATGAGACAAAATATATGAAGAAAACTCATCAGCTTATGCCTGTTTATCACTTACAGAAGCCAAGCACATTTTCAGAGTGAACTCTTCTCACCTACAAATGCACAATACAGCATTTGAGACAGAAAAACATGTCAGGCATTAAAAATTGGCACTGCAGATTTCACTGCCCAAAACTAAACAACATTTGTAATTGTACGCATGCTTTCCCTTGAAGGTAGGAAGTGACAGATTTAACTGCAGAAGAATGACATCTGGAATTACTTGGGGTGGGAAGAAGCACACCAGTATACTCTCCAACAAGACTACGCTTGTTATCTTCTGCTATGGGCCAGCAATACCCCAGAGGTCTACTACTAGTTCATATTTATACAATTCCTTTCTCCTACAAGGGCCTTCAGTTTCTGTTTGTTTTTACACAAAGGGAGAATTACTCTGGCATAGAAAGTTTGCACAGGACCTTTAATAGACAAAGATTCCTGCCCAAAAGTGCTTACAGAGTAGTTCAGATACCATGGCCTAATCTGGTTTCTAATTATTGAACATGGCAGCTGTTCTGCATAAGAGATGCACACAGCACAAGTCCAGTTAGACTTCACTGAGGGCCAAACCAAACTGAGGGCCAATACTTGGTATTGACCTATCCAATCAACAGACAACTTTGTAAGAAAAGACTGCCAAATTTGATGACCAAGTATTAAGTTTCTGACTGCATTGTCAGGTCTTACATTTTCTACTTCAGTCTCATATTTCTGCTCTTTTTCTTAGGGCTTCTCTTTGCAGTTCAGAGCTTACATATTTCAACTGTCATTTGAAATGAAGCCAGCTTAAATTCCCTTCCACAGTGTGGAGGACAGTGCGATTATATGAATTTCAAATGCTGAAAAACTACAAGGCAATAATCTTAAAGTCTGTTATTGTTGAAAAGATTGCTGATTCCTCTTTTGTTTAAGGGAAGCAGAGAGGAGCAAGAGAGATCTTTGATTCATGGTTTTTGAAGGTTTGAAGTTGGCTATATGGTAATTGCTGCTCAAGGTGTCTCAGTCCACTCAAGATCTACTATCCCACATCTACTGCCTGGACTCAACACAAAGCACCTGCTGTAAATGTTGAAGACAGATGGTTCTAGAGGTTGGGAAACATTGAGTTAACACATTTGCAGCACTAAGGACTTGGCTGGCGTTCAGCTACTGCCTAAGAGCCTCTTCGGAACATTAGACACCACTCCTCTACCCATATTGTCCTTTACACCTTTTCCTTAGCATTGATGAAGGAGGAGTAGAGAATATTAAGGGGCTTTTTACCTGCCAATTTGAACAGTGGGCTCAGTGGCATACACTGTTCCAGTGAATCCTGTGTACTCTGTGATATAGGGCAATGCCATCATGCAGTGATAGTTTGAGATCAAGATTACATCTACCGTGGAGAGGTCAAGCAGCTCAGTCTGAAAACAGAGGAAAGAGATAAGCAACATGTAACCCTTTCATGCAGTTTAAGCAATGGCAGAAAAACTTCTTGTTCTCTTTTTTTTTTTTTAAACTTTATATTGCAGGAATGTAACTGGTTTATAAAAAAAAAAGGGTGGGGCATGTCTCAGCTGTGGCAAAGATTAATGTTTCCTTTAAATTAACAAGGCTTATTTAAAACTCCCCCTAAATTATTCCCTTCTGAAATCTGAAAAGGAAACCATGTCCTGGGTTTGTCTGTCTTTCCTGTAATGAAAAGGCTGCTGTTAAGAGAGGCATGATGATTACACTTTTATCAAAGAACTGATGGGTGCGCTTCCTTAGGGAGGAACACTGTGCAGACACCAAAACTTCTGCAGTAGCGATTTAGCAGGATGTCTCATATTTTATATGTGGCACATGGTACTGTACCCCAGGAGAGTAAGAGAGATGAATGTAGATTGTATTTATTTATATGCTTAAAATAATTCCTATATTTTCCCAAACTAAATGTTTGGCATCTTTATCATTCACATTGTACAGCAGGAGATTAAGCTCATTCATAGGATACAACGAAACAGACGGTGGGTCCAATTTGTTTTGATGTGACGGTTAAGACAGCAGTTCAGAGAGTGAAAGCAGATTTCACACACTGTTAAAGGAATTTTAATTAGAAATATTTACTGGTAATGCTATAACACGAATGGTGTCAAGTTAGAAATTTACAAGATATATGACCTCTAACTCAGTTATTATAGAGCAGCTAATGGAATTCAACACTCATCAAGCACATATTATCTGCTTACAAGGCTTGGTCCAGCAATTTGAATAAAAAAGGCAAGAAAGTAGGTCACTCGGCTTTTCAGAGGGCTGACACAGTGCTCTGGTGACAAGCTGCTTAACTCATAGCTAAGCGTTCATGGTTTCAATCCACGATCACAGCTGATGTGGGAGGCATGATCTCCAAGCTGAGTACAGTAGGTGAAACACCATCCTCAGACTCATGACAGGGCACCCTTTTATCTTACTAAGCTTGCCAGGCAGAAATACACTCACTAGGCGGTATCAAAGAGTCTGCTGATGCCTGCTCCTACCTACCACACTGGCCCTTCATGGTTTGGTTTTCAGCCCTGTCCAGATCATACAGAATCAAATGGGGAGTCACTGAGCCCTAAGCTGAATCCCAGCCCAGCGAGCCATCAGGAGGACAGAGGCTACCACTTTCCAAACTGAAGCATCCCACGTCTCAGCATCCTAGAAGCATTTACTAATAGGATGAAAAGGGTATCAAAACCAAAACAAAGTAAAATCTTCCCTGGGACTTGTGGCAATCTCACTAAAAGTGCCTATGAACTGAAGAGGTTTAAAAATGTTTCCTGAATGTGAAGTGAGAGAGACCAGAAGGTTGCCAAGCAAAGAGAGGGCTGCACCCTGCACTCTGACACGGGGAAGTGTACTCTGCTGCTGAGACAGCCTCTTATCACCTTGTGGCTTCTGGATTACATTCAAAACTGGGCTTTCTTTGGCGATGGTGTTCCTGGAAGCAATACTGTGATTCTCAAACTAACTTTTCGCAGACAAGTTTCTTCAAAAGAGGAAGGAGACAAAGAAGACGACAAAGCCGCTTTCACACAAGCTCCTCCTGTGCTGCCCAACACCAGCAACATTTCTACTCTGCTGATGCATTTGGCTGGCCATGACATCTGAACCATCCTCCAGACAGGGGAGCCTGTGAAGCTAGAGATGCGAGCTGTGTATCACTAGAGAATCTGTTCCTAGCCCTCGCAGAGCAGACTTGGCATCTACTGGGAACTTTGGGAACCAAAGCATTTGAGAGGCCATTTGTAAAGTCCCTACAATGGTGACATGTGCAGCTGGTTGCTGTCTTCTAGTTGTAACATGGATTGCTGGAAAACAGAGTTAGATTCAGTAATGACACTGGTATAATGAAGCTGCAACTCCCCATCAGTCATATTTAGAGCTACACCTGTGGGTATTTTCCAGCCCAACAAAGTAACTAGAAAGCCTAGCTGAAGCACCCTAAACCCCAGCAGATTATCATTCCTGTACATGGCCTCAATTCCAAAGGGAATCCAGAATGTAAACTCCGTCCCTCCCAAGATCTGGGCCATAATGGCACTTTCTAGGCATACAGATGCTTCCTACATCCCTCCCTTCCACACGACAGTAACCAGAAAGCTCACAAGAACCCAGAATTACTAGTTTTTGGGGGGAGCGGTTTGTGTGACTGGATTATATCCATTCTATTTGGGGAAAACAAGCAATTGCACACAGATCTGTTGACATCACTTGCCAAAACCAGTACCAGAGCTAACAACTTGCTTCAAAGAACCAAGATGACAAGAGTCAGAAGCTGCATGAGGTGAGTTTCATGGAATCAACAGACAGAAACGCTATTGCCAGAACCCCGGCAATGTGACAACAACCTTCCAGGAGTGTTTTGTACTTCCTGTCAACAAGGTCAGGCAGAAAGGAAAAAAAAAAAAAAAAAAAAAAAAAAAAAATCACTGCCCAAAAGCAATCATCTCTGTCTTTGAAAGACAGAAAAAACATCCCAACATGAAATGAAAGAACTGATGTTATCACAGCCCGAACACAGCTGAGGAAAGAGGGTACTATTCCCAGACAATTCCCCATCATTCACCCCTACCACTCTGCTCAGCTTTTTACTTCTTCAGCTCTCCTACATACACCATTAATCTGATTGGTCAGGTAAGCCCAGTTAATTCAAACATTTTCAATAGTCTTACTTTCTTTTTTTTAAACCCAGGTACTCTTGAACAAAACAGCTTGAGAAGCAGGCTCTTGCAGTTATGTCAGTGGATATGAAGGTACAGTTCTTCCCTCAAAGAGGCAGTGATGAATAGCTAAGAAGGCAGCAAAACTTTTTAACCTAAATTCGCTGCCGGCAGAACAGCACGTCTGACTGCAGCCCAGCAGAATCAAACAGTGGCTTAATCACACGGTCGGCTCCCCAGGGGAGCTCCACTAGGCAGGTCATGCATCTGTGGTTAGAGACAAGCAGCTTTCCTTGTCTTCACTCACCGCCCTTATCTAGATCAGCACATGTATCCTGTCATAATCGAGTCCAGCTCAGTCATATTGTCTTTGGAAGGCCCATAAAAAGGGACAGTTAAGTCTTATTATTCTGTGAGATATTGATCTGCTCAAGGAGACCTTCCAGATCTCCCAAAACCACTGTTGAAAAGGGCTGTTTCCATCCTTTTTCCAGTGTCATTGATACTAGAGGCACCTTAACAACACAGAGGTTTTAGTAGTATTATTTCCTGAGTACTAACAAATTACCATGACACTGATAATAATAATAATTTAGCAAGTTTCTCCCACATGATTGAGTAGAGTCAGATTTTTCAGTAAGGCTTTGAACAAACTTACCTCTGGTAAACAGAACTCAGGCACAGAGTCTACAAACACATGGCCAGAGCATTCCTTTAGTTCCTGTAAGAAAAGCACATCAACAGAGAAGACACAAAAATATAATGCAATGTCACTCTAATGCAGCAGATTTTGCACTTTCAAAACCTTTTCTTTACCATATATAATTTCCAGCCCATCAATACATTATGTTTATACCCCTTCTAGATACAATTTGCTGTAAGCAGATCTGCTGAAATTGGTTTCATGCGAGATGAGGCTGCTTGGTACTTCAAGGGATCAGATCCTCATTTGGAGGAACAGAGACAGCACTCTGGTAGGTAAGGAAAGAGACCCTGCTAACCACTGGCTGGTTTTGCTGGGGCCATGAAGGAGGTGCTGTCCTATGAAGCTGCATTTTCTCTGCTCTTCCAACTGCAGATGTGTTGGCTGGGAAATCTGTAACAATACAAGCTGACTTTGTCTATCAGAATCAAAAGTAAAGTATGAACTGAAAAGTGGGTCATGAAGACCACTCTTCTCGGAACTGCTGCTCTCCTGACCTGGAAGGTGTGCACAGCACCTTTATAGTGCCCTATCTTACAGGTTTGGAATTTAGTTTTGGTTCCCAATAACATCAAACCTTTTCTGTCCTATTAGGAGCAGAATATAATTTTTAGCCCCTGTCTCAGAGCATTTGATGAAACATCTTTTGGGGATCTAAGCTCCACGTGGCACTTTTTGTTAGATTTATCTCTACTTGATGTCTAGTCCTCTATTTTCTTCCTCTTTTTTCAAGGCTGACATCAGAAATCTTTGTCACATGAAAAGTCACATTCTTCAGGATTATGTATGGAACAAAAATATCCCCAACTCTAGTCCTAACCCACCTCACAGGCTACCTATCATCCCCTCCGCCTTCTCTCATGGATGATTCTCTTGCTTGTCCGAAAATGAGTGGTCTCAGCCAGTTTCAGACTGACAGAATTAAAGATTGAATCCAATTCTTAATAATTACAGTGCACCTGCCAACTAATAACGAATGAGCAATTACATCTAGTGGCAGAAGTCTCCTAACCTCATCTCAAGGGAGTTCAAAATGATTAAA